>NC_059108.1:15064138-16461638 GCF_020740685.1 Jaculus jaculus
AAACAGTTCACAGTGGTGGATGGCGTACAATGAACACTTTCCGTAAGTAGTGTGAGCCAAAGAACTTTGATTTGTTCCAACCTTGCTTCACCAACCACTTGGTTTGCACAATCTTGAGAAAGATATCCTTCCATTAAACTTTTCCCTGTAAGAAAAATGAGAAAGACAATATCTATTGAATGAAATAACGTATGCAATGTGACTGGTTTAATTGTTGGCATCTTAAGCCTCTACATCTGCCTCTAACTCAGACCTTAAGCTGACTAGAAATTGCGATGCCATTTTCTTGGAAGAAAAACAAATTAAGAACTGGGATATAGTTTTCAAAGAACAAAAATCCTGCCAGTGTAAAATATAAGTATACCTACGGCTTTTTACACATTGGTAGATAGCTACACTTTCAAAATAGATCGTGTTTAAGTGATTCTCTTGGGCAGGGAACTTCACTTAGCCAACGACTGTACGTGAGTACTGCAGATGTGCCATCTGGGAATCAGGATATTTTCCACCCATTTCAATATCGTTTTTTTTTTTTTTTTGAGGTAGGGCCTCAGTCTAGCTCAGGCTGACCTGGAAATCACTAATAGTCTCAGGGTGGCCTCAAACTTCCTACCTCTGCCTCCTGAGTACTGGGATTAAAGGCGTGCACCACCACACTCAGCTCAATATCACTTTTGATAATGGGTGTCATGGATTTCATATCCAGACTTCCAGTCTTACGAGTCTCCCAATGCCCGTTTCCTGCCAAGGGTGAAGAATGAGAAATAAACCTCAGGAGCACTTGCTTTGTTTGACGGGAAAGTGTTTTCCATTCTCCATTCTGGTCCACTAGTATGGAAGGGTGAGCCTCTGTAGACAGAGGGTCATTTTTCCAAATGTTGTGTCCCATGAGGAAATGCCCATGACAAAGGACTGAAGTGATTTAACACGTGTGAGAAAGCAGATACTCCTGAGAAATGCTTCTTACCTAAAGGGTGGGGAGAGGGTCCTTTGGGAAGAAAAGATGAAGGATGTCTCAACCTAACTCCAAGCCCATCCACTTCTCCCACTGCTCGTCCGGCACATCTCTGTCAACGCCCTGTGCTCCAGTGACACTGAGCTGGTAATGAAGGCACTGTGACCTCCGAGGACTTCACAGAGCTGCTCCAGAGGGAGGCCTTACAAATGCTTGCATATCAAGCCTTCACTCTACTACTCAGGCACGGCTTCCATATCACAGCCTTGCCTTTGTACAGGCGGATGTTTTTACTTGGGATATTCTTCACTCCATTATCTTCCAGAAAACTCCCATTCACCCTTCAAAACCTGTAGCTAATGTCACCTCTTTTGCAATGCTTTTTCAACATCCCAAGACAGCTAGTCAATTCTTTGACCTCTAATATCTCACTGAATATCTCAACTAAACCCCCCAAAGCAAAGCAATCCTAAACAGACAGAACCTGGCAGACATCACAACACCTCTTCTCAAATTATACTACGGAGTCGTAGAAACAAGAGCTGTGTGAAGCTGTCATGAAAACAGACGTGCAGATCGATGGACTAGAACAGAGAACCCAGAAATAAACCTACGCAGCTATGGCTACTTGGTTTTTGAAAGAAAAATGTGTAAAAGCCTGCATTGAAAAATAGAGTTTGAAAACAGCCAATAGTGCTTGGAAAACTGGATATCCGCAAGAATGGAACTAGGTGTTTCTCTCTCACCCTACATACAACTCAACTCAAGATGATTTACGACATTAATGTAAGACCTGAAAAGTTGAAGCTGCTGGGGGAAAACATAAGTAACAAGACAGAGGCATAGACAAGGATTTTTTTGAAAAGGACTCCAATGACCTTACATGAAACGAAAGATCTTCTGCACAGCAAAGGTAACCATCACCAGTGAAGAGACACTCTACAAAATGGTAACAAAATTACTTTGACAACTATCAAACTATCAGAGAGGGGATTAATACTGGGTACTAAAGAGATAATTGCAAAAATGAAATACAAGGGCCTGGGGAGATGGCTTAGCACTTAAGACACTTGCCTGCAAAGCTTAAGGATGCATGTACCCATGTAAGACAGATGCACAAGTGGCACACGCATCTGGAGTTCATTTGCACTGGCTGGAGGCCCTGGCCCACCCATTCTCTCTCTCACTTTCTCTGTCTCTTTCTCTCTCTAATAAAAAAATAAAATAAAAATAAATCCTAAAAATACTAAATCAATAAATGGGCTAATGAACTGAATCAGCAGTTCTCAAAAGAAATACATATACATTTTTGAAGTGTTCAACATCTGGATAGTGCAAATTAAACTCTTTTGAGATTTCATGTAACCTCCATCAGAATGGTTATCATGAAGAAAACCAACAGCCAGCGCAGGTAAGGATGTGGAGAAAGAGGAAGCCAGAGACACTGCAGGTGGGAATATAAACTTGTACAGCCACCACAGAAATCAATATGGATGTTTCTAGAAAAGCAACCCAAAATCAGAACTACAATATTACTCAGCGATCCTACTCATGGGTATATGCCTAAATGACTCAAAAGCCAACATAACAAAGACATACTTGCACATTGATGTTTATTCACAATAGCTAGGAAATGGAACCACCCTAGGTGGCTTTGTTTTTCTTTTTTTTTTGATTTTTCTTTTTTTTAAATTTTTTTTTTTAATTTACTTGAGAGCGACAGACACAGAGAGAAAGACAGATAGAGGGAGAGAGAGAGGGAATGGGCGCGCCAGGGCTTCCAGCCTCTGCAAACGAACTCCAGACGCATGCGCCCCCTTGTGCATCTGGCTAATGTGGGACCTGGGGAACCAAGCCTCGAACCGGGGTCCTTAGGCTTCACAGGCAAGCGCTTAACCGCTAAGCCATCTCTCCAGCCTGATTTTTCTTTTTTTGAGATAGGGTCTCACTCTAGCCCAAGCTGACCTGGAATTCACTATGTAGTCTCAGGGTGGCCTCAAACTCATGGTGATACTTCTACCTCTGCCTCTTGAGTGCTGGGATTAAAGGCATGTGCCACCACAATCAGCTCCACCTTAGGTGTTTTTGAACAGATTAATGGATAAAGAAATTATGCCATCTATCTATCTATCTATCTATCTATCTATCTATCTATCTATCTATCTATCTATCATCTACCTATCTGTCACACACACGGAAGTTTCTATGTAGACCATGCTTGCCTGTAGATATTACTGTCTGACATCTACTTGGGAAAGATTTTTCCCCTCTGTATGTTGTCACTTCCCTCCTTCCCTCCGCTACCACATGATACATTGCTAATATTCAGCCGGAAAGAAACATGACATCATGGCACTTGCTGAAACATGGATGGAATTGAAGATTATTTTGTAAAGCAAAACAAGCCAGACTCAGGAAGATAAATAGCATGTATTTCCTCTCATATGCAGAATTTAGATTTGTATGTGTGTGCTTGCATGTGCGCATGCTTATGTGTGTGTGTGTGTGTGTGTGTGTGTGTGTGTGTAGATCATGACATGGGAAAGGGGATCATGGGAAACAAGGAAGGGGTCTTAAGGGAGGAAGCGGGAGGAGACGAGAGTAATGAAATACATGTGAGTCTGCAGCCACACCACCCTGAACACACCCCATCTCATCTGAACTACACGGGACATGAGAGCAGGAAGGGGTCTATTTAGAGGCAGGAAAGGGGTAAAGAGGAGAAGGGATAGAGGAGGACACTGTAGGAGCAGACAGATAACAAAGTCCAGTGACACATGTGTGTGAAAATTCCAGGAGGAAGCTCATGTCTTTGTATGCTCACTTAAGAAAGTAATTTAGGGCTGGAGAGATGGCTTAGCGGTTAAGCACTTGCCTGTGAAGCCTAAGGACCCCGGTTCGAGGCTCGGTTCCCCAGGTCCCACGTTAGCCAGATGCACAAGGGGGCGCACGCGTCTGGAGTTCGTTTGCAGAGGCTGGAAGCCCTGGTGCGCCCATTCTCTCTCTCTCTCTCTCTCTCTCTCTACCTGTCTTTCTGTGTCTGTCACTCTCAAATAAATAAATAAAAAATGAACAAAAATATATATAATAAAAAAAAGAAAGTAATTTAAAAATTCCCATTATAGATTATACCAGCTAGAGGATCAATTTCCACAGGCAGGGCTAAAGAAATGGCTTAGTGGCTAAGACACTTGCCTGCAAAGCCAAAGGACCAGGTTTGATTCTCCAGGTAGGACCCACGTTAGCCAGATATACAAGGTGGCTCATGTGTCTGGAGTTCATTTGCAGTTGCTGGAAGCCCTGGCGCATCCATTTTTCTCCCTCTCTCTTTCTCTCCCTCCCTCTCTCTGCCTCTAATAAATAAATAAAATTTAAAAATAAATTAAAAAATATTCCCATTATAGCACTCATCACACTGTCTCAGGAATATTTCTGCTTCTCTGGGGAAAATGCACTGTGAGTTGCCCATCAGAGACCTTCCCCACTCCTTCCTTCTGACGGTTAGAATGTTAATATTGATCAGGCATCTAGCTTCAAAGATGGCAGAAACTTCTTTCATCTGTTTAGCAGCAATTAGGACAGAGAGGAGCTCAAGAACGGCTTTGTTTGGGCTGGAGAGATGGCTTAGCGGTTAAGTGCTTGCCTGTGCAGCCTAAGGACCCTGGTTCGAGGCTTGATTCCCCAGGACCCATGTTAGCCAGATGCACAAGGGGGCGCACGCATCTGGAGTTCATTTGCAGTGGCTGGAGGCCCTGGGTGTGCCCATTCTCTCTCTCTGCCCCCTTCTTTCTCTGTCTGTCACTCTCAAATAAATAAATAAAAATAAACAAAAAAATTTTTTTTAAAAAAAGAATGGCTTTGTTTGCATCTCCAGTGTCCTCCAAAGGTCTATGTGTTGCTTCCATGAAGTTGCTTTAAACAGATCACTTTCTTTTGCACTTCCAGTTGAAGTGTGAGACCCACTCCCTCTATGCACATCTGCTCTCTTCTAAGTAAGCATGGCCGTGAACTTACATGCATTTAGTATAAGGCTATGTGAATAGTGGGATAATAGATGTGAAATTCCTTTGAAAGGTTATAAATGTCAAATAAATGGAGGGGAAACCATAAACATGCTCTTCTCAGAGGGAAAGTCACAATTACATTAAATTACATAAAGCTCTGAAAAATTGGAGACCTATCAAAACCAAAAAAGTTGTTCTTTTTTTGAAGCTTTATTTTATATTTTATATTTTATTTGTTAGAGAGAGAGGGAGAGAGAATAGGTGTATCAGGGCCTTGCCACTGCAAACGAATTCCAGATGCATGCACCACATTGTACATCTGGCTTATGTGGGTCCTGGGAACTTGAACCTGGGTCCTTTGGCTTCAAAGGTGAGCACCTTAGCTGCAAAGCCATCTCTCCATCCCCAAAAGTTATTATTATTATTATTGGCTTCACAAGGTAGGGTTTCACTCTAGCCCAGGCTGACCTGGAATTTAGTACACAGTCTCAGGGTGGCCTTGAACTCACAAGGATCCTCCTACCCCTGCCTTCCAAGTGCTGGGGTTAATGGCATGCACCGCCACACCCAGCTAGAAGTTATTATTTTTAATAGTCACGATCACCAAACTTTGCTTAAAACGTTCATATCTTTTATCATCAGCGTTCCCTTGAGCTGAAATTAAAGAGTACAGCCAAGTGGCCCACTACAATCCTGTTGCAAACTTTATTAAACCAACAGGAAGTGAGGGAAGATAAAAGGAAAGAGCCCTTTCATTCTGATATCCTACCTTGTATCCTGACAGTGTGTGCACTCAGAAAAAGAGCCTAATAGTGTGTGCACTCAGGAAAGATCCCAATAATGTGTGCACTCAGGAAAGATCCCAATAGTGTGTGCACTCAGGAAAGATCCCAATAGTGTGTGTACTCAGGAAAGATCCCAATAATGTGTGCACTCAGGAAAGATCCCAATAGTGTGTGTACTCAGGAAAAATCCCAATAGTGTGTGCACTCAGGAAAGATCCCAATAGTGTGTGCACTCAGGAAAGATCCCAATAATGTGTGCACTCAGGAAAGATCCCAATAGTGTGTGCACTCAGGAAAGATCCCAATAGTGTGTGTACTCAGGAAAGATCCCAATAGTGTGTGCACTCAGGAAAGATCCCAATAGCGTGTGTACTCAGGAAAGATCCCAATAGTGTGTGCACTCATGAAAGATTCTAATAGTGTGTGCACTCAGGAAAGATTTTAATGGTGTGTGCACTCAGAAAAGATCCTCTTAATGGTGTGAGCATTAAGGAAAGATCCCAATAGCATGTATATTCAAAATAAGATCCTAATAGTGTGTGCACTCAGGAAAGCACAGGCTAGGATAAGAAATCAGTCATTTCTATTCATAAGTGGCTGTTTCGTTGAATTTGACAGTGTAAAAAATCCTTCACCAAAGTTATATAGGAAGAAGCTCTCTGTGAGGGAAGAGTGCTCCCCTCCCTTCAAATAATTTAGGGTGATGAGGATAAACTAGGATGATTTTGCAATTTGGCCAAGGGCATTCCAATCAGTACCAGGCCAGTCCACTTATGATGCAGATGGTAATATGATAATTTCTGGGAGAAATGGTGCAGATTCTCACCCTCCACTCTGGAGTGGAGCCCAGGCTTCATTTCAACACTGTTTAGTCTTCAGAGAACCATTTGGATTTTGCCGTCAGGCAGTCTTTAGGTGGGCAGCCAAGCTTACTTGAGCATGGGCAATCCTGCACGTCGCAGTGCCCTAGCTGAATGGGAAGAAAAAAGTCCAGAGGAAACATTAATCAGGTGTGAATCTTACAGATGAGAAAATTGTGAGAGTCTGTGGGGTAGTGGAGGTAAAGCATCTGTCTAGTGTTTGTTGGATCACCAAGCCCAGGAGGATGGGTTGCCTAGCAACTCCTAGCCACTTCAGATCAGTGCTAGGCAACAAGATGCAATCTGTCAGCTGCATCTGATTGGTGTTTTCTCTTGGTTTTTAGAAGACATGCAGGTATTTTAAAAAGCATCTAATTACCTTAGGTTTCATTCACTTCACTGTCTGTGGCCAGTATCTTATCTGCGTGCCCCTCCCCCTCCCTGGGATGCTCGGATCTCACATAGGAGAGGCGCTAAGACTTGTAGGAAGACTGCCTCCTTTTCAGGGAATGGAAAAATGAAAATGTGTTGCTCTTCTCACTCTCCATTAAGTCACCTCTCCGCAGTCATTTTTTTTTAGGCTTCTGTGCACATAAAACATTGTTGGAGACATAAAGAGAAATTAGCTGACAAATACCAAAGGAATCAGGGCCCTGATTTTGTCACAAGAGCAGCCATTCTACTGCCCCCTTGCTTCTTCACTGGAAGGAGACATGAGCACTTGGAGACGCGGGCTGAGCTGATCCCTGTCGCCAAGCAATGGATGGTCTCTACTGAGCTGATGGAACACTTCCTTTGTGTTCCTTCATGTTTCCTTTTTAAGTCTTATGGCAGCCCAATTATTACTTCCATTTCACAGCCAAGGAATCAGAGGACCAGGAAGCCCAGGCATATCTAAGTCACCAAGTTCCTTAAGATAGATAAGGTATATGAGACATGATCACTGTTCAAAGGGAAGACTCAAATCTAGTTAAAAAGCCTGTGATGTTTTCTATTTATTTTATTTTACCTTGTGCTTGCCTCATACCAGGGTCCCAGCCACTGAAATTGAACTCCAGATGCTTGCGCCACCTAGTGGGCATGTACAACCTTGTGCTTGCCTCACCTTTGTGCATCTGGCTTACATGGGATCTGGAGAGTAAGATGTGGGCCCTTGGGCTTTGCAGGCAACTGCCTTAACTGCTAAGCCATCTCTCCAGCCTGTGTGATGATATTTAATTAGTGCTTTAAAAAATCCAAGATAATGTGTACTTTAGAAGAATTCAGAGAAGGGAATATCTATGGTTGGGCATCCTACAAGGAACCAGCTTAGAACATAAAGAATTAAAAGAAAGACTCCATACTCTTCTAAGTCCTCTCCCAGGACATCATGAGAGCAGTGGTATCTTTTGATTCATACCAGACCTTTAGTTTTCAGACAGTACAGCAGAAGCCAGAGGCCCAGACTGTACCCTGACCCTCAGGGGTAGCTGAACTTGAGTCTCACAAGATCACAAGTCTTGGTGTGCATAGGTTGACAAGTACCCTACCTCCACATACCGATCCTGGCTGTTGTTCAAACATCCCATCATCCAGAAGCTAGGCTAAAATGAGCTAAATATTAATCATACCTGTCATTGTAGTACCCAATTTCTGGGTAAGATCTAGAGAGCAAATGGGAAAGTGAGTGGCTCAGAAATCAGGAGGAAGGCACAAAAATAAAATTAAAGAGAATTTATTCAAAGTGAATAAGGTGAAGAGTCATAAGAAGATGAGCTTTGGGCTGGAGAGATGGCGTAGCGGTTAAGCGCTTGCCTGTGAAGCCTAAGGACCCCGGTTCGAGGCTCGGTTCCCCAGGTCCCACGTTAGCCAGATGCACAAAGGGGGCGCATGCGTCTGGAGTTCGTTTGCAGAGGCTGGAAGCCCTGGCGCGCCCATTCTCTCTCTCTCCCTCTATCTGTCTTTCTCTCTGTGTCTGTCGCTCTCAAATAAATAAATAAATAAATATTAAAAAAAAAAAGAAGATGAGCTTACCCTTTAACTTTAGAATAATAGCTTTTAAATTGCTTTATTTATTATTTATTTTCAAGGAGAGAGAGAGAGAGAGAGAGAGAGAGAGAGAGAGAGAGTCATCTCCTGCCATTGCAGTCGAAGTCCGGATGCATGTACCACTTTGTGAATGTGGCTTTAAGAGGGTATTTTGGGGAATCAAACTGAAGCCATCAGGCCTTGCAAGCAAGTGCTTTTATTGCTGAGCTATCTGTTCAGCCCCAGTCTTCTCCTGTTTTATTTTTTTTAAACACTCATTGCCCATAATATTTGAATGCTGTAATGCATGGGCATCATCTTCACACACACACACACACACGCACACACACACACACACACACACACACTATGGTTTTGTTTAGTTAGTGGTTCTCAGATCACTTATCACGTGATTAGGTAGGGCAATGATTCTTAAACTTTAATGTAAATATAAGTTATGATGTTGAAAGGCAAAATCTGCCTTTCTAACACATAACTAGGTAATTATTTTGAGTCTCAAGGCTATAGGATCTTCCCCCGATTAAAGTCATAAATGGGCTAGAGGACCCCACAGGTCTCTCCTCACTTGAGGATCATAGTTGTGACACGAATATGTCTTAAACGTAGGCCATAGGAGGCAGTAAAAATTGGCAGTGTTTTGATTTTTTGTATTGGAGATCACTGTTTGCTCTCTGAAAAAAAAAAGTAATCCCCATTGATATTACCTATTTTTTGTTTTTCTTCTCTCTAGCAGCAGTGAGGTTTGGAGTGAAGCTTGATACCATGGTGTGGAATCTCTTGGAATCCTCACCTTAGCTTTTATTTTTTTTAATTATATTTTATTTATTTATTTGACAGAGAGAAAGAGGCAGATAGAGAGGCGGGGAGGAGAGAGAGGGCATGCCAGGGCCTCCAGCCACTGCAAACGAACTCTAGAAGCATGTGCCCCCTTGTGCATCTGGCTAACGTGGGTCCTGGAGAATCAAACTGGGATCATGTGCCTTTGCAGGCAAAGGCCTTAACTGCTAAGCCATCTCTCCAGCCCATCACCTTAGCTTTTTTTTGGGTAGCTCTATTGGTTTTATTTTCCAAATGAAGAGATTCATTGAGATGGCTT
Organism: Jaculus jaculus; assembly: GCF_020740685.1. Classification (NCBI taxonomy): domain Eukaryota; kingdom Metazoa; phylum Chordata; class Mammalia; order Rodentia; family Dipodidae; genus Jaculus; species Jaculus jaculus. The sequence goes on from NC_059108.1 coordinate 15,073,867, forward strand.
TAAAGTATGAGGTAGGCTGCAGAGAAGTAAACGCTGATTAATAGCAACTTCTGCTGGGTTGTTCAAGGTATCTTTATTACATTTTATCTAACAGCCTCATTAATGGTCTTGCGTAGGTAGACACTAATAGAACTTAATTAAATTCATGGTGGATATTAAATTGGAAGTGATTGTGAATCTCAAGAAAGACAGAAAGGCAACCCGAGGGTACGTGATGAGCAGAAGATAAAATAGAATTCAATGGTAACAGGTGAAGGGAAATGTCTTTTAAGTGTGACTGGCATGGAAATAAAAAGGGTTTCAGAGACTGAGTTGCTGGGTACCAGGCACTGTCCTGGGATAGCTCATTTGTTCCTTCTGGTAACATGACAAAGCCATTGTAAATTACTCTCTGCAGGTAAAGAGACTGGGACTGGGGGAGGAGAGTGAGGTGACATGCCTCAGGACCATGAATGAAAAGGCCATCTAAAGACTTTAAAATTGCCCCTCAAATCTTCCTGGGTTGTGTCCCTCCCCTCTAGAATTATAAAGAAGCAGTAAAATCATGCTTTAAAATGTTTCTGGCTATTTGGGTTTTAATGGAAATGTGTATTATTTTGTATCTTAGTCTAAGGATAACCTATTTCAAGAAATTCATTTGTGTGTGTGTGTGTGTGTGTGTGTGTGTGTGTGTGGTCATGTGTGTGTATGGTCACCCAAGTGTGTGTAGACATGTTCATATGTGTGTGGGTGCCTATGTGTGGAGGCCAGAGGTCAATGTTGGTGTCTTACTTGATCTATTTCCATATTACTTTTTAAAAATTATTTATTTAAGAGAGAGAGAGAGAGAGAATGAATATGGGCATGTCAGGGGCCTCTAGCCACGGCAAACGAACTCCAGACACATGCGCCACAAATTGAACCTGGGCCTGTATGCTTAACAGGCAAGTGCCTTAACCACAAAGCCATCTCTCCAGCCCCATATTACTTTAAAAAAGCATTTATCATTTATTTATTTATTTGCAAGGAGACACACACACACACACACACACACACACACACACAGAATGGGTGCACTAGGGCCTGTAGCCACTGCAAATGAACTTCAGGTCCATGCGCCACTTTGTGCATTGGGCTTTATGTCGGTACTGGGAATCAAACCCGGGTTGTTAGGCTTTGCAGGCAAGCACCTTAACCACTGAGCAATCTCTCTAGCCCTCCACATTACTTTTGGAGTCAGGGCCTCTCACTGAAACCACAGCTCATTAACTGGGCTAGAAAAGCAAGCCAGCAAGCCGAGGATCCTCCTGTCTCCACCACAGCCAGCATTTTCGCATGGGCGATGGTAATCCGGACTCTGGTTTTCACGCCAGCTTTGGCAAGCACTTTGCTGATGGAATCATCTTCTGAACCCCAAGAAATTCTTTTCCAAAAGATATTTTAATGGCCACCACTGGCTTGAACATCTGGGCAGGCAGGCTGCTCACAATGGAGTTCTCTTATCAGCAAGCTCTTCTGGTGGGGGAGAAGCCTGATCTAGTCTCTCACTCTGCAGGTATAGCCCAGCGCCCAACAAACATCCAACAGAGAATTACTAAATAGCCCAGGTTTCAACAGTAGCTTTAATTTGGAATTCAGAAAGCATTGGGTTATCTTTTTCATATGCAGAGATAGTCATTAGACCTTAAGTAAATACAAGGTAATTTCAAAGCTCCTTTAGTGACAGTCTCCAGAGGACCAAGACCTCTGTGTTCATGTTTTCTTTTGGAGGGGGATTTGCAGCACCATGTTGATTATAATAGCCATCCTGTGCAAGAGATCACTAAGGCTTATTCCTTCTTGCCCAGTTGAAATTCTGTGGCATTTGAAGAGCACACTTGTCCCCAGCCTCTGGTGGCAAGCTTTCTACTTTCTACTTCTGTGAGTCGGATTGTTTTAGATTTCATACAAGAGCTAACAGAACTAGTCTTTCTGAAGCTGGCTTTGTTATTCAATAAACTGCCCTCTGGGCTCATCCATGTTGCCATAAATGACAGAATATCTTTCTTTTTATAAAGCTGAGCAGTATTCCATTGTGTATATGTGTATTGATGAACATTTTCTTTGTCCACGCATCTGCTGTTGTGGCCTTAGGTTGATGCCTTATCTTGGCTATTATGAGTTTATTTATGAAATAAACATGGGAGTGTAGCTATCTCTTTGATACATTGATTTCATTTCCTTTGGAGGCGAACACCTTTAACCGCTGAGCCACCTCCCAGCCCCTTCATTTCCTTTGGAAGTGGGAGCCAGTGGATCATATGAGAATTCTAATTTCAGTTGTTTTGAAATGCCTCCACTGGCTTCTATAATGGCCGGTCTTACATTAAGTAGTGGTTTTGAGGGCAGTAAATATCCAGTGATGATTTATTTCTGCTTCCTGGGCTGAGAGATTTGAGTTGTGATTCTGCTCTCATAATGTATGGTCTGAGCAAAGGACTTGCTTAATCAAGGCTTTCCTGACCCTAGAGAAGTCTCATGGGTGTGGACTTTCTCACTAACCTATCATAGGTTATGAGGATCCAACGAGAGGAGAGCTGAAAAGACCTGCTGTCAACTCTACAATGTGAATGTTTGTCATTATCCTGTGACTAGAACCTACTTTGTGTTCATCTAGTCCGTATTATCCCAGAGCAAAATTTGAGAAACAATTAAGCCAGTTTAAACTCATATAAGTTTAACCACTAAGCTAGTCTCGGACAGTATGGTCTGTCACTTAAGAACAGATGACATTTTCTCTCCAGACCTTTTTAGAAGCTTTAGCCATCAAATTCAGGGAAGTTAATATTAAAAATGCCTCCATATGACTATCCCACTAGATTTGAGAATAATGACAACTTTAGGTGGAAAAGGTTATTTCCAGTTACTTCTATGAAGGTTAAAAAGAAAAAAAAAAAAGGTTGGAAGATTAAATGGCAGAGGAAAGTAAGTGATCAAAGGATGTCAAGTGTTAGAGAAAACCCGGTGATCTTGACTTTGGATGGAAAAAAGGCCGCAGGGAAGGCTGTCAAAATCAAGGTCAATGATGTGTGTTGCCTAGGGCATATAAGGCTCTCCTTGCCAACCGAGAGATGTGCTCAGGGTCTGTCTCAGGAAAGGGAACAGAGTCAGTGTTTGCTAGTTGTGATAACTGAAGATTATCTTCAAACAAAGCAAGATGCTCTTGGGGCTGGCTTCGCACTAATGGGGCTCCCTTTCACCCTAAAGCTGCGTTGACACTTCTCCTTGTGCCTTCAGGGCCTTCCTCATGGCCACAGTGGGAGTCACTAGCTATAGTTTGTTGATTGCACAATTATTGTCTGAGCACCTGCTCTTTGCCAAGCCCTATGCAGTGAGGGGAAGACAGGCTTGCATGAAATCACCAAATAAATACCCATGCAACCCTCAAAGCGCTGGACATGTCATGAAGGAAATGTCTTCAGGCTGCGGAAATGTCTGAGTTTGCAGGGAAGGGTCTGTAAGATGATTTCTGTTTAAAAGACTTTTCTGGGCTGGAGAAATGGCTTAGTGGTTCAGGGACTTGCCAGCAAAGCCAAAAGACTAAGGTTTGATTCCCCAGGACCCATGTAATTCATATGCACAAGGTGGTACAGGCTTCCTGAAGTTTGTTTGCAGTGGCTGGAGGTCCTGGCATGCCCATTCTCTCACTCTCTCTCTTTCTGTCAAATAAATAAATAAATAAATAAAATATTAAAAATAAATAAAGCTTTTCTGGGGCTGGAGAGAAGGCTCAGTCATTAAGGTGCTTGCCTGCAAAGCCTGAACACCTGGGCTCAATTTTCCAGTACCCACATAAAGCCAGATGCACAGAGTGGCACATGCACCTGGAGTTTGCAGTGGCTAGAAGCCCTGGCACACCCATTATTTCCTCTCTCTCTCTTCTCTCTGCATGCAGATAAATAAATAAATAAAATATTTTTGAAAAGGGCTTTTCTGGGTGTTGAGAGGAGAATGGAAGGGATAAGACAAGAATCAGCAGGCCAGACTGCAGCCCCTCATAGCTTAGGCTCAAGTAACACCATGCACCACTGTTCCAAGGAGGGTCTCAATCCTCTCTTCTGGCTCCTATTATGACTTTATTGGATTCACATGAAGAACATTCAAATGGCATGACAATTGAAACACTGCTTTATAAAGCTATACTTTAAATATAGTCAAATAAGGCACTGAAAATCCTGTATTGGAGCAATACTTCCAAATTTGGGTTTTCACACCAAAGTACCAAACTAACCAATCTAGTCTTGTAAAAGGCAACAAGGAACATTTTTGTAACTCACCCATAAAACCACCTGATAAATAAAGTGATTTCTTTTCATTGCAGTTTTTGCCAGAATGTCACTTGAAATAAAAAACAAACACTCAATAACCATATTTTACTGATGCTAAGTGTATCTTGGAGAATGAGAGATGAGGATCATATTTAGCTATTGAAACTTAATTTCATTTTTCTAGTACTTTATAGAATGAGAAAAATCTAGAACAGCAAGCCCACCCATTCAAACTGTCATTGTCATCATTACCACATCACAAGAATGTGATTTCTAGAGGCTTAGAACCTTCAACTGTGAAGAATCACACTCAGGAGGCAACTGTGACCTAGAATGAGGTAAAGTAGGGATATAAGAATTGTTAGTGGGGGCCAGAGAGAGGGCTCAGCAGTTAAACAATTGCCTGCAAAGCCTAACGACCTGGGTTTGACTCTGCAGGACCCACGTAAAGCCAGATGCACAAAGTGGCACATGTGTCTGGAGTTTACAGTGTTTACAGTGGCTGGAGGCCCTGGTGCATCCATTCTTACTATCTCTCTTCTCTCTCTCTCTTTGCTTGCAAATAAATAAATGCTTTAAAATTTTTATTTATTGTATTTTTAAATTCTTTCTTTCTTTCTTTCTTTTTATTTATTTATTTGAGAGAGAGAGGGAGAGAGAAGGAGGGAGAGAGAATGGGCATGCCAGGGCCTTTAGCCGCTGTAAACAAACTCCAGATACACGTACCCCTTTGTGTATCTGTCTTACATGGGTCCTGGGGAATTGAATCTGGGTCCTTTGGCTTTATAGGCAAGTGTCTTAACTGCTAAGCCGTCTCTCCAGCCCCATAAGTGCTTTTTAAAAAGGCACTCAATAATGTGTATTTTCTACCTGATGTGTATATAGCATTTCTCAAATGCAGTAGGTGGGCAGGGGTCACTTGCTTTAGAATCACCTGGAAAACAAGTTATAGATGCAAATTTGTAGGTATCACAGGAACGAGCAGCTATAACTTGCTACAAGTCACTACAGGTGATTTTCAAGCAAGTTGAGAGTCACAGGACCGGGGAAGGAGGATATTGGGCTCCCGCATCTGCCCAGAAGTGCTCCTTACTGGCCTGGGAAGCCCGCACAGGACATAAGGAAGCGAGCCTCTGCTGGGTGAGGAATAAGCGAGCCGCTGACACCAAGAAGGCTGACTAACTCTGGTCACCCAGCCTGGGGAGCACTGGGGAATTGAGCCCAGTCTTCTCCTGGAGCGGTCAGTTCACTCTATGGTGACACCTGGATCCTGGCACCATTACAAATTCATTCCGATGGTTCTTACAACTAGGGTGGCGCTAGCTTTTAACTAATGACATGGGGTTTTCTTTGAATTTTTTTTTTTTTTTTAAGGTAGGGTCTCGCTCTATCCCAGGCTGACCTGGAATTTACTGTGTAGTCTCAGGGTGGCCTCAAACTCATGGCAATACACCTACCTCTGCCTCCCGAGTGCTAGGATTAAAGGCCTGTACCACCAAACCCACCCAGGCCTTTTTTTTTTTAAGGAGACACATAATCCTTGATTTTTTTTTTTTTTTTAAACAAGTTTTAAAAAACAGTCACACAGGCATCCTGCAAAGCATGGTTCTGGGCGAAACTTCTTGTCTATGTTGTTCGTTGACTGGAACATCAGCTGGAAAACAACATAAAGGTCGTCCAGGCTGTGTGTGTGTGTGGCCAGTCCAGCTTCACTAGTTCCTGGAATTCTGCAGGACTGTCCTCTAATTAATTTTTTTTCTCTAATTAATTTTTAACTTAATTTATTTAGCTATGTTTCTTAAAATAGAATTTTTATCTCACTAAGGGGGAAAAAATGGGTATGAGATGATTTTATCCTAAAGTGTTGAAGGCTATTAGGAATATTAAAAAAACTAAAAGCGTTTTATACAAATCAGAACCAGCTAAGAACTCGGGACTGGTGCCACAGGTGGGTAACCCCAGGTAGTCATGAGGTTGACTTGAGAGGGTCACAAATTCAAAGCCTGCGCCCCTGACTTCATGAGATTCGCAATGAAAAGTGCAAAAAGAAGGTAGGTTTGCAGTTCAGGGCTGGGGTGCTTGCCTAGCGCATGCCAGGTCTGGAGATTGATACCCAATACAGAAACCCACCAGGAAGAGAAGGGGCCTGAACAGAGAAGAGATAGCTCCAAGACAGCATGAAGAACTTAGGTCCTAAAGAAGGAAACTCCCAGAGGCTGAGGGTTGCGAAACATCAGAAGCTGCTGCAAAGAGAGAAATGTCTTCTCATTACCCAGTGGGGTTTGAAGACACACGGAGGGTCGCCTCTCATGTGGTTTTCTGGGGTCCTTGTTTCAAGCAGCCTTTGCATTCCGAAGTCCGGCAGACCCTCAGCCTCTGCTTCACTCTGGTGGAGATCAGCTGGTTCCTCCCTGCACGAGCCCGGGCTGCCTGTGTGGCGGCTCCAGCTAAAGTTTCTGTGGCACTCTTGCTGTGCCACCAACAGAACTTTCCCCATTGGAGAGCCCAAACTGGTTTGACTTATGCCCCTCATAACGTACAGCTGGGGGGGCGGTGTGCCAATGTCCCCATGCGGTGCTTTTACTTGCAACTGAGTGGTAGCTCTCTTCACCTGGAGACACCCCCGGACTCCAAATCCAGCTTGTTTAAAATTGAATTAGTCTCTCCTTAAAACCCTCTTTTGGGGGGCTGGAGAGGTCACTCAGCAGTTAAGGTGCTTGTCCGCGGAGCCTAACAACCTGGGTTTGATTCCCCGGTACCCACATAAAGCCAGCTGCACAAAGTGTTCCAGGCATCTGGAGTTTGTTTGCAGTGGCTGGAGGCTCTGGTGCACCCATTCTCCTCTCTCTCTCTCTCTCTGTGCTTGCAAATCAATCAATTAATAATATATATATTTTTAAAAAACCCTCTTTTCTCCCTTGAATTAGACCAACTAGATTAAAAGTATGGTGTATTCAGTATAAAGCCCAAATGAGAAGCTCTTGGACTATTTGTAAACCTTCTTGCAGCTCGCATCTTATAAGATGTGGTACTTTTAAAAAATATTTTTATTTATTTATTTGATAGAGGAAGAGGGAGAGAGAGACAGAGACAGACAGAGAGAGAGAGAGAGTGTAAGAGAGAGAATTTTCTTCAGGATGGATGGGTAGATAGTTTTTGTCTATGAGAACACATGAATGTTTTTTTGCATGTGTATGTATGTTGTGGTGTTTGTGCATGTGTGTATGTGCACATGCACGCAGGTGCATGGACATGCTATGATCAGAGACTGATGTTGGATGTCTTCTTCAGTTGCTCTCCACTTTATTGTCTTCACTCTATTCTTTTTTAAATATTTTATTTATTTAAGAGAAAGGGGGGACAGATAAAGAGACAGACAGAATGGGCACACCAGGGCCTCTAGCCACTGCAAACAAACTCCAGATGCATGTGCCACCTTGTCCATCTGGCTTTACGTGGGTAGTGGGGAGTCAAACCCAAGTCTCTTGGCTTTGCCTGCAAGGGCTTTAACCACTGAGCCGTGTCTCCAGCCCATCTACCTTATTCTTTGAGACAGGATCCCTCCTTGAACCTAGAGCTCACCAACTTGGCTATATTATGTAGCCTGTGAGCCCCAAGGGTTCTTTTTTCTGCCGCCCCAGAGCTGGGATTACAGACACATACCACCACTCCTGACATTGAACACAGGCTCCAGGGACCTGAACTTGAGACCTCATGTTTGTACAAAAAGCACTTTACCCATTGAGCCACATCCCCACCCCACACGTGGTTCATTTACAGTAATAAAGGTTTACACTCTATAGTGCAGATTTAAAAGTTAACACTGTTTGCGACTTGGGAAGATTGAAGCCCGCAATACAATTACAGGATTTGAGGTTGCTGGCAGGGAACAACATAGCAACTGGCCATGGGAGGAGACAGTGACTGAACAAAATAAAAGATAAAATGGCACTTGTAAGACCTACATTTGTTAGACATGGCTAGGATTGAATAAGCATCACCGTGGAGTGAAGACAATGGCTGAAGAAATCTAAACAGGGCCATTTCTGGCAGTGACAAAGTAAATGAGCAGGAAGAGACCACAGAGGACAGTCGATATGGCCGGTGGCCTCCTCTTGCCTGACTGGACTTCTGTGATGTCACATTGGATCCATCCTCATTAGCGCTCATTAGACTTCTGCCTGTGCGCAGTCATTTACAGTCCCTGTGAAGTCAAAGGAAGCTGCTAGGCCCTCGGGGGAGGTTGTGGGTTGATGCCTTATTCTAGCTGTGGGATTTTCAGATAACTCACAAACACTTTTTTTTCCTGCCATTAAAATATCTAGTTAGGGCTGTAGAGATGGCTTAGCAGTTAAGGCATTTGCCTGCAAAGCCAGAGGACTCAGGTTCGATTCACCAGGACCTACCTTAGCCAGATGCACAAGGTGGTACGTGGATCTGGAATTTGTTTGCAGCAGCTAGAGGCCCTGGCCTGCCCATTCTATTTTTCTCTATCTGCCTCTTTCTCTCTCTCTCAAGTAAATAAATATATAAATAAAAGTGGTTTTTAGAAAAGATATTTTAAGCTAGGCGTGGCGGTGCACATCTTTAATACCAGCTTTCGGGAGGCAGAGATAGGATTGTTAAGTTAGAGGCCAGCCTGGGACTATAGAGTGAGTTCCAGGTCAGTCTGGGCTAGAATAAGACCCTACCTAAAAAAAAAAAAAAAAAAAAAAAAAAAAAAAGATATTTTAAAGGGACCTATTGGGTTGCAAAGTAAAGCTGGGATGAAGGGCAGAGAGAATTTAGCCAGGGCTGTGTTAGAAGACACCAGAGAGTCCCAGATGGCAAGCAGAAAGGGCTTGACATCCAGTGGTGACTTCGGGGGCGGGAGGGAGAGACAATGGAAGAATCCACAGAACGTCACGGCTGACTGGATATGCAGAAGAAAAGAGAAGCTGGAGTCAGTGGTGGCTGCAGGTGCAGGAGACCGAGAGCCACATTTTCCTCAGCAGACGCTAATTTGACCAGAAAGCCATGAGCTTGGGATGGGCCAATTCCACGGTGTTCAAGGCGGAGCATGTGGCAGACATTTGGTGGTGGACTCTCGGGAAAATTCACCCATCAGCAGTTGATGAATAGGGGGTCATGGGTACAGAGACCACTGAGCTCAGAGACGGGGGGTGACTGTGCTTTCTGGGGAAGATGCAAGAGGCCAGGACTGAGTAGGACCCTGGAGGACAAGCCTGGGGCAACCAGCAAGTGAAAGAAAAAGCAGCCGTGGAAAAGACAGAAGAGGTGCGCTAAGAGCATCAGAACAGCACGTGCTAAACACCGAGGCAGCCAGGCACGGTGGCGCACGCCTTTAATCCCAGCACTCCGGAGGCAGAGGTAGGAGGATTGCTGTGAGTTCGAGGCCACCCTGAGACTACTAGGAAGTTCTACAAAGACGTTGGTTGACAAGAACCGAGGGAAAATACTTCATAACTTTCCAGTTATCCTGGGAGTGTTTGTCCCATTTCTTCTTCTTCTTCTTCTTTTTTTTTTTATTAAAAGGAGACTAATTTTGAGCCAGAGATTGCTCCAATGGTTGGGGGATGCTTGCTTGCAGGGCCTAACGACCCAAGTTTGATTCCCCGATGCCCACGGAAAGCCAGATAGATGCACAACGTGGCACATGTGTCTGGAGTTCTTTTGCAGCGGCAGGAGGCCTTCATGCACCGCTTTCACTCTCTCTCTGTCTTCCAATTTATCTCCATCTGCTTTTCAAGTAAATCAATAATAAGTAATTTTTAAAAGAAGACTACATTTAAGAGCAGTTTGCAGTTCAGAGCAAGATGGAGAGGAAGATACTGAGCTTTATTTTCATATTTTGTTTTATTAAAAATATTTTTATTTGTTTATTTTCGAGCACGCAGAGAGAGACACAGAGAGAATGGGTGCACCAGGGCCTCCAGCTGATGCAAGTGGACTACAGATCAATGCACCACCTTGTGCATCTGGCCTTACTGGGGCACTGGGCAAGAGAGTTCAGGTCATTAAGACTTGTAGGCAAGCACCCTAACCAGTGGGCCATCTCTCCAGCCCTTCATATTTCTTTATTACCCAGCACAGTGGTACAATCGACACCAACATATTACTCTCATCAAAGCCCGTGGCTTACATTTGTAGTCACCCTCGTCACATATTGCATGGCTTTTAAAAAATTCGCTGAGGGCCGGAGAGATGGCTTAGCGGTTAAGTGCTTGCCTGTGAAGCCTAAGGACCCCAGTTCGAGGCTCGATTCCCCAGGACCCACATTAGCCAGATGCACAAGGGGGCGCATGCGTCTGGAGTTCGTTTGCAGTGGCTAGAAGCCCTGGCGCGCCCATTCTCTCTCTCTCTCTACCTGCCTTTCTTGCTCTGTCTGTTGTTCTCAAGTAAATAAATAAAAAATGAACAACAAAAAAAAATCATTGACTTAGTAGAGAGAGAGAAAGAAAGGCAGATAGAGAAAATGGGTATGCCATGGCCTCCAGCCACTGCAAACATATTCCAGATACATGTGCCATCTTGTGCATCTGGCTTACGTGGGTTGTGGGAAATCGAACTTGGGTCCTTATGCTTCTCAGGCAAACACTTTAACTGCTACACTATCTCTCTAGCCCATGGCTCTTGACACATGTGTAATATGATGCCCCAATCAAGGCATCATACAGAATAGTTATCCTGCCCTCAATATCATCCACGTGTCCTTGCATGTTCATACCTTCCTCCCTCCAAATTCCCAACAACCACTCATCCTTTTTTTTTCTTTTGTTTAGTTTTATTTACTTATTTGAGAGTGATGGACAGAGAAAGAGGCAGAAAGAGAAAGAGGCAGAAAGAGAAAGAGAGAGAATGGGCGCGCCAGGGCCTCCAGCCTCTGCAAATGAACTCCAGACGCGTGCGCCCCCTTGTGCATCTGGCTAACGTGGGTCCTGGGGAACCGAGCCTCGAACCATGGTCCTTAGGCTTCACAGGCAAGCGCTTAACCGCTAAGCCATCTCTCCAGCCCATCCTGTTGTTGTCTACTCTTCTTGCCTTTTCCCAGAATCATGCTTGCAGGTTTGGCTTTTCTTCATTTAGTGATATTAATTTAAGACCCTCATGTCTTTTTGTTGCTGTGATAGCTCATTGCTCTTTTAGTGTTAAACTTTCAGTGTCTGGATGTATCATAGTTTATTTATCCACTCATTGGCTAAAACATGTCTTGGTTACTTTCCAAGGACATTATGAGTAATGCTGCTATAAACATTCATCTGAGGATTTAAAAATTTTCAAAAACAAAATTTGCCGTTGTAAGCGTTTTCCATGCTTCAGTGGCATTAGGTATAAAGTCTTTTCGTCCTGTAAAATAGACTCTGCTTACTGAAAGGTAACTCCTCATTCCCTCCTGCCACCAATCCCTGGCAACTGCCATTCTATCTTATTTCTCTTATGATTTTGCTGTGTTGTGAGTGGCTCACGTTCCTTATCATAATGTCCTCAAAGTTATGATATTGTAGCATGCAGCAGAACTTCATGCCTTTTGAAGGCTAAGTAATCTATCTATCGACCCATCTATTTATCTATCTCTGCCATCTATCCTCAATCATATTTTATCCATCCATCAATCACTGGGCATGTGAGTTTCTCTCACCTCTTGGATGTCATGCATAATGCCAGGCTGAGCACAGGAGCACAAATATCCTTTAGGTTCTGCTGCCAGTTCTGAGTGCACATCACAAGTGCAGTTGCTAGGTCACTTGGTACTCTATAAGGCTTTCGTGGGGACATAAGTCTTCTGCTTGTTTAGGTAAGTTCCAAAGAGCATGACTGCTCAAGTCATATAGTAAGAGTGTTCTCAGGAGTGAGAAAACGCCCGAGTATTGTTTAACATAACTACTATTTTATATTGCTGCTAGCAATGAATGCATATTGCTGCTTTTCCATGTCCTCACCATTATTTTCTTTTTTGAGGTAGGGTCTCACTCTAGCCCAGGCTGACCTGGAATTCACTATGGAGTCTCAGGGTGGCCTCGAACTCATGGCGATCCTCCTACCTCTGCCTCCCGAGTGCTGGGATTAAAAGTGTGTGCCACCACGCCTGGCTTTCTCACCAATATTTGTTGTTATAAATTTTTGCCACTCTGACACATGGATAACGCTCTCTTATTTCATTTACTTCTTGCATTATAGTATGCGTACATATGCATGTGAGCGTAGCAGTGTGGGAGTGTGCACACGCGCGTGTACTGGTGCTCGTGGAGGCCAGAGGACAAACCAGGGTGTCAACTCATCTCCGTTGGGTCAGGATCTCTCACTGGTCTGGAGCTCACCAATTAGGGAGACTCGCTGGCCAGTGAGCCACAAGGATCCTCTTGTCTTGGCCTCCTTGTTGCTGGGATTACATCAGTGGTATTTTATGCAGGTTCTGGGGATGTGAGTCAAGTCTTGTGATAGCAAGTGAAGCACTTTACTGACTGTTCTTCCCACTGCCACCTTGTTTGAATTTTCAGATCTTCAAGGCTGTATTGAACCAGGATAATTAAGGGAGCATAAGGCGGAAAAGAAGCCTTCACTCTCCGAGATCTATTTTTCTTTAACTAGATAAGGTTTTAAAATTTGGGCACAACTCACCACCTTTTGCAAAGACTGCCTGTCCAGAGACTATACTCCCTTTTTTTTTCTGAGAGATATCTTAAGTAGAAGTATTGAAACATTTAATTAATGGAGCTTGCTTAAGGCCCAAAGGTCAAAATATAGGTCATAAATCCTTGTCACTTTTGTTCTTTCTTTTTTCTTTTCCTTTTTTTGAGGTAGGGTCTCATTTTAGCCCAGGCTGACCTGGAATTCTCTATGTAGTCTCAGGGTGGTCTCAAACTCACGATGATCCTCCTACCTCTGCCTCCCAAGTGCCCAAGTGCTGGGATTAAAGGCGTGCTCTACCATGCCTGGCCTCCTTGTCACTTATGATTCTAACCTCATCAACATACCTTCTCATTCGTAAATATGAATATTATGCCACATAATCTCACCTTGTAATCTCACAAAAAGGAATTCTTTAAATGAGAGAAACAAGTAAACCAGTTTATTTTTACTTAATTTTAAAACTTTACCTATTTTAACCTAGTTATAAACTACATCCTTTGAACAGCGTAACTTCAAAAACCACAAAATCCCATATACATTTTTTAGATGCATTTTATTTTATTAGCAAACAGAGAGAGGGAGAGAAAGACAGAGAGAGAGAGATTGAGAGAGAGAGAATGGGCATGCCAGGGCCATCTGCCACTGAAAATGAACTCAAGATGCACACACCAGTTCATGCATCTGGCTTTTATGTGGGTACTAGGTAGTTGAACCTGGGCCTTCAGGCTTTGCAAGCAAGTGCCTCAACCATTGAGACATTGTCTCTAGCCCCTAAGTAGGTGTTTTTATGACCTCTAAATAGTACATATTGTTTTAAAGCTGGAACTCAAATCTATGAGTAGGTACTTTCATTTTATTAGTAAAGCAGAACCTTGCTTCACACTTGATCATCCTGAAATTTTCTTGTGTGGCATGTCAAGATCCAGGCTGTGTTGGAGCAGAAACCCCTGGGGAGAAATGTTCAGTCTACACAGCTGGCTATGTCAAGTCGCATCTCCTGCTGCCACTGACAATATGATGAACATCTTTTCATAGGTTTATTTGCTATTTGCACATTCTTGGTGAAGTGTCTATTCAATCTTTTTAAACTGGGTTATTTGATTTCTTACTGTTGAGCTTTAAGAGTTCTTATAGTTTTTGAGAGTTGTCCTTTATCACGTATGCCCTTTGCAAGGATTGTTTTGTCCAAGTCTACACCTTTTTGTCCCATTCTCCTATAAAAACACTTTTTGTAGAACCAAGGTATTTTATTATTTTTTTTCTTTTGTTTTTCCAGGTAGGGTCTCACTCTGGTCCAGGCTGACCTGGAATTCACTATGGAGTCTCAGGGTGGCCTCGAACTCACGGCGATCCTCCTACCTCTCTCTGCCTGTAGAGTGCTGGGATTCAAGGTGTGCACCACCACGCCTGGTGAACCAAGTTTTTTAATTTAATGATATCCAGCTTATTAATTAAGCCTTTCATGGAACTTATTTTAAAATTTATCTAGCAGGTTCTCACTGAACCCATGGTCATCTAGATTCCTCGCCCCCCCCCCCCATGGTATCCTGTGAGAGTTTTGTATTAGGCATGTGGGTGATCTGTTTTTAATTGATTACTGTGAAGGGCTTATAGTCTGTGTCTAGATTATTTTTGCATATTAATATCTAGTAGTCCTAACACTGACAATCAAACATGGGGGTTTCTCTGATCCTCTCTGCTCAAAGGGAGCTGGGAGTAACGAGAGAGGCATAGTCTCATTCTCCCTCCACCATATGTTTCATTTCAACAAGATATTTATATAGGAACATTTGGGGATGGTTTCTCTGATATAGTAAGCTTTAGACAGTACCTAGCAGTAATAAATGTGAGGCATCACATTTTTAAAATTTAAGTGTATGAAGCTGAGAGTGGTGGCGCATGCCAATCCCAGCACTCTGGAGGCAGAGGTAGGAGAATCGCCATGAGTTTGAGGCCGCCCTGAGACTACATAATGAATTCCAGGTCAGCCTAGGATAGAGTGAGACCCTACCTTGAGAAATAAAACAAAACAAAATTTAAGTGTACAGTGTTTATTTTGCAAAAATGGCTATGACTGTCTGGTATATTTTGGTGCCTGGTTGAGAACTTGAGTTTTAGTATATGAACTGCTTTTGATCTTTGGTGAAAGTAAAGGAATAGCATCATATGAAGCAGTTTTTCTTAAGTATAAGTTAGACTCTGGTTTGTCATCTCCATGCTGCTGGGATGAACCTCTAAGCCAGACGCAGGATATGGGAGGGATGGGATTTCAGGCTTACAGATCCAGGGGAAATTCCATAATGGTGGAAGAAGCTGGCCCCCTTTCACAGATGCAACCCCCCCCCCAACTAAAAAACAAAACAAAACAAAAAACAAAATAAAACACCACCAGCACTACCAAAAGAAGCCCCAAATCAACAGCTGGGTTCCCGGGCAGAGCTCAGCACTCTGTGGACCTGTAGTCTGGAAACAGATCTGCCCTCCCAGTAACATCTTAGGGCTGGACCCCAGGATCCACCCACAGTGACACCTCTACCAGCCATGTGGCTGAAAAAACCAAGTTACAAGCTTTAATAAAATATTTGAGTCTATTGTGGGACATAACCACAGACTCCTAGAAATCAGACAATGTCCTCCCACGCTGGATAGCTACTCTGAGCATCTTCAGGGTCCCACCCTCTTTCCCACTGTCATTGACACCCCATTTGCCCTTCCTGTAGATAGCTTTTCATCTGCCTTTCCAGGTAGGGTGAGGCAGCGTAATGGGGAGAGAGGTAAATGCAGGACTTAGAGCAGTGGCTAGGAGTGTGAGCTCCTCCTCTCCAGGGTGAAATGTGCCCTTTCCTCTTTGTTCTGTGTGTTGACATCCTGAGGATAGTATGGATCTGTGGTATTTCTCAGAACCTCAGAGAGTGAGATTTAGGAATGCAGGCTTCTGTCTAACTTGCCTTCGTCTCTCACAGGGCTTGCTGTGCATTTGCTTCATATTGCGTGCTCCATGAACACTGAGTGGGATTGCAGTGAAATGATTAATTATGACAAGACATGGCTGGTGATGGGGATATAACTTAGTAGTAGAGTACTTAACCAATACATGTCAGGCCCTGTTATTGGGAGGATAAAACCATACAAATGATAGCTTCCCAAGGTGGGAAGCAGTGGTAAATAATGATTAAAAGCACAGGCGCAGTGGGAAGGCCAGTGAGCGCTGCATAATTTCCACGAGGATGAGTGAGAGTGGCTGGCTGTTTGAGGAAGGGTGGAGAGAGGGCCAAAGGATTTGACCCAAAGCTGCATTTGTATAGAAATGGCTTGTTTTACTAAACCAAATGCAATTTCTCAATCGAGTTTTGTGTGTGAGCGACCATGTTCATGTGTGTGAGTGCAGGTACGTGCATACCACAAGGCATGTGTGGAGGTCAAAGGATAACTTCAACATCAGTCCTCGCCTTTCACCTTGCTGGGTTAGCTGGCCCACCAGCTTCCAGGCAATTCTCCTATCTCCACCTCCCTTTTTGCTGTAGGCACTCTGGGGTAACAGATGCTTGCGCTATGGTATGTGGCTTTAAAAACAAATAATCTATTTACTTGAGAGAGAGAAAGAGGCAGAGAGAGAGAGAGAGAGAGAGACAGAGAGAGAGAGAGAGGGACAGAGAGAGGGGGAGAGAGGGAGAGAGAGAGAGAGAGAGAGAGAGAGAGAGAGAGAGAGAGGGGGAGAGAATGGGCACGGCAGGGCCTCCAGACACTGCAAACAAACTCCAGACACATGTGCCACCTTGCACATCTGGCTTACATGGGTCCTGGAGAATCAAAACAGGATCCTTTGGCTTCGCAGGCTAATGCCTTAACTACTAAGCCATCTCTCCAGCCCTGGTATGTGGATTTTTATGTGGGTTCTGGGGGTCTGTACCCAGGCCCTCATACTTGTGTAGCAATCACATAACCTACTGAGCTATCTCTCCAGCCTCCCACTCCCAAGTCAGTTTTCAGCACCTCCTTTGCCACAGACACCAATAAAAATAAAACCAAGACTCTTCATCAAGCTTCAGTTTCTACGTACGTCAAAGAGAAATAAAACTAAGTCATGATACTGACCCCATCAGGATGCTGTGGGGATTACTGACCTTGTGTGTGTGAAATGTATGTAATCATGTATGACATCTGCTTAATATAAGCCTACCTTTCAGTGAAAATCCAACAAAAACCTATTATTACTATTACTCTGATGTCTATAGTTGGTTCTAGCCATATGATCCAGACTGTTAGAGACTGAAGGGAGTTCATTTACAGCAAAGATATAGGCGTGAGGTCACTGGTCTGAGTGGGAGATGCTGGTTCCTGAGATAACCTTGGATTGATTACTCATCTAGTGAAACATATCTATGTGGGAACAGACATGGTATTATTTCAAATTCCAGAGCCCTACTTCAGAAATTCCAAGTGATTTTATAGTAGGACTTAGAGAATCTGTATTTTTCAACTTCCTAGGTGAGTTAGGTCTATGAACCCTATAGACTGTAACTTACGAACTGTTGCCTTAATACCTCAGAGTCTCGGGTTTCCTTTCATGGAATGAGGCCTGATACTGCTTCATGATCATATGGCCACAGTCCGAGCGTCATCTCTCTTCCTTCTGGGTCTCTTCAACTCCTCCGCTTGAATTAGTGACAGTGGGCAGAGTCTGTAGAACATGGCAGAAGTCTGCAGGAATCAGTTAGCAAATCAACCACAAAATGCTCACGAGTGAAGAGTCTGTGAAACATGTCTGACATGTTTTGAAGGACCTGGGTCAGCAATAGGATGGATTTCCCTGCTACCTATCATCATCAGCAAGGGGAGTAAACAGTTTTATAGCGGTTTTTGGAAACTTCACTTCTTGCCTGCCTCTGATTCATTAATGGAATATTGGAGGGAAATATCAGGTTCTGATGATCTCAGAGCACAAGTGGGAAGAAGACCAAGTCCATGCTGAACCGAGCTGCAGAGACCATGAAACTAGTTTCCTCATCACTGTCATTATAAGGCTTTTTTATTTTATTTATTTTTTTTTGGCTGTACACAAGCAGATGGCTGTTGCTATAGGATGGGAACTTTGGAGCTCTGGTGTCTATAATAAACTGGGTGACTTCTTTTTCTCCCTCCTGTTGTACTTCTTAATGTGTTACAGTGCTATTTGACTTAGAATTGTCATAATCAGCTGGAATTACATAATGACATAATTTCTTCACTATATAATTGGTAAAGAACCTGTGATACTTTTGAGTGGGGGTGTAAAACTATGGAGAAACATAAGGCTATATTTATATAAGTGCAAATCTATCTACCCACTCTGTCGACTCACCTCCAAATAAATTGGGCAAAAAAAAAAAAACTATTAAGATTTATTTTAGCTTTTTTTGTTTATTTTTATTTATTTATTTGAGAGTGACAGACACAGAGAGAAAGAGGGGGGAGAGAGAGAGAGAGAGAAAGAGAGAGAGAGAATGGGTGTGTCAGGGCCTCCAGCCACTGCAAATGAATTCCAGATGCATGCCCCACCTTGTGCGTCTGGCTTATGTGGATCCTGGGGAATTGAGCCTTGAACTGGGGTCCTTAGGCTTAACTTAACTTAACTTAGCTTAACTGCTAAGGCATCTCTTCAGCCCTATTTTGTTTTTTTTCCCCAGGCAAAGAAAGTATTTTAAAACAGATTTTCCCACTTTTCATCTGTTGTTTGTGGGCCCTGGGAGCTACAGCATCAGGAAAGGGGATGAGAAAAAGCTACTGAGAGTTGGTTCTGTTTAACAGATTAAATTCAAATGTATTTTAAAAGAGCTTATAATGTTTTATTCAGCTACGGCAATGACAATAGCATCAGAATTGGAGCCTGCTTTAAGGAAAGATTTGTGTAATTATATAAAGCTTTGAAATAAAACCTGATTTGTCTAAGGCTGGGTCTTCTCTGTTTTAATGCTTTTAAAGAATTTCATTTGTTTATCTATTTATTTGAGAGACAGAAAGAGGCAGATATATAGAGAGAATGGGTACGCCAGGGCCTCTAGCCACTGCAAATGAACTCCAGGTACACGTTTCCCACCTTGTGCATCTGGTTTTATGTGGGCACTGGGAAATCAAACCTGGGTCCTTTGGCTTTGGTGGCAAGCGCCTTAACCATTAAGCCATCTCTTGTTTTAATTTATTCACACATTCATTCCTTCACTTGGCAAAAAAACAAAAAAAACAAACAAAAAAAAAACACGGTCTGCTGTCCTTCATATGTGGCAATGAGAAAGGGGAAGCGAGAGAGCTTTGTGCTCCTCTGCTGTTCTTCGGAGCAGCTCTCATAAAGCCATGACTGTGCTCAAGCACAGAATATCTGATATTTTATCAAACTCACTCATTTGAGATCTATTTGGGGAGCATTTCCTGCGCCAATCAGAGGGCTACTTGACCCTGCCCATTCCAAGGGCTTGTCATGGAGGTTAAGTCAGCTCATGGAGGTACCCTTCCTGGTTGTATGCTTGGGACCCCGAGGGCAGGTCACACATGTCGGAGGAATACCCACATGGCCAGCAGGAAATGGTAGGCAAGATTGACAGGGACGCTGCTGTGAACTTCAGTGGAAAGACATGAGCATAAAGTACTGCTTTCTTGAAGATCCTGGTCTGTCCAGCAACCACACCAAACGAAGCTTGTAAGACCTGGGAACTTCTTGATGCTTGCAAGATTCATAAGGCCTTTCCGCAAGGTTATATAAGCAGTAGTAGCTGTCTATGCTCCCGTGAGTAAGCTCAGTAAATTCACTGCTTCACTAAGCCAGACTTGGGTGGCATCATTACTTTGGTCTGTCGTCAGTGCCCTATCGAGGGTGAACAGATGTTTGTTCAAGCTTCCTCAGGAAGAGTGTACACAGCATTCCCTTTCTTCCTTCTCTTTCTTCCCTTCTCTCCTCCTGACTCCTCTTTTTCCTCCTTCTTCTCTTTTTATTTCTCTATTGTTCATTCCCTACATTCTGTGGTCATACCATCTGAACAGTAGTTTATTCCATCAAAGTGATCCAAGGTGATGGGAGAAAACGGCCAGAGGCTCCTCCTGTTCAGGAACCCTGTGAGGAGCCCGTGGGTCTTGGCCCGAGTGAATTAGGGAAGGAACCAGGTTCAGGGCCTCCAGGCTGTGTCAGCCTAAGGGTGAGACGAATGACACTGTAACATCTACATATAAATTTTATTTGAGAGGTTCTGACATTCTGAGTTATGAGACAAAAATACTGGTCCCCCAAGGTATCTTAGCACATAGGGAGAGTGAATGGGATGTTTAAGTCAAAGAAGTTAAGATGTCAAGTGTTGCTGATTCTTGGAGAAGAGGAACAACTTAAAGAATTTGGTTTTAATTTTTCTAGCATTTATGTAGATTATTTAGTTGCATAGGATGGCAGATCAAGGAAGATTTATATCTGTATAACTTTAAGAAAATCATTAGCCATGAAAGAGGCCTGTTTATTGCCTCCCAAAGAGTAAATCACTAAGCATACTGTTTGTCCATGACAGAGGACTGAGTCTGTCACACAGGTTTCTAAGTCCTATAAGAGTGGGGCAATTGTCTGCTTTTGTTCACTGTAAATCCTGGTCCCCTAAAAGTTATCAACACTTATCTACCGTTGAAAAATAATTGTGTGTAAAATATTTTGAAATACGTTTTGTAGGCCAAATATTCTATATAAGGTTCTTGACCCAGTAACAAAAATAAAAAGTTCAAGAGAGGGCTGGTGAAATGGCTTAGTGGTTAAGGTGTTTGTGAAGCCTAAGGACCCCGGTTCAATTTCCCAGAACTCAAGTGAACCAGATGCACAAGGGGGCACATGTGTCTGGAGTTTTTTGCAGTGGCTGAAGGCCCTGGTGTACCCATTCTCTCTATTTGCCCCCCCCCTCAAATAAATACATAAATAAATAAATAAAAATATATTTTTTTAAAGTCCAAGAGAATATGCCTCCTGAAAGCTGCAGCCAAAATGTACCAACTGGTGGAATGGTGGTGTGTCTGTTATGAGGAAAACTAACTGCTCTATGATTGGATGTTCAAGTCAACAATAAAATTCTCAGGATTATATCTGTTCTGAATATTTTCATTATATAATATCATCAATAGAGGGTTCCAAACCAAAACCAACCAATAGTTGCTTCTTGTGTCAAGAGCAGTGATTTCACGAAGCAGGAAAGTTTATTTTAGGGAACTGATAGAGTTGTCTATGAGCAGACAGCTGAGTTGGACACAGTTAAAAGATTTGGTTCTTGGATTTGCTATGGTTCATTAAGATGATATTTGCAACAGAGAGGCAATTACTTCCTGGCTCCCAGTTCTCGAAGAGTTGTATAAAGAGGCCACGGAGAACCAGAACAACCCGTCTCTGCCTTGTGTCTATTTTAGCGTGCACAGTCTTCAGTGCTATGGCTCCTAAGCACAAGTGCATTTTTTCTGAATCTTACCAATGCCCTTAATGAAACTATTTGTAAAACGTGGCTTACAGCATAAGACTTCCTAAGACACCTTTGCTATTGTATTAACTCTTTGATTCTATTTATTTGTTGTCTAATTACTGTCGGAATGTGTAGTACTCCGTGTTTGGTGCATGCATGTGGGTTGGATCTTGCATGTCTCTCAAAGCCCGGGGTGTTAAAGGCTTGGTTCCAGGATGGTGCTGTTGAGAACTGGTCAAATCTGGGAAATGGAGCCCGTTGAGAGGTCACTGGGGATAGGCCCTTGAAGGTGACAAGGAGGCCAGTCCCCCCGTCTCTCTGCTCCTGGCTCATGATTGAAGGACTTGGCTTTGCTAAAGGCTCCCCACTGTTGACAGCCAATACCCTCACCAGAGGCTTGAGTAACAAAGCTGCCTGATCTTAGGCTAGAACCTCCAGAGCTATGAGCTGGATAAGCTTTTTTTTTTTTAATAAATATTTTTTATATTATTTTTTGTTCATTTTTTATTTATTTATTTGAGAGCGACAGACACAGAGAGAAAGACAGATAGAGGGAGAGAGAGAGAATGGGCGCGCCAGGGTTTCCAGCCTCTGCAAACGAACTCCAGACGCGTGCGCCCCCTTGTGCATCTGGCTAACGTGGGACCTGGGGAACCGAGCTTCGAACCGGGGTCCTTAGGCTTCACAGGCAAGCACTTAACCGCTAAGCCATCTCTCCAGCCCTGGATAAGCTTTTCAAGTTAATTGCCACAGGTGCTTTACTGTGACAATGGGCAACCAATGTCTGCAGGCACCTCTCAGGGGGCACCTCTAGACTCCATACCTGGTTCCCCCTTTATTTCTTTGCCACAGTCACCATGGCTACCAGCTCCCAACCCCATGGTGTGTGCTTCTTATAGACAATAAATAGTTGAATGTTATTTTTCAATTCAATCAGCCATTCCGTGTCTTTTAGTTGGAAAAATTAAGACAGTTTATTATTGAGAGAGGTTTATTGATTCTTGTAGTCTCATTGGTCTCTTGATGGGCTTGGTTCTTATTTTCTTTTTTTCCTTTCTTCCCTGTTTGGGATTTATTTGCTTAGTGAGTTGGGTAGGTTATGGTGCATTCTTTCTTAGTTCTCCTTCGTGTGTCTATTCCTTTGATGTTTATTCTGGAGCTCTCATAATTGAGATTTCTCTTTTGTTGCTCAGGTAGGGTCTCACTCTGGCCTAGGCTGACCTGGAACTCACCCTGTAACTCCAGGCTGGCCTCAGGCTCACAGGATCCTCCGACGTCTGCCTCCTGAGTGCTGGGATTAAAGGTGTGTTCCGCCAGGGCAGGCGTGATTGAGATGTCTTTCTTTCTCCCTGTGTGTACGGAGTATCTTGCGGGATGCTGGCATAGTGGTTATGCATTTCTGCAGTTTGCACTTATCTTTAAATGTTATTTTCCTGGCTTTAGAAGATGACTTAGCTGGCTACAGCCGTCTTGGTTGGCAGTTCCTTGCTTTCAGTGCCTGAAGCGCAGCAGTTCTGCCTCCCTCGGTCTCATGGCTTCTACTGAGAGGTCAGACATAATTCTATGAATTTGCTTTTCTAAGTGAGTTGCCATTTTTCTTGCACAGTTTTATTTTGCAGTTTTGACATTTTGACTTATGTGTAATAGATATTTCTTTAGTCATTATTTGGAGTTCTAACTTCCTCTTACGATTAATTGCACAATTCTTTCTCCAGATTTGAGAATTTTTCTTATTATAATTTCACTGAATAGCATTTCTATGCCTTAGGATTTAAACATAAATTTTATTTATATTTATTTACTTATGAGAGTGAGAGAGACAGAGAGAATGGGTGCACCAGGGTCTCCAGCCACTGCAAAAAAACTCTAGACACATGTATCACCTTGTGCATCTGGCTTACGTGGGTACCGGGGAATTGAACTTGGGTCCTTTGGTTTTGTAGGCAAGCACCTTAACTGCTAAGCCATCTCTCCAGCCCTGCCTTGGGTTTATTACCCCATGGATTCTAGGTTTGGTTTCTTTATTTTATATTTTTATTTTTATTTATTTATTTGACAGAGAAAGAAGGAGGGAGAGTGAGAGGATGGGTGTGGCAAGGCCTCCAGCTACTGCAGATGAATGCCAGATGCATGTGCCCCCTTCTGCATCTGGCTAACGTGGGTCCTGGGGAATTGAACCTAGGTCCTTTGGCTTTGCAGGCAAATGCCTTCACTGCTAATCCATCCCTCCAGCCCCTAGTTTTGGGGTTCTTTTTTTTTTTTTGGTTTTTCGAGGTAAGGTTTCACTCTAGCCCAGGCTGACCTGGAATTCACTATGGAGTCTCAGGGTGGCCTCGAACTCACGGCGATCCTCCTACCTCTGCCTCCCAAGTGCTGGGATTAAAGGCGTGCACCACCACGCCCGGCTTAGTTTTTGGGTTCTTGATCATATCTTATAGTACTTAGATACCGTGGATATGCTTGCTTATTTACTTACTTATTTTTATTATATTTATTTATTTTTTTGGCATACAGAGAATTTTAGTTGGCATACAGAGATCTAGGTATTATTCATTCTGGCTATTTTTAAAATAGAATTTGTTTTTGTTGATTTCCACCTGCCTCTAATCACCAATCCCTCTCTGACTCCTATTCGACTCCCAGCCTTCTTTTAAAACAATTTTATTATATTTATAAGGTGAGAGAGAGAGAGAAAGAGAGAGAGAAGAATGGGTGTACCATGGCAAATTAACTCCATGTGCCACTTTGTGCATGGGGTTTTACATGGACACTGGGGCATTGAACCTGTGTCCTCAGTGCTTTGCAGGCAAGTGCCTTAACCGCTGAGCCATCTCTCCATCCCTCATTCTCCACCTTCTGTTAACTTTTGGTTACAGTTCTACCATTATAAATTTGTCCACATTTGTCTCCGTATATATACATATTCATTGATATCACAAGCTAAGACTCACATATCCGACAGAACATGTGGCTTTGGTCTTTCTGAGTTTGAGTCACTTAACATAATTCTTTCCAGATCCATCCATTTCTTTCCTGTAAAATTCAGTTTTTTTTCCTAACT
Source organism: Jaculus jaculus (assembly GCF_020740685.1). Lineage (NCBI taxonomy): Eukaryota > Metazoa > Chordata > Mammalia > Rodentia > Dipodidae > Jaculus > Jaculus jaculus. The sequence continues at coordinate 15,098,298 of NC_059108.1, forward strand.
GATAACTAGAATTCCATTGTATATATGTTCTACACTTTATATTATCCACTCAACTGTTGATGAGCATCTAGGCTGATTCTTAGTTGATATCGAAAAGCCACATTAGACATGGCTGTGCAAGTATCTCTGTAGTACAGTGTGGTGTTAGTTAGGTGTATATGCCCAGCAATGTTATAGCTGGGTCATATGGGCTATTTCCAAGTTTTTGAGATATCATAATACTGATTTGCAAAGGGGTTGTGATAGTTTTTTTTTTTTTTTTTAGTTTGGCTAAGGAATTGTTCACCTTATTTATTTTCTCAAAGAGCCAACTCTTTGATTAATTCCTTTTATCTTCATTTTAGTGTGTATTTCACTAATTTATGTTCTGCTCTTTATTTATTTATTTATTGCCATCTACTGGGTTTGGGATTTTCTTATTACTGTTTTTGTAGAAACTTGAAGTAGATCCCTAGGTTGCTTCTTGGAGATCTCTCTAATTTCATTCTATTTAAATTAAATTAATTTATTTTTTGTTTGTTTGAGAGAGAGAGAGAAAGAGAGAGAGAGGAAGAGAATGGGCATTCCAGGAGGGTCTCTAGCCACTGCAAACAAACTCCAGACACATGTGTTCCCTTGTGCATCTGGCTTACATGGGTTCTGGGGAATTGAACCGAGGTCCTTTGGCTTTGCAAGCAAATGCCTGAACCACTAAGCCATCTCTCCAGCCCTCTAATTTCTTGATATGAGTACTTAGAGCTATAAACTTTTCTCTTAAGATTGCTTTGTCCATATCCCAGAGGATCTGTTAAGCTACATTGTTATTTTCTGTTATTTTCAACTTGTTTTTGAAAATTTAAAATTTTCCTCCTTGTTTTCTTTTATGATTCCTTGCCATTCAAAAGTGTGTTGTGCTGTCTCCAAGAGTTTGTGTGGTTTCTGCATTATCTCTTTTTGTTAATTTGTTTTTCTTTTTGTTTCTTTCTTTCATTTTTTATTTTTTGTTTTGCAAGGTAGGGTCTAACTCTAGCCCAGGCAGACCAGGAATTCACTATGTAGTCTCAGGGTGGCCTTGAACTCATGGCAATTCTCTTACCTCTGCCTCCCGAGTGCTGGGATTAAAGGTGTGTGCTACCACACCTGGCAACTCTTTTTGTTAATTTCTACTGGTATTCTGCTGTGACCTGATAGGATCCAAGGGATTCCCTCAATTATTTGTATGTGTTATGGTTTGTTTTGTGGCTTATTATGTGATCAGTTTTGGGGAAGGTTTTGAAGCTGCTGAGAAGCATGTGTATCTCCTAGCTGTTGGGTGAAATTCTCTGTATATATCTGTTAGGTCCAGTTGATCAGAGCTCTGAAGTTTCTTTGCTGATTTTGAGTCTCAATGACCTAGCTAAGCATGAGAGTGGGGTATTAAAGTCTCCCAAGATATTGTGTCTCAACTTATTTATTATTTTCTGCTTTACAGTGTCTGTTTTGTGAAGTTAGGCGCCTCAATATTTGCTATGTAAATGTTTACAACTGTAATATCTTCTTGATGAAGTATTCCCTTTATTAAAAATGCAATGTTCCTTTTTATATTTTCCAATTAGCTTTTGTTTGGAGTCTACTTGGTCTGATAAGGATGGCCACACCTGCTTGTTTGCAGCTTCTGTTTGCTTTGTAGTTTGATTAGCAACCTTTCATACTCATTTCATGAACATCTTTGATGGATAGATGGAGATAGTGAATAGTTGGTTCCTGTTTTATTTTATTTATTTATTTCCAAGGAGAGGACGAGAGAGAATGGATGTGCCAGGGCCTCTAGCCACTGCAAACAAACTCCAGAGGCATGTGCCACTTTGTGCATCTGGCTTTACGTGGGTACTGAGGAATCAAACCCCAGTCGTGGGGCATTGCAGGAAAGCACCTTAACCACTTAGCAATCTCTCCAGTCCAGTTCTTGTTTATTACTCCAGTCATTTAGTCTGTGTCTTTTCATTAAAGAGCTAAAGCCATTGACACTTAGGGTTATTCTAGAGAGAGTCTTGCTGTTTCCTAATATTTTGTTGGGTGATGTTCTGGTTGGTTGAATTGTTGGTTTTCCAGTTCATTTTCCACTAAGAGCTTGCTGTGTTCAACTTGTTTGATTTTTTTCCCCCTGTTTCTTTGTTTATCTTTTTATTTCATGAAGTGTATTCTATTCACAGTTGGGGCTACCTTTCTTTTTCTTCCCTGTAAAGGTAAAGTATTCCCTTCAGAATTTGATGTAGAGCTGGCTTAGTTGAAAACATTTCTCTAGTTTGTATTTGTCCTGAAATATTCTTATTTCTCCATTAATTTTGAATGCCAGTTTTGCTGTGTATAGCATTCTGGGTTGGTAGCTACTTGCCTTCAGAGCTTGGAATGTATCATTCTATTCTTCTGTGGCTTTCAGAATTGCTGGTGAAAGGTCTAAGATTATTGGGATATTCCTGTCTTTCCATGTGATGTGGTATTTTTCCCTTATAGCTTTTGGTATTATTTCTTCACTACTTCAGGCTTTATTTTTTGTTTTTTAAATATTTTATTTATTTATTTGAGAGGCAGAGAGGGGGCAATGGGTGGGCCAGGGCCTCCAGCCACTGTAAATGAACTCCAGATGCACACACCACCTTGTGCATCTGGTTTACATGGGTACTGGGGAATAGAACCTGGGTCCTTAGGCTTCATAGGCAGGTGCCTTAACTGCTATCTCTCTAGTACTATAGATTTTATTTTTATTAATTGTGAACTTTACTATACAACATATTGTTTATTGGTCATATTCCCATTGGGTTATACTCTTATATCCCCTCTCGTTCACCCCCATTCCACTGAGGGCCCTCCTTAGTGGGGTTCTTGATACTCACTTGTGGGGTCATGAATGCACCAGTGCCTTTCCCACACTGTGGCTCTATGGTCCTTCTTCCCCCTTTTCCAGAATCTTCCCTGGGCCTTGGAAGGCATGTTACAAGTCTCCTTTAGAGTCAAGCGCTTGACATTGTTCAGGTGTTCCAGGCAAAGGTCCTTCCTGGCCACCTGTTCAGAGTTCTATGTGCCTCTTGTGTTTTTTTATACATATAATTTCATTAAATTCATTTTGTATTTATCTCAGCTCTTTCTGCCCTTTGTATTTTGAAGTGTGGTCTTTTGAATTTATCCCAGATTACTTGGATATATTGATCAGGTTCTTTAAATCCCCCCCCCACCGACTTTACATGAGTCAGTGTATTATTGTCTCAACTTTGTCTATCATCCCTGACATTCGTTTTTCTGCAAGATCTTGTCTGTTAGTATTGCATTCTGATGTAGTTTTTATTTGGTTGATCATTGCTTTCCTTTCCATATTCACTTTTACTTCCTTTTCAGGCTTTTGATCTCATTGTCAAAATTTTCCTACATCTTTATGTCTTTTTTTTCCCCTCCAATTCACTATTTTCATTTGTTTTGGTGATTGTCTTCTTGAGATCTTGTACATACTTTTTAGGTGGCTCACCTTCCTATTTGAGGTGTCTACATGGCTGCTAATCGTGTTTGGAAGTAGATCTCCACATTCTTCCTGACATGTCGGCTGTGCCATTTGCTGTTTCTATGGCGGGGGAGTCGAGAGTTTGAGTGTGTGGTGTGATTTGCTGCCCCTTGGCCTTTGAGTTCCTTTGTTGTGACTTAGACATTTGTGGAGATGGATGTTTTTCCCTCTTCTAGTTCCTCCCACAACTTGGTTGTTTCTTTTGTCTTGGATCGGTTCTTTTAGTTTCTCTCAGATGTATGTTTTAACGAAGCTTTTAAGGGTAAGCTTTTTAAGCCCAATGTTGGGTCCTGCACGTTTGTTGGTCGCTTTGGTTTTGTTCAGCTGACTAGATAATCTTTGGTGTTACCATTCTGCGTCCTTTGGAGAAGTGAACAACTAATATGTAATCATTCAGACAGTCATCCCAACATTTTGTTAGGACGGCTCGGGTACTAAGGTGTTGACATCCACAATCAAGAGAGACAACATTAGTGCTAACATAGGCATGAGAACTGCAAAAGCCAAAACTGAAGTCTTTAAAAAGAAAATGAGGGAGTGAAAATGAGCAGAGGAGAAGGATGGAGAAAAGAACAACAACAAAAAGCAACAAAAGAAAGGAAAGGAAAAGAATAACAGAGTCCACCATCACCACCACCGAAACCAAAGTAAACTAAACAAGAAAAATCATGAGAAAAAATAGAAAAAAAAAATGTATTATTTCAGCAACTTTGGGCAACTCCTTTGAGTTTATAATGGTGACACTCCAAGGCAGCCAGTGTGATTCTGGGTGTCGGGTCTTTCAGAGAGGACCGAGTTCTGTGATGATGCCAGCTGGCATGGTGGCTCACACCCACAAACTCAGCCCCCCTGAGACTGCAGCAGGAGGCTTGGCTGTTGAGCTCAAGTCTGGCCAGGGTTTCAGAGTGAGACTCTACTTCAGAACAAAAGAACCAAAAAACCACAATCCTAAATCTTTTTGTCAGGCACGTCACAGGCTTGGGCTTCCCTGCCCCCCCCCCTGTGGTACTGAGCGGAGACCTCCCACAGGCAGGGCTTTTCATGGGCTGGAGGAACAAGCCTTGCATAGGGGAGGGGATGGTGGGGGCCTTCGGGGGGCAGCCATCTGTCTTTAGCTGCACAGCTCAAGGCTTGCAACACCCCAAGGGGAGCCTCGGTTTACACAGCCCTGTGTCCCTCAGGAAACAGCTGTAGGGTCACAGATCTGGGCTCTAGATGTTTGCAGACTGTTGAAGTGGGCTCTGGTCAGGTCTTCCCTGCCGGAGGGCAACTGTAGCGCTTGAGGAGGCCTGGGAAGTGTCTTTGCTTTGTACCTGGGAGGTTGGGTGCCAGATTTTAGGCTAGAGGTTTTTCTTCCCAGTTTGTAGTTACTGCCCCACTTGTCCTGAGTTGGCATCAGTGGGTTAGCTGGGCGAGATGCCTCCAGGAGGGAGGCTTCTGTTCTGGAGTACTTCCTCCCTTGGCTCAAGCATGCTTTATATCCTGCCATCTCACCCACAAGTCAGTTCAATTAAAAAAAATTATTTATTTGTTTATTTGAGAGCCACAGATAGACAAAGAGGCAGAGATTGAGAGAGAGAGAGAGAGAGAGAGAGAGAGAGAGAGAGAGAGAGAGGGAGAGGAAGGAGAGAGGAAGAGAGAGGGAGAGCGAGCCAGCACCAGGACCTCTAGCCACTGCAAACGAACTCCAGAAGCATGTGCCCCTTGTGTATCTGGCTTATGTGGGTCCTGAAGAATCAAACTGTGATCCTTTGGCTTTGCAGGGAAACGCCTTAACCGCTAAGCCATCCCTCCAGCCCCCTCCTCACTTCTTTTAAGTAGCTGACTTTATGATCTACATTGTAAATAATTTCCTTACTTCATTTGTCTGCCTCCTTGTTTCCTCTTTGAAATCATTAGTTTTGAAGTAGGCTTTTGAATTCTTTGTCCAGCATTTCAGATATCTAATTATCTTTGGATTCAATAATTGAGGAAGTATTCCTTCTTAGAGACATCATTCTTCCAGCCTTTTTTTTTTTTTGGATGGAGTAGGTAGGGGTGGAGGGGTGGGAGGAGGATCTTATTACTACTGGTTTAAAAAAATATTTTATGCGCTGGAGTGATGGCTTAGCAGTTAAGCGCTTGCCTGTGAAGCCTAAGGATCCCGGTTTGAAGCTCCATTCCCCAGGACCCATGTTAGCCAGATGCACATTGGGGCGCACGCATCTGGAGTTCATTTGCAGTGGCTGGAGGCCCTGGTGCACCCATTCTCTCTCTCTCTCTCTGCCTCTTTCTCTCTCTCTGTCACTCTCAAATAAATAAAATAAACCAAAAAAAGTATTTAAAAAAAACTTTAAAAAATAAAAAATACTTTATTATTTACTTGCAAAGGGAGAGAGAGAGAAAGAAGGAGAGAGAATATGAGAATGAGCATTGGAATGGCAAGGCCTCTTGCCACTGCAAACAGACTTGGCATCAGACTTTGAAAGCAAGCACCTTTAGCCTCTGAGCCATCTCTCTAGCACTGGACTTTTTTTTTTTTTTTGGTTTATTTTTATTTATTTAAGAGTGACAGACAAAGAAAGAGGCAGAGAGAGAGAGAGAGAGAGAGAGAGAGAGAGAGAGAGAGAATGGGTGTGCCAGGGCCTCCAGCCACTGCAAACGAACTCCAGATGCGTGCACCCCGTTGTGCATCTGGCTAATGTGGGTCCTGGGGAATTGAGCCTCGAACCGGGGTCCTTAGGCTTCACAGGCAAGCACTTAACCGCTAAGCCATCTCTCCAGCCCAAGCACTGGACTTTTAATGAAACAAAAAATGTCTTCTTTATGGATGCAGGGCAGGGTAGAGGCAGATGAATGAACAGAAAGTCTTATTGATGATGAGATGGCTCCAGTATTTCAGTATTGTTCAGGTGAATTGCCATTTATGTTGTTCTCTTGTGTTTTCACAAATGAATCCTCCATTGGAGAGAAAGGTGAATACTCCATTGTGCCTGTGATACACCATTATATACACTATTTACCTGTAGAACCTCAGACAACTGTTAAATTTTTCTGCCTACTTTCCACTTCATTGATAGAAGAGAGCTGGTAGGCCAAATAATCAATACATTTTCTTCACAGAAAATCTCAAAAACATTAAGTTCTATATCGGTGTAGGAAATGGTTTTCCACTAACCATGACAAAGCTTTGGAAAATGGTACAAGGCAGAGAACTGCATTCTGAAAACGATACCTGGTGTGTTTGCCTGAATGAGAACTAGCACTGTGGAAAAAGCCTTAGGGAAGATATTTCTAGTCATATTCATGGAATATGAATATTCCTTTAAAACTAAAATGGTCTAAGCGAGGTCGAGGAAGAGATGGAGGAGAGGAGGGGGTAGGAGGAAGGTTAAACACAATTAAGGATGTTATGAATAAGCCATGTGGAAACCTACTTCTTTGCTAGCTAATAATACATATGTTGCAAAAAAAGAGAATTTGGGCAGAAGTATCCTATGGGGGTGGATAATGCTGTGCCAAGAAACCATGGGTTGTTACAAGGAAATTTCAGTGTCAGGGCCAGGACCCCTTCTGGTGAGTTGTTGGACAGGGAGATCCCTGATGCTTCCAAACCATTGCAGGCTGGATGGTAAGAGCCTTCTGCTGAAGGCTCCACATGCTCCGGCCGCAAGTCAAAGCTGGAGCTGAGCTGGAAGCCTCCTGCCTGCTGACGAGTTGTCATGTGGGCGTCAACATGGACTCAGCAGGATGACTTTCTTTTTTTTTAAATTTTTTGAAATTTTTATTTATTTATTTATTGAAAGTGACAAACACAGAGAGAAAGAGGCAGATAGAGAGGGAGAGAAAGAGAGAATGGGTGCGCCAGGGCCTCCAGCCACTGCAAACAAATTCCAGATGCGTGCACCCCCCAGCTACTGCAAATGAACTTTAGATGCATGCAGCACTCTGTGCATCTGGCTTTATGTGGGTACCAGGAATCAAACCAGGATTGTTGGGCTTTGTAGGCAAGCACCTTCACTGCTGAGACATCTCTCTAGCCCTACTATTTTTTAAAATATATTTTTTATTTACTTATTTGAGAGAGAGAGAGAGAGAGGGAGGGAGAGAGGGGGAGGGAGAGAATGGGTACTCCAGGGCCTGCAGCCACTGAAAATGAATGCCAGATGCATGCACCACCTTGTGCATCTAGCTTACTTGGGTCCTGGAGAGTTGCACCTGGGTCCTTTGGCTGTGCAGAGCTCCTTAACCACTAAGAGATCTCTCCAGCCCCCTATCATTTTTTTTAAAAGCAAGAAAATCACTTAGATTCCAGTGACCCAGTTACCACTTTGTGAACTTAGTGTGAAAATCTTTTAGCTTTGTTCACTTTTCAACGTAGATCTCCACATGTAGAATAAAGGGAGGCCAAAGAAACCAACAATGAGAATTACATTAAACAAATGCAGACTGTGTCTATCTGGTGCCAGTGGATGTCCCCTATTATAGTAAAAATGGCATACTGTGAAGCTGATTACAAGACTTCTCTAGAAGTGTTGTTGAAATGTTAATTTTCTAACTTCAGTTTGATTTTGATTCAGTCTTTGAGATTTTTTTTTAGATAGTTTATGTGGTAGTTACTGCATCTTTTTTCACTTACAAGAAATATGTGGTCCTCACTGTGAGGCAGCAGATGGCCAGGGTTTACCAAAGTGCGAGGAAAACATATGCAGTGTGTTGAAACAAAGTCCACAGTGAACACTGAACCCTTTCTTTCATATTTTAATTCCTAACATTTCTTTTATGTGGGAAACAAAAGTACTGCAAATCATCTGAAAAGCACCAATATAGCATTTCACTGTCCAGAGAAATCTCTATCTTTTTGGAACTAATTCTGATTAGATTACTAACCCGAAAATCCAAAATGTGAAATGCTCCCAAATCTGGAACATTTCGAATGGCAGCATAACACCAGAAGTGGAAAAATTCCACTCCTTGAACCCTTGTTGAGTTTGTCAGGATGAATCCACCCATCTAAGTTCATCCTCCCCAAATACTGTAAAATCACTTTTAGGTTACATGCACAAGGCAGTTGTAACTGATTTTTATGTTTAGATTTGGGTACCAACCCCAATATAACTTATTATGCCTATGAAAATACCCTCAAATCCAAAAATACCCATAATTTGAAATATTTTTGATTGCTTGCATTTTGGGTAAGAAATATTTGACCTTTTATATGCTTCTAAAAGAATGGTTTACATATGCAAACTTGAAGAAACAAATTGCTTATATGAATGGCCTCCCACTGCATGTAATGTGATGAAACTATAAGAATAATAGAAATAATGTTCATCATAATAGTTCATAAAGTTTTTAGATAATTAATTAGAAGCCTAGAAAAAATAGAGAAATTACTTTTTATATTAAAGCTATTCAACAATTTGTGCAGTAGTCTCTCAGCTCCAGTATAACATTGCTCTCTAAATAGGAAACAAAAACTTACATCCGAATCTTTGCTGAATATATGTCACACACACATAAGCACATACACAAATGTATACTCTTGGATGCCACTCTCTTCATGGATTAGAATACTGCATGTTATGGAAATAAGAAATTGAGATATAAAAATATCTTTCTAAGTTTACAATCGAGTCATTTGTTTATTTGTATCTAACTGACTGGAGTAAGCCTTTGGAAAAATGCATTAGAAAAGGAAAAATTTTGCTTTGTGTCTGCATTGGCTTGAAGGTCAAACATGCCCCATGCACTCATGTGCGTGGACACTTAATCCCCAGTTGGTGGCGCTGTTTCAGGATGGTTGTGGAACCTTGAGGCGGTGGAGCCTTGCTAGAGGAGGTGTGCCACAGGGGTGGGCCTGAGGTGCTGCAGCCCAGCCCGGATGGTCTTCTAGTTTTTTCCTGCCGATGTCCCATAAGGCAGTCCCTCAAGGCAGGCTGTGTTTCCAAGAGCTGAATCGTGACAGCATTTACTGGGGAGTGCAAAGGAAGGAAAGAATCTCTTTGCCTTTGAGAGGCACTGTAATACGAAAGTGACTCAGCATCTAGAAGGTGGAAATACCGGGTCCCCATAAAGTGACTCAGAAGTGAGAGAGTCAAGGAGACCGTAGCAGAGATTGGAAATGTGCTTAAGGTATCCAGTCGCTGTAAAAGTCAGCTGCAGTGCCTGAGGTTTACACAGCCTTCAGGTCCATACATGAGTCATAGTGGACCATTGTGTTTATCGATTTTTCCCCTTGTCTTTAATAATATTTCCAAATGTCTTTAAATCATCTTGCTGATAACACAAAGCATAATGAACCCCTCCCCCCAGTTTTCAAGTATTTAGATGCATCCCAAGGCAATTATATGATTTTGTTCATCTGAGACAATTTCATGAGAAACATGCTTGAGTTAAATAAAGTGGTAACAATGACATAGAGGGTTGCTTAATATATGACAATCTGTCCTAAATGCATTAATTATATTAGCTAATTTAATTAAAGAAGGGCACAAATGGGCTGGAGAGATGGCTTAGCGGTTAAGCGCTTGCCTGTGAAGCCTAAGGACCCCGGTTCGAGGCTCAGTTCCCCAGGTCCCACGTTAGCCAGATGCACAAGGGGGCGCACGCGTCTGGAGTTCGTTTGCAGAGGCTGGAAGCCCTGGCGCGCCCATTCTCTCTCTCTCCCTCTATCTTTCTCTCTGTGTCTGTTGCTATCAAATAAATAAATAAATAAATAAAAATTAAAAAAAAAAAGAAGGGCACAAACATCACAGAAATATACTTTTACTCTTGGCAAAGGAAATTCATTTTTTTTTAAATTGGAATTGCTTAATATAATTAGATAAAAATAAAACAATTAGAGCTCAACAGCTCATAGTGTTACAAAGTGAGAGAGAGAATGGGTGCCTCAGGGTCTCCCGTTACTGCAAGTGGAGTCCAGATGCATGTGCCACTTTGTGCATCTGGCTTTACTTGAGCACTGGGGAGTAGAATCTAAGTCATTTGGCTTTGCAGGCATGTGTCATAACCACTGAGCCATCTCTCCAGCCACTCTGTTCTTTTATAGCTGCTCAAAACCGAATTAGCACAATGAGATATATACTCTCAAAACAATATGTGCCGGGCTCCGCCGGCGGGGTCAGGTAGTGCTGAGGGAAGGACCAGGCCTGCTGGTTCCTCTCAAGGGGTTGAGGAGGAAGATGAGCGTGGGACGACTCAGAAACCTCTCCTGGCCACCGGAGAACAACCACACAGATTCGGGAGTCTTGTGGAAGCAGGAACTCACAGGAGCTCGCTTTATTGCCATGAGCAGTTGCCTATATCATGTTGGGGACAAAGGCGGGGATTTTAGGACAGGGGGGGTAGGGGGGTAGAGGTAAGGGCCAATAGTAAACTATAACTATTGAAATGGTAATTTCAACTCCTGCATGGAAGTGGCAGGCCAGAAGCCATTAGGCGTCTCGCTGAGTCCTAGCTGGCCAAAGACAGGTCACCAAACTTCAGGTAGGCTCAGGAAGTTCCACGAGACCTCACGTCTGGGCCTTTCAGGGCCCAACAAATATGTAGAGCCGGTATCCAGACAAGACAAGTTGACAGCCCATGAAGGAAAGAACTGTCTTTCCAACTCAGCATAGGCAGCCTAGAAATACACCCCAAAAGTAACTGGGCTGAGCTCCATTGGAGCAATGCGAACCCTAGATCTGGTTCTACAGCTTTGAAGCAGAAATACAAGTTGCACCTACCGTATCAGTGCAGGTTGCTGAGGCAAAATATCACATGGAGGGAAAAAAATTCATGACTCATCTCACCAAGGCAGAATAGTGACCACAGCAATAGCTTTTATTCTTTTTTTAGATTTGATTTACAGGTTTTAAAAAAATATTTATTTATTTATTTGAGAAAGAGAAAGAAGGAGAGAGAGAGAAAGAGAGAGAATGGGTGTGCCAGTGCCTCCAGCCGCTGCAAATGCACTTCAGATACACACACCCCCTCAGGCATCTGACTTATGTGGGTCCTGGAGAATCGAACCATGTTCCTTTGGCTTTGCAGGCAAACTCCTTAACCACTAAATCATCTCTCCAGCCCCTATAGGTTTTTTTTTTTTTTAATAGTTTTTAGTTTTTTTTTTCACTAGTTTTTTTTTAATGGTTTGTATGTTAGGGTTTTATCATTTTTGATGATTTTTAATCTAACGCCACTTTTATAAAGTATCTACTCTTGCATATATAGTTCATGATGGTTTGTTTGTGTTTGCATATTGCTCATTGGGACTTTAAGATTTTTCTTTATTTTCCCCCACCGAGTCTACTATTATAATCTCTGTACTCCATGCGTAACTCAAATAATTCCCCTCTCATTCCCACTCCCATGCATCTCCTTGGCTCCTCCTCTTTATATTCTATAACTTCAACCTTCCTGAACCTAACAACCTCAAAATCTATGAGACCCAACAGCATCCTAATTTTTCTCTCCTACATATTTTTTTTTTTTTGCCACTTCAGTGGTTTTCGAAGTTAACACTAGTCCCCATCCTAACTTGCTCTACATCCTTCCCATTTCCAACTAATCAAAATGCTAGTGTACTCTATAGCTTCCTGGTTCCTTTATCTACCACCAGTTATTAAGTCGAAGAGGCTGTTGTAAAGTCACTGTTTGTATAGCAGGCATATCTTCTAGGTTGGGTAGCTCCTGCTATCAGGAGACTACTATGGGAATAATATAGAGGCCACACCAGGCACATTGAGCTCCTAAACTGAACTTCTGAACTACCTGTCTAAGAATACAGCTGCTATATAGAAAGTCCAAGCAATGAATTACCCATAGATATAAAAATCCTCATGCAATAATATAAGAAATATGAAAAATCAAGGCAACATAAGCTCTCCAAAAATTGTGAATCCCACAATAATGGCCTCCAGTGAGAGTGAAATAGACAAAATGCAATATAGAGAATTCAGTAGAGTGATTATAAGTATGTTCAAGGAAATCGAAGAATAAACCAAAGGAAAGAAAAAAGAAAAAAAAAAAACCCTCCTAAATAAATCCCAAGCAAAAAGGAAATCAGCTGAATGAAATGAGCTTAATACAAGATGTAAGGAAATAGAAACATCCATCTATTAATACTGGAAATAAAAAAAAAACACACAAGTTAAAATAAAAATTCTGTAGAGAGTTAGGAGTGGTGGTGCACGCCTTTAATCCCAGCACTCAGGAGGCAGAGGTAGGTGGATCACTGTGAGTTCGAGGCCATCCTGACACTACATAGTGAATTCCAGGTCAGCCTGGGCTAGAGAGTGAGACCCTACCTCGAGTAACCAAATTAAACCAAACCAAACCAAAACAAAACAAAACTCTGTAGAAAACCTCTCCAATAGAATAAATCAAGGATAGGAAGCAGAGGACAGAATATCTGAGCGTGAGGACAAGGTGGAGGAAGTGGAACATTCTAATAAGGAGAAAAGTAAATTAATAAAAAGATATGGATGGGACTTTCAAGACATTTGGAATACCATGATGAAGTTGAATGTATGAATTGTAGGCATAGAAGGAGAAGAATTTCGGTCAGAATGCATAATAAGTATTTTCAACAAAATCATGGAAGAAAGTTTACCCAAATTAGGGAAAGAGAAGTCAATGCAGATATGAGAGGCAGAACACTAAGCAGACAAGACCAGCAAAGAACACCCCCTAATCATATTAGGTAACAACACTAGATAACACCAGGAAGGGGGCCTGGCCCCAGTGACACACCTCCTCCAAGGCTCCACCTTCCAAGGGCTCTACCAGCCGGGTATTAAGTATGAGGTTTAATCACAAACACACAAGTCTATGGGGAAATGTTTCATAGTCAAACTACCACATTATTTCATGGTGAAAGGATGGAAAATAGTATTTCAAGCGAATGGGGCTCAGAAACAAGAGAGATGCTGCTGTGCTAATATCTGACTAGACAAACTTCAAAGCAACATTAGTCAGAAGAGATAAATAAGGTCATTTGATACCTAATAAGGGAACAATTGAACAAGAATATATTTTAATTTTAAACATATGTGCACTGAACACAGGTATATCTGGTTTCACTTGACAAATACTACTAGATGTAATGTCACAGATCAACAGCAATGAAGTGATGGTGGGTGACTTTAGTATTCCAATCTCACCAGTAGACAGGTCATCCCAACAACAAGTGAACAGGAATGTCAGAGTTAAGTGACATTATAGATCAAATGGACCCAATGAGCATCTCTAGAACGTTCCTTCCAAATGCTGCAGAATGCAGAATACACAGCCTTCTCAGCAGTCCATGGAAATTTGTTTAAAATAGATCATGGAACCAAAGGAAGGGGAGGACTACTTACAATGCTGTCTTCCAGACATGTTATGACCTCACAGTGAATGATAGATACTACCTACACTAGACCTGCATAATAGTAGGGAAAAATGATGTCATCAACATAGAAGAGATACTAGTTGGAAGGAAGAAGGGATTCAGTGGAGAGGGGATTTGGGTGGGAAAAAATGGACATTGGTGGGAGGGATTATAATCATGGCATATTGTTTATATTTATGGAAGTTTTCAATAAAAAGTTTAAAATTAGATCAGTTATTAGGATGCAAAGTGGATCTTAACAAACATAGAAAAACTGAAATAACTCCTATATTGTATCTGATTATAATGTCATTAAACTACAAATAAGCTGCACGGTACTATGCAGCATACACCAATTCATGTAAATTAAGCAATACATGATATTGTTTGATAAATAAGTGATTGAACAACCAAGAAGGCAATAAAAATTCCTAGACTAGAATGATAATGAAAATACAATGTATAAAACCTATGTGATATAATGAAAGCAGTCCCAAGAGGGAAGCTTTTACCCCTAAGTACCTGTCAAGATTGATAAGCCCTTAAAAAACTAGCCAAAAGAGCCGGGTGTGGTGGCGCACGCCTTTAATCCCAGCACTCAGGAGGCAGAGGTAGGAGTAACACTGTGAGTTCGAGGCCACCGTGAGACTCCATAGTGAATTCCAGGTCAGCCTGGGCTGGAGTGAGACCCTACCTTCAAACCCCCCATCCCCCAAAAACAAAAACAAAAACAAAAACAAAACACTAGCCAAAAGAAAAAGAGAAAAGACCCAAATCAAGAAAGTTAGTATGAAAAGGGAGCTATTATAACAGATAATAATAAAATTCAGAAAGCCATAAGGATATACCTTGAAAACATATACTCCACTGAATTGGAAAATCTAAAAGGATAAATTTCTAGATACATATGAACTGCCAAAATTAAACCAAGATGATATAAATTCTGTAAGCAAATATATAATAAGCAATGAGACTGAAGCAGTAATTAAAAAAAAAAAAACTAGGGCTGGAGAGATGGCTTAGCGGTTAAGCGCTTGCCTGTGAAGCCTAAGGACCTCGGTTCGAGGCTCTGTTCCCCAGGTCCCACGTTAGCCAGATGCACAAGGGGGCGCATGCGTCTGGAGTTCGTTTGCAGAGGCTGGAAGCCCTGGCGTGCCCATTCTCTCTCTCTCCCTTTATCTGTCTTTCTCTCTGTGTCTGTCGCTCTCAAATAAATAAAAAATTAAAAAAAAAAATAAAATAAAATAAAAAAACTAAAATAAGTCTAGGCCTAGACGGGTTCACTGATGAATATTCCCAGCTCTTCGAAGAAGAAATAACACCAGTGCTTCTCAAACTATTCCATAAAATAGGAGAGGAGGGAACACTACCAATCACCTTTCATGAAACCAGGATTACCCCAATACCACAACCAGATAAAGATACAACAAAAAATTAGAAACCAGTCTCCCTAATGAACATAGGTGCAAACGTTCTCAGTGAGGTCCTTGCAAGCTGAATACAGGAACACATCAGACATATAAGTTACGGTGATCAAGTCAGTTTTATTACAGAAATGCAGGTTCAACATATGCAAATCAATAAATGTTATACACCATATCCGTGAACCCAAGGACAAAAATTCCGTAATCATCTCAATAGATGCAGAAAAGGTTTTTGATAGGATCCAACATCCCTTCATGATGAAACTTCTGAAGCAACTAGGAATAGAAGGGAACACATTCCAACATAACAACAACTGCATACGGAAAACCCATATCCAGCATTATACTAAAGAGAGAAAAACTCTAACAAGCAGTTCTGTTAAAATCAGGAACAAGACAAGGGTGTCTGCCCACTTTCTCTGCTCTTGTTCAATATAGTACTGGAAGTCTTAGCTGTAGCCATAAGACCAAAAAAGGCAATCAAAGGGAGACAAATAGGAAAGAACAAAGTCAAATTATCCTTATTTGCACATTAATATGACTTTATACAGTGGGGAACTTAAAATCTCCATCACATCATAAAACTGCGAGAGATGACAACCCTTTTAGTAAAGTCATGGGATACAAAATTAACACATAGAAACAATAGCCTTTCTGTATGGCCAAAAGCATACATGCTGAGGGTGAAATCTGGGAAATGATCCCATTCACAATTGCCAGAGGTGTATAGATGTCTATCAACTGATGAATGGATAATGAAGATGTGGTACATACACAAAATGGGAGTTTTATTCATCTGGAAAGAAACATGAACTTTGCAGGGAACTGGATGGATCTGGGAAACATAGTAACACATGTCTCAAGGGCAGAACTCTGTGAATTGAGCTGGACCTGAGCTGAATGCATCCTTGCAGCTGACTAGTCACGGTCCTGGAAAGGGCCCTGCCGGCTGCTGGGGGAGCAGAGCCAGCAAGAGTCTGAACCAGCAGTGGGCCCCGTAAGCTACACAAGCTGACTCCCCGGGCAAGATGCTCCCACGGAGACTGCAATGAGGGTAACCAGCTGCTCTCTTCTTGGGTTTGTGGCCTCCATCAGGGGAGGGAATCCATGCCTGGTACTAAAAACCTAGTCAAAAACTTATGGCTAGGAAGAGGTCATAGGCACCGGGGGGAAGCTACTCCAGCTGTGAGCTCAAGTCGCTCTCTAAGCATGGATGCTCATGCCCCTGGGTCAGTGTTGCTTTTTACCTTTGGTTCTAGAAACTTCATTTTGCAGATGGCTGGGACTACTGAGGAGGCCCAGAACTTGTCAAAATGAGGAGAACAAGCGACCATGGAATGAGACATCCGTGTCACCCTTTCAAGGGCTGGGGGCATGGAAAAAGAGAGTAAGGGTCAGGAGAGGGCGAGGAGTGCTGCGCAACGCTGTCTTCGGGACACGACAGAACCGTTGCATCCACGACCTCATGTTGGTGTCATTACTTTGACAAGACCTGCATCACATTGGGCGGATCGATATTATGTCATGCGTAATGGAGGATGGCATGCGCTTCCTGTCTCTTTTTGAAGAGTTACTGGAAGTTAATGGTGCTGAGGAAACAGAGGACAATTTTTTGCAGCGGTGTAGCCACTGATTGGTTATATATAGTCTGGTAAATAATCCTACACTGGTGTTCATGAGGCAACCCTAGTTAAACAGTGGGTATCTCTCTCCCTCCCTCCCTTCCTCTTTTCCTCCCTCTCTTTCTTTTGTTTGCTCTCTCTCTCTCTCTCTCTCTCTCTCTCTCACACACACACACACACACACACACACACACACACACAAGCAAAAAGACATCAAAGTAGAAGAGAAACTTGTTGGGAAGAAAAGGGGGTTCAATGGAAAGGGGTGGGAAGTGGTCAAGAGAAGGTAATGAAAGGACATTGTAATCAAATACATAAAGCCTCAATAAAAATTAAGATAAACAAATATATGCACTTTAAAAGAATACATGCTCAGAAACATTTAAGACATATTAGAATGCTTGATGAGGGAGGGAAAGGGGTTGGCCACAGAGATCAAAGGGAATTTGTAAACATCAGTGGGACAAAAGAAGAAGAAAAAATGCCTATGGTTCCTCAGTTCAATTACATTTAAAGTCATTTATTTATGTGCCACTTTTCTCGGATCTTTTATGTGAGTCTGTGATTTCTGATGGCATCTGAGTGTAAATGATTTATTACAACAAGACAATGAGGTCTTATGTATTAGACAGAAAAGTACATGTGCCACAAGAATAGGGAGAAAAAGAAAGATTAATTGCTAGAGAGTTCCAAGAGCTTTGATGGCAGGAGATAAGATAAATGACAATCTATCTTCAACATCGTTTTTTATCTCAAGTAATGCTACAGACCATGCAAAACCAAGAAATGTAATTAAAATAAACTCTAACATAAAACACTGTGATGGACCTAGAGAGGTTTAAATGCTCTTTCATTATTTATATAGCTAACTTCCTGTGGAAACTAAACTTCAAAGGTGTGTTGGGATATCTCTGTTTATTAGTCCCTAATTACCACAAACGTGCCCTGTCCTAATAGGTTGCCTTTACTCTTAAATCCTCATTAGGTCAGTAAGTATTTTGGGAGCTCCTTACCCTGTGCCAGCCCTTGGGGGTCAATGACTATTTTACCACAGGATTTCCACCTTTATATATAACTATCCGAGGCTTGTCTGAGTCTCAGTCTGGTCACATAGTCTGCTCCACTTGGCCGCTGTCCTCAAGGATCGCTTACAGCCAGCATGTCCCACATGACTCTATTTCATCAGTACAAACTGTAGCTCTTTCTGTTTTCTCTCTGAACAGTCTCACCTATCAGCGCAAGTCACCGCTAGCTGCTCCTCCTTGACATCTCTCGGCACGTTCTTAGGCATTCATTTCACTAACTCCTGTCCATTTTACCTTCTAAATATTTCCCAAATCCTCCACTTTTCTGTCTTTTGCTACCTCCCTGGTGAAAGTTGCTTTTATCTCTCTCATATTCTGATAGGACTCCAGGCCTTAAATGTGCCCAGCCCTCCATCTCCCTATAAACACTGAAGCCAGATCTGACTATGATATTTCTTTTATTTATTTATTTATGAGAAAGAGAGAGAGAGAGAAAGAGAAAGAGGAAGACAGTGAGAGTACGGGAATGCCGGGGCCTCCTGCCACTGCAAACAAACTATAGATGCATGTGCCACTTTGTGCATCTGGTTTTATGTGGGTCTTGGGGAATCAAACCCAGGCTATCAGGCTTTGCAAGCAAGTGCTCTTAATTGCTGAGCCATCTCTCCAGACCTGGTTATGATAGTTCTGATTCTTCCTAACCTCTTTAAAATTTATGCCTCTCAAGTGGAAGAAAAAAAATCTTTCAGCCAGGCGTGGTTGCACTTGCCTTTAATCCCAGCACTCGGGAGGCAGAGGTAGGAGGATTGCCATGAGTTTGAGGCCACTCTGAGACTGCATAGTGAATTCCAGGTCAGCCTGAGCTAGAGTGAGACCCTACCTTGAAAGACCAATAGATAAATAAATAAATAAATCTTACGGATGGTCAGAGGTCCATCTGTGATTTGCTTCAATCCATCTCTTTACCCTCATGCCATCCCTCCCACTCTTTCACTGTCTTTCTTTGCCTGTTAACACAAGCAAAGGGTCTTAAAGTCCCTCCCTTCCCCTCCCTTCCCTCCTTTCTCCCCTCCTCTCTCTCATACCCCTGCCCTTTACCCACAATCCTTCCCAAAGACCTGCTACACACTTGGCCTTGGTTTAGTTGCTAGTGATAAAAGAAACTCTAAGCCTATTTGCATTTTATTTGAAGGTTGAACCCAACTCTAGTGGATTGACTCTGATGTAGCTCAGTATTGCTTCTCCAGAGGAGTCTCATCCCACAAACTACACTGTGCCTCCTTCTTACAGGTTCTCAAAACTCCATATGCATCCCCCTGACACTTAGCACAGCGTGCACATGCTCATTTATTTGAGGACTTGTTTGAATAACATCTGACTCATCCATTAATCTGAAGGGTTTTAAGGACAGGGACATATCTATTTTTGTTCATCACAGTGTCTCAGAGATGCCCAAAATAGCAAATACTTATTGACTGAATAAAATGTGAACGGAAAGTGGTCAGTGTCCTGAGGCTGGTTCAGAAAAAGGCAGATGAATGAACAAATGATCGATCAGATGGATAATTCTAGCTAAGAATCATGTTAAAAAGCCAGAGGGACATTTAAGCTTCCTTATTATTAATAATAATATTTTTATTCATTCCTTTGAGAGAGATAGAGTGAGAGTGAGTCTGGGCATGCCAGGACCTCCTGATGCTGCAAATGAACTCCAGATGTATGCACCACTTTGTGCACCTGGGTTTATGTGGGTACTGGGGAATTGAACCTGGGCCATCAGTTTTTGCAAGCAGGTGCCTTTAATTGCTGAACTGTTACTAGCCCCATACTATTATTTTTTAAATGATAAGACAAGCACCATATAGCTTGATGTTTAATAATCAGTAAGGAGAGAAGGAAGATACAAGGAATATTCCAGTGAAGGGTGGGAGAGGAATGGGCATATAGCTCTGTGAAGGGACAGGAGAGTGCATAGCAATAGCTTGAGAGCTCTGACTTATCATTTCAATTTCTTTGAGGAGTTCTAGGCTAGACCTGTATTGCACAGTGTAGCAGCTCCTAATGCATGACCACTGAGTGGCCAGTCTGAAGATGTGCTACAGGCATAAAATACATACCACAGCTTGAAGACAGTATACAAATTATGCATTGCTTGCCATTAATAATTTTATATTATTTATTGTTGAAGTGATAATACAAGTTACCAGTATTTAATGTAGCATCATTTTACAAAGTCATTGCAAACAGTGAAATAGCAAACAACTACTGAGGAAATCCAGGGCTAGGTCTCTGTGAGGCCTATAGACCTATAATACCATTGGTCAGTGTTAACTTCTCCTGGGGAGATGTAATGGGACATCTATGCATTCCACACAAGTCACTGCCTGGCAAATGTGATACTCATTCTTTCAGTGACCTTCTCACTCATTCCTTCATCAGAAAATGGAGCATCTATAAAATGTGGAAAATATAAAAAGAACAATGAAAAAATAAAATCATTTGTAATCTCACCACACAGAGGGAAATACTGTTAGTATTTGTGGCTTTTCCTTTTGGCATTAAACATATACATACACATGCATGAAAAAGGGTATCTTAATAAAAGGTGGGGGGGGGGCTGGAGCGAGATGGCTCAGAAATTTAAGGCACTTGTTTGCAAAGCTTAATGGCCTGGGTTCAATTCCCCAGTACTTATGTAAAGTACAAGGTGGCAACGCATCTGGAGTTAATTTGCAGTGGCTGGAGGCCCTGGCACGCCCATTCTCATGCTCTTACTTTCTCTCTCTCTCCTTGCAAATAAATAATAAATTTCCTTTTTCAAAAAACGTGTATTATCTGAATAGATATTGAGTTATTAAGACTTCAAGTATTTGGACTATTGATGGGTTACTGACCCTGGGAGTGAATACATGTTTCACAACCGCAGGGCTCCCTAGTTCCCTGGAGGGTGTGTTTTCTTGGAGCGGGAGTACTGGATTTTTGTTGTGTGAAGGCCCCACTGACGTGTGGTTAAGGACAAAGGCTCTGGAGGAGACTGGGATGATGTCTCTTTCCTACCTGGGTTTGTAGATAGGTTGTAACTTAGAGAGAGACACTTGGACAGATAACTGATGGCTTGCTTTTGTGTAGTCTGGGTTTAGGGACTGCAGGACTTGGTCTTGGAGCCTTGGTGACACTTTATGGGAGCTGTTCTTACCATAGCTGTGGGTGGCATCACCATGGAAATTTTGGAGAAGTGGCCCACTCAGGCAGTGCTCTTTCCCTGTAGGGCCTTGTTAACCTTTCACATGGCTGCACATGCTTTGGAAAAGACCTGGGGAGCAGAAGAACATTCTAGAAATTATCTAGTGTCTTCATCTGAGAGTCAGACATGAGCAGACATGAAGTTCTTTCAGGAGGGGCCTGAAGGGCGAGGGTTCATGTTCACATATGCAGAAGGGAGCAAGAACAGAAACTATGGCCTAGAAATGGTGGTGAGGTAGCATTTGTAGCGTGGAGCCATCTGTGATATTCCAATTATGTATTTCTTTATTTTTTTTTTTGCGGGGAGGGGGGGTGTCTCACTCTAGCCAAAGCTGACCTCGAATTCACTATGTAGTCTCAGGCTGGCCTTGAACTCACAGCGATCCTCCTGTCTTGGCCTTCCTGAGTGCGGGGGATTAAAGGTGTGCACCACTATGCCAGGTGAACTATGCATTTCCTCATCATTCTCAACCACATTGTTTATTCACATCAAATTTTATGTATATGCTATTTTGTACCCTGCTATTTATTACTTGATAGTATAACTTCTCCACTTTATGAATTTCTTAAAGGGCAAAAACATATCAAACAAGTATTAGAAAAATGGAGACCATAGACATAGAATATAGGCTTTGAAAGGACAATGACAGGGATGGAGAAATGCTTAGCAGCTAAGGTGCCTGCCTGCAAAGCTAAAGAACCCAGGTTCGATTCCCCAGGACCCACACAGGCCTTGTGTACAAAGTGGCACATGCAACTGGAGTTTGTTTGCAGTGCTGGAGGCCCTGGGGCACCCATTCTCTCTCTCTCTCTCTGCCTCTTTCTCTCTCAATTTCTCAAATAAAATTTTTTTTTTTTAAAAAAGACAATGAAGAGCTTAGCTTTGGGCATGCTGACACTGAGAGATGGACCATCCTCCTAGTCAACTTTCTGTTGCTTCAGAAACACTAATGGGGGGCCGGGGGCACTTGCAAGGGAGGATATGGGTGGTCAATTTGAGCTATGCATTGGAGAAGGCATCTAGCAGCTCTCTCTGTGGTCAGACACATATCAGGTATTCTATAAATCTCTCTGTGTGAATGAATGATCAACTGTATGAATGACTGGGCTTTACAGGAGAACTGTAATATGTAATAGGAAACAGCAACAGAGATAGGAATCTACAAATATCACACAACTTTGTTTGCATTGAGAACTACTTGTATGGTTGTGTTAAAAGTTAATAATTAATAGCAAATTTCATTCTTCATATCCTTATTTATTCTGGGAATAACTTATGCTTGTCCAATTTGCTAAATGTTTATTAAAACTAATTAGGGGGCTGGAGAGATGGCTTAGTTGGTAAGTCACTTGCCTGTGAAGGCTAAGGACTCAGGGTTGATTCCCCCATGCCCATATTGGATATTTCCTTTAAAAATAAAGCTGTCAGACACAGAGGCCGGAACCATGTGGCTCCAAACATCTGGAAGAAAAGCTGAGCCAACCGGGAAGATTTTCCACATCACCAGTTTTAATACAAGGTAGATAAAACTAATGATAAAGCTCTGTGGACCACCTGGAATCTAACTGTGAAACACTGATGATAAATCTGTGGGTATGTTCATAGAAATCTTAGTTTCTTATCTAGAGGTATATCTTTATGAAAAAATGTGAACACAGCTTAAAATAAATACTTTGATTTATTCAATGAAAAAAGGTTACAATTCGTTTTAAATGTGTTTGATAACTTGTCAAATGTCAAAACTAAATGATAACTTACATAACCAAAACTCCCTTGTAGTAGTTAAAAAATCTATATAGATTTAAATTTACTTGATAATTTCATACTTGTATATAATGTATTTTAATCATATTAACTCCCATGTACTTCTCTTGTCCCCCTTCCATTCCTGCTTAGCCCCCACTCTTCTAAACTTGTCCCCTTCTACTTTTGTGTCCCTCCCTCAGATGCAATGAGTTTAATTAGTGTAGCTTGCTTGGGCACAGGCATGGGTGGAGGTGTTATTTATCAGTATTGGCAACTTACCAGTGCCTTTACCACTGAGGAAAATCTCTCCCCTTCCTTAGCAACCATTAATTGCCAATAACTCTTCAGGGAGAGGTAGGTCTTGTGAGTCCCTTCCCCTTGTCCATAGAAGAATAGAAAAGTTTAATCTTTAGGACCCAGACAATTAAGTAAATTGATATGTAAAATTTTGAAGACCTTTAATAATTATTTGACCATATCTTAAATTGCATAGCTTTTTCAAAATTACAGGCCTAATTCTTTAATCAATTCACTTTGCTCTGTTTAATTTTCTTTCATTACAAACAAGTACAATGAGTATTCATTATGTGCCCTGCAGGAATAGTCACGTATTCTGTGCCCTTTCCACACAGCTGTCTTGTAGGGAAATTCTGCATTTAATGAATTCTTTTGGTCATTTACTCATGTTATTTCATGACTGACTTCTGATAATAGTTTCCAGAACACCATTCCATTTTCTTCATCTCCTCTCTGGGCTGCAGTGCGTGCTGTTATTACATGCATGCTGTTGCAAGCAGAGAAAGACTAGAGAGAAAGGGAGACACACACACACACACACACACACACACACACACACACACACACACAAAGAGAGAGAGAGAGAGAATGAGAATGGGCATGCCAGGGCATAGCGCCACTGCAAAGTAACTGCAGATGCATGTGCCACTTTGTGCATCTGGCTTTATGTGGAAACTGGAGAATGGAACCTGGTTTGTTACACTTCACAGCCTAACATCTCCCCAGCCCCATGCTGTGCTTTCTAAGTGTCTTGCTAAAGGCATATTTTTTTCCTTTCTTTTTTTTCAAATTTTTATTAACAACTTCCATGACTATAAAAAATATCCCATGGTAATACCCTCCCTCCCCACTAAAGGCATATTTTATTTCCTTGATGAAAACAGAAGGTCTTTGTGCTTCTTCTCATGTATGAACCTCTTTGCTAGTGTGTCAGAGGACACACTGAAGAAACACCCTTGCCAGAGAAGCGTCAGAAGGACCCCAATTTGTCTTATTCCAAGGGGGTGATGGAGAGTATGGGAGATGCTCATCATGGGTTACTGACCGCGCACTCTCTGACCTCAAGCTGAAGCAGGAGTCAGCTCATGGAAGCTGTCTCGCATTCTCATTTATACAATCTGACCAAGGGAAAGCTGTCACGCATGACAGGATGAACCACATGACCCAGCTGTCACCATAGAGTTGGGGATGGGAAAATGTGGGAGGCAATGCCTTGCTCTTTATCCCTTAAGCATTTCATTCTGGAAGCAAACACAACATTACGTTTCCTGAGATATTTCCCATTTCTAGAAAGTTCTGGAGCATCAGTTTGACAAGCCATTGGAGTTGTTACCAGTGAGGGACAGAGGCACAGTTCCACACTGTCACCCTTAGCAGCCTGAGTCAATTCCCTTAATCTTTTAGGAAATTCAACTCAGGCAAACTCAGAAGTCATGATTCTGATGAAGAAAGGAAGTTCGTGAGTAGCCAGTAGGAAACAAAATTGTCTTTTTTAAAAAAAAAATATGGAACATTTCATGAATTTGTATATTTTACTTAGTTTTATTTACTTATTTGAGATAGAGAATGGGTGTACCAGGGCCTCTAACTACTGCAAATGAACTCCAGATGCATGAGCCACCTTGTGCATCTGGCTTATGTGGGTACTGGGGAATCAAACCTGAGTTCTTAGGCTTCTCAGGCAAACGTCTTAACCACTGAGCCATCACTCCATCCCTCTAGTGGAGCTTTCTTTTACTGCATAATTTCATATCACTCAGTGATAATTATCTTCGTGTTCTCCCTTAGATGTAAGTATTTTTTGAATTATTTTGTTTATTTTTTAAAATTTATTTGAGAGTGACAGTCACTGCCTCCAAGATCTAATTCCCAAATTACCATCAGCTGGGGACCTAGCATTCCGACCACCTAAGTTTATGAGGGACACCTGAATCAAACCACCACAACGGCCATTTTCCCTGTTTAAAAGAATCATTGCTTCCTCACATTTTAGCTTATACTAAATTAGAATTTGTCCTTCCAAATCTATATTTTATACACCAGTATGTTTTACTGTTTTTTCACTATTCCTATTCTACTACTATCTTGTTCTTTCAACAATTTTCTCAATTATTTTTGCTCAATTTGTTTCATTTTATAGCTAATAATGTTAAATATTTCTCAGGTTCATGTTTGTCTGGCTGTTCAATTCATTCTCTGTGTGTGTTTGCAATTAAACAGGTTGACTTTATTATTTTAAAAATTAAAGTTTATTTATTTTATTTGTAAGGAGAGAGAGAGAGAGAGGGAGGGAGAAGTGAGGGAGAATGGGCACATTAGGGCCTCTAGCCACTGCAAAGGAAATCCAGATGCATGTGCCACATTGTGCATCTGGTTTTATGTGGGTACTGGGGAATCAAATGTGGGTAGTTAGGCTTTGCAGGCAGTTACCTTAACTGCTGGGCCATTTTTTTCAGCCCCCTAAAAGAGTTTATTTATCATCTATTTGCAATAAGTGATATAAAGGGGGGAGGAGAGAGAATGAGAATAGGTATGCCAGGGCCTTTTGCTCCTGCAAATGAACTCCAGATACATGGGCCACTTTGGGCATCTGGCTTTAGTGGGTCCTGGGGACTCAAAGACTCAAACCCAAACCATTAGTCTTTCAAGCGATCACTGTTAACTGCTAAGCCATCTCTCTGGCCCAACAAGCTGACTTTAGATGGAGGCTTGGAATATTCCAGTGGAAATAGCAGGCGGTCACTACAGTGGGAGGTAAGGCCCATGTTCATAGCTGGAGAAATTTAAATCTGTGTGACGCTCTCCCAGTTGGAAGCAAGAAGTTGGTGAGTTCTCAGAAGATCCATGCCAAGAGATGGATGAGTCCAGGGTGAAAACTAGCAGGGCACAATGAACGAGGACAAAGAACCAAACTAGAAGAGAATCAAGAGACATAATTACCATGAAAAGCAAATTATAAAGGTCAAACTGTTGGGGCCACATGCGAGGTCTTGCAGGAAGAACAAGATCGACACACTGTCTTTAGAAAGAGATGATAAATGGAGAGATGGCTTAGTGGTTAAGGCACTTGCATGTAAAGCCAAAGGACCTACGTTTGACTCCCCAGGACCCATGTAAGCCAGATGCACAAGGGGTCACACATATCTGGAGTTTGTTTGCAGTGGGTGGAGACCCTGGCACACCCATTCTCTCTCTCTGTCTCCCCCTGCTTATTTTTGTATCTCTCTCTTTCAAAGAAATAAGTAAATAATAAAATATATTTTTAAAAAAGAAAAGAAAGAGACGACAAGTGTGGCTCAGGTCATCATCATTCATTGAGGTTGTGGTGGCATCATCAGCAGCATGTTGGGTGGTGGCGAGGATTTGGAGGTAGCTCTGCAGTCAAGGGCCGAGAACTTCCACCTAAGCCTGACTGCTCATACCTGGAGGCTACAGTTTGAACTATTTTTGAATGCTACTGATAACACCCTCCAGCTAATTAATTCGCTTTCTGTTTTTACCAATACCATGGTGACTCCAGGACACCGGTTTCAACCGAATGCCCGAGAAATCCATGAACATGGACTTGATAGATGGTAATTAGGCCAGCCAGTTTCTAAACTGTTGACCTTAGTCCTAATCACCAAGACACTGACCTGACTGTATTCAAGCGAACAGCAGATTTAGTTTTCTATTCTGTGAGAAGTAGAGCTGCTTCATGATCTCAGTGAGAAGCTGGTCACAAAGTGGTGATTTCAAGCAAGCATCTGGACAGCCTGAATCACTGCAGGGGATGGTTGAGACGAATTGGTTTACACAGACAGTTAATTTTAAATTGCGATGCTGTGTGGGCTGGGGAGACAGCTCAGTGGATGAGGCGCTGCTGTGCATTCATGAGGACCTGAGTCTAATCCCCAGAACCCACATAAAAGCCAGGCATGACAAGGTGCCCCTGTAATCCCAGTGCTGGGTACAAGGAGACAGGAAGATCCCAAGACTAGCTAGTCTAGCTAAAGAGCTGAGCTCTGTATTAAGTGCAAGACTCTGTGTCCAAAGAAAGTGGGGGGGGGGGGTGTTGGAGAGTTGTCTCAACACTTTAGGTGCTTGCCTGCAAATCCTAACAGCCCGTGTTTGATTCCCTAAGACCCGCGTAAAGCCAGGTGTACAAAATGGCACATGTATCTGGGCCCATTTGCAGCAGCTGGAGGCCCTGGTGCAGCTGTTCTTTCTGTCCATCTCTCTTATATCTTTTCTTCTTGCAAATAAATAAAAATATTTAAAACAACACATTTCTTTACTGCTAAATATCACCATAGTTCTCTTTACCTCTTTTTCCATCTCCTTTTAGAAAGAAATCCTTCTACACTTTGGATCAAGACTTACCAAATTTCAAATATTGTTGAAATACTTAAAAATCAGAAGCCCTATGGTTTTATGCCTTTCAATACTTTTAGGGTTTATTTTTGAGATTTTATCTCTACATTTAAAAATAATATGCAGGTACCATGTTCTCTTGAATTATTTGTGCAGCTGTCTACTGTAGTTATGTTAACAATTTTCTATTACAATCATGCTCACTAGAAAATGTAAGTTTTGTTCACAACTGAGCCAATTAGTGTACTATAGTAACATTTCCTTTATCATATAGCTCACCCCCACCCCGTGGTATGTTTACCTCATTTTTTTCTTTTAATGTTATTTATTTATTTATTTAACAGAGAAAGAGGAAGAGAAAGAGAGAGAATGGGCATACCAGGGACTATAGCCACTGCAGACAAATTCTAGGCGCATGCGCCCCCTTGTGCATCTGGCTAATGTGGGTCCTGGAGAATTGAACCTGGGTCCTTTGGCTTTGCAGGCAAACACCTTAACTGCTAAGCCATCCCTCCAGCCCTCATTTTTTTTTCTTATTTTCTTTCCAGACTTCTTTTTAATAATGTCTTGTATTTATTTTTGCTAAAAGCTGAGCATGCTGTATCAGATAAAAAGCACTGAGGGACACAGGTCTCTACTATGAGGTTTTCTGTTTGTCTAGGGTTTGCGGGGGAGGGCAGCGGGGGGGGGGTTACACTTCATTGTAGCTGCGGTGTTAATGGCTAACTCTCCCCTCTAATGTTGTATGCACCTGTTGTCTGTGGTTTCTCTACAGAGATTTCCTGAGGTTTCAGCTGACATCCCCAACTATTTTAAACATTTTTATTTATTTACAAGCAGGGAGAGATAGAGAGCCACTGCAAACAGACTCCAGATGCACATACTTCTTTGTGCATCTGACTTTACATGGATACTGGGGAATTGAACCCACGTCATTACATTTTGCAGGCAAGCACCTCAACTGCTGAGCCATCTCTTCACCTAGAAATCCCTTCCTATTACACAGGTACTCTGTTGATGTGGTGCTGGGGTATGGAGAAATGGGGAGCCTTCTGTAGCCCTCGGGTGGATCTCATTCTCCAGTGAGTCTGCACTGGGCTTTTCCCTTCACACTGAATGTAAGAGAGATGTGTATTTTTCTGAGGAACTGGGGGTGTTGGGAATAAATGGTAGGTACCTATGCTGAACAAGGGTGGGCTGTCATAGCTACTGCTTCCTGGATCCTGTCACCCCTTTCTTACCAATGTCTCAGGCCTTGATTCTTTTGGGTCAGATGTCAGATACGTCAATGTCATTTTGTTTCTCGCTCCTCTCTCTTTCCATGAACACTTTGCACCCTTTCATCTTCATTTCTAATCTATGTACTCACTTCTTTCAATTTCATGGAAAATAGATGTGGTTTTGATTCTCCTTATTGACGGTAGTGTTTTTGTGAGGCAGGGGAGAGGAAACATCGTGACCCTAGCAACCCAGTGTTTCAGGACTCTGGTGTACACTCCCAATTTTCAGTCAGGAGCTTAGTATCAGGATACAAGTTAGTGCTCCGTATTGATTTTCCAATCAGTTTCAGCGTCAGGTAGCCTCACTGTTATTTAGAGTTGGGGTACAGGTACGCGCAGAGGTGCATCCTCCAAGCCCTCAGTCCCTTTGAGCCACTCGGGAGTGATGAAGTCATCCACTAGGGCTTCCTGGTAAGAGGTAGAAGACACCAGATCCAATCTGGTGACTGCAGATTCTGCTTTTGCTCCAGAAAGCTCTGCAGAGCTACACCTTCCTGTGAGGTCATTCGGAATTGTCGTGAGCATTTGTGGAGCCTCTTTCTGTTGTCTGCTAGCCAGAAGCTCTGAATCGGCCTCCCCTGATGGGCTCACAGATGCTCCATCACAGCTACAAGCTGCTGGTTCTCTCGCCTGTTTCATTGTTTCCACAGGTCTGTAGACGTTCACAATTTGAACCACTTTTCATGCTAGGCAATCGATTTTGCTTCATTATTCCCCAAAACTCTCATTTCCCCTTCTCCTCTACGGGCGCACAAATGTATGCCTAGTTTGTCATCTTATACATTGTATATCCCTTTGCCCTGTGAACCTCATGAATAGCATCTGTGCCCATTTCCTTCCACTGGCAAACTTCTCGGCGGGCTGTTTACCATGGACTACATTTTCTTATCTCCCGTCTGTGCTCGTCAGTGCTTTCCGACTTGTACTGGCTTCATTTCACTACAACTGATCAAATCTGTCCCCAAAGTCATCACATAAGCTAACTTCTAGATCAGCTATAGTTTCTCAACAAGACTCATCATGTGTCCTCTTTGGAGATCTAGCTTCCTTAGCTGGAAAATCCTAGCATTCTGTCATAAGATTTATAGTATTTGTGATATTTCATTCACTCATTCTTTCATTTACCTATTTTTCCTTCCTTTCTTACTGCATCCCATCCATCTCCCCAGATGGTAACATAAATCCAGGGTTCAGCCCTTAGCTTTGAATTGTTTCTCTACTCCTCTCATTTTATCCTATGTCTTCATAACACAATTTCTGATCCTACTTGTCAGTCTGTACCTGCCTTTTAAGATTTTTTTTCTTTTTTTCTTTTCTGAGGTAGGGTCTCGCTTTAGCCCAGGCTGACCTGGAATTCACTATGTAGCTTCAGGGTGGCCTTGAACTCACAGCAATCCTCCTACCTCTGCCTCCCGAGGGCTGGGATTAAAGGCATGACTACTTGGAATCTTCATTGATTTCTTTGACAGATTATCCACACCTCCTTTTGTTCTTAAGTATATTTATTGCCCTATGCTTTTTTACTTTCAATCAAGTTCAAAATATTTAAAGCATTCTGGGCTGTAGAGATGGCACAGCAGTTAAGGCGTTTGCCCACTAAACCTAACGACCCAAGTTTAATTCCCCAGTACCCATATAAGGCCAGATGCACAAAGTGATATATGCAGCTGGAGTTCGTTTGCAGTGACTGGAGGCTCTGGCACATCCATTCTCTCTGCGTCTGTCACTACAAATAAATAAAAATATTAAATAATACTTAAAGTATTGTTAATTTTTTTCTCCTTTCTAGCCTCCTATAGTCACTTGCTCTTTATTTATTTATTTTGCTATTTTTTGCATCTTTGCCTTCCTTTCTTTGCATTTTATACCATGCAGGAAGCATCTTAACTCTTTATTCAGGTTACAAAAGGGGCTTTCAAAGTGGTCTTCTAGATTCTAGTCTCTCCTCTTTTAACTAATTGTGTCTGTTACTGGCAAATTAATTGGCTAATTAACAAGGCTCTTTAATCAAAAAGCAATTTGAGCTAGGTGTGGTGGTGCAGGCCTTTAATCCCAGCACTCAGGAAGCAGAGAGATAGGAGGGCCGTCATGAGATTGAGGCCAACCCGGGACTACAGAGTGAATTTCAGGTCAGTCTGGGTTATAGTGAGACCCTACCTCAAAAAAAAATGTGGGAAATACATTTTTCTTTTATCCAAAATTTTATCTACATATTCAAAGAAGAATAAGTAATTAACCTCTCATATTACATTAGCAAATCTCAAGGCATTTGAAACCACATGGTAGATGTCTGAAGGTGACTGTAAAAAGTAACAACCAAAATAAAGACAAAATCATGAACAGGAACCAGAATTTAATAACTATGAACAGAACCTGGATAAATAGAAAATTGTGGAAATAAAGTTTAATTATCATGCTTCGTTGAATTAACTGTCATCTGGGAGCCTCTCTCCCAGATCTAAAAGTCTTGATATCAGTCAAGGAGATTTCTGAGCCATCCATCCATATGTCCCCTTGGAGATAGGTAAATTTAATTTAATTTACTTTTTAAAGACAGGGGTTTAAAAATATTTATTTATTTAATTACAAGGGGAGAGAGAGAGAGAGAGAGAGCGAGAGAGAGAGAGAGAACGAGAGAGAGAGAGAGAGAGAGAGAGAGAGGAGAGAAAGGGCACACCAGAGCCTGTTGCCACTGCAAATGAACTCCAGACACATGCACCAGTCTGTGCACCTGGCTTTACGTGGGTACCAGGAAATTGAACCTGGGCCATCAGGCTTTGCAAGCAAATGCCTTAACCACGAAGCCATCTCTCCAGCCCCCCATAGGTAAATTTTAGATGGAAGCATTTAACTTAGTCTTGACTTTTAATCATTTCTAATAGAAACTTCTTCCTATTTTTTTCTTTTACTGTTGGTTAAAAACAAAACAATGAATACAATGTGCTCTGAGCAAATAGACCATACATCAGTAAGTGAATGCTTAGTCTAAGCTATTTTCCATGAGATTCGTGAGGCATTTCTAATTGAAAGTAAACAAGCTCCCACCCAGCAAACACTGGGACCTTCAGCTCCAGAAGGGGAATGTGATGCTGGGTGCAGCAGAACAGAAGCCTTTAAATTCAGCAGGAAGAGAAGGTGACTGTGAAGTTTCATGGTGTATTCGTTTTTGTCCTTAAATTGCTCAAATGTCATTGTTTATTTCACATTTATTGAAAAGTGTGAATGTCACATTTAACAGAAGACCAATGACTTTGTTCCTGCCTGATAACTTAATCTGACTAATCATGATAATAGGTGCTAGCTGGAGTTGGGAACGTTTAATACAATACTGGGAGTAAATTCACTGTGCTTACTTACATCTCCAGGGAGTTATTAAAAAACACCTCCGCCTGTAACAGTTAAAACTTTATTGACTTTAAATTTGTATGAAATGATGCGAGGATGATCCCTGGATGAGAGTGTGTGTGTCTCTGCGAAGACATTAGTCATTCAGAACTTTTGTGGGCGAGCAGAAATTGAATTATAATTGACTGAGTCAGACGGCAAGCTCTTTCATCGGTCTGGGTCTTCCGTCATGGAGTCACCTTTGCGTCCGCCGTCCTCTGGTCCTCTGGTGTGGCCGGGCAGGAGGACCACCGCCATTATGTAGATGAAGAGACTTGAACTGGGAGCGATGGTTCTGCTGGAAATCAGAGAGATGGAGCCCAGGCCTTCTGCTCCTCACCAAGTGCATGTTATTCACAAAGCATATAAATGGATATGTATGCATATGTGCATATACATACAGAGATAAAATTGAACCTGGGGCTGGAGAGATGGCTTAGCGGTTAAGTGCTTGCCTGTGAAGCCTAAGGACCCCGGTTCAAGGCTCGATTCCCCAGGACCCACGTAAGCCAGGTGCACAAGGGGGCGCACGCGTCTGGAGTTAGTTTTCAGTGGCTGTAGGCCCTGGCGCGCCCACTTTCTTTCTCTCTCTCAAACAAATAAATAAAAATTTTAAAAAAAATTGAATCTGTGCCTGTAATGTCTGTTAAAAGGGCACCGTGACAACTGGAACAATGTCCTGCCCCTCCCCTTTTTTGTCGTAGGGCCATCCCATCCCCTACAGCACAAATGGTTGTTTGGACTAAATTTCCCTCCACGGTCCCTCCGTGGCACAGATAGTGAACAAAACGAGAAGCGTCCCACTCGAGGCACAGATGTGCCCACTACTGACTACTGACAGTACAGGATTGCTCATAAACACAGAAGAATAATACAGGTGAGTTAGATGCACGGAACCTGTCATTTTAGCGGTGCAGAGTTTTTGTTTGTTTGTTTGTTTCCAGACCGCCCCCCTCCCCCCAAAAAAGAAGAGCCACGACTGTGATTCAAAGTTTGCAGGGAGTTTTGAGGGGTCTAATTAAATAACAAGTACAGGGGCTGAAGGAATGGCTCAGTGGTTAAAGGTGCCTGCTTGCAAAACCTGCTCTCCAGGGTTCGACTCCCCAGCGCCCACGTCAAGCTTGAGACCACGGGACATGCTGTGGAGTTCTTTTGCTGCAACGGCAGGCAATCCCCCACCCCTCGGGTGCCCGTGCTTACACACATATGCAAATAAGGGGAAAACAACCACGAATAGGTATCGGATTAAAGAAAGGGTGGGAGGGGGAGGGAGGAGGAAGGAACACGGGGGAAAGAGAATGAAGAGAAGAGAGGAGAGAGAGGGAGAGGGACGCTCTTGCGTTCCATAAATCCACTTTGTTTTCCAGAATGCTCCCTAGCTGGGGCTGAGGCAGATGAGAAGATGGGGTAGGACTCTCTGGACCACCTCACCGGAGGGAAACTGAGTCCTCTCAGCACATAGCAAAGTTCCAAGTGGCTCTCCCCGCCCCCCGCCCCCGACTCAGCCTACCCTTAACTTGTAGCCATTCCCAATGAGCTCTAGAGAAAGGTGCATGAAGCACCCCTAGGCCTGGGACGGGGAGACAGGGGACAGCAGGCGTCTGTCCGCTGCGCTTTCCATGAGGACCTGGGCAAAGTCAGTGCCCACGTCGGGGACAAAGTCTGTCACTCAGGAGCAGCCGCTGCATCCCGGGCATCCTGGGATGCGCAGCTAACCGGACGTGGAGGGAACTCACACACACAGGTACCCTTTCTCCCGACTTCCTCCAGGGCACTGACCTGCTGTGGCACGCTCTCTCCCCAGGGGCCACCCTCGCCCTTTGTGCCCCTGTCCCGCCCACCGTGCCAGGAGGGAGGAGGCGCCGGCTGGTAGGTAATGATTGCCCGCGGGGGCCCGAGGGAGGGGAGAGGGTGGGCACGCCGGTGGCGGCGGGGCGCGGGCATAAAGGGGGCGCGGCTGGGTACCTGGGGCGCCCGGCTCCCGCTCAGCATGCCCGCCCGCGCCCCTGCACCTCGCCCGCCGCGGCTGCCCGCTCGGTTGCCCCTGCTGCTGCTGCTGGTCCTGCGCGCCCGCTGCCTGCGCGCGGAGCCCGGCCAGGGCGCACGGACCTGGGCCCGCTTCGCGCGCGCCCCGGACCCGGAGGCCGCGGGGCTCCTCCACGACACGTTCCCCGACGGCTTCCTCTGGGCCGTGGGCAGCGCCGCCTACCAGACGGAGGGTGGCTGGCGACAGCACGGCAAGGGCGCGTCCATCTGGGACACGTTCACCCACCAATCCTGGGCGGCGACCCCCGGCCCCTCGTCGTCGGACTCCCCGCCGCCGCCGCCGTCGTCACCTTCTCCTCCGCCTGCCACGGGAGACGTGGCCAGCGACAGTTACAACAACGTCTTTCGGGACACCGAGGGGCTGCGTGAGCTCGGGGTCACCCACTACCGCTTCTCGATTTCGTGGGCGCGGGTGCTCCCCAATGGCAGCGCGGGCGTCCCCAACCGCGAGGGGCTGCGCTACTACCGGCGCCTCCTGGAGCGGCTGCGCGAGCTGGGCGTGCAGCCCGTGGTCACCCTGTACCACTGGGACCTGCCCCAGCGCCTGCAGGACGTCTACGGCGGCTGGGCCAGCCGCGCCCTGGCTGACCACTTCAGGGATTACGCCGAACTCTGCTTCCGCCACTTTGGAGGTCAGGTCAAGTATTGGATCACCATGGACAACCCCTACGTGGTGGCCTGGCATGGCTATGCCACCGGACGCCTGGCCCCGGGCGTCCGGGGGAGCTCCCGGCTTGGGTATCTGGTGGCACACAACCTTATTCTGGTGAGTGTGAGGGGACAGACACAGAGCCACCCGGACAGACAGCCACACAGTCACTTAGGGGGTGGGGTGGGGTGGGGGAAAGCGTCCTCTATGTGCAGAGGCAAGAGTGGGACCCGAGACGTCAGCTCAGGGGTAGCCTTGCTTGAACACCTTCGTAAGGTCACCCAGTAGGCACGCAGGAAGTGATGGAGTTAGGAACCCACAGTGCTCAAAAGTCACTCTTGTCAAAAGAAAATCAGAACCGAACCACAGGGGGCGCACGCCTTTTATCCCAGCACTCAGGAGGCAGAGGTGGGAAGATCGCCGGCGTGAGTTCGAGGCCCTCGAGACTACATAGTGAATTCCAATTCCAGGTCAGCCTGAGCTAGAGTGAGACTCTATCTCGGAAAAAAAAAACAAAAAAAACAAAATAAGAAACAAACAAAAAAGGGAAATCAGAACCGGTCAGTAAGCAGAAGGAACTCCTTTCTCTAGGTGTTGACAGATTTCTAGCAGTAAAGGCCCAGGGGAGCTAGGTGCAGGGACAGGATAAGGAAGGTGGGTGCAATGACGCCCTTGGAGGCTGTTCAGAGGAGCATCACACTGCACCACAGTTTAATCAACGTCAATAAAACCCGTCTTCCCTGTGGCACAAAGTCACATTGCGTCTAGTAAGTGCAAGGGTGTCAAAAGCTCATTTGCGGCAGGTTGGGTTGAAATTGGGTTTGGAAGTCCCTTTTGCGGCAGGGCAGGGAACGGCATCCACAAACATCAATTACACAAGCTTGAACAAAACTGGCCACATACATATATCCAACCGGCTCCCAGGTGTTTCTGCCACATCTGTATTTCCACAGTGCTGTCGCTGGCTACAAGGCGTGCTCACTGACGAAATAATCAGCCTGGCAAAAGAAATCTTCACATCCTTGAGGGAGAAATTTGAAAGGAGGAAATATCGATGAACTTGTCCCAGAATCATCTCTCCTCCTTTTCTCTTTTTATATTCAGTGTCTGAGTCTCCATTAGATTGGGGGGAGGGGCTCATTTATATTGTCAGCTTAGATACACTGTGCAGGGAAGTGTATCAGTATAGAATGTTTTCTGTACACGTACACATATTTAAATAAAAATGCTTAAATATTTGCTGGGCGTAGTGGCACACACATTTAATCCCAGCACTCAGGAGGCAGAGGTAAGAGGATTGCCATGAGTTCGAGGTCAGCTTGAGATTGCATAGTGAACTTTAGGTCAGCCTGGGCTAGAGCAAGACCCTACCTCAATCAAACAAAACACACACACACACAAAGTTTAAATATTCAACTTTTGGTACTCTGTTTTGGTAACTTGTAGATCACCTGGAAGACCGTTTTTAAAATCCTGATTCCAACCACATGTGCTGAACAAATTCAAGACTAAGGCTAGTTTTAAACACTTCTAATTAAAGCCATAGATATTGAGGCAGAACAGTACTGGGCTATTGAGTTGACTCAGTGCTCTGAGCTGCTATAATGTAATAATGGCTAAATTAGATTGTGTGTCAGCTTTCCAAAACCTGTTTGCTACCATTGGTCATGCTAGAATATTGGATTTCCTTGTGATTTTAGTGACTTCAGCTTGATGTATATATTTTGACACGAGTAATTTACGGCAATGATTATTATCCTTTGGCCCCCTGCCAATCTTTTTTTTAAGAACAAACACTAGTTGATGACTGGTCTTGGAAGAAGTGTGGAGAAATCTGTTACCTTTTGAAGAAAGCACAAGCAAATTATTGGTGCATACCAGAAACAGATGAGTGGGTCAGCTGGAGGATCAGTCCCCAACATTTAAAATATGCAAGTTTATATTTGTAGAGTGCATTTATATTTGTAGAGTATACAAAAGTCATGGGTTGGAGCCAGGCGTGGTGGCGCACGCCTTTAATTCCAGCACTTGGGAGGCAGAGGTCGGAGGAGCACCGTGAGTTTGAGGCCACCCTGAGACTACATAGTGAATTCCAGGCCAGCCTGAGCTAGAGTGAGACCCTACCTTGAAAAACAAAAAACAAACAAACAAAAAGACAGTCATTGGTTGGTATTAAAGTAATTAGTGGTTATTTCATCTATAACACAAAGCGTGGCATGGATGCTCTCTGTTATTTTCAGTAACTGAGAGTCTTGTGCCCCATTCGTACTCCTGTAGTTAAATTTTCACTTAGAATTTTGAGGAATTACAGCAACATTTTGCCAAACACTAACCATCCTTGTTATGGACTTTGCAGTCACAAGAAATAAGTAACTGGGGTGCACGTGGCTTGGTTTTGCTGGTGCCAATAAATAAAACATTAGCTCCTGTGAAATATTAATATTTTGCTTTTAAATTCCTTATTTTTTTTTTTGAAGTGAGTTGTCATTATCTGAAAAGCTATGATACCTCGATTTTGTTGTGTGGTATTCTTTCATTGTGTTTTTAAATGATGTTTCTTGGTGCTTTTGTTGTGTGGGTAGGGAAGTTTCCACATTATCTGAAAAAGTGAAGTCCTCCAGAATGGGACAGTTTTTAGTTCACATGCTGGTGCTTTGCAGATTTAGAGATCATTGAGCCCTTAGCAAAGCAATTCGCATTTGAGGATACAATGTGGTGACAACGTAAATCAGCTTCTGCCACCTGCCTTTCCACTCATTTTTTTTTCAAGTGGGCTAAGGAGATGCCCCCCACTCCTTGGATACCCAGTGATTCCAGAACTATTGTCTGGGCAAGGTAAACAAGCTGTGGGACAGGGCAGGTACTAAGAGCCCTGCTCCTGTGGAGTTCTTTGTGATCTTGTGTGGTTCCCTGGTACTAGTACGGGCCGTTGGCACGTCTGTGTTTTGGGAGAGAAGGAAGGCAGCCTCTGTAGAGCCTGGAGCCTGGACACTTTGCTCATCTGAGTTTACCTAGACAGAGGTTATGCCTTCTCTCTCTGGCTAGAAATCAACACTTCAGTTTTCACAGCTCTTGAAATAAGGCTCTTCATGGCCTTAGAAAGCCAGCACTCGGGGACTGGGGACATGGCTCAGTGGATAAAAATGCACGAGGGTCTCTGGGGCTGAAGACCACCAAGCTTGACTCCCTAGAACTCATATAAACGTTGGGCATGGTCACACACATTTATAAGCCTAGTCCAGGCTGAGGTTCCATCTCAAGAAAATATGCAGATAAGGGATAAGAAAAGCACCCTAGTGCTCGCTTCGGCAGCACATATACTAAAATTGGAACGATACAGAGAAGATTAGCATGGCCCCTGTGCAAGGATGACACGCAAATTCGTGAAGCGTTCCATATTTTTGCTGGAGAGATGGCTTAGTGGTTAAGCGCTTGCCAGTGAACCCTAAGGATCCCGGTTCGAGGCTCGGTTCCCCAGGTCCCACGTTAGCCAGATGCACAAGGGGGCGCACGCGTCTGGAGTTCGTTTGCAGAGGCTGGAGGCCCTGGCGCGCCCATTCTCTCTCTCTCCCTCTGTCTGTCTTTCTCTCTGTGTCTGTCGCTCTCAAATAAAAAAAAAAAAAAAAAAGCACCCTAATGATCCCCCCTCTGGTTTCTGTACACATGTGCCTAACACACACACCAGCACTAAGATATATAGTTGGGCCGTTTAACTCAAGTAGTACCTCTCTGAATTTTTGATTTGCCCGGGGGTTTCTGAGAGGATCAGAACCAAGTTGAAGGTATGTGTATCTCCACCATCCTCAATCCTGGGGGAAAGGGATGGGGATGTTTGCAAACATTGACTGGTATTGGGCCTCACTATGAAAGCTCACTTTTTGGCTGATCTGTGTGATCATGTGGATTAAAGATCTCTCCTTCACACAGGTTCTCACTTTGTTCTCTATATCTCCACACTCACACATCATTTGTCTTCATTGGTTTCTTCCTCCTCATGCATCTTGGCCTCCTGAGTAGGCTCTTCTCCCTCCCCACATAATCTCTCTTAAAAAAATATATATATATATATATATATATATATGTATTTATATATATATATATATATTTTTTTTTTTTTTTACTTATTTATTTGAGAGAGAGAATGGGTGCACCAGGGCCTCCAGTCACTGTAAATAAACTCCAGATGCATGCACACCATTGTGCATCTGGCTTACATGGATCCTGGAGAGTTGAACCAGGATCCTTTGGCTTTGCAGGCAAATGCGCTAATCACTAAGCCATCTCTCCAGTTCCATAATCTCTTTTTTTAAAAAATAAGATTTGTTGGCTGGGCATGGTGGCGCATGCCTTTAATCCCAGCACTCAGGAGGCAGAGGTAGGAGGATCACTGAGAGTTCAAGGCCACCCTGAGACTACATAGTATATTCCAGGTCAGCCTGGGCTACAGTGAAACCCTACCTTGGAAAACCAATAATGATAATAATAATAATAATAATAATAATAATAATAATACTATTTGTCACTTATTTACTTATTTGAGAGAGAGAGAAAAAGAATATGCATGCCAGGGCCTCTAGCCACTGCAAACAAACTCCACACACATGTACCACCTTGTGCATCTGGCTTACATGTGTCCTGGAGAATTGAACCTGAGTCCTTAGGCTTTACAGGCTAGCATCTTAGCCACTAAGCCATCTCTCCAGCCCCCACATAATCTCTTTGAAGATCCTTTACATCTGACCAGCCAAATTTTGGGTCTCTAGCTAGGACTTTTCTGAGCTCCAGGCTCAGGCAGCCTTGTCCACCTGTTAGCTCTTAGTTAATAGCTTGGCAATTCCTTAAGTGAGGAAATCATGATCCCTTCTGTTCCTTCCAAACCAGCCACCTGCCCTTGGTGCGTGCTCAGGGGGCACCTTCCAGCTCATTGATGGCCTCGATTTTCTAACCACCTGAATAAGGGATTGTTCTCCATATCAAATTTCCTAGCCTCTCTCTGATGGGATAGGAATAACCAAATCTGAACCAGATGTGAAAAAAAGCAAACCTAACAGGGCAGAATCTGACTTTTACCAGGAAGGGCCATTGCCAAATTTATGATTTTATTGTAACCACTTCCAGTTAAAAAACTATCTGAAGTGGGCTGGAGAGGTGGCTTAGTGATTAAGGCACTTGCCTGTGAAACCCAAGGAATTCATGTTTGGTTCCCCAGTACCTACGTAAGTCAGATGCACAAGGTGGTGCATGTGTCTGGGGTTCATTTGCAGTGGCTGAAGGCCTTGTTGCACCTGTTCTTTCTCTGTCTCTTTCTGTCTCTCTGCTTGCAAACAAATAAATAAAATATTCTAAAAAGTCAAAAAGCCCTATCTGAAGTGACTGTATGGTGTTATGAAGATGTTTTCAGAATGGACTGGGTGGTCAAGTCTGTGGGCCCACTTTAGGAGCATAAAATGGAAAGAGCTTTGTTATTTGGTTGAATTTTCATTTCCCACTTTACTTCTGCATGCTCAAATGATACATATTTTTGAAAAGCACTTTACAAATTTACCTTATTAAAATATCTTTGGTATGTGGCTAAAATAGTCAATTGGGTTTTAAGTTAGTTTTTTTTTTGAACACAACTAAATTCAATGTGTATTTAATCAGAAATAGTTAAAATGTCTCTCAAGGCACTTGACTCACTTCTCTTTGTCTATTTGATTGAACACAGTGTTCTCAGAAGGTTATAGACAATTTCATGAAAGAAATAAAATAGGAAAGGAACTATTAAAATACATTTAAAAATATTTTATTTGCAAGGACAGAGAGAGACTAAGTGAATAAATGAGAATGAATGGGTATGCCAGGGCCTCCAGCCATTGCAAATGAACTTCCCAAGTGATGGAGATTTGGGAATTAAGGCCTTCTGGAGGCAGTATATTACTGGGGGCAGGCTGATGGGTGTTATAGCCAGCTTCCTTTTGTCAGTGTCTGGCACACTCTTCTGTTGCTGTTGTCCATCTGATGTTGGCCAGAAGGTGATGTCCACCCTCTGCTCATGCCATCATTTTCCCCTGCCATCATGGAGCTTCCCCTAGAATCTGTAAGCCAAAATATATCCCCTTTCCCTACAAGCTG
This sequence comes from Jaculus jaculus, assembly GCF_020740685.1. NCBI lineage: Eukaryota > Metazoa > Chordata > Mammalia > Rodentia > Dipodidae > Jaculus > Jaculus jaculus. Next base: position 15,139,326 of record NC_059108.1, read on the forward strand.
CTCTTGGTTGGCTGTTTTCTACCAGCAATGTGAACCTGACTGCAATACCAGATATGTAATGGCCTTTATGGGTTTCCAGAAAAATATCCTATTTTCATCCAGTGGGCAGGCAGAAAGAAGAGGCAGAAAGTGGCCTCTCAAGTGTCTGACCTGGGAGTTGCTCCAAGCTTTCCACTCAGGTCCTTGGGCTAAATTCAGCTATGCGGTGCAAAGGAGTCTGGGAGTTTCTGTCCACTGCAAACCCATGAGTTCAGGAAATTGTCTATTATATTGCTGTTAGGTGGGAATAGATCAGTCAGGTTCCTCCAAGGTAGTATATTGTCAGAATGAAAGGAAAAATCATATGTGATAACATGGCATTAAAAACAGAAAGTGCTTTAAAAAGTCGAGTGTGGAATCATTTTCTTATCACTGTAGCAAGATACCAAAGATACGGTGTCTACCAACGAGAGGGGCTTATTTATGCGCATGGCTTTGAACCTTCCATTCTGTGATTGGGTGGCCCCAATGCTTTGGGTCCTTAGAGAGGCTGTCTCATGACAGGAGTGTGGGTGAGAAAAAAGCCACCGACCTCCTCAGCCAGGAAGGAAGGAGCATGAGGAAGAGAACCAGGTCCCCTGTGAGGCAAACCTTCAGTGACCTCAGGGCCTTCCATATGACTCCAGGTCCCGCAGGTTTCCAGTACCTCCCAGTAACCCCACTCTGGAGAACAAATCCGATATATGGACCTTTGGGGGACACTCATCCAAACCGTGGCCCTGTGGAATGAAATTACTATTGGCAATTTATCAATGATAGTAGCTATAGGAAAAATATTTGACAAAGGTTCCTCTTTAACTGATAAGAAGAAAAGAAATAAAACTTGTAGCCTTACTGAAATTCTTGTTTGGAACCTATCACAGTCAGTAGGACGAAGTCTTCTGGTAAATTATTTAAACAACGTTTGATTGGTGACCACCAAATCATTTTTTGAGCTGATCCTTTTGCTTTTATACAAAATGTATTGCCAAATGCCATTCTGGATTTAGTTTATTTTTGGTGTTGTTTGCTGTTGGTTTTTGTTTTAGATTTTTTTTTTTTTTTTTTTTGTGGTAGGGTCTCACTCTAGCCTTGGCTGACCTGGAATTCACTTTGTAGTCCTGGGTTGGCCTCAAACTCATACCTTCTACCTCTCTGCCTCCCAAGTGCTGGGACTGAAGGTGTGCATCACCATGTGTGACCTGGACTTAGTTTTAAAAGATATTAGATACTGGGGTGGAGAGATGACTCAGCGGCTAAGTGCAACTCCTGTGCAAGCATGTGGGTCCAAAGGGAACTGAGATCATTCTAGTTTGAATCTCCAGAACCCACATAAACAGCTGGGTGTGACCACACAAGTCTGTAACCCCAGTTCTGTGAGTTACAGTGGAGACCAGTGTCACTGGGGTTCAAACTCTGGAATTAGTAAAAGACTGTGTTGCAAGAAAAAATGGTGGGTGTTGCAGTCAGGTTCACATTGCTGGTAGAAATCACCCAACTAGAAGATTGTGGGGGAAAAAAAGTGGTTTATTTTGACTTATAGGCTCGAGGGGAAGTTCCATGATGGCAGGGGAAGATAATGGCATGAGCAGAGGTGGACATCACCACCTGGCCAACATCAGGTGGACAACAGCAACAGGAGAGTGTGCCAAACACTGGCAAGGGGGAAACTGGCTATAACCCCCATAAGCCCGTCCCCAACAATACTCCGCCTCCAGGAAGCATTAATTTCCTTGTCTCCATCATCTGGGAACCTAGCATTCAGAACACCTAAGTTTATGGGGGACACCTGAATCAATTTACCATGGGGAAATGACAGGGAGGGGCACCTTATTTTATCCTCTGCCTCCGGCAGCCGAGCCTACCAGGTGCTATAGCCAAATACATGGGGGCTGCATCAGCACATAAACATGCATACACCCTCCTCACTCACCAACACCACCACCACCACCACCACCATATAACAATACCATGTACACGCAAAAAAAAAAAGAAAGAGAATAAAGCTTATAACTGATACAATATGATCTATGAACTACAGTAAACATAAATGTTTAGTGACTTGTGTGGCCCAAAGCCTGAGTAGGTTTTCCATTTGTTACATTATTGATTCAAGGGTAGATGCCAGAATATTGTCCATGAACCTACATCATTACTGCCTGATAGACTATTCAAAGTGAAAATAAGGAGTTTAAAATGTAGTGGTTATGCATACTTTGCTTCCATGTCTAGAAGTGCCTTTTTAGTTGATAATTGCAATGGAAGAGTTAGAAGGGCCCTGGGAAATCCTATGTCAGATTTGCTCCCAGGACAAACCTTCCTGGAATTCTCTACCTCTGCCCAACACAGAAGTGAGATCATCATAGCTTCTCTCAAGTGGCAGCTAGGTTTTAGCTTTTGTTTTGAACTGAAACCTATTGCTGTTGAGAACTTACTTCCTGGTTGTCTCCCTCCCTAAAACTCAAAGAATAAAACAAATCATGCTTTGACAAGACAGCTGCTATGGGGTGAATGCTTCTCCCCCAAACACTCATACGGAAATTTAGTTGCAGTTATAATAGTGTTGGGAAGTAGACCCTAATGGGAGGATTTTAGGTCATGAGGGATTAATGCTGTTACTGCTGGAGTGGGCATGGAGTCTTGAGACTGGATGTGTTATAAAAGAGAGTTTTATTATTTTTTTCATCTTTTTATTGACAACTTCCATAAATATAGGCAATAAACCATGGTAATTCCCTCCCCTAGTAAAAGAGAGTTTGCCTCCTCATGCAGTCTCCCCCGTGCATGGCCTCTTGCTATGTTGCTATGCTGGTGTCCTGCATCCTGGGATGGTACAATAGGAAGGTCCTGGCAGATAGGTACAGCCCACTGACCTTGAACTTCCCAGCTGCCACAACTGTGAGAAGTAAATTTTATTTAATTTTTTCCTATTCTATTGGGATAGCAACAAAAAATGGATGTAGACAGCAACTTTTTTTTTTTTTTTTTTGAGGTAGGGTCTCATTGTAGCTCAGGCTGACCTGGAATTCACTATATAGTCTCCTGATGGCCTCAAACTCATGGCGATCCTCCTACCTCTCTGCCTCCCAAGTGCTGGAATTAAAGGCATGCGCCACCACACCCGGCTTAAGACAACAGCTTTTAAAAAAATATTTACAAAGGCCACTGTTTCCTTCCTCAGTATTTTCCTCTTCATGATAAATCTTCCCCAAGAAGATGGCAGGAGCTGGCCATGAGCCAGGGATATATCTCAAGATCTTACAGTATGGAGGAAGGGCCGCTGTGCTTTCGCACTCCGAGAACACAAATGTAATTGTTAATGAGGGCTGTCAATCATCTGAGCACGAGGCAGAGGAGAAAGGACAGAAAAGTGGACAGCCCAGAGAGCTCAGTTGTCTGGACCTAGCTCTGCCCTTCATGAAGGGATGCCCATGGCTTTAGGAACAGGTGATGAATTGTTAAGGTCCTGAGCTGGAGGGTAAGGGAGTTAGTAGACACAGACTCCTGCCTCCCCGGGTACAGTTATAGGGGAGGGACTTACAAAGTCGTGGGAACATTCCCTCCCTTCTTTGGCCCCTCTTCTCTTTGGACCCTTCACCCTATGGCCCTCTCCTTTCCAAGCATTCTCCTATTCGGTGGTACTCCAAATTCTGCCACAAGACAGTGTGCTTGTGTGCTTATCAGACCTTCAGCTAGCTTCTGTAGAGGTTGGGGCAGGGAGGAGGGGCCTTTCTGTCTGGGCTCAGGCACATTCCCCCTAAAATTTTCCGAAGTCAAACACAGATCACACCCTGGATATTCCTGATCTAGAGCATGCTTTTTGGTCCTTGTGAGTGAGAGACCCCGGTTCTTACTATGTACTTATCATGGGCTGTGTGGTGGTGGTGATGTGGGGGGGGTGTGCAAAATGGGGACCCTTTTCTCTCCCTCTTGGCCCAGTTTTTTTTTTTTTTTTCCATGTCACCTTCATCCAGAGAGGATGGTAGATTCCTCTTCCTGTGGCTTTGCCTTCCCTTACTCTAGGAGGGACTGGGTTCAGTGTGGCTAGGGGTGTGTGGTGGTAGATAAAAAGGGACAAAGTAAGACCCCTGTCCTCTTATCACTTACTGATCAGCAGGGGAGAGACAACCATTATCAGTTAGTTACAAAAGAACATATGAGAGCCTTTCTAGAAATAGGTACTTTCTGTAGTAGGGTCACACCAAAGGAGAGATAAGCTAGTTTTGAGGTGTGGGAGGATTGGGGGGGGTGTTCAGTTAGGGAAAACTATACAGAGGAGGTCAAAGGTTCCAATCAATCTTTACTTATAAAGACGAGGTAATGGATCCTGTCATGGGGCTGGGCGTCCTGGGCATACAAAGCAGCAAGCGCACAATGGGATTCTGGGGAAGAGCCCTTGCAAAGACACAGTGGGTGAGACACGTGGCAGTTCACACAAGAAGCCACGCTGCGGATGCCTCAAGGGTTTTGGAAAGACAAGCTGAGGAGGAGGCCTGGCATTTGCAGGGTCTTTCTTAACCTTTGCTGTGCAGAGCAAAACTGTGGTCTCAGTATGCGGAATGGTCATTACGTCGCTTGTTCTGCACACAGAGCTATGCTCCTGGGGTCCAAGATGGCGACAAGGGGCTCCTCCTGGCTGCCAGCTGCTGTGGGCATGCACTCAGCTGCAGTCCACTGAACTCTGAGGCTTCCGAAGCCAGGCATCTCCTTGCACTGTTTTTATTTATTTTATTTATTGTGTACTTGCAAGGAAAGAGAGAGAGCGGGGAGAATATGAATGAGAACAGGCGCACTGGGGCCTCCTGCTGCTACGAATGAGCTCCAGATGCGTGAGCTCTTCTGGGCACCTGGCTTTATGTGGGTACTGGGGAATCGAGCCCAGGCCTTTAGGTTTGCAAGCAAGCACCTTGACGGCTGAGCCATCTCTCCAGTCCCCATAGTAGATTTTTAAACTTGGAGTCTTACTAAATGTCATTAAGAGCAAGTTTACTACACAGGTGGAAATTATCCTGAAAAATGGAGATAGTATAAATGCAGAAAGTTGGAGGATCAGTGTGAAGAATCTCACCAAGCTCATCGTGGGGTACACCACATGGCTGTTAAAACACTGCTGCAGGGTTGCTAAAAAGTTGTACATTGAAACACCCGTGGGCTGGAGAGATGGCTTAGCAGCTAAGGCACTTGCCTACAAAGATGAAGGACCCAGTCTGGATTCCCCAGAACCCACGTAAGCCAGATGCACATAGTCTGGAGTTCTTTTGCAGCAGTTGGAGGACCTGGTGCGCCCATTTCGTCTTTGTATGCCTCTTCCTCTCTCTCTCTCTCAAATAAATAACATAGTTTAAAAAAAAAAAAACACTTTTGCAGGCTGGAGAGATGGCTTAGTGGTTAAGTGCTTGCCTGTGAAGCCTCAGGAGATTCCCCAGGACCCACGTAAGCCAGATGCACGAGGGGGCGCACGTGTCTGGAGTTCGTCTGCAGTGGCTGGAGGCCCTGGCACACCCATTCTCTCTCTTTCTATCTGCCTCTTCCTCTCTCTGTCGTTTTCAAATAAATAAACAACAAAAAATTAAAAAAATACACTTACGCATGCTCGCTACAAAGTTGTACATGGCAGATGGCTAGGAGACAAGAGCTGGTTATGTCACACTATTTCCATATCTCTGTTGTGAATGAGCACTGTGACCTTGACCTTTCTTTGGCTGGTCCAGGCTCTTCCTCTCTGTTCTTTCCCCCAGGAACTCCTTCTGGTCTGCAGGTCCACTAGTAGAGTAGGTCTTAACTTCTGCTCCCTCCAGATACTGTACTTGTTCTCGAATTAAACTTGACGCGGTTTGTCGAAATGGTTTGTTAGTTTTTAACACAACAGGTGTCCAGCTGGGAGAAAGAAGCCATGTTTTCCGGGCTTTTGAACATACCCAGACTCTGTTATGGGAATGCATGAATCCATCACTTTCCCCTCTGCAAACAGGGAGTTATTCCCAGACGGTGGGACTAGAGATTTTTTCTTCTTCTTTTTTTTCTGGTTACCTAGTTTCCTTCAGGGATCAGTGTCACTGTGGAGATACACTGTTTCTGGAAATGACTGTACCTTGAATTCTGCCCTCAACTTGGTTCCCTCTTGAAAAAACAGTTTAACTTAAGAGCAGGCCAAAAAGCAGAGGGGAAGGGAGAAGAGGGACGAAGGGCTGGACATGCCCAGCCAGGGAGCAAGCACAGGTTTGGAGGCAGGACAGACAGACCTGTGTCGCTGAGTCAGCAGACCTGAGAAGCTGCTGGCTGATTCGGCAGCGGGAGGAGCCAAGGACCAATCTTGAGAGGGCCCTGAGTCCAGTTATTCTAGAAGAGGACGCGAAGGGAGCGAGTGGGCAGGATGAGAACTGGTTGAACGTGGTTTAAGCACAAGGACATGTCTAGGCCTCCAACACCAGGCTTTCCCACAGAGCTCCTAACTCCTCCTCTGCCCGGGACCAGACTGGAAGTTCATTTCTTGGAGAGGGCCAAATGGACAAGGGTGTGGGCTGGGGAACACCCTCCAAAGCCAAAACAGCAACAAAACAACAACAACAACAGGAACAAAACACCCCCAGCTTATACGATATGCGTTTGCAGACCACAGGAGACACCACAACTGGAGAACAAGACAGTATATCAAAATCCTAAGGGGACAAACAAATTATTTAGAAATCAAACACATGAAAGAAATGAAAAGTTCAACTTAAAGGCTGGAAAATAATTATGTTTCCATAGTAGGACAAGAAGGCAAACGGTTGGGAACTAGTAGAGAAATGTAATGAAATGAGAGGAGTGACCGAGCGAGCGAGCGAGGGAGCCCACGCCAGGGTGTTTAGAGCTGACCACTTCTTCGTTGAACTGCGCCTTTCAGTGTCCACGCGCACGCGCACTGTCCTCCCCGTGGGCTGTGGGCTCAGACACGTGACTTGCTGTGGAATGGGGCAGCAGGAAGTGTGAGGAAGCAAAGGTTTGGTAACATATGCACGTTTAAATGTTTCCTTATTCCCTCTTTAAAGCTAACTTCTGTGTATACGTGTGCAATGTTGTACTTTCCATGTTATGGTTTTTAAATTTTTTTTATGGTTTTTTTTTTTTAGGTAGGGTCTCACTCTAGTTCAGGCTGACCTGGAATTCATTATGTGGTCTCAGGCTGGCCTCGAACTCACAGCCATCCTCCTCCTACTGCCTCCCAAGTGCTGGGATTAAAGGCGTGAGCCACCACATCAGGCCCTTGGTTTATTTTTCAATTGGTCTTGATGTATCACTCTTTTTTTTTTTGTTTAATTTAATTTTTTTTATTGCCAACTTTCATAATTGTAAACAATATCCCATGGCAATTCCTTCCCTCCCCCAACTTTCCCCTTTGAAACTCCATCATACCCCCTCCCCCTCTCAATCAGTCTCTCTTTTATTTCCATGTCATGATCTTTTGCTCCTCTTACGACGGTCTTGTGTGGGTAGTGTCAGGCGCTGTGAGGTCATGGACGTCCAGGCCATTTGACATCACACTCTTGAGCGTGGCCCGAAGCCCAGGGAGACGCTTCTCAGGAGAGTGGAGGAGCGCGGCGGGGGTAGGGTATGGGCTCAAGTACTTGTGTCGGTTGAGACACTTGAAGAGGTGAAACCAGAATGGAGTAGAAAAGCTAGTTACTCCTCTGTCCCCGAGGCAGGTTGACAGGAGGTCTTGAAGTAGAAAGATGTCAGTCAGCGGGGGTGGGGCGGGGAGACCGAGAAGGAGAAAGGGAGCCAGTGTCTCCATGAGACTGTGCTCTTAATGAGACGTCATCCAGCCTTTCCGCTTTCCTGTGGGAGCCCTGGATCCCAATGCCACGTCAATGAGGAGCTCCTGAGCCAGCAGTGCTAACGGGGAGGGTCCACACCAGGCAGCCACGGGATGCTCCAGCCTCTGCCATTTTCTGTCATGTGGGAGTAAGTCACCTTTGAGAAACCTGGCTTCAGGAGCAAGTGCAGTGGGTAGCAGCTGATGCCACTAGTCAACTGCTCCAGACAGCGGGAGGGCTGACGGCCACATGTTCAAGGCTACCACGAATCATTGCCACCAAGAGAAGGGGATGGAAATTATTTTTAACCTAAAACTTAACACTTACCTATACTAGCAATCATTCATAAGGATAGAATAGGAGATTCCCAGATAATCAAAGTTCATAGAAAGAAACAAACAAATAAAACTTTGCTGGGCATGGTGGTGCACGCCTTTAATCCCAGCACTTGGGAGGCAGAGGTACGAGGATCACCATGAGTTCAAGGCCACCCTGAGACTACATAGTCAATTCCAAGTGGGCCTGGGCTAGAGCAGGACTCACCTCACAAAAACAAAACAAAACAAAACAAAAAACTGGTTTGCTTGGTTTTCTTTGTGCCTATGGCTCATTCACCTCACAACCTTCAGTATTCTCTCAGCTCAGACCCCCACACGGCCACCTCATCTTCCAGTATCTGTCCTCAAGATACAGTTCTTTCCCTCATCGAGCTCTGCTTATTCTCGTGCCCTATACAGCTGACTGAACTCTCGGCAATCCTCCTACCTCTGCCACCCAAGTGCTGGGATTAAAGGTGTGGGCCACCATGCCCCACAAAGTTTTGTTTGTTTGCTTTTCAAGAGGGAGAGAGAGAGAGAATGGGTGCACAATGGCCTTCAGCCACTGCAAATGAACTCCACATGCATGAGCCCTCCTGAGCATCTGGCTTACGTGGGTCCTGGGGAACCAAACCTGGGTCCTTTGGCTTTGCAGGCAAACGACTCAACCACTAAGCCATCCATCCAGCCCTTTTGTTTTTTTTTTCTTTTTCTTTCTTTTTTTTAACTTTGACTATGTGGGAATCTTGTATTCTATCCTCATGAACTAACACAACTATTAACTTGAAGGAAAACAAGAATAATAAAAGAAACATAATTGTCTCTATCACATTACAATGTTTATCTGTTGCTAAAATTCATATTGGTAGAATAGAATAATGTCAACACCAAATACAAGTTAAACAAAAAATTTCACACAGTTAATTTGTCTATGTAAGAGAGGTAAATCCTTAGTTAGTATGATAGGAAATTACTGGGTACTGTCTACAGCATGAGAAGATTAGATGTGTAAATTCTAAGACAAAAGATCATGAGTCCAAAGTGACTTTCCTCTAGGGAGTAGACAATGGGACAGAGGACCATAATTTTTCCTATAACTTGTTCAGAATGGCATTTTCAAAGCATGAACATGTTTTACTTTCATCAAATAAAAAAAATAATAGGCATTTTATCATCACTTTAAAAATCAATCTTGCTGGTTATGACACATTTATAGGAGAGCTCTTTTTGAGTAAAGCTTTGGAGAAGGTCTTCATTTTCAGTCAATACCTTGCATTTTCATCTCTTTGTTTACAGAAAGTTAAAAAGAAATAGAGCTATGCGTAAACCCTGTGGGACATTGTTAGTCACATTCTTTCAAGTGGATCCTTCCCATTAGTGGATGCCTCAGATACCTTTTGGTGGCAGTTCAGAAGCAACCACCAAATTCTTATTCAACCACTGGACACTTTTAAAGTATTCTTTAAGCAGGAGCAAGATTACCTAGTACATATCCCATATTTCTTCTTTTTGGCCCTAAGAAGGTCACATATGGATTTATAAGGTATCAAAATTAAGGCATATATATATATATATATACACATATATACATATATATACACACACACATATACATACACACACACACACACACACACACACACACACTGTTCCCAGATGAGTGATTTGAGGCTGGTTTGGAAGGTTTATTGCATGATTCCACATTGCTTTCCAGTTATCTTTCCTTTAGCACTGATGCATTTTATTAACCATAACATTTTGCTCAAGAGGTCTATTGTCTTTGAGAGCCACATTTTCTTCTCTGTAAAACTAAGAAGATTGTCATATTTTAAAATATTTTATTTATTTATTTTTTGTTTTTTTGAGGTAGGGTCTCACTCTAGCCCAGGCTGACCTGGAATTCACTATGTAGTCTCAGGGTGGCTTTGAACTCACAGCGATCTTACTTATTTATTTGAGAGAGAGAGAGAATGGGCACATCAGAGCATCTAGCCACTGCAAACAAACTCCAGATTCATGTGCCACCTTGTGCATCTGGCTTATGTGGGTACTGGGGAATTGAACCTGGGTCCTTAGGCTTTGCAGACAGGCACCTTAACCACTAAGGCATCTCTCCAGCCGAAGATTGTCATATTTGAAGTGCTCTATTGTTTCTGATCCTTCAAGGTGTTTAATGGCTGATGCATGGCCACATCTCTTGGAAGTGATGAGTTTGCAATGGTGTGTAAATTCTTGTTGGACTTGCTGCCTTTAATAAACGGGAACACCTCCAAGAAATAGTAGAGGCAAAAGGAAGGCAAAACTGTTGGTGACAGCAGATAAAATGGCACCTTATCATAGATAAGGACTGTCTGAGAAAGATCAGGAAGACGTGGGTAGAAGGGTTGTATCCAGGAGTTTAGCATCTCAACATGCAGTGTTGGCTTTCAACACAACTTTTCTTAAGGTAGAGCCATAAACTTGAGAAATAAGTCTTTTTTACAGAAAAAAATGCTCAGTTGATCAAATATTATGAAGTGCCTTATCTGCTGCATAATTAATATATTGTATACATTCTGTAATTCTATGATAATGCAATTCTAGTGAGGCAGCTCAGAGGAATGGGTGGATTGGCATCTTGAGAAATTCATGAACTTCCAGGAGAGCTGCTGGGAAGGGTAATGACACCACACAAGGTCAAAGAGGTTATTGTAGTTGGGGAAAGTGGGTTGAGAGGAGATTTTCTAGCTGAGTGTGGGTCCCTTTAGCCAAGCGGTTAGGGGATGGAGATATGGGTCCAGAAGGTCCCCCTCAGGAGCCTAAGGACTTTTAGCCACCTCAGCTTGTGCAAAGCCAGGATTTGAGGCTTTGCCATAGGAAAGAATCCCAGGAAGAGATGATGTGAAGCACAGCTGGAGTTTTATTAAAGACATTTTAATACAGGCGTAAGCATGAGTGTTAGGAGAAAGAAAAGCACTCCTAAAGAGAACGGATGCACACCCGAGAACATGGCTCTTCTACAAGAGGCACATCAAGTCTCTCAGCATTGGCCATGTGTGCCATTTTGATGACTGCCAAAATGTTGCTAAGAACCCCTGTTTTTCTTTTCTCTCTCTTTTTTTTTTTTAAATTTTTAAATTTTTTTAAAAATTTATTTGAGAGCGACAGACACAGAGAGAAAGACAGATAGAGGGAGAGAGAGAGAATGGGTGCGCCAGGGCTTCCAGCCTCTGCAAACGAACTCCAGATGCGTGCGCCCCCTTGTGCATCTGGCTAACGTGGGACCTGGGGGACTGAGCCTCGAACCGGGGTCCTTAGGCTTCATAGGCAAGCGCTTAACTGCTAAGCCATCTCTCCAGCCCTCTTTTCTCTCTTTTTAATAAATAAGATTATGCAGTGGGTTTAGGGGAGTTTCGGATGGGGTCACAATCTGATAAAGCCAGGAGCCACCAGGGGTGCACAAGGAGCTGATTAGTTTTTGCCTTTTCCCTACAAATGTAGTTTCTGGTGAGAGGCCTAGAAAATTGCAGGTTTGCAGCTGGGAAAGGCCTTAAGCAAATATTGATTGTGCTGGAATCCTTGCAGCTCTGCTGGTGAGAAGCTTTAACCAGATTGCAGGGTGAGGGGCTCATTCTCTTTTCTCATGTCTCCATAATCTCCCTGTCTTTCTATCTGGCCTTACCTTCAGCAAATAATTGCTGGTAGGGCCAAGGTGTGTCTTCAAAAGAAGCAAGAAACTTGAAATTTTGTGTGAAATGTCCTGCTTTTATTTAAAAAAAAATTTAATTAAAATTTTTTTGTTTATTTTTATTTGTTTATTTGAGAGCAACAGACAGAGAGAGAAAGAGGCAGGTATAGAGAGAGAATGGGTGTCCCAGGGCCTCTAGCCACTGCAAACGAACTCCAGATGCGTGTGCCCCCTTGTGCATCTGCCTAATGTGGGTCCTGGGGAATTGAGCCTTGAACGGGGCTCCTCAGCCTTCACAGGCAAGCGCTTAACCACTAAGCAATCTCTCCAGCCCCTGCTTTTATTTTTAAAAAAAATTTATTTATTTATTAGAGAGTGACAGGGAGGGAGGGAGGGAGGGAGGGAGAGAGAGAGAGAGAGAGAGAGAGAGAGAGAGAGAGAGAATGGATATGCCAGGGCCTCCAGCTATTGTAAATGAAGTCCATATGCATGCACCACCTTGTGCATCTGGCTTATGTGGGTCCTGGAAAATCAAGCCTTGAACTGTGGTCCTTAGGCTTCACAGGCAAGTGTTTAACCACTAAACCATTTCTCCAACCCCCCCCCTTAATTTTTTTTTTTGTTAAATGTTCTGCTTTTAAAAGGGGACATCAACGAACTAGCCCCTCATCATTCTGAAGAATGATTGAATTTCAGAATGCTCATGATAGTTAGGGATACAATGGTAATTGCTGGAAGGAACTGCTGAAGGTTTGAGTTGTGTCTGCAGGAATGGGTGCAGGCGGTTGGGCGGGGTGTGTGAGGATAATCACAGTGTCTCATGAAAAGCCTTTATCTCTATTGACTACTTTATTTGAAGCTATGTAAATGAGTGCACTTAATTAAAAGTAATTTGGTGGTAGATGGCTCAGCAATTGGAATGCTTGCTTGAAAGCCTGATGGCCTGGGTTCAATTCCCCAGTACCCATGTAAATCTAGATGCACAAAGTGGTGCATACATCTGGAGTTCATTTGCAGGGGCAGAAGGCCCTGGCACGTCCATTCTCTCAACGTGCCTGCAAATTAATAAACAGAAAGATTAAAAGGAAATAAAAATAAATTTTAATTTATTTGTGTGTGTGTGTGTGTGTGTGTGTGTGTGTGTATACATGTGCATGCACCAGGGCTGCAAACTAATACCAGATACTTCTGGCTACTTTTTTTGCTACTGGCTTATGGGAGTGCCTTGGGAACAGAATCTGGGCCAACAGATTTGCAAGTAAACACTTTTAACCACTGAGCCATTTGCCTAGCCCTTTACAAGTCATGTAAAAAATTTTTTTCTTGTCTGTTTTTATTTATTTATTTGAGAGCAACAGACAGAGAGAGAAAGAGGCTGAGAGAGATTGAGAGAGAGAGAGAATGGGCGCTCCACAGGCTCCATCTACTGTAAATGAACTCCAGACGCTTGTGCCCCTTGATGCGTCTGGCTAAGGTGGGTCCTGGGGAATCAAGCCTCGAACTGGGGTCCTCAGGCTTCACAGGCAAGTGCTTAACCACTAAGCCATCTCTCCAACCCTAAATGTCATTTTTAAAAGACATAATTGAATAAACTTTATAGTATCTGAGGTGGCGTGTGTGTGTGTGTGTGTGTGTGTGTGTGTGTGTGTGTATGTGTGTCTCAGGACATAACTCATTAGGAGGCTGAGCGCTTCGTTGTCTTTCCTCTGGCTGCCAAGGGTCAGGGCTGCGGTCAAAGCACGGGGCTTCTGAGCCTCTTTTCAGTACCCAGGCCGGTATTTCACTTTGTTCCTGTCACAGCACTGGTTCGTTTGTGAGGTTTGCTGGCCAATGTCTCTACCCTCTTTGCCCATGTCAGCATTTTGAGTCCTGAATTATCACAAACTTCTTTAAACTTTAGTACTGTCTGAGAGGGCTACCACTCTTTTATTTTTTATTTAATTTTATTTATTTATTTATTTGAGAGGGGGTCAGATAGAGAATGGGTACACCAGGACGTGCAGCCACTACAGAGAAACTCCAGGCTCCTGCCCCAGTTTGTGCATCTGGCTTACGTGGGTCCTGGGGAATCCAGCCTGGTCCTTAGGCTTCGCAGGCAAATGCCTTCACTGCTAAGCCATCTCTCCAGCCCAGTGCCAAGTTTTAAAAGTCCACTCACCCCGATATACCCATTGTGATACCTTAAGCTTGGTGGCTTTAAATGATCATTTTGTTTAACTTACAAAGTTGTGGGGTTAAGGTTAGAGAAGGGCAGACCTCGAAAGCTTTTCTGTGGTTTGTGGACATCTGCAGCTTCCCCGGGGACCCCAGGGCTCCTCACCCATATGACTGACAGTTGCTGCTGGCTGCTGAATGCACCACTGTTGTCTCCCCAAGGTGGTGGTCTCTCTCAGCTGGGGTTGTCATCCAAAATTCCTTTTGTCCTTTCTTCAGGAAGCCAGGAGATCTTTCAATAGATGATTTGAAACTGTCTTCTGCAAGGAGATTTTCTTGATTTCCCAGCAAGGAGTTTTTTCCTTTCATTTTCTTAAAAAACAAAAAAACAAAAAACAAACAAACAACTATCTTATACCAGGTGGCCATAATGGTGCGCATCTTTTTTAAAAAAATTTTGTTTATTTTTAATTATTTATTTAAGAGCAACAGAGAGAGAGAGAGAGAGAGAGAGAGAGAGAGAGAGAGAGAGAGAGTGAGAGAGAGAGAATGGGCACACCAGGGCCTCCAGTCACTGCAAACGAACTCCAGATGCGTGCACCCCCTTGTGCATCTGGCTAACGTGGGTCCTGGGGAGCTGAGACTTGAACCAGGGTTCTTAGGCTTCACAGGCAAGCGCTTAACCACTGAGCCATCTCTCCAGCCCATGGTGCACACTTTTAATCCTAGCACTCAAGAGGCAGAAGTAGGAGGACTGCAGTGAGTTCGAGGCCACCCTGAGACTACATAGTGAGTTCCAGGTCATCCTGGGTTAGAGTGAAACCCTACCTTGAACCAACAACAACAAACCTATCTTGTGGCTCTCTCACTCTCAATCTTGTATCATAGTTATTTTGTGTACTCATGGTTTGGACTCCTCGCCCCCCCTCCCCCCCGCAGGGGAGACCCTGCCTGATAATTTGTCCACTAAGGATACATACACATGCTTAATGAAATAAGATTCTGTGAAAACTGAAACTGTGGTCGGTGCCCTCTTGTTTGTCCTTATCAATTCTTATTTCTGAATAATGAAAAAGCAACCCAAGGGTCTCTTATGAGGAGTTGCAGACTAATTGCGTGTGGCCATTTCCTGTGTTGACTGCCGCTCTGTGAGAAACAGGACACAAGGAAGCGACAAACCATGTCATTTGTGATTCGATTAAAAAGCTCTTTTTATTGTCCTTTCTTGTGTCAGCCCTGCAGGTTAGAATTTCCCTTTTGTCACAGAGGGAGCTAGGTCAGCAGCGGTCAGTGCTGCGGTCCCCTGCTCTGGAAAGTGCCACAGGTGGTGTGCGAAATGCGTCCCCGGCTCCCTCCGCCTCCTGTCCTTGGCTCCAGGCTTCTGGGTTCTTGTTTTCTGACTGCTCTGCCTGGGATGTCCCAGTGCTTCTGCTCTCAGCCCACTTTTCTCCCGCCTCCCACCAGGCCGTGCTCAGACTGGGGCTGGGATTCAGAAGCCACCTACTGTGAGGGTAGCTGAGGACACCCCTCGGCCGCCCCAGCCCCCAGGTCAGTGCAGCATCCAGAGCCCCTTCCTTCCTCCCAGGCAGTTTCCCTCCTCCTCCTCTTCCCATGACCACAACCCTCCCTGCTTTGTCCCTTTTCTTGGCTCTCTGGTTCTCTTTCTCTTCCCTCTCACCTTCTCCCTCTCCTCTCTTCCCCCCCTCTCTCCTTTCTTCCCTCCCCTCTCTGCCTTTCTGGTCCAGATATCTCTGTCCCTATGGCTTCGGATCCTGGTGTTAAACTCTTGGACTCAAGAAAACACCCCTTGGGCTGGAGAGATGGCTTAGCGGTTAAGCACTTGCCTGTGAAGCCTAAGGACCCCGGTTCGAGGCTCGGTTCCCCAGGACCCACGTTAGCCAGATGCACAAGGGGGCGCACGCTTCTGGAGGTCCTTTGCAGTGGCTAGCGGCCCTGGCGGGCCCATTGTCTATCTGCCTCTTTCTCTCTCTATCGCTCTCAAATAAATAAATAAAAAGAAAACACATCTTAAAAGAAATTAGGAAGGAAATCGATAAAGAACGGTATCCTGTTGATGACGATGATTTGGCCAAACCAGGGAGAGAAAGCTAGGAGTCTTTCTCTCCCCGCCACCTTTTTTTTTTTTTTTTTTTTTCTGTAGTAACTCTACAATTCCTTTTTTTTCAGTGTAGGGTCTCACTGTAGCCCAAGCTGACCTGGAATTATGTAGTCTCAGGCTGGTCTTGAACTCACTGCAATCCTCCTACCTCTGTCTCCAGAGTGCTGGGATTAAAGGGGTGTGTGTGTGTGTGTGTGTGTGTGTGTGTGTGTGTGTGTGTGCGCCACCACGCCCAGCTAATGCTACAGTGTTACAGATAAGGTTCCCATATGTTAATTTGAGTTGTCCCAACTGTGAAAGCTCGTCCTTGGAGGCAAGTTTCTTTTCCGGCCTGTACCAGTGCTTCAGCGTTTCCTTTCCCCAGCATACAATTTCCTGAGGAAAATTTTCATTTGGACGCAGTGGTTTATTATTTTGATAGTTCGATAGCCAAAGGGAAGGATACAAGTATGTCTCTTTAGAATGTCTCTTTCTTTTCTTTTTTTTTTTTTTTCTGGTTTTGAGATAGGTAGGGTCTCTCTAGCTCTGGCTGACTTGGAATTCATCATGTAGTCTCAGGGTGGCCTCGAACTTACGGCAGTCAGTCCTCCTACCTCAACTCTGTAGAACCCCACACCCTTAACTGTATGCTCAGAAGCCACTTTCTTGAACAGATCAGGAAGCCCCACCTAAGCCCCTTCTAAAACCTCTAAAAATGAACTTTTTTTTTGGGGGGGGGTGAGTACAGCTGTTGGTTGTTTACTGTCTGAGTAGAAATATCAACAACCATGAAAAAAAAAAGCAAAACAAAAAAATCAACACACCTCTGGGATGATAATAGCTATGAAAATACACATGAAATCCCCAGGCAGAAGCTAATTCTTTGTGTTTAATAGTTGCTCAGCACTGTGAGGCCAGGTGGCTTATGCAGTGTTATTAATACGGCTGGACTAGCGTTTGCACATGAAGGAGATCAGCAGCTTTTGTTTCTTCATTGATAAGGGATAATCTTTGGAGATTATTTTTGATCTCAAAGGGAGACTAGAAGGAAAGTTTTTTCCTAGATTTGGCAATGGAGCAGAAGGATTACTGGTGCCCAGGGCTGTGGTCTTAGAGCATGCCTGCCTGGCTAATCCTGTTCTCTGTTTCGCATTCTCTGCGGATGTAGAAAGGAGTCTGCCTTTGTTCAATCTGCTATTTACCATCAGTTGGGGGATTTCAAATTCCTTGAAGATAGATGCTAACTTGTGGAAAACTGGGAGCAGTGGAAAGGATGTTTGCCTAGTTGAAGCACATGCAGATTTTGCCCAGTAGAGATGTAAATGAAAGATTAAACCCATGGCATATTTAATAAACAGTCCAGTGAATCTCACCAGGAGGAAAAATGCATCTCCAGAAAGTGTATCTCCTCTCTTCCACACACGAGGCCTTTCGAGTCCTCTTCCTCCTCCCTCCCTTTCCTTGTCTTTATCTTCCTCATTTGCCTCCCCTCTTCCTTCTCTAGCACCTGTTGCCTCCTAACATTCATAACAATTCACATTTGCAATGCTTGTTACTCCTCATGCTCCAATGGAAGCCCAAAAGGGTCATACTAATTTTTTTTTTTGAGGTAGGGTCTCATTCTAGCCAAGGCTAACCTGGAATTTACCATGTAATCTCAGGGTGGCCTCAAACTCACAGTGATCCTCCTACCTCTGCTTCCTGAGTGCTGGAATTAGAGGTGTGTGCTACCACGCCCGGCCACATTAAATTTTTTAAAAAAATTTATTTATTAGAGAGAGAGAGAGAGAGAGAGAGAGAGAGAGAGAGGGAATGGGCATGTCAGGGCTTCCTGCTACTGTAAATGAACTTCAGATGCATGTGCCACTCTGTGCATTTATATGTGCTTTACATGGGTACAGGAGGAAATGAACCTGGGTCTTTTGGCTTTGCAGACAAGTGCTTTAACCACTAAGCCATCTCTCTAGCCCAAGGGTAACATTTTTTGTCTGGTTTGTTTGCATTGTTTCTCCAGGCATCAAAACTGTGCTGGGCATACTGTAGGTGCTCAATCAATGCTTGTGGGGTGAAAATATCACTGGACTTAGGTCAGGGACTTTGAACCGGTTTTGGACGTTGTTCTCCAGTGAGGCAGGCCTGTTTCGTGTGGACACATACATGACTGAACAAAAGGTTCACGGAACAGTCCTTTGATTGCATGCATGTGCTCTCTTTCTTTTGGACTGCATCTATTTCAGTTTTTGAAGCTGTTGAAGCTGTTGAAGCTGGGCTGGGGAGGTGGCTCAGTGGTTAAGGTGCTTGCCTTCAAAGCCTAACGACCTGGGTTCAATTCCCCAGTACCACGGTAGAGCCAGATGCACAAAGCATTACACTCATCTGGAGTTCCTTTGCAGGGTTTAGAGGCTTTGGCATGACCCTTCTCTCTCTCTCTTTGTCTGTCTTCTCTTTGCCTTCCTCTGCTTGCAAATAAATAAATAATTTCAAAGTTGTTGACGCTACCCTTAGGATGACTGTAGAGCGTGTCGAATGAAAACATTAACGTACAGCTTTGTCCAGAACCTGCTATCATTAACACCTAAGTAGGAAAATGGGGAGGGAGAGGTCAGTTTTTGCCATCCACTAACCCAGAAATCATGTTTCGCTTTTCTGTAATCTTACCCCATCTATAAATGTTGCACCACTTTCACATGCCATTTTCCCTTTAGTCTAAAGTGTTCTCTCCTGCAAGGGGAATTGAGTTATTTTAAAAGCAAATGAGCCTGTGGTCTGATAGATGGTCTCCAGGAAGGCTCTGGAAGATTGAATTAGCACCTGCTGTTGGTAATTCAAAGCAGAACTGGGGCAGAGGGAGAGTATTGAGTAGGTGAGGGTGAAAATTATGGGAGAAAAACACATGTTTTGGTGTTGAAATCAGAGAGGAGCTGTTTCATGAGGGTATTATAGAATTATGTGGGCAATCATAGTAATGGATATTAACTGAAAAGATCCCATTTGACTGATGACCTACAGAAGGCTTGTGCTGACCTTGAAAATACATTATCTCAGCACTTTATCTCCTTGTCTTTTTCCCTCATCTAGCCTTGTGTTTCTCCTGTGGTTCTCAGTTGACTAGTATTAAGAAAACAGATATACAATCCCAGGAATTAGAACTCCTGTTTATGTTTCCAGCCATGACACTGTTATTCACAGGGTAGCCATTTAGTCCATGATAATTCTGGCCACAAGCTGGGACATTGTGTTAACAACTTAATGTTAGTGATTTGGGAGGATTTTTGTAGCAATATGATTTAGTACTAAATAGAATGATATAACTGACATAATTAGTTTTGTTCAGATGAAAAATGAGGCACAAGGCAGTCTAAGGTTTGTTTTTATGAAAGCAGACATTTATTTTTGGGAAGTATGAAATGGTTTTTCTCTTATTTGAAGGAACTTTATTTAAAATGAATGAAAAACATTTTCTATGTAACCTGCTTTGGAATCATCCAGACAAAATAATCCCCAGTAACAGAACACCAAATTGCAACATGGCTTATTGTTGTAAACCTACCTTGGTCCAGCTGGTACACGCCTTTAATCATAGCATCTGGGAGGCCAAAGTAGGAGGATTGCTGTGAGTTTGAGGTCAGCCTGAGATGACATAGTGAATTCTAGGTCAGTCTAGCCTAAAGGAAGACCCTACCTGAAAATCCTGTCCCCCACTCCAAATAAAACCTACCTACCTCATCCTTGATCATGCCTAATAGTTAAAGTATGTCTTGACCTGAATGGTTTCTTAGATAACCTCAAGTTTGGTGAGATGTAGTAAGGCATTTCATCTGTTATCTGTCTATCTGCCCATCTGTCCATCCATCTATCTATCTATCTATCTATCTATCTATCTATCTATCTATCATTAATCATCTATCTGTTATCTATCTACCTACCTATTACAACCCATGCACCTATCTACCCTTTGTCTATCTATCATCTATCTATCTTTGCTTTTGCTGAACCCAAACTGAAGCTAGTTTAAAGAGAAAATAGGCTTCATGAGAATGATACAGAATTGAAAAAAGTCTCCAAGGACTTAAGACTTCAGGGTTTGTATTTTCAAGTCATCATTAGCATCAAAAAGTGTCTTACTTTTACAAAATACACAGACACACCTCACACATACACACACACACGCACAACTCATACACGTGCACACACCTCACATACACACTCAAACACATGCACACACACTTTGCATACACACACCTCATACACATGTGCACACTCATACTTCATACACACATGCACACACACCTCACATACATGTATGCACACATTTCATACATAGTGCACACACACACCTCACACACATGTGCACACACACACCTTATACATGCACAGATGCACACACACCTCATACACACATGCGCACATACACAGCTCACACACATATATGCATACATACATATACACACATGTACACATACCCATGCCCACACCTCATACACATGTGCACACACATCTCACATACACATGCACACACACACCTGATACACATGTGCACACCCACCTCTCATACACACAAACCTCATACAGACATGCACACACACACCTCACACACACGTGGACACAAACACGTGCACACACATACACACGGTGGGGATGATCTGGCTTCTTGCACCTCATTGAAATGGGTCTTTTCTACAACAGCAACTGTAGATTCACCTCCTTTTCAGATTTGGAAAGCCCGGTACTTTTTTCTAGCAGGAGTCTCAGGGGAGGTAACTCATTGCCTTGGCTTGAGTCCGTGCAACTTGAGGTAGAAGAGAAACAAGTTTTCTTTTATTTCTGTAAACTAATGAGTAGCATTAACATTTTTTATTGTTGAGAGCAGACACTTATCCCTTATTCATGCTCAGTGTTACTTGACCCTAGTGTGTGATGGTCCATACTAGATGCTTAACAAACCAATGATCAAAAATTAGATTTAAGCCAGGCATGGTAGCACACGCCTTTAATCCCAGCACTCAGGAGGCAGAGGTAGGAGGATCACTGTGAGTTCAAGGCCATGCTGAGATTACATAGCGAATTCCAGGTCAGTCTGACCTAAAGCAAGACCCTACCTTGAAAAACAAAATAAAACAAAACAAAACAAAAAAAAAAATAGTAGGGTAGATGTGGAACCAGACCTACTAGGGCAGACTTGTAGCCTCTCAGGAGGCTGAGGCAGGGGGATTACAAACTTACAGTGCGAGTTCAAGGTCAGCATGGGCAATAGTGAAACCAGACCCTATCTCAAAATAGAAGGTAAACTGGATGAATGTAGAGCTCAGTGGTCCAGTGATTGCCTAGCATCCACAAGGCGCTACATTCACTCTTCAGTAATAGAGCATTGTTAAAAGGGCTGGAGAGATGGTTAAGCCATTAAGGAATTTTCCTGCAAAGCCTAAGGACCCATGTTTGTGTCCCCAGTACCCACATAAAGCCAGATGCACAAAGTGGTGCAGGCATCTGGAGTTCATTTGCAGTGGCTAGAGTCCCTGGCATGCCCATTCTTTCTCTATCTTTTTTGCTATCTCTTTCTGTGCAAATAAATAAAAATGTAAAAAGTTAAAAAAGGTTAAATGGGTAAATTTTATGTCATACCCATTTTATCACAATACAAAATATACCTATCATCTATTTTATTGTATACTTCCCAAAACTAGCATGCCATAATATTTTGTGATTTCTAAGGAAGATTGAATTGCAAACTTAGTTCTTCTAAGGATTCTAGTAACTATAGACCACAATATATATCATCCTAGAAATCTTAACAAAGGTTTGGAAATAAGGTATTAGGATGGTTTTTTTTTTGGGGGGGGTGCTGGTGGGAGATATTAACACCGAGGTCGTATATTTGCTATTGGGTGTGTCTTGAAGAATACTGAGGGAGTGGTTTTTCTATCTTGGTCAGTATGCAGTAAGTAAAGGCACCCATTTAAACCCGAGAGGCTGGCTCATTTTTATATTTCCAGTGTGTATCTGTCTGACATATGTAAGTGTTGAATAATATTTGTTGAATAAATGATGAAATTTCTTGGCATGGCAGTGACAAAAAAACATCACCCAGTCAGCTGAGTCACTTCATTTCAGCGCAGCTTTGCACTGCGTCTGTCACTTTTTATTATTTCCACGTAGTCAGCGGCAGTGAGCCGCAGGCTGACTGTGTTAAAGCCTGGCTGGTGCCCTCTCTTTGCTGCATCTATACCCTTGTCATGTTATTTGCATTCATGCCCACCTTGGACTGTGGGCTTGGCCACACGACTTGCTCTAAGCCAATTGGGTACTAGCTGTCATAAGGCTGGTGGGCCTGTGAGTTTCTGCTTAGTTTCTTGCTCCTTTGCAATTGCTGTGAGAAAATGCTTAAGGTAATGGAGCAGAGCAATGCCGACCCGTTTGTTCTAACCAACAGCATACTGGATGAACCAGATGAAGCCAGAAGAAATGCCCAGTGGCATCTAATGTAGCTCCTGAGCACTGCTTGTTGGTGGGCGTGGGGGTGATGCGTCACGAATACACCATGCTCTTCCCATCCTGTGCCTCCATTTGTCTCTGAAGCTCTTGTGACCTTCCTTCCTTCTTCCTGCTTCCAGGGCTGCAGCAGAATCTACATTTTGACAAATACCTTTCAACTTTTAGTATCCAGCTGTTCATATTTTAATCATTCTGCAACACAAAATTTTGAGCATACGATTTTGATCATCATTGCCTCAGAATTTATGCTGATCTTTTGGGACCTCTTCTGCCAAATTCAAGTCACTTTGGATCTAGTTCCACACTCTCAACTCTATTGTAAACTTGTTTTCCAACACCCATGGTCCGTTAATCCTTCACTGTAATTTGGGTGCTACCACTATTTCACAGCACATCAGATATTTTCTTAGATCTGTGTCTTTAATCCATAATTTTTAATCATAATATCAGCTATGGAGAATATTTTAAATGTTTTGCTCCCAAGCCATCTGTCCCATTGGTTTGAAAAGGTTTGAAAAGAAAGCTGGTTTTTGGTATAGCTGTTATAACTTTATATTTCTTTTGGAGAATTCCAGGTGATTTGGTGAAATGCAACTTGGTCAAAAACATTTTGTTTGGAGAACAATTTAATCACCTAGACCATTTGGTAGAAAATAAGTATGAATGAGTAGACTTTCTAGTGTTAATAATTTTGGTATCTCAAGAATATTTTAAGTATTTCTAACAATTATTATTTTCTTTTTAGAAATTATAAGGTTAAATGCAAGAAACTGGTCTCCACCCATGTTTGCAAGATGTAGGAAAGACAGAAAGGCACAGCAATAGGAAATAAGTAAATCAATAAATACCTGTTGAATGATGAGGGGTTGAATTAGTTGGAACCATCCAGGTTGTCCACCCTGTCCAAGAAGGTCAGATAACATCAGCATAGAAAAACAGCGTACTGAACAATTTGCAGTAAAAAAAAAATCCACAAACTTAAATTTTTCAGATTTTTCTTATTTTTTTTCCTCATTAGATAAGCAATGCATGTTCATTACACAAAAGTCAGTAAGGTCAAAGAAACAGGAAAGCCCAAAATGCCATAGTCCCATTTAGTAGAGACAATTCCCGTTACCTCATTGATTCAAATCTTTGTACACCTATCTTGTCTTATGTATACTTACTTGATAGATGTGTATGATCCCATAAACCAGAAAATATTTTGCATGATTAGCTAGTGCTAGTTTTATTATGGTGATCAATTGGTGTTAACAACTTATTCAGTCAATCCCTTTTCCACTGGGCTACTTCATTTAGTCCTGATTGTTGGCCCCATTTTAGTCCCTAAAGGTTATTTAAACTTATCTAAGAATTGTGACTGTCACACAATAGTAACTCAAAAAAATACTTGAATGAAGGACTAGCATATTTTCAGGTTGCTTCCAATTCAATTTTATTGCTGATGGAGAGCATATATAATTATGGAAGAGCTACCATTTATGTAGAACTATAAGAGGCATATGGAGTACACTCTAATGACAGATATATGGTGTATGTTGGGAAAGAACTTCCATACGTCTGTAGAGTCATGCTGCATAGTGGACGTGGGAATTGATCAAATTTTGAAAGAGTGAGAAGAGAATTTTATAGTAAATAAATGGGTGAGTTTGGTATTTTAGAGGCTGATTCTTAGAAGAGACGAATCCAAAACGAAATGCAGAGAGGCAGAGATAAGAGAAATGAGGTAGACTGTGACGTCACAGTTGGCAAGGTGTCATCTGAGGTAGGCGCAGCTGTGGGTGGAGAGTAACAAGAAATTAGCCTGACTGTAATGGAAGAGCTGTCTAGTGACAAACTAGACATGTGGATGAAACTGCGTGGATCTTCCTGCCAGCTGTGGGAAGGTTGTGAGGCGTGATGCCCAGAGCTAGAAATTCCTCTAGTTAGATTTGCTATGAAGTCTACGTAAAGGCGAATCATTCCTGATGATATAGTTCACCTGTGTTCGTTTACTTTGACGTCAGGGAAAGCAGATGTGAGGCTCTGAGCACAGGTTAGGATTGGGCAACTTTAAGGATCTTTGTGTAGAGAGTTCTGGCTATTTTTGAGGATAAGAGCTATAGATAATTATGTTAAGGAAATCATTTATGTGTTCTATTTGATGATTATTTTTAAGTATTTTATTTATTAGAGAGAGAGAGAGAGAGAGAATAGGCATGCCAGAGCCTCTTGCCCCTGCAAATAAACGCTGGACACAACATGTGCCACTTTGTATATTTGGCTTTACCTGTGTACTAGGGAATTGGACACAGGCCAGCAGGCTTTTTTAGCAAGCACCTTTAACTATTGAAATCATCTTTCCAGCCCTAGATGATTGTTTCGTGGGAGGCTGTTTGAAATTCTGGCTTAAGGGACTGAAGTTAATAATCCACAGGACTGGATTGATAGGAATAAGAGGCCTAGTTTGGTCAGTAATCATGGGCATTAGGCCAACCTGCGTGCTTGTGTGACAGCTGAGCACAGCACAACACTACAGTGACCTTTAAGAAAACCCTCAGAGCATCAAAGAGAAGAGGGACTGGTTGGAAAGAAGCAGGGTTCACTGGAGGGACAGAAAGGAGGAAGGCAAAGGAGGGTGCTGGGTGGGTTTTGTGATCAGGGTACATTGTGTATGTGTGGAGGCTGTCGATAGAAAGTTAAAATAAAATATATCCTCAGACATGATAATTGTGATCTGCCCTCTAAGCTCAGGTAATGGATACCCAAAAGGGGGAAAACAAAACAAAACAACTATCCCTATATTCTCTGAAAGTTTTTCAATCCTTTGACCTCAAGAAAGACCCCTGACTCAGGAGGCAGAGGTAGGAGGATCGCCATGAGTTCAAGGCCACCCTGTGACTACATAGTGAATTCCAGGTCAGCCTGGACTAGTGTGAGATCCTACCTTGAAAAAAAAAAAAAAAAAAGACCCCCTGAATAACATGTGAGGAGAGGCCCTTCTTGGGTAGAGAGTGAATATGCATGAGCTATTTGAATTATTTTCTGTTTATGGGCTATATCTCACCATTGGTCTCAGTTAATTTAATTGAGATTTAAAATTAATCTTCCTAGGATTAAGTTAATCTTTTAAGAATTATTCCATTTTACTTAAAAAATAAACAATCTAAGAAATGATAACAAAAGTGACCCACCGAATATTTCCTCTGAAATACATCATCCACGTCTGCCCGGGTGAACTTATGAATGAATGAATGGATGGATGGATGGATGAAAGTTGATCTCTAATTTGAAAATCAAAATAACTAAAAATTTGAAACCAATTGTCGTTTTAGCTACAGAGATGAACTTATGTTTCAGAGAAAATGGGTTAATGTATGAATAGCTTTGTTGTGACTATAGGTCTTTAAAATTGATGCATGTGTTTTAATGTATAATCTGACCAGATTTGGTAACTGTATACACCTAAGTAACAAGTCCCCAACAGTGATACAGAACATGTCTGTCATTCCAGAAAGCTTCCTGCAACTCCTCTGACCCATGCTCACCTCTATAACAATCATGACTCCATTTACTAACCCTGATTTGGAGACTGGTAAATTGAGTCAGACAACTAAACGCCTGTACTTTGTGCCCTCATTCTTTTGCTCTACATAACATCTTTTAGATTGATTCCCACTGTTGTATAAAACAGTGGCTCATTCTTTCTGTTTTCTATATTACAGATCAGACCTAGGCTCTTGCACTTGATAAGCAAATGCTCTATCATGGACCTATATCTCTGAGTATTTGCCCCCTAGTTTTACATTAAAAAAATTTTTTTTTTGCTCATTTTTTATTTATTTATTTGAGAGCGACAGACACAGAGAGAAAGTCAGATAGAGGGAGAGAGAGAGAATGGGCGCGCCAGGGCTTCCAGCCTCTGCAAACGAACTCCAGACGCGTGTGCCCCCTTGTGCATCTGGCTAATGTGGGTCCTGGGGAATCGAGCCTCGAACCGGGGTCCTTAAGCTTCACAGGCAAGCGCTTAACTGCTAAACCATCTCTCCAGCCCTAGTTTTACATTTTGAGATAGGGTCTCAGGAAATTGCTTAGGTTGATCCTGAGCTCACTGTGAAGCCAAGACAGACTTTGAACTTGTTATCCTGCTCTTTCAGCCTCCCACATAGCTGGAATACCAGACTTGGACCACCTGGCCTGGCTTCATTCTTTAGACTGTACATATTGTCCTGTTAGTGGACGTTTGTGCTGGGTTCCCGTTTGTTTTATTATCATGAATAAAGCTACTGTAGGCATTTTAAATAAGTCATTTTTGTAAGCTTTTAATTTTTTTAAAAAAATGTGTTTTTTTACACATGTGTGTATATGTGTGTGTGTGTGTGTGTGTGTGTGTGTGTGTGTGTATGAATGTGAGCGGGGGCCATACCAGGGCCTCTTACCACTCTAATAGGTAATCCTTTTTATAATATTTTTATTTATTTGCAAAGAAAGAGAGAGGGGAAGAAGAGCAAGACAAAGAAAAGAGGGGAGAGAGAGAATGAGAATATGAAAGCACCAGGGCCCCCTCCCACTGTACATGGACTCCAGATGCATATGCCGCTTTGCGCATCCGGCATTACATGGGCCCTGGGGAATCAAGCCCTGGCTGGCGAGCTTTGTAAGCACCCACCCTTAACAACTGAGCCATTCCTCCTCCCCCATCCCTTTGTAGTAAGTCTTGAAATCAGTTCATGTGTTTCACATTTGTTCTCTGTTTCTGTTTCTGGTGTGTATGTGCAGGTGTGTTATCATCTGTGTGGACAGATGTGAGGGTCCCATGAATACCTAGGCAGAGACTGGAGAACGATATGGATTTCCTATGGCTCTTCTGATTTATTTATTTCCCTGACAATCTCACTCACTAAATCTGGAGTTTCCCTCGTTTTTTGTTAGACTGGTTGACCAGGGAGCCCCAGTGATCCTTCTGTTTCCGTACCCACTTAGTGTTGGGGTTACAGGCCTGTGTTGTTTATTTTGTTTTGTTTTTCTTTCTTTCTTTTTTTTTTTCGAGGTAGGGTCTCACTCTGGTGCAAGCTGACCTGGAGTTAACTATGTAGTCTCAGGTTGGCCTCAAACTCACGGCAATCCTCCTACCTCTGCCTCCCGAGTGCTGGGATTAAAGGCATGCGCCACCACGCGTGGCTTGGTTTTGGTTTTTGAGTTTGGGTCTTGCTCTAGCCTAGGCTGACCTAGAGTTCATTCATTATGTAGTCTCAGGCTGGCCTGGAACTCATAGTGATCCTCCTATCTTTGCCTCTTGAGTGCTAGGATTAAAGGAGTGTATCGCCATACCTGGCAATGCCTGTCTTTCTACTGGGGTGCTGGGAATTGGCCTCAGGTCCTCATGTTTACCAAGCAAGCCCTCTCACCTGCTGATCTATCTCACCAGCCACTGACTGTTGTCCTTTTCCCCAGTGATTTCAGCTGTTTCCTGAACTTTCATTTATCACGTATATTTCAGAATCAACTTGTCAGATTGTAAAAAACATTGTTGGGATTTTGGATGAAATGAATCAAAAGAAAAGTAATAATACTGAATTTTGTAATTCACGAATGTATTATTTTTCCCTTTGCTTGGTTCTTTAACTTCTATTAGTATGTTCTGCAGCTATAATTGTATCAGTCATATACATATACATATATACATATATACATATACATATATATATATACATATCTTGTTAAGTTATTCCTAAATATTTTATGGATTGGTATCTTTGTAAGTGGTATTTCATTTTTCTCTTTGTTTTATGTGATTTATTTAAGAGAGAGAGAGAGGAGATAATGGGTACACCAGGCCCTCCATCTGCTGCAAGTGAGCTCCAGACACATGCTCCACCTTGTCCATTTGCTTTACGTGGGTCCTGAGAAATTGAACCTGGTTCTTTGGTAGATTCGGAGACCAGAGGAGAATCATACATGTAATCAAAGTGAGAAGTTACCCCAAACTATAAAGCAGAGGGAAGCAGAAGTATTGCCCCAGTCCAAGAAACAGTGTTACGCTCCCCTGGCTGGGTGAGGGGGGAGCTAGACTCATTTGTGTCTAAGCAGAGATGAGAGGGAATCCAGAGGGAACTCTGCAAAGAGGAAAAGGGTCCAGACAGGAAGACGATGACAGCCTTTACGTGCAAGGGGAAGACTCAATTGGTTTGTAGATTTGGAAGGCAGACCCCAGAGCCAGCCTACCTGGGCCAGCCCATCTAAGTAGCTAGCTAGATGTTGGCAGGTGGGGTGCTCCATCAGACACAAGTTCCATTTCTATTAAGAGTTTCACTCATGCCATGGCGAGGTGGCTTGTGAGGTGGAATTTCCTGGTTCTTGCTAGGCCTCAATCTCTAAGTGAAACTACCTAAAAGAAGCTAGCTTTCCTCCTTCAATTTCATTCCTTTTCTTTCCAATGACCTGAGACTCTATAATTCTAACATCCTTCTATGCAAAGATGTGGTGGGAACTCACACTTTCAAAATATAGATTAACAGCATCTGCCTTATACTTGAAGCACTTAATGCAAATTTATTTGAACATTCTGTTGGTATGACCAAATCTATGTTCACTGTCTTGTTATTTGTTCTACCTGCCTTTTTTATTTTTAACATCCCTTTGGATGAATTGGTTATCTTTTAGTAACTTATTTTTCTTTTTCTACTGACTTTTTAGATATATCTTTTAATACATTTGGTGGGATTTTAGAGTATATTCTTATTATATCACCTACTTGAATTAATATTATTAATCTCACTTGAGAATTTTTTATTTTACTTTTCAGTTCTAAGCACTTCAGTTTGTTTGTTTTTTTTTCAGTTTGTTCCTCTGTTGGTATTCCCCGTTTATTCATTATGTCTATCTTTTCCTCCAAGTCCTCAAGCATATTTTTAGTAGCTGCCCTTAAAGTCCTCTAGTGATTCCAGTTTCTGGGACATACTGATTACTGTGTATTTTGATCCTTTTTTTCTTAAATATTTTATTTGCTTGCTGTTTTGTATGTCTAGTAACTTTTAAAATTACACTCTGGACATTATGCATGACACATTATATTGCAGAGAAACTTGCCAATATTATTTTTTTCTTTTCTTTCTTTTTCTTCCCCACACCCCCCACCCCCCAGGCAGGGTTTCAATCTAGCCCAGGCTGAGTCAACTCACTTTCTAGCCCCAGGCTGGCCTCTAATTCACAGCAATCTTCCTACCTGGGATTATAGGCATGTGCCACCATGTCTGGCTCTAATGTTTTTCTTTACAAGGCTTATTTTGTTCTGTTAAGGAGGTTAGATTACCAGAGGATTTGCTTGCCTGCCTGGCTTGGATTTCATCTTTGCTAGAGCTGGTATATGTGGGCTTTTTCACTACCCCTAG
Organism: Jaculus jaculus; assembly: GCF_020740685.1. Lineage (NCBI taxonomy): Eukaryota > Metazoa > Chordata > Mammalia > Rodentia > Dipodidae > Jaculus > Jaculus jaculus. The sequence goes on from NC_059108.1 coordinate 15,169,238, forward strand.
CTAAGGCTCCTCTGTTTCAGCTGACGTCTGACATCATCAGCCACATTTGCCTCCTCTGGTTTCTCTCAGTTGCAGTTATTCCCAACCTGCCACGGGCTCTGGTCTTCCTTTCTCAGCCTTTCAGGCTCTTATCCTGATCATGCACAGACAAGGATGATTAGGAAATCTCCAGGCAGACTTCTGGGCCTACATTTGTGAAGTTCTTTTGTTCCCAGGTTGTCATCTTCGGGAGCCTTCACCTCTGGTCTCTGCCTTCTTAGGTCCCTGACTCAGCGCTGTATTGCTTTTTATTTTATTTATGTCTGGAAGAAGAGTCGAGGAAGAAAGTAGAAATAGAAATGAATCGCAATTTTTCCTCATTTTTAAACACATTATTTGTGTACACCTTCGTATTGGCTTCTGTGATCAATATGACTAAATAAGTGGTAAGGAAGCTTATAATTTAGCCTGAGAGGAAATGTCTGCTTATGACATGAAATTCAGCCTTTTGAAATTTGGTAATACTAGCTGATTGGCAGGAAAAAATACAGGATCATTTTCTCCTACTTTTTAGATTCTATATTTCACAATCTAAACTGTGGCTAGAAAAGAAGTGAGGAGGCTGTTATAGATCAGAGCAGCTTATATTCTAAATTATTATGACCATATTGTGAGATAACATAGTGTTTCTCTCAGAGCCTACCATATCAGATTCTTTCTAAATTATTATTTAATGGGATGTGCATGAAATTTCTTTGCCTTTCATGGTCTCATAAATAAAGTAGACTCGGGTTATCTTATGACAGGGTTTTCTTGCTTTGGCCTGGAAAAAAGTGTTCTCATCTGTTCCAGACCCTTTGACCTGGTTCTTACTGCCAGACTTCATTCTTCCATACCTGTTTATTATTCAGTCTGTCCCGTGTGCTTTGCAAGAATGCAAGGATAGAGATAAAAGTGCCAGGAAAGGCTTTTGAGACATCTTCAATGTAGAAACTTGAACAAATGCAATGGAAAAGGGCTCAGGTCTCTGATAGACGCCAGCTATGAGACACGTAGCTTGTCCATTTAATGAAGACTGGGAAGAGTGAAGATGTCCCGGCAGGTTGCCCAAATGCAGTGATATCTGAGCTGCATTTTGAGGTGGAGCTAAGAGGTTGGCAGGAATAGGAATAGGTAAAATATACTTTAGATAGATGCAGCTACTGACACACAGAAACCTCGAAATAGCATTCGTCTTTTCTGGACTTGTAGTTGAGGTAGAGCATAGAGGGCAAGTTAGGTCAGAGCTTTACATCAGCCGTCAGGCAGAGCTTGCTATCCAGTTGCTACAGACCATTTTCCATTTCTTTTTGTGAATTTTAATATTTTTAAATATTGAAAGTAACACCTAGGACAAGAAAAGGGAAAAATGAAGAGAATTACATCACCTATGATCTTGCCACAGACTTCTTTCTTTGGTTTTATTTTTTGAGTTAGAGATAGAAAGTAAAGTGTACAGGGTCTCACTCTAGCCCAGGATGATTTGAAATTCACTGTGTAGTCTCAGGCTGGCCTCAAACCCACAACTATCCTCCTATATTTGCCTCCCGAGTGCTGGAATTAAAGGTGTGCGCCACCACACCTGGCCACAAAACTTCTTTTATCAAGTTGTAAGTCTTTTGAGAACTTTATGTACATATTCTTATTTACTAAAAAGAAAACTGATATTATAATTTGCTTTCTGTCTTGTAAGCTGGAGTTTGCTCACTTACTATTTCAGAAACATTTTTAAAAAATATTTTATTATTATTTTTATTTATGAGAGAGAGGTACAGCAATAGGCAGGGAGAGAGAGAGAGAGAGAGAGAGAGAGAGAGAGAGAGAGAGAGAGAGGGAGAGAGAGAGAGGGAGAGGGAGAGAGGGAGGGAGGGAGGGAGGGAGGAGAGAGAGAGAAAGATAATGGGCACACTAGGGCTTCCAGCCACTGCAAATGAACTCCAGGTGCATGTGCCACCTTGGGCATCTGGCTTACATGGGTCTTGGAGAATCAAGCCTGGGTCCTTTGGCTTTGCAGGCAAACGCCTTAACAACTAAGTCATCTCTCCAGCCTCGAAAAATATTTTTACTTATTTATGAAAGAGAGAGACAGAGAGAGGGAGAGAGAAAGAAAGAGAGGGAGGATAGGCATGCCACAGTATCTTCCTAGTACAAACAAGCTCCAGATGCACATACCACTTTGTGCATCCGGCTTTATGTGGGTAGTAGGGAAAAAACACCCTTGGCTGACAGGGTTCACATCCTGGCATCTTTAAGTGCTGAGCCATCTCCCCAGGTCCTAGAAACATTTTTTACATGTTTATGCTCTTTGGAATTATTTACACTATTAGAACAGCATCTCCTTATGGATTATACTATTCAGATATGTTTATATGGTTGTAAAAGCATCTGAATATTGATCATTTCAATGTTTTGCTCTTAGAAATAGTATTTAGATGACCTTTGTTTGCCCATACAGTTATTTATTGATCATTGTCGATAGCCTTTTGAATCTTCAGAGAACAAACTCATAAGGTTTAATATATTTGGAATAATTAAAAAGTGACGTGAGACTGCACACCTTCTCTCCACTAATCATCCTCGGTTGTTGCAACAACAGCCTCAGTGATGACCCTTCTCGTCTCCTGCCTCAAGCGCTGTCCTGTATTTGGTTTCTCAAGTCTATCACGTGCAATCAGAAGGACTTTCTTCATGAGGAGATGGCTCATACATAGGGCAACTCTGTTAAGCACACTCGGTTGAGGTGCCTCTGCATGCCAAGGCAGGGGCAGAGGGGACTCCTCGGAGGGCTCAGTGTGGGGAAGGACAGCAAAGGGACGGGAGAGAAGCATTCCTGAGATGAGCCGGGTGTGATGGGCTGGAGGGTTTCCCGGGGAGATGCTGTGCAGGAGAGGACCCAGCCTAGTTGGCCACAGCAGAGAATGGTCAAATGACAGATGCAGTAGGGTTTGGAGTGAGATACGTGGTTGAGCTAAATTGGATCTAAGCCATGTTTTCCCCTGACGCAAGTGAATTCTGCAAAGCACTCTGCTACTTAGCAGACCCTTTCATTGTATCCCATCATTCCATCATCACAATGTCCTTATAGGCCAGCAGGTGTTACTCAGATTAGTCCTTGAGGCTCACACTGGCAATAACAGAGGGGTTGCAAACCAAGCCCCAGGTTTCTTAAAAATATTTTTATTCTTTATATTAATTTATTTAACAGAGAAAGACAGAGAGAAAGAGAGAGAATGAGTGCACCAGGGCCTTCAGCCACTACAAATGAACTCCAGATGCTTGTGTCCCTTTGTGGGTTCTGGTGAATTGAACCTGGGTCCTTTGGCTTTGTAGGCAAATGCCTTAACCGCGAAGCCATCCTTCCAGCCCAAGCTCCAGGTTTTTATCATTGCCTTATATCATTGCTATGAAATTTCCTCAGCAAATGTCATTTGAGCCATACCAAAGACCTCAGGATTAGAAGAGCGGTCAATGAATAGGAACGGCTCTATCACACGATTTCAGCTACCTGAAAACTGACCCACACTAGGATATTCCAGGGCTACCAACACTACCACTGACCCTTCGCTCTCTCTGTTCAGCCCTTGTGTTCTGTGGATGAACATGTTAGATTTAGGACGCAACTTTTCAAACGTCTCAAAGTCCAAATTAGGAATATCCTGTGTTCTTAGTTCCTAGGATGGATTCCTGAGGGCAAACACAGTCTGCTCCCTGGCTTTTCAATTTACCTGTCCAATGACCTCACAAGGCTTCCTTTCAACAGGGAAGAGAGGGAAGGTGTGGTGGGGAGGGTGAGAAGGGTAGAGAGGCGTGGAGATAACAGAGTTAGCAGCTGCCAGGCTCTGAATTCCAGTCATATAGACTTTCCGGTTTCAGTGTCTTGGTCATACAAACATTGTTCTTTTGGTCCACACTGCAGTTTTCATCTCCTTTTTCACTTAAATCTAGCTGCTTCTGGTTGTGAAAAACAAAATGCATTCACTGAAATGTGTTGTTGAAGAGACTAAAATAAGGAGTTGGGCATAAGCGACTGTGCTTCACTGGACGCTGAGTTGGATGCATAAGAACAGTGAGGAGGCCATCCTTAGGCAGCTGCACTGGCAGGAACAGGAGAATATTTGGGGGCCATGCAAAGGATGTCTGGCACACTTAGCCGGAGAGCTTCTTTTGGCTTAGGCAGTGGGATGAAAATTGATTTGACCACTTTGGAGGAGATACAAAGTCAGTGAGCGAATCAGGGGAGGGTTTGCAGAGTCTACCTCAGGGGAATCAAAGGCTGACACGCGGCCCCTGTACTTGCAGCAACATGGGAAGAGTGAGTCAAGGAATGCAAAGCCGAGGGGACTTCCTCCAAGTAGGAGGAAATAAAGCCCACAGTGGCTTCAGTATTTGTGAATTTAAAAGAAACAGGGTGAGTCAATTATTTCTAGAAGTCTAAAGTCTGCTGTGTGGAAGCAGAGCCCTCTTCTTGGGGGAATGTTAGGGGGTCCTGTGGTCCTGACGGGGTGCTGCACCCCATCTCTTTGTAGGTCTTTCTTGTTCCTGGCTTGCTTGCCCATGTGTGTGCAGGGAGCTGGCACCATCCTATAGCTCTGAAGGGTGGGGCAAGATTGGAGCCCATGTTTCAATTTATTGTGCTGATTCATAGGGAAGAACAAAGAATATGAGAACACATATTATAATTCTTGGCAGTGAGAGGTGAATAAGAAATATTAAATTGACTCCAACCACTTGAGTCAACTTGGACACTCCCGGTCTCTCAGGATCAAACACGTAATCCTATTTACAAATTCCTGGGATGATCATGGATGGGAGGTTGATTCTTTTCGTGAAATCCATTAATTAAAAACTACATAATCCAAAGTCAGTCAAGTAGTAAGGTATTATCACAAATTCTTATTCCATTAGCTTTTCCAAATGTAAATCATAATTATCCACTCAATGCAATGAGTCCATATTTTCCTCCCTGGCTCCTGGAATACAGTGGAAATAATTCTGAAATAACTCATCGGTTCTAGAGTATTTTTGTACTTTGGTCAGGCTCGGTGGGAGACAGATGAAAGTGCATCTGGGCAAATCACGTATGCATCACATCTCTCCTCACAGCCAGGGGGAATTTCACCATGACTTTTCTCTCCGTAGGCTCATGCAAAAGTCTGGCATCTCTACAATACCTCTTTCCGCCCCACTCAAGGAGGCCAGGTGTCCATTGCCTTAAGCTCCCACTGGATCAATCCTCGAAGAATGACTGATGATAACATCAAACAATGCCAAAAATCCCTGGACTTTGTCCTAGGCTGGTTTGCCAAACCCATATTTATTGACGGCGACTATCCTGAGAGTATGAAGAGTAACCTTTCATCTCTTTTGCCTGATTTTACGGAATCAGAGAAAATGTTCATCAAGGGGACAGCTGACTTTTTTGCTCTTTCCTTTGGACCAACCTTGAGTTTTCAGCTCTTGGATCCTTACATGAAGTTCCGCCAATTAGAATCTCCCAGCCTGAGGCAGCTCTTGTCCTGGATTGATCTGGAATATAACCATCCTCAAATATTTATTGTGGAGAATGGTTGGTTTGTCTCTGGGACCACCAAAAGAGATGATGCCAAATACATGTATTACCTCAAAAAGTTCACCATGGAGACCTTAAAAGGTAGGCTTTCAGGTAAAGTTCTCTCTCTCTTTTTTTTTGCCAAAATGCTCTGAGAAAACATCCTGAATATTATCTGCAGTATACCATGTGAGTTTATAACTTTTTATCATAAAATAGGAATTTGTTTTGGCAGTAGGGAGAATGCATTTATGTAACACCTTTCTCATTCAGGGCCTTGAAGGACTTGAGTTAATTTTTTAAAGTTCATTTAAAAAAAATGAGAAACTGGGTTGATGTATGACTTATGGACTTTTTTTTTTTTTTTTTTTTTTTTTTTTTTTTTTTACCTAGTCACAAGATAGAAAGAGAGAGCGGGAGAGCATGGGCACACGGGCAGGCCAGGGCCTCTCACCCTTGCAAATGTACTACAGGCACATGTGCCACGCTGTGAACCCAGCTCCACTAGGCACTGAGGAAACAAATCAAGCTGACCGGCTTTGCGAACAGGTGCCCTCTACTTCTGAGCAGTCGCCCCAGCTCAGTTACCAATGTAGATTTGCATATCATGTTACACAGAATATAAATTCCAATGTTTATCTTTTCGAACATATTTTTTGAGTTCTTTGTGCTTCAGTGGAATAAAACACAGTTTAAAAGTAAAAGGCGGGCTGGAGAGATGGCTTAGCAGTTAAGGCACATGCCTATGAAGCCTAAGGACCCAAATTGGATTTTCCAGGTCCCACATAAGCCAGATGCACATGGTGGCAAATGCATCTGGAGTTTGTTTGCAGTGGCTAGAGGCCCTGGCATGCCCAAATTCACTCTCTCCTTCTCTTTGTCTCTCTCTGTCTCAAATAAATAAATAAAATAAATATAATTATATATAATAAATATAATATGTATAATAAATATAATATAAAAATAATATAATTTTTTTTAAAAAATAAAAGGAATATCTATGCTACCCAAAGAAAATAATTAGATTTTCTGCTTTTAGATTATCTTCAAAGGGATGGGCTCAGGGGTAAAATGTTTGTGTAGCATCCCTAGACTTTTTTAAAGAAAATTCAGATTTTATCCCATCGTTAGCACTGAAAAAATTTAAAGGAACTTATTATTTATTGTGTCAGTCATGGTGCCTGGTGCTAAGGTTAGGAAGTAGAACAAGACATCTTTCTAGCAGCTGTGGAGGATAAAAAAACTAATATTTTTTGAGCTCTTTTCATATGAAAGGACTGTCCTTATTTGAACAAAGAAGTACAAAAAAAGCTGAACATGCTTTCTCAAAAAAAATAATATTTTGGAGGTAATAAATTTATTTGTAGGGTTGTCTAGTTTGGATGAGAAAAATTGGTTTATCAAACAAGATGCATTATGCTTGACTTAAAAAAAAATATTTTACTTATTTATTTGGGTGAACAAGCAGGAGAGAGAGGCAGGGAGAAGAGGGGGGAATGAATGGGCATGCCGGGGCCTCTAGCCGCTGCAAACAGACTCCAGATCCATGCACCACCTTGTGTATCTAGCTTTACATTACATGTCCCTGGGCTCTTTGGCTTTGCTGGCAAGTGCCTTAACCACTAAGCCATTTCTCCAGGCCTTGACATTTTCTTTTCAGTGGAGTCACCCGGCGGAAGGTGACACTGTTCTTGTCCTCCCTTCCCTGCGTAGCGATCAGGCTGGACGGGGTCAGCGTCATCGGGTACACGGCGTGGTCCCTCCTGGATGGTTTTGAGTGGCACAGGGGTTATGACATCCGACGCGGGCTCTTCTATGTTGACTTCCTGAGCCGGGACAAGAAGCTGCTGCCGAAGTCTTCGGCCCTGTTCTACCAAAAGCTGATACAGAGCAATGGCTTCCCTCCTGTACCTGAAAATCAGCCCCTGCAGGGGACGTTCCCCTGTGGCTTTGCTTGGGGCGTTGTCGACCACTACATGCAAGTAAGTCAGCTGACAAAACCAACGAGCACTGTCACCAAGCCCTGTCACTGGTTAAGGGGTGCTTCCTCACCAGGCTCTTGCCATGACAGCGTGCAGGCTTTGACCCAAACGCGGTTCCCCCACTCAGTCCCCGCAGCACACGATCTGGACCGCCGCACTCTCCAGCACAACTCTCCCACTCCTCTGGTGCTTTACTTTAGATCCCAAGGGGAAGAAATGACCAGCATGAATATTTATGATCTGGTAAAGTAGTAAAACAGGTAAGACGCTGACTTGGAGCATTGTGGCTGTTAATCCTTTCCAAAACAGTTGAGATTCTTTTTTTTTTTTTTTTTGTTTTTCGAGGTAGGGTCTCACTCTGGCTCAGGCTGACCTGGAATTCACTATGTAGTCTCAGGGTGGCCTCGAACTCTCGGCGATCCTCCTACCTCTGCCTCCCGAGTGCTGGGATTAAAGGTGTGCGCCACCACGCCCGGCTTCAGTTGAGATTCTTGACACATGCGATATGACACGGAAGTCCAGAGGGTCAGAGCGCCCACGGAAGCTGCTGAGCCTCAGGAGGATCGAGGGCTGAGGCGTCCTCCTGCAGGTTTCTCCCCGCAGGCCTGTGGACACATTCGAGGAAGTAAACCCTTGCTCCAGTGACACCCTTTTGGCTACAGTTATTGAAATGCTGTGATCAATCAATATTTATTGAGTGTCAGCTATGTAGCTGGCCTCCAAACTTCCGCATAATGCCTATACACACACACACACACACACACACACATATATATTGATTTTTCGAGGTAGGGTTTCACTCTGGCCCAGGCTGACCTGGAATTCACTATGTAGTCTCAGGGTGGCCTCGAACTCACGGCGATTCTCCCACTTCTGCCTTCCGAGTGCTGGGATTAAAGGCGTGCGCCACCACGCCCGGCAAATGTCTCTAATTTTAAAGGAACTTGTTTGAGAGGGGTTGACAGACAATGCTTCATTAGGCACTTACTGCATGCTTGGTGCATTATACCAAGCCAGTGTGAGTTGGTTAGAAGGCATACAGGTAGGAGACATGGTGAGGTGTGTTAGATTACTGCTGCTTTCAAAGGATCAAAGGAGCATTTCTGTGTGCATGTATGTATGTGCATATATATGCATATATTTACACACATATATGTACATTTGTCATGTATGTGCGATTAGCACTATGGAGTGAATGAAGCATGGTGTGAGCATGGTGGGAGGGGTGAGGGCCACTGATCAGTCGATCCAGAGTGTGAAGATAACCTCCTGAGGTAGGCGGTGAGCTTCGCCATGTCCGAGTCTTCTCACCAATTCATCGGCTCTGCTTTCGAAGAAACATTTGGAAGCATTCTTGGGACCTGAGAAAAAGGTGTTCTTTTATTTTTTTTTATTTGAATGTAAATATTTATTTTATTTTATTATTTATTTGAGAGAGAAAGAGGAGGATTACATATATATATATGGAGAGAGAGAGAGAGAAAGAGAGAATGAGAGAATGGGTGCGCCAGGGCCTCTAGCCACTGCAAATGTACTCCAGAAACATGTGTCACCTTGTATATCTGGCTGACATGGGTACTGGGTGTATATTGGTGTGTGTGTGCATGTGTGTATGTGTGCACGTGTGTGGGTATGTGTGCACATGTGTTAGACAAGAGGTTGACATCAGCATCTTCCTGGGTCACTCTCCTATTTATTTTCCGAGAGAGGATCTCTCATCTCTCACTTGGCCTCAGAGCTCATGATTCAGGTAGACTACCTAGCCAGCTTTCTTTGGACAGCCCCTGCATCCTCTTAAAAATATTTTTGTTTATTATTTATTTAAAAGGAGGGAAATATTTTATTTATTATTTATTTACAAGGAGAGAGGGAAAGAGAGAGAGAAAGAATGAATGACAATGCACGGGTGCTTATTGCCTGTGAACAAACTCCAGATGTATGTACTACTTTGTGCATCTAGAGAATCAAATCCAAATCACTGGGCTTTGCAAGCAAGCACCTTTAGCTGCTGAGCCATCTCTCCTGCTCTGCCTCCTTTCTCCGCTTCTGTGCAGCGGGATTATAGACCTCCACTACACGCTCGGGCAAACACCCTGATCCCTCTCCTCATCCCCTGGAAAGTTCTTCTTAGTGACTGGATTATTGTGGTGTTTTTTTTTTTTTTCATTCTCTTTCATTTACAAGCAGTGAGAGACCGAGAGAAGAGAGACAGAGAGGCTGGGCAGGCCAGGGCCTCCAGCCACTGCGAATGAACTCCAGAACACTTTGTGCGTCTGGCTTAACATGGCGACTGTGGAATCAAACCCTGGCCATTAGACTTTGCAGGCAAGTGCCTTAACCACTGTGCAATCTCTCCAGCCCTGGGTTGTTGTGCTGTTATAATTATCAAACTGAAATCTTTCATTTATAAGGATGTAGATGATATCAACACCTTTTTATTGCTTTTAGGTTGTTCTTATATCTTTCTCAGGCTGTGTAGTTTATTTTGAAGGTGGTCGTAAATCCCTTCCTCATCTTTGAAAGGCAGCTGAAGAACATGCTGTTAGTGCCATATTTGCATGTGCACTGCTCCCAACATCCCGTCCATCTGTTAGAGGCTTGGCTGCCCGTTTGATGCTGTTGGATGTGGGAGAATCCTTAAGACTGGGGCTGACTGAAAGGTCTTGAGATCATGGCCGAAGTAGTGAGGTCCCAGCTCATTCCTCTTCCTCTTCCTCTCTTTTCCCCTTCCTAACCACAGCATGAGTAGTTTACTCCACCGCACACTCCCATCATGATGTGCAGTCTGTCCACAAAACCAAAGCCATGGAGGCAATTGATTATGGACCTGAATTTCCAAAGCCATGAGTCAATGTAAACCTTGTCTCTTTAAAAGTTGTTGATTCTTGGGGTGGGGAGATGGCTTAGCAGGTAAGGCACTTGCCAGCAAAGCCAAAGGACCCAGGTTCAATACCCTAGTTCCCATGTAAAGCCAGATGCACAAGGTGGTACATGAGTCTGGAGTCTGTGTGCAGTGGCTAGAGGCCCTGGAGTGTCCATTCTCAATATCTCTCCCCAGATAAATAAATAGAGCATTTTTTAAAGTTGATTCTTCGAGGCTTGTGACAGTGATGGAAGCTGGACACCACAAAAAGGCTGAGTGCAGAAGAAACTTGGTAGCCCCGTCTTTCTCAATGAGGAATTTTCCTACCCTGCTCCCCTTCTTTTCTTCTCCTTCAGTCCAGTGCTGCTTGGAAATTTCCTCATCCTAATTTCTCTCCTCAGAATGGGATCTATAGTGAAGCTTAAGTGTGCGCTGGGTGGCAGAAATGGGCGTGGTGAGGAAGAAGGGAGAGGAGAAGGCTGGCTTCTACAACCCCTCCTTCCTCCTTGCCGTGGTTGGAGCTGGGGTGAATTAGGTGGTTTCTTGTCCTCATTTTATCTCTCTTTTTTTTTTAAACATTTTATTTATTTGTTTGAGAGAGAGAAAGACAGAAAAATAGGGAGAGAGAGAGAGAGAGAGAGGTCCAGAGGATGCTCCATCAGCGGTAAAAAAAAAAAAAAAAAAAAAAAAAGCTGCTTCCAGGCATCTGAGCAGCAAGAAACAACCCAACAATGTGAGCAAACACTGGAGAGTAGCAAGTAGCAGGGACCCAGGCAGAGTCCACACCGTTCTCTTACCCCTTTGGGCTGGAAATCAGATCCACCCCCAAATACACCTTAGGTCTAGAACTCAGGGTTGGGCCCCCAGCAACACCTCCTCTAGCTGGGGGCATCAGATCCAAGTCACAAAGTTTTTATAAAACACTTGAGTCTATGGGGGGAGGAGGATACCTTTCAAACTACCACACCCTCCTAGCCACACAGCCTGTTAGAAGTCTGATGCCAAGCTCATCCATGTGGACTGGCACATTATTGGACCCCGTTTCCCATTTCATGGCTATTTTCTCATAACCACCAATGCTCACAGTTACTAGCACCTAATGTGCTATGTGCTGAGGAGTTAAGTGCTTCTTTTCCATCAGGCCTTGCGAGGAGAAAGTTTCTTTCACAACATACTAAAACACAGGCTTTTCTACCCATTCTCAGAAGCCCAATTTTATTTTGTTTGTTTTGATTTAAATTTTATTTATTTATTTATTTATTTATTTATTTATTTATTTATTTATTTTTTTTGAGGTAGGGTCTCACTCTAGCCCAGGCGGATCTGGAATTTACTATATAGTCTTAGGGTGTTCGTGAACTCAAAGTGATCCTCCTACCTCTGCCTCTCGAGTGCTGATTAGAGGCATGTGCCACCATGCCCAATCTTATTTTGTTTATTTTTAAATATTTTATTTACTTCTTTATTTGACAGAGAATGAGAATGAGAATGGGAATGAAAATGAATGGCTGTGCCAGGGCTTCCTTCCACTGCAAACAAACTCCAGATACATGCACCAGTTTGTGCATGTCGTATTACATGAGCACCGGGGATTTGAACCAGGGTCTGTAGGCTTTGCAAACAAGCACTTTTAACCTCTAAGGCATCTCCCCAGACTCTCCCCACAATTTAATTTGTTTTAGTGCAAACTAAGTGAACAAATTAGCAGTAGTTAGATGGAATTTTGCCTACACACTCATTTCTAAATGTCCTATAGTTTTAAGAATTGAGTCCCCCTCCCTCCATCCTGAAATTATTCTCTCGTATTTGGTTTCAGCTGGAATGAACAAAAGCTGCTGTTCTGGAATGATCTGTGTAGAGCAGTTATGCACCTAGTCAACTTAAGAGCAGTTATGAACTTCAGAGCTCTATAAAAATAATCCAAAAATTTTCTTCGATCCGTGGACACTTTAATTTCAAAAGAGAATGCAAATAAATATTTTTCCCTTGAGAAGCTGAGGAAGCACTATTTGTGGGTGTATCACAGTGGAAAAAAGGCTTCTGACAGCATTCCCACAGCATCAGAGGGAAGGCTCGCGTGGGTGAGCTACAAGGGACATTTCTCCAGAGAAGCAATTTCCCTCTGACACTATCTTTTTTTTTTTTTATTTTATTTTATTACTTTCCTTTATAAACACAGCACTCACCCTTCAGAATAGAGAACGACCAGTACATTTACAACAGGCCCATAAAATTCAACAAAACCTTACTGAAGCTTCAAACCCAGGGTTAGCTGACCCCTGCTTTTATGAGGTCGGATTTTGGCACCTATTGTAATGGGATCACTGGAGAGGAGAAACTGGCTTTAGTTGCCAGTTTCAGGTAGACTTTTCCTTTTCATCTAAGCTGTTGAGGCAGGATTTTGCTTTTAAAATTTTACAGTTCTGCCTACTTTTTCTAGAAGCTATTTTCATTTTGGAATCTTATATGCCTTATGATTGAGAACCATTATTGTCAACATTACAGGAAAATAATTCCCAAAGTTGAAAACCTAAAACTATGTTTTTAAAAAAAATCTCCTTATGGAAAGAGGATAATATTGTTTCCTAGTTGCACATTTTCTGTCAGACTTTTTTTTTTTTTTGGTTTTTCGAGGTAGGGTCTCACTCTAGCCCGGGCTGACATGGAATTCACTATGGAGTCTCAGGGTGGCCTCGAACTCGTGGCAATCCTCCTACCACTGCCTCCCGAGTGCTGGGATTAAAGGCGTGCGCCACCATGCTTGGCTTTCTGTCAGACATTTTATTGTCCGAATGCATTGGCTAAATTCTGTCACTGGCCTTAAAGTCAACGAAAGATAACAGCTATACATATTTAGAACCTGGAGTAAACCTCCACATAGAACATAATGTAACAAAAAAATGCCCTTTTATTTTCTGACTTTAAATTACTTGTCCTGTAAGCCTTTCCCCTTTTTTTTTGCCTATTTCTTTTTAAACAAAATTGCTCAAAACAGCCTGATTCCATAAGAAATTTCTCATATTATTTTTTCTTCTCTCTCTCTTTCTCTCTCTCTCTCTCTGTGTGTGTGTGTGTGAGAGAGAGAGAGAGAGAGAGAGAGAGAGAGAGAGCACATGTGTGTGGGCACACAAGTGTGTGTGGGACGTGTGCCCATGTGCCTGTGCGTGAGGAGGCCAGAGGTCGATGTTGGCATCTTCCTTAACTGCTTTTCCTTTTAGTGACTGAGGTAGGCTCTCTCACGTGAAGCCAGAGCTCACTGACTTGTCTAGTCTAGCCAGCCAGAGTGCCCTAGGGTTCTGGCTCCACCTCCTGAGCCCTAGCTACCACAGCAGCTGGCACTCACTTGAGTTCTGGCACCTGAGCTCCAGTCCTCACGCTTGCGCAGCCAGCGCTTTATTCCCGGAGCCCGCCCCCAGCCCCAGTGATTCCATGTCTTATGTTAAGTGCAAAACAGCTGGGGCTGGAGAGATGGATTAGCGGTTAAGGCACTTGCCTGCAAAGCCCAAGGACCCAGGTTCAGTTCTGCAGTACCCATGTACAGCTAGATGCACAAGGTGGCGCATGTTTCTGGAATTTGTTGGCAGTGGCTAGAGGCTCTGGTATGCCCATTTTCTGTCCCCCCCCCCATATATATGTATATGTATATATGTAGTATATATCTTCAACTGGTTGTGGTGGAGCACCTTTTTTTTTTTAAAATTCCAGCACTCCAGAGGCTGAGGCAGAAAGAATGTGCTTTGCAGGCAAGTCTGGGCTATATAAAAAATAAATTAAAATTAAATAGAATGCATCCAAAATCCCTCTACTTGTATGATATGGAGCTGCCTGATTGCAAAAATCGCTAGCTAGTGACCAAATTCAGACTTAAAAAAATGTAAGAATTTGAGTTAGCAAGAGTGGTCCATAATGCAAATGCACATCTTTTAAAAAAGTGTTATTGGGGCTGGAGAGATTGCCCAGTGGTTAAAGGTGCTTGCTTGTAAAGCCTGAAGGCCTGGGTTATATTCCCCAGTGCCCATGTAAAGCCAGGTGCACAAAGTGGTGCATGCACCTGGAGTTTGTTTGCAGTGGTGTGAGGCCTGGTATGCCCCTCTGTAGTTTCTCTCATTTTCTCTCTCTCAAAGAAATAAATAAAAATATTTTTGAATGTTATGATTTATTTATTTATGAGGAGAGAGAGAGAGAGACAAAGACAAAGAGACTTTGGGGGTGCCAGTTGCTGCCCCAGCAAATGAATTCCAGATGCATGCACCACTTTGTACATGTGGCTTTATGTGGGTCCTGAGGAAAAGAACCGTGGCCAGCAGGCTTGGCAAGCAAGCACCTTTATCTGCTAAACCATCTCCCCACCCCTGAAATGCGCACACCCGAAAAGCTGCTTTCTTTCTCATGAACCATGGTTGGAGTGTGCGCCTCAGCAGTAAGGACCTAACTGCGGGCGTTCCTTGCCAGCTTTGGTGAAATGACAGCCTGGACCCTTTCCAGGACTATCCGAGGTAGCTGATGTTTGCTCTGGATTTTTCCCTAGGTCGACACCACCCTCTCTCAGTTTACCGACCCTAACGTGTACCTGTGGGATGTGCATCACAGTAAGAGGCTCATCAAGGTGGACGGGCTGGTGGCCCGGAAGAGGAAATCCTACTGCGTCGATTTCTCTGCCATCAGGCCCCAGATAGCCTTACTCCGGGAGATGCACGTTTCTCACTACCACTTCTCTCTGGACTGGGCCCTGATCCTGCCCCTGGGTAACCAGTCCCAGGTGAACCGCACGATCCTGCACTTCTACCGCTGCGTGGTGGGCGAGCTGGTGCGTGCCAACATCACCCCGGTGGTGGCCCTGTGGCAGCCTGCGCCCCCGCACCACGGCCTGCCGCCGGCCCTGGCCAGGCAGGGCGCCTGGGAGAACCCGCACACCGCCCTGGCCTTTGCCGAGTACGCCGGCCTGTGTTTCGAGGAACTGGGCCACCGGGTCAAGTTCTGGATCACCGTGAGCGAGCCGAACACACGGAACATGACCTATCGCTCCGGGCACCACCTCCTGAAGGCGCACGCGCTGGCTTGGCGCCTGTATGATGAGAAGTTCAGGCACAGCCAGAAAGGCAAGATCTCCATAGCCTTGCAGGCAGACTGGATCGAACCGGCCTGCCCCTTCTCCCAGAAGGACAAGGAAGTGGCCGAGAGAGTGCTGCAATTTGACATCGGCTGGCTGGCGGAGCCCATTTTCGGCTCCGGAGATTATCCGGGAGTGATGAGAGACTGGCTGAGCCAGAGAAGCAATTTCCTCCTGCCTTACTTCACCGAAGACGAGAAGAGGCTGATCCGGGGCTCCTTTGACTTTCTGGCTGTCAGTCATTACACCACCATCCTCGTCGACTGGGAGAAGGAAGATCCGCTCAAGTACAACGATTACCTGGCGGTGCAAGAGATGACCGACATCACGTGGCTCAACTCTCCCGGCCAGGTGGCAGTGGTCCCCTGGGGGCTGCGCAAAGTGCTGTCCTGGCTGAGGGCCAGGTACGGAGACCTGCCGGTGTACATAACAGCCAATGGCATTGACGACGATCCCCACCAAGAGCAAGACCAGTTGAGGGTGTATTATGTCCAGAATTACCTGAATGAAGCTCTGAAAGGTAAGTTGTCCCTGATGTGCAGTGGCCTGGAAGTCATCTCAGAGGGTACCATGCCTGATGGAGAAACATCTCTGTCCGCACCCAGGCCTTCCAGAAAATAGCTAGTATACTTCCCAGAGATTAAAAAAAATTTTTTTAGAAGTCAGGTGGGGTGGCACAGCCTTTAATCCCAGCACTCCAAAGGCACAGGTTAGGAGGAGCACCATGAGTTCGAGGCCACCCTGAGACTACACAGTGAATTCCAGGTCAGCTTGGGTTAGAGTGAGACCCTACCTTGAAAACCCAAGACAATAAAAAATAAATAAATAAATAAAGTTTAGGGAAGGCTCTGCAGAGATTGCTCAGTAGATCAAGTGCTTGCTTTGTAAGCATGAGTAATACCTGGTTTTAGATCCCCAGAACTGATATAAACCAGACTTGTAGCTGGTGGGTAAAATCTCCTTGGGTTCCTGGGGGAGAAATGAAGGCCGAGACAGGAGAGTTCTCTGTGGGCCAGCTATGCTGAGGGATGAATAGAGCAGAGAACCACAGGTGGAAGGCAGGAAGGACACCGAAAGTTGTCCTCTGACCTGAACGTGTATGCCTTGGCCTGTGCCCATGAACGTCTACTCACACCCAAGAACATACCCACTAAAAAAGTTTTAGGGGAAAGTGGAAGATGAAAAAAAAAAAAAAAAAGACTCCAGCACGATTAGATTTAGCAGCCTCTTATCTTGTGTCACAGATGGTGCCACGGCCATCTTACCTTTTTCTTTTCTGACACTTCTATGGTTTTTTGGTTTTTTTTTTTGTTAGCGTACAAGGTAATGGGTTTCTTTATGAAACCTGCATACATGTGCATGAGCGCACCTAGCTCCTCTGTCCTCCTGGTCTCTCCCCCTTACCTCTTGCTGGTCCCATTCCTCCAAATGCAAATAGTCCCTCCCAGACTTTCTACACACACAGAGCCAGAGAGAGGTAACCATGGATTCAGAATATGAAAGACCTGAGATATTTTTTCTCTCTTTCCATGACCCTTGCGGTCTCCCCTCCCCTTCTCCCTGTAGACCTGTTCCTCAGCCTTCATAGTTCTCCTATCACTTCCATGTTGTATGTGTGTGCGTGTTGTTAATCTAGATTCCTCTAGGCTGTACATGTGAGAGGAAACATGCGATTTTCACCTGAATCTGGCTTATTTCACTTAACATGATGATTTCCCGTTCTGTCCATTTTCCCTGAGAATGTTGTGCTTTCCTTTTTATTTATAACTGAATAAAACTCATTTTATTCAGTCGTAAATTTTGTATGTGGTATTTTATTTTATTATGTGATAGCTTTTTATTTTATTATTTATTTATTAAATTTTATTATGTGATCTTACCACATATTTATTCATTCATCTGTTTTTTTTTTTAAAAATATTTTATTTATTTATTTATTTGAGAGAGAGAGAGGAAGAAGCAGGTAGAGAGAAAGAGCGCTCTAGGGCCTCCAGCCACTGCACCCTTGCGCATCTGGCTTACATGGGTCCTAGGGAATCGAACCAGGTCCTTTGGCTTTGCAGGCAAATGCCTTAACCGCTAAGCCATTTCCCCAGCCCCTCATTCATCTGTTGATAAACATATAGGCTGGTTCTGTATCTTGGCTATTGAGAACAGCACAGCAGTAAACAAGGAAGGGAAAGTATCTCTGTGATATGCTGACAAGACTCTCAGGTATGTATCCAAGAGTGGGATTATATTTTATAACCATTTCCTTAGTAGAGGCAGACATTTACACTACCACCGACAGTGTACGTATAAAGGTTCTCCACACCCTAACCAGCATTTGTTGCCATTTATTTTCTTACTAATAGCCATTATAAGTGGGGTGAGATGGAGCCTCAAGACAGTTTTAATTTGTATTTTCCCATGGCTAAGAATGTTGAACACTTTTTCAAATGTTTATTGGCCATTTGTATTTCTTCTGTTGGGAACATCAATTATTTGGGTTGTGCATCTATTGATTGGATTTTTTTTTGAGGTAGGGTCTCACTCTGGCCCAGGCTGACCTGGAATTCACTATGTAGTCTCAGGGTGGCCTGGAACTCATGGCAATCCTCCTATCTCTGCCTCCTGAGTGCTGGGATTAAAGGTGTGTGTCACCATGCCTGGCTTTGATTGGATGATTTTTTTGATGTTTAATCTTTTGTGTAGATTCTAGATATTAATCCTGTTAGTTGGCACTTGCAGCCATGTTAACTAGTTGATGATATAAGATTTAACTATATGCATCATACTAGATTTGATTATATGAAACCATATTTAGAATATAATGTAGTTCCATATTTGTCTTGATAGTTTCCCATTTATGCTTGTGTATAAGAAGCACTTTCTGCACTGGGGAGATGGCTCAGAGGGTAAAGGTGCTTGCTTGCAAAGCCTGTTGGCCTGGGTTCAATTCCCAGTTCCCACATAAAGCCAGACGCACAAAGTACTGTATACATCTGGAGTTCCCACACTCATTTCCATTTCCATCTTTCTCTCTTTTGCAAAGAAAACAAGAAATAAATTGCAGTGGTAAGAGGCTCCGGAGTTCTCATACTCCTCTCCCTTTCCATCTTTCTCTCTCTTGGAAAGAAAAATATAAATAAATATTGTTTTAAAAGAGCTTTTTTTTAAAAATTTTTTATCTATTTATTTGAGAGCGACAGACACAGAGAGAAAGACAGATAGAGGGAGAGAGAGAGAATGGGCGCGCCAGGGCTTCCAGCCTCTGCAAACGAACTCCAGACGCGTGCGCCCCCTTGTGCATCTGGCTAACATGGGACCTGGGGAACCGAGCCTGGAACCGGGGTCCTTAGGCTTCACTGGCAAGCTCTTAACCGCTAAGCCATCTCTCCAGCCCTAAAAGAGCTTTTTTAAAAAATGTTTTTCCATTAAATCTAATTGAATGTGACATTAAATGGTATTGAATATTTTCTTAATGTATCAAGGCTATGTAAAAGGGAGGGATTACTTTTAAGTATTTATTTATTTATTTGCATGGGAGAGAGAGAGATAGAGAGGGAGAGCACGGACATACCAGGGCGTCTAGCCACTGTAAATGAACTCTAGATGCACATGCCACTTTGTGCATTTGGCTTTAAGTGGGCACTGGGGAATTGAACCCAGCTGTTAGGCTTTGCAGGCAAGTTGAGTGTTGAGCCACCTTTCCAGCCTGTGTATAAATATTTTAATAAATCGTTTCTCCTGTCCTTTTGTTTCCCTAGCCTCTGTACTTGATGGTGTTAATCTCTGTGGCTACTTTGCTTATTCATTTACTGATCGCTCAGCTCCAAACTTTGGCTTTTATCGTTATGCTGTGAATCAGTTTGAGCCTAAACCGTCCATGAAACATTACAGGAAGATCATCGACAACAATGGTTTCCTGGACTCGGATGCCCTGGGAAGGTTTTGTCCGGAAGAATACACCGTGTGCGCCGAGTGCAGCCTTCCTCACTCCCGGAAGTCTTTATTGGCCTTCATCGCTTTTCTATTTTTTGTTCTTATTATTTCTCTTTCTCTTATTTTTTACTACTCTAAGAAAGGCAGGAGAAATTATAAATAGTGTGAATGTTTTGTGATCCATTTGTTTTGAAATAATTATGCACACACATCAGCTTTGAGTGATTTTATACCTGTCAGTGTTGTGAATCTCATTTTCATACACCTTTTTGTCACATATGACAGAGGTTTTGAAACAGGTATAGGCTGATGATCAAATATCGATAAAATGAGCAGTGCCTGAATTTGTTCTCTTTTTGGGTGATTGAGAAATTGACAGGCACCATAATTTCCCCCTTTAAGGAAAGCAGGAAAATGGAAATCCTAACCAATGCTGATTGGATAGAAATGTAAAGGAACGATTAGGAATATTTTGTCTAAGCCCATTTTTAAATTTCTTTTTTTAAAGAGTAATAATCCCTCAATTGCCATGACAACATCTAATGCTAATGTCTTTACCTCACTCCATTTCTCATGTTGGAGATGGCAGAATGGTTTGGGGGGGGGGGGCTTAGGCTAAAGCATTGCTTTAAACACTGCTAATATGAACTTACGTGTCTTGTTAACTATGTATGCAGAAAGCAGAGTATGGAGCTCTTTATTTTATATGAATAAGTGTCCTTGATGGCTTTCTGTTACTTGGCTCGTTGAAAGCCTGCACATTGGAGACATTTGATAAATGTTGGCAAAACATCAGGGTGAGTCATGAGTCTCTTCAGGAAGCAGAAGTCCACTGTGAAATGCAGTCACTCCAGCAGCTCTAGAAGAAGGGAGGAGAATGTTGTTTGTATGAGCAGCATAAGCAATTTGGCTATACATCCTTTTACTTTATTTTATCTTATTTTAGACACACACACACACACACAACACACACACACACACACACACACACACACAGAGAGAGAGAGAGAGAGAGAGAGAGAGAGAGAGAGAGAGAGAGAGAGAGAGAAAGGGGGGGGGAGATACACATACACATACAGAATTGGTGCACCAGGGCCTCAGCCACTGAAATCAGACTCCAGACCCTTGTGCCACCTAGTGGGCATGTGCAACCTCACGCTTGCCTCACCTTTGTGCATCTGTCTCACATGGGATCTGGAGAGCAGAACATGGGTCCTTAGGCTTCACAGGCACGCGCCTTAACCGCTGAGCCATCTCTCCAGCCCTCCTTTTACTTTTGAGCACACCTTGGGATGAATGAAATAACCCTTTTTCCCAGTGAAGAAGGATGAAACAGTAAGTCGTTCTGTGAAGAGCTGCTTAAGGTCTGTTCTTCAGAGCGGGTCATAAATTCTCTGAGGTGATAGTTGTAGAACTTCTGAATGGGCCCAAAAGCATTCAGGTCTGCCAACACTGGACGATTTGTTTTTGTACCTCTGAGGTCCTATGCCTTTGCATGTGTGGAAGGAGCTTTGAGCTACTCTTGCTTTGAACTTTTACTGTGAAACATGCTACTGAGTCCTATTAGAAAGGGCTAATTAGGTCTTCTCCTCTAATGACCTTTACATAAGTCTTGCTGGTTTTCAGATAGGAAGTGTCCTCACTACACTGGAGTGTTTCGTACATAAGTCAGTATCGTATCAGTCAAGATAAACCAGTCATGACAAACATAACTGCCCTTGCTGACACAGGGTCATAGTGCATAAAAATACTGTACTGTATTATATATCATCTCCAGAGGTGGTATGATTTTTTTTCCATGAAAGATAAGCTTTTGGTGGTATTCTTTATAAAACTGGACTTCTTATTAAAATCTTATTAAATCAGAAAATTAATAGTTTATTTTATGTATATATTTTTCTTGATTATAAGAGTAATATATGTTAATTGTAAAAGAAATTTTTAAACCATAAACTATATGTAAAGAAAAAAATTATATATAATCTCATAATCCAGAGGCAGTACTGATATTCCCTATGAATTGTATTTAAATAGATCAAATCATATACAGTAATATATCATCCTTACTAATTTTTATTGTGTAACTTTTTTCTGTCACTAGATTTCAAAAGCATGATATCTTAATAATTATTGAGAATTCTATGTGAATAGATCACAACTAATTTATTTGTCAGACCAGTTTTGGACTATTAGTAAAAAAAAATATTGTTTTACTTTAAATATTGCTACATTTACTTCTATTTCCTTCTATGTAGACAGAGTTCTGTTTTTTAGTGAAGCACTACAATAAATCTGTGTGAGACTTTAGTTTCTTGCTCATCTTTATTTATTTATCTGTGTGTGGGGGGGCACATGTGTAATGGCATGTGTGGAGGTCAAAGGACAAGTTGGAAGTATTTGTGCCTCATCTTTCTGAGACAGAGTCTATTGCTTCTGGAAGGAAGTGGCAGATGGGACACCATCATCAGGCTACCTGGCCCGAGAGCTTCAAGTTCTCCTGGCTCTGCCTCCCACTGTCCCAGGTGCATTGCCATCATAGATAACATGTGCCACTTTATACCCAGCTTTACATGGTGCTGAGAAATTTAATGCAAGTAAGTGCTTTAACTGCTGAGTAATCTCCCCAGCCCCCAAAACTCTACCTTCTTTTATAAGCATATGCCTGGTCACTATTAATTTGAAAGACGGAGGGAGGGAGAGAGAGAAAGAGAGAGAGAGAGTGGGTTCACCAGGGTCTCTAGCCACTGCAAACAAACTCCAGATGAATGTGCTACCTTGTGTATCTGGCTTACATGGGTGATGGGGAATCAAAACTAGATCCTTAGGTTTTGCAGGCAAGCACCTTAACTGTTAAGTAATCTCTCCCGCCCTACTAGTGATTTTTAAAAATTAAGTTCTTACCTAAACATTATGGTTCCCAACTGTAACTCAAGTACATCGGAGGTTGATGTAGTAGGATCACTGTGAGTTGAAGGCCATCCTGGTTATAGGCTGAGATCCTGTCTTAGAAAACTAACAAAACAGAAAGTTCTTACTGAATTTGGTAAGTCATCTAAGATGTGACCAGAGTGGTAAGGAAATGGAGGTGACATCTACCAGGCTGGCTGATGGAGAGGCAGAGAAGTCTTGGAGTAGTTTCATGTGATTGAGCTGAGATTTTAGACACTGAGAGTACAAATTAAAGGGGAAAAAAAATCAAGAAACAAAACAGAGAGGCCAGCGTCTTAAAGAGACATGACCTCTCAAAAGCACTCAACTGAATTACAACAACACTGAATCCAGCAGACCTTCAGAGAAGAGAAGATCAACCACTAGCATGAAAGAGAGAGAGGGGGTGGGGGGAGAGGGAGAGCAAGCACATCTCAGGTCAGACTTTGGAGCTCAGGAGGGAAGAGGAAGGGTTAGGAGGAGGTTTCCTGACCCCAGTGGGCTTGTTCTCACTCTTTCTGTTGTGATACCTGAGCGCTCCAGACTAGATGACTGATAAAGAAGTTCTGTCTCCTGGGAAATCAAATATCCACATCCTGACATCAGGTAAAGGCATTCTTGCTGCATAGTATGGAGATAATCACATGCCAGTATGGGGCAAGCTTGCTAGCAAAGGCTTCCTTGGAAGGCCACTGATGTCACCATGGGATGCCACCTCCTGACCTCATCTCATTCTGCCTACCTCCCAAATGCCCCACCTCTAAACATTATTCATTAACCTGTGACTCTGAGGATTAACAGTCCAATACATGAATTCCTAGGGTTGCATTCAAACCATGGTAGGTATGATGAACCCTTACCCTCTACTTACCAGAGAGCTGTCAGCCCCAAGTCACTTTTCCATGGCTTCTGAGAGAGTATTCTGCTTTTTTCTTCCTACTCTAGACTTTGAGTCATTGATCCTCTACTCTCCTAAATTCTAGGTTCTCTTGTTCCATACACATGTGTGTATATAATGCAATGATCAGATGTGCGATAGAATCTTGTCTTGGGATCCGTATACCTTTTACTGCAGTATGGGGCCAACTCTATAGCAGCAATAAGTGAAGTCTGTGCTTCCCCGAGGCCTCTTGGTGACTTCCCATTCTCCTTGCTGTTGATACGTTCATGGTTCATTCCTTTAATCCGATGTGGACCCTTCACATTTGGCCGCAGTTCATTTTCCATGATTTGGGAGAATGGGATTTCAGACTCATTGTAGATAATTTTCATTTAATTTCGTCTTCTGTGAACAGTAATTAGAATGTGGAGCCTTAGAAGTAGCCCTTTACATTATCTGTAACCATTCTGTCCAGCAGAGAGATAATACCGCCTGCCACACATCACGTTTTCTTTTAGTCATACTAAAAATAAGTTTCACTTATTTCATTAATATTTAATTTTTCTCAATATAACTAGCATTTCAACATCTGACCTATAAAACATTGAGATAGTTTTACATATTCTTGGCTGAGTCTTAGATATCTGGTGTATGCCTTGTGCCTATAGCACATGGTATTTGTAGTTTGGATTAGCTATGTACTTGATGGCCACATGTGGCTAATGGCTATGGTATTGAGATGCACAAGCCTATTGACTAAATTAATAGTAGTTAAAGGCATTAGCTTACAAAGCCTTCTGCCCCAGGTTCAATTCCCCAGTACCCATTTAAAGCCAGATGCACAAAGTAGCACATGAGTCTGGAGTTCATTTGTAGTGGCAAGAGATCCTGGCTCTCCTATTCTCTCTCATTCTCCCTCTTTCTCTCTCTCTCATCTCCTCTCTGCTTGCAAACAAATAAAAATTTAAAAATCATAAGATAATGTAACTAAGATTTCCAAAATATTTGAATAATTAAAATAAACTATTTTCAAGAACCTTTTGTGCTCATAACCTAGAGAAATAATTCACATTTAATTGACACTTAAGCTCAACTATTGATTAAAACCATTTCTGAAGGTCTGCATGTATATCAGTTACTTTCTCCCTACTATGATCAGATATGTGACAAGAAGCAACTTAAGGGAGGAAGGGTTTCTTCTGGCTTACAATGGGATTGGTGGGGTCAGTGTGGCAGCGGACCGTGGGGCAGGTGGCTGGTCATACTACATCTTCAGTTCTGAGCACCACAGTCAGCAAACTGTGCTGCACTCCACTGCCATGGTTTGTGCATGTGTCTCCCATACACTCCTGTACTGAACGGTTGGTCTCCAGCTGGTGGAGCTGTTTCTGGATGAGACGGAAACTTTAGGAGGTAGTCTCCATGTGTGTGGCTTTGAAGATTATGCCTGGTCACTGGTCCCTCCCAATTTCTCTATTTCATATCCATTACAACTCGTACCACCCCCTCCACATGCTTTGCCACCATGATGTCCTTCCCTCACTACAGGGCCAGACACATGAAGAGAACTAAACTTGAGCTGAAACCTCTGAGACTGTGAGCAAAACAGTCCTTCCCTAGTCCTTAGGTTGCCTTCTCTGGTAATCTTAATGACACACTCAAGCCTGCTTTTTCTTCCAGACTAACTCTGCTTAGTCTTAATGTGTTTGAAAGTTATTTAAATTAGATATTTAGAGTTCAATATTGTAAAACTATGTTCTATTACAGTAAAGATGGTTCACCCTAAAGCCCATTTGTTATGTTGTTGTGGCTTTGCACACACATTTTTGCAGATTTCCTTAATGGATTGAAAAAGAAAAGAATAAATTCCTACATTTACTTCATGATGCTTAATTGTTTTGTTGGATTCAACTTTACAAATGTTGGATTGGTGGAATCTTGAAGACAACTTGGCAGAAGACATTTGTATATTAGTATGTTGTGCCATCTGCTGAGACGGTCTAATGATACAAACATTAAACTATATGTTATTTAATTGGTAAATAGTTGAAGACTCACTAAGTTTTAAAATATATTTCAAGAACCATTGGTAGAGTTTCTGAGTTTCTTTCACTATGCTTGATTTATGATAAAATAACCTTATTTGTTTTGTATAAATTATTTTCAACTTAAACATTGCCACTTAATGAATTACTCGAATTGATGAGTTTGGAAAATTCTGTTCCCTTTTGCTATTGTAGCAGTTGTCTAATTATGGCCTTGTCAGCATAAATGTTGCCCAAGGCATCTCAGCTGGTTTTAGTTGCCAACTGCATATTAATCAAAGCTTTGGCCGATTTATATCCAAGTTATTAGTTGGCAAATCATACAGTGTTTCAAGGCCATCATGTTTCATTTAAGACATGAAGGTTTTATGGGCCACAAATTCCCTTTAAATTACGAGCTATCATGAGTCTTTGGTAAATAGTCCCAAGGCCTCAAATAGAACATTTCAACCAACAGGGGAGAGGAAGGGGATGGCAAGGGGAATGCTAACCTAGGAAGAAAGAAATAGAGATGTAATTGGAGAAAAATAGAAAGATCCAAGATACTTGCTTACACATCAGAACTAGATGGTAAGATGTGGCTGAAGACACCATAGGCTGTGATGTCAGGACACTGAAGAATCAATCTAGAACTGGGATGGAAGCCACCTCCCTGCTGACAGCTGTCACGATGTTGTTCAGTGCTATGCGAGCTGATGGGGAATAAAAGTCATCAACAGTGTGAACAATCAGTTGACCCTGAAAGCTACAAAATCAACCAGCCAGGAAAGATGTGCATGGAGGTGCAAGAGTGGTGCATACGTTATGGGGGTGATCAACTGCTACTGATTGGATATGAGGCCTGTGTGGTGGGAAGGAATTCATGTTCATGCTTCCAAAAGCCTGCCCTTTGGAAGGTTATGGACTCTAGAGTAGGGAAGCTTCTACTGTTCTTTGGCTAAATGGAGGTGATATGCCTACCCAAAGAAACGAAAACCTTTTAAATGTATTTATCCATCCCCTTTGATTAATGCTGTTTTTACCTTAACTTAGAGAGCTTACTTTTACACATGGAGAATACCCAAGACACATCAAGATAACAAGAAGAAAGAGCCAAGTGCCTAACACCAGATGAATCATCATTATCACATGAGCCAGGGCTCAGGAAAATTTCAGAAGTGGTGGACTGAATATGAGTGCCAGAGGACCTTAAAATTTTTTTTTGTTTATTATTTATTTGAGAGAGAGAGAGAGAGGGAGAGAGAGAGAGAGAGAGGGCACGCCAGGGCCTCTAGCCACTGCAAACGAACTCCCTTGTGCAACTGGCTAACGTGGGTCCTGGGGAATCGAGCCTCAAACTGGGGTCTTTAGGCTTCACAGGGCAAGTGCTTGACCATTCAGCCATCTCTCCAGCTCCGGAGAACCTTCTTGATGGAGATGACACTTAGGAGACCCAGAATTCATCAAAACAGAACATAGAGGTTGTTGAGAGCTCAACACTAAAGGAGATTTCTAATATGTCTTAGAGAAGCTTTAGAGAAGATTTGGAGAACATTACAGAAGTTGGAGTGGAAAAAAAAATGTAAGAGCCACAGGGTGGGCAGGTCTACTGTGGGGCACTGCCTTCCTGACATGAGCCGACTGACGTCCTCATGACCCCTCAGTGATTACCCTCCTCCACAAGACCTGCATTGCTCTACGCCCACCAACATTGTGCCATAGAGGACACAGGAGGAAAAAACGCATGACGCGATAAAACAGAAGAAGGACTATCTTGAAAGATGAGGGTCCTCAGTGGAATGGGGGCGGGCGAGGGGACAAAAGAGCATAACAACATGATTGGAACATGACCAAATTACTGTATGTTCACATCCTAAAGTTATCAAAAAATTTTTTAGAAGGAGGAAAAACAAAAAATTGTCAGGTTAGGGGAAAATATAGATGTGAAGATAAATGAACCATACTTTATTCTTCCTGATGCCATCCTAAAATGGCCTTATTTTAACACGCATGTCAGGATCTGCCCACCCATCCAAACAAGCACAGTGGGCACTAGTCACACCACAGGATTGGCAAGGGACGAGTGGCAGGAGCCCAGCAGGGCGTGGGCACACATGACCACCATGGTTTGCCCAGAGGAGGGGGCACACAGGGTAAGGCAGCAAGCAGGTGAGGGGTGTGCTTCCCGGGGGACAGCCTGAGTGGAGCAGCACCATGAATCGCAGTGTCCTGGGTGGTGGCCTGGCCTTCTCTGAAGTGTCTTGGGGAGTTGGTGGAGCATGTGTGTGGGGTGGGGTGGGGTAGAGGACGCTCCAGAGTAATGGCCACCGCCTGTTCTAGACCCATGGGGCTCCACAACAGAGCGTCATCCAGAGCGGATAAGCAGAGGTTAAGAGAACTAGGAAGATAAAAACCTAGGGAACTGGGCCAGAAGCTGGAGTGAGAGATTCAGAGAGCTCAGAGGTGAAAACATGAGCTTGTGCAAGGATGACTGTGTGTTGAAGGAGAAGCAATACTATCAGAGATGACAGGGCTTAGAATGAGCCCTGGGCTGGAACTGGGCATCTGCAAAGGCTTCAAGGCTTAGGGGAGGGACATCCAGCAAAAGAGAGACATGTCTGCGCATCTCAGAGGTAAGCAGGTGGATGGAAACAGCTTTGTTCCCTTGCTTTTGTTGTTATACATTTAAGTTTTGTGTCTTTTTGTTTTGAACAATCATTTATTTGTGTGCGTGCACACACCAGGGCTTCTTGTTGCTATATACAAAAGCTTTTCCAGTCTAAAGAGTGACTAGGGGAATGAACTCATGCGGGCGCTGCAAGTGTCTTTAACTGCTGAACCGTCTCCCCAGCTCCTGTGATTTAAAATTTTCATTTATTTATTTGGGAGAGAGAGAATGGGCGTGCCAGGGCCTCCGGCCACTGCAAACGAACTCCAGACGCATGCGCCCCTTGTGCATCTGGCTTACGTGGATCCTGGGGAATCAAACTGGGGTCCTTTGGCTTTGTAGGCAGATGCCTTAACCACTACACCATTTCTCCAGCCCCCTGTGATTTTTTTTTTTTTTTTTTTTTCATGCTGGGGCTGGAATCCAGGGTCTTGTCAAGCAAGTACTCTACTACGGAGCCAGAGTCAAATCCCTCACCTACAGTGGTTTTTCTTTTCTTTTTCTTTTGTTCTTTTTCTTTGTTGAGACAGAGTCTCATGGATCCCAGTTTGGTCTTAAACTCACTCTGTCCCTGAGGATGAACTTGAATTTCTAATCCTCTTTCCTCTACCTCTTTAGAGTCAGGATTACAGGATGAGCTACCATGCCCAGTTTATGGGGTACAGGATTGAGTGCTGGAAAACCCAGCCACACTGTCGGCTGCAAGGAGACGGTTACCAAACCCGAGGGTTCCGTCAGCTTCGAGGTGTGGGACGGGATGGCCTGAGGCCTGGAAGGAGCAGGCAGCCCCACGTCAGCAGGGACCTGCCGGTTGATGGCTTTACTAGCCATCGCGCTACTTAATTACCCGGAGCAGTCACTAATCACTGCGCAATGTTCCTGTCTATAAGGAGAGGAGTTAATTAAAACCAGTGGGTTTCAACCTTGGTTACACATTCAAATCACCTGGGAGCTTTAAAAACTCCCCAGGGTGATGATAGCAGTCTTTTGTGGTGGTGGTGGTGTGTGTGTGGGGGAAGGGGTGTGGATTACAATGTGAAACAAAATTGACAGCCAAGTTTTGTTGTTGTTTTGAGATAGAGAGTCTGTAGCCCAACCTGGCCTGTACTTGTTATATAACCCAAGCTGGCCTTGAACTCATGGCAATTCTTTTGCCTCAGCCTCTCCAGTGCTGGGATTATAAGCGTGAGCCACCACATCTGGCTCCAGCTTTCATACGCATGTGATTTTCCTTGGGAGGGGGCAGGTCTTGGCAAAAGGTAGATCCTGATTCTGTTGGCCCAGGGTAGGCTCAAGAGCTTCCATTCTAACAGTCATCTAAGGGAACCCGTGGTGCCGTTGTTCTGGGGGCCATGCTTTGCAGAGGAAGGGGCTCAGAGCCCTCTGTAGTTGAGTGAGGAATAAACAGAGTTTGTTCAAATGGGGCTACCGGGAGACAGAGAGGAAAGAGCTACGGGTTGGTTTTTATTGGCACGGTGGAAACGATCAGAATGACACAGCACTGTGGATGGCAAACAGGTGCCAATTTAGGGCTTTCGTAATCAAAACCTCACGACAGGATATTCTAACAACAATTCTCATTTTAAATGCATATTAATTTCAAAAAGTATTTTATTTTATTTATTTATTTAGCAGAGAAAGAATGAAAATAGGCATGGCCAGGGCCTCCAGCCACTGCGAACAAACCCCAGACACATGCCCCACTTTGTGCATCTGGCTTACGTGGGTACTGGGGAATCAAACCTGGGCCCTTAGGCTTTGCAGGCAAGCACCTTAGGTCTAGGTGATTACATTTTGAATTATTATAAAAAAGGTCTAAATGGCCAAGCATTTTAAAATCAAAAGTGACTTTCATGTGATAAATGCAAAAAAGATAAAAAAATCTCTCTCTCCCTCTTTCTTTCTCTCTGTTGTTGTTATTATTGTTGTGGGCTAGAACCCAGGGCCTTATGCATTATAGGCAAGTGCTCTGCCACAGAGCTCCATATCTAATCCTATAATATTTATTATATTAGGAGAAAAACTGATTCAAGAGTCTTATGTTTCATCCTATAAGATTAAACATCTCATGGTGACATATTTTCAATACAAGATGATAAAAAGTGAAAAAAACATGGCAGATCTGTGTTATAATGACATACAATTTTATGTGCATTTATTCAGAACAGATAAGGCTTGAATAATAAGACATCGTTATTTTAAATGCATTGCAAACAGTTTTCACCACTGAGAATGTATTTTAAAATATATGTTGACTGGAGACATGAGAAAGCTGGTTTTGAAGAGAGATTGCAGGCTTGGGCAGCTTGGCGGGTGAAAAAAATATAATAGAGTTTTGGAACAAACTGTTTTAAACCACTGTAGACCTATCCTTCCCTGCTAGATGGTGAGGACCTGGGACCTGGATTTCATCGACACTGCTTTTTCAGTGCTTGGTGCATTCATCTGAAAGAGGTCGATGACACCAACTTCCCGGGACAAGTATGTTAATTAATGGTGAACGAGAAAGAAGTTCGTAAATGTCACAGCACTGTCCAGGTGCAGGTTATTATCTGGCCATCGCTGACTCCTGCGACCTCTGGGGAGATGAAGTAAAACAGAGAAAAATGAACTGCTGTCTTGTAAGGTGAACTATAGGGCTCTTGCAGTTGTCAAGCAGTTGGGAGATAGAAATGTCTGTTGACTTTGAGCTCTTGCTGGTAGAGAACCAACCAGGATCTTCCTGGTTCATCACTGTAAATAGAATGGATGATGGGTCTAGCTTCTTCAACATACATTTAAAAGCCTTGATGCTAATGCTATGTTGTTGAAATGTAAATGCGTGTTTGATGCATATGAAAATGACTTACACTGCTATTTGAAAACCTTCAAGAATATTGTGTTCAACAAGGCATTTGATTTTTATTCAAATCTTTTCCAGTATGAGTAACAAATGGATATTTTATTTCAGGATAGAGATTAAACAATGATGGTATCATATTAAAACTATTTTTCAAGTGTGTGTGTTCTCAGCACATTTATGGGGGGGGCATCTTGGTGGATATTGATCAGGCTTTGACCAGGTATGTCTGAATGGGAATATTGATAATCTCTCTCTCTCTTTAATTTTTTTAATTTAATTTAAATTTTCTTTTAAATTTTGAGATAGGGTCTTGCTATAGCCCAGGCTGACCTGGAATTCACTATGTAGTCTCAGACTGGCCTCGAACTCACAGTGAGCCTCCTACCTCTGCCTCCCCAGTGCTAGGTTTAAAGGTGTGTGCCACCACACCTGATGTCCTGACATGATCTTTCTTATCTCAGGAGCTCTTCTTTTTTTCCTTAATATTTTACCTTGTCAACCCTTGCAGATATTTTCATGTGAAATTCTAGGCTGTGCGCTCATTACCATCTGTTGAGCATTCACCATTTATCTGTGCATTCGCTACACTTGTTTTCTTTGGACACTCTGCTGATACTTTTCCAGTCACCTCTGACTGGTTCCGCATATATCGGATGCCATTTTGAGCAGTCCCTTCCATCTTCAAAGCTTTTGATGGGTGTACTTGCTCCCTGCCATCAGCTGGCCTTTTTTCTCAAGCTTTTCTTTTTATGCCCTGTGGCCTGCGCATCTGTAAACGTCATGGAGCAGCCACCTTATTGGAACTCATTTGGTTATATGGCTTCTTCCATTAGATCATACAGTCCTGATTCCATAGGATGCTTATTAATTGCTTAATGAATATATGTATATGAACATATGTATATTCTTATATATGAATAGATGCTTAATGATGGGAACATAGAAATGTAGTACAGGTGATTTTTGAATAGTGCTTAACTGGTTTCCTTCCCACCCCCAACACCCTGAGGCCCAGCTGAATTCTTTCTTTCTTTCTTTGAGACTCTAACCCAGCCTGACAGACTGACCTGGAACTCAGTCTGTAGCTTTAGGCTGGCCTCCAACTCATGACAATCCTTCTACCTTAGCTTCCGAACCGCTGGGATTTTATAGGAGTGACCCACATGCCCAATCCAACTAAATTTTTTTACTGGCATTTTGCCAGCCAGATTTCTCTTAAACAATTTTATGATGGCAATTGGTTTTCGTGGTGATTGCCCTAGGGCTGTAAGAAAATTTTGAGTTGCTTTCTTAGTCAGTTATAGAAGAGCATATTAAGATGTTTATTTCTCATTAGCAGATTTGTTCAGTATATGTATCATCAGGGATTTCTAATTTTTGAAGAATTAAAATACAATAAAAATCACAGGAATATCACATTGAACATTGATTTTCCTTTGATGATTAGTTCATTCAACAGATAATTAGTACACTCTATGTGCAAATTAGTAGATTTATTAAGGAGCATTTGACTACTCTAGTTAACCTATGTTATGCTAGATAATGGTTTACTTTAAGTGCCGTACAGTGCAATATTTAGTAACTTTCTCAATACACATGAAACAAAATACGGTTCTTCAAACTTGAACAATTATTTTAAAATTATGAAGAAAACTCTTACAAATCAGATCTAGTTCTTGGATATTTCTTCAAAGGTACCTTAGTGGCTTTTCTACTGGCACCTTGGGCTGTGTCAACATCTATCCAATTTGAGATAGATTTAATTCTTGGAGTGCAGGTTCTGCCCAGTTAGTTCTATCCTTGTTTGCCCTTAGCAATCACCTGGGGTAATGTGTGAGGGAGGAAGTTACAAGCCATGCATGGCTGGACCTAACTCAATTGATCTGGGATGTTGTCCTGTGTTTCTCTCATGGCTTAATCTCATTGGCTGAGCCTTCGGGCATCTTCCAGGTTGAGCCTGAGCCCTGGATCCCAGTAATCCTTCCCCCTGGAACTTCAGTCAGCTTCCCATTACTTCAACAAACACATGAAGCTATCAGATCCTCAAGAGAGAAGCTTTATGTTGGCTTACTATTCTGGAAGTTTCAGACCTGAGTAGTTTGTCCCATTGCTTTGGGTCACATCAAGGCAGCACTCACAGCAGGAGCATGTGGGGAACAATGCCACTGAGTGCATGGGCAGGAAGTTGGAGATGGCAAAGGCCTACAGTCTCCCCATCCTCCAATGACTTAAATCGCCCATTAGGCCTCACCTCTGGAAGGTTCCCCCATCACCCTGTAGTGCTACCCTGGGGACCAAGCCTTTATCACAAGGACCTTTGGGGGACATTCCAGATCCACATCTTATCAGCAGGGGTGGTAGCTGCCTCCTGCTGTTTCTATCTTCTGAATTTCTTTCCCACCTCCTCCGGGCTTCTCTGGTTTGTCATCTCCCTTGAGGCCAACTCTTTCTCTTGTAAAAATCTCAAAGGGTTCTTTCTCTTGATCAGGTTCTCTTTCTGATCTAACCCATCTGGCAGCAAACAGATAAATAAGCAAATTATGGTGTAACCTTATACATTAGCTCCAGTCCTAGTCCTGGCTGGGAATGCTGGACAGGCTGGGGGTAAGCAGAGATAAGGCAGATGGAGAAGGACACACTTGGTGACCCTCTCCAGAGGCCACTCTTTGGGCAGCGGAGACTCCTGTAGGGATTCCTCAACATGTATCTAATGGGAGAATTTAATGAAATATGATGGTTTCATCATTTTTAGTGATTTAATTTCCTTGTAATAGGTCACACTTATATTTCATGAAGCCTTTCAAGGAAGAAATTAATATTTAACATATCTGCCTATTGGCATAGAGGGTTGATTAACCTTACTTAACCTTTGAGCTTCTCTAGCTAAGCTGACAAAATTTAAATGAGGAGTCCCTTTCTTCTTTTTAGAGCTATCCTTGAATATAATTTCTTCTTCTTCTTTTTT
The DNA here is from genome assembly GCF_020740685.1 of Jaculus jaculus. Taxonomy (NCBI): domain Eukaryota; kingdom Metazoa; phylum Chordata; class Mammalia; order Rodentia; family Dipodidae; genus Jaculus; species Jaculus jaculus. The sequence goes on from NC_059108.1 coordinate 15,202,990, forward strand.
TTTTTTTTTTTTGTGGTAGGGTCTGGCTCTAGCTGGGCTGACCTGGAATTCACTATGCAGTTTCAGGGTATCCTCAAACTCATGACAATCCTCTTACCTTTGCCTCCCAAGTGCTGGAATTAAAGGTGTGAGTTTTCTGATTTATAAGAAGAGACATAGCCACTGGCTTTGAGGCTGCACAAAGCCTCCATTTCTAAGCGAGGTTGTAAGTGAAGATTTGTAAGATAAAATTACTAGATTGGCAATAAAAACTGCCTCAGCTACTCCAACTCAAACTACCACGGAGTAGAAAAGCAGGAATTATCACTGATACATGTCTGAACTCCCAGACAGAGCTGCTTCATGGCTACGGGAGCCATGCAGTTGAATGCATATGAGCCTCTGCTTGCCTACTTGTTTCTCTGTGATTGTATTGACTTTTTTGTTTGTTTGTTTTTTCAAGGTAGGGTCTCACTCTAGCCCAGGCTGACCTGGAATTCACTATGTAGTGTCAGGGTGGCTTGGAACTCATGGCGATCCACCTACCTCTGCCTCCCAAGTGCTGGGATTAAAGGCACTTGGCAGTATTGATATTCTTGACAGAATTTTCTCTTTGGGATTCTGGTGTGTCAAGGTAGCATGCACCTGTGTCAGGCTGTGGGGCGGGTTGTGGTTCAGCAGCAGCTGTGCCTAGGAACACTGGCTGGTGTCCTGCACTGCCGTTGACAAGGATCTCACATGCTTGCCTTGGGGCAAGCCAAAGGTTCTTGAGGTGTGTGCCAGACCAGGACCTGGTCCACATCAATGATGATGTTAGCGGCAGTCACAGAAGTAATGCTCAAAGCTGCACAACGTACAGGCAATGTCAGAGGTAACACTATAATAACATAAAACAGCAGTGTGTACGTTTATTTCAAAGTTAACGTCTGATTTACGTGACTGTAATTTGTAAAGGGCTGAATTGTTTAGAAAAATTGTTAGATGAAAATCTTCACTTCTACATCTAATAAAATGTATGTTTTACTATGCCATCAGAGATGTCTCCCAATACTATATCTTAAAATAATTGCAACAATGTTGTCACAGTCCATAAAATGTTCTCAATAATGGCTTCAGTAACTTTTGCATATGCAGAAAGATGCATCTCAAAATCAAGTATTACCAGATCTTGTAAGCTTGCATTCGTAAGAGAGACTGATATCACATTCAATTATATTTACCAAAAATGCGGTTAAATGGATAGATTTTGCCATATGTGGTGGTACGAGCCTTTAATGCCAGCACTTGGGAGGCATAAAAAGGAGAATTTCTATGAGTTCAAGGCTACCCTGAGACTGCATATTGAATTTCAGGTCAGCCTGGGCTAGAGCGAGACCCTACCTCAAAAAAATTAAAAAAAAATTAAAAATGGATAGAATTTGTTGATTTAATAAACTTGCAGAAAAGTGAGCTGGAATAATTGTTTTCATTTTCTGTGCTGGTAATTAAGTGGGAAAAAATTTATGACTAATCAAGAAATTATGTTAATAGAATATCATTTATAACATTGTTATATATAAAACTTTAACTCCAAAATATTATTTTAGCAATCTGTACATTTATGGTATTTATTTATTACTTTCTTCTTAGAAGTGAAAAAAAAAATTAAAGGAAAATCTTTTTATTTTATACCTTTAATAGCAATTTCCCTACTTTCTTACTTAGGGGACTTAATTTTCATTTTGTATTAGGTCCTTGAAATTGTGAATCCAGGTCTACTCTCTGGAGAAGGAATGGTTATTATTAAAAGAAAAAAAAAGGAAGATGGGGTTCTCTGCTGAGAACCCAAGTGTCCTTTTTATTCCAGTGACAAGCACACCCACATAACTGAGGAAATACGTTCTTAGGGCTCTCTTTATAGTATGTGACATGTCAGAGGACTATGGAGTGTCACATCTGGCGTCTGGTTAGGCCAGGCCTTGGGTCCAGAGCATGCTCTGTTGTTTTTTTTTTTCTCTTTTTCAGTTGCCAAATCTGTACATCAGGTGTTAGATGACATTGGAGATGAACAAAGGGATAAAAAAAGCCCTCCTTTTCTTCAGTCACAACTCTTGTACAAAGTGCTGGTACATTTTATGTGCATCTTTATTTTTTGTCCTTTCTTTTTCCAAAATTAGAGTTTGGCTTATTATGGGGAGGGAGATTAGAGCAGTCTGGAGTCCATGATGCTGGAAGGAAGCCCAGCTTTGCCTTTTATTGCAATGACCTTTATGAAGCACTCAGGCATGTAATTCTTCACTTCGTCAGATGAGACAGGAAAGGGTACAGTGACAATTGGACAATTTTGGTGACACTGCTTTGATCCATACCAAAAAAAAAAAAAAAAGGCGTTTTACCTCCCATTGCTTTTGTGTTATTAGAACAAAAGTCGATACAATGAAAAAGGCAAATGGCTTGCTAATATCACTATAAAAGTACTTGTGGTCTCACAGACTCCCTGGAAGACTGCAGAACTCTGTAGACTACACTTTGGAACACCTGTTCCATGACGTCATTTGAAGGAATCCAACAGGTGGACCCAATCCCAGCATTCAGAGAGGCGGAAGAAAGTGGGAGAGGAAAGCTCTACTGAGTGGTCTGGCCAAACCTTAAAGGAACTGATTACTGGGCTGGAGAGATGGCTTAGCGGTTAAGCGCTTGCCTGTGAAGCCTGAGGACCCCGGTTCGAGGCTCGGTTCCCCAGGTCCCACGTTAACCAGATGCACAAGGGGCGCACGCGTCTGGAGTTCATTTGCAGTGGTCGGAGGCCCTGGTGCGCCCATTCTCTCTCTCTCCCTCTATCTGTCTTTCTCTCTGTGTCTGTTGCTCTCAAATAAATAAATAAATAAATTTAAAAAAAAATAAAAAAAAGGAACTGATTACTGTTGAAGCAAATGGAGAAACTTGCAAGAGTAGTTAGCAAATATTTGAAATTTTTTTTCTGCATGATGTTTGAACAAAAAATCCTAGTAAATGGATTGAGGTACAGTGATGTCTCTTTTGAGATCTGCGTTAATGTGTTGGAGGTCATTCAACTGGGGGTTAATATCTCGAAAGAGAGGGGAGGGATATGGGAACAATCGAAAGGATCACCAGGAGAGAAAATGATGACTTGTTTTCTTGGTCAAACTAACATATATATCTAGCTATTATATAGATAGATAGATATCAGAGAGGAAAAGGAACAGATGGAGAAAAGGTTATAGTTCAATTAACAATAGAAGAAAATGGCTCAAACATTCTTCTTCATGGCTGAAAAATACGAATTCTATTATGTCTATATATTACATTTTCCTTATCCATTCCTCTGCTTTTGGACACCTAGGTTGGTTTCATAGCTTAGCTATTATGAGTGGGGCTGCAATAACCACTGATGTGCAAGTTTCTCAGTGATATGTTAAGTTGGAGTCTGTTGGGTAAGTAACCAGGAATGGTCTAGCTGGGTCATATGGAGGATCTATTGTTAGGGTTTTTGAGAAACCTCAATACTGATTTCCATAGAGGCTGGGCTAGTTCACATTCCCATCCATACTATACAGGGACTCTTTTGTCTGCATCCTGGCTATCACTTGTGGGGGTTTTTGTTGTTATTTGTTTATTTATTATTGACTTCCGTTCTTACTAGAATAAGATGTAATCTCAATGTGTTTAGCTCTGGTTGCATTTCTCTAATGGCTAGTGCAGTAGAACATTTTTCATATGTTTATGGACTTTTTTTGGTTACATCTTTTGAGACCTCACTCAATCATTTCATTAGACTATTTATTGATTGGGTTGTTTGATTTTTTTTGATGTTTAATATTTTAACTCTTTGTATATTCTGGTGACGAATCCCCTGTCAGTTGCATTGCTAGTAAAGATTTTCTTCCATTCTGTGAGCCATATCTTCATTTGATTAACTGATCATTTTACTGTGACAAGCTATTTTGTTAATTTCATGAGGTCCCATTAGTCAGTTGTTGGCATTATTTCCTGAGCGACTGGAGTTCTATTGAGAAAGGTCCTGCCTACGCCTATATCTTTAAATGTTTCCTCTACCTTCTCCTCCTGCACTTTCAGAGTTTTAGGTCTTTCATTACATTCTCTGATACATTTGGAGTTGATTTGGAGTGAGATGTAGGGATCTGGTTTCATATCTATTTATCAGCTATGTATTATCTATCTATCTATCTATCTATCTATCTATCTATCTATCTATCTATCTATCTATCTATCTCCTATTTTCCCAACACCTTTTGTTGAAGAGATTATCTTTTCTCCAATGCATATTTTGGCATCTTTGTAAAAATCTGGTGTCCATAGCTGTGTAGGTTTATAGCAAGGTCCTCTTTTCTATTTCGTTGATCTGCAAAACTGGTTTTGTATTGGTATCATGGTGTAGTTACTATGGGTCTGTCACAGTAGAAACTCGAAATCAAGTATGGTGATAAGGCCAGCACTATTCTTTTAGCTTAGGATTTCTTTGGCTATTTAGAGTCTCTTGTGCTTTCATATGAATTTTAAGATCCCCCCCCCCCAACATTTCTGTGAAGAATGTCACTGACATCTTGAAATGAATCAAATCTGTAAATTGATCTGGTAGGATGGTGTCATGGTCAACTCCACATTGCTGGGATGAACCTCCAAACCAGGCATATCTATGAGAGGAATGGGATTTATTTCAGGCTTACAGATGCAGGGGAAGGTCCATAATAGCAGAAGAGACTGACCCCCTTTCACAGATCCAAGGAGAGAGAGAGAGAGAGAGAGAGAGAGAGAGAGAGAGAGAGAGAGACCACCAGCAGCCCTCACCCCCAAAGACAAGCAAGCACAACAGCAAGGAACAGGCAGCCAGAGGCCAGGGCTCTGGCAGGTCTCTACATACCTTTGGGCTAGAAATCAGATCCACTCCCAGTGAGAGCTCCTCCAGCCAGGTGGCTTATAATCCAAGTTTTAATAAAACACCTGAGTCTACTGGGGGACATTCAAGCTACCACAGATGGAAGGCTGTTTTCTCAGCTTCAGTTCACCTCATCCACAAGCATGGGAGATCTTTCCATAGTCTAGAGTCTTCACGGATTTCTTTCTCTAGAGTTTAAAGTCTCCATTGTTGAAGTTTCTTACCTCCTTGGTTAGGTTTATTTCAATGTTTTGACGTTGGTGTTGTTTTAGATAATTGTGAAGGGGACTCCCCTGCCCCCATATTTCTTAATTTGTTTATCATTGGTATGCAGGAAAGCTACTGGGTTTTATGTAAACTTTGTATCCTGACACTTTGTTGAAAGTGTTCTTCAGCTCTAGGAGTTTTCTGATGTAGTATTTATGGTCTCTAATGCATAGAATCATATCAACAGCAAGTAAGGACACTATGATTTATTCCTCCCTATTTGTAGCCCTCTTACTTCCTTTTTTGTCTCATTGCTCTAGTGAAGACTTCAAGTGATACATAGAATATCAATGGAGACAATGGATAGCCTTGCCTTGATCTTAGTGAAAATTCTTTGAAGTTTTATCCATGTAGCATGATGTTGGCTATAGGTTTTTCATATATAGCTTTTATTATGTTGAGATGGTTCCTTCCATTCCTAATCTCTTCAGGATGTTTATCATGAAGAGATGTCAGATTTTTGTAATAGACTTTTCTTCATGGATTGAAGTCACTGTGTAATTTACATCCCTGAATCCATTTGTATAATGTATTGCATTTATTGGTTTGCATATGTTGTCCTGTCTCTATATCTTGAGATATAGTTAATGGTGAATGATATCTTGGTATGTTCTTAAACTCAATCCTCACATATTTTATTGAGAATTTTTGCATCTGTTTATCACAGAGATTAGTTAATAATTTCTTTGTTGACTTATTCTGATTTTGGTATCATGATAATGGTTTCATAAAAAAGAGCTTGCTGGCATTCCTTCTTTTTCTATTTTACAGAATAATTCAGAAAGGATTGGTGTTAATTCTTCTCTAAAGACTTGGTAAACTCCACTAGTGCATTAGTCTGGGCTTGGGCTTTTTTTGCCTGAGAGATTGTGAATTACTGCTTCACTCTCATTGCTGGCTACAGTTCTACTTACACTATCTATCTTATCTTGCTCTAACTGTGATAGGTTATATACAGTCAGAACTTCATCCATTTTTTTTTTTTTAGTAGCTTCAATTTAATAGAGTGGAAATTTTTAAAGCATGTTCTTATAATTTTCTGAATTTCATTGTTATCTGTCATAATGGTTCCCTTTTCATATTTACTTTTGCTAATTTGTGTCTTCTCTCTTTTTGTTTAAGTTAGTTTGGCTAAGAGTTTGTTGATCTTGTTTACTTTTTCAAAGAAATGAATCTTTTTCATTGATTCAGTGTATTTTCGTAGTTTCTATTTTACTAGATTCTGTGCTATCTTAATTGTTTTTACTGATTTAGGGTTCAGTTTCTTCTTCTTTCTACAGGGCTCCAAGGTGTATCATGAAGTTCCTTATTTGAGATCTGTCTGATTTTTTTTTTTTGGTATTTTATATTTTATTAATTTATTTATGAGAGATACAGATAGAGGGAGAGAATTGGTGCTTCAGGGCCTCCAGCCACTGAAAATGAACTCCAGATGCATGTGCCACCTGCAGGCAGCTGGGCTGGTGGGAGAGTCTCCTCTGGAGCAGTTGTTTACCCTTCTATAACCTTAGGGAAGGTTCCTGTGACTTTTGCCTCAGACTTGTTGACTTCCTAAGTCTCCAGAGCCTCCCTCTTCCCTGCAGGGGGAATATTTCAATTTGGAGGAATATTCTGATCAACAAATGGGTACAAAATATATGTTAAAGAGAGAGAGAGAAAGAGAGGAGGAATTCCAGATATAAAAACTGTCTGGGGAGCCACTTGGGAGGCAGAGGTAGGAGGATCGCATGAGCGTGAGGCCACCCTGAGACTATAGAGTCAGCCTGGGGTAGAGTGAGATCCTACCTCGAAAAACAAAAACAAAAACAAAAACAAAAATCCCCCGAAAAACAAAAAAAAAAAAACCCACAAAAACCAAAATGAACAAACAAACAAACAAAATCCTCCTGATTCTGGGATGCACTTTCAGTCTGCGGATTCCTTTTCTGACTCTCGGAAGCCTCTCTCCCCCTTTGTGATGAGGACCTGGTTCACTCTTTCAATGACTGGACTTCAGATGCTGGTCCAGCCTGTGGGCGATACTTTACACATAGTGTCTCATATGCTGATCCCAACTCTGTGAGCTTCTTCAAGGTTCATATTGCAAATGTTGGCCCCACCCTTGTGTTGTGTTTTCCAGCGTCCCAAGCACTGAAAAGTTCCCCTGGCCCTCCCATGGGCCAGGTTTAACTTATTTTCAGTAGTCCAGCAATGTCCTGCTGGCCTGATTTTGGTAGATAGTCTGGTGACACTTGCTCTGAGTTTCCTGAAGTATGGGTTCACGTATGATTCATTGATGTTATCAGGCAATTGAGCTATGAATGTAGCATGGGTCTTCTCCTCCAGTGGGTGTCTTGCAGTGGCTTTTCTGCCACGGTGAAATCTTCTACCATGAATCCCTTACCAGAGGTCAAATTGATGTGGCTGCTTGAGGTTAGACATTTCAGCCACCAGAATGGTGAGCTAAGTGAACCCCTTTTCTTTATAAAGTTGCCACTGTCAAGCATTTTATTATAACAATAAGAATTGACTAATACACACCCCCTCCGCCAGAGATTTTATTACTGGAATCTTAGGTCAAAAAAACTACATTCCAAAAGTCCTAAGAGATTAGGCTCAGCCACACATCTAAATACCCCTGCTGAAGACGTGAGTCATGACGGAAAGCAGAGAAGGGTTTAATCAGTGTGCCATGAGGGAAGATAAGGAGCCTAGTGACCCCATGCCCTTCTTTTGACGGGAGCTTTAGGTTGAAGTAGAGGAAGAACTGGGCATTTGGGGGAGAGGTCTGCTTAATGAAGCAGTCTTAGACAAGGACTGGTCTGCTTGACCACTGCCTGAGCTCTGGCCTTTACAAGGTGCTGGAAGAAGCCCTTTTTGCTCGAGGGGAGCAATTTGGCTCCCATAAGTTGACTGTCCCCGCTCCAGGGTACAGCCTTGTCATCATAGATAATGGCCGGATCTACATCTGTCCCACATGGCTCTGCTGTTCCCAGGTGACTGCTGTTTCAGGAAAGTGACTTATCTCTCTGCTTTCAGCCTCGAGGGGGTGTGCGACAGGTAAGGAGGGCCGGCACTTCTTGGGTGACTAGCATGCCTGTATGCAGGAGTTCAGCAGGAGTCGGACAGAAAGTGAAGGAGACAGATACAAATGAAGGCTTTTAAAGCCGGCTTTGAGTTTCCCTGTGGGCCCAAGCAAGTCAATGCTTTTCAACAAAAGCAGTTTCTAAGTGCCGGTTACAATAAGAGCTTATCAAGAGAATAGGAGACGATAGCAGTGCGTATGCATGAAGCTATGTCCTCTGAACATCGACAGAGCAAGAATGCACAGTAGTTACCCCAAATTAGAATTCTCAGAACAGAGCAGGTGAGTCAGCGTAGGAAGAAGTTGGAGTGAGCAGTACTAATGTATCTCAGGAAAAAAGGATTCGCATGTAAGAGTGAAGAAGAGCAAAATATTTCAAGGACTTGATCTTGGTCAAGAAAAGGGTAGAATTGAGAAAAATAGAGAAATGTAAATATTCCAAAAATGCTAATCTTGAACTGAATGGAGATACATAGGCCTCTATTTCCAGCGGGAGGATCTGCAAGCTCAAAATATACCCTGGACTGCATAATGAACTTGTGCTGTAAAAGAAAGAAAAAAGATTAGTTTATTAGAATAAACTGTTTTGGCAAAAGACACAAATTAAGGCTAGAGAGATGGCTTAGTGGCTAAGGAGATTGCCTGTAAAGCCAAAGGACCTAGGTTCAATTCCCCAGGGCCCACGTTAGCCAGGTGCACAAAGTGGCATATGCTTCTGGAGTTTGTTTGCAGTGGCTGGAACCCCTGGCATGCCCATTCTTTCTCTCTCTCTTTCTCAAATAAATAAAAATAGAAAATATTTAAAAACACACAAATTATATAACATTTCTTCTTATTATTTTATTTTATTTATTTATTTATTTATTTATTTAGGCTTTTTAAGGTAAGGTCTCACTCTATTTCAGGTGGACCTGGAATTCACGATGCAGTTTCCAGGGTGTCCTCAAACTCTTGGTAATCCTCCTACCTCTGCCTCCTGAGTGCTGGGATTAAAGCTGTGTGCCACTACACCTGGCACATAACATTCTTAATTATATAAATTAGTATTTTTGTCATTACTATTAAAGCTAACATAAAATGGGAAGGAACAAATCAAGTGAAAAGTACAATGAGACCATCAAAAGCAAAGCCTGTCGAAGAAGCTGTCAGGGCAAGAGAGACACCGTGACAACATGTGACGCTCTGTCCTGGAGAGGCTCTGAAACAGAAAATGGAGACGAGGCAAAAGGGAAGAAAGCCGCTTTCATTTTTTTTTTTTTTTTCGAGGTAGGGTCTCACTCTGGTCCAGGCTGACCTGGAATTAACTCTGTCATCTCAGGGTGGCCTTGAACTCATGGCAATCCTACCTCTGCATCCCGAGTGCTGGGATTAAAGGTCATTTTTAACTTTAACAAAAAGTGGAATTATAAAGCTGCATGACTATAAGAGGTCTCAGAGAAATCCCTGGAACAGGATACACTTGGGCCTTGGATTCACACTTTATACATGGATGGACATGCTCTTATGAGCTAGGAAATTTTGTTTCCCTCTGCTGCTATATTGCATGTCTGCTCTGCTTTGATAACCTTTCATGTGGGGAGGACGACTTTCCAAGTGTATGGAAGATAATTGCTGGGCTAGTTCTTGAATTTAGATGTCCTCTGATTAACCAATCGTTCATTTACTCATTCTTTCATTCATATAACAAGTATTTATTGCATGCCTATTATATGAAGAAACTACCATTTTCAGTAGTTCTAAGGTACAGCTTACTAGGTAGAAAGAGAGAGATGTTACTCTGTTACCTACACAAATAGCTATATTGCTACATATGAAATCCATGTCAAGAAGGAAAAGTTCTATGCATGTCACACTGTCCTGGCGAAGGTTCCACTGGAGGATATGAGCAAAGTGACATGAAGCTGCAAGCTAAGCATGCTGCAGGGACAGATGTAATGAGTGTCATATAGAAAAGCTTGGGGGCGAGCAAAAGAAGACGGGTAGGGCTGGAGAGATGGCTCAGCGGTTAAGCGCTTGCCTGTGAAGCCTAAGGACACCGGTTTGAGGCTCGGTTCCCCAGGTCCCACGTTAGCCAGATGCACAAGGGGGCGCACACATCTGGAGTTCGTTGGCAGAGGCTGGAAGCCCTGGCGCGCCCATTCCCTCTCTCTCTCTCTATCTGTCTTTCTCTCTGTGTCTGTCGCTCTCAAATAAATTAAAAAAAAAAAAGAAAAGAAAAAAGAAGACGGGCAGAAATCTGATCTCTTTATCCTGCAATCAAGGTGAATGTCTAGGAAAATGGTGATTTCAATAAACGTTTGTATAAATTTGTTTATTTGGTGATTAGTAAAAAACAGTTTTACAACATGAGAAAATTTAGTCTCAAAATCAGCTAACTTAGAAACCCAGGAAATACTGGTTTTCTAGAAAAATGTAAACTATTAAAATTGAGTGAAGAGGATGTAGAAAATTTGAACAGACTGAACACCATGAACAAGATTTAAAAAGTTATTATAATTATACTTTTATAGCTGAGCACTGCCTAACCATAAATGCCAAACATTTCTGATGTGATTTAAATTACTTAACACTATCAAAGAGGATACGCAAATTCTCATTGTAGATTCAATGTCATTATGAAAATCCAATAAATATACTCTTTGAAAGATCAGCGTTACTTGTTAGATGCAAAAAATTCTAAATGTGCTTTTAGTGTGAACACTTCCATAACATACTAGTAGACAAATATCATGGCCACTTAGAGTTTATTATGAGAATTCAAGGTTGTATAGGTATCAGAAAAACTGCAACTTAGCTCATTAAATCAACTTATTAGACCTGGAAAGATTGCTCAGTGATTTAGTTGCTTGCCTGCAAAGCCGGAGTGACCTGGGTTTGGTTGTCCGGTACACACATAAAGGCAGATGCACAAGCTGGAACATGCATCTGGAGTTTGTTTGCAGTTGCAGGCCCTGGTGCACCCATTTTGTTTTTTTTCTCTCTCTGTTTACAAATAAAGAAATTAAAATACTTTAAAAATCAACATATTAAAAAATAGAAATAATCAAATATGTCAATAGATACTGTAAGTTATTTTGATAAAAATTCAGTGAATATCCTTTTTAAGTTTTTTTTATTTTTTTGTTTTTTCGAGTTAGGGTGTCACTCTAGCCCAGGCTGACCTGGAATTCACTTTGTATCCTCAGGGTGGCCTCAAATTCACTGCAATCCTCCTACCTCTGCCTCCCAAGTGCTGGGATTAAAGGTGTGTGCCACCACGCCTGGCTAGTGAGTATTTTTTTATTAGTTAGGTACACAGTGTATACAGTCATGTTGGTACCATCGTTAGCCTCCTCCCTGTCCTCCCTCCTCTGCAGTGACCCTCCTCGTTGGGTAATATGGGTTGTGCATTGTGGGGTAAGCCATCAGTTATGGGTAAGAGGCCATGTCTCCGTACATAATGGCCCAGCGTGTGGCTCAAACATTTTTTCTGCCCCCTCTTCTGCAAAGCCAGTCAGTATTCTTAATAATAAACTTAAGATAATATATGTAAGAAACCATCTTATATATGATTAAAAACTACAAAATAGGCCGACCTTCTAAACAGACAAATCTACTACTTTGTTTTAATTATGGTCAGGAACTGGATACAATTACTTGCACTTGTCAGCGCTGATGTTTTAGAAGTTCTAGACAATGCAGTAAGAAAAGGCTATAAATTAATTTATATAAACATTGGTGAAAATGATTAAGCTTAAGAAGATACTATATTCTTGAACATTCCAGTAGACTTAAGGTGTTGGTCTGATATCTGTTGCTGTAACGGAGCCCCAGTGTCTGGGTAATTGGTGAAGAAGAGAGGGTTCTGGACTCACAGTTCTGCAGGCTGAGGAGCCTCAAAACATGGCGGTGGGCCATGTGTTGTGTCCTAATATGGTGGGAAGGCAAGCGAGACACCCACAGACAGAGGAGGGCACGAACTTTCCCTCTCATCAGAAACTACTCCGCCATGACTCACCTACTCCCTCGATTACCTCCACGCACAAGGGTGGAACTCATGACCTTGTCAGCTGCTACAGGACTCACCTCTTAATAGTGTTACAATGACAAGTAACTTTCAACATAAGTTTCAGAGGGAACATTCAAACTATAGAATATGAAAGAAATAATACCTGAACTCATAGGGTTTAGTGAAATAGATAAAAATATGTATGGCAATGAATGTAAAAATCAGCTGAACATGAAAATGGGAAAAATTAATTCCTGGTTGCAATAATATGGAAAGGAATATTATAAGAAAAAAAATTAAGTCCTGAAAATAAGCCTCAAACTAATAGAAAATTATACTGGATTATTAGATGTATATAGTGAAAATAAATAAAATGCTAGATTTTCTTAAATTTATTATTTAAATGGGTATAAAATATTGATGTATCAATTATGACATATGTTGCAATTCCAATTAGAATAACAAGATTTAAAAGTAATAGAAAATGACCTTAAAGATTATATGGAAAGATAAATGCCAATGACTAAAATGTGTAAAAAGAAGAGTGAATACAGATATGAAAACATACCATGAAGTCACTATTATTGAATAAATAGGCTCTTGTTTAAATCAAATGATCATGGTAGAGAAATTGAATGACAAATTTGCATGTAGATTCAAAAAAACTAGGCTATTTTATTACAAAGTTTCTGTTTCAGTCAGCCTGAGCAAAAAGGAGCTGGCTTAACTAATTCTCCACCTTGAAGGAAATAGGAGTGGACAACACTGTCCCAAATTATAGACATGGAACAGATTCAGGTAAGTGATGGTTTATTAAAAACAGCAAATGAGGGCTGGAGAGGTGGCTTAGCGGCTAAGTGCTTGCCTGTGAAGCCTAAGGGCCCCGGTTCAAGGCTCGATTCCCCAGTACCCACGTTAGCCAGATGCACAAGGGGGCGCACGCGTCTGGAGTTCGTTTGCAGTGGCTGGAGGCCCTGGGCCCATTCTCTCCCCCACACCGCCCCTGCCTCTTTCTCTCTGTCTGTCGCTCTCAAATAAATAAATTTAAAAAAAAATAGCAAATGAGGGCTAGAGAGATGGCTTAGTGGTTAAGGTGACTGCCTGCAAAGCCAAGGGATTCCGGTGCATCTCTCCAGGACCCACATAAGCCAGATGCACAAGGGGGGCGCATGCATCTGGAGTTTGTTTGCGGTGGCTGGAGGCCCTGGTGTGCCCATTCTCTCTCTCTTCCTTTCTCCCTGCCTCTTTCTCTCTCTCAAATAAATAAATAAAAGATATTTTAAAAATAGCAAATGAGGGCTGGAGAGATGGCTTAGCGGTTAAGCGCGCTTGCCTGTGAAGCCTAAGGACCCCGGTTCGAGGCTCGGTTCCCCAGGTCCCACGTTAGCCAGATGCACAAGGGGGCGCACGCGTATGGAGTTCGTTTGCAGAGGCTGGAAGCCCTGGCGCGCCCATTCTCTCTCTCTCCCTCTATCTGTCTTTCTCTCTGTGTCTGTCGCTCTCAAATAAGTAAATAATTAAAAAAAAAATAACAAATGAATGGTTAAATATATAAATTAAATCATGGAAGAAAATCTATGTATGTGCCTACACATCCAGTTTATGACATTACATCCATAGAAGATGCAAGCCAATTAGAAATTAGTTAAAATGACAAGACAAAGTTTTTAAGAGTTCAAGTTCTTTTTAAAATATTTTACTTATTTACCTATCAGAGAGGGAGAGGGAGAGAGAATGGGCACACCAGGGTCTCTATGCACTATAAATGATCTCCAGATGCATGCTCCACTATGTGTATCTGCCTTATGTGAGTACTGGGGAATAGAACCTGGTAGGCAAGTACCCTAACCACTAAGCAATTTCTCCAGCCCATGGTCAAGAGTCCTTATTGTCAACGCAATATACTACTGTTACCTCAGAAAGAATAAGAGAGAGTTTCTTTTAGAGCCAAATATAAATGACGGTGGTTCAGGGACATGAGTTTAGGCTGTTTCAAATTTCATGTTCCAACATGGTAGTAGTCCATGGAAGGTTTATAGTTGCAGGACAACAGCGAGTCTTAAATCAAGGCAATTTTCAAATGCATAGGTGGAAACATGAGGTCGGTGGGTTGCAGAAACTTGGAGAAATCTCTGCATAGGGCTCAGGTGCTGCTGTCTGATGACATGCTTAGCCTTTGGGTTTGTTGAAGCTAGGGTGTGTTTAGTACCTTCCAGAAGGGTTTACTAAATAGTTACAAGGGTGTTAGGTCAAATACAGACATGGGCAATGAATGGTTACTAGGGGCCTAAAGGTAACCCAAGGTAATTTGGCTCTGGCCCTGCAACATTCCAGTTCCCCTCAATAAGAGGGTCTAATCAGTCAATCAGCTTTTGTAAAATCTTTCATACAAACATTGTTCTGCGTTCTGGTAACTTCAGTGCACATTACGAATGGGAAACAAGATCAACATGGATGTGTAATTTACCAAAAAGTGGTTACAGTGGCCATAAATACAGATAACTCAAAAGGATTAAGTAAGTAGAAATATGAATTAAAGTAATAATACAGTATTCCTTTTAACAAAAAGCAATAGACTGATAACATTATCATTTTCTTTAGTGCTAAGGATCCAGTGGAAATGGTCCTTGTACAGATGAAATATAAATTGCTAAACCACTTTTTTTAGTAGCTCCCTTTATTATTTATTTATTTATTTCAGAGGGGGTATGGAGAGACAGAGAGAGAGATTGAGAGAGAGAGAGAGAGAGAGAGGCATATAGACAGAGAATGGACGTGCCAGAGCCTGCAGTCATTGCAAACTCCAGATACATGTGCCACCTTGTGCATCTGGCTTACATGGGTCCTGGAGAATTGAACCTGGGTCCTTTGCAGGCAAGTGCCTTCTCTGCTAAGCCATCTCTCTAGCCCTAAACCAGTGTTTCTTTTTTTAATGCAGCATATGATCTTATCAAGATCAAAATTCATATACTTCAATGAAACATTTTCATTCCTGGTAAGCTATTCCAAAGAACTACAAAAAAAAAAAATACACAGTATGCAATAAGAACGAATGTGCAATGTTTATTACAGCATTATTCATACAGCTAAAACTGTGAAACAATTTGAGTCCCATAAACAGGGACATGGGCATCCGTTACAAAGAATGAATTTGAGCCTAACCTGTTCATTTGGTTAGATGTATAATTTAGTGAGAAAATTGTCTTGTAAAGATATATAAACATTGCATTTCTATAAATGGCACTAATAAAGAAATGGTAAAGTTATGCATATGTATGTACATCTGTATGTATGTATATATATATATATATACACATATATACTTAAACACACACACAGACATATATATGTATATGTTTAAGAGTATTTCTTTACAATACTAGGCTGTTAACAAAGATTTCATAGTGAGCTCAAAGAAGAAAGAAAGAGGAAGGAAGGAACAAAGGGGAGAGAGGAGAGGAGAGGGGAGAGAGAGAGAGAGACAGACAGACAGATAGACAGATAGAGTTTGACTGAGAAGGAAGCTGTTATATTTGAATCTGAACTATACTGCACAGATTGTCCAGAATGCTTCTGCTCCAGCTGGTGGCTTTGGGAGGCGCTGGAACGGGAAGTGGGATCTGGCTGGCAGAGGCAGTCCCTAGGGGTAAGGCTTTGAAGGTTGTCTCCACCTACTGGTTCTGGCTTTTCTTCTCTGCTTCCTGACCTGTGGCCATGGGAACAGTCTCTTCCACACACTGCTGCTGCCCTGAACTCCAGCAAGAAGCAGACCTCACAATGGTGGTCCGAAGTCCTCTGAAACCATGAGCCAAAATTAATCTTTCCTCCCTTAAATTCTTCTGTCAGGTCACAGCGGCACAAAAGTAACATAGGAGGGTTGAAATTAGAAGGGAAGAGAAAAAGACAAGGCAAGGCAGGACGAAGCAAAGTCATGTTAAAGGCCAGCACACATCTGACACCATTTATGTTCTCTTCTTGGGATGTAAGAAATGAAACAATGCTGAGCTGCTCAGGTTATCATATTATTTAGAAAATACTTTGTATGGAAACATCATGTGTTAGTACCACCATTTCCTTCCTCCCTGTCCCCATTCCTCTGAGGACCCTCCTTAGTGGGGGTGTGGGTTTTAAGTTGTGAGAGCAGCAGTCAGTCATTGGGAAGGGGTCGGGACAATGCCTCTGGGTAGGCCATCCCAACCTGTGGCTCTTACAGTTTTCTGCCCTAGATCTCTGCTTTGGTAGGTGTGGAGTGTCCTCTGCATCTGTCTCCCTCTTCCTGGCACTGATTGGCAGGCTCACCACGGCAGTAGCACACTTGCTCATCTCCCCAGTTCCTCTGTGGCTTCATGTGGGCCTTGGCTGAAGTGTGAGGGACGGTTTATCTCCTCCAGCCACATGACCTGATGAAAAAAGAAAGCAGATTCTCCAATGGAGAATGAAGTCAGCATAGGTTAAGTGGGATAAGCATTGTTAACTTATGAAAATTTTGATGGGTGTAGCCCCTCTAATAGGTCAAAGACTAGTGGAAGGTGGAAACCAGAATCTTGGTTTCCATAAGATTTTGGCCTGGTTGTCAGTTCCAGCTATGGGTTCCTTT
This sequence comes from Jaculus jaculus, assembly GCF_020740685.1. Lineage (NCBI taxonomy): Eukaryota > Metazoa > Chordata > Mammalia > Rodentia > Dipodidae > Jaculus > Jaculus jaculus. The sequence goes on from NC_059108.1 coordinate 15,219,782, forward strand.
CTGCTGAGCAGATCTTACCCACAAAAGGCCGTGTGCCCCCTCCGCACTGGGGTGTGCATCATGTCAGGCTGGCTGCCTCTGAGCATCTTGGACACCTGCTTGCTTTCACTGTCTTTAGATGCTTTTCCTTAATAGCCCGTGTATCACTGTCCAGCACAATTCGGGGATTGACTCCTTTCTGGATTCCAGCCAGTCCCTGTGTATTCTGTATCAGCAGTCTGTGGTGTCTTCAGCAACAGGGTCTTACCTTTTACCCCAGGTGGGTAATCAAGTGCTGTAACAGAAGCCTGTCTTCTCTTGGGGACCTTGCTGGTCTCTACGATCAACAGCTCAATGTGGGTAGCAACTGGTTTCTGGTACTGGGAGGTACGGCCAGAGCCAAGTGCTTGAAGATTAGGCTTCATCCCACCCTCTCTGGGGTCCATCTTTCCAGGTGATTCCCCTCTGTTGAGGGTTAAATCTCTTAGTCTACTTTCAAGGAGAAATGTTTCTATGGTATAAGTTTACTTTGGGTTTAGTTTTGTGTTTATTTTCCCCCAATGTCCCCTTCCTCCCCACCTCCACCCTCAACCCTTGCATTCCTATTGTCTGGGTCTGAGTTGCTGGTCAGGTATGCCAGCAGCTCAAGCTGATCCAGGTCAGGAACTGCAGATGAGTGAGAACATATGGCCTTTTTATTTCTTTTCTTTCTGTGATTGCATGAGTTCACTGAGTGTGATCTATTCCATGTCTGTCCTTACAGGATTTCTCCCACCTCCTTGTCCTGCATTCACTATTCAACCATGTGCAGGTATTTCCACTGGGTATGCTGGAGCGGGGGCGGTGTTCACTCTCGTTTCTCCACTGTACTCAATGAACACAGCCCTGGTGCCCTGGGTGCTGTGTTACAGAAGAGTGTTGGTTGTCTGGGGGGCTGGGGGGGGGGGTCAAAGCAGAACACTTTGGAACAAAGCTCTCATAGCTCGTCCTTCACAAAGAAACAAGAGGAAAACCAGGCATTATGAAGTTTCCAGGTTTCTCAGAAACTGTGTTTAATATGCTGGTAAGAAACACTTGATCTGGGCTGGAGAGATGGCTTAGCGGTTAAGCACTTGCCTGTGAAGCCTAAGGACCCTGGTTCGAGGCTCGGTTCCCCAGGACCCACGTTAGCCAGATGCACAAGAGGGTGCATGCATCTGGAGTTTGTTTGCAGTGGCTGGAAGCCCTGGCACATCCACTCTCTCTTTCTCTCTGCTTGTTTCTCTCTCTGTCTGTCACTCTCAAATAAATAAGAATAAACAAAAATAAATATTAAAAAAAAAAGAAACACTGTAGAGATGGGTGAGCATGGGAAAGTAAGTTTTAGAATGGGTCATGTTAAATATCAATGACAAAAGATTCCTGGTGAATTTTGCCATTCTTTGTGACCCTCCTTAAATTTAAATTTCAGAGGTGTTAATGTACTGATAAGAAGATCAGCTACCACCATTTTAATTTGCATAATGATCCTTTGGGCAACTGTGCTCTGGAAATGGGACTCCACGTGAGAGGGCACTCCAGCACCTGTGGGCTCCTCTGCTGTCGTTCAATCTGTGCCCTTGGGTGTCCACTCTTGATGACTTTCACTTAGGCATCTTGCTCTTCTGAATGCCCGGTCCTGTAAATGGCTGTTATGGTTGGAAATGGTAACTTCGAACAGTGTGTATGACCTAGTGGACATCATGCCTGATGGTGAATTGGGTGTGTGTGTGTGTGTGTGTGTGAAGGACAGCACTCTCTGTGACCAGGAAGCCCCAACTAGGGGGTGGGGTCTTGTCTGACTTCTCCCTAGGCTCATTACTCTTCATGTGCATCTGCTATTCTGCACTGGGATGGAGACAGTCCTCTACGCTGCACACACCTTTCCTCTCTACAGTGAGCTACCTTCCTGGGAGGGAAACGAATCTGGATGTTTGCAACAGGAGCGCAGAGCAGAATTAGGTGAGCTAAGAGAGGGGGATTTCTGGGGCCTTTCATTCCTCAGAGAGTGACACAGACAGGCAGACCAGCTGTGGAAGGCATTGCCCAAACTCCTGTTTCCCAACATTCACTTGTGACTGCTCTTTCCTGTGGTCCCAGGACAGACAGGGCAGAACATTATTTTCGTTTAATTTTATTGAATTATTGATTGATTTAAGAGAGAAAGAGGCAGATACACACACACACACACACACACACACACACACACACACACACACACACACATATATATATATATATAGAGAGAGAGAGAGAGAGAGAGAATGGATGTGTCAGAGCCTCCAGCCATTCCAAATGAACTCCAGATGCATGTGCCATCTTATGCATATGGCTTTACATGATCTTGCACTTAGCTCTTGTTTCTATCAGAAAACATCTGACCAAGATGTGGGAGAAAAGGGTTTATTTTGACTTGCAGACTTGAGAGGAAGCTCCATGATGGCCTGGAAAACCGATGGCATGAACAGAGGCTGGACGTCACCTCCTGGCCATCATCAAGTGGACAATAGCAGCAGGAGAGTGTGCCAAATACTGGCAAGGGGAAGCTGGCTATAATACTTATAAGCCACCCCCAATACCTCTGGGAGGCTCCAAATTGCCACCAGCTGGCAGAACACATATTTATAGGGGACACCTGAATAAAACCACCACACGTGAGGACTGGGGAGCTGAGCCCTAGTCCCTATGCTCTGCAGGAAAGCTCCTTAACCACTGAGATATCTTGCCAGCCCTGGAACATTCTCTCTTTCTCTTTTTCCTTTCAATGAGTTTTCTTTTCTTCTTTTTATTTTTTATTATTAGATATGGATATATCTTGTATGTAAACATCACATGTTGGTACCATCCTTTCCCTCCTTCCTGCCCCTTTTCTGAAGAGGCCTTCCTCATTGGGGACACAGGTCAACGCCATGGGGATTGTGGGTCATGCATTATGGGGGGTGGAGAGAGGCAATGTCTGTGCAAAATGTCCCAACTTCTGGCTCTAACAATCTTTCTGCCTCCTCTCCCGCAAAATTCCCCAAGCCATGCTGGGAGCATTTTAAGTCTACTTCAGTGATGGGCACTTAGGAGCCTCTAGATGTCTGGTTTGGTAGGTGTTGAGTGTTGAGTGTCCTCAGTATCTTTCTCCATCACCCTGTGCTAATATCAGCTTAACTAAGAGAGCAGCACTCTTGCTCATTTCTCCAGTTCCTCTGTGGTTTCAGCTGGGGCCAGGGTGGAGTGTGCTGGGTCATTTATCTCAAGTCCAGTTCCCATCTGAAAAAGAGAAGCAGATTCTCCAAAGGAGAGTGGAGTCATTAGAACATTCTTTACAGTTGTGAAGTGGGAGCCACTCTGCGCTTTAAAGTGATATCACTTTTCTGCTTGCCCCTCCCCCGCTGCACCCCTCAATTGCCCTTAGGGGTCTGTGCTTCAGTGATGCCTTTCTTCTCTCTTGTCTGTCTCATTCAAGTCCACTGATGAGCCGGTCTCCTGGAAGGTGTTTACTTAGCACATCTCTTCCTTATTCCTGGCGGAGGGAGAGATCTTAAAAGAAAGACAAGTACTAAGAACCTTAAGCTTAAGCCCAGGTAGATCTCAGATGAGCAGAGCAAAAGCAGAGATACAGTCTGCCTCTCACCCTAGGCCCTACTTCTTGACAGTCCTTGCAATGGCCACATTTGGTTGGCAATTTATGACAGTGAAAAGTTAAGCAGTGACATTCACCTTCCATTTAAAAAATACACCAGCCAGAGTGGACGGTGGTGGCTGACACTTACAATCCTAGCTACTTGCGAGGCTGAGGCAGGAGGATAGAAAGTAATAGGCTGCCTGGGCAACTTACTGAGACCCTCACTGGAAGAAAAAAAAAGTGGAGATGTATTTCAGTGGTAGGGCACTTACCTAGTATTCAGAGTCCTGGTTTGAACCTACCACAGAAGAAAGAAAAGGAGAAAGAGAGAGCAGGGAGAGAAAATGAGAAAGAGAAAGGAAGGAAGGGAGGGAAGAAGAGGAGAGGAAGGAAAACAATACAGCCATAACAATATGCCAGTCAGTAAGAAATCATAGCTTCCCTGCATGGCCATAACTTCCTTCAGGAGCAGGGGATGGTCTTGGGTTGGGGTTACTGACAGAATGGGTGTGGTGGGGAGTCTGTCTAGCAGGAAGGGTCCATGATTAACCACCTAAGAAAATTTAAGAACAAGAATACTGACTATAATTCATACTACTTTTTCACCAGAAATTATTTTTACTCAGAAAATATATTATTAAATCTAATGATTTGCTGCAATTACTGCTGAAGTGTTTGGTTGAGGATTTTGCTGGTGTGTGTATTTTGTTTGGTGAGACAGGGCATTGCTGTGTAACTCAGGCTGGCCAGTATCTCCGGATCTTCCTGTCTCAGCTTCCCAGATCCTGGGGGGTTTGTCAGTGAGGCTCCCCACACCCAGCTGCTGCTGCATTTTGATGGAATGCATGTAAGCTTTAAATCTTCATGTCTGGTTATCTGCCTAGTAAATGCTTTTTAACTTTTTTTACTTATTGTGCGTGTGTGTACATGCGTGTTGGCATATAAGCATGTCAGAGTCTCTTGCTGTTGCAAACAAATGCCCTTCCAGCTTTATATGGGTGCCTAGGAAATTGAACCCAGGCCAGCAGGCTTGGCCAGCAAGCACCTTTAACCACCGAGCCATCTCCCAAGCCCCATTTAGAAACCATTTTAATCTACAAGAAAATTAACTCAGAGAATTCCCTCTCCCATCAACTCGACATGAGTTTGTATCAAGTTTTGTAATTGGGCATCATTTCACTTTGTTTTGGGCATAATTTGATTTCCATTCCCAATCTCTGGTTTCTTTCTTTAAACTGTATCTTTGAAATAAACAGTGATAGCATAAGGGTTATAAAGAGGAGGAAACATAGAAGACAGTCAGTCTCCAGACAGTCAGCGTGTCTAGTGCCAGAAGGTGCTACATGGGCGACTGGGGAAAAATGACCAATATCTGTCCAAACCACTCATGGTCTAAGCTACTCTATAGCAAACAACCTGACGTGATGCTCACACAAGTGCAATAGTGACACTCAGTCATGGTGGGAAACCAACTGCTCTTCATTTGGCTTAACTGACCAGCTCAGTGGAAGGGAACACATAGTTGGAGCTGGGAACAAGTCAGAGCCAGATCCAAAGATGAGCCCACTCTTCATCATCGAGCTTCCACCAATCGTGGGCTATAAGAGGGCCTACACCTATTAAATTATCTCTAAAAAATAATGGTTATCACATTTATCTGGTGCTAACTTTACTCTTTATTGGAGAATCTGCTTCTCTTTTTCAGATAAACGCAGATCTTAAGGAGAGAACCACCCCATCATACCTCAAAAAGGCCCCAGCTGAAACAAAGAATAATTGGGGAAATGAGTAAGAGTGCTGCTTTCTTGGTGAACCTAGTACTAGCACAAGGGTGAAGGAGATAGTCACAGAGAAAAATCAACTCCTACCAAACCAGATACCCAGACACAGAGGCTCCCAAGACCTCATCACTGAAGCAGACCTAAAATGAACCCAACATGGCTCAGGGAAATTGGTGGAAGAGGGGCCAGAAAGATTGTTAGAGCCACACATTGGGACATTATGTACAGAGACATTGTTTCCTCCCCACCACTGATGGCTAACCCCACAATGCACAACCCATATACCCCAAAAAGGAGGGTCCCTGCAGAGGGGGGAGGACAGGGAGGAGGCTAACAATGGTACCAACTTGACTGTATTCACTGAGTACAGAACTAATAAAAAGAAAAAAGAGGAGGAATCACAACTTGTGTCCATTGAATTTGGGCACATCCTGTGATTATTTAACAGTTGTAGTTTTGCTCAAAATTTAAAACTGCATGTGATATTGCCATAACACTTCCCACCTGCTGGCATGGCCATCCTTCAAAAGATGAGCAATAATCAATCAATGCCAGTGGGGTGCTTAGAAATTAGAACCCTCCTGCTTTGCTGGTTGGGGTATAAAATAGTGGAACGACTTTAGAAATTAACTCAGCAATTGCTTACCAGGTTCAACAGATGTGAACTGTGTGATTCACCAATTCCAAAACTAGCAATCTTTCAGAAGAAATTCAGATTTACCCTTAGACTCACTCTTGGCTATTTCTGCTACTATCTTACTGTTAAAGCAAGTTATCACTCACAGCCCACACTCTTCAGAGGAGGAGAATAGGCTCCACCTCTTGAGAGGAGAAGCACGACATGATTTGTGGGCATTGCTTTAGAGCCATAATGCCCTTTGAATACAACCGTAGATGTTTTCATAATGACATGCTAGAGACAAGGAGCTGAGCAGCAAGGGCAGATGAGTTCAGGGGATTGGACACGCAAGGAAAGAAAATTCATACTCTGCAAGGCAAGCAACTTGTGCCCTGTTCTTCCCTAGTCACATCATATGTACGTTATAGCTGGCAAATTTTATTGCACACTTTTAAGGAAAGGATATTTACAGCTGAAAAAAAATGAGGCTATCAAAATGAAGGAATTATTTTTTCCCCTTTGCCTCCCATTGACACTATATCATCTACCAATGCAGAAGCTTGTTTGCTCCTTCTCTTTATTTTTCCACAACCTATGCCTTTTAAAAAGTCTTTATATCATTATTTTCATTGCTTGCTGTCCTTTGTACATTCTCAAAAACCCTCAATGCATTATGCATTGTCACCTTCCTGCGCTGCCTCCAGAAGCTGATGTCCATCTCTGAATTTATTCTTAGTCTTTTCCACTGTTTCTAAGAAATGAGCACAATTCTAATGCCATTAGAGATTATTTGTTCCAGCGGCCCAGAAATGCTGCAATGTTTGGTTGTCTCTTACCTATCCCTGTGTGTAGGAAGTATTGCAGAGAGAAGCAGAAAAAAAAAAAAATCTCCATTTACAACTGTTCAAATGTCTGAGAACTGTAGAAGAAGGTGAGGTCTCCCACCTGAATCTCAATCTTAGGGCCAGTCACGTGGCACCAGGCCGGAGCTTGGAGGTGGGTAGGTGGGCCATGTGGGCTTTGCTTGCTGACTTGGCTGCAGGCTCAGGGCATACAAGGTGGATGGGAGCCACCTGGCATGCTGTGACTGTGTCCAAGCAACACTAGGGACCAGGGAGACACATTTGCATCTGTTCTCCCCCAGCAGGGTGTTGGGAAGGTCAGGGCACGAGTTGCTGTGCTGGAGCAGGGATGGAGTTTGTCCTTTCCTCGGCCTCCCTAGATCCCCTTTGTAAACCCTGAGCTCATCAGGGAGCTTACTGTGTGGGTCCTTTTCATTAGCATCTTCATTATGGAGATGACTTGCAAATTATATTCAAAGTTTTATGTTGCAGGAGATCCACTTAGCCTAATTCTGTACTGGGTCTTCTCTCAGCCAGCAAAACTCTCTGACCTCCACTTTGAATGGGTCATGTCATAGCAGGGGTACAGAAGGAGCCTCCTTCACATGGAGGGCATCAGAGCAAAGATCACATCTCCAGGGACTCAGTCCTAGATGGATGATTTCAGGAAGGTCATTAGTTCTTTCTGTGCCTCAGTTTACTCTTATAAAAAGTAGTATTGGCTGGGCGTGGTGCCCGCGCCTTGAATCCCAGCACTTGTGAGGAAGAGGTAGGAGGCCATGAGCTAGGGGCAACCCTGAGACAACATAGTGAATTCCAGGTCAGCATGGACTACAGTGAAACCCTAACTCAAAAAAAAGTGGAAATAATAATATTGGATTAGCACATAAATTTATGTGTATCCAAATATGTATATGTATAGAATATATATATATATATATATATATATATATATATATATATATACACACACACACACACACACACACAAACACACACACACACAACACACGTACACACTTTTGTGTACCTGTATGACATAGCAAGAACTTAAAGCATCCATACAGCTGTGGCTATCTTCTCACTTTTTCTTCATAAAGGGTTTACTCCATGGGTGGCTGGTGACAACCTAAGGGATGAGGAGCAACAGCATGCAGTGTGCAGAGCACCAGCACAGGCGCCTCTGCTCTCTGCCACGCTGGTGTTTGTACATCAGGATTTGAAGTTCAGGTGCCCTGTCCTACAGCCTCAATCTCTACTTGGAAAAGGTCTGGTAATTGCTATGCCTGCTTGTTGCATGGTGGGATAAGAGCTCCTTATCCCCAAGTCCCTTTTTCTAGCTTGAATTGCCTCATCATGACATCATGGTCATAGCCTTCTCCTGAGACCTTCAGCCCAAGAGGCTGCCTACCTCCTAAGTTGTATGACCCCATAATGTCACCTTGGGCTATCTATTTTCAACCTGTGCATAGCCTCCGCATTAGCATCCTGGGAACAGGGGCCGCTGTTTGTTTCACACTCCCACATCCTTGAACTAGAACCTGAATGTTCCTCTGTCTTCTCAGAGAGCCCTCTATCCAGTTCCCTGGAGCAGTCACATTGCTGAATGAGCTCTTGTTTAAAATCCCCTCAGTTTGTGCATGTGCACACAGGTCCTGGTTGTTGACTGTTCTGTGTCAAGAGGAACAGAATTTAGGCCTCAGGATGAGGCAGCAAAAGGGATCTTTTAGATTTCTCTTTCTATTGAGCTATGTGGGTGATGTTGGGCTGGGTTTATCCTGGAAACCCAGAAAACCAGAAATGTTCTTTCCCTTTGCTACTTCCAAATTTCTTTTGAGTTGAGCATTCTGTTTCATGCTATTTTAGAAAAGAAACACCGTTCTGGAACAAGTGTTCCTCATGCACGTCGCTGGGGCTCAGCCTCACAGATGGTAGCCCAGCAGAGACCAAAGATGGGTGGTGACAGCCCGCCGGTGGCTGTTCTTTAGAAAACACTTAATTTTAGATTACTGGGTCACTTGTTTGTTCAAGATAATTTTGAACTGTCCATTTCCATTTGGGGGACTTTTTTTTTTTCTAGTACCCCTGAGTAAATGTTGAAACCACAGATGGTAACAGTGATGGTTTGAACATAAAGTTCAAACAGATCCCCAGTTGGTGGTGCTGTTTGTGAAGTTTGTGGAGCCTTTAAGAGATGGAGCCTTGCTGGAGATGGTGTGTTTGTTGCTGGGGACTGACCTCAGGGAGTTATAAGCCAACTCCATTTGCTTTCAGCTTCCTCTTTCTGTCTCCTCTCTGCTGATGGGAAGACGTCTGCTCCTGTCACACTGTCACTGCGATGGTGGAACTTCCCCGTGAAACTGTAAGCTGAAAATCAACTTTTTCCTTCCGTAAACTGCTTCTTATCAGGTGTTTCATCCCGGCGCTGAGGAAGTAACTGCTACAGAAAATTAGTACTAAAAAGTGGGGCTGTTACTGCAATAAACCTGACTGCATGGTTCTTTTTTTTTTTTAAGCTGGTTTGTGAGAGGAATAAGGAAGGATTTGGAACTTCGGACTAGAGAAGACATACAGTGTTGTAAGCAGAACTTAATGGGGTCATTCTGGTAAGAATTTGAAAGGTCAGAAAGTTGAAAGAAATGTGGACTGTGTCAGCTCTGCTTATGAGGTTTTATTGAGGGGGAAGGGGAAGGACTTGAGAACTGGGCTAGAGGCAGTTCGTGTGATATTATGGCAAAACAAAACAAAACAAAACTGGCTGCTGCCTGTCTTGAGAACTAGAGAAAAGTTGAATTAGAAAGTAATGGATTGGTAGTGTATTGTGCAGGAAAATACAATGCAGAGAATGTGGAAACTGTAAAGCTTGTTACAGAAAGAAATATGATGGAATTTTAGGTCTCAGGTCCAGGGGCTGTAGCCGCTTCAGCGGTAATCGTTACAAAGATCAGCACGAGTGAGGGTGGGCCAACTGTGCTCCACTGGGATAGTGGGATCAAAGCCTTAAGGGCAAGCCCCAACCCATTGAGGTGAACTTCAAGATAATGAGAATGCTAGTTTCTTTTTTCAAAATTATTTTTATTTCCTTATTGGGGGGGAGTTGGGGAGAAGGGGGAGAGAGAATAGGAGCATATCTGGTACACCAGGGCCTCTTGCTTCTGAAAACAAACTCTAGATGCATGTACCACTTTGTGCCTCTGGCTTTATGTGGGCACTGGGGAACTGAACTTGGCACAGCAGGCTTTGTAAGCAAGCATCCTCAACCACTGAACAGTCACACAGGTTGGAGGGGGGTGAGAGAGAAAGAGAAAGAGAAAGAGAGGGAGAAAGGAATGCTGGTACTTACTTCACCCTCTTCTTTTTATTGGAATGATGTTGCTAACATTCAGAGTGCGTCTTCCATCCTCAGTTAAACTCTCTTTGGAGTTTTCATCAGCAAAGACTTAAAAGCAGAAAATTTGAAAAACATCGGTATCAGGCATTTATTTCCCTAAAACAATGAGATTTGGACCACTTTGAAGCAAATAAGAAGAGAGATCAGCCAGATTTGGTGGCGTAAGCCTTTAATCCCAGCACTCGGGAGGCAAACACAGGAGGATCTCTGTGAGTTCAAGGCCACCCTGAGACTACATAGTGAACATAGTGAAGTCCAGGTCAGCCTGAGCTAGAGTGAGACCTTACCTCGAAAAACCAGCCAGGCGTGGTGGCTCACGCCTTTAATCCCAGCACTCGGGAGGCAGAGGTAGGAGGATCACCATGAGTTCGAGGCCACCCTGAGACTCCTTAGTGAATTCCAGGTCAGCCTGAGCTACAGTGAGACTCTACCTCAAAAAAAAAAAAACAAAACCAAAAACAACAACAACAACAACAACAACAAAACAGAGAGAGAGAAAGATCAGGTGAAGGGTGATGGTTCATCTTAATTATCAAATTGACTGAACTGAGAAATGCCTAGATAGTAAAAACCCATGTTGGTGTGTCTGTGAGAGCATTTTCAGGGCTTGGACCTAATAAATGGTTTAATTTATTGATGGGTTCAAAATTTGAAGAGGCTATTGGGAGGTGGTAGAACTGGGGAAGGTTGGTTCTGGCTGAAGGAAACAGGCCACTGCAGGTTTGCCATTGGGGAACCGGCCCTCTTCTTGTGACTGCTGTTCTTCCTGTCCATCCTGATGTGAGCTGCTCTGTGACACCCTATCAGCCATGGTGGACTGGAGCCTCTGAAACTGTGAGCAAAAGAAACCATTCCCTAACGTATCTTTCCCTAAGTTCCTAAGTTCTGTCCAATCATAGTTACAGCCATGATAAAACTACTACATGAAGGGAGCGCTAAGTAGGAAGTTTGCTAGGAATCACCCTTCTGATTTCAAGGCAAAGCTCCTCAGTTGTGGAATGATCTGGAAAAGTCTGAGTCCTAGGTATACTACCTGCTTCTTCCCACCTTCCTCACTCCCCCCCCCACACACAATCAGGGATGGAGGAGTCATGTGGGGGCAGAAAGAGTCCTTCTCTATATTCCCAAACACTTTAGAAGACAAGGTCAAGTTGAGGTCTTTCTGTGTTTTGGTATGATTTCCATTATTTTCCCCCTATTCCCAAAATAGCTCCTACCTGCCTGCTGATGCCTGAAATGTGCTTTGCAGGAGACAAAGCCTCTGGTTCCCAGTAAAGGGATAAAAAGCTTAATTATGCAAATACATAATGGAGAAACTCTGCCTGAAGCTCATTCATATTTAAATGTCATCAGCCAAATTGTCATCAGCTTTTGAGCAGGTGGGAGGATTGATGCTCGGTGGACTAGGGAGGACATTGCAGAACAGGGTGGACTGCAGAAAAACCTGCTCAGCTTTGCTGAGAGGAGGGGACCCGGAAAATGCTGCACCACCCCCTTTTCCCAAGGCTTGTGGGTGGGGGGCTCTGGCAGGGGCTGGCTCCTCAATTACGCCTGTAGGAAACAATGTGGTGGTGTTTCCTGTGAGATAACCCACATGTCGGGAAGTGAGTCAACGCTGCTGGTCCATTGTGTGATAATCTCTATCAGGTGAGCCACACCCTGTGCTGAGTGGACTAAGGCAAGTCTTCTCCAAGACAAACTGACGCCCCCCAGCACCCTCACGTTCTAAGGAGTGGGAAGACTTTGCTTGCCATTTAGGTGAGCTTCGCTCCGTTCCGGGTGCAGATAACCACTGTTGACCTATGTGGATGTGGCAGGGGCTGGACTGGGCAGGCTGGATGGAGAAGTGCCCTGAGGTCAGGCTTGGATCAGGGGGTTCTGTGAACGGCCATTTCGTTAACAGCTTTAAATAAATTCTATATTTCTCTGCTCTTCTTTCGCTGACTGAATCTGATTACTAGCAACAGCCTGATCTCATTTATGCTGTGGGACCTGAGAGAGAGCTTAGCCTAGCTCGATAAGGAGGTAGGGAGAGTCAGGTCTTTCCCTGGAGGAGTTGGGTACCAGTGCGACAGGAACAGAAGGGAGCTGTGTAGTTGTGCTAGCCCGGCAATGAGCTGCAAGGGTCTCCTGCTCAAAGGGAGCGTGTGCGGTTGATAGAAACATCATCGGGGCCTTGCTGTACTGCCGCCTAGACATGGTGAGGAAGCGCTAACATCTGCAGGGCCGCCAGTCAGGTGCTTTCTGACCGAAAGATGGGGACATGTGGCATCAGTGAGGACACTCCTCCGAGTAGCCACCTGGGCTGTTGTCCTTCTTTTCTTCACAAGGAATAAGTACTCTGCAAGGTGATTGAAAGAACCACAACCTATGGAATTTTAGTAACTATAGTGGATATATATGTGTAGATAGATAGATAGATAGATAGATAGATAGATAGATAGATAGATAGATAGATAGATAGATAGATAGGGAGAGATATTAAGATGGAAAGATAAAAGAAGCTGGCTGATTAAGGAAGACTAGAAACTGTTCCCCACGGGAAACACAAAATAGCATGCCCATGAAAAGTCCGGTCATCTCTGACAGTGAGAGAAGGTGACCCCTCTGTAAATGACCTATACATGATCAGGACTCTCGCAGTGTGAGCCGCGGACCGGGTTTTGCTCTGTAGCCTACTTCTCTTTGTGGGAGTGCCTTTCTCTTCCCTGAATTAATCAGGCTGTCTTTGTTTCTCTCAGTATCCCTGTGTCCCTGGCTCAACCTTTTGCTCTGGAACACAAGAGCCTGGAAACTTCAGTGAGTGCCCTCCAGACTCGAGTCCACCCCTGTAAAGAGGGGACATCGTTTGGAATATTCCCTGCTGCAGCCTCCTCTGACCTTTTTATCTGTCGTCACAAAGCTTTCCGCTGTCTAGTTTTCCCCTCTGTGTTCATCTGGTCAGCTATTTCCATTGCTTCTGGGCCTCCTCCCCCTCCCCCCACTAGCCTAGTAAGTTTTGTGATAAGTGAAATTTGTGTTTTAGTCATGGCACCCTCAGATCCGTGTCTGACATGTGGTACACATTTCTTTATCGAGTGAAAGAACTAATCCAATGTCCCCATTTGTTCCTAATAAGTGTTCAGTGCTTGCAGAATTTAGAAACAGTAGCATTTACCTTGGGGAGAGCAAGTAATTCTCCTTTTTTCCACACAACTGGGGAGGGCTGAAATAGTCAAACCACAAGATATGTTAACCCACTGGCTCTGGAGTCCGGTGTGCATGGTGCCTGCGTAGTAGTTTCATTTCTGCTTAAAATATTATTTATTTATTTATTTGCAAGGGAGTCTGAGGGAGAGAGACTGACTGTGAATGGGTGTGCTAGGGCCTCTGGCCGCTGCAAATAAACTCCAGACTCGTGTGCACTTTGTGCTTTACGTGGGTGCTGGAGAATGGAATCCAGGCTGTCAGGCTTTGTGGGCAAGTGCCTTAACCATTGAGCTGCCTCTCTAGCCTAGTAGTTTTACTTCTTTTTTATATTTTTTAAATTTTTTGTTTATTTATTTGAAAGTGACAGACAGAGAAAGAGAGGGAGAGAGAGAGAGAATGGGCGTGCCAGGGCCTCCAGCCACTGCAAATGAACTCCAGACACATGCGCCTCCTTGTGCATCTGGCTACCATGGGTCCTGGGGAATTGAGCCTTGAACCGGGGTCCTTAGGCTTCACAGGCAAGTGCTTAACCACTAAGACATCTCTCCAGCTGTAGTTTCACTTCTATGACACCTATTTACTTAATGTACAGTCACATGTCTTTCAGGGTTCATATAAACAAACACTGGGTAGCATGACACACCAGGAAGCTGGAGCTTCAAAGTTAGGTACACTTGGTTCAGGTCCTCAAGAGCTTGTATCTAGTGGGAGAGTTATATTCATTGCCTAGTAACTAAATGCAGCATGCTCCATGCAAGAAAAGAAATAAATAAAGAAATAAGTGAATTGGAAAGTCCATGGAAGAAATGATGTCTATATAGGGGCTTAGGGAATCAGAAGGCGATCAATTACCATCAAGGTGGATACAAGGTTTATTTAAAGTCTCAAAGATATGCAAGAGTGGCTTGGCATCACTGAACCATTAACTTAATAGTCAGGAGGGGAAACCAATGACACTACTCCAGTGAGTAATGATATTATTGCTAAAATATTATGTGCATAATACTAACACTCATTGTGTATATTTGGAGATATGATGCATTAACTTGCGAGATTAGGGAGGCTGAGGAGTCCCACAGCTTATCGTATGCATGCTGGAGACCCAGGGGAGCTAGTGGCATGACTCAGTCCAGGGGTGGGGGGCCCCACAGGAGCCACTATTACAAATCACAGCTCTGGGACAGAAGATGACTTGAGATGCCCCTGCTCCAGCAGTGAGAGGGAGGGGAAGACAGGACAAATCCTTCCTTTCTCATCCTTGTATTCTATCTGGGCCTCCAACAGATAAGATCATGCCTAGCTTGTTTGGGGGTGGCTGCCTGCTTCTGTGACTCCACTCGTCAAAATGCCCAGTCTCATACAGACACACACTGTTTCCTCTGGCCACCCTGGGGTCGGTCCACTAAAGTTGAAAAAGATGGACCATCACACGCCTGTTTGTCCAACTAGCTGTTGGCCGTCTCTCTCCGAGGTCTTCAGTGCCCTCCTCCCCGCGCAGCTCCGTGTGCCGCTCACCTCAAACCCGCAGTGCTCTTCTTGAGTCCGAGCCCAGGAAGCCAGCTCTGGTGGTACATGCCTTTCACTGTAGGATTTAAGAGGTTGAGGAAGGAGGATCATGAGTTTAAGGCCAGACTGGGCTGCACAGTTAGCCTACCCTAAAAAAAAAATATATATATATATTACCCAATCACAAAAGAAGTATAGTAAGTAAGAAGATGTTGGTGGTAAGTTGCGGAGATATATTAGTAGCAGAGCACTTGCCTAGTGTGTTGAGGCAATGAATTTGAGCCACTGCAAAAAAAAAAAAATAAATAAATAAAAATAAAAATAAATTAAAAAATTAAATAAGACAATTTATTCTTGGGAGCCTGGAAGCCCAAGAATTTTACAGTCATATTGGTCAGGACCGAGGAAATGTTAACTTTTTCTGTGCTAGGATTTTACTATCAGGCACCCTGAAGATAAGATGCAACAAGTTTATATTCAAGTGTCTTTACCAGAACAGTAAAACAAGGTAACGTGTTGATGGGTTGACAGCAACATGACCAGAGTCTCATAGGAAACTGAGTCAGCACTTTGCTCAGAAGCAATGGCAGGGTTGGCAAAGACACCTCATAGGACAAAACGTCCCGGGATCACGAGGATGGGCTGTGTCATTCTTTCCATTTATATCATGTCTTCCCTTCATCAGCGCCGCTGCCTTTCGTGGCCCATGCCCACTCGGTGTGGAACGGGTGTCTGCTGAGTGACCGGCAATGCAGCTACACTACTGACTGACTGGAGTTATGTTCTCAGCTGTGCCCGAGGGGCGTGTGGGCTTGGGTGGCTGAAGAAGCCCGACAGGGGCAACTAGTGGACTGGAAGCTCCATTGCCCTGAGAAATGCCCTAGGTTGCACCTCCTCCTTTGTTCGAACTTTGTGGCTTTCCAACGTCACAACACTGCATGGGAAGTGTTTATTCTTCTTGCTGCGGAGTCCGTACATGTTGCTTTTTTTTAAATTGAAAACTGTTTATTTATTTTATTTATTTGAGAGTGAAAGAGAGATAGCAATAGACAGAGGGAGAGGGAGAGAGAGAATGGGCATACCAGGGCCTCTAGCTACTGCAAACAAATTCCAGATGCATGTGCCTCCTTGTAAATCTGGCTTTACATGGGGGACGGGAATTAAACCTGGGTCCTTTGGCTTTGCTGGCAAGCGTCTTAACCACTAAGCTATCTCTCAGCCCCAGTTTTGCTTTTTGTTGTTGTTGATGTTGTTATAGTGTGAGATACTCTACTTGGCTGGGGTCTATTTTATCCTTTTATATTATATTCCTGAGAAATCACATGGCTTACCCCTCCCCCCGCCCGTCGCTCAGTCTCAAAAGACAGAAGTAGAGCAGTTTCATACCTAAGAATTTTAACGCTATTTTAACTTATTTATTTGCAAGCAGAGAGACAGGGACAGGCTGGGGGGGAGGGGGCATGCCAGGGTAACTCCATATGCATGTGCCACTGTGCATGTGGTTTTATGTGGGTGCTGGGGAATTGAATCTGGATTGTCAGGCTTTGTAGGCAAGTACTTTAACTGCTGAGCAATCTTTCCAGCCCATACCTAAGAATATTTATAATGAAGTTAGGCTTCATCTTCTCATTTTATCTGTGCTCCTAGGAAATCACTTCTACTCTTTGGTTGCTAGGACGACTCCACATTTTGTGTGTGTGTGTCCATATATCACAGGAAACAAAGCCATCTAGTTCTTCCTTTGCCTATGACAGCAAATCCTCCAAGTAATGGGAGAACACCCGGTGAGCAGAGGTCAGAGTTGGGGTCACTCCTCCAGACTGTGTGGTCTCTAGCTTTTGGAACCTATTGCTGAGACTGGGGTGCTAGCTTGCTTAATTATGGGTCTTTTGTTGGTTTTCAGAGACAGAAACTAGAGAGAGTACATGGCTCAGTCATTTTGTCTATGCTTCTTGGTCTCATGTCATGTAAGCATTTATCACGTCTTCGTTTCTTGTCCATTCAGCACACATAAAACATAACTGATAGCTACTGTACTATCTGTGGTAGTTTGGATGGACGTCCTCCCAATAGACTCAGGAGTTCATTAACGCTTGTAACTTATTAGAGTTCCAACCATCTGGCTGGAGGAGGTGTCACTGTGAGCTGATCCTAGGGTCCAGCCCTAAGGTGTGTTTGGGGGCAGATCTGAAATACCAGCCTAAAGTATGCGGGGAGCAGTCTGAGTTCGGCCTGGGTTCCCTGCTGTTTGGTTGTCAGATGTTTGCTCTTGCTTTTGGTGGTGGGCATTCTCTTTACTTCCCCTGGATCTGTGAGCTTCAAATACATCCTGTTCCTCCCATGGACTGTGCCTGGTTTGGAGGTTCATCCCAGCAACGTGAAGCTGACTAGGACGCTATCTAACTAAAATGCAATCAGTTTGTTTGTGTATCTTTCAGATTTAAAACCAATAGAATACATTTAGAAAAATCCCTAACCATTAGTTTTATGTTATAGGCCAAGATACATAGTGTTTAACTTGTTATTGACTATTGGTTAACAACATCCTTGTGACTTGGATGTGATATTCACCACAGACAGTAACAAAGAGGCTGGCTCATGGGAACTATCTTTGGGAAGAATTTTCCTCATAAAGTATGCTTTCACTTGTAGAATGAATCAGGAAAATCAACATGTGTTTTACAGAAAATAGGAAATATTTAATGCATATAAATTTATCTGCCTTGGCAATTACTTATTTACAATTGATGATTGATACTAACAATTGAGGTAAAAATATACATGAGGTATAAATATAATATTTGAATGCAGTATCATATTTTATTTCCATTGGCAAGGTAACAATGAATAAATACTGTGGCATTTGAGAAATAGCCTTGATGCATCATGTCTCCCCCCTCCCCCATTTTCCTTTACTTTAAAGATGCACCACATCGTTATGCAGCAGTGATATGGTTAGTATGTGCATAAAATTTAAAAGTCAGGTAATGGAAGAGGAAGAGAATGAAGAAAACAATCAGATTGATTTATTCTGTTTTAAGCATCCTCTGGGTCCTTGTTTCAGGCACCCTGAATGACATCAGACCTGCCCCAAGCTGCCTGGATCAGAGTGGGCCTGGTGACAAGCTCTTTGGATGATTGATGTGCTGACACTGGAGGCTCACTGCTCTGTGGGAAACAGCGCCGTTCATCCTCTGGTGCCCATTTGATTTTTTAATGCACAGTGCTGTATCTCTGGTGCAGGATGAGTGTTGAGCCGGACTAAACTTCACTAATGATCTTGACGATGTATAACGAAGTAATCAAGTGCCTGGTTAAGATGTCACAGCAAAAATGGATTTATCTTGTCCACAGAGCATTGCCCAACAGGTCAGCTGCAGGCTGACTGTCATTTTCCTAGGTAGACATGGGAACGAAAACTTCCTAGTATGATTTTTCTTGCATCATACTGAACTTACAGAAAGCAATTTTTTTATTACTCTCAGCAAAACAGTTGCACACTGCTGATAAAAAGAAAACACTGCATAAATGCATATAATACAAAACACTGAAAACACATTTGTATTCTTTTTTTCTCCAATACCAGTTGCTAAATTAGGATATCAGTCTCTGTCCCAGACAACCGAAGAAAATCTCTCTTCTTGAAGCCAAACAAAATAAGTTATCATACTCTCTACAGTTGTTGAATTACAATAAAAACAAAAAATTCATTCTCAGTTAGGTAAGGAAAACCAGTTTGCTTAGTTTACGTAGCAATAAATAAGGTGGGGTCAAATGCAAAGTGAGCTAGGTAGTGGAGAAATATGGGAGTGATATATTTGCTTATGTTTTCTGAAACTAATGAGCAATACAGCTTTGGTCTTATGTTAGTTTAAAACCCTGTCTTTTAGATCGAAAGATTTTAATTAATGATATTGTAAAAGCATCATTTATATATAGCACAATGTGGATTCCCTGAAGCTGTTATGGCCAAAGACTCCTGACAGACCATCGTCTCCCTTTGTCTGGTGTCCAGAGTCAAGCTCAATACCATAAGTTAGTAAGAAAGTCTCAAATAACTGTGGCCACATAGGCCACTGGTCAAAGAGAAGTACATTAAATAGCATTATAACCCCTTGGCTGTGACCATGAAGAGTCTCTGATGTATTTAGGGTATGGGGTGGGGAAGGTGCTGGTGCTTACTCCAGTGGTCATCCGACGTCTCACTGAAATTGCATATGGTGGGCCCAGCAGCAACTCACAATGTAGCTTTAAATTTGGCAATGACCTCTCATCCACTGCTTTGGAGATAAAGATGAGTAATTATTTTTCCCCTCAGTATATCCCAATATTACACTGTCTGTTTTTAAACAACAAAAACATGTGGCCAAAATGCAGAGGCTTTTGATGCCATTTTCCTTTGGTTAGCTTATCTTTGGGT
This sequence comes from Jaculus jaculus, assembly GCF_020740685.1. Taxonomy (NCBI): domain Eukaryota; kingdom Metazoa; phylum Chordata; class Mammalia; order Rodentia; family Dipodidae; genus Jaculus; species Jaculus jaculus. The sequence goes on from NC_059108.1 coordinate 15,239,140, forward strand.
AAGAATTAGGGCAGAAGAACAGACTAGACATGTCACACTTTGGCGTCAGCAGCAGGCTCTACTCAGCTAACAGGGCAGTAGGGAGATGGCTTCCAGAGCAACCATGTGAGGAAGGGACTCACAGAGTCAGACAATTATTTATAAAATCAATATTTTACATATATACAGTCAAGACAGATATTCACACATATGTACATATGCTATAATACATTTATTTACAGCTGGAGATATGCTTCTTAGAAGCCTTTAAATAGCAAATTAGGTAACACGCAAGGAATAACCCATTTAAGTAACATAGATAAATGTTCTCATTTTTAAAAAATATTATATTAGTACAGATGTAGCTGTCTCTGGGAAGGCTAGAAAAGTTCTCAGAAAACTCGTGTACCTTCGGCATTGGGACTTCTCGGCGTTTCCACCCTGAGCATCACCCACGGCCTCCAGGGCTCCTTGCACTCGCCTTCTCACGCTGGTGATCTGTGCCGCAAGCATTGGTTTTGACTTCCCATTCCCTGAGTTTGATGTCACACCGGGGGAAAACTCAGATTTTAGTTTCTGGGCCCTCAGCAATGAGAGGCTGAAAAGAGTTTCTAATCCTGGCAACTTCTGCTGCACAAAGATGTCCAAAGCCTTTGCTGTACCATTCTGGGGAGTGGCCTCTGTGGGAAAAGAAAGCAGAGAGGGGCTGCAGAGATGGCTTAGCACTTAAGGAGCAGGCCTGTGAAGCCTAAGGACCCAGGTTCGATTCTCCAGGTCCCACATAAGCCAGATGCTCATAGTGGCGCATGCATCTGGAGTTTGTTCAGCTAGAAGCCCTGGTGTGCCCATTCTCTCTCTCTCTTGCTCTCTGACTGTAATAAATAAATAAAAATAAAATATTTTACAAAAGAAAGCAGAGAGGAAGTGGGGAAGACGTATATAGACCATAGTAATTGTAAAGGGAGAAAAAGCTGTTCTTCGGTCACCAGTACACCAGTACACCTGCAAACAGCTTGGGGATTCTGTCTCAAGGGTCCAAGGGCCTTGTTCTGTTACCCAAGCATATCACTTACAACTGCCTTTAAAGTAATTTTGGGGGCTTATTGAAGTAAAGTGAGAAGGTTCACATTGAATGTAGAATTTGCTGAGAGAGCTAAATCTGTATCTACCTAGACAGAGAACTCAATTCAATATCAAGAATACCTTGAAGGGAATTAGATATAAGTTTAGTGTGGTGGTTTGAATTAAGGTGTCCCTTACAAACTCATGTATTCTAATGCTTGGTCCCCAGCTGGTAGAACTTTGGGAACAGGAGCTTTCCTGGAGGAGGGGTGCTGTTGGGGGCTGACTTGTGGCTGTTACATCCAACTCCCACTTGCCAGTGTCTGGCACACTCTTCTGCCGCTGTTGTTCACTTGATGTTGGCCAGGAGGTGATGTCCATTCACTCTGTGCTCATGTCATGTTTTCCCCTGCCCTCATGGAGCTCCCTGTTGAGTCTGTAAGCCACAATAACACCTTTTCCTCCCACAAGCTGCCTTTGGTTGGGTGCTTAGTACCAGCCAAGAGAAGGGAACTACAGCATTAAGTTTCTTGTCAAAGAAACCACTAGAGGGGAAATAGCAGAAGGGAATAGTGATGGAAGAAACATAAGATTCTGATTTCCTGAGCATCTACCCTGAGTCTGTGTGTGCTCAGATGCACCAAAATATAAACAAGGGCAAAATGGAAAATGAAAATTAAAAAAAAAAAAAACCCTATCAACTAATGTAACAATTTCACTACAAAGTATATGCCCAAAGACAGTGAAGTCAGTATCTCCACTCCCATGTTCGTTGCAGCATGATATTCACCACAGCCAAGATATGAAATCAATCTAAATATCCAGTGGTGAGTGAGTAAAGAAAATATAGCATATACATATGATGGGATATGACCCAGTCTTCAAAGAGGAGAACCTGTCATTTTTGACAACATGGATAAACCTACAGGACATTAATTAAATGTAAGAAGCTAAGCAAACAATATCAAATATTGCATGTTCTCATTTACATGTGGAATCTTTTAAATGTTTTCTTTTTGTTTATTTTGAGGCAGGGTCGTCTCACTCTAGTCAAGGCTGTTCTAGAGCTCACTCTAGTCCCAGGCTGGCCTCAAACTCATGTCCACCCTGCAAAGTCAGCCTTCTGAGGGCTGGGATTAAAGGTGTGAGCCACCACACCTGGCTTTGTATGTGAAATCTTAAGACACGGAACCCACAGAAACAGAGGGTAGAATGATCGTTATCAGGGACTAAGACTCATACGCAGATGTTACACAAAAGACACAAGTTTCAGCTAGGCTGGAGTAATGCACTCAAGGGGATCTGTTGTATATGGTCACTAAAGGTTATTTTAATTAAATTTGTACATATTTATGAGGTACATAAATGATAATTTGATAAGTCATACAAGAAGCATTTCTATCTCTTCAACTGTTACTCATGTCTGTGTGTTGGGAATTTCACACTCTTTTAAGTGACTTTGAAATATATCACCATTTGTTTTAACAAACTTAAAGTGACAGAGATGAGTCTTCTAGCCTGCCCTCCTGGTGTCTCTTATTGAATTTCATTATTCTGCCCTGCCCAGACTCTTGATATATTGGGTTCCATGAATGAGTGAGAAAATGTGGTATTTGGGGGACTACAGGTAGTAACAATGTGTTGTACTCTTGATAAATACGGTGAGTAGATTCAAGTGTTCTCAGCATGAATAGTAGGAATGTGAGATAAGGCAAATGTCAATAGCTTGATCTGGCAGTTCCACGGGGTGCACATATGTCAAAACATAAATCCGTGTGCCATGACCATATAATTTTAAACTTGTTAGTTAAAAATGAATCAATGGTGGGGGGGGGGAGGGAGGGTATTACAATGGGGTATTTTTTATAATCATGGAAAATGTTAATAAAAATTGTGAAAAGAAAAAAAAAATGAATCAATCGGAGCTGGAGAGATGACTCAGCAGTTAAGACACTTGCCCGCAAAGCCTAATGAGTAGGGTTCGATTCCCCAGTATTCACATAAAGCCAGATACACAAAGTGGCACATGCGTCTGTGTTTCATCTGCAGTGGCTAGAGGCTGTGGTGCGCCCCCCCGGCCCCCGTCCATCTGTCTCTCCCTGCTTTCCAATAAATAAATAAATAATAAATGAATGTAAAGACATTAAGTAAAATGGGAAATAAAGAAGAGTAAAGTCTGGGGCTGGAGGGATGGCTTAGTGGTTAAGGCATTTGTTTGCAAAGCCAAACGACCCAGGTTTGATTCCCCAGGACCCACATTGGCCAGATGCACAAGGGAGTGCACATGTCTGGCGTTCGTTTGCAGTGGCTGGAGGCCCTGGCCCACTCATTCTCTCTCTCTCCCTCTTTCTCTGTCAAATGAACAAATAAAATAAATAAAAATAAAGAAAAGTCAGAGGGAGAAATGTCAGCATTTTAGGAAGTGGGGAGGTTATATATATAGTCCTCGGTAAAAGCTGGTTCAAGGCAATGAGGAAGAGTCTGGTGAGATTAGACATGAGCGTGACCAAGCAGAGCCTGAGGGCACATGAAGCATAACCTGCGGCTCCTGAACCCCGGGCTGGGATCAGCCACTTACTTCAGGTCTATCCTGCAGATGTGGGTCAGTCTTGACTTTCCGGAGCCACATGGTTCTATCAAGTACTGGGAGTCCATCACCGTGGCCCGTACGCCACCCATGAGCTGGGCTTCCTCATGCTCCACAGAGAGGGACACCAGGGTGCACACTCCTTTGGGCAAGTCGGTCTTCCAGGTCCTGAAGCAAAGCAAGCCACGCGTCAGGGTTAGGCTGAGTATGGTGCTAAGGTTTACACTTTTCTTCCTGCCAAAAACTTGGCCTCAGATACTAATGTCAGTGACTTGGATTAAGCTAATGGTTTCCGTAAACCTGTGGAACATTTACACAGTGCAGTTCAAAGGAAGGGTCTCAGCTGTGGGACCCTGAGGCCAGAAATGGTCCTGTGTCTCTCAAAGCTGCACTTGGGACCCCCAGCTGAGGCCCCATGGTGGTCTGCTACAGAAGCTCCTGCCCATTAGTGGAGAGGTAACTCCACAGTTGGGGAATCGACACTCACTCAATGTTCCATTCTTCTGTTGAGTACATCCATGTGGGGCCCCCCTCCTGAGAAGCCATGACGACACGAGGACATACATAACCAGGGAAAGGGGATGTGACGGCTGTGGGGACAACTCAAAGCACTGTGGTAAGTGCCAATCTGCAGGGGAGGAGCACACGGAAGGCTTCCCAGGGAGGTCGTTCAAGCCACAGCAAACGCATGATGTCTGACTGGAAAGAAACTAAACCTATGTGAGCCTGCCAACTGTCTTCAGTTACCTGAGTGGCTCTTGAATGGGAGAAGAAATTAACATAGTTGATTTGTGTCTGGATGGCAGAGGTAGAAGGTCCATTTTAGCTCAGTATAGAGAAAGACTTCTGACTGAATGTTACCATCCACAGGTGGAATGGGCCCCTGTCACAAGCACAAAAGGGCTACTGCTCAGGAAATTGTGTAGATGCAGTCACAAAATGTGAGAGCATTGGAGTAATCACCTCTAACTTCCCTTCCACCACAGAGACCTATGATAATAAGTTACATTATTCCCTGGTATTTACTTCACAAATCTGCTCCCAGGCTCAGTGGTCTCATCTGTGATTAATCTCAGTCCCACCACATTAGGAAGAGCAGCTATTATATATATGCATGATGCTATGGTTAGAGGGCATTGGGGACTTGGTTCTCCCAGACAGCAATGTTGAGAGCTGGGGCCTCAGGGAGTTGACTCTGCCCTGAAGAACAGATTAATTAAAACTCATGGGTTTCCTATTATCAACACCACTCTCACTTTTGGCTAGAGAAGCTTCTCTTTTCAGATGGTGGGGACCTTGGGATGATTCAGAAGGCACCATAGTGCTGAGAAGAAGTGACGAGGAGTGCTTAGCACTGAAACATCTCTATCACACTTTCCAAGGCTCAGGGTTCATTGCAGAAGAGGTGGCAGGAAGAATGTGAGAGCCAAAGGAAGGGTAGGACTCCTTACAATGCAATTGTCTAGATAGAAATTGGCCTCGATATTCATGACCTCACTACACAAGACCCTCATAATAGAAGGAAAAGATGATAATATCAAAAATAAGACAGACTGATTGAGAGGGGGAGGGAATATGATGGAAAGTAGAGTTGTGAAGGGGAATGCTGTGTGTGTGGGTGGGGGGAGAGAATTACCATGGTTTATTGTCTATAATTATGGAAGTTGTCAATTAAAAATACTAAAAAAGAATGTGAAATAAAGAAAAAGAAACCTTCATGGGTTAGCTGATTAATGAGTTAGTGGGTTGAAGGAGTGCCTTTGCCATAAAAGCAGTTCTCTCTGGCAGGCTTGCCTCGTGTTGCCATGTAACGCCCCATGACCTGGTTGGGAGGCCCTCACCAGAGGCTGAGCAGATGTCTCTCCCATGATCTTGAACTTGCCAGCCTTCAGAACCACAAGCTAAATAAACCTCTACTCTTTATATAAATGACCCTGTCCTGAATATTTCATTGCAAGCCACAGAAAACGAGCTGAGATCCTTGATGGGAACCTGGGCTAACTACGTCTGATGGGTCAGATGGGGCACGTCTTCAGCTGTGACTTCCTCCCCTCGCCATCCCTTGCCTTCTTGCCTCAAGCATTACAGAATCCCTGCTGGCAGAAAGCAGGTCTGGTGCAGTTGGTAGTTAATCCTCGGAAGTGCCAATAGCTCCCCACCTGCCGCATTCCCCCTAGGATACGTAAGCCTGTGTCACCTTTCCTTGTTGTTTATTGACCACCCTTCCCCATATGAACCCCGAGAGACCAAGGTGAGATGGTGGCCAGTTGTGAGCATCAGGGTATCCTTAGAGCCTGAGCAGAGAGACTGGCACAAGGTAGGAAGGAATGACGTGCTAATGCATAGCACCCTGGAGGCTTGCTGTGGGGACAGAATGAAGGAGGCGCCTTTCAAGGACTTCTCACCTTCCTCTAGAGGGCCACTATGGCTGGGGCCACCTCCACGGTTGCTATCGTGGAAAACTACCCCGTTTTCTTCTGATGAGAGCAAAGCCATAGCATTTAATGCCACAACATGACGAATGTCTTAATAACCGTGGCCATAGACTGCTCTCATAACTGCCTACATTCTCTACCAGGATGCCAAGGTTGCTGGGAAACACATAATGTTTAAGACAAATGCGCCCTTAAAAGTCAAGGTCCCCATGACCGCTACCACAGGCATAAAGAACCCACATGAAAAGTCAACTGTTAAGTTTGCCATCAAAACTTGCTTCATAAAGAAACTACTGAAATATATTTGGGGCTATCACCGGAGCATCCTTTTGCACTGCTTATCTACGAAGAGATTGTCTTTACTTTCATTTTTAATAAAAGGACATATTGTGTGAATTACATTTTGGTCAGGTTCTTTAATGTCCTTAGTTCCCTGTTCTTTCTCATGACATACTGCATTTCGATTGCAAAAACTTCCTATTGTTGACTGAGCATCCCATCCCAAGAAAATGGGAGTCTGGAACTAACCCATGAATCAATCAGAAACAATATTCCGGTGGCAGACACAGGCTCAGCAAGCCGCGCCAGGTCTGAAACCTGAATGTGTGTGTTCAGTAACCCAGCACACTTAAGACCTTTGGGGATTGTGCTTCAATTTGCATGCATAATTAGATGGGAGCGTGTGAAATTATACAGATGGGTTGTAATGTTACCCATATTGCTATCTTCAGATTCCTATCTGAAGAATTGCCTTCCCCAGAGTGATGGCAAAATCAGGAGAAATTCTTCCATTTGCATAAGTTGGCAGAAAGTGCCATCAGAAAGGAGCAGCCACTCCAGGGCCTCCTTTATGAGGAAACCAGTGATATTTATAGCCCAATAACCCGAGCGCTCGTCAAGGAGAGGGGTGTGGGTAGGGCTGCAAACTGGGTAAAGAAGCGGGAAGCCAGGCACAAATATGACAAAGTCAGGTTTTCACCGGGAGACACGAGAGCCAGTTTAGAGCTCCCGGAGGAGGGGGAGGCTGGGTTTCGGTGGCAGGGCTCCAGGAAGTGCTTAAATCTGCAATCCTTATCCGGCTTTTGGAGCAGGACCTTAGGAACTGCGGAGTCAGCCTCACCTGAGGACCACGAAGTCCCTGGAGGGATGCGGGGCCATGCTGTTCAGCACGTACTGGTAGATTTCCGTCTGCCGGTCCAGGGTTTCCACCACCTTCCACTGCACGAAGTCCTCGTCCCACAGGTGGCGTTCTCGGAGCACGCGGTTCAGCACGACCGGCGGCGGGGCCTCCACCTCCGCCGAAGCTTTCCACAGCTTCAGTGGGTTCCCGTCCCCCACCTGTGGAAAGACGCCAGCGGGGGGCCAGATGGTCATCCACATCCACTAAAAATCTACCCTCTCGTGCGAGCTGCTCATTTTTTGTGAAGCGCATGAGCGCTGCTACACACCTCAGGTTTGTGATGTGAACACTTTAACCCTTAAGATTGATCGAAAAAGGATGCTAATCCAGTCACCATGAATACACCACGAACCGGGACTTCAATCATAAACACATTGTGTGGTATATGTCAGCCACGGTTCTAACCCATTTGATTTTTATATGCTTTTCTTCTGAGCAAGCTACACTCAGAATGTGCACTGAAAAGCACTTTGATGGGGGCTGCTGAAATAGCTTAGTGGTTACGGTTAGGGCGTTTGCCTGCGAAGCCTAAGGACCCTGGTTCGATTCCCCAGACCCACACAAGCCATAAGCACAAGGGGGATCATGCATCTGGAGTTCGTTTACAGTGGCTAAAGGCCCTGGTGCACACATTCTCTCTTTCTCTCTACCTGCCCCTCTCTCTCAAATAAATAAATTAATTTAAAAAAAACCAGAAAGATATTTTATTGGGCCTGGAGTGATGGCTGAGTACTTAAAAGTACTTGCTTGTAAAGCCTGATGGCCTGGGTTTGGTTCCCCAGTGCCCACACAAAGCCGGTCACACAAAGTGGTGCATGTTTCTACAGTTTGTTCGCAGTGCCAGGAAGCCCTGGTATACCCATACTCTCTCTCTCTCTCTCTCTCTCTCTCTCTCTCTCTCTCTGCCAAAAATAATTTTATTTTCAAGCAAAGGGGGGGGGAGAGAAAGAGAGAGAGAGAGAGAGAGAGAGAGAGTCGAATGAATGAGAATGGGTACACCAGGACCTCCTATCACTGCAAATGAACTCCAGATGTTCGCACCACTTTGTGTATCTGGTTTTATGTGGATACTGGGGAATCGAACCCTGGTCATCAGATTTTGTAAGCAAAGTACCTTCAACTGTGGAACTGAAAACTGTTGGGCACACAGCTAATGGGCCCAGACAGGATTGGAATCCAGAAGTCTTGCTGCAATCTGGCGGCTTCTAGACAGGGCCTTTGACTGTTACCTAGGCTGTAATTGTTTATGCATATGCCAAACCATAGGGATAAGCAGTCCCAATTCTGTAAGCAAAGGCAAATCCATGGTTGTTAGGTAACCTTTGGTAAGGTTACCTTTTTGAAAGCAAGGTCCGTGTTGTCTGAGCTGGAACACGTGACCCATCCTTTGAACTTCTCTTTGGCTTCTTTCTGGAGGCCCTGGACAAGATGGTCCAGGTAGGTGTGGAAAGTTGCTCCAGTCTCCTCCATCTGCGTTCCCAAGTCTTCTAGGGTTGGTGCGTGGATTTCAGCCTCTGCATAGGAGTTATGAGACTGGGCCACCATCTCATGTGGAACCTGAGTCAACAGATGCATAAACAACACGGTAAGCTCAAGAAATGCGATCAAAGGAAGTGAAGCCATCACATGTTATTCAGACCTTGGGCTCATTAACAATCAAGGTCTGAGGGGCACCGGACTGGAGATTTTTTTTTTTTTTTTTTTTTTACCTACAATCTGTGCCAAGGCTTGGAGGAGCACTCCTAAAGCTGAGAACTACAAATGTGTTTCTGCAGCTATAGTTAATATTTAAAACATTACAATGGGGCTGGAGGAATGGCTTAGTAGTTAAGGCATTTGTTTCAAAGCCAAAGGACCCAGGTTCGATTTCTCCAGAGTCCATGTTAGCCATATGCACAAGGGGGCACACGCATCTGGAGTTCTTTTGAGGTGGCCAGAGGCCCTCCTGCGCCCATTCTCTCTCTCTCTCCCCCTCTCTTTCTCTGTCAAATAAAATAAAATAATATAAAATTACAATGACTTTCTAATCATCCTTTCCACTTTGCTAGTGATTTATTTTTATTTAATTTGGTAAATCTGGGCTCAGACAACTTCAGTACGAAAAGACTTTCCACACATGGTCTTGTTAAGAGAAACACCAAATATGACTTAGAAATAGTTTTACCTTTTTGGTTTGTTTTCCTCATCAACAAATGCCAATTTCATTGCCGACAGTATGCCAGATATCTCATTCACTCACTTCTTTAATGTATCTATGTCTATTCTCATAAGGTGTCATGGATTCTCAGTGACAAAGATTACACAATAACACACAGGAAGGAAGAGATGGGGGCAGGGGGAGGAAAAAAGGGGGAGGGGGAGACCCTAATCAAGTCCAGAGGTAAAATTAAACATAAAAGGATTGGCTGTCTAGCCTTGAACCTGACAAAGGAAGGTGATACAACTGTTCATATGAAAAATGTCATCATGGTGACTTCAAGTGTCTTGCACTATCAAAGCCTCCATGTACAGCTAACACCTCTTGGAGGCAAGAATCAGAGCTAGTGTGTGCGAATGGCATTATAAAATCAGGAGCAAATACAAACAATAAGTGTATCCATCTTTCCATGTGTCTTATCTCACTCCCAGAGCCATAAGGAAGGCAGGTAGAACCTTCTGCTCACCTCAAAAAGTTGGTCACATTCCATGATCATGTGAGCCAGGCCCTGAGCCGCGGCCAGATTCTCATTGAGGTCTTTTTGATCTGGCTTCCCAGTGGCGTATTTCTTCTGGATGACTCTGTAATTGAACGTGAATGTGCTGAGCAGATCTCAAATCAAAGAGTGTGTCCCGGTACCACACTTGTCCCTTCTCGTTGCTGTTCACCCCCAGATGCTATCCAGATCCCAGGCTTGCTCATATCCAAATAAAAACAATGACCACATGTCTTAGATATTCCAAGGCAGGCTGGCAGGCTGACAGCTTACACACACACACACACACACACACACACACACACACACACACACAAAAAAAAAAATTAAAAAAAAAAACAAACCTTGGAAAAGTACAGGACAGGAATTGCTGTATGGGGAGAAATTACTGTTTTCTAAGCTCAAAACCACTGAACTGTAGGCTCCCATGATTTGGATTTAAACCTAACCTTTAAAAACCCAAGACCGTAAGAGTTCTCTGTGTACTTTCCTTCTTCCCACTCAAATGAAACAAAACAAAACAAGATCTTGGGCTTTCGGAATCATGACTGAGGCCCTCTATCCTATCTTGGGGTTCTATGAACCGAACCCCACGAATGAGTTTGCCTTATCCTGATCATAAAAGGAGTCTTGGAAAAATCTACGAGTTCAAATCTAGCATGAGAACTACTTTGTTTATTTTACTTAAAAAAATAAACACATTAAAAAAAAAAAAAAAGAACCGTGGAGAAGGCCTGGCTTGGGTGTTACTGTCATGGCTGAGGAAAACTCACTTTGGAGAGCTTTCTTTCTTCAGTAAGTTCAGATGAAAAAGGGAGGGGGCCAGACACACAGCCAGGTTCATGGGCGTCATCTGATTCTCGTCCACCAAGTTCACGACGTCATTCAGGAAGCACAGCAGCGTTTGCAGGACCTCCCTGTTTTCGTCGGCCAGCAGCAGGATGGCGGCCTGCACAGCTGGAAGCCGCTGCTCTTTGGGGACATCTGAGGAAATGTGGGCACCAGGGTGTTAGAGGGACAGTGAAGAAAGTCAGGGTGAGGATGCACAAGAGTTCCAGTCGCTGACAGGAGACCCCAACAACGGCACCCGACCAAAGAAGTCACCGCTAGTGAGAGGAGGGACTGGAATTCAGACCTCGTCCCATTGTCCCTTAAGCACCAGAACCTGAAATATGAGTGGCCCAGAGGTGCTGAGAGCCAAGCACTGTCCTGCTTTCTCACACTTGATTGTCAGCTAGCTCCTCTGTCTTCAGACTGCGTGTGTGTGTGTGTGTGTGTGTGTACGCACACGTGTGCAGGAGGCAGGGGGTGCATGCAGTGGGTGCGCATGCATGCATGTGGAGGTCAGGAGATGGATGTCTGCGTCCCCGTGGTTAACTCTTCATTCACTGAGGCACGTAACCTCAGCTGAACTCACAGCTTGCGGAGTCAGCTACCCTAGCTTGCCAGCTTGCCTTAGGGATGCCCAGCCTCTGCCTCCAGAGAGCTGAGATTACAGCTTGGCCATCCATGCTCATCCAGCATTTATTTACCTGCGGGTCCAAACTTGGATCCTCACATGTGCACAGCAAGTACTCTATCTGCTGAACTCACGCCCCACTTCCAGATTGTCTTTCCTTTCTGGTAGCCCTTGGTGATGGGCTGTGGCTCTGTCCATTGGGATTCTCCACTGCCCACCCTTCTTGCCAGGCAGCTTGGGAACCATCTGCCAGGATGTCCAGGGCTCATCAGGATACACTTTTGAAAGGCATTGTATATATGGTCTCTGGGCTGGCCTTTCCCCATCCCAGAGGAACAGCCAGGCCAAGGTCCCAGCATGATCCAATGAATCATGAGTAGTGGGTGAGCTGAGTGTTCTTGGTGACCCCCCCACAGAGACAATGCCTCCACTGCAAGCCTGGCACATCTTTCCTGCTCCTACAAGTCACCAGGGCTTGATTTGCAGGACGACTGCATGGCGGTCACACGTCCCATGGTCTTGGAGACATGGACAGTGAATTATGCTTGCGGAAGAGGAACCAAGTTCCCTAAGGTTATGGGGAATAAATGGCCCTGTTCAGTCCCCATCTCCCTAGAGTGGTCCTTGTGGTGATAGCTGGTACTGTTCGTGCAGACATCACGAGTAAAATGGCTCAAAAGTATGAGTGAACAAAATGGGAAAATCACAACAATCGAGGGTGAGGTGCTGCATTTTGCTGCCCCTTGCCTGTGTTTGTAGCATGATCTTTAAAGTTCAATTCACTAATGTGTAGCTAGATAGGAGCGCTCTGGTTAACATGGCTATCTCTCTTAAGAAGCCACATTCTGGAGCAGAGATCGTCACAGCAGGGCGTCAGTACTCCTGAGGCATGGGGAGTGTGCTCGTGAGGATACCATAAGATATGGGGAAAAAAAAAATTAGAACTTTCAACAGAGCTCATGTTTTCTCTCATCTGTTAACAATACTGATTGTGCTTTACAATGTTCACACTACTCATAACATATCAACAGCGTATCGACATTATTAAAATAAATGCACACAGATATCCACTACTGGGAGAGGTACATGATAAAAACAAAAGACGGCACTTGGTGCTGTAGAGGAACTGGGGTGTCCAGGACCTTCTGCCTCGGTGCTGGACAGCTCAAAGGCTTGTCGTTCTGGGGACTGCCCATGCTGGCCTCTCCTGGTCTTCTGCAGCATCATGTAGGAGGAACCACATCCCGGGGATGGTTACAGTCTTGGACACGGTCAGTCATACAATTCAAATTTCAAGAAGAGTATGACCACATGCTCACTGTTCGCTATGCCTATTACATATCGGTAACAAGATGTAACTGGATTTTCTAGAGAAGAGCCATTTTGTTTAAATGACAGAAAAACCATTTCTTCTTCTTCTTCTTTTTTTTTTTTTCTGTATGTGCTGAAACAGAGATCGCTAATGATTTTAAGCTTGGGTATAGAATGAGAATTCACCTTATGCCACCAGACTATCTTTAATTATGCTGCTATGCAGGCAAGGTGTTACAAATGTATATATTCACAAATGTATATATTGTTCAACTTTAGCTAGCCAAACTTTTTTCGATGCCAATATTCTTCTCCACATCATTATTTTTGAAGAGTTGTTTGTCACCTGCCTAGGCTGTCTCAATGTCCTTTCAATATATTTGCTCCTTAATACCTCACAAAATATCTTCTATCCCCCCCTTTTTTTTTCTTGCAAATGGAAAGCTTGAGAAGGTCAATTATGAATCCCTAAACTCATCATTCACTTTGGATAGCCTCCTCTTTGACCTTTTCGCTCTACATGATATTGCTGTTGTTCCTGCCTCTTTCTTGGCTCTGGGAGACTATTTTAGATCTGCCTCTCAAAGTGCTTCGAGTTTATGACTCTGTGACAATCAGCCATCCATCAACATCCTCTCTGTTCTGAACACCTGTCTCTCCCAAATCTACCTGCCCTCCCCCGCCCCCGCCCCACATCCTCCCAGTCATCAAGCATTAAAACCTTTGGGTTGTCTTTGATCCCTCCACCAGTCTCTTCCTTACAGGTTGGTAGGATTAAGGTATTTTCGAGACTCACTTCCTAGTCTACTCAAGTGAATCATCTGGTGATAATACAAAAAGGCAGTTCTGTGGGTTATAGGACATATCCAGAGAGCTGGAAAGGAACTACTGTTCACTCCCCCCTCACATCAGTTTGGAAACTTGGACTTGCGGCCTATCTATCCATGGAAGGTCTATTTATCGAAGGCACCATTGGTGATCTAGAAATTCAGTCGTGTGTCAGCTCCTAAGCCTTCGTTCAGTCCTTGTCCACCCAATACCCAATACGCCAGTTCCAGATTCAAGGATCAACAATCAATTCTGATGAACTTTCACCCTTGTGGCAAGGACAGAGTTGCCAACCAACTCAATACTCATTCTCCGCCCTCTTCTTCATTCGGAAAACATGTTTCTTTTAAGTGTGGGCTACTCAGGGAAACGGGCCCTTTCCTCTGATCTAGGGATAAACCATGCTGGCTTGAACAAAAAATGGTCATCCCATTCCTCTTTCCATTGACAAGCTTAAGGAAGACGATGTAAGCCACTTTTGGCTGACAAAACAATGACAAGGCTAGGAGCTTCTGCAAGATTGATCTCCCTGAGGAAAAGAGGCATGTGTTGGGCTGGAGAGATGGTTCAGCAGTTAAGGTGCTTGCATATAAAGCCAAAAAACCCGGGTTTGATTCCCCAGGACCTACATAAGCCAGATGCACAAGGTGGTACGTTCATGTGGGGTTCATTTGCAGTGCCTGGACGTGTGTTGGACTGGAAAGATTGCTTAGCGGTTAAGGCATTTGCCTGAAAAGCCTAACAACTTGGGTTCAAGTCCCTAATACCCATGTAAAGTCAGATGCACAGAGTGGCACATTCATCTGGAGTTCGTTTGCAGTGGCTGGAGACCCTTGTGTGCCCATTCTTTCTCCCTCTTTGAAAATAAGTAAATAAAATATTTTAAAAAGAGAGACATATGTCGAAGAAGAAGCCATGTCTCTCTTCTTGACTTTGTGATTTTGCAAAGGCACATTCACTATAAGCTGTGGCAATCGTGTTGTGACTTGTACAGTCCTTAAGCCCGCCCACTGAATCATAGCGTAATTCCAAAGGGAAAGTTACCGGAAGCTGACTTTGCCATGGCATCACTGGGCTGCAGAATTACCCCACACATAGATGGTTAAATTTTAGATTTTTTTTCTGTCATGTGAACTAATACAAAATTCTCATTGGTAATCAATGATTTGTGGGAGTTTGGGTTCTGCAGAAGGTGTCATCATCGGTAAGACAGTGACACCTGAGGGATTGTGGTCTTGGCCTAACTCATCAGCCGTCACCTGGTGTTGCCTTGTACTTCTACCACCGTGTAACACGGGCCCGTGCGCCCTGCCTCACGCACACTATGTTTGTTCCATAACCTTCAGCTGTGGCCTCGAACTCACGGCGATCCTCTGACCTCTGCCTCTCGAGTGTTGGGATTAAAGGCATGCGCCACCACGCCCAGCTTTCTTCTTGTTTTTAATATTTTATTTTTATTTATATTTATTTATTTGACAGAAAAAGAGGAAGGGAGGGAGGGAGAGAGGGGAGGGGGAATGGGCACGCCAGGACCTCAGTGCCACTGCAGACGAACTCCAGACACGTGTGCCCCCCCAACCCCCTGCATCTGGGTGCATCTGGCTAACGTGGGTCCTGGGGAATCAAACCTGGGCTCTTTGGCTTTGCAGGCAAATGCCTTAACCGCTCAGCCATCCCTCCAGCCCACCTGTCCCTTTCTTCACCAACTTCTCACGTCACCCATCTTGGACTCATCTTTGTAACCTTGTTTATGGAATTTCTCGAACCTTCTTGTACTGCAGCCACTGTCGTCAGGTCTTGTCTCTCTGTTGCAAGATCCTGAGGTGCAGATAGTGAGTCTCAGCCACTCATATTCTTTGCGACACCCGGCCCAGCACCCTGTACATGAGCCCTGCTCTGTCAATGTTTGCTCAGCTAAAATACAGCCCTGCTTTGACCTTGCTTCTGGATTATCAGGCTAGGCAAGAGCCAACAACATTTATCTCTTAGCAGTGATCTAGCTTTAGCTACAGACTAGTGTCAACTTCAACCTAGCGCTGATTAAATGTAAATACTCCTATGTCACACTTCCAGACCATAAGGGAGGCTTAATTGAAAAATGGAGTTCGGCTTTTCATGGTACCACCATTGTGATGCCCTGTGTATCATTAATTCAACTTAACCTATTCACCTTGACAAAATAATATTTACATAGTGCAGCACCTCTTTATTCTGTTCTTACAAGTAGTACTTATCATAATTCTTTCTGAATTTGTAACATTATACACTCCTTAGATATACCTTGATCTTCAGAGTGGCTCAATTTCATGTCATGACCCACATTGGGTGTAATTTGTTGCATAATCAGAGATGGTAGGCCAATTTTTTCCCCTAAAGAATAGATACTTGAACTATGAAAATGATTCAAGCTGGGTGTGGTGGCATATACCTTTAATCCCCAGAACTTGGGAGGCAGAGGTAGGAGGATCGCTGTGAGTGTGAGGCCATCCTGAAACCACACAGTGAATTCCAGGTCAGCCTGGGCTACAGTGAGACCCTACCCTGAAAAACCAAAAAAAAAAAAAAAAAAAAAAAAAAAAGATAAGAAAATTATTCATAATAGTAATATTACATGTGGTGGTTCAAACGTAAGGCCCCCCCATGTCTCTCACATTTGTGATTAAACTTCACAGTCAATCCCCAGCTGGTGGGAACTCTGGGAACTGGAGCCTTATCAAAGGAGGCGTGTCACAGAAGGCAAACACTGAGGCTCAGTAGCCTAGCTCCAAGCCCAGAGCCTAGACTACTTCCAGCCAGATATGTAATTAGATGAAACTTCCTCTTGAGACTGTAAGCCGAAATAAAGCCTTTCCTCCCATAAGATACTTTTGGCTGGATGTTTTTTCTTGGTGACAAGAAGGTAACTACAAAATAGTTCCAGCAAAAGACTCATATATATATATATATATATATATATATATATATATATATATATATATATATTGATATCCTCCTTTGCATTTAGCAGGATAGACTTCCAGATCAGTTTTTATTTTCAATGACTATTTTAGCCATAGTAGCTTTGCCAAGAACTATTAAGGTAAGATAAGTTAAAACATTCTAAGTTAAAATATGTTAGTTGTCTTAAGGTGTAACCTTGATTTGGTTTGCTTGCATTTCATTAATTAAAACAAATTTGCTTTTTAAAAAAATATATATTTTATCTATTTATTTATTTGAGAAAGAGAGAGAGAAAGAAGAAGCTAGAGATAGAGAATGGGTGTGCCAGGGCCTCTAGCCACCGCAAATGAACTCCTAACATATGTACCACCTTGGGCAATGTGGCTTTATGTGGGTACTGGGGAATCAAACCTGGATCCTTTGGAAAAAATTCACCTTTAAAATTAAGGCTTAATAAATACCTACATGCACAATAAATTCTATTGTGTCCATTTTCTTTTAAAATTTATTGGAAGTACTCTAAAAATTTGTTTGAGATGTCACAAAACCTCACTGAGAAGGGATATTTTGATGTTGGGAGATCTATTTAGCTTCATCAAGACTGGACTAGAGATTTCCATAGCAAACCATGGCCAAAGAGGTTAGGGTTATAACTTCTCCGTGGCCTTTATAAGTTCATGCATTACCAGTGAGAAGACAGAGCAACATGACCGACACTTACACTGGTAGATGTGAAGGAAGGTCTCGCTGAGCTTGTTGGTGAAAAGGGGCTCAGGGAGGTCCCTGAAGAACTGTTTCACCATGTCAGCCACGTCGTATGCTGACTGGTCTTCGTAGTTGACGTTCTCAGGAAAGTTCTCGTTCATTTGACGTAGGGCGTGGATCCGAGACTTCACCCCTGACTTGCGAAAAAGACCCACCTGAAATGAACCATGAGGACGTTTAGGTCAGAGGTCACCTTTCTCAGGAATCCTGGATATGATGACAAGACCTGGGACAGGACCGGATGAACTGGCATGGCATCATAGCTTGTAAATTTTGACAACACTAACTTAACTTCTCTGTGGAAAAGGAAGATGTGGATAGTACTTCACCTCATGGAGCTGTGGTGGAAACTCAATGAGAAAACAAACATGTTCTTTATGATGTAAGTCTTTTATAGATGGTATAATTTTACTCTTCCAGTCAACAAGTAGTGATTAAGTACCTGCATCAGGCACTCTTATGCTGGGAGTCATTAGTGGGCAGGAAAGAAAAAACTTCTCTAACTTTTAGCATTTACACTTTCATGGGGTTTAATATACATACATACATATATATATATATCCATAAATGCATGCACATATGTATATATGTTTATATATATATAATTTATTTATTTATTTATTTTTTTGAGAGAGAGAGGCAGATAAGAGAGAGAGAGAGAGAGAGACAAAGAATGGGCAGGCCAGGACCTCCAGCTACTATAAGTGAACTCCATACACATGTGCCACTGTGCATCTGGCTTATGTCGGTACTGGGGAATTGAACCTTGGTCCCTAGGCCTTGCAGGCAAGTGCCTCAACTGCTAAGTCATATCTCCAGCCCTCACGGGGGATTTTGACATAGTTTAGTTCACGGGAGGTTTGGTGGAAATAATGTCTTTGGAGGATGGAGGATCTCAGAGAAACAGCCGTCTCCCTTTGGGGAAGAAGTCTACAAGGAATATACTCAAGAAACGAAAATATTCCTGTAAGCATTAATAAATTGTTAAGGGCCTTATCTGCTTTTGTTTCTTAAGCATAGTTGGCACTTGGGATGTGTTTTTCTCATATTGTGCACTTTCTGCCCTGTCTGATAGGCTGTGTAGACATTCTCTAGTGAATATGATTCATATTAGCTTTTTTTATGGACATTATCACATCATACCTTTTTCATCTCTAGGACTTAAACTCCTACTTGCTTGACAAACATAGCAACAAGACACCAAAAAAGCTAATGACCTTCACCGCAATGAGCTGATGTGAGGGATGTAAGCAGAGCCCTCCTTGTACAGTGAAGGTCCTGGGTGAAGTGGGGGGGCTGCGTAGGTCAAGCTCAGGTTCTAGAAGCCTTCCCACCCTGAATTTGCCTCTGTCCATACTACAGCTGAGCTCTCCTGGGCTCTCTGGCTCAGAGTGAAATCCTATGGATCGTTCAATGCCCACAGGGCACTGAGCTGCTGCTCACAATCCAGCCTTTTGCCTCTCACTCTCCACGCCCCTCGCCCCTCCCCCCCCCAGTGGGTCACAGGTTGGTTCTCTTTTGCAAAGCGAGAGGGGGGATGTTCCTGAGTGGTTACACAAGTGGACAGAGGTCACTGCTTTCCACTGCTCCTGTCCCACATCTCTGGAGAAAGGCATAAGCGCAGTTGTTTCACTAGCTCTACCATCTCAAGTTCACACCTGGGCGCTGGCCCAAGCTCGAGCATATCAAACGAAGACTCTCTCTCTCTCTCTCTTTTTTTTTTTTTTTGGTTTTTTTGAGGTAGGGTCTCACTCCGGTCCAAGCTGACCTGGAATTAACTGTGTAGTCTCAGGGTGGCCTTGAACTCACGGTGATTCTCCTACCTCTGCCTCCAGAGTGCTGGGATTAAAGGCGTGCGCCACCACGCCCAGCTAAATAATTGTCATCACCTCATTGCTGTGATTATTTATTTATTGATTTACTTACTTTTTGAGGTAGGGTCTCACTCTAGCTCAGGCTGACCTGGAATTCACTATGTATTGTCAGGGTGGCCTCAAACCTTCAGTGATCCTCCTACCTCTGCCTCCAAGTGCGAGGATTAACAGCGTGCGCCACCACACCTGAAATGAAGACTTGCTTGATCGCTGCTATAAATGGGAGCAGCCCTGACTCTTGTAAGCTACAGTAACAACAAGGGAAGGAGGCTGCCATTAAAGAACAGTCAGGTTTTTGTAGCTGTCAGCTGCATAGGTCACAGGGGAAATTAACCAGTGCTACTTCCTGTGGTCATAAGAAGAGAATTCTTAATAAACGCCTTTTAAACTAAAACTTCCGAGACCTATCACTTTAATTCCAGACATCAGGATACTCCAGCTGTCATTGAAAATGTTAAGTTGCCTTGTTCAAAGTTTGCTATGTCTCGAAAATGCAAAAATGTGTTTTACTTAGCTCATTCTCTGTGAAGAATCTAAAAAAAAATACTTATTTTCCTTTGGCTGGAAGGTATTTCAAATTGTATCAATGTGCACAGCAAGAAAGCATGCATTATAGAAAGAAAAGTTCATGGTATCTAATGGATGATGATCAGAGTGAGATCCATCTTCAATTTGTTTATATCCTTGAATGTTTTTGATTCTGGAAGGAGGCCCAGAACTGTGTATATCACAGAGCTCATGGAAGTTCTCAGAGTCTCAATCCCCTGGAGGGGAGTTCTTAGGTGTGACTCACAAATGTTTATCCAGATATGAGTCTGTATTATAGCATTTGATAATATAATTCTTATGTTTTAATTTTTACTTATTTATTTGTATGTATACACATACATTCACATACACATATGTATGCAGGCATATGTCCCAGGGTCTCTTCCGGCTGTGACTAGATGCCAGTCTGGCTTTATGTGGGTGGCTGGAGAATTGACTCAGGACCAGGAGTCTCTGTAAGGCCTTTAACTGCTAAGCCATCTCCCCAGCTCTGAATTCTCAGTTTGTTTTTTTTTTTTTCTAAACAGCAGAGAAATACAGACCAGCTCTATAAAAAGAGTGCTTGTGTTGAAACTGTCAAGCTGCTTCATCTTCCCACTGTGTCCTGTGGGCTCTTTTGGGGTCTGCACCGAGGCTGACGCGCACACACACACCCCAGGAATACTGTCTAAGTGTTGTTCTGTCTCCACGTTTCTCTCTCCTTTCCTCAGACACTGTTGTTTTAATTATTTCAAACACGTCTGGAGTTCTCCAGCTGCAAGCTTGGAGGTGCAACTTCCGCCTCTAAGCTCACAGACTGTCTAGAGAGTTGTCAGGGATTTATTCACTCTGTCTCGAATTCTGACAAAAACCTTCCTGCCCTGTCTTCATCTTCTTGGGGATGTGGGAAATAAGTGTGGGTTATGTGCATTGTTTTGCAAGTCGGTCCTGAGCTTAGTAAAGGAAAGGTGGTTGGTCTTACTCAAGTCGGACCAAATTCCAAGTATAGTAGCTAAGGCCAGCTGGAGGGAAAGAAGGAAAGAGGTGTAGCCTTCACAAACCCATCAGTGAGCTGGCAGATGAACTAACCAGGCACCGTCCTATTGCCTGGCTCCTTGTTATTGTTTCTGTGTGAGGTCGTGAGGTCCCTGGTGCTTAAGCTGCTCCCACTGGGGCTTCTGTTAGTTTTAGCTCGCAGCACCGCGACACAGCAAGTGGATCCTTACGGAGTCAAGTCCTTCTAGTGGTGTGGGATCCTGAGAACCTGGAGAGAGCCTCCTATTTAACTACACAGGACAGTTGAGCCCTTGCCAAATTTCCAACGTAGAGACAAAATTTTCATTTTTGACTAAAGACATTTATCTAAGTGAAAAAAATAAAAATAAAAAGGAGACCGTGGCTTCCAAGGGCATCCTTGTCACTGTTGATAAGAAGTGACCCCAGGCCCTTCAGCTCATAGTGAGCTAGACAAATAGGATGGCCTGGTTTTCCCTTGCTCCTGTGTCTGTCACTAGCGGATGGGCGATCCGAGCAGTCATAGGGCCCGCAGTCTGTTGAGCGCTCTGCTCTCACAGCTCTGAAATTCTCAATAATATATGTACGAGGAATTCCACCTTTTCATTTTGAGCTGGGCCTCAGAAAAGACTTGCCCAGTCCTGCTCTCACCTGTCTTTCACAAGAAAGCCCCGCTCAAGCACTCTCTAAGAGGGGGACGGTGGTACTCAGCAGTACAAAGTCCATTTCATGTGCGTGTCTCCAGTCTCTCCCCAGCCGAGGATAAAAGCACGAGCGACGAGTTTCCCTCGGGGACTGCTTTCCTCTCTCTTCGGTTTCTCTATCTAAAAATCCTACCTATGAAAAAGCCAGGACTCAACATATCACGTATGCAGATGGTCCCAGAGCATTCCACTATAGCTGTGGGCAGTGGGTAAGACGATGAGCAGTGATGGGGTGAAAGGATGCTTGCCTTGAGAATGAAGTGTCTTCCCACTCTAATTGGGCTTTTAAAATGTACTGCTCCATTAGAAGGAGTGGCTGGGCATGAATGCTGCATTAGAATTCAAATTTCATCTAAATAATATTAAATCTCCTCCCTGGCATCCTGTTTATGCTAATCCTTTCAGGGCTTAATGATGTTTATCAGGACTTCCATTTCCTCTTCTTTAGAAATGGGCTCTGCTAATGAACAAAGGTTGGCTTTATGCAGCGAGAGCGATTCATCAGCGGAGTGTGCGGCGGGCACCGACTCTGAGGCACTGCAGGTTTAGCCCTTCACTGCAGCGACTTCATATTCATCAGGAGCCAGGGATAACCTATGCCTCTGTGCACAGTTGATTTAGGGCAGAAATAAAATCCTCAGCCAACAAAGCAAGGCCAGTCTCACACGCGGCTACCATGTCTGAATACAAATGGATGGTAATTGAAGGCTAAGCTTCCTCATTTCATCTGAAGCCATCTGCAAGGGCGAAAATGGAAGCAACTGGGCTTCGTCCTGTATAAACTGCTCTGCACCCAGGGAGTGTGGGAGGTCAAGTGCTGGCAGTGCGTCAAGTCCCTGAGTGGCTGGCTCTGACTGTCTGTGAGGGGTGCTGATGTTCCAGAGCCATGGTTAGTCTGCGAGAAGGGCCAGCTTCATGGCAGGCAGCCTCCTGCTGTGATAGCAAGACCAGCACCTTGGGGAGAGTCCAGACGATGGTCCGAGATGCGGCCCACAGGAAGGACGTTTGGGGACATTCTGGTCTTCTACAGCTCTGGGGCTGAGATTGCAAGAACTGTGCAGAACTCAATCTTTTCATGCCCAACCAAGTAAAGTACTCTTGGCAAAGAGAATATTTGCCTCTTGTTTTTAATCATTCCTTTTCACTCTCACTCTCACTTTCCTTTCCTTTCCTTTCCTTTCCTTTCCTTTCCTTTCCTTTCCTTTCCTTTCCTTTCCTTTCCTTTCCTTTCCTTTCCTTTCCTTTCCTTTTCTTTCCTTTCTTCTCCCTCTTTTCTTTCTTTCTTTCTCTCTCTCTCTCTCTTTCTTTCTTTATTTTGAGGTAGGGTCTCACTCTAGTCCAAGATGACCTGGAATTCACCATGTAGTCAGTCTCAGGCTGGCCTCGAACTCACGTTGATCCTCATACTCCTGCTTCCTGAGTGCTGGAATTAATGGTGTGCGCCACTACGCCCCACTCCTTCTCTTTTCTGAGTCATTACCTTTTCTTTGCTCTTAAGTCTCTAGGTCTGTCTTCCTCCTGTGCCCGGCTTTCTTGGCTTCTTCCTCGCTTCTTCACATTTCCCTGTTTCCTTCCTGTCACCACCGTCCTGACCACAGAAAGGCTTCTCTGTGTGTTCCCCACTACGGGACATGCCAGTGAAAGGGCTTAGAAGGCCAGGATTCCAGTAGGAAGTGGCTACGCTACAGTCCCTTTGACACTCAACAGATTATTTCTTGTGACTGATATAAGAGAAACGTTGCCTTGTTCAGTCTGATGGCATTTTAATCGGGATTTATGCCCTCAGAGTGAATCTTTTCCTTACAAAGCTTTGTCTACACAATTTTTCACAATGGGACTCTTTGAAATGGACATTGGGAATAAGTTGGTGCGTAGGGGCTGAGGAGGTCTGTGTACCCACTCTCCTCTCTTCATATGATTTTATTTCCTCTACATGACTCTGGCTTTGGAAAGGAGCTAGGACTGATCTCAGTGGTCATACAGCTGGTGCACATCAGCCAGCACCCACAGGGTGCTGTTTTTATTCCCCACTGGAGACTAGGTGCTGAGTGGAATGGTGACTTTGCAGTTCACTTATTTCTATTCAACTTGGTTCGAGAAAGGTTTTAGGATGACATAATGGCTTCTAAACAACAATAAAGACAATGAAAGATACCAGATAGGAAAACTACATCAAGAGAAAAAAAAAAAAAGAAAAAGAAAAAAGATAATTGGAACTAGGCATGAGGCTGATGCAGGAAATTTGGGTCCCCCAAGTACATACTATGAGCAGAGTACATATTAAGCTCTGAACTTCCCACCAGCCTACACAGAGAGGAAAACATGCCCAGTCAGATGAACGTGGTGTTTATAATATAAAACACAGAGCAGTTGTCCAAAAGAAACAGTTTCAAACAGTGTTTGGAAGCCAAGGGGATGGTGGTGGGGCGGGAGCTCTTCCTCCTATTCTCACAGAAAGGTCACTACATGATGTAATGATCAATATCATCAACACACTCTTGACAGTGGATTTATCAATGAGTTGGGTAGGGCCCCGCAAACTGCCTTTTGGTGTTGGAGACAAAATTACTCTAAAAGTCCAAGAAGGAAAACAGCTGTGACAGTCCAGTGGCAGAAACCTAGACTGGGGTTAGACAGACTTACATGGAGATGTTAGCCCCACCACTGACACCAAGGTGCTAACTCTGGCCAAGGAGGATGTGGGGTAATTGAGGCAATGAAAGCAGAACGCTTTGTATGCCTGCCTCAAGCATGCTGGGCGTCAAGAGAGATTATTGCTGAACTGATGGTACAGACAGACTGACTTTCCTTTTGGTGCTCCTGAACAGACACTGCTTTGTCTGACGAGACTCTTTTCAAACCTGGGCCCTTAGGCTTCTCAGGCAAGTGCCTTAACCCCTAAGCCATCTCTCCAGCCCTTCTGACGAGACTCTTTGATGACACTCCGGTCATGCTTCCGGAACAAACCGTCCCAAAGGACAGAAAGGAGGGCTCTGAGAGAATCATCGAAGAGGTGGATCTGGCATATATATACCTTTACAAACACTGAGAAGCTTGGAAAAATGTGCTTGACTCAAAAGCCATCTACCCTTTTCAAAACAGAATCTTGGATGTGTACCTGAAAACCAACCAATTAAAACTGGAGTCATTCAAGTCCCAGGTCAAGGGGCATGGTTGCAATACTTTCAGCAGTGGAAAAAAGAACAGAACATGTATTTCCAAATATTCATCAGATCCTACCTCCCTGATTTTTTTTTCCCCAAGTAAAATACTCATAGTACATTAACTTTGCTTAATGTGTATTCTTGGTAGAGTCTCTTTAAAAAATCTGTTTAAGTCACCAGATTTATTGGCTTGCTCTATTGGCATGTTACACACAAGCCAATTAATGTTGGGTGTCTGCCAGAGATGAGCACCCTGTTTTAAAGTCTGTTGTCCTTATTTATGAGAAATGAGAGGCAAGGGACTAAAGTAATTTTTGAAAACCCAAATCCAAATGTGTGAAAATGGGCACCTGGGTAGTCTGTAATATAAAAAGGGTCAAGGGAAAACACAAACTCAGCCCAGCTAAAGACGGTTTCAAATGACAAACTTACTCCTTTGCTTTTGCTCCACTGAAAACTGGCATTTAATTCATTAAGAGCTCATGTAGATTCTAAATATGGCTTTGGTTTTAATGTCTCTACAATTATTAGTAGCCAAGATCTTTGAGTTCATGTAGCTTAGCTCATTCCTGTCCACTGAACTCAAGGCCAAGGGTAAATCGACATTGGAGTGCAAATAATCTCAGGGTGGTACAGATTTTTCATAAAGCATTAAAGATAAACAGAGGCTGTTATCGAATGCCTGCCTGAAAATGCTTCTGGCTACTCAGGGTTGCAGTTTGTGCAGCGGGAATGTAACTTTTATTTTGGACAGAGTATCTTAGAAACTAGTGGGTGTTAAATTGGAGGAGCTGAATAAATTATAGGATGGATTTAACTCTGGGCTTAATCAGAGTCCACTATTATCATGGTCCCTGAATAGTCCAGGGGGGCAGAAAATGATCTCTGAAGTTTTTAAGCATGAACTTTTTTTTATTTTTATTTATTTTTTTTAGTTTTTCGAGGTAGGGTATCACTCTGGTCCAGGCTAACCTGGAATTCACTATGGAGTCTCAGGGTGGCCTCGAACTCACGATGATCCTCCTACCTCTGCCTCCCGAGTGTTGAGATTAAAGGTATGTGCCACCACGCCCGGTTAAGCATGAACTTTAAAAAAATTTTTTTTTTGTTTATTTATTTGAGAGTGACAGACAGAGAGAAAGAGGCAGAGAGAGAGAGAGAGAATGGGCACACCAGGGCCTCCAGCCACTGCGGACGAAATTCAGACACGTGTGCCCCCTTGTGCATCTGGCTAACGTGGGTCCTAAGGAATTGAGCCTTGAACCGAGGTACTGAGGCTTCACAGGTAAGCGCTTAACCACTAAGCCATCTCTCCAGCTCAAAGCATGAACTTTTTGATCAACTCTTTTAGATGAGGGGATATTTGATTTAGCTGATACTAATTTCTTATTTTACTTGTGCATTTAAAAAAATGTAAGTACATATATCTTGATTTAAATTTTTTCATCATTGTACTGCTTCTAAATATTAATCATTGCAGACATGAAAACCAAATTCCTCTCTTCAAATATAACATAATGGTGATAATAGAATGTGGTGAATGGAATGGTAGCACTGGGAAAATAGTGAAAAAAGAAGTAAGGTGCATCGCTTATCTTCCAGTTTCTAGGGAATATAAATTACACATCACATATACAAATTATTAACATTATCCTTTTGTGGCTATCCCAGGATGTCCCTCAAGTGACGTCCTCAAGTAGCTTAACAAGGATGTCGTCCGGTGGTCACATTAAATTTTGACATATGAGGATGTAAGTGCTTAGAGTTTTTGGTGAGGCACATCTTCATACCGGGTAGCCCTGGCTCAAGTCTGGCATCCCAGCAACCCAGATCCAGGTTTGAGATAAAGCGCCCTACCTGGTCGAGACAGTTGCTACGTAGATATCGCAGGGCTTGCTGAATGCTCTGAGGCAGGGGCTGTCCCGTCCTCTGCACGTGGACTATGAGAGGAACGCCAAAGACAGCCCTGTCTTTGTAGTCGGGGACTTTCATCCTCTTCATGAACTTTGGAACAGACCTAGAATTCATAGAAACCACATCATGCAAGGCTCCTGGAGCAGACCGTGCAGAGAAGTTGGGGAGGCAAGGAGGAGGCCAGGCACGCTCTTGTTGGGATACCTCAGAGTTTCGACTTTCTCTCTGCTGAGTCACAGTTCGTGGTGGGGTGACTCGTGGCCCTTGCCCACGTGTTATTTCTACTGAACTGAGTGGTGCACGCCATCGGAATGTGTGTGTGGCCCTGTTTTCAAGTCAGGTGGACAATGTTCTACCTCAGTTTTGACAGACACACGTTTGAAGTGATCCGATGAACATACAGAACTCACAGAGGAAGGATACGTGTGGTTGGGTTAGAGGAGAATGGAAGGGAGAGGAGTTGAATCACATTTCCTTTGCTGTGCTCTTGCTTTTCTACAGCCAGTTCTGCTTTTTAAAGGGAACTTCAATATACAAGCATATATCAATTTGACCAACTTATAACCACTTTGAATACTTTTGGAAAAGAACCACTGGCTTTTCTACAGACATATCATGTAACATAAAACAATTGCTTGCATATTTTATATATGTATTTTAAAATTTGCCTATTATTTGGCTGTGTGTGCACAGGCGCACGTGTGTGCATGCCAGGGTTTCTTGCCACTGCGAATGAATGCCTACCCAGATTTACATGGGTGGCTGGGGGGAATTGAACAAGGGTCACCAGGCTTTGCCAGTAAGCAGCTTTAACCACCTAGCCGTCTCCCCCACCCCCACATTATATATATATATATATATATATATATATATTTTTCAAATCTATCAATTCATTTCCAATAGGTACCCATACAAGTTCCAATGCGTGCTTTAGCCTACTCCTTAATTCCAAAGGTTGACCGCCTAGTCTCATCTCTGTTTGCCAGTGGAAGCAGACGTGTACTTGAAGAATTCTACGGTCTTTGGAGGAGGTAACACTGCTAAGTCATGACGTCTGCGTGGGGCCACGAGGCGCTAGCGGCAGATGTTTGCTCTGCAAGCTGCAGGCCCTACTTTATGGCGAGCTTATTTTTAATTCCTCTCTTCACAACTAATCACTCTTGACTCATCTTTTTTTTTTTTCCTCCTCCTTCTTGGAGCCTGACTGCCTTCCCTGGCAACCTACTGAGAGCTACAAATAAAGGCGGGCCTTGCTGCTGACTTCCAGAAGGCAGCTGGCAAGCAGAACGCTGCCTGGCGGTTTCCTGGAGAGGACGGTGCCACAGCGAGAGGCTGTGCAGACACCAGAATTTGCGTCAATGCCGGTGGCTTCATGCCAATGCCCACTTAGCTGTGATCACGTGCCACGCGTGACCGTGAACGTGCTACGCACCAGGACCAGCCGTGCTTGTTGGACATGGAGTACTTCTCCATGATGGCCGTGAGGCGAAGCAGGGAGAAGCGCTGGAGCAGGCTCAGCTGGCCGGCCGTCTGGCTGCTGATGTGCGCTGACGCAGGGGACGGCTGAGGCTGGTGTGAGAGCCGGAAGCTGTTCCATGGCAGGCGCCTGCAGCGGAGATGGATGCGGGGGAAAAGGCGGTCACTCCGGGCTCTCGCTTCTGGGAAGCGGGAAGCACAGCTATCCCTCGCATAAGCCCTCGCGTGGCTGGCCAAGGAGTTTCGGAACTGAGAAACTCACAGAGCAAAATGGAACAGGGCCACGGACGTGCAGAAGTGTTATTTCGCAAAGTTCTAAGCATCTGGGAAAAGTCGCATTATCTGCTTCTTCACAGGATTTCAATAAGTGACACAATAAATTCTATCACCTTTTTTTAAAATTTTATGCCCAAATTTGTCCCCAAAGTGCTCAGAACAGCTGAGACAGGGATTAAAGGCATGCACCACCACATCCAGCAGGGAGAGGGAAAGAGGGGGGGGAATGGGAGTGCCAGGGCCTCTAGCCACTGCAAATGAACCCAGATGCCTGCACCACTTTGTGCATCTGGCTTTACATGGGCAATGGGGAGTCAAGTCTGCGCCATCAGATTTCGCAAGCAAGTGCCTTTGACCACTGACCATCTTCCTAGCTCCAGAAATTTGTCTTTCCTACAGACATAGAGATTAAACAAATGTCAACACATTCATTTCTCTGTTTACCTTTTATTTCAAATTTAGTTTTATTCAAAAACGGTTTGCGTTTTTTTTTTTTTTTAATGTGCAAAGTTCTAGCCATGCACCTTAGGTGAATGTTCACAGATAACTGCAGGCCAGCACCTGTGCGTGGGCTCCTCCCATGACTTTGAAACAATATTAATTAAAATGCCTGTATATGTGGCTGGAGAGATGGCTTAGCCATTAAGGCGCTTGCCTGCAAAGCCTAACAACCCAAGTTCAATTCCCCAGTACCCATGGAAAACCAGATGCAGAGTGGCACATGCATCTGGAATTCCTTTGCAGTTTCAGGAGGCCCTGACACACCCATCCTCACTCTGTCTCTCTCATAAATAATTAAATCAATCAAAAAATAAATTTCTCTTTCTAACTACCTAGAGCACTTACAGTAGCCCCAGGCATCTATCTGGGTTCGTTAGAGATATAAAGAAAGCATGTCACCCACCTGTTTGGCCTGGTCAGAGAGGCCCCTACACCGGAATCCCTCCTTTCTCTGACCCCAGTGGCCTCGGATTCGTTCAGGGATGTCCCATCCCTTTCCACGTCGCTAGGTGTTGTCCGCCCTTCCGAGGCAGAGTTGCCTTCAAAATCTAAGGTGATCTGATTAGGAGATGGGAAGATCGATAAGCCAGGCCCCCCCAACACCACCTCATGACTTTGCAGTTCTGGCAAGATGTTTTTGGACCAGTCATCAACTACCTCTTGGAGCCCATTGACATGCTGGATAATGTCATCCAGCTGAGGTAAGAGGTCATCCTTCTCCAGGTCCAGCAGATCGCCCGTGCTGGCGTACAGATGGGAGCCGGGGACGTTGTCATAGATACTGACTCGGCTGGCTCTGTGGCAGGAGGCCATGAGCCTGGGCTCCCTCATGCCAGGGCCCTGCTGTCTGCTCAGGGAGATGCTCCCACTTCTCCAGGTAACCCCATTGCTGTTGTCCATGGGTGAGAGGCTCTCAATGGAAAGAGCCTTGGGGAAAGTGCCTGGTTTGTGATCCTTGGGAATATGTACCACCAAGTTCTCTTGGGAGTGAAACCCATGCGCGTGGTTTGGGTCTCCTGCCTCCCGCAGCGCTGGCCCCGCCAACACATCGAGGTCCTCCAGGTACATGCCCCCACGCTTGTTGGCTTCCTGGTGGCACTTGCGCTCCTTTAGGCACGGCGTGCTCACCCTGCTGCTGGTCTCTGAAGGGCTGCTCTCCCCACTGGACTTGCTGGAGCATGGAAGCCCTCTCCTACAAGCAGCAGGGGGCGAGTTCTGCAGATCCCCGTTGGGTATTTGGATGCACTGCATGGCCTTGAAGGACTCGGGCTCCTGCTGCAACACAGGCCCGCTGATCACCAGGCCACCCGTCCGCCCTGGCCCCTTAGGCCTCCCGTGTGCTCCCTTGGCTCGGAGTGTTTCCATGCGTTTCAGAAATGATTTGGCCCTGGCCCTGGTGGGTTTCTCATTCTTGGGGTGGAAAGAAAAGCTGAGAATGTCTCGGGGGGATTGTGGGAGACTGCTGCTGACCAGGGTGGTCTCCGGCACGGGCGGTCCTTCGGCGCAGTGATGGCCCGACTGGCTGCGGCCGTCGCTGCCCCCGCTACTCTCGCTGTGGATGGAGCAGACCTCGGGCTCGCTCAGGTCAGTGAGGACACTCTCACTGCTGGTCGTGTTTCTCATCCTACAGCCTCCCGGGGACTGGGTTCTGTCTCCCCCAGGGAACAGCGTGTTCAGGTCATCCACACGAGACCACCTGCGGCTGGTTCTTTGGAAAGTCCATTTGTCGCTGATACAGAGATCTTCCTCATCGGAGTCGTCATCCTGCAAAACATCCGGCACATGCTCAGTACACGGACCAGGGCTGTGCAAACTGCCTCCTTGTCCTCTGTCACCCAGCCCCTGCTGGGGTTCTTGGGTAACCCTGTGCTATCTATGTTCCTCCCTAGTTCACAGAGGACCTCTTCTCATTTCCTTTTTTCTTTCTTTCCTTCCTTCCTTCCTTCCTTCCTTCCTTCCTTCCTTCCTTCCTTCCTTCCTTCTTTCCTTCCTTCCTTCCTTCCTTCCTTCCTTCCTTCCTTCCTTCCTACCATTTACATGGCCGTTGTGCATCCTTCCTTTGTAAGAAGTTTTTCCTGGCTGATTACACAGAGGGAATTAGTCACCATCTGATAAGGCAGTCGAAACTCATGTAGTCCTTTACACAGAGAAACTCAACCCCACCGATATAGGGCACTTCCCATTTCTTTCCAAAAACCTCTTTGCTGAGCTCCAAGACCATGATTTTTCAGCTTCCCTCCTCTGAACCTTACCTCAGTAGTTTTAAAGTTCCTGCCCCTTACCTTAGTCTGCCACACCTGTCCATCCCCCACACAAGTTAACAGCAAAACGATCTGCTGCATTCCTTTAGGTAGAAAGGTGGGAGCCAATCTAGAGATCACAAGTGTCCTACCCAGGCCTTCCTGCCTGCCCAGGCTTCCTCTGGTGAACTTGAATCAGAATGCCTGCTGTTGGCTGTGTCAGGAACTTCCCAGGGCTGGAGCTGGTTCCCACGGTTTTGCAATGTCATGCATTCTGCCTCTCACACATTGACCTCACCTATTTGTTTCTGCCTGTATTTGCAGCCCCTGAAACCAGAGAGTCTGCATTCCCCTGGAGGCAGGGATGTCTTTGTATATCTTTGCATATCCCTTGGACCCAGAAATGACTTACTTCCCATAAGGCTTTGAAACATCAGCTCCTGCCCCCTCCTCACTCCACCCAGCACCACCAAGACCACCAGTCTGCGTTCTAGTTTGAATCTTTACTCTCATTTCCTTAGTCCAGCCTTCACCATCTCTCTCTCTCTGGATCTATTACACTAAAATCCTTGCTGAAATCCTGAGCTCCTGAATGTTCCCCAGCTTCCCACAGTGCAATCTCAATATGGTTCTATGCTTTCTCATCTTGAGAGCTGACACTTGCTACTATTACAGGGAACGTTTCTTCATTTTGTGCATAGTTAGCTGCTCTCCGATGCTTGATTGTTTTATTGTTGTTAATTTGACTTTATGCTACTTTGAAATTCGGTTCTCAGACCTGGCTCTGACCCATGTTACCAGTCAAGAGCTATATGACTGTGTACACACTGCTTACTTTCTCTATACTAAGTTTCTAATACACATACACTAAGGTTAACAATAGAATGTATGGGCTGGAGAGATGGCCCAGTAGTTCAGGCACTTTCCTGCAAAGCCCCAGCCAGGTTCAATTCCCCAGTACCCACATAAAGCTATATGGAGAAAGTGGCTCATGCAGCTTGAGTTTGTCTGCAGTGGCTAGAGGACCTGTTGCATCCATTCTCTTTCTCTTCTTGTGAATAAATTAATAAGAATATATTTTTAAAAATAGGCCATGCCTTACAGGTTTGCTGAGGGGATTAAAAAAGGTTATGTAAAAAAAAAAAAGGTTATGTACTTAGTAGTAGAGTATTTGCTCAGTCGTTTGTCTAGCTTTTTATATGTTTACCATCCACCTTCATGCTACTGACTTTACAATATATAGGTTTCAAGACAAAGTCAACAGATGCACAGTCAGTAATTGTGAGAATTTTTCTATTTATGTTGTCTTTCAAAATCTGGGTTCTATCTGGGTTGGACTAAATTTGAACATTCAAGAGTAAAGTAGAAGAAGCTATAAGGTCAAGGTCCTTACAATAATCCCAGGGCTTTGACATCACAGTGAGAAATTTAGCTCTGATTTAAGAAATATGTATATAAAGTGTTTGCTAAATAACTTGGAAAATTGTCACTACTGCACATGGAAAATGGGCAAGACTGTAGGATGATGACCTAAATCAGATTTCTTTGTGGTCCTATTTCTTCTTTTCTTGTGATTATCATGAAAACCAACATCTGGGCTGGAGAGATGGCTTCCAGTGGTTAAGGTGCTTGCCTGTGAAGCCTAAGGACACATGTTTGACTCTCCAGGTCCCATGTAAGCCAGATGCACAGTGACCCAAGTGCACAAGGTCACATATGTACACAAGGGGCACATGTGTCTGGAGTTCGATCGCAGGGCCTGGAGGCCCTGGCATGCCAATTCTCTCTCTCTTTCCCTCTCTTTCTCTCTCTCTCTCTCCCACATAAAAAAAACCCAACATCTAAACCTAAACATGAAAATAATATAAACATAAAGTACCATGATAGCTGAGGCTGAGCTTGATGGATTCTCATATCACATCCCAGGAAGTTTGAGAGAAAGTAATATTAAGCAAGCCTTCTGAAAAAGCTCTTTCAGCAAACAGTTGTAGAGAAGGACCCACTGCTTTTAAAGAAAACATAGCTGTGTAAAAATAGAAACCCTAATATTTAATGTTGGTCCCAACAACTCATACTCCATAACTGATGCCACCAAAGCACATACAAGTTGGATAAGGACTCTTTTATTTAGATTACGAAGAGATGCCAGGCAGGGCTCTGTGAGCTGAGGACAGAATACTGCTTCTGTCTGCTGGGCTCTAAGAGCTTATAGCACCAGCTTTGGCCAACTGAAGCATGAGATAAAATGGTAAACTCCTGGGAAAGCATGAAATAGTTTAAAGGAAATTCTGCAGTTATTTATGGTTACTTTTTTAACCAAAGCAATGAAACTGAAACAAAAGCAATAGAAACATAAAAACAGCAAAGAAAAAAAAATGAAAATTACACTTATTTCCTTTAGAGTCCTGAGAAGACAATTATCATAACATATTCCTGAGAGTATAAGCATGTAGTGACATATAACAAGAGATAAACTTCATATCATAACATAGGGCATGCAACCACAGTACACCCAAGCAAATAAAGGAGAATTAAGTTATAGTAATTTTCATTGTTTGTTTGCTACTCTGATTTTTTATATAGGTTGAAGCATCCCTAATCCAAAAATATAAATTTTGAAGTGCTCTAAAATCTAAACATTTGGGAGTAATGACAAGAGCCATAGCAGCTTGACTTTGAACACCTGTAGAGGTTATAGTTTTAAAAAAAGGCAAGTACATTTTGTGTACATACATATATATTTTTGTGTAAAATTACCTACAAGTTATGTGTACAGGCTTTACATGTGATACAAGTGAATTTCATGTTTAGACTTTGGTTTCAACTCAAAGTTATCTCAATATACATATGCCAGTATCAATACTCAAAAATACTTAAATCTGACTCCTTTCTTGTCCCAAGCATTTTGGATAAGGAATATGTAGCCTAGTTTCGTCTGTTTCATCTCTTAAAATGGTACGTGTGCTGAGTATGATGGTGCACACCTTTAATCCCAGCACTTGGTAGGCAGAGGTGGGAGGATCACCATGAATTTGAGGCCATCCTGAGACTCCATAATGAATTCCAAGGCAGTCTGAGCTAGAGCAAGACCCTACCTAAAAATATAGTATGCAAAACACATTGTAATAAAATAATTTTTTTTTAATACCTGGGACTAAGTTTCAGGTGCACAGTTGATTTCCCATCAGGACCTGAAGATGTATACTGATTGCTTAGTAGACTATTAGATTTCATTGTTTGCTCACTGTTTTTTTTGAGGTTAGGAACAATCTGTGTTTATACAAAAATGTGAAATGGAGAGTCCTAAGAGGTAAATAGTGGTTATAAAGGAAAACTATCTTTATTCTCCAATAACAATGGTATAGCACACCATAGACATATTATGGGTAAAGAACATCAGGATTTTAATAAGAAACAGACTAAAAGCTCTCATACTATTGCTGTGGTTAAGGATGCCTAACTGTGCTGAATGTTACTAGAGTTTTCTGAGTAAATGGGTAACTCTACCAAGGTGTGATCAAAATCAACAGTAAATGATGGAGGAGTCAGTAGAGGCATACCTTAAGGTCATGCCCATTTAAAAAATATTAAAAAAATATTTTTACTTATTTATTTGAAGGAGAGAGAGGATGAGCACACCAAGGACTTCAGTCACTTCCAAAGAATTCTATACGCCTGTACTACCTTCTGTATGTGGCTTACATGGGTACTGGGGAATCAAACTTAGGTCCTCAGGCTTCACAGGGCAAGTGCCTTAACCACTGAGCAATCTCTCCAGCTCATTATGCCAATTTTAAATACAACTTCAATGAGCTGGATGTCTCATACTTTTAAAACAAAATGATGACACAAGGCCAGGCCCTGAAGAATCATGAGCTAGGACCCTTTCTGAGACTCAGTTTTCTAATTCATAAAATAAAATACAGTGAGATATACATCTAAGTTGGTCAATAACAGAACTAAATGTAGTTGTATGTAAATTATAGATAAACCTATTACTGTTTGAGGTTAGCAATATAGGCTAATTCCCAAATCAAAAATCTGTAATGCTATGAAATGAAACTTTTTGAAGGCTTGCATGACACAAATAGAAAGTTGCATACCACAAAACTTGGCTTTATGTGTAAATTTATTAAAAATATATTATATGCCACTGCCTGTAAACTTTGCATATAAGATATAATGTGAAAAATAAACAAATTTCATGTTAGGCCTATCCTCAGATAAATATGCAAGTATTCCAAAAATCTAAAAACAATCCAAATCCAAACACTATCTTGCACAGCATTTTGGATGAGGAATAATGAACCTGTGTTAAGCAATATGATGATCTTAATCGAGTTGAAGGATGGTGTGGTAGTTTGGAAGTAAATAGGACCCTATAGCCTCATGTGTTTTAGTACCTGATCCCTAGTTGGTGGCACTATTTGAGAAGGTTGTGGGACCTTTAAGATGTGGAGCCTTGCTGGAAGAAGGGTGTCACTGGGGGTGGGTCTTAAGGTGTTACAGCCCAGCCCTGCTTGGCTGTTTCCTTCTTCCCTGATGATGTGAAGATGGGAAGTAGGCTTCCTGCTCAGACCTGCCATACCCTTCTCACCATGATGACATCTCCCCTGGAAACTGTAAGCCAAAATAAGTCCTTTCCTTCCATTAGCTACTTCTGGTTAAGTATTTTGTCCTAGTGAAAAAAAGTAACTAGTAAATGATAGCTTGTTAACAACCTAAAATTATACAATGTAAAATAAAAGGTGCTATTTTCAAAAATCAACTCTCAGGGGCTGGAGAGATAGCTTAGTGGTTAAGGCACTTGCTTGCAAAGCCAAAGGACACAGGTTCGATTCCCCTGATCCCATGTAAGCCAGATACACAAGGTGGCACATGTGTCTGGAGTTCATTTGCAGTGGCTAGAGGCCCTGGCATGCCCATTCTCTCCTTTTTCTCTCTTCCTCTCTCATAAATAAATAAATAAAATACTTAAGAAAATCAGCTCTCAGATATGAAGGATAATCTATAAATAACTTTGAGGGTTTTAGCAGGTTTAATCTTAATGTAAATTAACCATCTAATCTGGCTGCCAAAGATGCCAACCTGATACTGTATGACTATAGTCTGATTACTATGACTCTAAAGGTGAGAACCTATATCGTATTCTCACTGGCCTCATATGTTATGAACAGTAGCTTTTTCCTAAGTGGCATCTTTTAAGGGGTGCATTTCTACAAATGAGTCATTAGGATGGACAAGAATCTAGGGACTATATAACTTTGTTTGAAAGATGGTTAAAAGACTAGCTTGGTTAAGAAACAAGGAACTCCATATGGCCAGAGTGTTCCAACTTCTGTGTCCTCACAGAGACAGGCACAGAAGCAGTGAGTAAGCACGACAACCTTTGGTCACCTTGCGACAGGGCTATCTTGGTTATCCATGGTTTCACTTGATGGTCTTGTCTCGTTGGACAGGGGAATTAGTTTATCTACCATAACCCACAGCATGCCATATAACATTCCACGGTTTCACGTTGAGATAATCTAAATTTTTAACTTTATAATCACAGGATAATTGTAAGCTAATGATGAAGGGTGAATTTTGAAAAGCAAACAACTTTGTTTTGAATAATATTGACTTGAAATAATGCCCTTAGCTCTGAAATGGTTTTTAAATCTCATTTCATACTACTTAACATATACTCTGTGGCTACTTCCTTTAAGATGACTGGCATTAAAACCAAAGCAACAAGGGAGGGGATGGGCAGATGGCTCAGCAGTTCAAGGCACTTGTTTGCAAAGCCTACTGGACCGAGTCCCCGGTACCCACATAATGCTAGATACACAAAGTGACACATGTATCTAAAGTTGGGTTACAGTGGTAAGTGGCCCTAGAATGTTTGTATACCTCACCCCTTCTTGCAAATAATTGAATAAAAACATATAAAAAGGAAATTTTAGACATACATTCTTCCCTGTGAGTACTGTTGTCAGCCAGCTCACATTAGCTTACAAACATAAAGCCTATTTATGTTCAAAATCCTTTATGGATAGCCACAGCACTTTAAGTGCATGCATAGGCATTTACCATGAGAGATTAGATTACTGCCCTTTCAATGGAAACTTTTTGTTTAGTTCAGACAGATGAACAGCAAAAAATTATTAGTATTATGACAAGTCTTCTTATATGTATGGTTTCAAAAAACATTCATAATTTTTATCATTTCCCCTATTTTTCATTCTATTTTTATTTCTTTTTTTTTTAAAAAAAATCATTTCATTTATTTGTTTACTTGACAGAGAAACAGAGAAGGAGAATGGGCACACCAGGGCCTCCAGTGACTGCAAAAGAACTCCAGATGCATATGCCCCCTTGTACATCTAGCTTATGTGGGTCTTGGAGAATTGAACTAGGATTCTTCAGATTTGCAGGCAAACACCCTAACCGCTAAGCCATTGTTCTATTTTTCTCTGTTCTATTCCATTGGTTTATATATTTATATGATTTTGTATTGCTTGACTATATTAATGTTATTTGTTCTTGTGCTTTCTATACATTTAAAACATTCATATTTCTGACAATTCATTTGTATTCAGTTTTTTTTATAAAAGTATCTATGGTAGACTGGAAGTTAAAACAAACAAACAAACAAGCAATTCACCACAGATAGAT
This sequence comes from Jaculus jaculus, assembly GCF_020740685.1. Taxonomy (NCBI): domain Eukaryota; kingdom Metazoa; phylum Chordata; class Mammalia; order Rodentia; family Dipodidae; genus Jaculus; species Jaculus jaculus. Next base: position 15,276,727 of record NC_059108.1, read on the forward strand.
TGAGAAAATTTGTTCTAGGCCCAATAGAGGCCAGAAAACTTTATGAAAGGTCAGATACTAAATATTTTGGGTACACAGGTATGGTCTCTGTTGCAACTATTTCACTTTGCTGTGGCCAAGAAAAGAATGAGTGTGACTGTGTTTTATAAGTAAACTGTGTTTACTTATAAAATCAGGAGCAGCAATTTGCCATCCTCTGCCACAGAAGACGGAGCAGAAGAGATGCTATGATGTGAGAAAAGGAATGGGTATTTATGCCTCTCCAGAGAAAAGAGGTGTATCACATGGGCTACTTTTTTTTTTTATTTTTAATTTTTGTTTGAGAGAGACAGAGAGACAGAGAGAGAGAATTGGCACTCTAGGGCTTCCAGCCACTGCAAACAAACTCCAGATGCATGTGCCACCTTGTGTATCTGGCTTACGTGGGTACTGGAGAATCAAACCTGGGTCTTTTGGCTTTGTAGGCAAGCACCTTAACTGCTAAGCCATCTCTCCAGCTCTGTTTTTTTTTTTTTTTTTTAAAAACATGTAATCTAATGTTTACCTAATCTAATGTTTATCTAAGAATTAGAATAACAAGACAGCTGGGGATATAGCTTAGTGCTGAAGCTATGGGAGGCTACGATTTCTATCTCTAGCACAAAAAAGAGAAAGAAAAGAAAAGAAAAGAAAAGAAAGAAAGAAAGAAAGAAAGAAATAGAGAAAAGTCGAGTGTCATCATATAAACACCAAAGCTCAAAGACCCTGAGGAGAGTCTGATGTCATCATGAAGCTCACATGGATTTGCAGGACACAATGAGGCAGAAACATTTTCCTGAGACCAGGCAGCCAGGAGTTTTTAAATCCCATGAGCTGCCATGTTTGTCTTTCTTTTTCCTCAAAAAGAGCATTCTTCACTGAAAGTATATATTCCTTAGAGACAGATGCCACTCTGAAGAGAAGGAAGGAATTTCATATATATATTCATACATATTTTATTTATTTGGCAGAGAGAGAGAGAGAGAGAGAAAGAGAGAGAGAGAGAGAGGGAATGGGTGTGGCAGCCACTGCAAACAAACGCCAGACACCTGCGTCCCCTGTGCAAGCTGGCTTACATGGGTCCTGGGGAATTGAACCGGGGTCCTTAGGCTTTGCAGACAAATGCCTTAACCACTAAGCCATCTCTCCAGCCTGGGAGGGATTTCTTTTTTGTTGGTTTCCTTTTGAGATAGGGTCTCACTCTAGCTTGCACTAACCTGGCCTTGAACTCCCAGTCACTTCTCCTCCCTCAGCCCCGCAAGCACTGAGATTAAAGGCAGAGCCACAGGGATCTGCAGCTGTGAGAAGGAACCAGCCCACAGCGAGGCACACACTTGGAAGCGTAGTCCTGTGCTCTGGGGCTGAGTCAGCAGCGGGGAAGCGGGAATGTGCCACTTGGAACGTGACAGGCCTGAGGAACCAGTCCAACTGCTGCAGAGTCCCCAGGCTCTTCCAAAGTGCCTCTTGGCAGGCTTCAGTCAGTCTATCAGTGAGGCACACAGCTAGGCTCAAGAACCTTCCACCTGAGGGCAGGTGTGATCTCGTTTCTCACAGTGCTTCATGAACGGCATCTGACACGCAAGCAGAGCACACACGGCCACGCATGACTTGAGTTTTACCACAGTCGCTCATTTATGGATTCTCATCTTCTTCCCCGGGCTCAGCTTGCCCAAGTCCACAAAATTAAGCAAACTTTCCACAGAGACAGCACCCTGTGGACGTTGTTCTAAAACCAAAGGCTGTCTGAATGTATGGCTGAGGGAAGGTGACCCTCTCCCAGGGCTCAGGCCAAGCACCCACACGGCCATCTAACACAACCCCAACTCTCTCAAAAGCGAAGACACAAAGTCCATTTCCGGGGTATCTGGGTTCAAATGCTGTCTCTCCTTTCTCTGTGTGACTTTGGGCAATTGATTGAACCCTTCATCTCTATATCTGTAACGTGGAGCTAATGAGGAAAACCAGAGCCTGGCAGAGGGGAGGCCCCATGTCAGCATTTGCTCATCACACAGCCTGGCAAGCCAGTCCACAGAGGCTCCCCCTGTAGATGACTTCAAATGAGAATAAATAAGAGGAAACGCTGCTGTTTTTGTTTAATCTTTTTTTGTTTTTCTTTCTTTCTTAAAAAATATTTTATTTTTATTTATTTGACAGAGAAAGAGGGAGGGAGAGAGAGAATGAGTGGGTGTGCTAGAGCCTCCAGCCACTGCAAACAAACTCCAGATGTGTGTGCCACCTTGTGCATCTGGCTAACATGGGTCCTGGGGAACTGAACCTGAGTCCTTTGGCTTTGCAGGCAAGCATCTTAACAGCCAAGCCATCCCTCTAGCCCCTTGTTTGTTTTCTAACTAAGTGAATTCCAAAGTTTGCTAAAGTTTCATGGGCTCTTTGGTTTTTAAGTCTCTGTTTCCGATCATTTAGCCCAGTCTTAGCTCCTATTCATTTTTTTAAATAGTAAAATAAGGGACTATTCTATGACTTACATCAGGGACACATCCCAGAAATGGTGCCACCACAAAGCCCACTCCTATGTGGTTGCTAGGAATCTGCCACAGATGTGGGTTATTACTGAAGTTCATAAGTGAGTGGGGACCACAAGTTGGAAATTTTTTATTTGAAAATGCAGGTTATGAGTCTCCAATTTACAATGTGAGAAGCACTATTTTATTCAAGTGCGTATATTTTGTGAGGTCTGTAACTAAACAGGGAAGAAAAGAGTGCGTGGAACTATATCCAATGTAAGGAGTACACCAAGAATGTCAGAATACCAAAGAGACCAATTTACAGAGGCGCTTTTGTGAAGGTAGCACAACGCAGAGAGGCTGACGACTGTTATTCACGAATATCTTGCTTGTGGGCTTTGAAAAGCTAGTGACAGCGTAAAAATCCGATCACACCACATTGTGGGAAACAAATCATGTCATGAGTTTCTGACACCCAATTTTGTGACATGCTGCAGTTAAAGGTCTGTATAGACTGGCCATCTGAGGACCCTTGCTGTAAGACACACAGGAACGGCTGTGTTCAGTTTAATAAGAACCATGTGTTATAATCAAAACAACATCTGACCCACATGCTTCAAATACTATGTATTCTTCTCAAGGGTCTGTTCAGCCAGACAGCTGTTGGGAGGTTTGTTCCCACATTTTAAATTTGTCTTCAGCCTGGAGAAATTGTTCATGCTTAATATTTCTCTGGATATTATTGTTTTTCACCCTTTCACCTCCTAAGATGAAATCTTTGGTTCCTAGCTCGAATCCCAAATTGCTTTTAAATGGGGTCAAGGCAAAATGATTTGACTTTTTGAGGGGTGCTATTTTAGAGGAGAAATTCAGGTAATCTTCTTTTAAAGGTTAGGTTACTCCAGAGTGATTGAAAGTCCATTGGATGTAATGATTTCTCTGTTTAAACCAGAGTTGCAAGACACTTTCTTTTGACTGGAGGATATTTTCCTGTGCTTCTTCAAAGTATTCTGAGGCCTGACTTGTTACACTGTGGAATTAGAGATGATGGATGCAAAAGTACTTATTGATTTTAATTTTATATTTTCTGAACAGGACCAATTCAGTGAGAAAGGAAAGCTGGACGCACGGTGATTTGGAGTTTGGAATCAGACGTGCCTGAGCTTGAGAGCCTGTTGAGTCACCAGTTGAAAGGTTCTAGACAAATGACAAGTTGAATTTCCTTATTTAGAAAACAGAGAAGCCTTGCATGAATGGGGGAAATGAGATAGTGTGGGGTAAGAACATGATTTATCTCCTGGAAAACAGTAAGTGCTAAATAAAGTGTAAGCTGGATCTGTCTTACTCCAAATGCTTGGGACCAGGAGTGTTTGGGATATCGAGGCCAGCGTTGACTATGCAGCAGGTTGGGGACCACCTTGGGTTACATGCGATCTTGTTTCAAAAAAAAAAAAAAGTTGGATTTTGGAGCATTATGGACTTCAGGTATTTGGATTTTCATATTATAGATTGATCCTTTCTTCCTTCCTTACATCCTTCATTCCTCTTTCTCCCCTCTCTCCCTTCCCCTTCTTTTCTCTTTCCCTTCCTCTTATATTTTCACCTAGAGCCCGGCATATGGGATACAAGTTCTGTACCACTAAGCTATGTCCTCAGCTCTTCATGGCTTCATTTCAAAACCTGTATATCAAGGGGCTAGAGAGATGGCTTAATGGATAAGGCATTTGTCTGCAAAGCCAAAGGACCCAGGTTCAGTTCCCCCATAACCCACATAAGCCAGATGCACAAGGAGCACACATGTCTGGAGTTAGTTTGCAATGGCTGTCTCTCTTCTCTCTATCTCTGTCTTTCTCTGCTTGTAAATAAATAAATAAATAAATAAATAAATAAATAAATAAATAAATAAATAAAGCCTTGTATACCAAGTCTTGCTTACGCAGGGGCAAGGGTATATTCGGAGTCCTACAAGGATCAAAAAGCTTAGATTTTGAAAGCTGAAGGGTGAAAGTTGAAGCAGATGCAGTTGGTGCATGGTGATGACAGTCCCCGACCTCTGCACTCCATCACCAAGTGAGCTTGCCTGAGAATGGATGCGCACCTGACATGCTGTTGAATTAAAATGCGGCTGGAAAGAATGAGCCAGAAGATGCTTGGCATGGGCCCATCGATTCTTTCCTGAATCTCATCATTTACTAATTATTGTGGACTATGTGGGTCTAACAGGGGTCGACAATTACAGCTACAGACTTCTGAAAGAGTACCCCGAGGAATCGAGATGTTGCTTCTTTTGCAAGTCTTCTAAAAAAAAAAAAAACCTACGGCAAAGTGAAACAAGTGCACTTCAGGGTGGAATCGTAACGGATATGATTACACTAGCTGGGATAAGAGGAGAGGCTTGGATAGGAAACAGATGGTGAGGCATGAGGGACGCTTGCTTGGATTCATGCTGGTTTGAATCTGTGACTAGAAACTGCTCTGTTGGTGTGGTCTCAGCAAAGTGTGGACACCTACCTTTTTTCGTTGGAAGTTCACATCAAGTTTCATTGAGGCACACTTGTTCAATGTATTAAGTCGTCTGAAATGGAAAGGAGAATGTTATGGCTACTGTCACTAATGAGCCTAAATGTTCCTTCCAGTTTGACAATTCTTCTTTATTTCCAGTATATCTGAAAGTGCTGAAACCACCATGTCCCACCACGTCCCACCACAGGGCTGCACCCGTAGGAGATTAGCTGGAAAATAGCTTAAAATAGCTTGAACCTGTGCTCTAGCCTCCTGACCAGCGAGTCCAATCCCCAGCTCTTCTCCAGTCGAAACCCAGTCCTCAACTGGGCGTGGTGGCGCATGCCTTTAATCCTAGCACTTGCGAGGCAGAGGTAGGAGGATGGCTGTGAGTTTGAGGCCACCCTGAGAATACAGAGTGAATTCTAGGTCAGCCTGGGCTAGAGTGAGACCCTACCTCAAAAAAAACCAAAGTAAATAAAGAAATAATTAAATTAAATTAAATTAAAAATAATAAACCCATCCCTCTTCTGTCTTTTCTTTCTACTTTTCTCAGAACCCATTCCCATCACTTTAGCTATACTTTCACCAGCCCCTGACTCACTGTATCGACTTTCCATCATGTCTGTTCTCTTGATCCCCAAGTATCTCCTCAACTACGCACTTTTCCTTCTGCTCTGAGGCGGTAGGTATATATGGAAAAATACCTTGTACCAGAGTGCTGAATTAAATGTGCTATGTCTTCCCACACACTTGCATGTATGTGGAAGCCCAAGCACCAGTGGGATATATTTGGGGTATAGAAGTGAGAAGGGTAGATGAGGGGTCCCTCGTCCCGCAGGACTAGTGTCTCTGACACCAAGATGGGTGCACTCTTTCTCTTCTACTTGTCAACACCAGGAGAAGGTGGATTTCTGCAAGTCTGGAAGAATTCCTCACCAAGAACCAAATCCTGCCAGCACCTTGACCTTGGAGTTTATGGTCGCTAGAGTTATGACAAAATAAACAGTTTGTTGAAGCCACCCAAACAGTAGTATTCTGCCACGGCAACCAATACTGAGTAATAATAAATACATTCTGATGTGCATCTCAGCTGGGCTCCCAAAATTGCTACACAGCATGATTCCCTCCATTCCTCCTCCTACCCCATTGGCTCCAAATGTCAGAATGTCCAAGATCCCCTTCCACAGCTGATGGCTTAGCCCCTTCTGCCAGCTGTGAGGGACATGCTACTAGGCCTGAGTTCTTGTAAAAATCCTCTCCCCCTCCATAGATTTTTATCTGTGTGCTCATCAATCCTATATCCTTTCTCTTTTGTCTTACAGGCAAAGATGGTCCTGTTGTGTTTTTGAAGGCTAACCTTTAATCTTGCTTTTATTCAACATTCACCGGTCATCTGGGACCACATTTTCCCTTCTCATCTTAACAAACTCTCAACTGCTCACTGTTCTTGAAGACCATTCTGTCTTAAATAAACTCCCCAATTTTAATCAGCCCCTTAAAAGTCTATAATCAAGCAAACTACCACCTTCCTTCAATTCTATACCCACCAAATATCTATGTTGTCCTTACATTCTCCTTTTTACTACTTAACTTGATTGGAATATCCTTAATTTTCATTCGCTCATTAATATTAATTTCATGAAATTCTCTTTGTAAATATCTTTATTATTTTGTTTTACTTGACTTCTGCTTAAAAATCATGATTCTGTATGATTGTGGCATAAAGATCCAAGGATTTCTTACTATACCATTCTCTACTTTTCACTCTTTGGAAACAGTTCTTAACTCTTTTTTTCTTTCTTTTGGTACTTATTTCTAATAATCTTCCTGTCTCTGTTGCCCTCAGTGCTGGGATTACAGCCAGGAATGGCCATGTCCTAATTTTCTATGTGTGTTCTGGGAACTGAATTCAAGTCTCATGCATGCACAGCAAGCATTATTGTCACTAAGCCAGCTTCCTAGACCAAACTTATTTCTTGACCTTACTAAGTCTCTGTGTGGACATTTGATTTCAGAAGAAATGACTCTAGAAGTTATTGGGATTTTTAAAGTAATTTAAAAACTTTTTATTATTTATTTTTTGAGAGAAAGAGGCTGAGAGAGAAAGAAAGAGAGGCAGAGAGAGAAAGAGAGAGAGAGAGAGAGAGAGAGAATAGGCACACCAGGGCCTCCAGCCACTGCAAACAAACTCCAGAAGTATACGCCCCCTTGTGCATCTGGCTTATGTGGATCTTGGAGAATTAAACCGTGATCCTTTGGCTTTGCAGGCAAATGCCTTAACTGCTAAGCCTTTTCTCCCGCCTGTTATTGGGATCTTTGAAGCAAGCAAATTTAGATGTTAATCTTTCACCTTTGAACAATGCCTCGTGTCTTTTTTTTTTTTTTTTGTATGTACAGATATTACACTTTCACTTCAATGAGTTTTGGTAACTGTATATATCCTAAAACAAGATGAAGGGCACTTGTTTATACTGGAGTTTTCCCTTGTGTTCCTTAATCCCTATTACCACACCCTCTCCCATTACTTCCAATGCTATTGTCTTTCTGATTTCCATCATCCTTAGATAAATTTTGCTTATTTTTGGTCACCATATAAGTAGAATCATATAGCATGTATTTTTAATGTCCCTTGTTTTTATTCAGCATATTAAAAATATTTACTTATTTATTTGAGAGAGGGAAAGAGGCAGAGAGAGAGAGGGTGGGGGGAGGGAGGGAGAGAGAACCGGCAGGCCAGGGCCTCCAGCCACTGCACATAAACTCCAGACACATGCACCACCACCTTAACTGCTAAGTCATCTCTCCAGCCCCAATATATTTGTTGTTGTTGTGAGGTAGGGTCTTGCACTAGCCCAGGCTTACCTGGACATCACTATGTAATTTCACGGTGGCCTCAGACTCACAGTTCCTACCTCTGCTGTGATTAAAGGCATGCGCCACCACACCCGGCTCATCTCACTTTAAAACACCCTAGATTCTGGTGAAATCTTTCCTCACCGGTATCTCGGGGCTACATGACAGGCTACTCACTGCTCGCACACATGCGTGAGGCCCCGCAGCCTTTTACATTTAGTGTCAAACCTGAGCTTACCGCAGACTTTTCAAAACCTCTTTCCTCTACTTAGTGTCCTGTCTTGACTAAAAGAATCGCCAAGAGGCTACCCACTCTAGAAAGCCTCTATCCTGACACTGCCCTTCAAGTTATACATTTATGGATCACTAGGTATGGTCAAGTTATTTCTGTGATATTTTTAAAGTTTTGCCATTCCTTTGGCCCTAACTCAGTCCCTTCTCACCTTTCATCTGGAATCAGAGAACAGCCTCTTAATTGGTTTCATTCCATTTCCAGTGCTTCACATTGAAAACACATACATACACACACACACACACACACACAGTGGTAAAGCACAAACAAGCCATCCTACTTTATGATAGTTTTTGATATATGATATCCACACAAAACATCAAATGACTCATCATTTATATTTTACACACTTAAATATGTATACATATACATACACACACACACACACACACACACACACACACATGGAGCAATAACGAAACAAATAAAAAAATCTTTAAAAAAATATTTTTAGAGGGGCTGGAGAGAAGGCTAAGCTGTTGAGGCACTTGTCTGCAAAGCCCCAGTTCAACTCCCCAGTACCCACATAAAGCCAGATGCACAAAGCGTTGCATCCATCTGCAGTTTGTTTACAGTGGCTAGAGGTCCTGGTGTGCCCATTCTCCCTTCCTTTCCCCCCTCTCTCTTCTCTCTCTCCCTCCCTTTGCTTGAAAACAAATTTAAAAAACATTTTTACACACCTACGTTCAATTTCCCAGTCCCCATGTAAAGCCAGATGTTCAAAGTGGGTCACACATCTGGAGTTGGTCTTCAGTGTCAAGAGGCCCTGCTATACCCATTCATTCCTTCTCTCTCTCTCTAAAATAGATAAAAATATTTAACAAGAAAACATACTCAGCATTGGACCCGGTGACCACACTATTTAACATTTACCCAGATGGGTTTAAAATTTATTTCCACATGTAAATTTGCAGGTGGGTGTTTATAGCAGCTTCTTTCATCATTTCCAAAACTTGAAAGCAATCAAGACACCAGGTGAATGGATTGATATACAGTACAGCCTGGCAATGGAATATTATCCATTGATAATTTAAAATGAGCCATTAAGACATGGAAACCATGGAGGAAACTGAGATGTATATTACTCAGCAAATAAAAGCCATTATAAAAACATCTTCAAATAACGACTCTAATTAGAAAACTCTGTAGAAGAACCATGACTTTGAAGACAGTGAAATTCAGTGGTTGCCAGCGACTAGGGAGCAGGAGGGATGAAGACACAGAGCAGAAGGTGTTTAGGTCAGTGAGAGATGAACTATATCTCATTAAGCATTTCTCAAGGCTGACAAAATAAACTCCTGGAAGGGAACCTGGATGTACACTGTGTTCTTTGGTTAATAGTAATGTACAGGTAGGTCCACAGCTGTAACAGTCGGGCCACCTATGGGGGATGTGGACAGTGGTGGAAATGTGGATGTACAGAGATAGAGGTTAAGTGGGATTTTGTACTTTCTGCTTGATTTTTCTTTGAGAGAGAGAAAGAGGCGCGCACACACACACACACACACACACACACACGTGTATATATATACAGAGAGAGAGAGAGAGAGAGAATGGGCATGCCAGAGCCTTCAGCCACTTAAAAGGAACTACACACGCATGCACCACTTTGTGCATCTGGCTATGTGAGTCTTAGGGAATCAAACCTTGGTCCTTTGGCTTCGTAGGCAAGCACATTATTTGTTAAACCATCTCTCTAGCCCTTTGCTTAATTTTTCTGTGAACCGCAAAGTGGTCTAAAAGTCTGCATGCTTAACCCTTTCTAAAAAATTATCATCACTGAAGACATCTTAGAAATCATGGTTATACTTTCAAATACCTTTTACACCAACCATCCAACTCCTCTGAGTATTGTTCTACACTAAAGAAGAAAATACTCTTTGAGGTGGTCAGAAGCTAGGTTCACATTGCTGGCATAATGACATGGCCTGTGACATATGTCACACAAAATAAATAACGGGTAACCTCTGCAAGATTGCGGACTGAGTGACACATATTGTAAAGATATGTGGTAGACTCATCTCTTCCAGATCTGCTTCCATGAGCAAAAAAATACGTCACACTCCAGAGGTACTTGTGGCATTTTGTCAGAATCACTGTGACATTCCAGTGTGAATGAAGCCAGCCTGCACCTAGTACAAATATGTATCACTGCTTTCTGTTTTCAACCAAATGTAACCATAAGTAATTAAAGAAATCTTTCAGAGGACCTGAGTTGGTCTAGCAGTAGTTGCCTGAAGAACGATTCTACATGAAAAAGTTTTTTTCAATTATGAAATTTATTTGCTTGCTGCATGAGTGGTGTGTTCTCCACTGGAGTAGAGCCTCTCTTGAAGCACAGGCCATAATGTATTGTATTTCCCATAAAACCTAGAGGGAAGTTCTACATTGGTAGTCTTTATAGATGTTTTATTTTAACTGAACATTGTTTACATGAGTCTGATCACAGATTTACTTCAGGTAGTTGCAACAGACTGCTTGTGGTCATAACAGCAGAATACCGCTAAAGATGGCTTATACAAAATACATCTGATTTGCAATCCTACTGCTGAACAATACAACATCTTAGAGCAATCAATTCAATCAATATTTGCTAAGGGAATATTAACTTGGCCAATGGCACTAGACCATTTGGACTGATTTTTTTTTAAAATATTTTTTGTTCATTTTTTATTTATTTATTTGAGAGAGACAGACACAGAGAGAAAGACAGATAGAGGGAGAGAGAGAGAATGGGCGCGCCAGGGCTTCCAGCCTCTGCAAACGAACTCCAGACGCGTGTGCCCCCTTGTGCATCTGGCTAACGTGGGACCTGGGGAACCGAGCCTCGAACCGGGGTCCATAGGCTTCACAGGCAAGCGCTTAACCACTAAGCCATTTCTCCAGCCCTGATTTTTTTTTTTTAAATTTTCAGACAAGGAGACAAAGTGCCTGGGAGTGCCATTTGCCTGAGGGAGGCACATGATAATAAAGGCCAGGCTAGAATCTGCACCTGTCTACTTTGTCTGTTCCTTGCATAGCCTTTTCTATGTGTGGTTATTTTCCCATCTGCTTTTCCATCGAGACAGAAAACCATGATGAAGATATTCCTCTTTGTGTTGCGATCCACCTGGATTTATGAGTTAACAGAAGCAAATGGTTGGACTCTTTCATAAGAAATGTTCCCCAAACCAGATTATTTTCCAGCAAGCAGACACCTTTGACCACTGAGCAATCTTCCTAAGTAGGTAGTTTCTACTGTTCTCTTCCTTTATCTTTTAGAAAGGCTAATATATGAGCAGAGAGGATAATAGTCGGTGATTTCACTGTAAGAGTAAAACCTGGGGTTATAATGGGGTGGTTAATAGGAAAAGGAAAGCTAATATTCACTAATCTGAGAGGATGCTCTGTTCCAGGAAGACGCTAGGTGTTGAGGAATGCAGAAATGGACAAGAGGTAGTCCCTACCATTGAGGATGTCATAGTTCCATGTGGGACATAAACATGGAACGCAGGAAATAAATCACTTCCTGAGTGCATAGAGGACAAAGGAGATAATATTTGGGCAGGGCTCCAAAGAGCTAAGAGAAATTTTGCTGCCTGCTCTAGGAGAATTACAGGCAAAGGAAACAAGCATTGCAAAAACATGATATAGTCCAGGAATTACAATAATGTGAGTCTGGAGAGGAAGGCAAGGGCTAGACCACGAAAGATCCTCATAAAGATGCTAGAGACCACCTGTGGGGAGCTATGGAAAGGTGTGTGATAGCAGAACAGCTCGGTCAGATTTGCATATGAGACATAGAGCTAGACAGGACGGAGAACGAACTAAGGAACCTTTGAGAGACAGCTCCAAGAACCTGGGCGGGAGATGGGAAAAGACAGGAAATGGCTGTTACAGTACTCCACCACGTGTCTTTGCTTTGAGGTTGGCTGAGGGCAGGTATTTAGAGCTCACTAATACTAAGGACTGAACTATAATCAAAGCCGATCATGCAGGTGGAATTCACAGCCCCAGAGAACCCCGGTGTTCAGGGCCTGGCTCGAGGACGGAGAGCGACAAAGGTGAAGGTCAACAAGAAATAGCTGAAGGTCGGGCCCTGGAAGTCATAGAACTCACTCTCATGGAAGGAGGAAGCAGATCGTTAGTTTTGTGTTGATATTTAAGGAAGAATGGGTTCTATCAAACCTAATAAAAGTACCTTTTTCTCCTAACCATTGGCGAGGGCAGTGTAAAGCAAGGGAAGAGAAGGCAGAAACCTGAGGGTAGAAGGCTTAGAGGTGAGTGGATCCTGAGAAATGCAGGGTTGTGGGCATGCTCTCCTGAGAAGTCAGCCAAGAAAGGGTGATTTATAATATTTTGGGGAGAAAAACAAGAATTTATCATTATCAACTGCTTTCACACACGAAGCCATAAAATAATTTGTGAGCTGACAAGTTATTTTTTCTGCCAAGTCCCAGTTCAACTTAATTAAACATTTATTGAGGTCTTGCTTAGGACAAGACCATGTATCCATGATGTGTAGGTAAGTCAGACACAGTCCATGGTGTGAATCCTCGGGAACGGGTGGAAAGTCGCCCACAGGCCCAGACGTGGGTGACTGGACAGCAGTTATGGTAAAACTGCGTTGTGCACAGACACCCAGGAAGGAGTGCTGTTGGGGGCTGGGGGCAGCCAGCCTAGATACAGCACGGGAGGGCCCCGAAGAGGAGGAGGGCAGCGTACTGCATGGTGGGAAGGGGGGCTGTGGAGGGAGGGCGGCTGGGCTGGGGTGCTGGAGGGGGAGCGGGCAGAGGCTGGGTGAAGGCCATGGGGGCCTGACTCATCATGTCGGGGCCTGGGGACATCCACACAGAGGCCATCTCATATTCTCCTACAGTCTGCAGGAAAACAATGGGCTCCTTCCTTTCTCATATTTTAGATGCCTACTTGACATTTACACTGCCCCAGCAGACTGGTCATGAGGTCCTCCATACTGATTTAAGATCCAGTTCCCTGCGACGTTTCGCATTTCCCTGCCAAAGGCCCGAGAGGAATAACAAGCAGCGAGAGTTCATCTCTCTTAGCCCATTCTGACTCAATTCCAGCGGCCTGAACTTTTTACCCTCAGCGCCTTGCCAAGGCGGTGCACTGCAGGCTGAGGTGTGTCCTGGGCGAGGCCCTCAGAGACATTCAGGAACCCAAATCCTGGAAGATGTGCTCCTGACCCGAGGATCAAAGGATCGGCCTGTGGAGGGTGGAGTGGAGGGCTCTCCATGGGCTGTAGCCACAGGGCATGGGAAAGGGCTCCGTGCTGAGAGAGCTCAGCAAACAGGTTCTGTAGAACAGGCTGGATGCCCTATGCCAAGTAGACAACTCGGCTCTGTCACTCCAGAGATGCGGGGCCACTTGAAAATCACAGGCCTTCAGTGGGAGACTATATGATGTCTGCGGGGAAATAAGAGTGTTAAGAACAGAGCCCCAGATGAGCAAATGATGTGACCTCACCATGCCACTGTGGGACCAGACAAAGAAGGCCGTGCCATCCTTTGCTTTCCCCTGTGTTTGTTTACCAAGTGCTTGCAGCAGGAAGAATGACTCCTGTTCTAGGCTCTGAAAAACTAAGTGTGTCGTCAGGAGAGGGTGCGTGTGTTGTGTGTGTATATGTATGAATGTTATAAGATTTCAAAAAAGAAAGAAAATATTTTTAAATGTTCATTTATTTAAGAGAAGAGAAAAGAAGAGAGAGAGAGAGAGAGAGAGAGAGAGAGAGAGAGGGAGAGAATGGGCACGCCAGAACTTCCAGCCACTGCAAATGAACTCCAGACTTATGAGCCACCTTGTGAATCTGGCTTACGTGGGTCCTGGGGAATGGAACCTGGGTCCTTTGGCTTTGCAGGCAAATACCTTAACCACTGAGCCATCTATCCAACATGGAAAAAAAATTTAAAATAAGCTATCGGCTCCAGCATTAATAGAGGGTGACAATCAAAGAGACCCAAGGGCAGAGAACGGCAGGAAGGATGGATGGAAAGAAAGGAAGAAGGAAAGAAGGAAGGGAGGGAGGGAGGGAGACAGCTAGAGGGGAGGAAGGAAGGACAGACAGGAAGGAGGGAAGGAGAACAGGTTTTCTCAGTCTTCTTTGGTTTGTGGGATTTTAGACCTTTTTTTTTTTTAAAAAAAACTTTTTTGTTCATTTTTATTTATTTATTTGAGAGTGACAGACAGAGAGAAAGAGGTAGAGAGAGAAAGAGAAAGAATGGGCGCGCCAGGGCCTCCAGCCACTGCAAACGAACTCCAGACGCATGCGCCCCCTTGTGGGACCTGGGGAACTGAGCCTCGAACCGGGGTCCTTCGGCTTCACAGGCAAGCGCTTAACCGCTAAGCCATCTCTCCAGCCCTAGACCTTTTTTTAACAACAACAACAACAAAAACAAAAACAGAGTCTCTTGTAGCCCAGGTTGGCCTCCGATTTGCTGTACAGTTGACAATGACCTTCAGCTGATGCTGCAATCTCCAACCTCTTGAATGCCTGGACTAAGGGCTTGCACAACCTCTCTCAGTTTATCTGGTACTGAGGACTGACCTTTGGGGCCTCAGGCATGCTTGGTAAGTTCTCTACCAATGGAGTGACATACTCAGGCCCTAATTTCATAGAAATTTTATATTCAGATATGCTTTGAAGGTTAAATTTTGTTGTCAGCTTGATCAAATTAGGAATGAAGTGAGAGACGCGATTCTTGGGCAGGTCTGCGAGGCTGTTTCCCAGGAAGGATTTACAGAAGAAGAGAGGAAGACCTTTAGAGTGCGTAGTTCTTCCGGTGGGGACTGTGTGTAAAGAAGGGCTCGGAGAATTCAATGCCTTTGTCACCAGGCTGCCCACATTGCTCACTTGTGTACTCCTCTGCCCTGTTTTGCTCATCCCTCGTGGACATTGGGACTGAATTTTGTCAGCCTTCTAGTGTGGGCTGAAGACCAGTGATCCTCCAGAAATCCTCTGGCCTTCAGTGTCTGGTTGGGACAGCTGAGGCATCCAGCCTTGTGGACTGAGCAGCCACTGGGTTCCTAGCTGCTCAGGCCTGTAGACAGCTATTGTTGGACTCTCCAGCCTATGTTCTGTAAGCCAATCCAACAAATCCTCCTTAATAATATATATTCATGCTAATGCTTCTGTTCCTCTAAAGAACCCGGATGTATATGTATTGCTATATTATAAAAACCCAATGGAGGGACGGCTCAGTGGTTAAGGCATTTGTCTGTAAAGCCAAAGGACCCAGGTTTGATTCCCCAGGACCCACATTTGCCAGATGCACAAGGGGGCACATGCATCTGGAGTTTATTTGCAGTGGCTGGAGGCCCTGGCATGCCCATTCTCTCCCTCTCCCTCTCCCTGTTTCTCTGTCAAATAAGTAAAAATAAATATTGAAAATTTTTTAGGGCTGCAGAGATGGCTTAGCAGTTAAGCACTTACCTGTGAAGCCTAAGGACCTGGGTTCGAGGCTCAATTCCCCAGGACCCACGTTAGCCAGATGCACAAGGGGGCGTACATGCCTGGAGTTTGTTTGCAGTGGCTGGAGGCCCTGGCATGCCTATTCTCTCTCTCTCTCTCTGTCGCTCTCAAATTAATAAATAAATTAAAATAAAACAAAAAAGTTTTTAAAAAACTTACAAATATCTAATGGAGTATCCTTAGCCTTTTAACTGTTCACAGCAATTGCATCTGACCCAGGAAATTCCACCCGTGAGAACTACTCAAAGACGAAGTTAGGGGTCACCCTGGAGAATTCTGCAAGAGGTTCAAAGAGTGAAATCAGAGCTGTAACAGCCCACAGTGACTGCAGCGCTCCGAGGCTGCCCCTCCCTGACAGTGTGGGAGCTTCCTCCTGAGTCTCCTGGCCCAGCATTAGTCACGAGCACTAACCTTTCTCCTGCTCCCATTTCCTCCTATTGAGCTCAACTATGCTCAGGAATTTCAGACCCTCCGAGGTGCATGACTTCACTTCTGTCTCCAGCAAAGGTCCTGTCCCACTCCAGCCCTGGACACCCAGTTGCACCTTGGACATCTCTATTCAGTCTCCTCCCAACCCTTGCCAGGCCCTTCACTTCTCCGTAGTAGGTTGCTCCCTGTCCCAGGGAAGTGTGTCTCCATCACTCATGTGCTCGAGCCAGGAGTCAAATCACCTCAATCCTGAACTACAGCAAGCACAACACCTCTGGGCCCTTCTTCACTGCCTGCGAATGAATGGGAGCCTAGCATATCACCCTGTGCATGAAGACACTCTTTACTGCTAGCTTTGTCATCTGGCAAAGCGAGGTGTTTAAAAAAAACATTATTAATGTGTACAAACGCCTAAAATACATATACAGTGAAGTGAATAATGTTTAAGTATGAAGTCCTTCTCCTCCCCTGTCTCTTCCTGGCTAGTTTCTTTTTTAAGAAAATTTACATATTTATTTACAAGCAAGGAGAGATAAAAAGAAGAGAGACAGAGAGAATTGGCACACCAGGGTCTCCAGCCACACTACAAACGAACTTCAGATGTGTGCGCCACCTTGTGCATCTGGTTTTATGTGGGTACTGGGGAATCGAACCATGGCCCTTAGGCTTTGTAGGCAAGAGCTTTAACCACTGAGCCATTTCCCTAGACCCTGATTTCTTTCTTGTGTGTCCTTCCTGGGTTCAGACATGCGAAAGGCAGCTTGAGTAGCTCATTGGAAGAGGTCACAGAAGAGGACATTTTTAAATGTAAAAATTGCTGTTTTCACTTAAAATAGTGTATATCAGAGAAATTCCCTGACATTGACCTCCCATGTCTGTACCGAATGCACCTTGAGTCTGTTTCCACGCTACATAGGCCCACACAGTGGTGAGGTTTGGTGGAGAGTTGGAGCGGCCATTTCTGAACACTGTTTTGGTTAAAGAAAATAAAACGGAGTGTTCAAGACAGCCACATCAAAGTTATCTGTTATTTCTGGCTGGTTGATGGCTTAGCATTTAAGGCTGGAGGCCTTGGTGCACCTATTCTTATTCATTTTTTCCTCTCTCCTTACAAATAAATAAATAAAAATATTAAAAACATTTAAAAATTATCTGTTACTTGGGTAATTTCTACTACCACTTACTAAGAAATTGGTAAGCAAATATTTTACAGCCTCAGTTTCCTCTTCTGTGCAATGACAACGGAAGTAGGAAGTATCTTACAGGTTTGCTCTGAGAATTTATTCAGCAAGTATGTTATTTGTAAAATGCTTCAGTATCTGGTACTCAGTGAGCATTCTGTGTTTTAAGGAAACAAAATAAATTTTGGTTGGAATATGTTTTTTTAATATTTTATTTTTATTTAGTTATTTGAGAGAGAGAGAGAGAGAGAGAGAGAGAGAGAGAGATGCAGAGAGAGAAAGGGAGAGGGAATGGGTGCTTCAGGGCCTCCAGCCACTGTAAATGAATTCTGGGTGCATGAGCCACCTTGTGCATCTGGCTTACGTGGGCTCTAGGGTATTGAACCTGGGTCCTTTGGCTACGAATGCAAGCACCTTAACTGCTAAACCACTTCTCTAGCCCTCAGATATGTATTTTTTTTCAATTGACTTACAATATTAAAGGTAAACGTGACCACAAGGACATGACGTCTCCCATTTCCTTCTCCAAGTGGCTTGAGGACTCAGAGTATTATTCTAAGACATTATGCTGCCACAGGTAACAGTGCATTTCCTATGACAAATATTTTAAAAGGGAAAGAACTCATAATATTTTCATGAAGACTATCATTATTTAATATGATTAATGTTTATTAACATGCTCAAGTCAAATGTGGACCTTTGTGTAGCAGTAAATTGGAATTATTATTCTTGCCAACATCTTTCCCCTTCATCCTCCCATGTGTTATTATGTATCACCCCTTTGAACATCCAAGGCAAAGATACATTGGATTGTCCTAGCTAATCTCATTATCTCCTACAAACCATCACTGATCACAGGACATATCCTTGTTTTAAATGCTACAATTAATATGCGTTCTAACATATGCTGTAATTATCTATCAACAAAACAAACAATGTACAGATTCCCTAGCTTAACATTAGTGTAGAGATTCAAAGGCCATATCTGAGCGTGCAGGGCCTGTGCTGTAACGACCTCAGCGGGCACTACAGATACAACCAATGCCGAAAGAACACACGGCTTCTCCTTTCTAAAAAATGCATTCCAGTTTTAGTTTGCTGTCATTTATCTTAAAGGTAACAAATTCTGCAAACTATTTTTTAAAATTTTTTATTTATTTGAGAGTGACAGACAGACAGACATAGAGGGAGAGAGACAGAGAGAGAGAGAGAGAGAGAGAGAGAGAGAGAGAGAGAGAATGGGCACACCAGGGCCTCCAGCCACTGCAAATGAACTCCAGATGTATGCGACCCCTTATGCATCTGGCTAACATGAGTCCTGGGGAATCTAGCCTCTAACCAGGGTCCTTAGGCTTCACAGGCAAGCGCCTAACCGCTAAGCCAGCTCTCCAGCCCCTGCAAGCTATTTTGATATGTTGGCTATTCCTAGTATAATTGATAGAGTTCATTTCCATCAGCTCGCCTGGGCAATTAGATTTGCAATGAGCTTGGTATGACTAATAGGAGAAAATGTTTTTCGATTAAAGATTCAGTCAGACCCCTGAAAGTGGAATTTTAACTGTGCTTGCTGAAATAATAGGAAGTGTGCTTTTCTAAGTTACAGTGACAAAAATTTACAAGGCACTACAGTGAAGGCATCCTGGTGCCAGAAGAGGGCTGGGTTGCTATTCTGGGGGTTCGCGCACTTTCAGTGAAGACAACCATGTCTAGTTCATGGGGACTCAAACTGACAGCTACAAAAACTTAAGGACGAGCTATTTGTTACACACCCCCAGATTTAGGACAAGAACCTACAGCCATAACCTTTGTACTGTATGGATTTTCAAGCCAACCCTAAAAGGTGACCCTGTCCAACAGCTCTCTGGCAAACTGGGATCTACAACATGAGCTACTTGCATACACATTTGCAGAAAAGCGAAGGCACGTGAGCTTCCTGTGGTGGATTCCATGGGCAGGGGATTGTGGCTCTCCCAGTGCCTCTGTCTACCTGGCAGCAAGCTCCCCGTTGCCTGGCTATCATCCCACCACCCTTCAGGAACTCAGCATATCAAATACACAGGAGAGCTATACAGACCACAAAAGCAGGAGGCCAGTGCCATCCTTGTGACCACAGAGCATGCCCTCACTGCTCACTTGACACTAGTGATGACTTACAACTGGGTGTGCGAGTGTCTAATGAACCACTCACCCTTCTCAAAGTTTCGGGGAGCCTCCTTCTGCTTTCTGCTGTTTGCGAGGCAGGAAATCCATGTCATGGGAACTTACAGCCCAGGGAAAGTAGCTCCCCGCTGCCGCCACAATTTGGCCCAGCCACCTCCATCTGTCTGCTCCTGCACCCGATTCCTTTGATCCACCCAGGGTGGGATCCATCCTTTGGCCTCTCTGTTCTACCCATGGCATGGCTCCTGTGCCCTGAAAAATCTTACTTCACACACGTCTGGCCCAGTGTTTTTTCTTGTTTTATAATTTTTTTTGAGACACAAATTCCGCAAGAGTCATCTCAATTGCAGCAACCTCCTGCACCTCTAGCCATTTTTTTTTTTTTAACACATGCCGTCAAGTCCTTATCAAGAGTTCTGTGGAATCTAGCATTGCCTTCCCTCCTCATGCTGGCGGAATAAGGCCTTTTGGGGTCTATATGTGGGTCTTGTGTCCTGATGGAGTCTGTGATCCACAGAATGGACCTTGATTTTTCTGGCTGACACTAGCAGTATTACTCAGGACTTTGCATAGGATTGCACATTGATATTTTTGGCTCAGTCCTATAACATGTCTGAAAGATCTAGATGGTAAATTCCATAGCACCCAAAACATGTCAGATCTGAAGTGAACTCCATGCTCAAAGAAAGTGTTCACTCATTCTTTAGTTTTATTTTACTTTGGTGAAATCCTGAAAAAATTATTTAAAATTGTATATTGACATTTTTTTGAGTGAAAGATTTTTGAGTTATTTGCAAACGAGAGGGGGGAGGGAAAGAATGGCGGCACTGGGGTCTCCTTCCCCCGTAAACAAACTCCAGACGCATGTGACACTGCATGTCTTGTTGTTTTGGGGTACTGAGGAATTGAACCAGGGCTGTCAGGCTTTGCAAGCAAACACCCTTAACCGTCACCTTAAACACCCTTAACCGCAGAGGCTTCTCTCCAGACCTATAGCAGCATTTTTATTCTTGGTTTAAAATATACTCTTTCATTAGTATATGGTTACTGGTTCATTACACAATTTAAATAGATTTGTCATGTGACCCCCCACAGTCTCATTCCCAAGATTTTATCTAAAAGCAATGAACATTTACACTCACACATAAAAGCTATGCTTAGAGTGGTTATAATCCCCCAAATTAACCATAACCTAAACATCCTTCTTTAATTGGGTAACAGGACAGGTGTCATGTAGCCCAGGCTGGCCTTGGACTCACTATGTAGAAGAGGATAACTTTGATCGTGCAGCTTCCGCCTTCCCAATGCCCGGATGAGAGGCACGGGCTGCCCCATCCAATTCATGCAGGGCTGAAAGCTGCACCCAGGGCTGTACGCAAACATTCTACCCACTGAGCCACATCTGCAGCCCCAATCTCTGACTTTTAATTGGAACATTCAGTCCTTTTAAAGCATTCACAACCATTTTGATGAGTTTTTAAAATAAATGCATGTATGAGGCTGAGCATTACAGCGTACACCTGGAACCTCAGCGTTCGAAAGTCTGAGGCAAGAGATCAAGCTCAAGGCTCGTCTTTTTCAAAATTGTATTTTATTTTTAAAATGTTCATTATCATCACTTCAACTTTCCATGACATTTAATGGGTACAAACTTCCTTGAAGCTCTTAGAGTTTTTTTTTTTTTCTTTTACTTGAGAATAGGGTAAACTGGACAGTTAAATTGAGAACTAAGAAATTATATCCATGTTTTTCCAAGACAGTAAAATCATAGCCATGTTTCTTATGAATTGTGTTATCTTTAAGTCAATTAACCTATCCATCCTTCCATTTCTTTCTATTAGTAGGCTAATGATATTTTGATACCTGCTCAATTTTGATGACAATATTCAAGTATTTTATCCCAAAAATCTCTGAGTGTGAGCGTTTACATTTTCCATACTCACATTTTCTATTATTAGCAGAAAGAATAGGTTGAGGTACAATAAGTGTCAGGAAAAAAAAAGAAAAGAAAAAGAAGAAGAAAAGAAAAGGAAAAAAAGGTTTGTGTTAGCCAAAATATGGAGGGCCACTCAGGAATCCTGAATTGAGGGAACCCAAAGAGGTGGAGCAATAGTGGACCTAGCTGTGTAGAATGGAAGAAGCTAGAAGAAAAGTGTGGCACTTTCAGCATATTAACGGATTCATTGCTCCTCATTTGGTGTTATACATCTTTAGTATTGTAAAAAGCTTAAAGGAACCAATCTCTAATAACTCTACAGGGGTTGGAACATGGTTCTTTTAAAATATTTATTTATTGAAAGAGAAAGAGGTAGATAGATAGATAGACAGACAGACAGATAGAGAATAGGCACACTAGGGCCTCTAGCTACTGCAAATGAAATCCAGACCCATGTGCCACTGTGTGCATCTGGCATATGTGGTTACTGGGGAATCAAACCTGGGTCCTTA
This sequence comes from Jaculus jaculus, assembly GCF_020740685.1. NCBI lineage: Eukaryota > Metazoa > Chordata > Mammalia > Rodentia > Dipodidae > Jaculus > Jaculus jaculus. The sequence goes on from NC_059108.1 coordinate 15,298,543, forward strand.
ACCTTTACAGGCAAATGCCTTAACAGCTAAGCCATCTCTCCAGCCCTCCAAAGGCTGGACTTTTATACATATCATCTGTTTGCTGGTCATTCTCAAGTGAGTCTGGGGCTTTTCCATATCTTGTTTGTGGTAGCTGTTACAAAACTAAGCATTTGCCCAAACTCAAAGAACTATGTACTGAAAATAGTAAACGTTTACTACACACACACACACACACACACACACACACACACACACACACGCATACACACACACTATAGCTCAATTTACAGAAAACACAGTTTTATAAGACTCAATGGGGAAATTATGATAAAATATAAGTTTAAACTTGAAGTTATTTTCAAATATGCCAATAAGCAAGAATATCTTCAACACTGAGGGAAAACGAGGTGAGGCGCTGGCCACATGGCCCTGAGGGGAGTTGGGAGGCCTCTGAGGAGGAGTCTGCCCTTCCTTGGGTTCTGTGTTTCAGAAGGAAGAGGAACAATGCTCTTCCACCCCATTACCATTGAAGTATCTCAACCAGCCACCCATGCATCTCCCTCACCCACACAGCGGGCATTTACGGATTCGTTTTCCAGTCTAAATCACCTGTCCCTATTCAAATTGATAACTTCAAGAGTGTCTGTGCTTTCTAGCCCACAGAACTGGTATACTGAACTTAAGCAAACGCACGGTATCGCTCTTTTGAATGTCAGAGGTCACTTAGTAACACAAATCTATTCTCTCTTCATAGAGGAGCCACACAACGATCAGCTTTGGACACAAAAGTAGGTGTCTGGAGGCGCCACAAACCCAAGTCCAAGAGTTGCACAGTGTTCTAGCATGCCATGGACTCTCCTATGCTGACCAAAGCTTTGCTCATCATCATTTCCCTCTGAAATGATCACACTTTGTATGTCAAGTGCAGGACCTATTAGAAAGAGCAGTAGTCTAAGAGTCACCAGCACTAGATTTTTAGGTGTTTTTGACCTATGAAAATGCTGTCTGGTCTTGGCAAAATGATAATCGCCCATAAATAATAACCTATTTACAGTTCTGACCTCATTCTAGGGCTTTTTAGTCAGGAAAATGCATAGTTCTATAGACACATATGACTTCTACGTGGAATTTAGTCTATGGTCTACGGATATGAATCCCATTGTCTTTTTAAATCATTAGATAAATTATAGTTGCTACTTGTTTTTGTATTTGTTCATGCCTCATTTCTTTAAGTAGACATTCTCCAACTAAACAAGAAAGTGTTTAGAGGAACCATAACTTTTGTCTAGACATCTTTATTTCCTCCTAACAAGTATCACTCATCAAAAGTCTAAGTATGCCAGTTTGCCAACATAGTTAGTTGTCCTGACATATCCTACTTTGAGGCTATAACTGCCTGACGTTACGAAGCACAGTGGGGAGTGACGCGCTCCTGCAGTGTTCAGACCCTTTCCTGACAACATATTGTTTTGCCACCTGTGCCGACCCCTCCTACTACCTCGACTCTGCCTTCTAATCACTGCGGGCATCCTTGCTTTACTCTTCAATTCAAGTGCAATTTAACATACTCTGAAATAACCCTGCTCTCTCTTTCATTCTCCCCCTCCCCCTTAGTGTCTCCTCCTCTTCTCTTTCTTTCTCCTACTCTGAAAGTTGAAGCCCGTTCTAGGGTCTCAGCTCCATGACAACATGACCTGATCATGCTCCTCGTCCCTGCCCCTATGTCTGGCACGTAGTACACACACCACAAGTATTTACTGAGTTGTCAAGCTCACCCATCAATTTGGTGCAACCCAGTGGAGCCTTACCAACCGGAAGAAACAAAGACCAAAAATATTTTCACACGATTTACCTGCAAAGAGGTTCTACAAGGTCCTTTTCAAGAAAATCATGATCCCTTTTGACAGCCGCAATGTTGATGGGGAATTGTGAGTCTAAGAGAGAAAAGGAGAGACAAGGAGGTTGGTGTAGCTTGCTGTGTCTGAATGGATACCAACGTATTAAATCCGTCGATGTCTGCACAGACCACCCATCTCAATAGCAATGACAGTCCATGATCATCATTGATGGTATTTTAAAATAGCAGAACATTTTCTTTTTTTTCTTTTTTTAATCACAGTAAATGCTTTTGAGAGCACAGCAGAAGTGGGGAGGGATAGGACAATCAAGTGCCTGACCTTGGATACGATGAAGTCCTCAGTGCCTGCATGTTTACTATGTTCGGCCACATTGCGGACACAGGTTAATGTAGATGTGGAGAAGAGCTTTCCAATTCTCTCTGTCCACCCACAAGGCAGGTCATAAGACTGTCCCAAAGACGTCATACTTGGTTTAGAAGTGTTTTCCCTTCACAAGGGATCCAAAGTACTCAAGGTTCAGTGGTCTCGGATGTTTTCTTTGGTAGTATTTTGGAGTCACTTTGAAAGTGTCAGAAAAACACTGAACTAATCCTATCCAGAAATTATAAAGTCATAACTTTTCTCCCCCCAAAACTATCTGTGCTAGCTTGGGAGATCAGTGTTAATATTCAGAATATGGTGTTCATTTTAGGTACCTCATTTATGTTGTAAAACTCTGGAGGTGACCAGGGTAGAGGCCAAGGTCAAATGTAATGCCAGTTATTATCACTGTCCTCCTATCTCTCTTCTCTTTTTTATTTGTGTGTGTGTGTGTGTGTGTGTGTGTGTGTGTGTGTGTGTGTGCAGCTACATGTCTGTCTTCATGTGTGTGGGGGCACCATTACTCAGGCACTGCTCTTTTTTTTTTTTTTTTTGAGGTAGGTAATCTCACTGGCCTGGCACTCACGAAGCAGTCTAGACTGGCTGGTTACTGAGGAATCCTCCACAGAGGTGGGGTTGCATGTGGGCCCGCCTGCCTGGCCTTTCATTACGTGGGTTTTGGTGACTGAACTCAGACCCATGTGTTTTCAAGACAAGCTTTAACGAACTGAGCTATCTCTTCAGCCCTATCCTTTCTCTTTCTTTCTTCTTATTTTATTTTTTTGGGGTGTGTGTGTGTGTCAATGTAGGGTCTTACTCTAGCCCAGGCTGACCTGGAATTCACTATGTAGTTTTAGGGTGGCCTTGAACTCATGGCGATCCTCCTACCTCTGCCTTCCTAGTTCTGGGGTTAAAGGTGTGAGCCACCACGCCCGGCTTCATTTCTCTTTCTTATATTTATATCATTATATATAGCTATATAATATCTTAATATATGTTATATTGAACTGCATATAGCTTGCCAGTCATAGTAAAGCTTTCTACATTTTCATGTGGGTTGTATAAAGAAACCATTTCCCTTCTGGTAAAACAGTACCGTAACGGAATCCCAGATAGTTCCAGAATGAACTCGACCTCATTTCTCTTGAACATGTGTATGTTTGGTGCTGAAGCTCAGCAACTCTGGTTTTGAGTGCTGGTGACGGTTTAGCTGTGCTGAAATTGACCCCTGTATACTAATTTGTACAAAACCAATAATGACAATTACAATACCTGCATTGTAGGGGGTGTGAATATTTAGTGGAAAGTGATTTTGAACAATACCTGACACACAGTGAGCTAAATGTCCTCATTCTCATAACACTTACTCAATGATGGGCTACGTACAACCTCGCAGCTGCACGTGACGATGTTAGTTAATTGCACATCGTTTACACTCATGGCTTCCCACTTTTAAATGGCATGATATCTATGTAGTATACATTATAGAAAATCCACTCATTGGGTACCAAGACACTGTGATTTTAGGTCCTTGTCTTCCACACAGGGAGGGTCACTTAACATATTGGGCTTTTTCTTCCTAATCAGTAAACTGGTGGTGGAGTGTAGGAGTGGAGAATGGATCAGACTTAAACTCCGAGAGACCACCTTATCTGAAAGGCTATGACCCTATGAAAACTTATCAGAGATCCTAAACTTCAAGGCACTTCAGAAATGAGCTCTCCCTTCTCACAGAATTTAAATGTGAGAAGAAGAAAAGTATCCTTTAAAAATACAAAACAAATTTTACATGAGGGGACAGAAGTCATCTATGAGAAATGGTTAATTTAGTAGATTCTTTCCATCCTTCACAAAGTTTTATGTCATGGGAATAAGAAGGCAAGAGAGTTTCACATACAGTCATTCTCCCCTGAGCTTTCAGACCCTCAGACCCTCACATCCACTCTGCATTTCTCCTTGTTTTGTGCTCTGAAAGCCACCTGTGGGGGTGGAGGTAGAGGGTGGTATCCAAAGACCTATGCTCTCTGACTTCCTTTTGCATTTGGTCAGTGGGAAACCTGGGCTGAAACGGAAGGAGACACATGTGGTTATGATCTTTATCCTCTGGGTCGTTGCACATGGGAGGGGGAGTGGGCAAGGCCAAGTGTGTGCTCCCTCTAAGGATCTGTACAAGGCTCTGACACTGTCTCTTTTGGGTCTGTGGTAGGAACACTCTGATGCTTCAAACCCTGCTTTCCATCTTTATTCATTCCTAATCTTGTACCTATCTTTGTGACACCTACTGTGAGTCATAACCCTCCACAGATGAGTGTGCCAGTGTTTACTGCTGGGACCTGACCAATTCACTATAGAAAAGGATGATTCAAAGAGCAGTCAAGAGATCTGGGATTTAGATGCCAGTAAGCTCTACATGACTACATGGATTGACCACCGATTCAAGAAGTAGAATGCTACCAAGAAAATCCCCTTCCCCCAAAACTCAGAGGAAGGACATTTGATCCATGTCATTCCTTGACATTTTTCATATAAACACAAGAGAAATCTCAAAATAGCTAGCTTTGAGACTTCTATGAGATTTATTAACAACTGGCTCATTATGGTCTCAAGAAAATAGTGAAGAAATAAAAAGGAAAAAAAATGTCTATGGTGGAACAGTGGGAGGAAAATAAGCAGAGATGGTTGTTGGGAGTCGATAGCGGGAAGAAGAAGGCAGAGTGGTATGGGAGGCGACTCTCACGTCCCGAATGGAGTCGGGATAAAGTCAGCTTGGCAAAGGTTGGGTGTGTGTGGGGGGGTGGCTGTGGGAGTGGGAAGCAAAGCAAATGACAAAGAAAATACCAGAAAACAAAACACGCCACAGGGCCTGTGGGGCTCATTTGGAATGTATTCTGTGCGTACAACACGAAGGGAAGGACGGCATACCCTCGTAGAGCTGGGCGTACTGCGGGAATCCAGCCGCGCGGAGCCACTCGCAAGCTTCTTTCGCCTCAATTTCTGAAAAACACAAGGAAAGGAAGCGGGGTGAGTCCAACAGGCGCACATCAGTGCTCTCCAAGAGGCTGGGGCGCTCTGGGTGAGTTCTTACGAGACAAAGTTGTTCTTCCCAGGTAAGTCTGTGTGTGAGCCAGCCTGCCCAAGAATGGGTGCAAAATGTGCAGGTCATGCAAAGAATTCATGCGTGTACTATATACTGAGCTCACCCTCGGGGTGGGTCCGTCAGTACACGGAAGGTAACAGCACCACAGACGGCAGAATGAAAAGAGCGCGGTTCACTTAGGGAGACGAGACGTATTTTTCCCTACACCAGGGAGCCAGAGGACAGTGAGAGAAGAAGGAAAGAGTTCTTTATAATCCCGTTTTTAATGGATTTCTTTTACATTCCAAAGATAAGGCTAAGAATATTTATTCGGCAGTGCTTTATTATTTCATTTGGGATAATGAAAGACTACAAAACAGGGTAGCCCATTTTCTCATGAAGAAAAGTATTACAAAAATTTTATGTATTATTATTACTATTCCTTTAATTTCACCGGTGGTTTTAATTTCCAGCACATGGTTGGAAGATACGCATTCATCAAGCACATGGGAATGATTTCAAACTCAGAGCCTAGCAGGAAAAGGATATTGAGACACCATTTTGATGGGGTTGCCAGAATGAGAAGGGCCAAGCTCAAGATGTTGATAGGTCCTTTGGGTGACCATTTGAGCAGCAGACTTAGCAGCAGTCCACTCATCCACCTGCTGGGGGAAACAGGGGAGTGTAACCTATGGTCCTTCACCTTTCTGAGTTCCGGATTTTTATTCATAACCACAGCTCTGTTAGACAAACATGAGCCCAGGGGAAAAGAAGTTCATCTGTCAAAAGTTCAGTTTCTCCAAACAAAATCAACCAGCTTATCGTAACGGGTCTCTGCTAAAGTTCTCCTCAGCTGCTGGGAGGGTTGGGCGGTAGCAGCCCCGAATCTCGTGGTATTCATTTTTCTTTGTAGTCAAACCTGCAGCGTCTAGGCCTTTCTTGTGACCACTGCATATAACTGATCTACACAAACGAGGGTGCAGGTCTGAGGGCGCATCTCTACATTGAAAGCTCTGTCGCGTGTTCAGTGTGTTGGATGTGAGAGTTATTTGCTGCATGTTAAGAAAACAAACTAGATGCAGGGCGTGGTGGCGCATGCCTTTAATCCCAGCCCTCGGGAGGCAGAGGTAGGAGGATTGCCGTGAGTTCGAGGCCATCCTGAGATTACAGAATGAATTCCAGGTCAGTCTAGACTAGACTGAGACCCTACCTCGAAAAAAAAAAAAAGAAAGAAAGAAAGAGAATAAACTAGAGGCCAGATCATAGCCCTTAAGAAACTGCAAAAACTCCACCGTTCTCTCAGGATCCACTTGAAATGTGTCTGTAAATTCCAGGAAACAGTCTTTGGTGACTTCTGTCCTAAGGTAGCTGCTTTTCTTGACACTTTCTAATCTTCTGTCATGCCCAGGACTGGAACCTCCTAATTTTGAGTTTCATCTTTGATTTGAGGGTTTCCCAGGCAATTCTGACCAGCAAGGATCTGGTGTGAATTCATTCCCACCCTAGACTCTTAGTTCAGACATACTTGGGAACTGGGATAGATGGAAAAGGCTTGCAAAGCATTTCTATCAGGAGCAGAGCCTGTGACCCAAGGGCCTCTCCTAACAGAGCATCTGAGGTGCTGTCCTGCACCGGCCGCATGGCTTTCCCTTTGGAAGGCGCAAACGACAATGTATTGCTCAAAGATTCTATTTAGATTCACTCAAGAATTCTTACGTGAAGGGTTTTACCTTGATAACCACAGGAATCATTTCAGAGTAAAGAAGAAATGCTCATTTTTTTTTTTATTTCTAACACTTGAAAAATGTGCTAAGTCTCTATTGAGTTATAGAAAAGAAATGTGGCCTTGTAAAACTTTCAAACTTTAGATTTCTTTTTTGCTTCAGTATGATATAATATGTAGAAATGAGAAAATGTCTAATTCTAGACGTGTTTTAAACTCAATTATAAGTCAGTGTGTCTTAGAGGGAAGTGCAGAATTCTGTTTTCTATTTAAATTACATTTACTTGATTTATGTTTTTGAATGTATATGTCCATGTGTGCATGCATGTGAGTGAACATGTACATGAACATTCATGTGGAGGCCAGAGGTTGATGTCATGTGTTTTCCTCTACCAGACTCCACCTTATTTATTTATTGTTTTTTCAAGGTAGGGTCTCACTGTAGCCCAGTCTGACCTGGAATTCACTATGAAGTCTCAGGGTGGCCTCGAACTCATAGCAATTCTCCTACCGCTGCCTCCCAAGTGCTGGGATTAAAGGCGTGCACCACCATGTCCAGCTAAACTTATATTTTTTTAATGTCAAATTTAAAAGATGGCTTTTAGTTAATTTCTTGATATGTGTATATATATAATATATATATAATATATATATAAATGCTATATATATATATATATATATATACATATATATTGCATTTTTAAGTTTTCTTTTTAAAATTTTTATTTATTTGACAGAAAGAGAGAGAGGCAGACAGAAGGAGACAGATAGAATGGGCATGCCAGGGCATATAGCCACTGCAAATGAACTCCAGATGCTTGTATCACCTTCTGCATCTGGCTTATGTAGTGTCTTGGGGAATCGAACCTGGGTCCTTTGGTTTGGAAGGCAAGTGCCTTAACTGCTATCATACGGACCCACCTTACCCTTCCTTATTCCCTGATGTTCCACTGTATTCCTTCTAATTCTCATCACTTACCAGTGTCTGTTCCATGAAAGAGAATGACTTTTCCTCCCCCAGCAGCCATTAACTGTCACTAGCCCAACAAGGAGGGGTGTGGCCTCTCAAATCCCTCCCCTCTCCATAAGAGAACTGACTAGTCCCATCATATCTCACTGAATCTGGAGCTCCCTGGTTCAGCTACATAAGCTCATCAGCAAGATCTGGGAATTCCCCATCTCCACCTCCCTGGATCTGGGATTACAGACATGTACCGACCATTTTATGTGCATGTTGAGGACGTGGGCACTGAACATTGCAAGGTGGCCTCTCCACTTGAACTGAGTTTGTTGGGACACCCAGATGTGAGCAAGTCCCTGCATTCCCCTGTTGCCAGAGTCTGCCTTTGCCAAGCCTATCCTGCCACCAGACGCTGTATGTTGCCTCTCAAACCTTGAGTCAAAACAAATCTTTCCTCTCTTGTATTGTCTACTTTTTACAGGGATTTTGTTACAGTGATGAGAAAGGTCACGAGAATAGCATTTCCATGGAAGCCAAAAGAGCAGGGACAAGTCATACTTCATCACACAGAAAGTCATTTTATAATGACAAAAGGGTCAATGCGACAGGAAATAATAATTATGAGTATATATGCATTCAATGCTGCAGCACTTAAAAACACAAAGCAAATACTATGACATCTGAAAGGAGAAAAGGGGCTGCTGGCTCAAGGTCTTGATATGACTAAAGTGCAAAAGCAACTTTTATTTACTTGCCAGCAACAAGACAAATCAAACTGCCTGGCATAATTACCACTATCGAACTTGATATTGACCATCAAATTGAGTCAGAAAAGGGAGTGTCTTCCAATTTCTATGGATCACCCACAGTTGCACTAAAACCTAGCAGAAAAAAAATGCTAATGTTTCTTCAGGGCTTTCATCATGGCTGAACCACAGGAAAATTAAAAACAATCATATTGCCAGTGTCATTCCACAAAGACCTACCTAATGAGATTTAAATGACATTTGATGAGCAAAGGGTGGACATTATTTTTAAAGTGCTCTTGGTAGCCAGCATCTTATTATATAAAGGCATTAAGAGCTATTAAAATCACATCCTGACGATCATATTGTTCTCCGTTATGAACCTTTACCTGCCCTTGCAGCAGCCTCGTGGTTACACAGCAAAGCATCATCAAGTCTCCGCTTAGCTATCTTGCCTGAAAACACAAGTTTGTTGGGTGGGACCAGAGAATGCCTTGGGACAAAAGGACTCTTTCTCTACCGAGCTTCCTGCGGTACAGTTGTCCTCCCAGACAGCTGGGGATATGGTGGCAGATTCCCTGTGGATTCTTGAAACCCTATACTACCAAACTCAATATTAAATTATAATTTTAAAAATATGTACTTTTTAAATTCATTTGCAAGGGAATGAGAGAGAGAGAGAGAGAGAGAGGGAGAGGGAGGCAGACACACAGAGAGAACAGGAGTACCAGGGCATCCAGCCACTGCAAACTCCAGTCACACATGCCAACCTGTGCCTCTGGCTTATGTGGGTGCTGGAGAATCAAACCTGGGTTCTTAGGCTTCACAGGCAAACACCTTAACTGCTAAGTCATCTCTCCAGCCCTAAATTACGATTTTTTTGATCTGATTAGCCGAGTGTGACAGAGGGAGATGGTAGGGCACAGTTAAAATTTCATCATGCTCCCAAAATGGTGTGCCATTTGAAACTCATGATTCTTATTTCTGTCACCTTTCATATAATTTTATTTTGAAGTGGGCTTTGATTATCTGAAACTGTGGAAAGGGAAGAGGACAAGGAGAGAGGATTACTGTATTCTGCTAGGGAATATGTAACTCATTTGGCTGGGTGTCATGATGACTTCAGTAGAATTTTTGCAGTCTTCTGTGATAATCAATTCATTTTGCTCTATAAATGGCCTGTCCAACATTCTTATGGTGGATTGATGGACACCTGAAACTATGTATCTTTATATCATCTGTAGCTATACCTATCTATCTATCTATCTGTCTGTCTGTCTATCTGTCTGTCCGTCCGTCCGTCCGTCCATCCATCCATCCATCCATCCATCCATCCATCCATCCATCCATCCATCCATCTATCTATCTATCTATCTAATCTCCAACCAAGTATACTCTATGCATTGCCATTTAGCTACCAAGTGACCAGTAGACATGTAACATATACAATATGTATGCAAGGGACATCAGTATGATGCCCAGGCTGAGAGATAGCTCAGTAGCTAAAGGTACTTATTTGTCAAGCCCGCTGCTCCAGATTCCATTTCCCAGTACCTACATAAAGCCAGATGTACAAAGTGGCACCTGCATCTGGAGTTTGTATGCAGCAGCAAGAGGTCCTCATACAGCCATATTTTCTCTCTCTTGTCTGTTTGTCTATCTATCTATCATATGTCTTTCTCAAAAACAAATAAATAAAAATATTAGAAGTATGATTCCCATCCCATTTCTTCTGATAACAGAACCTGTCTATGTGATGACATATTCTGCTTAGTTTGAGGTTCACAAACTTCACCCATAGCCACATGCTTGGCCTTGTTAGTGCCACCCATGTGTGCAGGACCTGCTCCTTAAAAGCAACCTTCTCCCATGCTGTAGAGGGATTGAGGAACTTGGGGGATCTCAAGTCAACAGTCACTTGGCAGCTGAAGGGGAAATCAGTATCTAGGATTTCACGTCTTGCTCAACAAATCCAGTAGATGGTTTGTGGCTGAACACACTCTTCTGACGCCTATCTATGATTCCACTCAACAGAACGTCATTGGTTTCACCTCCATTGCCTAATCTATACCTGGGCACCAACTTGCCATTACAAACAAACTCCAGTCTATATAAGCAAACCTAAAAGGCACAATCAAAGACAACAGTGTTGTATATTATTTGCCAGAGTGGTGATACAGTAGTAAGATCTTGGGGTAACTGGTTTTTAATACCTAACTATACATTGTGACTATTTTCCCATGGGATGGTATTTATACAATGGGCAACTTTATTTTGTTTGATTTCTTTTTTTTTAGTGTATGACTTTTTGAATATCACCAACCTATATCTTATTGATGGAGGTTATATACTCAAGGCAGCTAAAATAAAACACTTGCACAGGCCCTCCCTAGTATAGGGTGATGGAGGGAGAAGAATGGAGGTCTACATGTGTCAGAGAAGATTCATGTCATGTTTCCTTCAAGAGATGCTATCTGGTGACTGACAGAGGCCCTTGGTCAGTATGGAGTTATATTGAGCACAGTGAATTTAGCGCCCAAGTTTGCAGGCTCTCTCTCTGTCTCATTGTATTCTTAAACTGGTGTTCTGGTCATGCTTGAGAACAGCCTATTCTCTAGCATTTTAGGACGTTTTGGTTTATATTATGTTCTATGAAGTATATACTTTTCCCCATAGCTAACCCAAAGGCATTAGATATTCTTTCTAAATGACAAAAAATTTGAATCAGGACTACATTAAAATTTATTATTATGAAAAATAAAGCTAGCTTTCAGAAGGAACTAGGCCTGTTCTAACATGATAGTTTGTGAAATCATTATACACTGCATATGCACTTAAGCTATTCCTAAAAACTTCAAATTTTCATGCATAAACTAGCTCCAACTTAGCAAAGTTTTCTTTCCTAAATTTTCATTAAAAGTACTCAAGAGAAATGGGAAAACACACAGTACAATCTCCATGTGACTTAGAAATGAAAGCTTCAGAATGGTGTTTTGTTCTTTTTTTTCATTTAAATTGGATACATTATTGGGCACCCCGTTTCTGGAAGAACATAGGTACTATTATGGGATGACTCAGCCACCACAAAATGTCTGCAGTGAATGCAATTACCACTATTAAAGTGTCTGGAAGGTGTTAAGATTTCAACAAGCTCCTGGTCATAGATTAAGGATAATTCATGCGGGCGAGCTAGCTTCATTATTAATGTCCTACTTAAGGAAAATGATGCCTTTGTCTTTACAGAGAACATTGCAAGTGAAGTCTCTATTTATTAATGTTATATTTCTTTGGTCATGAATAAGGAAAGTTTTACTAAAAATCAATGTCAGGGTATCCATCCCATCTATATGACTGTGAATAATGCAATCATTAATATTACATAGAGCCACATACTGCCACTGTGAGCCTTCTCCCAAGAGGGCTTTATAACCTGAATTACAGATGAAGGACAGACCATCATGGTTTTTGCAGACCCATCATTTCACCTTCTTTGAATTTAGATACTACTGGTCTTGGGAGAAGGTTCAGTGGATGCAGCGCTTGTCATGCAAGCATGAGTACCTGCGTTCGGATCCCTAGAACGTACGTAAAACTGGGTGGGGTAGTTCAAGCCTCTGCAATCCCAGTGACATGGGAGGTGGAGACAGGAAAACCCCAGAAACTCACAGGCCCACTACCATGGCAAATGCAGCAGTGAACAACGAGAAACCCTATCTCAAACAAGGGGGAAGGTGAGGACTGACATGCAAGGCTGTCCTCTGACCTCTGTACATGTGCCGACACTCATACACACAAACATGCACACACCTACATCATACACACACAAATGAATAAGTAAAAATAACAAGTATTAAGCTTGGTTTAAAATTCTTGAATAAAGGTTGGAGAGATGGCTCAGTTGTGAAGTGTAGTCTGTGAGCCAGCATGAAGTCCCGAAATGGCCTGAGACCACCTGAGATTCAATCTCCAGATCCCATGAAAACAGCTGGGCATGCCTTGTGTGCCTCTAGTCTTAGTCCCAGGGAATCTCCTAGAGTTGCAGAAACTAGCAAGCTCCGGTATTGGTAAGAGACTGCTTCAGCGATGGAGAAGGACACCGAGTGTTTTGAACCAGCCACCACAGGTGAGTGCCCCTTGCCACAGGCGAGCTCATGGGGCAAAGAAAGGGCACATACACATCACATGCATACAACATACCACACTACATACCCACATGCACACATGCAAAAATAAAAAAAAGCCTGAATAAGTCATATATATATATACACATATATATACATATACATACACATGGCAACATTTTTTTTTTCATGAGCTAAAATACAGTTTGTTCAGAACAAGTTTAAGGTTGTTAGCTGTTGAATATTCAAAACATTGAGCCAATTTTTAAGCACCCATTTTATCTACCCATGAATTCAATCAACTATTTCCTTTGTACATTATAAATTATCCTATTGTCAGTAAGTCTGTAATCATAGGAAGAAGTCTGGAAGTCACATGTATGCATATTTCACTGTGACATGTAATTGAATTCAGTTGAAACAGAGATTCATGGCTTTGGGAATGTGTAGTTCTTTTCCTCAAAGCAGGAGTCACAGGCATGCTGTGACACAATATTTCACCCTCAATTCTTAACGTTAGCTTTATTTCTTAATCTTGAAATATCTTCCACAAGCCAGAGTCACAGCAAATTTAAAATAATTTCTGTTAGAGTCAAAGGGAGCAAACAAATTCCAATAAATGTTTATTTTTACTTATAACAACTCAAGAGTTGTTTTTCAGCCTGGTTGAGAAAATGAAATAACGTGTGTATAATAGAACATATCATATAACATAAGATATCTACAAATATAACAATATAAAAGTTAAATCTCTTACATGCATTTAACTTATTGTTTATTTTAAATTAATTATTACAGGGTCCAAGGAGATTTCTCAGTGGTTAAAGACGCTTACTTACTTGCAATGCCTTTAAGCCTGGGCTTGATACCACAGTACCCATGTAAATCCAGATGCACAAAGTGTTGGGTGCATGCATCTGAAGTTTGTTTGCAGCAATGAGAGGCTCTAGCATGTCCATGCTCTCTCTCTCTCTCTTGCAAATAAATAAATAAATATTTTTAAATTAATTATTGCATGTATCATCATTAAAGCTGTGCACACAGATATATTTTTTCCTTGTGAGTTTAGTGGTCCTCTACCCTTTGAGTAGTGATGTGACTTGCAACCTTCTTCTGACCTGGAGATATTCTGCCCATCCCTTTGATGTCAAGTCTGGCCATAAGGTCCACTTTGCCTAATGGTATGTGAGTCGAGGGATGTAGACTAATTGTTTTAAATTTGCTATCTATTTGCAAACAGAAAGAGAGAGAGAGAGAGAGAGAGAGTAGGGGGAAGAGAGAGAGTGAGTACGGGTGTTCCAGGGACTCTAGCCACCGTAAATGGACTCTAGCTGTGTGCATCATTTTGTGCATCTGGCTTTATGTGGGTCCTGGGGACTCAAACCTGGATCATTAGGCTTTTCAGGTAAGTGCCTTTACCGATGAGCAATCTCCCCAGCCTTATAGGCTAATTAAAGAGGGGAACGTTTAAGGGCCATCACCTTGTGGCAGCTTTCTTGCAGTGGTCCCTCATCACGAGGTGGCATGTCTTAGCTAGAGCCATTCCTTTAGATTTGAACCCGAGATGATGGCAGGAGGGACAAAGCCCCAGAAGATCAGTCACTGACATGAAATATGAGCAAGAAATGAGACTCGTGGTGTTTTATACCACTACAATTTGGGGAAAAGTTGTTAAAGTGGCATCATCTAATGTAAACTAATTTAATCCAGCTACAGCTGTCCATTCCATATTGAAGCACGCAGAAAAGACTACGGACCTTTCTTGCAACTTGAAACTATAGCTGATTGTCTGTTAGTTTGGCATAGAAAATGAACACGATTGCAATAATCATTTCTGCCCAGACTTATGCTTCCTTGCCTAGAGTGCATATCCTGAATGAATTCAGAGATGGAAACAATCCTTTAACAGTCACCTCTTAGAGTCACTCACAATTGCACCAAAGGAAAAGAAAAGCCCAGTTGCCACAGGACAAGGAAATTTCAGGAATATAAAATTCTGCACACCTATAATGCCTAGTAGTGTTATCTCTAAAAAGTCACCATCTTCCTACTCCAATCAGGATCAAGGAAAAAGACAGCAAAGAGTGAAAGTACACACTCCTGACCAAACAGTGTTTGGCTAGATTGTGTTGACTCGAGTTTTCCATGAAGCAGATTCGTTCTTCATTCTCCTTTAATCTGGTACAGATTGTTCCCCTCAGGCACTTGTGGTATTTCCCAGGGACACAGCATGCATACACAGGCACATGAAGAGCCCCTGCCTCTTGAAGTCCTTGAGCCACTGCCTATGACCACACCAGCTCTCAAGAGAATCTTCAAGATGGGGTCAGTTAAACAATGAAAATCAAGGTGGGAAAGATAGAGAGAGATCATTCAGTTAGCAAGAGCACTAGAATTTACAGGTTCTTCCAAAGTTCATCAGTGTTGACCCACCAAGACAACAGCTCCATTAACCATTCTGGGGGCAAGATCAGGAGAGTTGGAAGGGGATCTTTCTCTAAATCATCTCCTCTCTCTCTCTCTAAGGTAATGAACAAGAGTTTATGGTACAAACTTGATGTTGGCTCTGGGATAGAAGCTCCAACTTCCATAGTGAGGGTTTAGCCTTGCAACTTGCAAAGTGTAAACCAGTTCAGAAGGGCCCTGTGTATTAATACTTTGTTTGTACTGATGGTTTCTTGCCTGGGGAAGGGCTATTTCTCTAAGCAAATTCCACCACTACTAAAAGTCAGTTTCCTAGCTTCTGAGAGGCACATTTCTTTCTTTCATTGCTTTAAAACTTTTGTTTAGTTTATTTTTTACAGGTATCATTTCTGAATATTTTATTTATTTATTTGCAAGAGGAGAGAGAGAGAGAGAAGGAGAAGGAGTGAGAATGGGCATGCCAGGGCCTCTTGCCACTGCAAATGAAATCCAGGTGCATGTGCCAATTTGTGCACTCTGGCTAATGTGGGTACTGGGAAGTCGAACCCAAGATATTAGACTTTGCAAGCAAGTGTCTTTAACCACTCAGCAATCTCTCCAGCCCCTCAAATATTCATTTTTAAATGTTAAAAAGCATGCATGCTTTTAGGGATTCAAACATCCATACCATTTTCAGGACATATCTGAATGTCTCTACTTAGAAAAGGTTATCTGCTCTATGATTTGCTTAATTGAACTCATGAGGTTCGTGGACTCTGGTTATGCCAGGAGCTTTCATAGTATCAGGGAAAACCTTACCTTACATATGAAAGAAGAAGCCCACATTCTTTTAGGGTAAAGTAATGCCGAGAATCCTGAATGCTTTTTTAAATTCTTTCACATCTGAGGCTGGTAGGGAAAGATACAACTCAGCCAAAACTCCCAGCTCTTTTTTAATTTGTGTGTGTGTACATCATGCGTGTGTGCTCATGGTTGTGCAGTAGCACGTGTGGTGTGTGCGTGTGTATAAAGGCCAGAGGACAACCTCAGGTGCCATTCTCGGGAATGCCATCCATCCCTTTGAGACAACGTCTCTCATTAAGTAGCCCGGAGCTCACCAATTAGGCTAGACTAGCTGCCAGCAAGCCCAACAAATCCTCCTGTCTCTACCTCCCCAGCGCTGAGATTGCAAGCATGTGCCACCACATTTGGCATTTTAATGCGGGTACTGTAGATCAAACTCAGGGCTTCATGAAGGAAACGCTTTATCCACTGAGCCTCTGATGCCCCTCACCCCCAACTCCTTTCTTAAGGCTTTGTAACTTAATTCTCTGCAACTGTAATACCTGGATCGATCAAAACTAGTTTTTGCTAAATTTAACCCCATGGAAACATTGGTACGACTTCAGAATAATTTTATTATCTGCCTATATATAAAAACTCAATATTGTGTGTATGTGTTTTCGTTTATTCTTTGGCATAGGCTCAGACTGTAAATAAAGTATTTGCCAGAGATTTTTTTTCTGTGTGTCTTTGCCAGTTTTCTGGAATGCTTCCTATGTGACTTTGAATGTAGATGGTATTGGCTCAGGGAATGGTTTTCTAAACATCCATCATTCATCCCAGAACATCAGGGCCAGATAGAAGAAATTAAGTTGTTATTGGTTTTTAGCTGCTGATTCATTTTTCTCCATGTTCTTCAAGGCCAAAGAGACTGCTAAGCTTAGAAACTTGCCAAAAATTGGGGGTTTTATGCAGCAATTCATTGGTAATTTCTTAAAAAGGAAAATAAAAAAAGTGAGTGTAGGTAGTTGAAATATTTTTGTCTGATTTGGGGTGGAGGGGCTTCAGCTCTCCACTGACCAGTGGGAAACTGGGCTGGATAGTGCAAGCTCTTTTTTCCTCAGACACACTCACACATTAGTGACTTGTGTCACACTATAGTCTAAATAAATGGCATTGAAGCCAATTGAAAATAGCACATGTTCCTCTCATAAGTGAATTCGAGATTTAACCAACTATTTTGTTTTGGTTTTTCGAGGTAGGGTCTAGCCCAGGCTGACCCGGAATTCACTATGGAGTCTCAGGGTGGCCTCAAACTCATGGCGATCCTCCTACCTCTGCCTCCCAAGTGCTGGGATTAAAGGCGTGCGCCACCACACCTGGCTTAACTAACTATTTATGGGTGGATATATGGATAGATGGATGGATGTATTATGCATGACATGAGAGAAGAAGAGAGAATACCTAGGGGGAAAAAGGGACCAGACACAGCTGGGTAGTTAAGAGGGGTGAACATAAGAAGTACAGTGGCATATATGCACTAGCAAGTCATAATGAAACATTATGTTGCAGGCTAACTAAAAAATGAATTAGAGACAAACTAACAGTCAATTGAGATATCCCATAAATGTGGAACAAATATGATAGTACAGGTAAAACATTACATTGAAACATTCAAAGGTGTAAATGTGGGCTGGAGAGATTGCTTAGTGGTTAATGCACTTGCCTATGAAGCTTAAGGACCCAGGTTCTATTCCTCAGAACTCACATAAGCCATAAGCACCATAAGCATATGGTGGCACATGCATCTGGAGTTCATTTGCAGTGGCTAGAGACCCCGGCAGCCCATTCTCTCTCTAATAACTAAATAAAAATAATAAAAAAATATTTTTATAAAAAGATAAAAATATTTTAAAAGCTTAAGGGGGTGCTGGGAGAGGGATCAATGGTTAAAGGTACTTGCCTACAAAGCCTGATGGCCCAGGTTTAATTTCCCAGTACCCCCATAAAGCCAGATGCACAGAGAGGCGTATGCATTTGGAATTTGTTTGCAGTGGCTAGAGGTCCTGGTGTGCCCATGGTCTCCTCTCTCATCTCATAAATGAACAAATAAATATTAAAATCTTAAGGGATAAAAATTGTAAAATTTAAATAGTTCAATGTATATGGCTGATAATTCAGAATTCTAAAGAATTCCTCAGGTATTATCAATCATTATTCCAAAATCTTAATTGGTCCTCTTCAAATTTTAAGAACCATGTAGAAAACAGAAGACCTATGTTGTGATGGTCAATCTCTATTGCCATCTTGGCTTCTCTGTCAGGGAGTTTCTAGAGTAGGTTAGCTGAAGTAGGACGATGTGGTGGTTTGAGTTGTATGTCCGCCATGAACTCACGTGTTCTCAATGTTTGCTCCCCAGATGATGGCAATTTTGGAGGTGGAGTCTTGCTGGAGGAGGTGTGTTGCTGGGGGTGGACCTTGAGTTTTATTAGCCCTGAGTTTGCCTGGGTTAGTTTGGCTCATTCTCCTGCTGCTGCCCCTATCCCATGCTGTGGCAAGGAGGTGATGCCCAGCCTCTGCTTATGCCATGTTGTTCCCTGCCCTCATGAAGCTTCCCCTCAGGACTCAAAGCCAAAAATAAAAAAAAATTTAAAAAACCCTCTTTCTTCCCAACAGCTGCTTTGGTTGAGTGCTGTCACCTAGCAACATGAAGGCAACTATAACATTAGACCCGCAGGTTGGGATGAAGAGGAGAAAGTGGGGCTGGGGAATGGCTCAGTCAGGAAAGAATTTGCCACACAAGCTAGATGACCTGAGTACAGGCACGCAACATCATGTGGTGCATAATGGCCCGTGCCTATAATCCTAGTACCTGGAAGGCAGAGACAGACAGATCTACAGGGCATGCTGGCTAGATAGAGTAGCCGAATGGATGAGTCCAAGTTCTGTGAGAGACACTGTCTTGAAGAATAGGGTGGAAAGAAATTGAGAAAGATACCTGACATTGTCCTCTGGCCTATGTGTGTACTTGCCCACATGTATGAACTTCACGCACACCACATGAATATACATATGCAAGACAAAAATAAAAGGAGAAAGTGAGTTGAGTGTAGGCATTTGTTCATCACTTTCTATTTTCCGACCACAGATGTTATGTGACCAGTTTCTTTATGCACCTACTGCCATGGGGACCCTCAGGATATGAGCCAAAATGAACCTTTCCTTCCTTAAGTTGCTTTTAACAGGTATTTTGTCATAGCTGTGAGAAAAGTAACTGATACATATGTGTTTTGCAAATGTAAAACTACTCCTAAATGGAGGTCTATCCAGGTAAGTACTTTGCATGGTCTCATGAACATTGACTCAATTCCCTGGCTAGTGCTCAGGGATGTTAACAATTTCACTAATGTAATTAGCCTGATGATAGCCTTGCTTACTATGTTTGGCTGGATACTAACTAGATTCAGGTATAAAAGGAGAATTTTTCATTAAGAACAGACTTGCATAAAAGGTTAGGTGACTTTGTATCTCCCTTTAAGTGAAACCTAACTGAAAGAGAAGCAGAATTGAACCTACAGTTGAAACACACCCTTACACACTAAGGCTCAACACATGCTGACAAACAGAGAGAGAGCACAAACGAATTCAACAATTCAAAGTGCTACCAAAGAGCCTCTTACTTCTCAAGCACCAGTAAACACAGGTCACCGCAGCAAGGCTTTGGTGACACTGAAGGAACTGGCCTGGATACGGTCTCGGCTGGCAAAGCAGTGGAATCCACACAAGGATCACTGAACAAGGGCCGGCACTGGATTTCAGCTGTGGTTAGGTTAAGATAAAGTACCTTAAAGAAGGCCACACTGTGAAGAAGACTGTCACGGAAAGATTCTATGCTTATTTTCAAATATCAAAAGCAGCCGACTCTCTGTATTCCTGGGCTTGGTAGCCACGACTCAACCAATTTCACATAAAAGATATTGGGTAAACAATGGCTTTGTATTGAATAGGTACAGACATCTTGCCACTCACTATTCCCTAAACAATACAGGGTAACAACTATGTCCATGGCATTTATATTGAATTAGGTGCCACCAGTATCTCAGGATGACTTAAAGTATATACAGAGCTATTACTAGGTTATGTGTAAATACTATGTCATTTAAAAAACATATTTTATTTATTTGAGAGAGACAGAGAGAGAGAGAGTGAGAGAAGCAGATAGAGAGAGAGAGAGAGAATGGGCATGCCAGACCCTTCAGCTATTGCAAGTGAACTCCAGACGCATGTGCCACCTTGTGCATCTGGCTTACATGGGTCCTAGGGAATTTAACCAGGGTCCTTTGGCTTTGCAGGCAAGTGTCTTAACTGCTAAGCCATCCCTCCAGCCCTACAATGTCATTTAAAAAAAAATTATTCATTTACTTACTTGAGAGTGACAGACACACAGAGAGAGGCAGATAGAAAGAGAGTTTTAAAATGGGTGTGCCAGGGCCTCCAGCTGCTGCAAATGAACTCCAGACGCATGCGCCCCCTTGTCCTGGCTTGTGTGGGTCCTGGGGAGTTGAGCCTTGAACCGGGGTCCATAGGCTTCAGAGGCAAGCGTTTAACTGCTAAGCCATCTCTCCAGCCCTACAATGCCCTTTTTAAATAAGTGACGTGAACACTGGTGGATCTTAGCATCTGAAGAAGGAGGTGGTGAGAGTGAGAGGGAACACAGGGAACCCCCCTCATAGACACAGGTGTTTTATGGAAGCTGATCTCCAGCAGCCTGGCCAGATGAGGTGTCACTGGGGGCTGGTCCTGGAGTCCAGCCCTAAGCTGTCGCTGGGGGAGGATCTGATTTCTAGCCCAAAGATCTAGAGAGGAGCAATTGCTTTACCTGGCTCCTTGCTGTTTGTTGCCCCTCTGCTCTGGCTTGTGGGGCTAGCTGTGTGGTGACGCCTCTCTGTCTGGACTTAATGGGATCCACCTTCGTTGGCCACTTGATAGAACTTCCCCTGGGCCTGTCAGCTTCAAATAAATCCCTTCTTATAAATTGTGTCTCTTTGGAGGGTCATCCCAGCCATGTGAAGCTGACTAAAACAGAGATCAATATATTTAATTGGCATGTAGTCTCTCAGTTTTTAAAATTCTGAACATATGTTCGTATATGTAGGCTAAGTGTAGCATTTATTTTATAATATTGTTTTTTAACGTGTGTGCGTGTGTAGGTTGGAGGACAACGTGGGATGTTGGTCCTCACCTCCTGCCTTGTTTGAGGCAGGGTTTCTTTGTTGTTCCCAGCTGTGATGGCCAGCACCAAGAGCCTCCAATTCTGTCTCTGTCCTCAGATGTTACTGCGGGCTTGATGGAATGACAGACAAATGCAACTGTGTCTGGATTTTATGTGGGTGCAAGGGGTACCAACTCTCCTCATGCTTGTCCTATAAGGGCTTTATCTACTGAGCCACCTATCCGACCCCTATTTGATGAAATCTTTTTAAAAAAATACTTGTTTTCCTTGTGTGTATATGAGTGTGCAATGTGGTGTGTGATGTATGTGGGTCCTGGGGAGGAAACTCCTCAGTTTTTCAGGCCACCCCAGTGCCTCATGATTGCACAGGAAGTACTCTTAACCACAAAGGCTTCCCTACAGTCCCTCTTGTATCATCTTTTAATAAATCTGCAAGCTTCTTATTTTTTCGGTGGACAATGTCACAGACATCATTTTTGAACACTCTAGATGGCTAATAACATTCTTGCTGTCATTACTTTCAAAAAGTAACATCTTATCCAACAAAATCTTCCACAATTCTGGTTTAGAATAATAAATCCAGTTCTCCTGAGACTTCCATTCTAAATAAAGAATTTCACCAGAATGTACATCCCAATGAACATATTTCAGGGATGGCTCTCTGAGTTGACATTTCTCATGTTATTTTACATTCTGGATTAAGACACATCTCATATGGTTTTGATTTATATTCTCAGCAGACTTCAAAAAGGAAATTCCAAGTGGAAGTTTATTCAGACACCAGAACTATGCTTAACTGATGCCACGGAGATGTCTTAAACTAACACAAGTCAGGAAGTTCAAAGGCAAGGTTAGGTCCCAAACCATGTTCCCACCTCTTCCTTCTTGGAATTCTTGGGTGTTTGGAAAGTGGAGGTTTTATGTAACAACTATTCCGTTTGTCCATGACCTCCTGCATATGTATTTGTACAAATCCAATGATGCATTTCACTTTAAATAACAACCTGGTATTTCCTGATTGCAAATGCTTCAAGGTTGCATTAAAAAACAAACAAACAAATAGGACCATATAAAGGAATAAAAAAGACTCATCTTTAGTAAATGAATAGATGAATATTTGGAGTTTATATGTCCCAACATCACTTATATGCTCAAAAGCATATTGTGACTCTTCCTTGTAAAATTAGCCCAAAGTGCAATTCCGAAGAGTCTCATGTAGGGCTAATGTCAGTGTTTTAAAGAGGAGTTCTAAAAGAATGGAAATACATTTTAGCTTCATTTTGTCCACAATGGCATAAATATTTACTTGAATAAAACTGGTTTGCTTCCTCCTGGATAATATACTTAGTTTCACAAGTTAGCTTTTCTAAGACAAACTGTTAATTTATCTAGAAAAAATGTTCTTACATTTATTTGAGAGTAAGAGGGTAAAAGAGAAGTCACATAGCAAAAAGTGGCTTGAAACAAAGGCTGAGCTAAGTTCTTCTTGACCTTGCCTAAATTAGTTACAGCAAGCCTCCATGTCTTCCTGTATAGATTAGGATTACATAACAGTAGCTATGGGTTAAATGGTCATATCACTGTAAAGTGTTCAGAAACATACTGTGAGCTACTTTTGCGACTCTTACTATGACATAAAAGTCCTACTTGCTGTGGTTTCTAAGTCATCCCACTCGTTTCTTCATTTGGCCTCAGAAATGGAAAGCATTTGTCTATTTATTTATCCGGCAGGCATCTGTTGAGTTCCCCGGATGAGAAGTCCGCTGCTAAGCACCGAGGAACAGCCAATGGCCCTGAGCAGTGGAGTTCTGCCCTGTAGGTCTCTGAGCCAAGCTCAGAGGAAAGAAACACCAGGTTTTACTACCAACCAAGTAAACATATTCCTTCGGTGAGTTACGGTCCCCTCCCATTGCCCCCTCCTCCATTCCTGCTGGCTCTCAGCAAACTGCACTGCCTCGCAGATGATGTAAAATTTGAGGCAGGAAGTGAGTGAACCAAACGTTTTTGTCATAGACCATCCCTCTTCTACCCACCGAGGGCTTTTGGACCTGGTGTGCTCGTGACCCCATGACTCCCTGGCGGCAGATTTCTATCCTGAATCTGGTCTGGCTGGAGGAACTCGGGGCCATATACCAACATGTCAGCCTGCATCCAGATTCTTCTTTGACAAAGCATATTAACAGACAATTCATTTTTATATCCGCAGGAGGTTTTATTATGCTTTCTATTAAACAAGGCTATATTGCAGGAAGCCAGACTTCACACCATGCAGTGCTGTTTAACAAGATGTGCTGAAAGCCATAAATGAAAGGTGACACTTTGAAGACGGCAGTAACCGCTTATCCTAAAAGGCTATTACTGTTGGGAGGGGAGCACTAGCGGAGGAAGTCAGTTTTGCAATTATAGTTTACAATGTACTTACCAGTTAATAAGTAAAATATTAGCCTCTCTGCGAACTTCTACATGGAGATATCAAGGTCAAAGATGTGTTAAAACATAACTAAACATAGTAGAATCTTGGGGAAAAAATCTGCAGCAGACATGTGGACTTCATTAAGGGAAACACTTTCAGAGGATTATTTTTCCATGTTATTAGAAAAAGAAAAAACACAACAAACGAGTGAATTGTAAGCCAAGGATGTGAGCTTCCTGGGGATTAATGACTGGGAAAAGTTGGGGTTGCTGTGGAGCCCAGTGTTATTGACCTCAACAGAAGGTCATGAATCTCCCAGGTAGTCTTTCTGCCAAGTTCATTCTCATTGTCCAAAACACTCTAGGTGTGTGTTTAGGGATCTGCTTCACAAGGAGACACTTAGAAAGCCATTCATGCCAACTCAAAATCATCTACACTTATAGTAAAGTATTTAAGCTCTTATGCCTAAAAGATTATAACTGATATTCTATGGATGTGCCAATTGTACTTAATTCTGAACAGAACAGCAATCCTCCTTTAACTTTTTCTTTACATAATAAAAAGTGGTGGCTAGAGAAATGGCTTATTGGCTAAGGCGCTTGCCTGCAGAGCCTAACAACCAGGGTTTGATTCTCCAGTTCCCACTCAAATCTAGATGCACAAAGTGTCAAATGCATCTGGAGTTTGTTTGAAGTGGCGAGAGGCCCTGGCACACCCATTCTCTCTCTTTGCAAATAAATAAATAATATTAAAACTAATAAATAAATAAAAATTAAAAAGTATTGAAACCGGGCTGGAGAGATGGCTTAGCGGTTAAGCACTTGCCTGTGAAGCCTAAGGACCCCGGATCGAGGCTCGGTTCCCCAGGTCCCACGTTAGCCAGATGCACAAGGGGGCGCATGCGTCTGGAGTTCGTTTGCAGTGGCTGGAAGCCCTGGTGCGCCCATTCTCTCTCTCTCCCTCTATCTGTCTCTCTCTCTGTGTCTGTCGCTCTCAAATAAATAAATTTAAAAAAAATTTAAAAAAAAATATTGAAACCAACATATTTTGGGGTGTTTTGAAGTAGGGTTTCACTCTATATCCCAGGCTGACCTGGGATTCACTATGGAGTCTCAGGGTGGCCTCAAGCTCACAGCGATTCTCCTATCTCTGCCTCCCAAGTGCTGGGATTAAAGGCATGCGCCATCATGTCCAGCCAAACGTGACCATTGCTATATACGTGTGTATGTGTACTTATTTTGTTGAGGCTACATAGCGTACTCTACCTCTACAGTACTCAACCCAAGAAAAATATTCAATGCAAGAAAAAAATTATGCACTTTGATGGCTTCAGAAAGTAGTACCATTTCTGTCCTCTACACCCAATCAATATTTGAGTTTAGAACCTGGAGAAGTAAACACTTCTCTCTCATTCATATGCATCCTGGAAATATGTCAAAGGCAAACACTTCAAGCATCCTTTAATAAATATGTGGGCTCTGCATTTTCCTAAAGTATGAACTTGCAGGCATACTCCGCCAGACTAGAAGTCAGGTTGCATCTTCACATCTCCAGGTCTCAGTCAACAGCTTTGCCAATGGTTTGTTGCTTAGTAAAAGTTGTCTGGATGCATGAATAGAATATATCAACAGGAAAATCTTTACACATCTTGAAGCCAACAGAAATTAATAAAGGTCCCTCAGACATTCAGGTGGCTCCAAGCCCACAGGTCTGGCATCAGTATGGGAAAAGATAATTGTGAAAACACTTTGCAAACTGGGAAGCCCTCTATGGAAATAAGGTAATTTTCTTGTAGCTGTGAGTCTTTCTCAGGGTCATGTCTGCAGGTATCCCTGGGCAGTGAGGTCTCTGCATATCTTGATGCTGTCTATTTTCTGAAGGACTTGGTATTGGTACTGTCCTGGCACTGGTTAGGAGAATCAGTTTCACTGGCTCAAATCACCTTTAAAAAGATTCAGTCTCAGAAGAGTAATAGCAAAAATAATGAGGCCAGGCATGCTTGTAATCCCAGCACTCAGAAGGTGGAGAAGGCTGGCTGAGAATTTAAGGTCAGCCAGACTGTATAATGAGTTTCAGGCCAACCTGAACCACAGTGTAAGACAGTGTTTTGCTTTTTTTTAAAACCCAATCAACCAATCAAACAACTGTAAACAAAAGCTGAAAATAAGAGAAAGGAAAGCAAGCAGGAAGGGAAAAAGGGAGAGAGGAAGGGAGGAAGGGAAGGTGAGGGAAGGGAAGGGAGAAAACATTGCTGTGTTGCCTCATAAAAGCCAGTCTCCCCTTTTTATGATAATCAAACCTGGGGAACATGAAAATCACTCCTATTTGTATCATAACCATACAGAGAAGAGGATTCAATTCATTTTTGAAATTTCAGCCACTGGTCATATGCTGTCATGGTCATCTTCACCGTCAGCTTGACTGGGCTGAGAAGCGCATAGGGGATTCGAAAAGGGGGCTTCTGGGTACGCGTGTGAGGTGGTTCCAGGAGGATGCAAGTGTGTTTGATGAACGTGAATGTGGACAGCGCCATCTCACAGTCTGGAGACCAGGGCAGAATGAAAAGCCTCCTTCCTTCCTCCTTTTCCCTCCACTAGGAGATGAGTTGATCTCTTCTCTGTTTTCCCCACCATGATGGGAAAACTTCTTAACCTATGAGCCAAGATAAACCCACCTTCCTTTTCCTTACAGGTGCTCCTCATCACACTGAAAAGTGATTAATGTGCATATCCTGGCTCAGTACTCTTCTAGTTTAAAGAGCTCTGCCTCTTAGCCGGGGTGGTGGCGCACGCCTTTAATCCCAGCACTCGGGAGGCAGAGGTAGGAGGATCGCCGTGAGTTCAAGGCCACCCTGAGACTACATAGTGAATTCCAGGTCAGCCTGGACTAGAGTGAGACCCTACCTGGAAAAACCAAAACAAACAAAAAACAAGAGCTCTGCCTCAGACTGCCTTGGTTACCTACGAATCCAGTTAAATAAACGAATGAATAAATTGAATAGAGTTCCATCAGTGGCATTCTGGGGGGGTCTTTTTGCTTTTGTTTTTACATGTATATGTGTGCATGGCACATGTGAGGGTGTGTATGTTTGTACATATGTGAGTAGATGCATGTGTGTGCGCATATGGAAGCAAGAGGTTGATTTTGAGTGTCTTGCATTTTCCCCCCAACTTCTTTGACATCGAGTCTCTCACTGAGCCTAGGCTCACCAACTTGGCTAACCCAGCTAGCCAGTGAGCACCAGGGCTTCCTGTCTCTGGCTCTCAAGTTCTGGTACCACAGCCTGAATTTGCCATGGGCTCTGAGATCTGCATGTAGATCCTAACACTTGCACAGCAAGCGCTTTCCCCGTGGAGCCATCTCCCCAGGCCCTGACACCAAGGCTCTTCTCAGATCCTTCTCTCTTTATTCACCACATTCTCATAAGACAACCCCAGGACCTGCTGAATTTGTCTCTTAGAATTTTTTTTTTCTTCTTCTTCACATTCTTCTCCCCAGCTCTACTCCATTCTTTTCAGTTTAGGTCTTCATCCTGTACCGAGGATTGCTGCAACAAGATCCCAACAGGTCCCCTGCAACTGGGGTCATCTGCCTGAAACATCCTTCATCTTTCTTGTCACCTACAGAAGAACATGCCAGCCCGCTGGTGTAGTCTGTGGCGCCTCACCAGCCCGGCTGCTGCCTGACTTGAGGGTTCACATGCAGCTGCCCAGCACCGCTTAGAGCTCCCCAGACCAGGCTGCCGCTCACATCCCATACTTAGGTTCTGACGGCTTCCTCGCCTTTTTCCTTTTCATCTGTCACATTCCTCCTTTGCTACCCCCCCCCCAAGAACTGCTCTCCTTTTTCTTCCACCATGATTCAGTGAAGACATCATCTGAGTCCCAGGTTGGCCTGGCTCTGCTCATCCATCTATTATAGTCCTTACGAGATTATCTTGGAATGTTCTCAATGCATGTCTGTCTCCTCCACCTGACCACAAATGCTTCAAGGGCGAGGCTGCCTTAGTCACTTCTTGTACCGCTAGTGCCTGGCAGAGCACGTGGGGCCTGGTATGTGTCCCATACATGCTGAATGAAAGCACAGCTGGGAAATGCATTTCTTGCCTCTGCACAAGCCAGAATGGATGTCAGCTCGTTCACGTATTCCCGCTTGAGGACTCCCAGAAGTCTCTGACAATGGAACCTTTTCATCCCTGTGAAATCTCTCTTGATTCATCCTCCTTTCCTAGTTTTATTTAAGGACCCCCGAGGGGCACACAGTGGTGTCACAGCTTTCTGTTACACACAGTTTGAGGAATCTGATGGTACCATTGAGGCCGAGGTCGGGCAGAGTGTCAGACCCCAGCCTTAACCAATACTGAATCAATGACATGAAATCTCATAGAGCTTAGAGGCCTCCCACGTGCGGGTTTGGAATAGGACTGGGAGGCCAGACGTGGGTTAACAGTCATTTCCAGATTGGTAGCCCTTGCGGAAGGAGGCTAGTTCTAGCGGTGACCAAAAGATCAGATCTCTTCATGAGGAGAGCTGAAGCAGTTCAGTGTAGGCACCCCAGATCACCCCGGATGTGCCCTGCAGGAAACCTAGCCCATGTAGGCTGCTCCATTGTACCTCAGAAGCAAGTACCCGGCCAGTCTATGGCAGCTCACCTGGGGAAGCACATGTTTCTCATCACAACCACGCCTCCTATGTCTTAAAATATGACCACGTTCTTCTCGGACTATTTTGGGTCTCAAGGGCAGAGGGACAATGAGTAACATTTTAGGGTGAGCTTCATTCGATCACTGAACGAGCTCTGTTGGCCTCAAAGACCCAAAGTTTGCTAAAAGAAAACTTCTTTCTCAAAGGTGTGGCTTATTTGGACACTTCCTCTGAGAAGCCTTCTTGGGACCTTCTCGCACTTCCGATCACTTCCTACTCTGTGGTCCATGGTTATCTTAGGTTGCCATTTGATCTGTTCTCTGTGACAGGGCTTCTGTCTGTTTAGAGAATGAAAGTCTGAGCATGGTGGATGTGTGAGCGGGCGGTCTTCAATGCAGGTGTGCGGTGGTGGTGGTAGCTTTTGCGGCCACTCTTAATAACTAAAGAAAAAAATAAACTTGTGTACCAGCATGCCGGAGGGTGTCTGACAGTGGTGATGATGATGGTACTAGTTACTTTTCTTGTTGCTGCAACAAAATGCCTGACAAGAAGTAACTTAAAAAAGGAAGGGTTTGGCCAGGCATGGTGGTGCATGCTTTTCATCCCAGCGCTCGGGAGGCAGAGATAGGAGGATCACCATGAGTTCGAGGCCACCCTGAGACTACATAGGAAGGAAGGGTTCATTGCGGCTCAAGAGTCCAAGGTCACAGTCCATCACGGTGGGGAAAGCATGGGGAGTGGAGCTCCTGACCCATTCAACACGCAACCAGGAAACAGGCAGGAATGAGTGCGGAGGCTCAGCTAGCTGTCTCCTTTTTACTTAGTATGGGATTGTGGGCCATGGAATGCTGTTGCCTACCGTCAGGGAAGCCTTCTAACTTCAACTAACCTGATCTAGGAAGTTCTCAGACATGACCAAAGATTTGTCTCTTACGGTGATTCTAGATCCAATTAAGTTGAGAATAGCTATTAGCAAACACAGATGGCCGCCCTTAATTTCTAGAGAGAGAAAAATGACAGGCTCAAGAGAAGATAATAAATGTCCTCACTGAGTAGCGTAATGGCAGAGACGGATAAATGGAAGAAAGCAGGCGGCAGAGATTAAAACGGCGATGATGGCAGCAGTGGCAATGACACACTGAAACAAGCCAGCTAAATAAACAAGAACAACCCCAACCACGAGAAGTTTCAGAGAGCATGGCATTGTACAAGCCCCTGAGTAAACCACGTGACTTCCCAAAGCCCCTGTTTTCTTATCTTCAATACGTGCCTCATTGGGGAAATTATGAGGACATGAAGAACCCCAGAAAAAGAAGGACATTTCGTTCACCACTGAAGTACTGATTTGGGAAATAAGCCCATGGACTTCATCTTGTGTTTACAATTCTTGAACAAAATGAACCATGATTTTTAAAAAAAATTTTTTTGTTTATTTTTATTTATTTATTTGAGAGTGACAGAGAGAGAAAGAAGAAGGCACAGAGAGAGAGGGGGAGAGAATGGGCGTGCCAGGGCTTTCAGCCACCGCAAATGAACTCCAGAAGTGTGCAGCCCCTTGTGCATCTGGCTAACGTGGGTCCTGGGGAATTGAGCCTCGAACCGGGGTCCTTAGGCTTCACAGGCAAGCGCTTAACCGCTACGCCATCCCTCCAGCCCGATTTTTTTTTTTTTTTAATGAAAGGGCAGATGCAAAAACCAGAGCTACTGTTCTTAACTTCAATGAGTACTTTTACCTTTTCCCACTGACAAAACTGAATGCCAGAGGGGAAAACAAAGTAATTCCATCAAGGAATTTGCTGGACATTTCCTCTTACATGTAGTTGGGCTGTAACATGTCTCTCAAGTTCAAGGACAACTGATGCTTCAAATGGACATGCTACCCTGTGGCTTCTATGACTCCTGGGCACTCTGCCACATTGAAGAAACTCACATGTAAATTTAAAAGAAAAATCTCAGCTGTAGAAGGGTGGTCTATTTTTAATAACTGCTTCTCTGCGTAGCAGGCACATTCTGACACCACAGTAGGATGCAGAGGTCTGACTTCAAAGAACTGAGACACACATAGGATGGGTAGCTGAGGCTGGCTAAGCTTAAGATCACAGGAGGAAGGCAGAACCTGTACCCAGCGACATAAATGGCTGGCTTGGAAACAAAGACATTCTTGAATATATTTCCATTGAAATGGCAGCATCTCTTCTGTGCATTTCATTCAAGAATGCAACTAACATCACTGCAAAGTGATAACCGGAGAGACAGAACCCAAAGCCAATAACTTACTGCCCAGCTCAGTTAGAATCCATGGCTTTCAAAACCCCTCCGAAGGATCAAACTTAGACTTCTGAAGACATCATGAAGTTCCTAAGCTCAGCATGGGTCCCAGGTATGTGTTTCCTGAACAGGAATCACTTCCAACCTGCCCTGCCTGCTTGGGATCTCAGCAGCTGAAGGTTCCCGAACTGCCACCTCCAGCCCCAGCCCCCAGCCTTCCTGTAGGGACTTTTCCCGTGCACAATGATCGGCTCCCACTTCATTCTACTGCCCAGTTCTCACTCATCTCTCCCTCTCTCTTTCTCTCTCTCTCTGCTCAAAATCCACGCCTCCTGCCACCCCAGGCCCTTCTCCCCCTCCACCCTCTGGGTCCTTTAGGACTGGGCACTTACCCCAGCACTGGAAGTTTTGGTTCACGCAGCTTTTTTTTTACCCACCACAGCCATCATCTTGTGTGTCCACTGAGTCAGCCTGATGCTCGGCGGCGCCCTGACCCCCAGCCCCAACCCAGGACAGAAGCTTGATGAATGCTTGCGGGAAGAGGGAGGAAGCTTCCAGCACCAAGGCTCTGAGAAACTTCGAGCAGGGAGCAGATGGTCAACTTCTCTCCCGCTTCCGGCCACCAAACAGCACAGAGGAGCCTCGCGGTCCCCAGTGACCTGAGGAGGCTCAGCTGAGATTCCAAGCCTGCACACTTCCTTTGCTCATTATTTTCATTCACATTAAAAAGGAACACTGAGGATTTACATCACAGCCTCAAAAATGAAGTCTCAGAGAAAAAAAAAAAGGTTTCTGTTTGGGACAGAAAGAACCACACGCTTATCTAATGAACCAAAGCCTGAAGGGACTAAGATAGAAGGTGGGTTGTGAGCCACCTTCCTACATTATCAACAGAGTCTTTTAGTAGGAAACAGAACTCTACTCAGAAAGACCAGCCTTGGAGTCACATCGCGATAGCCAGGGTTATTCTTTTGTTTGAAATTTCCAAATCTTTTCTTACATGCCCTTTCAGGCCAAGAGTATAGTTTTAAAACGTTCCTCCGGGCTCCGTAGTAGAGAGCCCTTGCTTAGCATGCAGGAGGCGCTGGGCCGGACCCCCAGATGTGCAAGAAAAAAAAAAATCAGAAACTAAAGAAATGAAAAAAGCTTCATGGTTGACTAAATGTAGTCAAGATGATGTTTCTAAGAGATTTTCTCATTGGCACAAAAAGTAAATGCAGGTGGTCAGATGCCCATGGATGCTTTGTGCTTGTGTGGGCGCAGGTACACGTGTGTGCGCAGGCATGTGGAGGCCAGAGGACACCTCCAGCCACTGCAAATGAACTGCAGACACATGCCCCACCTGTGCATCTTACTGGCTTTATGTGGGCACTGGGGAATGGAACCTGGGTCCTTTGACTTTGCAGGCAAGTATCTTAACCACTAAGCCATCACACCAGCCCTAATTTAACTTTTTTTTTTTTTTTTTTTTGAGTCAAGATCTTGTTATATAATCCAGGCTGCCTTGAGCTCACTATGTGGCTTTGGCCAGACTGGCTTCAAACTTGCAATCTTTCTTTCTCTGCTTCCTGAATGCCTAGGGCACCTGAAGTGTTAGAGTTCTCCTCTTCTTTATCAAGTGTAGTTCCTAATTACATTTTAAGCTATGTATTGTTAATTACTTATCCTATTATGATCCTTATTTCATAACAGCATAGTGTCAGCAAATTTAGAGCATTTGAATTAAATCATAACACACACACACACACACACACACATCTTAAAGTTTATAAAATTCTAGACCTCAAAATTCTCTTTGGCACAATGACTTCTTTTATTAGTAAAAACCAGAACCCACCAAACTACCAGGACATCTTGCAAGAAAGTCTCAGGGAAGTGCTGCAGGCATTTGCAGTTCCCGTCCTCAGGCTGCTCAGGCTGAGGTGCAAGTTCGGAAACCATTCAGAGAGGGGTGGGAGGAGACGCTGGCCTTGGGAAAGTGGAGGAGTAGGAACACCACGCTGATGTCATTGCCATGCTTCACATTCCAACCCTGTCACTCTCCAGTGGGGCCAACTTTTCCAATCCGGAGTCCACTCCTCTCCTTACCCACACACCTGACTCCTGGGGCCCACTGAGTCATTTCCTGCCTTCTAATCTTCCTGCTAAACTTCCCCTTCTGTGAGAGCCTTGACCAAAGGATGTGATGGGACAATGAAGTGGGGGGGGGGGTGTCGAGGGATGGGAGGAATGCGGGAAGAGAGAGGAAGGTTAAACTCCCTCCAGCAAGGAGAGAGCTGCCCAGCCCAATGACTCTTGATCTGGGGAGAAATTTTCACCATCACTTTAGCGACCTGAGCTGAACCTCGGTCACACTTGGCTCCCTCCAGGATCTTCACCTTTTTGCTGCTCATTGCAACTTTAGGAAGAACTTTAGGAGGGGAGAAGAAATACAAAGCAGACTTATCAGTCCTACATTTACAAAAAGTCTTACAAGCAACCCTGCACTAACATGTAATGGCAGTAGACCTAAAACGAACCCAACATGGCTCAGGGAAATTTGGGGAACAGGGGCTGGAAAGATCGTTAAAGCCACAAGTTGGGACGTTATGCACAGAGACATTGCCTCCTACCCATAGCTGATGGCTAACCCCATAATGTACAACTCACATTCCCCAGCGAGGAGGGTCCCTTTTGAGGGTGGGGGAGAGGACAGGGAGGAGGCTAATGATGGTACCAACATGGTTGCATACACACTGTGTACGTTACTAATAATAAAAAGGCAATGGCTACATCTTATTGAAATGCCTGTTATTATGTGTTAACTATTGATTAAAATTTAGTCCATTGACTAATTAAAAGTATACTAACTGGGGCTGGAGAAATGGCTCAGTGGTTAAGGCACTTGCCTGCTAAGCCTAATCACCTGAGTTTGATTCACCAGTGCCCATGTAAAGCCACATGTACAAAGTGGCACAAGCTCCTGGAGTACATTTGCAGCAGCTGGAGGCCCTGGGCCGCCCATTCTCTCTGTCTCTCTTCTCTCTCTCTCTCTGTTTGCAAATAAATAAATAAATAAATAAATAGGACTAAATAAGTTAATTGTTTATAGTACATGCCTCTTAGCTTCCAAGGCTACCCCTCCCCCACTCGCTGCTAGTCAGCTTTCACTATGGCAAAATGTTTTTCTAAATAATATTATGGTGGAGACAAAAATGACAATTTAACAAAGTAACTTAACAAACACGTAGCGTTTTTTTAAAAATAAAAATCCATAGTGCACTGTGGATTCCCATTTTCCTTTAGGGTTAGGTCATGGGAAGGAGTTTCATCCAAAGCCATGAGGATGAATCAGTCAGTGATCCACCCCTGCTCTCATCCTGACTGACCATGGATATACCAGGGCTTAGTAACCACAGCCACCATGTGTGGAGGTGGAAAGCGCACAGTCTGTCTGGATGTGAAGTACAGTTTCCTGCCCCTGACATGAGTGGGAAGCAAACAGTTAGTTCAGTTATTAAAGATCATACACACTGGGAGCAAGGGCGTGACTCAGCGGGCAAAAGTACTTACTGCGCCATTATGAGGATCTGAATTTGGATTTCTAATATATATATATATATATATATATATATATATATATATATACATGTATAAATGCCGGGTGTGTTGTTGTATGCCTGCAACCCAGTGCAGGGGAGGCAAAGGCAAGTGGATCCCCAAGGCTTGTTGGCTAGCTACCTAATCTAGCCCAATGAGTGAGCTCTGGGTTTAGTGAGAGGCCCTGCCTCACAGAAACAAGGTTAGAGAGAGACTGAGGAAGATACTAGATACTGACCTTTAGCCTCCCCACGAACATGGGTGCACACGCACCCACAGTCACATGTGCGCCTACACGTATGAAACAAGCATACATGATCAGACATGACTACACCCACATACTTATGTAAAAATAAAAAGGCAATAAGATAAGGGCGCTCTGCCTTATTTGAACTTGATTCCCCCATGGCCACCATGTGTGTGGAAAAGATAAGCACCTGGTCAACACTTATGGGCACACTGATTGTGAGTTGTAAGACTATTCACAGGATAATGAACGTGAGCAAGGTAGTTCTGAGGAGCATTCTGGGAAAACTTTGCTGCTGTCATGCATATGCACGTGTACACACACACACACACACATACACACTACACACTCAACCTCGCTCTAAATGTTACTCAAACACTTTCTTGTCTTTTCTGTTCACTTTTATTTTCATGGAAGCAGGCACCACACCAAGACTGACTGTGAAAGCACTTCTAAACCACTATCTTAATTGACAGAATAGGGGCGTCTTCTGCTCTTTGGTGTTAGAAAATTAAAGGCATTTAAAAAGAACTGTGGGATTTTTCAAGGCAGACTTTCCATGGGGACACTGTCCAAATGGAGAAGGCTTTGTTACCATCTTGTCATAAAGACAGCTCTTGTGCCCATGAGAGCAGTCCATGAATATGACAATGGTAAGATATTTCCCCTTAATAGCAAAGCCCACAACATTGTCTATAATGTTATCACTTATTACCAGTCTTGATTTCTAGGCTTAAGGCTATGAAGATGACTGTCATTTTTTTTTTTTAAGTGCTCTCTTGACTGGGATAGACAGTGTCCATCAGGTTAAGGCAAAGAATCTCAGGCCTTAAATTCATGCTTCTCTTTTGTCATTTAAACATGTTGCGCTTTTTTTGCCTGCTGTTGTCTAAAAAGTAACATTATGGGCACACAGCTTGACATCTCCTAACATCATCAAGAAGAGTAACCTGAGAGGATTTTTTTTTTCTTGGTTTTTCAAGGTAGGGTCTCACTCTTAGCTCAGGCTGATCTGGAATTCACTACGTAGTCTCAGGGTGGCCTTGAACTCACAGTGGTCCTCCTACCTCTGCCTCCCAAGAGCACTGGGATTAAAGGTGTGCACCATCGCGCACCGGCACCTGAGAGGATTGTTATTTCTCCAGCATGTTTCCAAGGTGATGGCAGCAGCATGTGTCAAAGCAGTTAGGAATCTCCAAAGCGATTTATCTTTTACAATTGGTACTTAACGGCTAGATATTGCCAGCGTTCAGTTATAAGCAAAAAGGAAGTGAGAATGAAAGAAAGGAGTGAGTGAGAGAGGGAAGGCAAGAAGAAAGGAAAGAGAAAGGGCGTGGGTGCAGGCCAGTAGCTTCCCATTAAAGCACTTAAGAAAATGAAGGCCTCTTGGCAGCTCTCTGTGTGCTCACCAGGACCTCGCCAGTGCACTTGAATTTGTTCATTATAAGAGCTGCACGTGAGCCTCTTTCCCAACAAGGGAAGCGCTTGCTGTCTGCCTTTACAATGGACAGCGCCCCGTTCATACCTGTGTCTCAGATCAGAGCTATTGACATCTCTGTTTCACTTTGGCAAGTACAGTCTTGGGCTCAGCTCAGCACTGTCTGCATCCACAGCTCTCTGCCCTGTACCCCTCCCTTGTCTTTGGCCCATCCCGGGTGGCCTGGCTTTCCGGCAAGTGCTCAGTAGAAGCCATTGACTGAAGTAAGTCACCTTAAAGCTTTCCGACTGAACCTACTGTAACCATTTAAATGCTGATGTAAAAATGATAGCTGATATGAAACTTCATGCTAGATTTCTTATTACTTCAAAACTTAGTTTCCTAATGCCAACTAGGTTATCAGGTACTTTTGGCATGAGGTGCCTTGTAAGTAAGCTCATGTTTGCTGAAGAAATGTGGCTCAAGTCCCATCAAGAATAGTGAATATTCATTTGGGCTTTATTATAACACGAATGTGGTTTGCGTAGAAAAGACCATCATGATTTGCTGCTGAGCTGCGCATGAAAACAAAACCCCACTTAGACACGTGGTTCTTGACACCATCACTGTGATTAACTGAAAATAAAGATCACAAAGTTGGAATATTGCACCACTCATACTCAGTGGGTTCAATATAAATTATATAATTTTGAAAAAAATTAAAGCATTAAAAAAAAAAAAACTCAGGCTAGAAAGATGGCTTAGTGGTAAGGCACCTACCTGTTTGTGAAGCCTAAGGACTCAGGTTCAATTTCCCCAGCACCCACATAAGCCAGATATCTAAGATGGTACATGCATCTGGAGTTTATTTACAGTGGCTGAAGGTCCTGGCACACCCATTCTCTCTCTCTCTCTTTCTCTCTATAAAATAAACAAAGTTTTAAAAAAAAACACCAAAATTCCAACTCTATTCAATGCATTTTTGTGCTTAAGTTTCAAGAGGAGAAAATTGTGGAATTTTGTAAACAATTTACAAGGTATAATTATTTTAATGTTATGCTATAAATAGTGCCTAAAGTGAAATCATGCCAAAAAGTATAGCCATGATTTTCATCTCTTAAATATACTTTTCTGTGGTGATTGGACCAATAGAGATTGCTAGATCATAAGTAATTCGAAAATGTTTTTATGTTTTAATATTTTTATTTATTTGGAGAGAGAGACTGAGACAGAGAATGGGTGCACCAGGGCCTCTAGCCACTGCAAATGAACTCCAGATGCATGCACCACTTTGTGCATCTGGCTTTACCTGGGTCCTAGGGAATAGAACCTGGGTCATTAGGCTTTGCAAGCAAGTGCTTTAGCTTCTGAGCCATCTCTCCAGCCCTATATATGGATTTGGTTTTTCTAGGCAGGGTCTTGCTCTAGTCCAGGCTGATCTGGACTGTGTAGTCTCAGGCTGGCCTTGAGCTAATGGGAATCGTCACACCTCTGTTTTTCACTAAAAATATTTTTTATAAAAACCATTTGATTGATCATGGTTCATTTACTATTACCAAAATATTTATAAAATGTCTCCTTCGGTTTTTGTCGAAAAAAAATGCATATATTCAGCTAATAAAAGAGAAAAGAGTTTGCAGAAGGGAGGGACTTTTATTTTTTTTATTTTTTTGAGGTAGGGTCTCACTCTAGCCCAGGCTGGCCTGGGATTCCCTATGTAGTCTCAGGGTGGCCTTGAACTCACTGTGATCCTCCGACCTTTGCCTCCCGAGTGCTGGGATTAAAGGCGTGCACCACCACACCCAGCTAAGGGAGAGACTTTTAAAGAACAAGTTACAACTCCATAGGAAAGTTGAAGTGTGCCCAGTGAGAAGATCTGACTATGTGGTTTGCTAGCTGTGCAAGTTTTGGCACCCATCCTGATCCTTCCTGTGGTAGTTTGGATGTATGTCCCCTGTAGACTAAGGTGTTTTATTAAAGCTTGTAACTTGGGTCTCCAGGAACCTGGAAGGAGAAGGCAACACCCGAGGAGCAGGGACGGGGACCCTGGGGTCCGGCCTTAAGGTGTGTTTGGGCACAGATCAGATTTCCAACCCAAAGGTATGCAGAAAGGTTTGAATTCTGCCCGAGTTCTCCCTGATACTTGCTGGCCCCTGTGTGTGCTTGTTGATTTTGGTGATTGCTACATGGCAATAGTTTCTCTCTGCTTAGATGTATGGAAGCTGCCTTTTTAATTTATGTTTATTTGATTTTTTTTTTTTGGCCACTGATGGAACTTGCTCCTGGATCTGGAAGCTTGAAATAACACCCTGTTCTAGACTGTGCCTGGCTTAGATGTTCATCCCAGCAACATGGAGCTGTAGGTAATGCTTCCCAGCCCAATACTCTTGCTAGGTAGGTAGGGTGAATTTCAGAACCTTTTGTGGCTTGAATATCTGTAAGATGAAAAGTTGTGCTGACAGCACCTGAAATCAAGTGAGGCCACTACTGCTTTGGAACAATGTCACAGAACTCCAAGGAGATACACTACGGGCCTACGTCCTGCCCATCCGATTGAAGACAGCAACTACCCCCATGCTAAGCAAGTCCAAGAAGACCCATGGGAACACCAGGGGAGTGCTTGCTGAGGTTCATCTAACACTTGGTTGCTAAGAAGGCATTGTTGACTAGCCCTTATCCCAGTGTTTGATGTGACTTCATAATGTGGTCTCTGACATCGCAGGCTAACCATCACCACAAACCACAGCCCCAAGTCCTTGCTCTTTTTCAGTTTTATGATTACATTTTCATTTCTGATCTCTCTGTCTCTCACTCTCTTTCTCTCTCTCCTTTGTGATCCAATTCCAATAAAAGAGTAGACACGGGATTCCACATGGGATTGAATGAAGCTGCATTGTAAAAGGCAGACAGTTACTATGAGGCAGTTCCTAGAATGTATGGGCAAATGGCCTTGGACCACACCGGCCTGCAAATCAGTTGGGTAATCTAGCCCGTGGTGCATGCGGCCTAGAGAGCTTTCTCTGAAGTTAAGTCACGGGTGGTCAGGAACCTGCCTGTTTTGCAGCAGTTCCTACACACTGGACACAGCATCGGGCGCATAGTATAGTATGGTATAAACTGTGTTGGTAATTCACTGAACAGTTTCTGAAAATGAAAAAAAAACCAATCCATAGTGTAGGAAGGCTTTAGGTATTTTGTCATCTGACTGGAGGTAAACATTTGTACAATTTGCTGCAATTATAACATTTGCTACAATTGTATCTGCTAACCAGGAAATACATTATTTGGAAATATATTTGTATACTGGTAACTTTGCTTCTAGTATTCCTTAATTTGCAGAAATGTTTCTGGCTTTTAAAGACACATTCCAGGATGGTCTCTGTGATATAAATTGTGCAAAGCAGATTTTTAAAACTTAGAAAAGTTCATTTAATTGAATTTTTTTTCTCATGTGTATGTACGGTTCAAATATTCTGCCCATGGAAATCTGCATTGCTGTTGCTAATATCACATGTTAAGCAGCAAGGTACTTTATGTATAATGATTCACTTCATCCTTACACCAACTTCAAAGACCTCATCATCCTCATCATATGGAGGAGAGTTGGATAAGGTCTCCAAGGGCACATCAGGATGCTGATAATCAACATGAGAGCTGCTGCTTCTAGTTTTCACCTAAAACTTTGTTTTTTTTAAAAAAGTTTTTACTTATTTATTTGCAAGCAGAGAGAGATAGAAAGAAGAGACATAGACAGAGAGAATGAGCATGCCAGGGTATCCCGCCACTGCAAATGAACACCAGATACACGTGCCTCTTTGTGCATCTGGATTTATGGGGGTACTGGGGAATCGAACCTGGGTTGTTAGACTTTGCAGGCAAGAAAGCACCTTAGCTGCTGAGCCATCTCTCCAGCCCCCAAACTAAGTTTTTTTTCTAAATCCTTCTGAAAGAAAGTAGGATATAAATGATAAATAAAAACACAACAATAATTACTAGTGTAAGTTCCTTATTCATTAATATATACTTTAATCAACCATTAACTGTATATGCCAAATTGTTTTTGTTGGCTGTTGTGCAACACTTGCAGCAGGAAAATACGAAAAAAACAAAACAAAACAAACCTTAACTTGGGGGGACTGAGGAGGGAAAGCACACAGACCAGTGAAATAAATGAGGAGGCTTATCCAGTCATCTGTACCATTAATTAAATTTAGCTATCTACAAGCTAAGCCCTGTGTAGCTCCATGGTGATTATCAAGGCAGTCAGGATTTCAAATGGCACTGATAACTAAGTATAATAGGATTATGTGGGTTCCTTTTTTTTTCTCTTCAGAGCTTAAGTAAAGATGTTCCTTTAAGCCAACGTTTTCAAGTTTATGTGCGTTTTTTTTTTTTTCTATTAGTAAGTAGTTCAGAATGATCCTAAATACCCTGAGGATTGCTAGATCTTATTCTCACATATGCAGGGAAAAAGAAAGCAAGAATTTTTATTAGGGAGAAGAAAGGACTTAGAAACACACTATTCCAAGCTCTTCTTGGTCTCCATCTGGATTTATAACCAATGGCCTCCATACAGCAGAAAGCCACAGGAATGGGGTTGTGAGAACAGCCCATGCCTAACAAACACATTTTTGTTTATGGTGTTTGAGTCACAAACATATTCCCCTTTGAAAACAGATACTTATTTCCTTAAAGTTCTGCATGGAATTTTGTAAACAAATCTTAGTTTAAATATGGAGGAATGAGGGCTGGAGAGATGGCTTAGCGGTTAAGCGCTTGCCTGTGAAGCCTAAGGACCCTGGTTCGAGGCTTGGTTCTCCAGGTCCCACGTTAGCCAGATGCACAAGGGGGCGCACGCGTCTGGAGTTTGTTTGCAGAGGCTGGAAGCCCTGGCGCGCCCATTCTCTCTCTCTCCCTGTATCTGTCTTCTCTCTGTGTCTGTCTCTCTCAAATAAATAAATATAAATATATATATATGTATATATATATTTATATATTTATATATATGTATATATATATATATATATATATATATATATGGAGGAATGATTACTATTTCATCTTGGACATATTCAGCTCTTCAAATTACTTTACTAAGGGGACTGATATCTGGATATTCAAAAAATATCTTGACAGAATCTTTAAAACATCTCTTATTCATGTGTCATTTAAATGTAGATTCTCTTCTAGTAAGAATAATGAAAGCACACTAATCAGCATTTGTGTTAGGTTTGAAAATGGGTTCATACGTAGACATCATAGTTTTAGAAATTTAGCACAGAAGGAAAAAAAATGATTTAATAGGCACCTAGATATTCATTTGCCATGTTTGTTCACAGACACCTTTTCAGTGATTCCTTGCCAGCAGCAGGCAGAAGATCCAACCTCCAGATATCAGCTTCTTTAAAGAAAGGAATTCTACAAGCTCTTAGTTCTTTTGAAGAACGACTGTGGCTACCAGGGAAACTTTGATTCACATTTTTCCTGTGGGACAACCCCCTATTGTATAAACACATACACATACCAGAATGCTACATGAACTGCAATCCTGCAGGGACTTCAAGGAAAAAACATTAAAAAAAGAAAAAAAGGACAACCCTTATTTTACCATGCTTCTTCTTGTGCAAGAACTTTTATGATATTCGAGTAAACTTTGAAAAAAACTCTGTTTATTTTTCTTTGTTCTTTCCTTCTTACTGGAAGAGAACATTATCTGGACGTAATCATCTTCAATGAGAATAAGTTCTAAGTTATGATTCAAGTCTATGACTAACAACTAAAATGCTTCACTTTGTCACCATTGTAGATATGACAGTTTTGTTTTACTGGGTCAATTCACTCATGTAACCTAATGCAATGTATATTCTCAAGGAAAGAATGCTATTTCAGCAACATCCTCTTCCATCTTTGCAGACGTGTTCCTCTCTCTGTAGTTCTGCTGTTGAAATTCTGTGGCAGTCAAAACACACCATGAGGCACTCGCCCAGCCTGTGTGAGGTCCCAGGTTCAATCCCAAATGCTACCAAAACAAAAACTCCAAAGCGACAGCAAATATGCACTGTGAACATCTCTAGCCTACTCCATCAAAGTTTGTGGATACATTTTTATTCTCTCTGGTATATCCTATAGCTAAATCATTGCGTGTGTTCACAGACCTATTAGTAAGCCTGTCTGGTGTCCCAGCCACCTGGAGCTGACAAATACTTTCCTGGGTGAAAGCTCTCATAGCAACCCGATTTGTCAGGGACACAAACCAGCTGTCGTGCTGTCAACCATGTAGTGCCTACAGAAGTATTATTATAAAAGAATGTGTCAAGAGTGAAAAGTTCACCATTTTTAGGACACAGAGACATAGGAAGGACAATTAGACATGAGAATAGGAGTTATCTAGGAGGAGGAATGTGAAAGTCAAGATTGCAAAGATCTTCTGTTTTGAATCCGCCTCAGTTTCTTCAATACCTTCTCGACTCCTTAGTAAACTTCACCCAGCCTCAGTTTCACTTCTGTGAGATTTAGATAAAATGTTGCCCCAAGGGGTGGCTGTATGGACTGTGGTTGGCAGATTAAAAAGCATGTATTTATCACTTGTCATTATGTTAAGGAAACAATGAGAAAATAGATACAGAAAGGACATAATGGTCTACAAAATAGGGCACAAAGAAATGCATTGGAACTTTTGGTAATTTATTTTGTGCTTATTTTTTTTTTTTTAAGGTGAAGTCTTTGGGAGCTAGGGAGATGGCTCCGTAGATCAAGTATTTATAACTCAAGCTGTAGTGGCTGAGTTCAACCTCAGACTTCATATAACCCTTAGTCTGAGGTAGAAGGATCGTTGTGACTTCAAGGCCTGCTTGGACCACATAGTGAGCTGTAGGTCAGTCAGTCTCA
This sequence comes from Jaculus jaculus, assembly GCF_020740685.1. Taxonomy (NCBI): domain Eukaryota; kingdom Metazoa; phylum Chordata; class Mammalia; order Rodentia; family Dipodidae; genus Jaculus; species Jaculus jaculus. Next base: position 15,341,245 of record NC_059108.1, read on the forward strand.
AAGAAAAAAAAAAAAAAAAAAAAAGGAAAAGCCAGAACCACAGTGGAATTCTACAATCTCAGCACCCTGGCAATGTCCTGACCATTAGATGGGAAGAAGGGGCAGGGGTCCCCAGAAGGTAGTGATGAGTGCAGCAAAGAGTGTCGGGGTGAGACCCTGAGTGAGGAGCCCTGTCTCAGATGAGGTGGCCAGGCAAACACGGCACTCATGCGTGCACACGCACAAACACGCGAGCACACGCAGGTGATAATACAATGAATAAATAAGCTGACCGCTACGGAATCCTGGGACCTGAGGCAAGGCCTTGCAGGTGGCTTCCAAGGGTGACTGGGACGTGCACAGAAGAGAGGCCTGTGAGCAAGAGCAAGCTCACACAGATGCTTGCTTCCATGGTTGTCATGGAGAAGCTCAATCTACGTGTACCCAAATGAGAACATCATACGGTGCAATTATTTACCTTTAACAAGCTAAACACCTGGTAAGATGGAGAAGTGACTTAAAAGATACTTGCAGGGAGTTCATGAAAAGAAAAATATCAATTATCAGGAATGTATAGTTGACAAGAAAAAACAAAGTTGGCTTCTCCCCACTCCTGGGTCCTTGCTATAATATTAATAGACTCAAACTTGGGGGCTGGAGAGATGGCTTAGCGGTTAAGTGCTTGCCTGTGAAGCCTAAGGACCCTGGTTCGAGGCTCAGTTCCCCAGGTCCCACGTTAGCCAGATGCATAAGGGGGCGCACGCGTCTGGAGTTCGTTTGCAGAGGCTGGAAGCCCTGGCGCGCCCATTCTCTCTCTCTCCCTCTGTCTTTCTCTCTGTGTCTGTCGCTCTCAAATAAATAAATAAATATTTTTTTAAAAAAAAGACTCAAACTTAATGATGAGAATAGATTTATACTAGGCAAAACTTGACTGAACTACTCGAAAATAGTCCAGAAGATAATTGGAATTCTATATTTATATACATTGGCCTCTATGACTTAAGATATTAATGGCAGTGACATATATGTATAAATATATAGAAATAAATATAGTAACAAGTCCTGCTTAAAATATTGTTAGAAAAAAAAATGAAAGGGCTGGAGAGATGGCTTAGTGGTTAAGGCGCTTGCCTGTGAAGCCTAAGAACACAATGTTTGATCTCTCTCCAGAGCCCACATAAACCAAATGCACAAAGATGATGCAAGTGCAAAGTTGGTGGATCAAATGTCTGGAGTTTGATTTCAGTGGCTGAAATCTCTCTCTGTCTCTCTCTCTAAAGAAAAAAAAATGAAAAATATTGTCAGAGACAGCAATAATTGATCTGATAACTGAAATGGTTACTGAGTGAGTATCCAGTAGGTAACAAATACTTGTGGATGTTCTGAAGAAAGGGGTCGCTCATGTGCCGAAGAAGGTGGAACACAGCCCTGAGAAACTTCATCGTACCACTCAGATTGGTACGCAGCTTTGAACTTATGAATTGTTCATTTCTAGAATTTTCCATTTAATATCTTCTGATTGTGGCGGTTGTCCTTGAGCAGCTGAAGGTACGGGATAACAAAATGCCGGATAATGGGGACTGGTGTATGTTTATAGTAGTGGGGTCTGTTGTTCTAGAAAGTGTGTGTGCAGAGTGTGCGTATCATGAAGTCACCCCCGACGGTATGCTTCTAACCATTTCCGCAACATGGCACTGGATACGGGGCTTGCCTGCTGCAAGCCCCAGCTCACCAGCTGAAGGCTTTGTCTTTCCATGCCCTGCTCAGCCTCCCAAGACTGAGGATTCAGAATTTCTTGCATCCCAGGAGCCTACTCAGAGCAATCCCACTGAGAGCCACTTTCAAAGCACGTTGGTTGGAAACTCAGCATTACAGATAGGTTTTTAGGTAGATACCATTATTGAAATGTATAGCTGTGAACTGAATTAGTTCCATAGACAAAGAGAGAGAAAGGTTTGTAAAGAACTGTGTCTCTTAAAACCAGCTCAATCAAGTCTGTCTGTGGCGGGCTGTGGTTAGAGTTGAATAATTGTGCCATCCCACACTTTACAATATTCCCTCCTCTCTCACTAGCATACATATTCTGTACATTTAGTACTCACTTGGCACAGTGTTACCCGCTGTGATTGACAAATGTTTGACAAAAGTATAAATAATGGGCTGCAGAGAGATGTCTTAGTGGTTAAGGTGCTTGCCTACAAAGCCTAAGCACCCAGATTTGATTCGCCAGTACCCATGTAAGCACAAGGTAGCACGTGCATCTGGAGTTCATTTGCAGGGCTGGAGGCCCTGGAGTACCCATTTTCTCTCCCTCCCTGCCCCACCTCATTCTCTCTCCCTACCTCTCTCTCTTTCTTGCTCTCATAAATATTTTTTTTAAGTATAAACAAGCCACCCTTAAGCTAAGCACATTGCTCCTCAATTCTCGCTCCCTATCATTGCAATGTGTGTATTCTGCTTCCCTATGACACCCATTGCTGTCTTCCTCAGTAACCCAGAAACTCCCTGGCGATAGGAACATTTGTTTTGCTGCTTGGCTTATTTTTGTATCACTGTGACCTAAACATAGGCTTGGTGCACAATTAATATTTGTTAAATGAATGGATAGAGCATGGTGGCGTGTTTACACATACTACTATTGCTTATTCTCTGGACCACTCTCTGCAAGAATATGCACCTTAAGTTAAAACTTGAATATAACATCCCCAGACTTAAAATTAGATGGTCTCCATGATCCGCCTTTCTAGACCCATCTCCCAGATCCCTGAAAATTCTGTAAATCCTAAATTGTAGTGGGGCAGGGGTCCATTCATTTATTTTTGAACCCAATGAACATTTTAAAGGCTTTGTGCTTTTAAATAGAAATCCTTTGGTAGGCATGTCTGTTCTCTCCTTTGCTCTCTGCTGAATGAAATCCACCCATGGGTCCAAGCTTCACATTGTCTACAAATCTTCCTAATGCTTCCATTTAGATTTGAGCATGTGCTTTATAGGACATTGCCTCAAGCTTTTAAGTAGCACAAACGTCATTATTTTTTGAATCATATCCATATCAGTCCCCAAGATGGGAGGGACTAAATGTTCTTGAGAAGGTATCTGAGGTCAGTTACCTTCTCCAAGTTCCTTATACATAATAGATACTGTAAATATTTGTTGACACAAACATATATATATATGTATATGGAGAGAGAGAAAGGCCAAACAGTTAGGCCCAGTGTTGAAGTAATACGCTACCACCAAATGAATGAACATCAATGAAATTTCAAGGAAAATGTAATCACGGATTAAGCCAGCATAAAGGGACACATTAACAGCACCCTCTAAAGACATAGATGTTTTAATTTTGCTTGCTGTAAAGCCTGGATTTTATAGGGTCATTTTAATTCGGAGTCTGATCTGCACTTATAAAATAAACTTCTTTTGTTTAAACTCAGCCCTCTCTATTGTATTGTTTTTACTATTTTGTGGTTTTAGTCAAGTACTTGCAAAGCCCAAAGAACACCAGGCAGGAAGTCTCTGTTACATAAGGGATCTCTTTTGTTTAGTAATTTATGGTTAATCTAAGAAATAGCATCTAACTGCTTGTTGGGCCCGCACCCCGCAGGCATGTCCCTGTAAGGTTCATTATAGCCGGGCACAGTACAAACAGTGAAGGATGCGAGATAATAAGCACGTGAGGCAAGAACAACATTCTCAAGAGATTGTTCGAAACCATTGTTTTCTTGTGGAAAGAAAAGAACCGATAGTCCCAGAAAGCTTTTATAGCACAATGTTTGCTGAGACGATGGAGCGCGTTTGAACTCTAGAACCATGACCAAGAAATCCAGAAAGCTCTTCTTGCTCATCTGCTATGGAGTGCAGGATAAGCACTTCTCCCAGGAGGCTCCTCTGCAGAGGGTGAATGGTTATCTCACACCCACAACCTTACACCCCTTCCCCCTCCTGGCTGTAGACAGCGGCCCATACCCTTGCTTGCCACACTATGAAGGTTATATTGGGTTGGGGAATACGCAGTCCTTCATCTAGTAGCTGAGTTCAGCCCCAGCTCAGATCAATGACCGGTAGACCTCAGTGTTGCCCATCATGAGTGTGTGGAAGTCACTGTCAAGGTCTGAGCTGGCATGCCATCCCGGGAAGAGGCATTGTCTTTGTCTTAAAGAGCTTCACTGAGGACAAACTATGACCCTTCAAGGGACTTCCTGGATTGTTGAGATTTAGGTTAACTGTACGGTTAATCTTTCAGGACTCCACCCACCCTTGTCCTTAGATTCTCGCCTCCCCCCAAACTGTGCACACTGATTGCATATTTGCCTAGATGGAGACCATTTGGGAATTTGTGTATTTTTTGCTGTGCTGACATTGATATCTGAAGTTGGGGCTTGCATCATGTATATATTCTGCAGTGCACTAAACACACACACACACACACACACACACACACACACACACACAAATAATGACTCTCTATAAATGTCTGAAAAGAAGGCCCCTGGTTCTTGGGACCTTCAGAATGTGCAGGAAAGTTCTACTGAGGAAAGGTTCTGCCCACCGGCAGGCCTTCACACTGGCCTCTTCCTTGGGAGCTTTAGCACGTGCATTGAGAGCCGGGGCGGGTGGGTGGTGCTGCTTCAAGACCTGAAAGCCAAAATTTCCCTCCTCAAACATAGTGGGAGAAGACGGAGGGCATCTAAGTCAGCTCACCCGCTCAGGGACTACCCAGTCCTCACGTGGTGGGTGATTACTTCCAGTGTTCACGCCTTTCATCCTGATGTAACATGCAGAAACCATTATGATAAAATGGCCTTACCTCTGCCAGCTATTCCATGTTAAGAAAGGTGGGGGGCTTAAATGAAAGATTAGAAAAAGCTTCCATAATTTACATAGTTTTCTTCATAGTCATTTAACAAGTAGACTCAAGTTTTCAATTTTTAACTGTCTTTAATGTCATTTTGCGAGAACACTTAAACCAGTGAGAATTTCCGTCTCTTGCTGTAAGTCCATTATTAATGAAAACCAGTGAGGTAGACCCTCCTAAGGCTTTCTTGGTAGGATTACTGATCTAAAGAATTTTCAGTATTGACCTGAAAGGTTACCTTATTTTTCAACATTTTCTAAAGGACATGAATGAGGTGGAAGAAATTTTGAAGTCAGGTAAGGATAGCTATGGTTCTATGGGAAGTGAAGAAGGCATTCCTTGGGACTGTATAATTAACATGTTAGTGACCAGGCAATATTTGGATTATTGAGACCTTTATTTGGTTATGAAAGTCATACCAGTCACTTAACTTATTTGAACTTTTCATATTGTTTATGGATAAAATTATGGTAAAAACCTTTAATTTTTTTTCTACTTTTAAACTTGTTACTTAGAATAATTTCCTCTGAGGGGAACTATTGGATCAGAGGGTGTTGATAAACATTGCCAAACTGCATTCTAAAAATATGTTCCAATCTAAGATATACCAAGGCCTCTTCTGGATAGACAGAGTTGGATTATAGCTTTAGGTTTAGAATATGGTTGTGTGATTAGCAGGACTGGGGTAGGATTAGTACGTTCATATTTTCTCTAGTGGTGATTACCTGGTAGAACTTTCTATGGAGATACAGGGTTCCAGCCTAGTATGTTATATTCTGATGGTCAAATGGTTCCAGTTATATTACTACCTGGATTATCTCAAAAGGTGTGCAATGTTAGTATTTCATGAGAAAATGACATGGAAAATTGACGTTTTGTTTTTCAAGGTAAGGTCTTGCTTTAGCTCAGGCTGACCTGCCTTGAAGTCAGAGAGTCTCCTACTTCAGCCTCCTAAGTTCTGGCAGTAAAGGCGTGTGTCACCTTGCCCAGCTAAAAATGACTTTTAACACATTTAACAAACATAACTTGAACATCAACCAGAAACTATGCTGAGGATGGGGAATCAATAGACCTGGGAACGGATGAAACCTGGTGGTTTTCCTGCCCTTGAGGGGTCTAGGAAAGGATGTTGTGCAAATAAACAATAGAATGGGACAGGTAAAGATTTGATTTAGGGTTCACACTAAGGAAACATGAAAGAAGGCTGTACTCCCAGGAAGGAATCATGTTTGGAGAAGGCTTCAAAGATGCATGCTATTTAAGGTGGTTTGGGAGTAGAGGGAACTGTTAAGATGTAGCAGGGGAAGGATTCAGTGCAGCCTGGGACAGAACAGAAGCTGGCTTCAAAGATGAACAATATCTAAGGTGGTTTTGGAATACGGGGGAGTGTTAAGATGAAGCAGGGAATATTCAGCACAGCCTAGGACAGAAACCAGCATGGTGTGCGTGTGTGCGTGTGTGTGTGTGTGTGTGTGTGTGTGTGTGTGTGTGTGTGTGTGTGTGTAATTATATGAGATAATAATGAGGGTCAACTCCTACATGGAGGACAAGTCCTGGAAGGGGATCTTGCACCTCACGTGAAGTACATCTTTGAGAAAATCTGGAAAGGTTGAAAAGCCTTTGAGCACTGGGCAGGGTTTATTAAATCAGGGAAAGAATATTCTAGGAAGGAAAAAAAAATGTCCAAGTTTAGTTGGCTGCTTTCCATGGCTTTAAAATCTCATGCACATGATGTCATTTGATCCTCACAGCCACCTTGTGGGTGATGCACACATATCTGACGCCCATAGTGCAGGAGAAGGAACAGTGGACCAGTAATTTGTACAAGGTCCATGCAGTTGAGTGGGTGAGTTAAAGGGCTGTCATACTCCACAATTCCAGGGGCTGCCAGGTCCCCTGTGCTGGCTGAAGGGCACCCACATTTCTATGGATGGCAGAGTGGTATTGGCAGTGACTTCTGCCATCCTTTGCATTACAATAAGCTATGCCACGGAAAGCAAAAATGAGTCAAAATGAAACACACTAATGTCTACTGTCTTTAGTGTGTCATATTTTATACATTGCTACTTATGTTGGAACTATTTATTACTTATTCATTTTTATGTACGCATGTGTATGTGTATATATACACACATATATGCATGTTCATATGTTGGTGGAATCAAGGGTATGTGCATATGTGCTTGCATGAGTGCATGCCTGTGGAGGTCAGAGGTTGACTTGGGTTTTCTTCCTCAGTAACTCCCCACTCTAATTAGCCAAGAGGGTCTCTTGCTGAACCTAGAGCTCACTGATTTAGCTAGACTAGCTAATCAGTGATCCTATGTGATTGCTTCTCTTGGGCTGCGATTGCAGGAATGCACCATGACATCACTCAACTGTGTGACCTTGGACAAGTAATGAAGCCCACAGTCCTTCTGCTGTGCCATGGAAATAAGAATGAGGGGAAAACAATGTGAGCTCAGGTCACTATTCTTGGGTGGCATTTTACCCACCGAGCCACCCTTCTCTCTCCTCATCAGAACATTTAAAAAAGACAATGCATGTATTTATCTGAAGATAAACATAACTTTTAAACAGAACATATTTGTATCTACAAAATGGAAGAAAATATTAGGCATCCTAACGCGCACCATTATCCATTTCCTTCATACTGTGAAGTTAAAAGTATGTGTTTTATCATTTTTAACCCCATTTCTAAAACTTCAAGCTGTTTAAGGAAATAATAGTCCTTTCACAGTACTGAAAATTGTACTAAGGATATGAAAGAACAGTTTCACCTACAGGAAAAATATTGAGGTGATTATTTTCAAAAGCAGGCAACTAGAGGCTGGAGAGATGGCTAAGTGGTTAAAGTTGTTTTCTTGCAAAGCCTGACAGTTTCGGTTCAATTCCCCAGTACCCATGTAAAACCAGATGAGCAAAGTGGTGTATGTATCTGTATTTTGCTTGCAGAGGCAAGAGGCCCTGGTGTGTCCATACTTTCTCTCTAAATAAATAAATAAATAAGAATAGGCAACTAAATATAAGCAAAAGTAATAGTACATATGGTTTTAGATTTTATCTTTTAACAATTCAGAGTTTTTCTGTATCATGTAGAAGTTCAGTCTAAGGAAATAAAATTAATAACACAAGACACATTATCTATCTGACACTTGATGTTTCTCTGGGAAACAGATGGCCTCCAATTATTTGTTCTGTTTTCAAGCAGTGGGATAGATTTATTAAAAGGTTAATTATCTTCCTGAAGGTTACAGAGTTAGGCAATATGAAGATAGTGGCTAAAATCCAAAACTCCTGATTGCTATCTTGGTCCTTGCGACAAATTTAAATTGAAGTGTGACACAGGGTCTGCCAGAGTCGGTAGATATCCTTCATACACTGGAAAACCAGGACCAAGACTCACACTGTCACATGTGACCACATGTGAACAGAGCTCTCACAGAATACACTGGCTGGCATATGTGACCGTCATGTGCCAGACAAGGATTGTGAGACCACCAGCGGTATGTTCTTGTGTTTCCCGAAGAATACGGTGCACGTCTCTCTAAATTACTGTCTAGCTTGTGCAGGGTCTTCTGTCTACTGGAACTTTCTTCCTTTCCTTTCTCAGATGTAGACTGCAGGAAGCACGCTACGCTCTGTCAAGACAGTGAGGCCAAACTTTCAACTTTCAGTTTCTGATTTCCCCAACAAGAGGAGACATAAATGTGGCATTCATTACAAAATGTGTGGAAGGGGCCTGACGAAACCATGTGGTTTCCAAACGACACAGCCCAATTCAAGGTGCTAAGGACACTAATGAGAGTGGAATGTCAGAAAAACAGAAATAGATCAATATTCCCCACACCCCACATGTGGCTGTCCCCACCATCCGTCACTGCACCCACCCCATGGAAATGAGATCAATCAGCAAAGATTTCTATAAAATGCATAAAGCAGTTGTCTTCTAAGCTCTAGCGGAAGATAAATGATTCCAGATGTTGGACCGTGGCCATTTTCCCACACATGCTACAGAGCTCTGACATCCATATTGGGCCATAACCCTGAGTGGTTTCCACCTCAGCCGCTTCCCAGCCAGGACTTCTACTTCTGGTGCGAGCTAGACAGCCTGCCCAGGCAAAAAGAGGATTGCCTTTTTCTAGGAAAGGGGCTCCAGTGACCCTCCTTAGCCCTTTATGCTACTGCTCAGCATTCCAAATCACTGCTTTATCTCCCACTGGAATTAGACCAATCCGTTCCTAAAAGACACATGGCATCCGGCACTGAATGTAACTGACAGCTTCACTGAGCTCAGCTCCAACTTTTTGAAACTGTATTAGACATAAACGGTAGGATTCCCCCTCCCCCCGAAGTTAGTCTAGGTTCTACAAGAAGAACTAGGAGCAGCTACCTTGAAAAACTATGTCAACATCAATAGGATTATTCAGGAGATCCATCGGAAGTCTAGGTCGGAGTCAAGTCTATTTAAGTAACCCATCCCATGAAATTAAGCAAACCCACGGACAGTCTCTTCTGCCAGCTTCGTAAATCACGAAGGTGAGTCACTTTCTTACTAAGTTATCTTTGAGGAAAAATACAAATAATTGTGTGCATATATCCAGAAGAAGAAATGAAAGAAGGCGAGAAGAAAGAAAGAACAGATGTGAGGAAGGGAGGAGGAAGTCTCAGTCTATAGCTATAGTCAGATAAAATAATCCTGAGATTAAAGAAGTCAAATAAAACATGCGGTAACTTTGAAATGTCTTTAAAGTGAATGAAAATGACAAGCACTGCTTTTTAATTTTAAATCAAGTTCTTGTTAAAAAAATAAAAGAATATCCTAAATGTCAAATCTACCACAAAGAAAACTTTATATGCCCATAACAAATCTCAAAGACCAAATAAGAAGTAACGCTGTCTCTCCCACCACCAGCCTCTTTTCTATGGAACACAAACTTACTTTGTTTCAAAATGCCCTAAGGCTGTGCCGGACCTTTGGAACAAAATCACTCTCATTCTTCATTTCATTGTCTGCCTTCTTGAAAACTGCTCCTCAGAAACTGACAGATGGTGCATCTGCCACTGAGTGCCGCCTCTTCCTTATCTCTGCCAGCTAACATTTCCTCTCTGCTCAGCTGTTGTCTGTGAGGCTGGTCCACATCCCTCCAGCCTGATCAATGGGGTGCCTGGTTTGAGGTTGGTTTTGGCCCCGCCTCCAGCTCTAAGAGAAAAAAAAATGAAAACTCACAGCTGGATTTCCCATAAATCCTCCTTTTAAAAATGGGCTCTGCAGCTCTGGCACACACCAGAGGAAAAATGCTGCCAGTCTGTCACAAACCCAGAGGGTACTCCTTCTCCCAGGTTCCCTGCCACCAGACTGAGCGGGCTTCCTACCCGATAAACCCCACTTAACTTAGCCTGAAACTTTACAGGACGGAAAGAAACATTTTAAACCAGGCTTACATTTTTCCATGCTTAGGGAGGCTCTACAGAAGATGTTTATGATGGAAACACACACACACACACACACACACTACAAAATAATTCCAAAGAGAAAATGGAAAGGGAGGAAATTGTCAAAATAAGAGTATTATAATGTTAGAGCACATATCATTTTTCACCATAACCTCATTACTCACAGTCAGATGATGTTAACTATTAAGCAAAGGATTTGCTGGTATTGATGCTGTCAATGAACTGTGTGGGTCAAGAGAATACTCAGGATGCATTTAGGTTTCTGGACAAGTGGGGATGACATTATCAGGTTAATTGTCACCAGGTAGAGTGAACAGGTGACCCTGTAATAACGTATGAAGCAGGACAATGATGTGTCTAAGTTCACATATTCTAGAGTCAACAGTAACCAAACACGGTAGCTAGCAAAAGTCACACACTTTGTGCAGATAGACAATGCAAGTGACGCAAATTGAGTGATGCAAATTAAACACCGCACTAGTACTGCAGTGAGCTTTGTGAATTCGGGTCTCAGTTTTATTTCATGGTGTCCTTTGATACGAAAGGCACAGAATAAAGCTCTAGGGCCACATGGCGATGGTAAAATCACACAATGATGACAAAGTGCCTTGTTACATAATTCAACTTTCCTGTTGTTCTTTTTCAAGAAGAGAGAATACTAATATTTAATTTGGCAAAGGATGGCACCAAACCAAACATCACAAGCTGTGATAAGGAGAGCTAAAGATGAAAGGGTTGTGGGAACAGTGTTCTGCGAACAAAGTGTGTGCTGAGGAAGGAGACACTCAGATGTGTAATATTTGAGTTCTACAGTAAGAGAGCATATATGCCGAACACAGAGCAGGAGGTGGCTCGGGGTAAACTTCGGATACCTTATTTTTGCCCCGATCTCACTCAATGCAACACTGTCGGCCATGAGTCTGTGAGCCTGTTGTAGGCAGAGCCACATACACTTGTTGTGTGTCACATGAGTGAGTGAGTGAACTAAATAAGTGAGTGAAGGAAGGGCAACCCCTCTAAGTGGGGTGGGGTCGGGTGGGGTGAGTTACTGTGAGAAGCCTGCACTTGGAACTGGAAAACCAGCTGCTTCAAGGCTAAGACAATCTGTGAGTGTTTGTGGATTCTTCCAAGGTGAGGTTGGGATCCGTAGGGAGAGAGGCTGTCAGGGTTGGTCACTGGAAAGTAAGGGGTGGAATCATGTCCTAAGGACCCTGAGCTGATCCAGTTCGAGGTGCTCAGACCCCAGTCCCTCCCCTTGGCCACTTCCTCCTGGAGAAAGTCATGCCGATGACTAGGAGCTGAGTCAAAACCCAGGGTGTTTGTAAACTTCCCTTTAATGAAAGCGCATGGAACGTCAGGGTAAATGTCCCTAAATGGTATTGCGCGGCCTTTCTTGTTGTGGTTAGCAAAACTGAGTTTTCAAATCAAGGAGACCTTCCTGCACGGGGGCCTGTGTACTGCACAGCTGGGCAGCTGTGTTCTCCAGGCCGAGGGTAAGGAAATGAGATGGGAGGCAACTGCTGCCCACCCTCTCTGGTACCCCACTGCCCATGCCATGTTCTTGTCTTGAGACCTAGGATAAGGCATCCCCTTTCATAACTGAAGGGTGTGATCTCTTACTGATAAACCAAAGGGTTATACTAATATTGGATAAAGGAATTCACTCATTGTGAAAATTTAATCTAATAAGCATTTTTTTTAAACTCTTATAATGTACAAGGCATCATACTTACCCATCAGTGATAGTTGGTTCACAAGGGCACATGCAATTACAGGTTGTGTCCATTCTTTGACACAATTGGGACCAATAGTGTTTCAGATTTCAATTTTCCATACTTGGAGTATCTGTATATGTTTACAGTGAGACCAAGCCTAAATACAAAACTCATTCACGTTCCATTTACATATAACGCACATGGCCTGTAAGTATTTTTTTTCTTTTTCTTTTTTTATTTGACATATCATATTTTATGCAGATAGTTTGGTTGCATCACATGATCAAAGAACATTCAAATAACAAATCAAATATAATCATATATTAAAGACTAGTATTCAAACATGATAGCCAACAATGCCACGCTTGCCTATGATCTCTCCAATATAAAACCACATCTACACTTCAGTGGCCACCAAACCATTCAGCATTGCTTCCTTAACTGTGAGATGTTTGAAGCTACCAGTTTGGGCACTCTGGATTACTTTTGTTTTCATGCTCTGAGTAGCTGTAGGGATCTCAGCATGGGTTTGGAGGAACCAGCTCAACCTTGACGTAGGGACAAAATGTGGCCAACTGCGGCTTTGAGTAAGTCATAGCAGCATTTGCCAGCTCTGGGGCCCTCTGCATGAGGTTATGGTCAAACTGAGCCATGGGTCTATGGTGGAAGGTCCGTCATCCTGAATGGTCAGCTGAATGTCACCCCTGCCCCCATCACCCATGTTAAGTATTTTTGCAGAATATTTGAGGTAATTTTCAGCATGAAGCAGAGTTTCGTGGCGTGGCACTCTTTACTTGTGATCTCGTGGACGTGCTCAAAAAGTGTTCGCTGTTGAAGCATTTCAGATTTTGGATTTTCGAATTAAGGCAGGCTATGAGAACGGCGGAGAGATGGGAATGCAGAGTGGACTAACACGGGAAGGACTGTGATGAGGGGAGTGGGAGAATCTAGAAAGCACCTGTACTGTTAGAGATGTCTGCCAAGGCAGTGCACTCGACCGAGGACACTCCCAAAGTAGGGACTGAGCCCTAAGGCACCGAGTCACACAAGAAACCAGGCAAGCTGTGTGAACTTGAACAAGTTACTTGTGATCTATGTAAAACACTTGCAGCAGAGCTCAGCCTAAATATTCAACACATGTTATTAATCACTTTGCTGTTAGCATTCTTAAAATATCAGTGATTATGACTATGTCTAAAGGGTTGGATTTGATTCAAAGCTGCAATTCAAGAAGATGAGAATTCGTCACAAGAACAGCTAATTGCAGTACTTGTCTAGAATTTACTTTGAAATGCTTGAGCATCAGTGGTACCACATTATGTGAATATCCCTGAAGGTGAGCTGTAAGTCATGAGTTATTGCATGTAGCCAAGCATGCTATGTTGGAGACAATCTGCTACCCATCTAAAAAAGATGGAGTCTGAACTTGAAGGGTGGAGAGCTGTTGCCATCTCTGTCAACCATCCTGGGTATCATTCTGAAATTAGGACTTTAAAAAAATTATTTATTTATTTATTTATTTATTTATTTATTTGGTGGAGAGCAAGAGGAAAAGGGAGGGGGAGAGAGGAAAGAGAGAGAGAGAAAGAGAGAGAGAGAGAATGGGTGTATTAGGGCCTCCAGCCACTGCAAATGAACTATAGATGCATGCAACCTCTTGTGGATCTGGCTAACATGGGTCCTGGGGAATTGAAGCTGGGTCCTTTGGTTTTGCAGGCAAATACCTTGAGAGTGAATCAACTTCTCTCCCCCAAACCTCAGAGCCAAATCAATATTTATAACAAACACAGGAACTAATACTATCAGATCTCAAGATTATTTGTTCAGTCATTTGTTCATTTGTTTAGTTCCTTCCAGGCCAGGACATGGGGGAGAAAAGTCGATTCACTCACAAATTTCTTCTTGGGCCACCATTAGCTACTAAAAAGAACCTATGAGCTGTGTGTGGCAAACTTGGTAATTTTAGTTCACTAATAAAGATAGCACAGGGGAATGGAGCTTGTGGGACTTTTTAGAAAGTCAGTATAATTTCCATAGTTTGCTTGAGCAGAGAGCTCAGATAGATGTTATTTTTGCCCATAATTAGAGTTTTGGATGCTAAGAAATTTAATAGTTTCTTGGCAGAATGGAACAGGAATGTAAAAACGAAAAAAGGGGCTGGTATCAGTGGCTAAAGGCACTTGCTTGCAAGGCCTCACAGCCTGGGTTCAATTCTCCACTAACAGCATAAAGCCAGATGTACAACGTGGTACATGAGACCGGAATTTGTTTGCAGTGGCAAAACCCTTGTGCACTCATTTCTCCTCTCTCTCTCTGTCTCTCTTCTTTCAAATAAATATTAAATAAAATATTTTAATTAAAAAACAATCAATGTAATACATATTGGCATGATTCTATGAATATAATTAAGTACAAAATGTAATTTTAATATATAGGATGATTTATTCATTTAAAAAATTATTTGTTATTTTCATAGAGTCAAAGAATATTTAGCATGTTTTTTAAGGTTCGGAATTTTTTTCTTTGGTCTTTTGAGCTTGAGTCTCACTCAAGCCCAGGCTGACCTGGAATTCACTATGTAGTCTCAGGGTGGCCTTGACCTCACGGCATTCCTCTTACCTCTACCTCCCGAGTGCTGGGATTAAAGGTGTGAGCCACCATGCCTGGCCCCAGAAAGACTTTATTATAGCTTAAATGTTTAGGAGAGAGAAGAAAAGGGGGCCTTAAAACCACATATAGGAGAGGAAGCAAGATGGAGCTCTTACTCAGAGAGGCAAGAGGGTTTTGAGAAGCCCCTATTTAGCACATTTTAAAAACTAATAAAAATGACCTTTGAAACATTCTTTTTTTAAGTGTGTTAAAATAAAATTATCTTACCAAATATTTAATATGTCAAAATAATGGTCATTGTAAAAAAAAAAGCAAAACCCTCAAACAATTAGAATACAGGCTAAAAATGTGAAAGCCCTTTTTATTTACAAGTTTTAATTCTATTTCCTCCCTAGAGGTAGTTATGATTAAAGAGTCGATGTGGGGCTGGAGAGATGGCTTAGCAGTTAAGGCACTTGCCTGAGAAGCCTAAAGTCCCATGTTTGACTCCCCAGGACCCATGTAAGCCAGTTGCACAAGGTGATGCATGTGCAAGGTCACACATACACACACAGGTGGCACACGCATCTGGAGTTCAATTGCAGTGGCTGGAGGCCCTGGTGCGCCAATTCTGTAGCTCTCATAAAAAAGAAAAAGTTTGATGTGTATATCCTTCCTAATTTCTCTCTCTCTCCCTCTCTCTCTCTCTCTCTCTCTCTCTCTCTCTCTCTCTCTCTCACACACACACACACACACACACACACACACACACAAGTGCTCAGATTACTCTGGATACAATATGTGTATGTGTGTATACACCCACGCATACACACATGCAACTCTGTTATACACTTATAAAGTAAGTCTTTTTCACCCATACAAGACCATTACAAACATTATTCTCAGTTTTCTTTGGTATATTTATCAATATGTCTTAGAGAGCGCCCGATGAACATGCCAGAGAGCTCCTGGCTTAAATCACCGGAATCCATGTGACTACCGTGGTGTGAAGTGGGGTCCCGGGGCCACCCACTTATTCCTGAGTGATATCAGAAGCATGCCTGTGCCTTTCTGGGGTGGGAGGCTCCTGAGACTGACAGATCGACGCTTCTTTTCCTCTCCAGTGGTTCTCCATCCTGGTGATGCCGATGGAAGGAGGAGGGAAGACTCAAGTTCCTAAGTGAAAACAGTAAACTAAGTAACAAGTCAACTCCTTTACTTCCTGGAGGTGACAAACTGCCCCTCTAGCATGCCCACATGTGTTCAGAGCAGGCCCGCCTTGTTTGCTATCCCTTTGTAAGCAGAAAATAACACTCTGATTCATGGTCATGGAAGGGTCACACTTTCAGAGCTGGGTGCTACGCTACGTTGCTTGGGTCTACGTACACCCAGAGTACAGGCAAGTGATGACATGCTTCCTCCTAGGGGTCCTGAAGGCAGGACAGGTGGGTGAAAATGTGCAGAAGGGAGTCCTTTGGGACTTTCCACACGCTCTGGGGTCATGAAGCCCGTCGTCAAGCTGTGACTTGTGGTTCTCAAGTTCTCAGAACCCCGTGTACGCCTCACATAGACGCATAGGCACTCTAGGTAATGTTAAGAACCAAACAAGCCATGTTGGCAGTGTGTTCAAAGCCAAGCTCTGGGGACCCTCTGCCAGTGTTCAGTACATTCCCACAAGGGCAATAAGCAATCACATGATTTCTATTAGTAAATCTTGTGATTTTTTCAGACATAGAAAATTTTTATCAAATTAAAATTTTTTTACTTTACTGTTTTTTAAAAAAATACTTTTTATTTGTGTGTGTGTGTGTGTGTGTGTGTGTGTGAGAGAGAGAGAGAGAGAGAGAGAGAGAGAGAGAGAGGGAGAGAGAGAGAGAATGTTCATGCCAGGGCCTTCAAACTCCAGATACATGTGTACTTGGAAATTGAACCGGGGTCCTTAGGCTTTGCAGTCAAGTGGCTTCACCACTGAGCTATCTCTCCAGTGCCACTGTTTCTTAAGATGGAAAGTTTTGTAAAACCATTCTGATTCTAGATCAAGGCATCCTACCCTTTATTTCAGCCATGGTCTTATCTAGAAGCATCTCAAGGCAGCACACATGTATACACGGATGACTGCTATTTCCTGAACTCCCTTTATGCAGAGATTCCGTAAGAAAATCAGACAGCACCTAGCCCTGTGACGGCTCTGGCATGAAGCAGAGCAGTAATGCTAGCCACACATGGAAATCAGACAATAGGAACTTATCTCCTCAGCAAGTACACCTTGAAAAAGTCAGGACTGCTTTACCTCTGTGCATATCTCTCTGAACATACAGGCTTTGTATTGTAATATTTGGAAATTTCTGAAAGTTATACACGTTTGGTTTATCTTACCTAAAAAGAAAGGGCTGGAAATAGGAGGATGAATTTTGTCAGCAAAAACTTAACCTGCAGTGGGGTATGGAAGGCACAGGATAGAAAATCATGTGGAACAAGGATGAATGTTCACAACAGAGGCCCGGAGGACACGCAACGATAAAAAGATAACGACTGTTGATGACAGCAGCTTTCCTACAAGTGTGGTTCTGCCAAGGTGGCTTTTTGGTTATGTTGACCAGCAATGGGGAAGTTCTTAAAGTTCTGGGACTCAGCAGCTTAAACCAGGCGAGTTAACATCGAGGCAGGAAGCATACCCTGCCTGTTTGGGGGAGACACTTCCAAAGCACCGTTCATGGCAGTGTGACAAAGATGAAGCCACGCTTGGAAGCCCACCCTCCTGTTCTTTAGCATTGCCCATGTCAGTGCCAGGATTGTCTGTCGTCTCTCTCCTCCTGTCTATTAACCTTGAACGTGTAAGCATCAGATTTTATTATACTCCTTTAAATTTTCAGTGGTGATATCTATGTCTCTGGGCAGAGAATTCCAGAATTCCTACTATGAAACTGAGCACAAGGTCTACTTGAATTAACATGCTAATTGATTTCAACGGGACACTTTAGTTTAGGGTCTGGGGACATAGCACAGCGGTTAAAGGTACTGGCTGGCAAAGCCTGATGGCCCAGAGTTCAGTTCTCTAGTACTTAAATAAAGCCAGATGCACAAAGTGGCACATGTGCCTGAAGTGCATTGGCAGTGACAAGAGACCTTGGTGTTCCTTACTCTCTTTCATAAATAAACAATGTTTTTTTTCTTTTTTTAAATATGAAGATTAAAAATATATGTTATTATTTATTTTTTTTAAATTAAGTTTAAATTTTTTAATTTTATTATTTATTTCAGAGAGAAAGAAGCAAAGAGAGAGAAAGAAAGAGAGAGAGAGAGAGAGAGAGAGAGAGAGAGAGAGAGAGAGAGGGAGGGAGAATAGGCATGCCAAGGCCTCTAGCCACTGCAAACTCCAGACACATGCTCCACCTTGTGCGTCTGGCTTACGTGGGTACTGGGAAATCAAACCTGGGTTCTTAGGCTTCACAGGCAAGCACTTTAACCACTAAGTTATCTCTCTAGTCCTGAAAATGAAGGTCTGGGTTGGGAAGCACAAACCCTCTGGTCCAGCCTGTCAGGCTGCTCCCATTTAAGCTGTTTACACTGCCGCCAATATTGCCTCACTCCATCCTTGCCTCGCCCAGTTCATAGGAAACCCAGAGTTTTGACTTTTGTTCAGCATTAGTCTCAAACACTACATCAGGGAATGAAATTTCTAGAATGTCCATATCTTTTAGAGTTCACTTTCAGGTTTGGGGGAAAACACAGATTCCCAAGGAGACTCTGAAACTTCAGCAGACATCATCTTTTCCACAACCTTGCAAACAAAAAAAGCACACTTCTTGGTTTTGGATTTATATCTGGCTCTCCTTGGTCTGATTGAAATCAACTTGAAAATCAAACACCAAAGCATTCACATCCAAAAGATCTAGGAATCCCAGGCTCCCAAAGCTTGTGTTTCTCGTTTGCCATGAAGCGTGGGTGGCCGGGAGCATTCCTGGCAGCCGTAAGGCATTTGCTAATGTATTTGACTTTTACGTTGTTAATCACACTTATCAACGCAAGCAAACTGAACTGGCTGCAACAGATTAGCTACTCTGCCATAATGCCCCGGTAATCCAAAAGCAGAAGCATCAGTGCTGAGTGATAGCAGCATCTGCTAGTTCCAATGACCCTTCCTCCTTCAGTAACATCAGAGCTTAGAAGAGTGTTTATTAACCCTAGATTTCTTTTCCATCAGCTCTCTCCTCATTCCCTCCCTGCCCCCAGTGATGATGGCTGAGGCCAAATTTTTGCAGTGCTGAGCAATACGCAAATTCTTCAAATAACTAAGACGTGCTTCAATACACCACGTGGGTTTTGAGTTTCAAGGTGGGTCCTCGCTGTCAAGAGATCCAGGTGCCACTGATCTTCTAAGAGAAATGTGTGTGACCAGTAAGACAGAGACTTATTTCCGGGGAAACAAAACCGTTTTTAAATCCTTCTATAACACCAGGTTCTAACTATACAGTTTTCTCCTAAGACACAGATCACTGCTTCTTTGCAGAAGAATATATTTATAAAAACATGAAAATGCTCCCCTCCACCCGTCCCCCCCACACACTCAGGGGCCAGTACATGAGACAGTGCAGAAATAAGGTGAGCATGCTGGGAGTGAACAGAAGAGCTTCTAAAGCTGTGTCTCCTAGTTTCTGGCTTTCACATAAGGACTCCTCTTTAAAAAGACCACATGTCCCCTCAGCGGGCAGGTTCCTGCTGGAGTCATGCAAAAATTCCAACACGTAAAGCATGGCCCATTTCTCCTGGGCCAGCGCAGTGTTTTTTGAATAAGTGTCCACCAAAGGCCTACATACACATTAAGGTTTGATCCTCAAAATGGTATTACTGGGAACTGAGGGAATCTTTAGGAGGTATGCCTCGTTGGGAGGAAGTTATGCCACGGGTGGCATGTCATTTGAGATGCTATGAACCTGGGCTTTTCTTTTTTTAATTTTTGCTTTCCAACCACCATGCAGTGAGCAGCTGGCACACCATGAGCATTCTTGCCACCAGCTCAAAGGCAATGGGTCTTCCTGAACATGAAGTGAGACTTTCAAAACTGGGGCCAGGGGCTGGAGAGATGGCTCCACTGTTTAAGCACTTGCTTGCAAAGCCTAATGGCCTGGGTTCAACTCCCCTAATCCCATGTAAAGCCAGACGGAGTTGGTTTGCAGTGGCAGGAAGTCCTCACATGCCTATTCTCTCTCTCTCTCTCTCTCTCTCTCTCTCTTCATCTTTCTGTCTCTCTCAAATAAATAATAAACAGATATTTTTTAAATGTTTTTATTTATTTATTTGAGAGCGACAGACACAGAGAGAAAGACAGATAGAGGGAGAGAGAGAGAATGGGCGCACTAGGGCTTCCAGCCTCTGCAAACGAACTCTGGATGCGTGTGCCCCCTTGTGCATCTGGCTAACGTGGGACGTGGGGAACCGAGCCTCGAACCGGGGTCCTTAGGCTTCAAAGGCAAGCGCTTAACCACTAAGCCATCTCTCCAGCCCTAAACAAATATTTTTAAAGCTGAAAATAGACTAAATCACTCCTGCGCATATACCCTAAGAACTCTACACTTGAACAGAGATCATTGTTTTTCAGGTTTACTGTTGCTCTATTCACGATGACTAGGAAATGGAATGAGCTCAGCTGCCCAGCTGCTGATGAATGAGTCATGAAGATGTGGTGCACATACATGATGGAATTTTATTCAGCTACAAGGAAAAAGGTAATTTGCAGGGAAATGGATAGATCTACAAGATCTTTACTGAGGTCACCCAGGCTCAAGAAGACAAAGGCCACAAGCTCTCTCTTGGATGTGGACCCTAACTTTGAACTTCAAGATTTGTATTTAATTGAGGTAGGAGTCAGTAAAGGTCAGGAAGCAAGACAAGAACCATGGGGAAGGGATTCTGAGGGAGTGAGAGTAGATATGTAAGGACAAGGGTGGAGTACTTTAGGTGAAAGGGTTTAAGTGGGTTCAGGTGAGGGAAAGAGAGGAGAGGAGAGGATGGGGGATTGTTAATCCAAACAGAAGACATGATGTAAACAGCATAGCGAGAACTCTTTTGTTAGGTAATCAAAAATATAAAAGAGAGAGAGAGAGAGAGAGAGACAGACAGACAGACAGACGCAGAGAGATTAGGTAGAAGGGATGGACAATGTTGTTCTCAGAAGCTAGAGGTTGTTGCAAGAAAACCTCACTGCCAGGTGTGGGATACCTCCCAATCAGTTGTTTGTTTTTCTTCCAAACAATATAGGCCATTTCCAATGCCTTTGGTTGCCCACCAGAACAAGATAGTAGGTCCCTATTGTTGAAGACACCTCATCCTTTGGTTGCAGGACACTGAGAAATCAAGCTGGAACTTAGCTAGAACCTCCTCCTTGACGGCTAGATGCCATAGTGCTGCAAAGTGCTACGCAGGGCTATTGAGGGAGAAAAGCCATCAGTAGCCTTACCGAGTGGTGGATCCACTGTGTGTCCTACCAGCCAGGTGAGATGTGCCCACTGATGCAATGATGGCATGTCTGTTGTGGAGACGACCAACTGCTCTCTGAGCAGCTTTGAGTCCCTCTCTGAGGGAAGGAAAGAAGTCATGCCTGGTACAGATAAGGTCTTAGATGCTAGGGGGAAATCTCCTAGTGTGGTTTG
The DNA here is from genome assembly GCF_020740685.1 of Jaculus jaculus. Taxonomy (NCBI): domain Eukaryota; kingdom Metazoa; phylum Chordata; class Mammalia; order Rodentia; family Dipodidae; genus Jaculus; species Jaculus jaculus. The sequence goes on from NC_059108.1 coordinate 15,362,490, forward strand.
ACTAAGCGAATATGTTCTGCTCACTGAATTGTCCTCTAAATACTCATGTTTATTCTCATCTTTGGACAGAGAAGCTTCTCTTTTTGCAGATGGTGATGACTAATGGGAGACAACTCAAAACTCATCAAAGTCCTGCAAATAAGTGGCTGTTGTGTGCTCAGCAACCAATGAGACATCTCTAGAACACCTTCTAAGCTTAGGAAACGTTACAGAAGAGGGGCAGAAAGAATGTAAGAGCCAGAGAGTAAGGAGGAAGGCTTTGGAACACTGTCTTCCAGACAGAAAGTGACCATTGCATTCATGACCTCTTGGCAGCTGTTGCTACCTACACCAGACCCACACAGAATTTTGCAGATCAACATTTTGATATGGGACAGGGACAGTTTTATTTTCTTTGTAAAGAGAACAAAACAGAGGGGAGAGTGAGCAGAAAGAAGTGGTTCGGTGGAGAGGGAAGAGGGAAGGAGGAACAGAAGGCAATAAAAATGTCAGTAAAAATGAAGATATCAATTAATATGAATTTAAGCCAATATTAACAATAATTTCTTTTATTTTAAATATTTATTTATTTGTTTATTTGAGGGAGAGAGAGAGAATGAATGTGCATGCCAGAGTCTCTAGCCATTGAAAACTCCAGACGCATGTACCAACTTGTGCATCTGGCTTACGTAGGTAGTAGGGATTGTAGGTTCTTAGGCTTTGCAGGCAAGTGCCTTAGCCAGTAAGCCATCTTTTCAGCCCAACAATAATTTTTAAATGCGGATTTTTCTGAACAAATATGAGTACTGGGATGAAAGATAAGGCATTGTTCCTCTTATCAGGAAATTCTCAGTGTAGCAGGCCAAGTAACTCAGGGCACTTATGATTTCTAAAGAGACATAATGTGAACATGTATTGAGGACTTGCTTAATGGCAAAGTTTGGAACAGGCACATGCACTCACATAGTCACATACATCTCAGTTTGTCCCTGTTCTACATGGCTGAAATAGACATTTGGGGACTTGCTTGTGGTCCAGATCATGTCACCCCACAGACCACGCAGTTCCCACACAATGATACCCATTCACTGCATGAATCTGCCATAGAACAGTGTGCTGAGTCCTGTTGGCTAAGTAAAGCCTTGTAAGAGATGCTACCAACGCCTTCCCGCACCAGGAATGCTACAGAAACTCAAGATGGCTTTATCACACATGTCTGCCTGCTTTTATCTTGTTGTCTGTGAAGATCAGAGAACACCACACGCATTCTTAAAACTCAGCCCTGAGATTTTGGTATTTAAAGGACAGAGAAGGACACCCCAATAAATACATATTAGATCCTGCCATTTCAAGCAAGGTTCTGTTGCAAGCACCTCATGGATTTGACAAATCTGAGAGGACCTGAAAGTTTCATGAAAGAGACCCCAAGTGTAAATCTAAAACTTGGTTGAGTCTAAAAATAAGAGCATTGAGGAAAAACACAGCAAGTCTCCTCAATTTTTATATGACAAGCACCTTTACTTTGCTGTGCCACTTGTACGTAGAGTACCATACAAGGTGTGGGGTGGTGGCTGTGAGAATAATGAGAAGGGGGTCTCGAGTTCCATGCAGTCAGGAGACACGTACCATATGGAAGTGCCTATGTCACAGACGTGTATGGGAAAAAGGGGAGAGGGGATGGGCCCGGTGTAAAAAACAGGCAGCAGCAGGGTTCTCGGTTGAGGTGTTGATGGTCAGAGGAAACACTTCTAAATTGTATTATTTAAAAGTATTCATTTATTTATTATTTGCAAGCAAAGAGAGATAGGAGACAGGCAGAGAGAATGGGTGCACCAAGGGCCTCCAGCTGCTGCAAATGGACTCCAGATCCATGCACCATTTTGTGCACCTGGCTTTACGTGGATACTAGGGAACTGAACATGGGTCATTAGGCTCTGCAGGCAAGCGCCTTAACTGCTGAGCCTTCTCTCCAGCCCTTAAATTGTATTCTTGTTTCACCTCATCAAAGAGATTTACCATCTGATTTACCATAGTTGCAATCTCAAAAAAATACTGTTAAGTCCATGGTCACAGTAACATTATTTACAATAGCCAAAAGGTTGTAGCAACCGAAGCACTGGTGGACAGCTGAGTGGTTAAAGAAAATGTGGCTTGGGCTGGAGAGATAGCTTAGCTGTTAAGGCACTTACCTATGAAGCCCATGGACCCAGGTTTGATTCCCCAGTACCCATGGAAAGCCAGATGCACAAGGTGGTGCAGGCCTATGGAGTTTGTCTGTAGTGGCTAGAGGCTCTGGGGCACCCATTCTCTCCCTGTCCCTGCCTCTCTCTCTCAAATAAATAAATAAATAAAATATTTTTTAAAAAGAAAATGTGGTTTATCCATACAGGAGGGCTTACTCCTTTTTAGAGCTCATGTATGTCAGATAAGCTTCTTTATTTAGTAAAGTGAGAACATTCTGGCAATACTACATGGATTAACCTCCATACCATTGTGATTTAAGCCAGTCAGTCCAAAGCAAATAGTGTATGAGTCCACTTATATGAAATACCTATAATAGTGAAGCTCACAGAAAGGTAAATGAATGGTCATTGCCAGTGGCGAAGGAGAGTGGGAAAGGCAAGGTTCTTGTTTAATCAGTAAGGAGTCCTAGTTTTGTAAGATGAAGAATTTCTCCAGAGGCTTGTACAAGAATGTGAATAGATTTAATAGCGCTGAACAGTACACTTAAAATGGCAGAGATAGTAAATTTGATGCTGTGTGTATTTTACCACAGGTAATAAAATTATGAATGATTTCAAGATGGAAAAGGTAGAACCTTAAACCGAGTCTCGGGCCCTTCTGGGTCCCAAGCCTGGTGAATTCCACAGGGAACCTCCGTGCATGCATATGCAGCCAGCTTGTGCTGTGATATTAGCTGATGTTAGCAGAGCATATTCTGCTGCCTTTTGCTACAATATACTTCTGTTCATGTCTATTGGGTTTCTGCTTTTTTAATTCCTCCGTAGAGATCTGTTACAAATAAAGAAGGAAGGATGCAACTAACTATATGTGTTATCCACACACATGCAAATAGCAAGGCCCTAAAATTTCTCAGCCAATTGAAATTTTTAGCAACCAGCAAAATATTCAGGCTTCCTCTTTGGTAGTGGATAATGTCACAGTGAGAGAGAATGCTTGCAGTACTCTTAAAGACACACAGCCCTGAGTCTCAAGGCTGCAATTCATTTGTGTCCCTAGGCTGGCTCCTCCTGAGATGGGATTCATTTCATGTAGGTTACTGGCCTGTGAAACACTGATAAATTAAATGATTGGCGAATACAATCGCTTTCATAGGAAAAGAAGGGATAAGAGACCATTTTCTATTTTGGGATTAGAACAGAATTTCATTTCTGCAAACAGACCGTAGATTAATTTAGTTAAGATCTGATAGCTAAAAACAAATCTTGGTGGAAGTCACCCAGTTTGTCTTAGAGCAGCCAGCAGGTGTTGGCAGTGCTGAGTCTGGAGAGAGGCGTGGAGTGTTATCTGAGGACAGCAGGCCAGGCGAGGCCCTGTGACACAGCAATCTAAGTCTCCTTCTTCAGCGTGCTTTCATATTCTTGCCATAAAACAAGGCTGAAGACAACCTGGAGGTATTTTAGAAATTGTACATGATACATCTCTGGCTGTCAAGACTAAAGGTTCTCAAAAACAAACAAACAAACAAAAACAAATGTATACAGAGAACTTAAAAGTATGTGTTCTCCAGAGTGGTTAGGAGTACCCTGACTGAGGCATGGTCCCCATTACCCCATAGGGACTGATTGAGGCCCTCAGTGGTCACCATAGCCCCATTGAGGAGGGCTCCCAGGGTAATGGAAGTTGGAGTGAAGGGATAATAGTATATAACCTGTTATAAAATATCTGTATATCTATATGCCATTTATATATCTATGTCTATTTATTAATATCTTAAAAACAAGTGCATGTGTTCCTAACCACACTCCCTGTGCCCCAAACTACCTCTACCACTATGGACATTGTGCCGTTAACTATGTTCTGTGCCTTGGTTTACACATCTATAAGGTGCAGGGGGGTCACAATAATACCTATGCCATGTGGTGGATGTAGGAGCAAATGTGTCCACACATCTAAGCTCTTAGGACAGTGCCTGGTAATATGAGATGGTCACTAAATGTTAACTAGTATTTCCCTTAGATTTTGGAATTTTCTAGATCTCACATTTGCTGCATGATATTTTATTTTATTTATTTTATTTTTTTATTTATTTTTTTATTTTAGAGGTAGGGTCTTCCTCTAGCCCAGGCTGACCTGGAATCCACTATGTAGACTCAGGGTAGCCTCGGATTCACAGCAATCCTCCTAACTCTGCCTCCTGAGTGCTGGGATTAAAGGCATGCACCACCATGCCCAGCTCTGCTGCCTGATTATTGATGGAAAGTACTCCTAACCCCACAATGCTTCATCATAGGCTTGGTTGGGCCCATCAGATTCTTACTCTGGGGAAATAGAATTGGGAGATCCAGATCTTGGAGTGCAATCTGAGTACTTGGCAGGCTTCAGAACCAAAGAACACCCAGCATTTTAGCATAATAAGAATATACTTCTCTGTATGTCCTCTAAGGGGTGGCAGTAAACCTTGGTCCATTTTAAGGACATGGCTGTAGGACACTTCATCTCAGCAAACTCCATGGCGACAGGAAAGGAATGAGACAGTCACACACCAGCTCTTTGATCCTGTGTTCTGGAAATGAGCCCAGACACATCTTACTTAGTTTTCACCAGTTGAAGGAAGTCACATGGTCATGCCTAACGTCAGAGACGAAGTACAATCCCATCACACACCAAGGGGAGTTATGTTAGAATATTTTGGAAAGAGTCCTAATGAGGGAACCACCCTCTTCATGACTGAACCAATCTGACAATACCGCTGCTCCTTCAGAAAACAACGGCAGCACCATTCCCAGGAATAGCCTGGATATACGATGCAGCATTGCCGTCTCTGGACATTTCTCTTGAAACTGCTTTTCTGATATAACCACATCTCCCTTGGCATAGATTTGTGGTGTACCTGGCCTTTGATTATCTAGACTGGTTTGACTGTGTCCTCCAAATTTCAGATGTTAGAAACTTAGTCTCAAGGGCAGCAGTATTGGGAGATGGGAATACATGGAGGACATTGGATGGCTCAGTGCATTAGTAGGCTAGTGGACTAACTGGTTACCCCAAAATTGGCTTTGTTTTAAAGGTGAGTTCTCTCACATGCTTGTTCTGTCTAGCCATAGTGCATATGTGGACGTCATCCTTAATGTAGAGTTGTCTGTCCACTCCTTCCTTCTATGAGACAAGGTCTATCTTGTTGTCTTGCAGCTGCATATACCAGACTAGTGGCTCATGAGTTTTGGGGTTCTCTTGGCTCCATTTCCGATTATCCTAGGCATATTGGGATCAAAGATAGACATGTGTCGCTTTGTACCTGGCCTTATGTGGGTGATGGGGAGGATTGAGCTCAGGTCAGAAGGCTCGTGAGTAAGCTCCCCTAACATCTGTGCAATCTCCCCAGGCCCCCAATTTAATAGTTACTTAATCACTAAAGATCAACACCATAGGTAGCAGATTCTATACTATGATTTCTCCAGCGTCAAATAATATCCATTAACTCAATAAATACATACCAAGTACTAAGCCAGAAATGGGAAACAAACACATGGGAAATGAACCTGACCTCAGGCTACTGTGTGGAGTCTTACAGCCAGATTGGGTTTTTATAAGTAGGTTTTCTTACTCTATTACTTTAACAACTCAGCCATTGCTTTCATTTCCACATTTGTCCACATGCTGCCCTCCTTCCTTCCAGCACTTAGTATTCAGTCCTCTAAAGTCCTGGAAAAGGAACATGCTAGTACTATTTGCAAAGCAAGTGAGAATAAGGCAGTACGATATCAGATGCTCCCCTGTGAATAAAATGCAAGAGCTTTGGTGCAAAACATTTATACTGCTTAATTTTAGGTCTGTTTTCAGAACTGATGCTGAATTTTCAGTGAATTTACAATGCCTAGTATTCTCATCTCACCCAGTATAGCTATCATTAGGTTTGAAAACAAAATACTGACTTCTCTAAATATGTTTCACAATCAAAAATCCTTATATTCAACCCTTACATTCAAATGTAGTCTCCTTCAAATAATTACATCTGCTTAAGAAATTGGAAAGCTGCATAACCGAAACCGAATAGATTGTTGATCGTGGGTGGGATTGTGCCTCTCCTAGCTTTATCTGTTGAAACCTTGCCCTTGTGATTGTCTCCGGAGACGGTTAGTGAGGTCATGACCATGTGGCTCCCGTTCTGAGATCAGTGTCTTATCAGAAGACCCTAGAGAGCGGGATGTCTCTCTTCTGTGTGAGGATACAAAGAGGAGGTGGATGCCTGCAAGCCAGAGAGAGGCTCTCACCACAACTCCACCATGCTGGTTCTTCAGCTCACACCTCCAGACTTCAGAACAGAGGGAACGTACATTTATATAGCTCAGGGCACTTTATATGATTTTCCTGTAGTGACCTGACCAGACAAATGCAAGCTCCAAGCAACTTGTTATTGGTGGTAAATGTCATGTGTACTCTTTCATTCTCCCTTAAATAAGTTGTTATTTTAATCCTACTAGTCACTCCAATTACTTCACTTTTGCCACATGAGATATAGGTAGTGTTTGGTAAGAGAGTCTAGCTACTGTTATGTATGTGTATACATACATACATATACATACATACATACATACATACACACACACACACACACACACACACACACACACACACACATTAGGATAAATGAATGACAGTTTTCAAGCTTAATTCTGTTATTAACAGAAAATTCACATACTTGGGTAATAAATGAAAATGTAATAGCCTTGCTTAGGCGATATTCAGACAGTAACAATTACCCCGACCCTTCCTTACTGTAAAACATAACATTTTTCAACTATGCCTTATCAGGGTGACTTGCAACTATGTTTTTTTTTTTTCTTTTCATATTTCAAGAATCTTACTAAAGTTCTCTCCTTTAAATATTTATTCTTATAACTTGTGAAAGTTTTATAGAGAAAGCCGGTCACAAATTAGGAACTTTTCTCCAAAGAAAATTGAATGAAACAAACCAGGTAAGACATTTTAGCAAAGCAATCATGGCTCCACTTTACTAGCTTAAGGGTCACTCACTATAAAATGCCTTGGTGGCCAGTTGCAGTGAACCACTGGTCTCACTCCTGATCCCTGGGGCTTTGCTCAGCCCCCTGATGTAAAGTCACGTCACACTTCCGAGCTGTAAATTCATCCTCTTTGAACTTACACCTTCAGTCCTTTCTAGCCTAAAGGTCTGTCTTACAGACATGGATCCTAATAATCCCACAAGTCCTCATTACAGCTTGAAATAAGATCCAGGTGGCTTGCAGCCTATACAGATTTAAATAGTTAGTTTGTACCAGAACTACTTTCAAGTCAATGCCTTGAAAATACTTGGCAAGTTTAATACAAAAAGGGTATCAACACCACTGGACCCACCACCAGGAATATCAAAGCTAATCTGAGTAGAGACAGCCTTACCTGGCATTAGAAGCCAAATATTTTACCATCCCAAAGAACTTCCTCACTAACAAAGTTGCTTGAAATTCCTCTTCTTGCTTAATGCTAAGGCAAAACATTTCATTTCAAACTGAAGATAAGATTTTTAATTCCAAATGCCCTGAGGAAGTTAATTTAGGACCTTGAGATGACTTTAACTAGGAAATGACTGCGGAGGAGGCAACCAAAGGAAGTCAAGATACTAAAGTCAAGAGGTGGCACACTGCCATAACTCTTAATTTTACCTAGGATAAGTGCCGCAGACAGTAGCCATTGATTGTTAAAGGGCATTAGTAATGGCCAGGAGCTAGGCTAAGCACAGAGGATGAGGTGAAGATGATATAGTAAAAGTACAACACCACATGAGTCTTTGGGAGGCCCAAGGCTGATCAGCAGAAAGCAACTTCCTTTAGATGTTAACATTATCGTCACTGAATATGCTCAGCACAAATGCACAAGGGGGCGTACGCGTCTGGAGCTCATTTGAAGTGGCTGGAGGCCCTGGCACACCCATTCTCTCTCTCTTTCTCTCTCTCTAGTCTGCCCCCCTCTCTCTCTGTCACTCTCAAATAAATTAATTAAAAAATAAACAAAAAAATCTAAAAAAAAAAGAATACACATAGATGAACTGAAGTTCTTTTACTTCATTGGTTTCAACTTCACATTATAAATTAAATCAACTGTACTCTTATTTCATTTTTACCAAAATGTCTAACCAAGAATTCGAAGTGCCTGGCATGTTAATAGACTCATAGATTTTTTTTTTTTTGAGGCAAGCCCAACAGACTGCCTTTTTGTTAAGAGAGAGTGAGAGAAAGAGAGAGAGAGATTGTGTGTGTGTGTGTGTGTGTGTGTGTGTGTGTGTGTGTGTGTGTTTGGCATGCCAGGGCCTCCTGCCACTGCAATCAAATTCCAGATGCATGTGTCCCCCCCACCTTGTGTCACTTTGTGTGTCTGACTTATTGGGACCTTGAGAGTCAAACATGAGTCCTTAGGCTTCACAGGCAAGTGCCTTAACTACTAAGCCATCTCTCTAGCCCAAGATTCATTTAAGTAAAATGCAATCAGCTTAAATGGTTCATTTCAAAAAAGTTGAAAATAGGGCTGGAGAGATGGTTCAGCTGTTGAGGCGCTTGCCTGTAAAGCCTAATGACCCTGGTTTGATCCCTCATATAAAATCTTAGGCTTGAGTCCCCACATAAAAGACACATGCACAAAGTGACACATGCATCTGGTGTATGTTTGCAGTGGCCAGAGGTCCTGGTGTACCCGCTCTCTCTGTCTCTCTTCTCTCTCTATTTCTCTCTGCTTGCTTTATGATAATAAGTCAATAAAAAGAATATATTTTTAAAGTTAAAAATAATGGACCCTATAAAAATATGTAAGGAATTAATGTCCAAAGGCAGTAGCGGTCTTCCCCAAAGACTGAAATCTAGCAGGATTGTCGCCCTGCCTTCAGTGATTTTCCACGAGCATTCCATGAGCCCGTCATGTTCCTGTGCCTTGTTTTTATGTTCCGTGAAATAACTCCTCCTTGCTACCTCTTATCCACCTAGCAAAATTCTTCATAGCCTTAAAATTCCAAGTCAAATGATACTTTCATTTGCAACTCTCCTCCTGTTCCACCTAACAGTAGAGAACGTGGGTTCTGGGGAATTGAGCCTTGAACCAGGCTCCTTAGGCTTCACAGGCAAGTGCTTAACTGCTAAGCCATCTCTCCAGCCCCTATGTGGATTCTTTAGTGAATGTTAAATTCAGCTAATGACATGCAACAATTGACAACTAGGTGATGATGTGGCTAAAGGCTAGCAAGAATTTGATTTCATCATCACTCTCATTTTCCTTGCCTTTTCGCATACATTTTTATCTTTAAATTAAAGTCCAAGTCAAGAACCCTGTTTTGTAGTTGCCTAATTCTCTACATGGATCACAGCACAGCTCAACACATTTGACTATCAAATTTATACAGTTCTACCACATGTCCACTAGAGGCCTGTGAAGAGCTTTTTTCCCCTAGCCTGCTCTCACAACCAAAAAAAAAAAAAAAAAAAAAAAAAAAAAAAAATGCCAGAACTCAAAACAAATAAGAAGTATTGATTCAATACCAGTAAGTCACAGGTTAAAATGACCAGTTAGTTCCCTGATGACCAGTGCTATCATTGTGAATCAGACAAACGTAATACAATACCCTTTCAAAGCTCTGAGAAACCAAAGGGCAAAATCGACAAAATGAACATGGCACCGAAAATGCCATACTTAAAGTAGGTTTTGAAAACTTCTGCAACAGTGCCAAAAGGCGTACCCACGCTCTGGCAGGTTTTGACTAAGTAGATACATGTGCCAAGTGGTGAAGCGGCTGGGATTAAAAGGAATAGTTGGTTAGCCTGTATGAGCTTCTGAATGGGCTTCCAGATCTTCCAGAGTATTTTGAATACAAAGGACATGCAAGGGAGGGGGCTGGGTGGGAAAGTAAACAGCAGTAGTAAATTTTAGACAGATGGGCTGAGAAGGGACTTCTTAAATAGTGACAATATGGCAGGGAAAGTCTTCATTGAAAAGGCACACACTGAAACAGGCCCTCAGGTGATGAAAGAAGCAATCACAAGTTGGAAGTGGCTGCCTCAGAGCAAAACACGTCAACACATTTGATATGCAGACAGCTGCAAGGGGGCACACAGGCAAAGTGACCAGAAGAAACGAGATGCCCTGCGACGGGTCCTGCCTCCTTGCCAAGCCCCAAGCAGGGCTTACTCAGTGCCTCCCCAAACAAACAAAAACAGAAGCATTGAAACTCACATGGGCTCACTTGTACGCAACCCACCCTCTTTTTAGTCTATTTACAGCAATGGCCTGCTTTCCACTACAGTTTAGTTAATTAGCAATAGAAAAGAGGTGAAGGAGAGTCAGAAGAAAGAGCCTTTTGTTTGGGAAACTTGTGAAAGTATTCCCTCAGAAGCTTGTAACTTTCCCTACAGATCACCCTGGCCCTGAGGACAAGCCCAACTGCCAGAAGATGCACACAGAGCTCACATTCAAAGGCAGTTCTCTTTGTTGTACCCCAGGAGCTAAGCCTGAATGGGTTTACAATGTGCAGGCTATTTGGGCGGGGGGGGGGGGGGAGTAGCTGGACAGTTGTTGGCAGCTGCTAGCCGTGGAGCAGAAAGACAACCCCCAGTGAATGCCACAGCTGTGGAAGAGGTCCTGGCTGCTGCGCCGCCGGGCAGAGGGACACTTGCCCCAGGCATGGCAAGGCCCTGCGAGAACACAGGGAGACTTTCTGGGTCCTGGAAGCGAGTGCGCAACTGTCGTAAGCGAATGGTCAGTTCATATGGTAAAGGGGGGCCTTTGTTCTTTAGTGAAGACCTTGGCGATCAATAACTCACAAGCACATCGGTGTCTCTGAATAAATCCTGCAGGAGAAAAGTCATCAATGATACCGTGATGTCACCACATGCTGCCTTACTGTCACACTCCTCACTCCAAAGCCTGGACCATCCCGCACAGCATGGAGGAAGTCCCACACTTACCTTGGCTGGAAGGAAGAGTGGGTGTGGCTCCTCTGCAGGAAACTCTGGGAAAACTCATTCTGGGACCCGGGTTGCCCACCTCAATACTGTAATACTGCTTCCAGCGACATGTTTTTTCCAGCCCCTTATTTCCAAAAAAAACATATTTAACTCAAACCAAGACACGTGGCTGCTGGATGACGTGTCATGCTTCTGAGGGTAGAGACTTTATAATCTACGTTTCAAGCTATATTCACTTTTATTACTTTCAACACTCTTCCGGTCAGGGGCTGGATTTGGATACTCAGAATTCCCTTTTCGCTGAAAGCTCAGCCCATTTCCTGTTACCCTTCTGTTGATTCAACTGAGAATCCCATTATCTCCTCTAAAGGATTATTTATTTAGTCCATTATGAAGCCTAAGGTCAGCTTCTACTCATTTTGCATCTGAATGATTAATTTCTCAAATTCATGAGAAGTACTCTTGAGTACCACTAAAACCCTACAGAGAATCACTTCTACCACAGCTGTAAGATGCTAAAATCGAGTGAAGACAAACACTGGGGAGAAAAGTCTCATGCCCAAGATAGCCAGGACAGAGGCATTCTCTCAATTCCATGGGCATCTGTGATAGAGAGGAGAATGACACCTGATTCCTGCTGGAAGGCTGCAGCATTGATTGTGAAAGACAGAGAGCTCAGGGTGAGCCATTGTAGGGTGGTCTACCATCCCAGCTTTAACAACTGGGTCATTTCATCACAGGACATGTCTCAGCTGGCCACTCTACGAAGAACCATTGAACTGACTCTAGTGAAGGGCTGGGGCCCGTGGTAAGGGACTGAGCAGACTCAAGAGCTGGGGACCCAGCAGCCATGTCTGCGTATGATCGTGCAAAGAGGTGAAAGCTGTTTAGGAGGGAGGACCAACCTCTTACTTGGGGCACTTGCTCAAGGAACCGGAGAGACAAGACTTTGGGGTTCCATATGAATGGTGGCTGGGTAGAGTTCTTCAGACTGGACAAGAGCACTAGAGTTTTGCTACCCAAGGAGTTCTGCAGTGGCCACACAAGAATCCCTGCTTTGATCACTTGGGCATTTGAAGACCAGGCTTTATGAAGACAGGGCCACTGGGGAGCAGATATGGGGAATGTTGTATTTTGGATGCTGAACATCATCTTGAGTTAAATGTCACATAATAGAAAACCCAAAGCATGCTCTCATGTTGGCCACCAGACCAAGCTCTATATTGACCCGTAAGAGAGGAATGTCATTGATTAGAAATGGCCTTGGTCACATAGCCAGCTGGGATTCAAATTGCACATGGCTCATTCTGACTCTTAACCCTGTGGTATGTCTGTCAGTGTTTGAGATCCATGAGGTTTATCTGAAACCACCTCAGGACTCGGTGTCAGTTTATCTAGCAGTCCTTCCCCACCCACAGGGGATGGCTTCCAAGGCCCTCACTGAGGCCAGAAATGGAGAAGACAGTGTCAACCTCTTCAGTCTGGCCTTCAAAACTTCAAAACCACAATGCAGGGCTGGAGAGATGGCTTAGCGGTTAAGGCGCTTGCCTGTAAAGCCAAAGGACCTCGGTTGGTTTCCCCAGGACCCACGTTAGCCAGACACACAAGGTGGTGCATGCATCTGGAGTTTGTTTGCACTGGCTGGAAGCCAGGGCGTACCCATTCTCAATCTCTCTGCCTCTTTCCCTCTCTCAAATAAACACAATTAAAAAATTTTTTTTTGGTTTATTTCTTTGAGGGTGACAGACACAGAGAGAAAGAGGCAGATAGAGATAAAGAAAGAAAGAATGGGGGTGCCAGGGCCTCCAGCCTCTGCAAACGAACTCCAGACGCGTGCGCCCCCTTGTGCATCTGGCTAACGTGGGTCCTGGGGAATCGAGCCTCGAACCGTGGTCCTTAGGCCTCACAGGCAAGCGCTTAACCACTAAGCCATCTCTCCAGCCCATAAATACAATTTTTTAAAAAGTATTTAGAAAAAAAACATCACAATGCAGATTCAACCAACAGTAGCTTAAAAATATTGAAAATCAAAGCACAGGGCATATTTGTACCGATTGAACATTACAGACTTCGTTTCTTTTTCCTTTTGGTGTGTGCACACATGTATATGTCTGCATATGTGCATGCATGCATGCAGGTGTGGAGCTCTGAGGACAACTTCAGGTGTCAGCCCTTGCCTTCTATTTAAGCAGGGTCTTCCTCATTCTCATTGCTCCTCAGGGCTGCATTCACCAGGCTAGCTGGTCCATGAGCTTCCAGGACATCTTCCTCCCATTCCACTGTTGGCATGATGGGATTGCAGATGCCTGCCACAGCTTCGGGCTTGTGTGGGGATCCAAGAGTGAGTATTCCCATACTCACATGTGCGCAGTCAGTGCCTTACCATTGAGCTCCAGGATTCTGCCTTAAACAATGCAACTATTTACATCATTTTAGGAAACACAAGTAACCTAGAGATTATTTAAAGTATAACAAGGGTGCATCCATGTTCTATGGTATTTGGCATAAGGCGTTCGAGCATCCGCAGATATTGGTACGGGGGTGGGCTCTAGAAGTAGATTCTGAACAACTGTATTATATATTCTCCTACCCAATTGCACCTAGGATAAAGTTTAATCTGTAAATTTGACACCATAGGTTAACAATCATGATTAATAATGAAATAGAATAATTATAACAATACGTTGTAATAAAAAATATATGAGTTTTACGGCTGAAGAGAAGCTCAGTGGTTAAAGGCACTTGCTTGTCAAGGCTGATGGCCAGGATTTGATTCCCCAGTACCCATGTAAATCCAGATACACAAAGTGGCACATGTGTCTGGACTTCATTTGTGGCAGGAGGTGACCTTGGTGCACCCGTTTTCTCTCTTACTCTATCTAGAATAAATAAATATTATATAAACATATATTATCTGTATTTATTTCTGCAAATTTCCTTGTACTATTTTCAGATTGCAGTAACTGAGTAACCGAGATGGAGGAAATCAGAAGTACAGATTGGGGGGAGGGGGGTCGTGACAGGGACTACTGCATACATCACCACCTGGTTCACAGGTGTGTTCAGTGGTATACACTCCAGGACAGAGAGAGCTCACAATAACATTTCATTTTCCCTTTGTTCCCCCAGAGCCTTTGCTCAGGGTACAAGGTACTGTGGATGGACAAGCTGTAGACACGCAGGGTCATACTTGCACACACATGTGGCTTTATGTGTATACCGGGAAATATGGGCCAGGCTGGGTCCTGTGCAGAGACTCTCTTTAGTCTATTGATTCTGGCCTTCATGGAAGTGCCGCTTCTACCAGGAGCCCTGAGCGCTTGTTCCTTGACGTGGATGCGATGTTGTCCCACTTTTCTTGTCGTGAGCTTATTTCCCGTCCTTCTGTCCTCCATGTGCTTAGTGCTTTGTCCCTCTGAAACGCCTTGGAACCGAGAAAGTCAGTCCCAGCTCTTGTGATACAGTCCACTAACCTTCTTCTCTTTGTAGTCCAGTGTCTTTAAACTCATCACACTGTCTTTTCTTTCCCAAATCCTCCAGTTATTATTAACACCCACTTTTCTACAACAAAGACTGGCCAAATAACTACCTGATATTCACCCACCTTATGTGATTATCATGAAAATTAGCCATAAGCTGGAGGGAATTTTTTTCAATGGATGAAATGAGAGTCCACAGTTTCTTATAACTATTTTTCTTAAGCATATAAAATGTCATGATTTTAGCACTCAGCCTCCAATAAATTACGCTGCCTTTGATGCAAGGCAAGGTTATCTGGCAAAGCTTCCTTGCAGAAAGTGAGGACAATAATTATTCTCGAGTTCACTGTTATCCAGGGATTGCTATGTTTAATTACTTATGACTGAGAAAAGACTATAAAGAAATTGCTTCGTAAGCACTCATTAACCACAGTGGCACACAGCCCTAAATGTTTCTGCCCTCAAAATGACAAGTCTTTGTGGTAGTCTTGCTCACTCTCCAATTCCTTTGCTCTCCAATTCTTCTGCTGTATAAATTATAACAGCATTTCTTGATTTTCAACTGTCTACGGATCTTAGTACAATAGAAAAATCCAAAAAGTGCAGAAATAGCAAGTATCAAATGACTCTCAAAGTAGAATACTCAAACCAGCAGCACAGTGACATTTGAGCCCTTGTTTCTCCAAATGTGGGCCAAGGTACCTGGGACACCACAGCATACCCACAGGGGTGCCATGGGCTATTTTAAACCCCAACAGATTCACAGCCTCACCAGACACCTGTCAGACACTGGCAAACTGAATTCAGAGTAGTCCAAATTTCTGACATGGGATCCTTATGACATTCTTTCTTCTCCCTGAGGCCATAGTTTGTGAAACTGTTTTTTTTTTTTTTTTTCCCCCTACAGTTCTGTAATAAAAGGCAGGTGCTATCTGAAAACCAGCCTGGAACAGAAGCCAATGACAGCAGTGGCCAATCCATTTCCAGCTTTCAACCAGTGCCCAACTGTGGTTATTAATAGTAAATAAAATCCTGTCTTCCATATCCATGGGTTCCATATCTCAGATGCAAACCAATTATGGAATCAAAATATTCAAGGTGGGCTGGAGAGATGGCTTAGCGGTTATGCATTTGCCTGTGAAGCCTAAGGACCCTGGTTCGAGGCTCGGTTCCCCAAGTCCCACGTTAGCCAGATGCACAAGGGGGCGCACGCGTCTGGAGTTCGTTTGCAGAGGCTGGAAGCCCTGGCACGCCCATTCTCTCTCTCTCCCTCTATCTGTCTTTCTCTCTGTGTCTGTCGTTCTCAAATAAATAAATAAAAATTTAAAAAAAATATTCAAGGTGAAAAATTTTGTCTGTATTAAATGTGCACATTTTGTCATTACTTAAATAACATAGTGTAACAACTATTGATATGGCATTCACAATATATTGGATCTTGTGCAATCCAGAGATGATTTAAAGCCTATAGAAGGGTATTCATAGGTTTCTGTTCCATGTGATTTCATTTTAAATAGGAGACTTGAGGTTTGGATATCTGCAGGGTGCTCTGAAACCTATCCTCTTTGAGTACTAAGAGATAATTGTATTTTTTTTAATATATTTATTTATTTATTTGAGAGTAACAGGCACAGAAAGAGGGGGGAGAGGGAGAGAGAGAGAGAGAACTGACGTGCCTTCAGCCATTGCAAAAGAACTCCAGATGCATGCACCACCTTGTGCATCTGGCTTACATGGGGACTGGGAAATTGGGCCTCAACCCAGGGTCCTTAGGCTCCACAGGCAAGCGCTTAACCACTAAGCCATCTCTCCAGCCCAACAACTGAATTTTTTTTTTAATTTAAGGATATTTTAAAAGCATTTTCTAAGGTTTTAGGACATGAACCCATAAGTAGCTTTGGACCTAACTGCTTAATGAACACAACTGTTATGTATTTCTTTTGGTCTAAGAAGGCTGTTCCGCCCAAGTGTGGTTGTTCTACCCAAGGGAAATGAGGACAAATTACAGAGGTGCAGCGGGCACCCCACAGTTTGGGCACCTCTGCAATGAGGTACAAATGGCTATTTCTGAGCAACCCTCCGGACTTACTGAGCTAAACTCTGGGAATGGGACATGGTGAGCTGCTTTGTATGACACTAATACACATTAAATTTGACAAATGCCACAAGAATTTATTTCCTGAAAGCATAGGTGTGCTGGGGTACATACGTGAGTATCATTGGTAAATTAACATCAGTCAGGCTCACAGTTGGAATGAAAAGGGACAAAAATGTCTCAACAGGGTAAGAAAAACACTTTGCCAAATTAGTTTACACATACACACACACCCCTACCTTCCTGTCTTACAACTTTTTCTATGATTTTACAATTAAAAAGCACATTACAAACTGGGCTTTATCTCTGGCATTCTAGAGAACCTACAGTGTCTTCTGACTGTGAAAATGGAATCATTTACCTATTGAAGTGTTCTAGTTGTTAAGAGTTCATCACCCCCTTTCTTTTAGAGAACAAAATTCATGGCTAGAGAGAAACACAGGATCCAAACTCTCTGACAAGAGCCCAGTTTACATCCTCTTCAGACTTGACCATAAGCAAGACAACACCTCACACACTTCTGTGGCTCTGTCAAGGTGTATAATGAAGGATGGGCCAAATGTGCATGTTTGAGTGCTAAAGATTTTGAGGAAAACCTGTGCTGAGTAGCAGCTTTCTGTATTTCATCCTAGTTAATCTCCTCAAACCTCTGTGCATAGGCAGAGATTTTAAACATTTGAGTGCTCGATCAGCTTTCAGCAGTGATCATCTTTGGGAGCCTCTCTGCCAGCAATCTGGCAGTCAGCACTGAGCATCAGAAGGATGCATCTGTGTGGATGTACGGGCGGGAAGTCTGCGTCGCCTCCAATGCCCTGATACTGGAATGATTTTATGGGTGACTTAGAGGTGGCATCAGGCAAAGCTTCACCTTGGGGACCTACAGAACAATGCCATATAATCACTCTGTGGCTCATGATGGCCATGTTGCTATGTTACCCAAACCTGCAGGCTAAGTTTGTCAAATTAAATTTTAGTCTTCCCCTGAGATTAGTCAAAATTCATTGGATTTTCCTAAATATGTCAAATTTCTTCAGTTTCATACTCTGACTATTGATTTCTAGTTGAAATTCTTTCTTCCTTTGTACATAGTCTTATGAAATTGTTTTTGGTTTTCTTTATTAAAATTTCTTCTTTCTCCTTTTTCTAATGTTCAAATCTCTATCTCACCCTAACCTTCTCTCTCTCCTTCCTATACCAGCTTTCTATCACTCTTCCATGCCAAGGGATTAGACTTTCTCCACCTACTGGTAAAGTCTGAATCTCTTTCCTCACACTGGGTATCTCATGAAGCACCGCCCTTGTTTTCTTTCCCCTCCCCAATCTCACATTCCCAACTATTTACAGCCTGACTATCAAATTCACCCCATCAGAAGCTGAACTCATTATCTTTCCCAAGACTCAGATTCATTGTCATGACATTCTGTGTATACTTAATGGATCTGTCACTCTTAAGATAACTAGGCCAAAAATCAATAACAAAAATGTCCCCAACAACAGTAGTCTGCAACCAGTATTCCCAGAAGTGAGCAATATGACAAAAATCACATATGGTCCACATGGGATGTGAACCAGCCTTCTGTCCAGTGTACTGTGCTGTGGGCGCTGTCTGTTAGTTACCGAGGAGACAGATGCTCAGCCTGACTGTTACGGTATCACTGTTTTTAAGTAATCCTTATTTTACCCAACATACTAGCTATCCTATTAGTATTATTCATTTCTTACTATGACAAATTTTACCATAAGTATGTTTGTATAGGATAGAAAGCACATAGGGTTTAGTACGGTTTGGGGTTTTAGGCAGCCCCTACGGCTCTGGGAATATATTCCATATGGATATGGAGAGACATTATCTTATAAATCTTGGAGTCATCATATAATCTTTTCCCGAGCTCTCATCTATCATCAGTTAATACTTACACCAACACTGTGTACTTGCAGAGGGAAGGCGCTGTGCTATTGCTGGAGATCTAAGATGTAGACTCTACTTCCATGAATGTAAATGCCTCACTTTACCTATTGTAT
Source organism: Jaculus jaculus (assembly GCF_020740685.1). Taxonomy (NCBI): domain Eukaryota; kingdom Metazoa; phylum Chordata; class Mammalia; order Rodentia; family Dipodidae; genus Jaculus; species Jaculus jaculus. The sequence goes on from NC_059108.1 coordinate 15,381,212, forward strand.
TCCTCTTTCTTTTTTGTGTTTTATTAAATAGAAACATTGTGTGTACACATCATGTGTTGGTACCCTCATTCCTCTCCTCCCAGCTCCCATTCCACCGAAGGCCCTTTTCAGTGGGATTTCTGGTGTTCCGCACGGTGCTGTGGGTTATGAGATGCGAAAGCAACAGTCAGTTACTGTGGGAGGGGGTGGAACTCCCTCCCTCCTGTGGCTCTCATTCTTTCCACCCCCTCTGAAAAAGTCCCTGAGCTGTGGTGGGTGTGTTTTAAGTGTACGTTAGTGTTGAGCTCTCAGCAGCTTCTGGGTTTCTGCGTTGGTGCATTTTGAGTCTCCTCAGTGTCTGTGGCCATCTCCCTGGTGCTGGTTGTCAGGCTCGCTGTGGAGGCAGCGCTCTTGCTCATCTCCCCAGTTCCTCTGTGATTTCACCTGGGCCCTAGCTAATGTGCAGGGCACAGTTCATCATTCTACTTCCACCACTGATCCAGTCTGGAGCAGCCTTGCTTCCTGCCTAGATGACTGCAATGGGCTCCTTTCCTGGGACCATCTTGAATCTTGCTACTCAAGATAATCCTTCATCTTGGTGCTACAAAAATGTTCCTGGGCCACACCACTCATCACTGTTATTTGTTTATCAGAAATGTCTGATCCCTCCCTGAAGCCCCACATGTCTACTTGATTATACTTGTGAAAGATTTTTATTTTTGCCTTTCTACTGATGCTCTGGGAACACTGTATCTCCTCTGAGACTTTTGCCTTTGAAATAAGCTGTATAATTAGGCTTAAAGAGAGCCTTGGTGGTTCATAATAAAATGAAACATCCTACCTCATGATCAAAATCAGAAAGCCAGGTCCCAGGCATGGCTTCATTACTGCCTGGAGGATTGCTTCATTAATGTCTTCACGGAGGCAGGAGACCAAAGTATGTCTTCCAAGGACACATTTTATGTAAACCATGCAAAGTAGCTGATCAGCACTATTTGTAAATGGAGTGGTAGACAGTAGAAACATGTTTGAAAGCCACTCTTCCATTGAGTAGCCATGGGAGACTTGACTGACTTCCATCTTTGATAGTTTAAGTGTCAGTATTAACCTTTTCAAATGTACCCCTGCACAAATGGAGAACCACAGAAAGACCAGAGAATTCAACAGTGAACTCCACAGGCACAGTCTCAGATCTCTGGAAGTTTTCTTTGCTTACCCAACTCTGGCTAGCTTCACAGGCAGAGCAAGAGAGTAAGATTGATGGTAGGTTAAAGACCAATGATCCTCTTGTCCTGATCTCCCATAATGGATAAAGATAGGATGACCAAGAGGTTAGAAATTAAGGATGAGGTGAAATAAAAAGAAAGAATTAGCTAAAATGAGTGTATACCTCCCAAAAGAAAAGGTTACTGACAGACAATTTACTTTGGAGATCAGCATAATAACTTATCATTATTTTTATTTATTTTGTAAATGTATTTGTTTTTAGTAAGGAGTAAACAAGGGACTGAAATTTTTGCTTAGCATCTAAAACCTGCAGTCTTGCCATTTAGGAGGAAAGGTTTCATTTCAGGGAAAAAAGAATATTAAAAAGTCCATGTCCTCTGCAGTGAGAAAAACTGAGTTGAACGTTTAGGATTGGTATTTGGTAGTTGTGGAAATATAAAAAATGCCACTGTACCTCAGGCTTGAGTTGATTCATGTGTGGTCATAACTGACATAAATTCATACCTAAATCTCACACTAAGTACGTGATATATATTACCTCTTTGATTCAATGACAGCGTCATTGGATAGTATCATGGTTTGGATCTTGACTGTTCTCCACAGACTTATGTGTTAAAGGTTTGGTTTTGGTCTGTGGGTTTAAAGGTGGAAATTTTAGGAGGCTGTATCTAGTGAGAGGAACATTAGGTTATTGGGAACATGTCCTTTGAGTGCTATTGGCCCCAAAGCAACATGGTCAGACAACCATAGATTGAAACTCTTTAAACTGAAGGACAAGGTATAAGTTTCCTTTTTTTACATTGATTATTTTAGTGAAATAATGCTAACATGGATAGCATTATTATTATTTTGTTTGTTTGTTTTTCAAGGTGGGGTCTCATTCTGGTCCAGGCTGACCTGGAATTCACTATGTAGTCTTAGGATGGCCTCAAACTCATGGTGATCCTCCTACCTCTGCCTCCCGAGTGCCGGGATTAAAGGTGTGTGCCACCATGCTATGCATAACATTTGTGTATGTGTTTGTAGATTGTGCTAAAAATAAAACAAACAAAACAAAATCCAATTCACTGTTTGGTTTGAGTGTGAGATGTCCCCTATAGGCTTATATAATTCAAATATGGTTCCTTAATGCTGTACCATTTTGGGGTCCACGCAACCTTTAGGAGGTGGGACCAGTGGAGTAAAGAGGTCACTGGGGTTGTGGTGCAGGCTTTATTATTATTATTTTTTTTTTGCCTGGTCCTGCTTGAGGCCCCCTTTCTCTGTTTCCTCATTGGCCCAGATGTGAACCATCACCTCTGGCATGCCTTCGCCACTATATTTTTCAGACCATGAACCAAAATAAATCTTTCCTTCTGCATGTTCCATCTTGCCTGATTTTTTTTTTTTTTTTTTGGTTTTTCGAGGTAGGATCTCACTCTAGCCCAGGCTGACCTGGAATTCACTATGGAGTCTCAGGGTGGCCTCGAACTCACAGCGATCCTCCTACCTGTGCCTCCCGAGTGCTGGGATTAAAGGCGTGCGCCACCACGCCCGGCTTTGCCTGATATTTGATTACAGTGATAAGAAGTACCTAATACATTCACTATACTGACCCTATGGTGGTTTGAATGTAAATTGTCCCCTATAATCTCAAGTGTTTGTGTTAAGCTTCCTACTTAGTTCCCAACTGGTAGAGCCTGGCTGAGGGGGGTGTGTCCCCGGGGATGGGCCTTGAGGTGATTAGTCCAGCCAACTGGACGTTCAAAACTAGCTCATTGGTTGGGGAGATCACTCAGAGGTTATAAAGGTGTTGGCTGGTACAGTGTGTTGACTCAGATTTGATTCCCCAGTATCCATGTAAAGTCAGACTTAAAAAGTGCATGCTAATTGCTCTGACATTCCCTTGCAGCAGCAAGAAGCTGCGGCACACTGACCCAACACATACACACACACATAAATACATAAAAATCATTTAATTTAAAAAAATTAGGCCAGTAAGACTGCTGCTGCTTGGCTTCTGAGTCTGTTGCCATACTTTCTCCACCATGATGAAACCTCCCCTTGAAACTGTAAACCTGAAATAAACCCTTTCCACCCAGAAGTTGCGTTAAGTCAGGTTTCTTTTCTTCCTTCCTTCCTTCCTTCCCTCCCTCCCTCCCTCCCTCCCTCCCTCCCTCCCTCCCTCCCTCCCTCCCTCCCTCCCTCCCTCCTTTCTTTCTTTCTTTCTTTCTTTCTTTCTTTCTTTCTTTCTTTCTTTTTGTTCCAGTGATAAGAGGGGAGCTGCAACAGACCACTTTTACATCTAAAGTATGTTAGTGTTACCTACATGTGTATTTTTGTACAGCCTATCTCTAAAACTTTTTTTTCATCTTCCAAAATTGACACTACACACCAGTTAGCTCCCACTCTCCCTAGCCACTGAAAACTTCCATCCCCCCTTCTGTCTCCATGACTTTGACTTCCTTAGTTGACGCTTCAGGATAAGTGGAGTCACACGGTGTTTTGTTTTTTATGACTGGCTTATATACTAGTTACTTTTCTCGCTGCCGTGACCAGATACCTGACAAAATCATCTTAAGGAAGGAAGAGCTTATATTGGGTCACAGTTTGAGGGCACGGGCCATCATGGTGAAGCATGGTAGCAGAAGCTTGAGGCAGCTGGTCGTATTATATTTGCCACTGGGAAGCAGAGATGAATGCTGCTGTTGCTCAGCTCACTTTCTACTTTTTTATTCAGTCAGCTCACAGAATAGTACTGCCCATAGTTAGGGTGAGTCTTATCACCTCAATAAACTCAGTCTAGAAACTCATCCACAGACATGCCCAGAGATCTGTCCCTTGGGTAATTCTGGGTCCTGTCAAGTTGATGATATCAGCCATCAAGGCTTGTTTCACATGACAAGATGTTTTCAAGAACATATCTCAGAATAGTATTTCCTACTTTTCTAAGGTTAAATAATATTCTCTTTTATGTATATCCCACCTTTTCTTTGTTCTTTTATCTTTTAATGGATAGTTAAATAGCCATTTCCTCTTGCCTATTATGAATAATACTGTAGTGTACATAGGGTGCAAATATCTGAAATCTGGTTTTGTTTCTATATTTTCCCTCTCCGCCTACCCCTTTCCTTTCCTTTCCTTTCCTTTCCTTTCCTTTCCTTTCCTTTCCTTTCCTTTCCTTTCCTTTCCTTTCCTTTCCTTTCCTTTCCTTTCCTTTCCTTTCCTTTCCTTTCCTTTCTCCTCCCTCCCTTCCTCCCTCCCTCCCTCCCTCCCTCCCTCCCTCCCTCCCTCCCTCCCTCCCTCCCTTCCTTCCTTCCTTCCTTCCTTCCTTCCTTCCTTCCATACAGTGTCTTGCTATGCAGCCCAGGTTGGTCTGAAAGTCACTATTTATGAATGCTAGGATTTCCAGTGTGGACTTCTGTACCCCATGAGACCCTGACTGCAATCCCTTGGGGTATATGCCATGAAGTACAATGGCTGGATTGTAAGGCAATTCTACTTGTAATTTTTGAAGTCTCTGTATGATTTCCACAGTGGCTGCACCATTCTAGATCCCCCGAACAACAGTGCACAAATTCTGCAATTTCTTCACATCCTTGCCGGTACTAGGATTCTGTTTTGGGTGAGTGTTTCCTTTAATGATGGCCATCCTAACGAGGGTGAGGTGATGTGGCATGGCAGTTTTCATTTCCCTAGTGACACTGACCATCTCTTCATTTGCTTTCTGTTCATTTGCCTCCTCTTTGGAGAAATGTCTATTTAAGTCCCTTGCCCAATTTAAAACATGTTTGTTGTTGAGTCATAGGAATTTTTTAGCATAGTCTCAATATTAACCCTTAATTAGTCACCAGTGTACTGTCATTTGCTCCCCTTCCACAGCTTGACTTTTCACTTTGGTTATTATTTCCTTTGCTGTAGGGAAGTGAAGTTGATGTCATTTAATTTGTCTGTTTTTACTTTTGGGGTCATATTCAAGAAATCACTGCCAATGTCAATGTCATGATGTTTTTTTGAAAAAATGTCTTCTTCTAGGAGTTCTATAGCTTCAGATCTTACATTTAAGTTCTTGTGTCCATTTTAAATTATTTTTTCATATGGTACAAAGAAAGGTTCCAGCTTCGTTATTCTGTATGTGGATATAGTTTTCCTAACACCCTTTGTTAAAGTCTCTCATTTTCCCATTAGGTGCCCTAGTCAAGGATCATTTGACCAGAGACACAAGGGTTAAATTCTAGCTTATCTATCCTGTTCCATATGTCTGTGTTGGTGCCTCTACCATGCTATATTGATTACTGTATCCTTGTAATATGAAGTCAGAAAATGTAGAGGCCTCCTACTTGTCTTTTTCAAGATTTTTGGGCTACTCAGGGTCAAGATTTTTTTCTATTTCTTAAAAAAATGCCATTAAGAGGTGGTTAGGGAGAGGGTTCAGTGGGATAAAGGCCTAACCACTGACGCCTGAGTATATGTGGCCCTCCTGTCCCACATAGAGAGCCTGAATCCTTGGTGGGCCTCTGTAATCCTAGCATGCTGATGAAGAGATGGGAGGCAGAGACAGGAGAGTTTCCTGAAAGTTCCTCATGAGCTCAACAAAGAATAGCAGCAGAATGAGATCCAGAGGGGGAAACGCTGACTTGAATGAGGTGGAAAGGCAAGGAGTGACCTGAAAAGTTGTTCTCTTACCTCTATATGCATGGGATGTGCAGGCAAACACACACACACACACACACACACACACACACACACACACACACACACATATGAACACGTGCATACATACATACATATGCACACAAAAATGTCCTTGTGATTTTGAATGGGGTTGCATTGACGTTCTAGACAGATTCGGGTAGTGTAGGTATTTTAATGAGTCTTTTTCTTTTTCTATCTCTGACATAAGATGTCTGTCTATTAGCTACTATCTTTGGCCATGTATCCTCCTCATATCCCACTGCTGTTCCAGCAGCAGTGTAGGAAACGTTCTTCTTTCTCGTAGTACTATTTGGTAGACACTAGCCATACTTGTTGATCCCTCACTTGAGTCACACGACCTCCTATCTCTGCCCATCCTCGCAAGCAGTTATTCAACCACATTGATTGAGAACTTACTACTTATAAATCTCTGAAAGACACAAATAAATGGTACACATAGATGTGTTTGTGTGGTGTGTGGTTGTGTGTGTGTGTGTGTGTGGTGTTGAGCAGAAAGGCAGGCATCCCGTCAAAGCCCTGCTCTGTAGGAACCTTCCTTGTAAGGAAAGCACAGCCTCCTGGAAGAGTACAACTGATCCGAGGACCTGTAGTGAATATAAGTTGTAAGAATGAATGATGTCTGGGAGAGAGATGACTACATCTAAGGACAAAGACAAAAAGACTGTTAATACTACATTAGCAGTGTAGATCTTGATCCTATGGCCCAGAGAGATCTTTTTCAGGAGGCAATTAACACTGATTCCTCCCACCTAAAAGCTATGTTTAGCAACAGTGCAGATGATGTACCATATATGGGAGAGACCCGGGACTAGGCAAGGGACAATGGCAGCCTAGGAAGCCAGGGCTATGGAGATAAAATATGGGAAAAACCAGTTTTCCAGTGTCCTTTCTCTCACATATTGCTTCCTTCCTAAAGAATGGAAATACTCTTATTACCAGTATAAGTTCCATAGGTGCAGGAGCCATGTAAGCCTCATTTATCTGTTAATGCCAGTCCTGGCCTGTAGTTTACTAAGTCTCTGGCATCTGATACACATTGGCTTGAATAAGAGCAGACACCAACTGAAAGTCATGAGGTGGAGAGATGGAACACTTGTTGTTTAGGACCCTAACTTGGACAAACATTTGGATGGCAATTCCTTAATCTGGGAAAGAGGATACCATGAAAGCTATCATCAGGATGGAAGAGGTAGGGAAGGAGAGAAACAGTAAGTTCTCTGTGGCCTGAGAACTCACTGGGAAGACCAGAACCTTTGCTTTGCTTCTGCTTGTGTAAGGCTAGGGAGGGCAGAATGGAAGCACTGATCTAACTGCTTACTGACAGCTACTATGAAACAGGCACTTTTCTAGATAGGTTTATAAATATCTCTAATTATCACAACAGCCTTAACTGAAAGGAATTGCCCACAAGAGATCAGAAACTAAAGCTAGGACAGGTTAATAATCTTTCCTAGGTCACATTGTCAGGAAGCAGTAAAGTGACGCTGGAATCCAGGTCTTTGAACTCTGAAGTTATCAGTCACCCTCTCACGTCCATCTCCCACTCTCATCTTTCACACCTCCACTTCAAGATCTCTATAGCATACTCTTTGCACAGATGCCTTAAATAAATTTTTCCCAAAAGGAACCCTTCTACACTGCTGGTGGGAATGCAATCTGGTCCAGCCATTGTGGAAAACAGTGTGGAGGTTCCTAAAACAGCTAAAGATTGATCTACCATATGACCCAGCTATAGCACTCCTAGGCATATACCCAAAGGACTCATCTCATTTCCTTAGAAGTACGTGCTCAACCATGTTGATTGCTGCTCAATCTATAATAGCTGGGAAATGGAACCAGCCTAGATGTCCCTCAACAGATGAGTGGATAATGAAGATGTGGCACATTTAAACAATGGAGTTCTACTCAGCGGTAAAGAAAAATGAAGTTATGAAATTTGCAGAAAAATGGATGGACCTGGAATGGATTATACTAAGTGAGGTAACCCAGGCCCAGAAAGCCAAGAGCCACATGTTCTCTCTCATATGTGGATCCTAGCTACAGATGACTGGGCTTCTGTGTGAGAAGGAAAATACTTAGTAGCAGAGGCCAGTAAGGTAAAAAGGAGACATAAAGGGTAGAGAAAGGAAGGAAGGAGGATACTTAATAGGTTGATATTGTATATATTTAATTACAATGATTGTAATGGGGAGGTAATATGATGGAGAATGGAATTTCAAATGGGAAAGTGTGGGGGTGGGGAGGGAGGGAATTACCATGGGATATATTTTATAATCATGGAAAATGTTAATAAAAATTAAAATAAATAAATAAATAAATTTTTCCCATCCCTACATGCAACCCTGTAATTTGACCTTGCTACTTCTTTGATCAAGAAAAGCCCATAACGACTGGGGAGATGGGTCAGTGGATAAAAGTGCAAGCATGCGGACCTGAGTTTGGAAACTTAGGACCCACACAGAATGCTGGGCATCGTGGTATATGCCTGTAATTCTAGCACTGAGGAGATAGAGACAGGGGATCCCTGGGTGTAACTGGCCAGCTAGTTGCAGACAGTTCCATATTGTAGGAATGAACATCCAAACAGACATAGTATAGGGGAGGAAATGATTTATTTCAGGGGGAAGTTCCATCAATGGCAGAAGAAGCAGCTTCCATGCATCCAAGCAGACAGAACCAACCAAGCAGTCAGGCAAAACTAAAAGAGCAGCAAGAACGAAGCTGCAGCAAGCAGAAACAGGACCCCCAGAGCTCAGACCTCTCTGCGTACCTTTGGGCTGAAATCCAGATCTGCCCCCAAACACACCTTTGGGCTGAATCACAGGATCTACACCCCCCCCCACCCCACAGTGACACCTCCTCCATCTGGGTGGCTGGAGACCCAAGCTACAAGCTTAATAAAACATCTGAGTCTATGGGGTACATACATGGAAACTGCCACACTAGTCCAGATGTGTCACTGTGTTCTAGTTTCAGCAAAAGATCCTGTCTCAAAGAATAAAGTGAAGCATTATCCACTCATGTAGGGTAACTTTGTTCACACTCTTATTTAAATCATATTCTCACTAGCTTATAACATAGTAGGTTTTCATATGGCTTTTTCAGATATCCTCAGTTTTGGTTAATCTCCATATCTTCTTCTTTCTCCCATGCCCCCACCCCATCCTTGATCAAGCCTATCCCCACTCTACTCCTCCTACCTTACGTGAGTGGATAAAGCTGCTCCCAGAAGTCTTAAGCTATTCATTGGAAATCTAAGTACTAGGAATGCGACACTTTCCAATGAACTGTTGGGGTAACTACAAAGGTCCCTAAAACAAGGCAAGATATTGACATTACTCTTGGTTGCCCACCAAAACTAGATGGGAAGTCCTATTGCCAAAGACGCCACATACTTCCATTGAAGGACATTAGGAAATCAACCTGGAGCTGACATAGAAGATGCCTTCCTACTGGCTAGCTTTTATAGTGCTCAAAAGTACTAATACAGGCTGCTGAGGAGAAAAGCCAAAACAAAAAACAACAACAACAAAAAAAACCAAAAAAAAAAACACCAGTCTTATCCAGTTGTGGACCAAGTGGGGTCCATAACCAATCTGCCAGGCAAGATGCACCCATGGTGTGACTATTATGGGGATAACCATCTGCTCTCTGATTGGAATTGAGTCTTGCGCCATGAGAGGGAGTTCATGCCTGGCACTGTAAACCTGATCAAAAGTCCCTGGCTGCTGCCACTGTTATGCCAAGTAGACATGTTGTCAAACTGTCTTCTAAATACTTATGTTTATCCTCATAGATTAGTACTGTTGTCAATCTTAAAAGTTCCTTTTTTGTTTTGCAGTGGACAGAGATTAATACAGAGATGCATAGCTGACAAAAAGTGGCTGAGAATAAGTTACTCTTGTGTGCTCAACCCTAAATGGGACATCCATACCACCCCCATCCAAGGTTCACAAAACATCTCGGAAGAGAGAGCAGAAAGAGTGTGAAGAGTTGGAGCAAGAGGAAGAGTTCTGTAGAATGCTGTTTTTTGGAAATATCATGAATATTACACTCATGAACTCACAGCAGCTATGATCCTGTCAGCATTCCAACATGGATGGGAGAGGGGTTTACAAAAAGCCCCTCTCCCCCTTAGAATAGCTATTGGCAGTTAATGGTTTAGGGTCGGGATTCACGTTCTTCAGTGGTGTAGCACTCCGGCAAGTTGCTCATGCTCCAGTAAATATGCTCCAACCCTACTCATTCCAGCCGCCCTGACTTAACTCAGTGGGTCACAAAAAAAGATACCATGGAATTAGGAAGGGAGTAAAAGACAGGTTTTAGTGATAGTAGGAAGAAGATAAATAAAAATTATGGTGCGGTGAATATTATGAAAATGTCCACTTACTACATGCATGTATGAAATTGTCAAAAAAAAAAGCAAAGAATAAAAATAAATTTTAAAGGAATAAGATAGGGAGTGACATCAACCTCTGGTCTCCACATAACCCCCCCCCACTTGTGTGTACACCTACACACATAAGAACATGTAGTAACATATGCAAATATAAAACACACAAGGTAAAAAGCCCCCGAGTCTAGATTTGGTGACAAGATCTGTTTTGATTGACACATGAAACAGATGCATAAATTATGAACCTAGAGCAGAAGAGGTCTTTAGCTTCCACAGTCACCTGCTTGGTTTTTTTTTTTTTTAATTTTTTTGTTGTTCATTTTTATTTATTTTATTGAAGAGTGACAGAGAGAGAAAGAGGCAGATAGAGACAGAGAGAGAATGGGCACGCCAGGGCTTCCAGCCACTGCAAACGAGCGAACCCCAGACGCGTACGCCCCCTTGTGCATCTGGCTAACATTGGTCCTAGAGAATCAAGCCTCAAACCAGGGTCCTTAGGCTTCACAGGCAATCGCTTAACTGCTAAGCCATCTCTCCAGCCCTGCTTGGGGCTTTTAAAACCAATAGTCCATGACAGCTTCAGGGAATAAGAGAAGCCTCCTAGGAGAGAGAGGCCTAACAGACAACCACAAGTGATGCCAAAATCAACTTCTAGCCATGTGAGAGACAATACTAGAAGAGTGAACTCCACCAAACTGCAGTAGCTGTGTGAGACAGGAGAAGCTAACTGAGGAACCTACTATCTGAACCCTACCCCAATTGCTAACCTACCTTGAGCCAATAAATTATTTTTTTAATGATTGTTAAATTTGGAGTGGTTAGTTACATAGAAGTCAATGGATAACTGATACATTCCTACACTCAAATATACCACATTCAGTGAAGTGTCTCAGAAGCAGAAGATAAGGAATCCTTGGCAGGCAGGAGCCACAGGTTGCTGTATGTCACAGGAAGGAGGTCTCAGACGTCCCTAGTTATTGGAAACATAGACTCTTTTTCTCTATGAATGAAAGAAAACTATTAAGACGGTACGGTTGAGTTTCACTGTGAGTAAAGTAAGTAAAAAAGTAAAGTAAGTTATCGTGGGTGAGCAGAAAAGAGCATCTGTTTATGTTGGTTCCAGGAGGAAGTTTCTCATTTGAGTCCATTGATTCATTTGCTCGCTTGCCAGTAATCTTTGATAATTTGTCCTGCAACATGACACGGAGCTCCATACAAAACAGTAGTGGGAAAACAGACAGAAGCTAATCCTCACCCAATCTGCATCCTCATAGGAGTATATTTATTGAAGGAAGAAAGCAATCCTACAAATGCAAAAGACTGCAGATGGATTTATGGAGTTTGTGCTCTGGGAAGAGCACAACTCTAAGCTATAATTGAATCATTTGGGGCCACACTCTGTGGGTACCCTAAGGTTATTATGCTGAGAATGCAGGCTTTTAGACTGCCATTTAGCAAGGAAAACATAGCTGGATACCAGTAATGAGCTAATGCCCTTGAGCTACTCATTTTTTATGGCAACCTAATTGAAATGTGCAAATTGTATGATGCTCCCTGCTTGTCTGAGGGGTTGGGATTGCAGTGCAGATGACTGACCCGGAGATGTAGCCATCAGGATAAGGTTTCCTCTTCAACAGAAAAATACGTCATGGATCTAATTTATGAACAGCCAAGATAAGTGGATCTGTCATTCTGTCCTACTGGAAAGGCCCTCTGTCTTCTGTGTGCAAAGAAAGCTGCAGAGATATATTTTTGTTTCTAAAATCGATCTTTCCTTTCATTCTATCCTTTTAAAAATATGTAAGTAGAGGAGAGCTGATTAGATTAAGCTGTAAATTGGAGAGGCCAGATTCCAGTTTGAAATGCACCCTCACAGCCAGCGTATGCGGCAGATGAGGAGGACCACTTAAAGGACAATTCTCCTTGCCAAACTGGGGATATTTGGAGGGCGCAGGGAGAGGCCAGGGTGGGCGTGTCTGCCAGAGAATGTGAAAGAATCTACTCAAGCAAGGATATTTCTTTAAAATTGCAATTCCTTTTCTGGTGTGTGGGTAGAAGGACAAAGGCACTGCATCCAGAGTCGTAGATGCTTTATCTGTCTTCAGAAGCCAAAGACAAGCAAACCCAGGCTTGGAATTTAATGCCTATTAAAGTGAAGAAAGGAAATGGTTTAAGATGGACAAGTGACTGTTTGGGTCACAAAAGAGGTGCTCTCTTTGGGTTAGGTCTGCATCCTCAGTAGCAGAAACATGCACACGGGTCTCCAGATCATGTAGCTGGATGTTTTAAGGCCATTGCTTCTCATGGTCACGTCGTGGCTTAAGTCCATGTGCCAGGAGCAGAATGGCTTCTGTTGAAATTGCCAATGTACTTCAACAAGCACAAGATCTTAGTTTCCTATCTCAATCAGGCTTAGACCTCAACCCACCTCTTGTTTTGATTTTACTAATGCAATTGAATAAACACTGGTTGAGCACATCCTGTGCAGAACACATTGTGCTAGGCAGGTACAATAGAAATTGCAAAGATCTCTCATCCTTCACTCAGCACTTAGTCTAATGGAAAGCTAAAATTAAAAGTATCCATGACCCGAAAACAAATGCAGATAAGGACAGAACGAGAGAGAAGGAGGGAGGGAGAGGAGGAAAACAAAACAGCATATAGTTTGATATCAAATATATACACTGGGCATGGTGGCGCACACCTTTAATCCCAGCACTTGGGAGGCAGAGGTAGGAGGATCACTGTGAGTTCGAGGCCACCCTGACACTACATAATGAATTCCAGGTCGGCCTGAACCACAGTGAGACCCTACCTCAAAAAACCTATGTGTGTGTGTGTGTGTGTGTGTGTGTGTGTGTGTGTGTGTGTGTGTATGTATGTATATATATATATATATATATATATATATATATATATATATATATATATATATATATACATTTATTTATGAAGGACTATAGCTATTGGCTAAAGAGTTAAGATTGCATCAAGGATGTTGAGGGATGGATAAGATTTCAAAAAAAAAAAAAAAAGCGATGATGGGAGGTGTGGTTGTGGAGAGTTATAATTGGTCCCATTTAAGGGAATGCTTGGAAAAAGAACCCAAAGGCAAAGTGCCTATGAAGACAGGCTATGAGGGAGCCAAGGAACGGCATGGAGCAGGACTCCAGGTGAGGAGTTGGTGCTTCAGTTAGCAGGCTGTGGAAGCTAGGAGATTAGCACTGCGCTCGGGTGAGAAACCTCAAGAAGGCGTTTCTAACACCACTGCCAGTCCGCATGATCTGTGTTCCTTAATTTTTTTGGTAGATAGTCTTTCTATAACATTTTTAGGAGACTCAAAAGTTCTTTCATACACACCCACAGATATAGTTTTGCAATGTGCTATGTAGTTTATATATTATACAATATATCCATAAGTACACAATCATATATTTATTACATAGAAGGGTTTGTAATTTGTTTTCATGTGCATGTGTGTGTGGTATGTGTATGTGGATGCCTGTTTACATATGTGTGGGCCCATATGCATGCATATATGTGTGTGCATGTGTGTGTAGGCCAGAGGTCAATGGCATATGTCTTCCTCAATTGTTCTCTTAGTTTTTTGCTGTTTTTTTTTTTTTTTTCTTTGAGGTAGGGTCTCACTCTAGCCCAGGCTGACCTGGAATTCACTATGCAATCCCAGGCTGGCTTTGAACTCATGGCAATCCTTCTACTTCTACCTCTATCCCGAGGTCCTGGCACAGTCTCACTCTCTCTCTCTCTCTTAGTTTTTGAGACAGGGTCTCCTACTGCTTTGGCTAGACCAGCTGGCCAGCAAACTCTAGGAATCCTCCTGCCCAGCCTCCCCAGCACTGGGATTGAAGGTGCATGTCGCACGCTTGGCTTTTGTATGGATTCTGGGGACCTGAATGCAGGTCCTCATGTTTGTGCAACAAACATTTTACCCACTAAGCCATCTCTCAGGCACAGGTTTTAAACTTTTTAAAGAAAAAAAATCTATATCTAGACACCATACTAGTACCTCCAAAGACATGATTCTCAACACTGACTACACATCAAATCATTTCTTCACTTTAGATGCTTGGAACATGCTGCCATCTCCTTTCAGATATCCCTGGCCTGTGGTCTAGACACCCTAAACTTTAATGGCTTGTTAGGCAATTCCAATAGGTACACACATGATAAGGGACCATTAACACAAAATATTTTTCATTCAGGTAGCCTACATGATTTTTCTGAGGGGTAATTATGCTATGCCACTTCAACACCTAACTAGGTCAAACACATTTATTTTGAACAAATAAAACACAAACTAAGGGCTGGAGAGATGGCTTAGCAGTTAATGTGCTTGCCTGTGAAGCCTAAGGACTCAGGTTCAATTCCTCAGGACCCACATAAGCCAGATGCATAAGGTGGTGCAGGCATTGGGAGTTTGCAGTGGCTAGAGGCCCTGGTGCACCCATTCTCTCTCTCGCAAATAATAAGTAAATAAATGAATTAATAAATAAAAATAATATATTTAAAACAAACAAAATGAAACAGCTAGGGCAACCAGGTTTCCAAAGGAAACAAGAATGTTTGGGGGCCTGCCCTTTAAGTGTCCACTTTGCTGGAGATCAGGTAAGAAGCTGGCTTCATGCCTAATCTATTTTTCCATAAACAGAAAAGGGGAAGGAGTTCCCCTTTTCTAAAAGTAAGGTTTGATCTGAACCTGGAGTTCTGGTTGGTTAAATTCAGCTCTAAACTTGGCATTGTGGCCTGCCAGCCCCTGGCCCAGACCAATCCACCCTCACTCTGGCTCACCCGCAAGGTAATGCTCATCACAACAAGGTTATAAACAGATGCCCACCTGGTGGGCACGGTCTCTTTGTGGGCTGTTCATCCCAACTCTGATGCCAACCCTGTGTCCCCCATGGCCTCTCTACCCCTCCTGCCTCCCATGTGGCAGGAGCTCCCTGTGCTTTCCTCTCCTCTCTAGATCCATTTCCCTTCCCCAGGTTCTATCCTTCCCAAAATAAATGTAATAATTGAAATAATTATTCTTCTCAGTCTTGTTTTATCCCAATTCTTTGCTAAAACAGACACAAATTCATGGCTTGGGGTTTTAAGACTCTTCCTGAACTCCCAAAAACCCCATGACAAAACATTTTGGCAACCTCATCACTTCTGTTTCTGTTGGTTGATTTCTCAAGATACAAGAACCTCGTCCGTGTTGTTAGCCGGACCCCAGATTTGAACGTAGGGTTGGCCTTGGTGGACATGTGCAGTAAGTTTTTAATCAATGAAACAATAAAAGATTAGGGAAATGGGAACAAAGGGAGAAGAAGAGGAGAGAGGAAGACAAAGAAAGCTTGATGAGCCTGAAAGTTTCATTTGCAAAACGTAACACATGCCTCACAGGCTTGTTGTAAGAGTTAAGGGAGAGGCCATGCGCACAGACATTTAGCACACAGAAGGAGAAATGGCTGACAGACTGCCTGAGCTAACTCCCGTTCCGCTATTCGGGCTGCCAGTTTGATCAAGCGAGATCACATGGCCTTGAGCCACTGCAGGCCGCTGGGGTATCTGGGCCTCAGGGTTGCTGCACTGCTTCTCTCTCCAAATGAATCACTTCATTAAAATGGAAGCTTGACTAAAGCGGTTTGCCAGGTTAGGATGATTCATCGGCCCCAGCTGCGGCTGTCATCACAGAACCATGTGCATTCAGTACAGTTATAAAGGCTGAATAGCCAGTAATTTGCAGAGCATTTGGTCTTGGTGTCATGGTGTCATTTATTTTTGTATTTTAAAAGAGGAAATGCACAAGACATTACTATGTCAGTCCCACGCAAAAGGCTGGTAGAGTCCTAGGATGTTGGATGAACACGTTTACACTTCCAAATGTTTCTCTGTCAAAGGAAAAGAAAGATACGCCTAACCCAGCTATTTGTGTAAAGTACAGGCATGTCTATATGCTGGGATCTGCCTCTCCTTTGTGGTAAGCTATAATGGCATACATTTTTTAAAAAATTTATGTATTTTATTTATTTGAGAGAGAGAGAGAAAAAGAGTCAGACACAGACAGAGAATGGGCGCACCAGGGCCTTCAGCCACTGCAAACTCCAGATGCATGTGCCACCTTCTGCATCTGGCTAACATGGGTCCTGGGGAATACAACTTAGGTCATTTGGCTTTGTAGGGAAATGTCTTAACCACTAAGCCATCTCTCCAGCCCTAACATACATTTTTAACGTGAGAGGGGAATTTTAAATATTTTTAATTTTATAAAATATTTTTAATAAGAAAGGCTATTTTTAAACTTTATTTTTATTTGTTTTAGAGAGAAAGAGGCTGAGAGAGGGAGAGAGAGAATGGGCACGCCAGGGCCTCCTGCAAATGAACTCCAGATGCATGTGCCCCCTTGTGCATCTGGCTTATGTGGGTCCTGGGGAGTCAACTTGGGTCCTTTGGCTTTGCAGGCAAATGCCTTAACTGCTAAGCCATCTCTCCAGACCTTAAATATTTATTTATTTATATTTATTTCACAGAGACAGAGGGAGATAGAAAATGGGCACATCAGGGCCTCCAGCCACTGCAAACAAATTCCAGACACATGTGCCCCCTTGTGCATCTGGCTAATGGACCCTAGGGTATCAAACCTGGGTCCTTTGGATTTGCAGGCAAATGCCTTAACCACTAAGCCATCCCTATTTTTAAATATTTTATTCACTTATTTATTTGCAAGTGCAGAGAGAGAGAGAGAGAGAGAGAGAGAGAGAGAGAATACGGATGTGCCAGGGCCTGCAGATGCATGCTCCTCTTTGTGCATCCATATTTACGTGGGTATTGCGGAATCATACCCAGGTCGTTAGGCTTTGCAGGCAAGCATCTTAACTGCTGAGCCATCTCTCCACCCCTAGAGGGGAATTTCAAAAGTCTGCCTTTTTTTTTCTTTTTCTATTAAGTACAAACTTGGTATGGACACATGTGTTGGTACCACATTTCCCTCCTCCCTGCCCCCATCCCACTGAGGGCCCCCTCAATGGGACTTAAAAGCCTGCTTTCTAAGCTCCAGATTTAGCACCCTGTTTAGCTGGTCAGCTAGTGCTACTGGTTAAGTTAACATCTGATCCTGAACAAAATTTCAAACAAGAGCCCTTTCCTTTCAAAATAGATGAATTAACAAAATCCCACCTCTGCAGACTTCTATCCAGCTTAAAGATCAAAACTAGAAGCTCTGTTCATCCTAAAAGTCCACAGAAGTGATCATGCATTAAATATGGTATTTATGTCATCACAGCATTTACTGGTTTTCCATACCATCATGACCTATATGGAAACATCCGATTACCTCCCAATTCAATTGATTCCGGTTAATACTGGGATTTTCTGAAGTGTTTGAGTTGTTTTGATGGATGTCTCAAAAACTGTCTTTTCTTTGGAATTTTCTGCCTTTATTCCCCCTCCTCCCCCCCCCCCCACACACACTGCAGTTCCCCTCCCTACCACAGCCCCAGTGACAAGCAGGCCATGGGAACAGGGCGGGGCTAGCTGGGATGGCCCCAGGGCCTTAAGAGGCTGCCAGGGCAGCTGATAACAGAGCGCTAGACATTCCATTTTGGAACTCCGAATAGCTGCGCCACAGTCCTCTCTCATTTGTTCTTAACCACAGGAGTGCTCCAGAATCCTCACTCCACGGCGTACTTAGACGCCTCCCTTCCGCATAGCTCCAAGACTGCACAACAGCCGGTCCCAGCTCTGAACAGCTCCACCTCTCCCCTCCCAGGCCCCGGGTCTCTGTCTACATGCACACAGTGCTAAAGCTGGCTGGAAACCACCTTTGTCACTATCAACACTTTACACAATGCATATTTTATTTATTTATTTATTTATTTGCATGAGGAGAGAGAGAGAGAGAGAGAATGGGCACTCCAGGACCTCCAGCTGCTGCAAATAAATTCCAGATGCCTGTGCCACTTGGTGCATCTGGCTTTATGTAGGTGCTGGGAAATTGAACTGGGGGTCATTAGGCTTTGCAACTCTTTTTTTTTTTTTTTTTTGTCCAAGGTAGGGTCTCACTCTAGCTCAGGCTGACCTGGAATTCACTCTGTAGTCTCAGGGTGGCCTTGAACTCATGGCAATCCTCCTACTTCTGCCTCCCAAGTGCTAGGATTAAAGGCGTGTACCACCACGCCTGGCTCAGGCTTTGCAACTTTAACCCCTGAGGCA
Organism: Jaculus jaculus; assembly: GCF_020740685.1. Classification (NCBI taxonomy): domain Eukaryota; kingdom Metazoa; phylum Chordata; class Mammalia; order Rodentia; family Dipodidae; genus Jaculus; species Jaculus jaculus. The sequence goes on from NC_059108.1 coordinate 15,399,723, forward strand.
TCTCTCCAGCCACACTATCAACCTTTTTAACCTAACATGTGAGTTTCACTTGAATTACAGAGAAATTTGCTTACCAGCCCATAAGGGAAGGAAGAGCAGATCTAGAAGAACTACTGCTTAGACATTTTTCTAATGTTTCCTACACCAAATTATTTAGCAAGATTTGCATCTGAAAGTACTTTTTCGATAAAATTGGATTATGAGCTAGTCATACAAGCTTTATGGTCCTGTTGGTGCCATGGGCAGATGATGAGGGCTGTTGAGCATAGAAATGTGTTTCCTGTGCCCAGGAGCACCAGGAAGCTGGCGACTTACAGGAGACAGCGAGTAAGTCACTAGCCAGGACAGGGTCCCTAAGCAAGGGCTGTGCACCCATGCCATGTGTGGAACAGATGACTTGACCCAAAACACAAAAAGTCAGTGTCAAACAATTTTTCCATGACACCTAAGACCTGGTATCCTTTCATATTTCTTCCTTTAAAAAATATTCTAATTTATCTTTATTTATTTCAGGCAGAGAGGGAGGGGGAGAGGGGAGAGAAAGAGAGAGAGTGGGCGTACTAGGGCCTTTAGCCACTGTAAACAAACTCCAGATGCATTCGCTGCCACCTTGTGCAGCTGGCTTAAGTGGGACCTGGAGAATCGAACCTGGGTCCTTAGGCTTCCCAGGCAAGTGTGTTAACCACTAAGCAATCTCTACAGCCCTTAAAGAATATGTTTGATTAATTTACTTGTGTTTTTGTGTGTGCATGTGCACGTGCGTGTGTACACATCCGTGTGCATGCACATATGCATTAGAGCCTCCTGCAACTACAAACATACTCCAGACATACCACTTTTGCTTCTGGCTTTACATGGACACTGGGGAATTGAACTCAAGCCTACCTATCCCAAGTCCATATATAGAATATTTTCTTCCTTTTGAGTTTCTACTTTTGTTTCCATAATAATCATAGATTTTTTTTCCGCTAGATTTTGAGCTGCTTTTGAATACTGAACAGTTACTGCTTTTGTATTTATGAGACTAGAGTCCATTCAAAACAAGTTGGCTGGCTTGTGCATTTAACTGCTCCCCAGCCCTCTTATGGTGTTTCTAAGAGCTGAAAAATAATCTATCATATCCGGAAAACTCTGCACCTCTCTCTGCCCATGCTCCTCATGGTCCTGCCTTGACGATGGACCTTCATGCAAGCCCTCTCTGATCTTGATGATCTCTTACTCTTTCAGTCATGGCTAGATGCTGACACGCTCACTGCTCTTGCCCACTCTTCCTATTCCCCAAGGATTATATTTAAATGCCAAACCATTTTTAAATTTATTAAGCAAATGAGCACTGTAAACATGCCTTGGAACTATATGTTATGAGTTGTTTTTTTTTTTTCCATCCAGGGTAAACATCATTAACCCAAAGAACATAAAGAATTTAGGTGAGGTGCTGAATGGTGATTGTCCCCTTAACAAAGGCCACACCAGAGCACTTACTTTATACCTTTGTGCATAACGTTTGGCTCCAGCTTTAGGGCTCAGGGGCAAGGAAGCCTTGTGAAGGGTGAGGCTGCCAATCAGCAAGGGCAAGTCTGCTTTCTTAGCTAGCTGGGAGACAGTGTGGGAGCTGTCTGTTTCCTGTGGTCCCTGATGTAACCGTTATCCCATCAACATGCAGGGCCATTTACATTCACGCAGGTCTACCTCCGGTTTGCAGGGACATCATCAGAACTTGGAATTCAACTTTGCACAACATAATGACAGTGTTTGAACTTTATTTAGGCTAAATGAGATGAAAATAAAAGCTTCTATCCAAGTCCACTGGGCAGTAAAGCAAGGTTTCGGAGCACTTTCCTGTAGACCTGCGAGAGTGCCCATTATAATGCCCAGGGGTAATGCCCATTGTGCAGTGTAATGGTGCAACACCTGAATGTAGGCTCAATTGTAAAATATTTTATTTTTATTTATTTATTTGAGAAAGAGAGATACAGAAATAGGCAGGTAGAGGTGGGGGGTGGAGAATGGATGTGCCAGGGCCTCCAGTCACTGCAAATGAACTCCAGATGCATGCGCCACCACGTGCATCTGGCTTATATGGGTTCTGGGGAGTCAAACCTAGGTCCGTTGGCTTTGCAGGTTAAGTGCCTTAACCACTAAGCCATCTCTCCAACAGGCCCTATTTTTAGATGATTTCTGTCACATGTACTGTCACCAGTGATACTGGTTTCCTTGGGGCTGGCCCATTTTTAGCCCTGGAAGTCCAAAGTTCTGGGAAACTCACAAGACCCAGACAGAATGCACACCAGGCTGAGCAGGGCGTGGCTTGTGAAGCTGATTGAAGTGAATAACACGGCGCAACAAGGTCAAGTCAACTACCAAGAAGGCAGATGGGAACACATGATAAAGTAGACACCCAAGTGGATGCGTATGAGAGGTGGTACCAACACCACAGGCTTGACAGGTCTGAAGAGAGAAGGGGAAGATGTGTCAGTTTGGAGTTATATTTTAGATACTGCAAGGCACTATCACTGTGTTGTGTTATGTTTTTTTAATATTTTATTTATTTCAAAGAGAGAGAGAGAGAGAGAAAGAATGGACACTGGGTGGTTTGACTCAGGGTCCCCCATAAACTTAGGTGTTCTGAATGCTAGGTTGCCAGCTAATGGAGATTTGGGAATTAATGGCTCCTGGAGGGAGTGTATTCTTGGGGGTGGGCTTATGGGTGGTATAGCCAGCTTCCCTATGCCAGTGTTTGGCACACCCTCCTGTACCCATTGTCACCCTTATGTGTGCCAGGGGGTGATGTCTACCCTCTGCCCATGCCATCGTTTTCCCTGTCATTGTGGAGCTTCCCTGCGAGCCTGTAAGCCAAAACAAACCTCTTTTTTTTTTTTTTTTCCCCCGGCAGCTTCTCTAGGTTGGGTGATTTCTACCAGCAACGCAAACCAGACTGCAACAGACACATATGGGCCTCCAGCCATTGCAAATGAACTCCAAAATGCCAGATGCATGCCCCATCTTGTGCATCTGGCTTTCCATGGGTCCTAGGGAATTGAACCTGGGTCCTTTGGCTTTGTAGGCAATTGCCTTAACCACTAAGCCATCTCTCCCGCCCTGTGTTGTGCTATTGTTGCTGGTTGGCTTACCATTGTTGTAGATCTTTTAATTCCCTCACCGGCATTACTCATACTCTAGTGCTCAAAAGTGCTCTGAGAATACAACAAAGTTGGAAACTCCATGTAGATGAGTAACCTGGTTTATGCATAATTCATATTATTCATTTTGTCAGCCTCAGTTCTCCTTTCCTTGCAGCTTATCGCAGGACATCTGGGCCTTGAGCTCTTCACCTGTTTACCATTTCTCAGGTTTCTTCAGATCCCCTCAACACTGACTATTTTATGCTTATCAAACTACTTATCCCAAGTCCATAGACAGAATATTTTCTTCCTTTCCAGTTTCTACTTTTGTTTCTATAATGATCAGGTTTTTTTTCACTAGAATTTGAGCTGCTTCTGGATCCTGAACTGTTACTGCTTTTGTGTTTGTAAGACCAGAGTCAGTTCAAAATTATTACAAACAAATGAAACAAGTTCATCAGTGAACACGATGCTGCCACCCCTGCTAAGATTGGAGAGTAGCAGTGATGAAGATTTCACTAAAGTAGAATTTGATGATATGTTGATTTTTTTTTTATCGACAGTAAATAGAGATGTTTCTGCATACACAATGTATGTAGCTGAAATAAGGAGCAATTCCATTCTTATGCTGAACATTTTGAAGAAAACACATGGTAGTCCCTAGAGATTGACTGTAGATATAGAGCTAGGAAAGCTTTCTATTCATTTTCTTATAGGAAATGATGGGAAAAACAAGTGAAAATCTACCCTAAATAGGAAAAAGGTTCCCAGGGGGTGTCAATAACTAGGTAACTGGAGAGGTTCAAATCAGGCAATTTCAAATATGGAAGTGGAAGAGATTGATCGAGCCTGACCTACAGGCGTGGTCTCGTAATTGCCCACCTAAAATGGGTAATGGAAGTCATAAACTCAGTCCTGGATAACACCAAACTGAGAGGATGAATAAGAGCTAGTCACCAAGACATCAGTGAGATGCTCACGGGAAACAGAGAAATGAGATGCCTTTGAGGTCAAGGCACAAGAACAAGTAGGGGGAGGTCAGGAAGTTCAAATGACCCCTGCTTATTCAATCTACTTTGTAATGGATGCCAAGTGCTATATACAGAGATCCATCTATCATGGAATAGAGGGCTATAGAGAGAATGTGACAGACATCATAGCAACCGCCCTGGAACTCAAAACCCATTTCAGATGGATAAGTCTATGGCGAAGAGAAGGTGACAGGTTACTTCGAAAAAAATGTAGATTAGCATTAAAAGCGATTTATAGTCAATTTACAGAATTACAATCTATGAGCCTTGGAAAAGATTTTGCTCTTATTTTGTAAGAATTGGGATTATTATACTTGTAATGAGACTCATAAATTATGAAGAAGGGGGAGGTTGGTAACAACGAACAGACTTTTGCCAGACTTTTCAATTCCACACAAGAGGGCAAATTTCAGCCTGAACATCTCAGGGAATTTACATTTAACAAGAAAAGATCATTGCTGTAAATATATTTTCCAATTTGTAGCAGCTGAGGCTCATAAATGGAGATTATGTGGCACATAACAACTGACAGGTTATCAGCATGTGCTGGCCAGAGTCCTTTAGCTATTAAAACATAATTAAAACTCACTATAATCTTCCAGCTGCTTCATTTGGTCATTTTGTTTTATATGAACATGATAGGACTCTGATTCATTTTAAATGGACAGCTCCCCTTTTATCAGCTTCCTGGGTTAAACGAGCACAAATTTTCCTTCAGCTACAAAATTTTCTCTGTGTCTCCCTCAAGGCTCTGGTCTCAATGGCTTTGGTGGTCAAGGTTTCATCCTTTATCTGGAATACTTAAAGCCACTAGGACAGTACCCATGCCACAGGAGCAAATGCTTCCATAACCTTTCTCCTTAAAAAAAAAAATAATAATAAAATTAAAAAAAATAGATGCACCAGAGAGCAGTTATTCTGGCTTTTCAATTGAAGAACAAAAGAAAACAAGTGTCAATTGGATTTCCATCCGACTCAGAAGTCACTTAATGGCTGTAACAACCAGCAGAACAGGAACACATTATCATAAGAAATGATTCAATCTACCATTGTCGTGATTTGTAAGTATGAAATAAAAAGAATAAAGGACCAGGGGGCAGGCTGTGAAGGACAGTCTTTTTAGCATGTGTCATTTATATTCTATTAGCCTTAGAAGGTACCTAGAGAGAACATTTCAGGCTCTTTCTAAATCCAGAATAGCAAACTATTTCTGGGAACCATTCTTATAAGTTTCAACTGAAGACTTTCAATCAGATCTTCATGGGTAGGTTTTTGTGCCCTCCCCCAGGACTAGCTAGGGAACACCCACTCTCACTTTTCTGGTGAGGTTGATTCAGAGACAGGCTCCAGTCAGTGATTGTCTGATGACTTCTACATGAAGCATGGCCATTACAGAGCCACAGTGACCTAGCCAGTCTTCTGTTCGCCAAAAGAAAACAAGGACCCTTTAATTTTCTCTTTGCAGGAAAGGCCATACTTTCTCACGCCACTTAACTCCAGCATTTGAGAGCTTTCTCCTGTGCACGTTTTTATGGTTGTGAGTTAAGTTATGCTAGTAGGGAAAAGCCTTTCTTTCCTGCCTTTGTTTAGAGAGCTGCTTCAGATGTTAGCTGCCACGTCCCCATACCCTAGACGCCTCGTTCAAGCACTCAAGTGTGACCTTTGAGGCTCCTCTTTCGTCCTTCAATACAGTCCCACTGAACTTCTTGGCTCTGTCATATCTCCGCACCAGCCTCTCTTCCTCCCATCCCATTTCAAATGAAAACGTGTTAAAGGTGGAGCCTGTTTCATCTTGCCTAGCTTATAACAAGTGCTGTGATGGTTAATCTCTGGTCTTCAACTTCACAAGATTTAGAATTACTGTGGAAACAAATCTCTGGGGATGTTTGTGAAAATTTTTTCCTGATTAGATTAATTGAAACGTGCCCTTGAAGGAGATATTGGATCACCGAATCTTCTTCCTTTCTTTTCATTACACAACCACCAGAGGATCTGCTGTGCCAGGTGACCTGCCAAGATACACTCTCCCTCCTCACCAGAGGCTTTCAGTTACAGGTCCACCTGATGGACTGGGACCTGTAAAATGATCAGCCAAGAAAAGCCTATCTCTTTCTAGGTTGATTACTTTTTTTTTTTTGAGGTAGGGTCTCACAGGAGCCCAGGTTGACCTGGAGTTCACTATATAGTCTTAGACTGGTCTTGAATTCACAGTGATCCTCCTACCTCTGCCTCCCGAGTGCTGGCATTAAAGGCGTGAGCCACCATGCCTGACCTACAGGTTTTTTTTTAATTGTGGTGGAAAGCTGCCAATTTTTTAAAAAGATTTTTTATTTTTATTATTTATTTGGGAGAGAGAGAGGATGCCAGGGCCTTCAGCCATTGCAAACAAACTCCAGACACATGTGCCACCTTGTGCATTTGGCTTAAATGGGTCTTAGGGAACTGAACCTGGGTCCTTTGGCTTTGCAGGCAGGCACCTTAACTACTAAACCATCTCTCCAGCCTCTAAATTATTTTTTAAAAATAATTTGCTTAAATTTAAAAATCATTACAAATATTCAAAATTACTCCTGACATGAAAGCAAATTTAAAGGGCTTGATTGATGTCTACTTCTATAGGTTTTTCCTGGCCTCTGAAGGACTTCTAGATCTCTCCTTTGCCAATTCTACCTTCTCTTACAGTTCATTGCAAAGTATTAGCTCTTTAGTCAATGATAAATGCCACCACCACCTCCTTGACACTGGCAATGGCTGCTGAGTGTTAGAGAATAAGCCAACAGGTTTTGAACTTAAGTTTTAAGAAAATAGAGTTCTTCTGTGGAACTGTGATGTTTCATAGTTTTATTTCCTAAAATGAGTTTTCAACCAACCAGTGTGGGCACACCGGCATGAGCTGTGTAGTGAGGAACATTGCACTATCAACACTTCCCCAGTGTGTCAGTACTTAGATGGGGCATTTCTCAGATCTCTTCTCTCTCGGATATTAATATGTCACAGCAGCACTTCAAGGAAGGCGTCACTAGTCTAATTGCCATCACAAGCCTGAGAGCAGAGAACTTGCGTGGGATCAAGAGGTAGTCTTGGTGGATCCCAGGCCTTTCTGATTCCTCGACGGATATTCTCAACAGCCTAACGACACTGCCGCCCACATAGTGCAACTATTTAGAAGACTTTAAGCAACCAACTTGTATGAGTGAGATATATCTTGTAATAGTGTTCTCCACTTACTTGCAAAGGAAGGGAAAGGGAGGGGATCCAGCTAGTGGGCTATGCACTATGCATCTTGCTGCAGGTTATGGTGGGGCAAGCATTGCCAAAGCGGTTTGAACACTTGAGGCAAGTTCATCTTTAGTTTTATTGTACATTCCTCCATAGTTTACAGACACATTGTCAAATTAGAGGCTCAGAGGAGCATAAACATCTACTTCCGTCAGTCGCTGTGAGCAAAGGTTGAACACTGTGACTTCCATTCATGGCAGAAACCTTCCTGAACCTGAGCTTGGATACCGTCTAAGGCTCAGGGTTGGCAAAGCCCTTCAAAATGACAGTTACCTAATCGATTCACTCGACACTTTCCTGTACACATTTTGTAGAACTCAAGTGTAGTTATTATGACATTTAAAAAAAAATCTTTACTTGAGTGCTGGAGAGATGGCTTAGCAGCTACGGTACTTGCCTGCAAAGTCAAAGGACCCAGGTTCAATGCTCCAGGACCCACATAAACCAGATGCTCAAGGCGGCACATGCATCTGGAGTTCATTTACAGTGGCTGCCCTGGTGTGCCAGTCTTTTCTTCTTTCTCTCACTCTCTCAAATAAATAAATAAAAATAAAATATTTAAAAAAAAAATCATTACTTGAGCTGAGGGTGGTGGTGCAGGCCTTTAATCCCAGCACTTGGTAGGCAGAAGTAAGAAGATCACCGTGAGTTCAAGGTCACCCTGAGACTACACAGTGAATTCCAGGTCAGCCTGGGCTAGAGCAAGACCCTGCCTTGAAAAAAATTAATTAATAATAAAAAGTGATCTTATCAAAACATTAAAAAAAGAATTTATAGGGTTAGTTTTATGATTTATTTATATCCTCTTAGATTTTGATTAGCCCTCCCTCTACCTTTCCTTTACTCAATCTCTTCCCCTGATCTCACTTTAGGCCTTTTCACCCCCATTAATCTATTCTTCTACTTATACATATATAATACCATCCCATTAAGTACCCCCTCCCTTCCTTTCTCTTCCCTTTATATCTGCTGCTGTCTGGCTACATGTGTATACTATGCTTATCAAACTGCCCAGTAAGAAGTTCTCTTAATATTCATACCCGTATATTAATGCTACTCTCACTTTTGGTAGAGACCTTGGGACGACTCAGAAAGTATCATGGTGCTAAAAAGGAGTGACTGGAGTGCTCAGTACTGTTATATCTCTATCACACCTTCCAAGGCTCAGGGTCTAATGCGGAAGAGGTGGCAGAAAGAATGTAAGAGCCAAAGGAAGGGTAGGACTCCTTACAACGTGCTCCTCCAGACACAAAATGGCCTGGATATCCATGACCTCACAGTGCCTGACACTACCTACACCAGGCCATCATAGGAGGAAAAGATCATGACATCAAAATAAAAGAGAGACTGATTGAGATGGGGAGAGGATATGATGGAGAATGGAGTTTCAAAGGGGAAAGTTGGGGGAGGGAGGGTATTACCATGGGATTTTTTTTTTTATCATCATGGAAGTTGTTAATAAAAATTTTTAAAAAATCTTTTAAAAAAGGTTTAGTTTTAAAACACTCGCTAGTGCAATAACATGGTGAACTGGGGTTTTCCTATGAAAATGCATGTGCTTTATAAATAAATGGCAAACCAGACTATCTAAATCATAACTGTGAAGCAGAGTTGAGAGTTTTCCTGAACTCCTTCAGTCCTTCTTATCTTGAACAAAATAGGCAATGCCTGATGTGATTACTTTGATTAATGTGTGCTTTCCCTGCAGGATGCCACAGGGCATTGATTATGAGATATCTGTTAAAGAGCTAAACAAAGAGGCAAATTCATTTGCATTCTTCTTTTATCTCAACCCGCACTAATGCTAAGTCCAACCAGGATGATTCCCCTGGGAATATGCGGCAATGGCAGGCGACAGTTTTGGTCTTTGTAGCTTGGTAGCTGAATACTTCTACAGTAGAAAGCACAGGTCTGCTTAGTACCCTACAGTACACAGAAGTCCTCTTAGCCTCAAATGCCAACAGCGGTGAGGTAGAGAGACCCGGGTTTAGATGCAGAGCATCAAGAAAGATTCCACAAGGAAACAAGAAATCTCAGACCTATGCTGGTTCTCACACCAGGAAAAATGTTGTGATGCCCACTAATGTCTTTTATAGAAACTATTCCAAAAACAAAAACAAAAACAAAAAAAAACCCCACCAGAAACCAGATGGGAGCCCAGGCGGTCATCTACATCTCATAGTTCATTTTTGTTCTCTCAGCATAAGCCTCAACCAGATAACATCTTTGGACTTTCTGAGGTCAGCCTTCACAGGCTGACCCATAGCCCAGAATAACCCAAAGAATGAGACTTCCATTCAATACCAGTGGCATTATGTTTTAACGTGGGTCACGGCTCATAATATGCAATTCAGCTAAAAGGGAGAGATACAGAAAAACACTCGAGATGACTGGCAGGAGAAAACTCAAAATGCCTCAGGACAAAAGGGGGATTAAAATGTCACAGGAAACTTTTTTCTTCTTCTTGAGAATGGAATAGCTTATGAATGCTTCATTCTTTCTAGAACAGCTAGAACACTGTATGTGCTCCTGGGTGCAGAAGGCCCGGCCGGCCTTTCCTTTGTTCTGTTGCTCAACTCTAGAAGGCTTCCCCTGATCAACTTGAGAGCAGTGGGGAGGTCGAGGGGAGGACCCTTCACTGAGGGGAACAATCGGGAGTGTGGAGCGCATGTGCTCCCCATTGGAAAAGAAGAGATTACCTCCAATTGCTGCTGTGCAGTAGTGGCTAAGACTCTGGAGGTATCACTGACGTTTCAACTGCCATCTAATACCTGAAAGCTAATTTGTCTAAGGCTGAGGGAAACCACCTCTTACTCTGAGGTAGGATGCAAAGTGGTGGATGGGTCCGGCTCTCCCAAGGTGACTCATGGAGAGACTTCTCCACCAGGGGGCCGGGAGCAGGGTCAGGAGGAGGTGGGCGTGTCTGCCCGGGCTGTTCTGTACTGTGTTCACTGGGCTTTCTGCCGGGTGCAGGGGGCTCCTATCTACCAGCTGCAGTTGCAGTTTTCAGCCTGTCTGTTAGAGCTGACAGGCTCTCCCCAGGGGATAGTGAATGAATCTTTCTCCACAATCCTCCAAGGATCTGAACTTTTCTGCTGTTTAGATTAATTTCCTGCTCTGCATGTTTGCAGGATGAGAAAACAATTACCTCCAAAATTAACAAGTAATTAGCTGTTTGCTTGTCACTGTAGGATAAGATCTTACTGCCCTCCCACACCACACCCTGAACATACACACACACACACACACACACACACTCTCTCTCTCTCTCTCTCTCTCTCCTTGCTGTCCAGTTTTCTATGTATGATCTACAAATCTCAATCTGTGAGGTTAGAGTCCACTTCGCACCCAGGCCTTAGCAAATCCTTATGATGCACCTGTTCCCTGATTAGTAGAGAAACCTGCAGGTGCGCAGTGAACTTCCCAGGGCCATGTTCACTGTGTGACAAAACCCACACTGCCCAGGACTCACGTGAGAAAAGCCACTTCCCCTGCAAGTTGACATGCTACAGGCAGATGGCAAGAGCATAAGGTAATATGTTAGGCAGATGTTCCAGAAGGTAATAAAGACATCAGAAGAGGGCCTCAAAATGGGGGTCTAAATTCTGGTACCACTCTTTGCTAGTGAAATTCTGAGTATGTCACTTAGGCTCTTGAAGTCCCAGCTTCCTTTACAATAAGAATTCTAATATTCCCATGAAACAGGGCTTCTCAACACAGCACTAGTGACAGTGAAATCTTTGTTTTCATGTTGGGGTTAGGTGGTCCTGTTAGTGTGGGCCTCTACTAACTCAATGTCAGTATCACCCATAGTTGCGACAAGCAAAATATATCTAAATATTGCCAAATGTCTCCTTGAAGGCAAAAACAAACCCTGGCTACAAATGAACCCTCTCTTCTTTAAATTTTTAACAAAATATCACCTACCCATTCCATTCACAAACATTGAGGAAATAGCAACGAAAATATCAATAAGTGAAACGAGAGGCTTTGGGGTAGAAAACAGATAATTGGGATAAAAATGAAAACTACTGGGTCCAACACAGAGATTTTCCTCCACCCTTGGAGAATTTGGAGCATTTTCATCCTGGTGAGGGAAAGAGTAGGAGCCGTTATACATTCTCCTTTCCTACCTCACAGGCTTGTGGGGGGGGCCGTGTGCGCACGTGTAACAAAATGCACTGGATGATGCCCACGGATACTTGTGCAATCATAAAGAATTTGTGCAACGTAGTTAGTGTTCAGGGAATGTCGCCTGGGGAATTCCCTTCACAACTGGGGCCAAAGTCACCTTGTGTTATGATTCTAGCTGTAGCATTTAGGCAGATGAGTCAGCCATGTGCCAGCGACAATAAGAGACCCTGAATGCCTGAACCTGTGAGAAATATCTGTAGCCATTATGAAGTACAGCACTGCCCTGTGCTCTGTCATTGAGGGATCCATTCCAAGACCACCAGAGGATGCCTGAAACCAGACAGAACTCTAGATATAGTATGCTTTCTCTTATTTAAAACTTATTTATTTATTTGCAAGGAGACAGACAGACAGACAGAATGGGTACACCAGGGCCTCTTGCCACTGCAAATGAGCTCCAGATGCATGTGCCACTTTGTACATCTGACCTTACAAGGGCCCTGGGGAATTGAACCTGGGCCATTAGGCTTTGCAAGCAAGCCACCATGCTCAGCATTTTTACACAGGTTCTGGGGGAAAAAACTCAGCAGCTCATGCTTACAACTTTACCAACTGAGCTATCCCCCAGCCCCTGGCTCTTCAATTTCTATCTCTCAAAACATGCTATTGAACGTTTCTCTTTTCACTTAACGGGGACACTTCATGGCTTCTTTGGCATGTCCAAATGGCAGAATCACTCTTCTGCCATAGAGTCATTATTAAGAAAAATAGACGTTGTTTGAACACAAGCACTGTGGTAAGTGACCTGGCTACTAAGTGACTAACAAATGGTAGTGGAGACGCTGGACCAGGGGTGACTCATATCCCAGGCAGGATGTAGCAGGACAGTGTCAGATTTCATTATGTTCCCCGATTTGAAATGTATGAACTGCTTGCTTCTGGAATTTTCCATTGAACAGTTTTGGACCACAGTTGTCTAGACATAATTGAAAGTACAGAAAGTAAAACTGCCTAAGTAGAGACGACTGTAATACACAAATTCTTTGACCCTTTGGTCATTGCATGGTGGGTCGATGCCCCCTTCCTTGCAACTGGGCAGATGTTTATAACAATTCTGACAAGTAGGATACAGTGTAAATGATGGTTTGCCGTCTTCAAGGCAAGTTCGGCAAAAGGTATGTATTCTCAAGTTGTTTATTCTTGGAAACGTCTGCATGTAGGGAAGAAGCCTAAGCAGTCACAGAGAAAGGGCGCACATAGTGTGCCAGTTAAGCCTCTGCTGAGGACTTAACTGGCAGGCAGTCGTACCGCCAATCACAGGAGGGGAGGAGGCTTCAGTGGATTCCATGGCCCAGGCATCCTCATCTTCAAGTCTTTCTGAGCCAAGAAATAGTCATTAAAGAGGATGGGCAATCCACATGCACTGTCTCTCTTCCACATTCCTGACCCACAGCATCCTTGAGCTTAATGTCATGGTGGTTCAATGCCACTAAAACTGAGATGGGCATGGAACATACCTCTTGAAATCGACCATTGCTTCCTACAATAGACATGGTCCCTGAGGAACTTGGCCCCTACAAGAGTAGCTCAGCTGGAGATTATGTCAGAATCCAGAAACCGTCAGGGCATGGCATGTGTGCACATGCTCACACATGCCACAGTGAGGTCTACAGGCCTTTCTTGATACATATGCAGTGCAGAGGTAGTGAGCTCTTCCATGTCCAGCCGGAAAGAGAGAACTGTGTTTACTTACACATGCAGAGAACAATGCTCAGTGTGAGCCTTGGAAGAATGCTCCCTTACATAACCATGGCCCCCCCAGCAGCTTGAAGTAGAGGACAATCTGGACGTGACCTCTCCTTCTAGCTGGACAGGAGAGAATACAGAGTAAGGGCAACTTTGAACTGCCAAGGACAGTATCCTTCGCTGACTCATGGTGACCTTTTGCACATCTTGAGTTCAGACAGGGATATCTTCAAGACAGATAAAAGCAGACTTTACCTCAGGGAAATGATGAAAAGTTGCTTTCTAATCAACAGTGAAGAGACTAGAGTATGTTGGAAAATGGAGATGTGCACATAGAGGCACTGAAGAGCGCAGTGGGCAATTTAGCATCTTTTGTGCAATAATGGAGTCATTCCAATTCTCCAATGCCTTCCTCTCCCTTGAAGCTTGCAAACTCTGCTCCCCAAGGCTCTCTAGTCTTCTCATTTAGCTTCGATTTAACCTGTGGCTAGATTCACTATCTGAATTAAAATTCAGTTAGAGCAGTAAAACTGTATATTAATAGCTTTTATTAAAAATCATAGATGAGTAATGTTTATTCAGTATCAGTGGACAGCCTGCCAGAAGCAAATGTGTGTGATTCTACACTCCATAAATATTTAAACATCTGTATATTGCTTCTGAAACAGTTCATGTTTGAAGTTCTTCTTATAAAATGTTGATGATTTAAGAATTGGTACACAGGTGTCCTCCGGGGACATTTGTTTATTGAGTTATTTATTTATAAAGTAATCTTGTGGTTTCAGCTGCTTCAGATAAGCAGGACTAAGTAAACTGATTTTTGGTTTATTTACATTCCTAAAATCAGGCACTAAGCTATATATTTATATTTGTATTCATGAAACTCTTTTTAAAAAAGCTTCTTCATTAGGATATGAAATAAATTCAAGCTAATTTGTAACATGTAGGGGCTTAAAATTTAAATCTCTCTACCACATATATTAAATCCATTCATGTGGCGATTTTATTTATTATTTTCCAATACATTATTAAAGGGATCATTTGTAGAGCAAAAGAAAATTGTATCATGATATCTTATTACAATGCAAGAAATGTCTATTTAAAGGTGACCAGGTTGTGGATAGATGTTACTAAGTGCTGAAAAGAGTCTCAAGTACAAGATGCAGTAGTAAATTCAAATTAATGGAGTTTTATCATGGTTAGTGTGGGACAATCATGGTTAGATACATTAAACTTAGAAAACCTTAAGTTTTATAAAGCCTATAAATGTTTTGTCATTGAAAGATTATGTAGTTATATCCTATATTTGTTGTTTATTGCTACAGTTAAGAGTCTCATCTCTCATGATATTGTGGGGAGGGTTAGTCACTATGACAACATCACCAACAATGACAGCTATCACACACTGTGGGAGAACAAAGATTCTGGGTCAGACAGACATAGGGTTGAGTCATAGCTTTCCCTGGTTGCTGATTTAACTTGGGCATATTAACCTCCCAGGGGCTCAATTTTCTTAATGTTTCCATTGAGGACACCGATAGTACCTTCTACTATGAGGATTAAATGAGGCAGCTATTCATCATGATTAGACAAGGTCTGTGAGCAATACATGTCCAGTGACTTGCTCTGTCTGTACACTCAGCCTGGCTATTTCAATCCCCTATTCATGAATCCATCTTTATATCTTATGACTTATATACCCAACAGCTTTTAGTAGCTCCTCAGTCCCTAGCAAATACGTATCAAACTCACTGTAGTTTGACTAGACTCAAATCCACCCCCCACAACCTTATCATGTAAATTTACTATACTCCTCAATTACACTGACTTTGGACTGAAACCATCTTTCTAACTCCCTTTGCTGTCCTGCTTGGCCTACTCCCTGTGATCTTTGCTCAGTGGAGATACATATTTCCCACAGCTCAGCCTGATGACTTTTTCCTCTTTGCTTCTCCACCCTGATGACTGGCAGACTTCTTCCTCAAAACAGAGTCTCTTGTGATGACCGGTGAGTCACTGAACCACATGCACGCTTGAATCGTCAGTGCTGATGATGGCGGAGATGTCTTATCTCACTCAGTGGTACTCTCCTAGGAGCAGCGATCATATGTAACGGCAACATACGGAGTGCCAGCAAAGATCTTGTACACAGCCCACTTTACATAACGCTTGTTGGAACACTTGATGCTGGATAAGAGACATCCTCCGCAGGCTTATGTGTTAAATGTTTAGTTGCCGATGGTGGTGCTATCTTGGGATATTCTGGAAGCATATGAGGGAGCCAAACTGGATGAAGTAGGTTACTGGGTGAAGGTTCGTGAGGGTATCTTGTTTCTGGAACCTTCCTGTCTCTCTTCTCATCCTGCATGCCACGACATGCGTTTCCGCGTGACAGCTCCTACTGCCATGACATTCTGTTTCACAACAGGCCCAGAAATGTGGATCCAAAGCAAGTCCTTCTTCCATTGAGTGATTTCTGTTGGTCACAGTGAGGACAAAAGTAACAAATACACACCCCTTCCAGCACGACTGACACAGAAAAGGTGATGTTCAGTAGCGTCTCCTTAATACCTGTGCTGGTTACCATGATGTTCCTAACGTGGATTTCATGGGACCTCTGCCATGGTCTACCCCCCCCAACCCCGTATAGACACCAGTGCCATGGCATCAGCACACATGGGAGCTCTCTGGAGAAGATGGACCACATGCTTTTCACAGAAGGAAGAACATTCCATTTTATTGGACTAGAACTCAGGTATTCAGGTTCTAAGAAGATACATGACCAACCAATGGGGAAAAATCTCTGCTGATGTCTTAACCTGAGGATTCCTTCTGGAGTTAATATGAACCATCTCACACCTCTTCATAACACCAAGCTTGGAAGTTTATGCAATGGAACTACAAAATAATATGACAGCAATAGCAAGCCAACAGAGCTGTAGGTTGAAGTGGAAGTTTCCCATTGGGCCTCCCTCGTCCTAAAGGGATGTGTCCATTTCCAGCACTTCTCACACCACAAGGAACGTGTTTAGAACCCAGAGTGTGGATTGTGTTTTGATGGGATGATATCTCCCAAGGTACTTAGCACAGAGTAGGCACCATTATAAGTAATTTTGTAAGGGAGCAAATGACTATGTACCCCACATAAAAGTGTCAAGACAATAAATACACTTCAGTTTCCATAAGCCAATGGAGTGGGTTATAACAAATTACAGATTCAATGTTTTGAGTTTAGTCAAACTTGGTAAACACAGACTTAAAAGGCTGCCTTTGAAAAGAAGCCAAGGGGATCTAGGCTTTGAAGATGTTGTCACCGTTGGTTGAGCTGTCTCCTTTCTCCGGGGTTTTAGTGTGGGCTATGAACTTGAGGGCTGGAGGAAGGTGGCTGGGACGGGTGTCCCCTGGGCTGCTCTAAGAAAGCCTTATCAGAGGAGGGGGAGGATGCATTATTAGTTCTCAGTTAAACATGTAAAATATCCAGCGTTTCAATTAGAACTTGAAATATGAATTATTATCAAAGGCTAGATATCCTTCTTCCATTTTCATACCAAAGTTGAAGTTTATATTCCAGACTTATAAGGTTTGATCTCATTAGTTTAAATATATATTAGAGTTCAATAGCTATATACTTTCAAAGGTATATACATTTGTACACTTGATGAGGAGATTCTTAGCATCAAAGTACAGTTTTTGCCAAGTATGGTGGCACGTGCCTTTAATCCCAGCACTTGGGAGGCAGAGGTAGGAGGGTGGCCATGAGTTCAAGGCCAGCCTGAGACTATAGAGTCAGATCCAAGTCAGCCTGGGCTAGGGTGAGACTCTACCTTGAAAAAAAAAAAAAACTTTTAAAAAAGTACAGTTTCTAAGCTGCCCTTGACAGACCTTTTCCTCTGGTATATTTTTCATATAAAACTTCAGATCTACTATGACCTTGATCCCTTTTTAGTGTCTACTTTAGGTACTTAGAAAAGATTTGGCTTTTGTGCTTTCCTCCCATAGAACAGTGGCACGGGGGAGGGGAGGTGTTACAGACTAACACTAGTATCCTATTTACAGTAATACCCATGTAGGAGCCAAACACTTTGTATGCATGGTACCATTTCATTCTCAAAATTTCAGATGGTGGCCAGTGTTATTATTCTTCTCCCTTTAGAAGAGGCAACAAGCTGACAGGGACCATGGAACTTATTTAAGATCATCCAGCTGATCAGTACTGAAACTTGGATTCGAACTCATGTCTGGAAAATAACAAAGTCCAAGCTCTTCAGTAATGCACAGTGCATACACAAAGTTTCAGACAGTGTACAGCCTCATGCAGCCAAAGAAAACCTATCAGAAAGATGGTCTATTATAAAACAAGCATGGTAATTAATTTCAGTGACTAGAGCTATTTAAGTAGGTTAAGCAGAGGCAGCTATAAAGAAGTGTTCTGTTGGGCTGGACAGATGGCTTAGTGGTTAAGCGCTTGCCTGTGAAGACTAAGGACCCCGGTTCGAGGTTCGATTTCCCAGGACCCACGTTAGTCAGATGTACAAGGGAGCGCACGCATCTGGAGTTCGTTTGCAGTGGCTGGAGGCCCTGGTGCACCCATTCTCTTTATATATCTGCCTCCTTCTCTCTCTGTCTGTCACTCTCAAATAAATAAATAAAAATTTAAAAAATTTTAAAAAAAGAAGTGTTCTGTTAAGCCAAAGGTTGTTGGGGAACTCGAAGTTTTCACATATGTATGTAGAGGTGGAGGGGAGCTATTCTCATCCTTGCAAAGAAGTCAATGAAATCCTGGGGTTCAGTTTCTGTGTTAGCTAATGGTTTTGGCAAGCCTTGAGCTTAGCTAGTCCTCCACCAAACAGGTCCCTTTGGTCTTCATTCATCTCTTTCAAACTCTACTTCATTCAGGATGCTCAGCCTTTCTGAATCATAACCAGATATACAGGGTGCTAAGTGGTTTTCCAAGATTTTCACACGAATCTTTTTTTTTTTTTTTTTTTAGTTTTCGTAAGTACCCCATCTCACAACTGCCAGCGGTGACACACTTCAGCATTTAAAACAAACAAAATAAAGCTGATAATTAAAACTCGCAAACAAAACTGGAGCACCTCAAGGGCTATGCTTGTACACTATGTATTCCTTGGGTCTTTAAACCTGCCGACTTCTCCAAGACTTTCCAGTCTCAGCTGTGCAAGGCAGGTCAGCAGGAAGATAGCAGACAATCTAGGCACTGTGACGCCAGGTTCCTTCAGATCTCTCAGTCATCTTGTGACTTCAGAACATGCTTGAGGGTCTCCAGATATGACAGCCACATGGGCTGTCCTGCCTAAAGGAACAGATAGCTACAAACTCAGCCTTTGGCAGTTAAGTTCAATTTTCATAAACTTGAAAACACATGATTTACCACATTTGGCCTTGTCCAGTTGCTGAAATTATGACACAGTGTCTTTCATTTAAAATAAAAAAGGCTTTCCTGTGCTTATGGTTAGTTACAGAAAATTTTTTATGAAGGGTCAAACAATGTTTATCAGCCAAGTCAAACTATAAAATAATATTCTCAACTCCTCAGAATTGATGAAGAAAATGAGAAGAGGAAACCCAAGTTTGCAATAACCTTGAAAAATTACGTATAGTTACAAAAGGTACATCAAATATACAAGACAACTTAAAATGAGGCTAAGGATTAGTAGAATTGGCCCATGTGGGAACCAAATGAAAATAAACTAAGCCTACAGAGGGGCTCATTATTTCCACAACTATGGGGAGTGATAGGAGTTATCACTGAAGAGAAGCAAGAGGGGTGATGTTTTATGTTTAACTGGGGATATTGAGAAATGGAGTCTAATGACCCTATAGCAGGGACTTTTCCTTCCAACATGATGCCTTGTATCTCAACTGATATATACATATACATATACATATACATATACATATACATATACATACACACACACACACACACACACAAACATATGTATGTATGTATGTATATATATATGAGAGAGAGAATTGGCATGCTGGAGCCTCCAGCCACTGTAATGGAACTCCAGACGCATGTGCCACCTTGTGTACATGTGCAACTTTGCGCGTGTGTCACCTTGTGCGTCTGGCTTGCGTGGGATCTGGGGAGTCAAAAATGGGTCTTTAGGCTTCAAGTAAGCGCCTTAACTGCTAAGCCATCTCTCTAGCCTCAACAGATTTCTGATTAGTTTTTTTTTTTTCTCACTAATGATACTGAATAGCAGGAGCTAAGATTATTCCCACTGGCACATAAGAGAAGAACCAAGACAGTGGGAGGTTAAGTTAAAACACTCAGGACAAAGGTGTCCTAGAACCCATGCCTCCT
This sequence comes from Jaculus jaculus, assembly GCF_020740685.1. Lineage (NCBI taxonomy): Eukaryota > Metazoa > Chordata > Mammalia > Rodentia > Dipodidae > Jaculus > Jaculus jaculus. The sequence goes on from NC_059108.1 coordinate 15,419,369, forward strand.
GCCTCTAAGTCCCTGTGCATGACATACAGTGAGTCCGCTAGAGAAAGCCACTTTTTTTTTCGAGGCTCACATTGCTCTTTTGTCCCCTCACCCTGGGGGCATTTCATGGTTGCCTGGAACTCAGGAGTCCCTTTCTCTTGTCCATGGCTGCTTGCTTAAAAACAGCACTTTCTATAGGATAGACTCCCTTTAGAAACCTGGTTATTCTGGGCAAAAAAAAAAATCTCAACTCAGATGCAACCAAGCACCCTCAAAGTAGCCTTTTCTCCTTAAACATTCCCTTGCCAGAGTGCTCCCCAGCACCCTCAAATCATCGATCTCTCTGTGTAAACAGCAGTCGTACAGCAAGGGAGAAAGTCTGTTTATTATTTTTGATCCTGTTTTGCTTCTGGCAAAGTTTCACAAACAGGCAAAGCTGGCAGAACATTGATATTTTCTTCTGACTCGCTACTGTTCTCTCTAGCTCCAAGTGCAGAGTACAGCGCAGACACTATTCTGGTCTGAGATCAGAACTGTCAAATGTGCTGTGGTGGGGGGCGGGGAGGGGGAACCTTCTCTGGAAATCAGCACCCTCACTTAATCCATTCTGTCTTAAAATTATGATGCTGAGGGTGTTGCGATCCATGTTTCACAGGATAGCACATGTCTGACCTAACTCCACGTCACTCCTTGACCAGTTCTTGTCTGAAAAGACACTCTGTGAAGTCGTGTGAGTCCTCCAGAGCCTAGGAGACAGACGTGGGGAGAGGTGGGGAACGTTGGCCCCTCCACCTAAGCACTTTCTAAGAAGACAGGCAGAATTTTGTAGGGTGGTAAGTTGGAGGTGGAGGAATCTGTCCTTTACCTCTCTGGCTAGGGCCTACCTATCCATGCTAGATTCTGGTCTTTGGCATGGAATCCTGCTGCCTTGACATTTACTTTGGACAGAGCGTTCTTGATAAAGAGCAGCCAGCTTCTGAGGGCAGAGGGAGGGGTGTTGGTCAGGGATAGTCACCAAGCGCTGCTGCTGTTGGTGACTGTACAATGAGGTCTTCCAATAACTGCTGGGGGCTGGTTCTGGAGGGGAATCAGTGAGGTCTACGATGATGCAAAACAAAACCCAAGCCATCTTCGGTTCCAAGTAAATACATCTACTTCCAACAAGGAGGAAGCTGGGGCTGTGCAGTGGTGGACATCAATGTGGACTCCCAGATCATCCAGACTTGAGTTCTACACCCAGCTCCAGGACTCACTAGCTGTGTGACCTCAGGAAAGTTAATTTAATTCTCTCTGAACCTTCATTTATTCACTCAGGAAATGAACAGAGACCCAAGCATTAGGCTGAGCTGCGTTTATTTTCCAGATGAGTAAACTTCACTCTCCCATATTCATGAAAATTAAAGGACCAAATATGTACCCCTGGGTATATCCTCGGGAAGGTTCAAGAAGAGTGGCTTCGGTGACTATGTTTTACATATTCTACACATTCCAACGTTAAAGTATGGTATAAAACACATAAACTAAATGAGCAAACCCAGCCCCAAATATTTCGCCTGCATACATTTAATGGTTAATATGCCTTGATAGCAACTTGTCTCTCTGTGTGGGACCCTGTGTCTTTTTACTTGGGTGACCACATGGGAATGTCCCCTACAGCTTGGGCTCACCCAGTGGCAGCTGCAGAGTCTCGGGTAGCCTACAGGAAGAGTGACTGACTGTTAATGAGCTGAAAAGAACTTGTCATTCCTGGCATTATGCACCAAAGCCATAAACCTCACAGGATAGAAGCTGCATTGTCCAGGTCAGGCTCTGAAGAAGCCAGTGACGATGAAGACCAGGGTGACAGGAGAAGCCTCAAACAGAAAAGAACACCTTCATCCCGCATGCAGCTGTAAAGTTGGAGAGGAAGTCCCTTCATTCTCAAAGAGGAAGGGAGAAGAAAACCTGGACTCTGAAATGATTTCTGTCCTGCCAGATGGTTAATGTTTGACAGGCGCAGCTGCGGGTGGCCAGGCTTCCTTATTATATCAGGCACAACCTCTGGTGCTCCACAGGTAAGCGTGCTTTTCCATACCACAAAATTCCACTTCCAAAGGAGTAGCTAGAGAACATGAGATCAAAGACACCCCAAAGTAGGAAAACGTGATGCAGGTGTGTCCGGTATCTGGGAGAAAGATCTCAGGGAGCAGAGCTTCCTAATCCAAGACTGCAATCCCAACTCACAGATGGACATAATCAAGACAGTGTGGGTGGGATTGCTCTACACTGACTTGCACTCCACGACTGCATGAACTTATCAGAATGCCTCAAATATCTCTGCCTAGAAAACAAGGCTTTTACAAGATTCGGCATGAACATAATATTATGATTACGTGTGTGTGTGTGTGTGTGTGTGTGTGTGTGTGTGTGTGTGTAATACTGTGTCTGATGCTTATCTTCTTTTATTCTATTGTCATCTCAAGCAGTGTCTCATTCCAGCCCAGACTGACCTGGAACTTATTGTATAGCCCAGGCTGGTCTTGAACTCACAGTGATCCTCCTACCTCAGCCTTCTGAGTCCTGGATTAAAGGTGTGCACTGCAATGCCTGGCCTGTGTTTCTATTCTTTCTAGGAGATCTCCTAACTAGAGGGGATCAATACACATATCTTATAAGATAAATAAAGCAAAGCATCTGTGCAGTTTATTTGTGAAAATGTTAATCAGGAGTTTTTCAGAGTTTTAAACATTTACTCATACATGATAAGCAGTATCTTAAAGATGGGACCCCATTCATGGCATAAAATTCATTTATATTGTTGCCCCTTATACATATCACCTAAAGGTAACTTTAGACATTTTTAGTGCGTGTTGACTACATCCTGTCCCATGAGGTCAGGTGAGGAATTTACTACTTGTGGCATCATGTTGTGCTCAATAACATTCACTTTCAAATTTTCTGATTAGGGATGTTCCATCTTTATGGTTGTTGTGGATGATTAAGACAAAAAGTTGGAAGTAACTGGTAATGTACCTAATGAGGATAGGCACATAATAAAAGGAAAGTTTTCCTTCTACTCTTCTTCTTTTCAATGTAACAGATAACACTGGACAATCAATATTTGGTCAGTGTTATAGGCTGAATGGTGTCCTCTTAAAATTTGTATGTTCAAGTCCTAAGCCCCAATACCTTAGCATATGACTATACTTCGAGACAGAGTCTTTAAAAAGGGATAATAAATATAAATGAGGTAATACAATTGGACCCTAATCTGATGTTACTTGTGTCCTACTGCAAAGAGAACAGGGGCAATATGAAGATGGGGCCAAAGATGGTCATCTACAAGCCAAAATGAAGAAGAACCAACTCTACACATGCATTATGGGCAGACTTCTAGTCTCCAGGATAGTGAGAAAACAAACTGCTGTTGTCTAAACTGCCCAGTCTGGGGGGACTTAGCTGTGGCAGTTCTAACAAAGTAATACAGTCCATTCACATCATTAGCGTAGTCTATAATTTTGAAGTTATTTTCCATGACTAACGCAATCCTAGCAGTTCCCTTTCCGGAACATCAGTTACAGATTGATTTGTTTACAACAGTCCCGTGTATGGAAGAGGAAATTTTGATCACCAACACACAGATGACTTAGCCAAGGTCTCCCCTCATCCATACTGGGTGGGCTCTCCTATTTCACGCATGACCCTCAGTGCATGGGCTTCAATGATTTTGGGTCAAAAGAACATTACTAAACAGGTTTGCGGGCTCTAAAGAATCCTTTCTTTTGGCCCCAAGTGTCCCATGCACAATGCCACATCTGTGTCTGTTGGTACCTGCGTCACATCTTGGTCTTACCTCTCTCCCTCAGATGCCATCCTCCCAGACCTTCCCTTCAGGAACTGTGTTTGGAGGCAGAGCCTTTAAAGGGGTTCAATGAGGCAGGACAGAGGGACCGTAATCTGAAATGACTGGTCTTGAGAGCCAGTGACCCTTCCACTGCCAGGAGGGGAGGACCAAAGGCCTTGCTGTTTATGCATAGGAGGCGAAGGCTGACCATTTCAGGCCAGTTTAGGGCAGGCAACTGAGACATTAACTGCTGGTCACAGGAACCACAATTGGGAGGGGCAAGGATTTTCACAATAATGTAAAAGAAAAAAGAAAAATCCCACAAAGCTCTTTTGTTTCAAATTTTGTGGAGAATGTTTTTTGGGTGGTGAATACATGAAAATATGGCATGACGTACATCCACCTTAGTGAACTGGGGATGAGACACAATTTACTGTTGATTTGATGAAAAGTTGCCAGATCTTAATTCACACAGTATCTTACATTTTTTTTTTTCTTGTATGAAGTACCTGGTATGTGCCAGGCACTGTATATTCTGTGATTATTTCCCTAATTTAATCCTTTTAATAACTGAGATACTTACGATTATAACCACAGTTATTACTGGCCACTACATAGTCAATGCTTGGGAATGCTAAGCAACTTGGCCAAGCACATTCTGCTGGGAAGATGTGGGACTGGAGGTCAACATTTGAACTGCATAATCCAACAGCTCTTCAGGGGTTGCAGACTGTCGGTATGGAAAGTTTGGAGTTTGGGTGACAGGAATGATGTCCCAAGGCCGTCCTGGATTCCATGGACCTATTTGTTTCTTGAAATTCAGCGAATCGGTTTCCATTATTAGTTTCTGAAGAGCAACACAGTTTCAACCTTCTGCCAAACAAGTTAACATCTACAAGACTGTCACAGAAGAAGGTACAAAACAAACACCTGTGTCCTGTGCTCGCCGTTCCTGGCAGCCCAGTGGGTTGGATACTCTAGCCAGTGACAACACATAAAATTCCAGTGTGGAACCATGTCACCCTCAGCGTTGACTAACAAGAGAGATGCCCCAGGAGCAGAATTCCTCTGTTGGCTTCTTCAAGACAGCCTGTATGACTGAGTTCCCTCCTTTCTTGCAAAGAATTTTATTTTTTCTTCCTTCTTCTAGGACACCAGCAATAAAAATATCTAAGAAGCTTTTAATGTCTCGGACCCCAAAACACAATAGGCAGAGTGGAATGGAAACAAAGGTCTGAATCTTCAGAGATTCACAGGCCTTCTAGTCCCCCCAAAATTCAATGGTAGAAACAAGGCAGTGTGATGACTAAAATGGAGTATTCACAACACAAGGCTTTACCTAAGTCCAATCAATGAAGGCCCTGCGGGTGGAATTCATTTTCTGCTTTGAGAGATGCATTTAGTAGAAAATATATTGTTTCCCTCAAAATATTTGAGGGCGATTATTTAATACTCTCTATTACTAAGTCTACTTTTATTTGCATGGGTATATAGGAAATATCATTAATGGTGGATTTGTTAGTCTTTCTTAAATCTTTAAATAATATAAAGAACTTTCAATAATATAAAGAAATTCATGGTAGTCAAAATTGTTCACTGTGATTGTCAGTGCAACAGGATTTAGGATCACTATGAAAATGAATCTCCAGGCATGTCTGTGAGGGATTTTCTAGATTATGATAAATTGAGGCAAGAAGACCAACTCTGAGTGTGGATGGTGCCAGCTCATGGGCTAGGGTCCTGGGCTTCCTAAAAAGGAGAGAGCCTGCTAAGCCCCAGTCAGTGGTACTTGCATTTTATAGTTCTGTAGGGCTGGTTCTGTTGTTGTTGTAATTATTAACCCAGCCCATGCACTGACTATCAATTCTCCGTTCAACACGAGTGTGGAGGCCATCTAATCAGATTAGAATCTTCATTTCACTGTCAATGTTGAGTAACAACATATCTGTTTTGCCTTTACCTAGTTGATTTTTAAATTGTGTGGAATTATCCATTTTAAAAAGAAAGCACAGAATATGGGTAATGTTATTTTCCAAAAATATAACTTCAAACTCTGTACTGCCGGATCCATGCCAGTAGTATATCCACAGAGAATGAGCTGAGCAAACCATGGGCCATGTACCCTCCTCTATAAGCATGTCCAAATGGGCTCCTCAGAGACCTCTGGTTTTGCAAGATGTCATTTCCTGGGATCTGGAGAAAAGTGGTTTCATACCAGCTCAAACAAACTTGAGCTACTTTCTGCAGGATTTCTCTGAGCCTTTCACACGTGTTAATTTCCAAGAAAGGAAAGAGGATGCATCATTTCCCAAACTACTTAACTACAAAAACATGTTCCTCCTGGAATATCCATCTAATGACACTCATGTTCTGAGAAGCAAATTGAAAATTTGCCTCTAGATGATCTCTGGGCTATTTCTAAATGAAAACAGAAGTCTTGTACCTGCACATCCTTGTTCGTATTCAACCACTCCACTTCCATTTCTCCAACTGATAATTTGTTGCAATGTTTCTACCTTCACTGCCAAGTGTTATAAGAAAGGATCAACTCTACTCTTGTAGGGTTCACTGTAGTCATGGCTAGCATCATTCTACCTTGTCATGTTCTTCCTATGAGATTTGTGTGAGAAATTGCTCCCATGTGCAAAGTTTTGGGAAGGAAAAGCTCCCAAATATCAAGTCCCAGGAAAATTGTGCTTGTATGTAAACCATAGTAACATGGTCACTCTTCCTTTGGTCATGTTTTTGGTCTGTGTTTAGCTGAGACCACTCAATTTCAGTTTGCAGCCCATCTTTAATAACTACTCAGGGTCTTGTGTATGTCTATGAAATAATGCTTCAAAGTTTATCTTATAAATGAGCCAAAATTTTTCTTTTCATCAGATATATCCCTTTATGTTCTTACTGAGTTGAGTTACATATTCATCTTTAAATTACCTCAAATCCTTTAATGTTAATTAATATATAATATATTCTTCAGTGCCCAATTCATATTCCGATTGCCCTTGGGGAAAGAGCAAATAATTTTAACATAATTTTTATTTTATTCAAATATCTGTTATGTGACTTGTGACTCTTCGTCTATTTACCTTTTGTCTTTGACGAGCTTACTGTTCTGTGTGTCAAGGATGTATTCTCATTGGGACCCTGCCTCTGATAAGTCCTTACCCACTTATTCCCCTTTACTGGAGGTTTACTGAAGCCCACTTGTCATTTGTTCTTTTTAAAGTTTAAACTGTCTAAAATCACCAGTTGACATTTGATATGCTTGCTAAGACCACCAATGTTAACTTTCTTTCTTTTAAGGACTGGGTGATAATTTGTCTGTGATTAAGTTGTCCAGAAAATGAGGAATCCACTATCTTAAGAATTAACTACTATCCAAAACTTACTAAGAATTAAAACATGGATGGTGGGAGAGAAACATGAGAAAATGAGACTCTATTCTTTTAAACTAATATCACAGGATCCAAATTTGGCAACCTCTTGAATCTGGGATGTGTGTTTATACAGTCAGAGCTAATAAAAGCAGTGACATGTAGTTATTTGAAACAACAGTTTGTTCAAGTGAAAAATTTTAATGTTTAAAAGCATATTGCTCTTTTGCTAATTTCCTTTTAGGGTACATTTCTTAACTGCCCACTTAAAAAATGCTGTAATAATTTTTAAAAATTATCCAAAGTTGGTTGACTTAATTCGCTTAATATTTTCTTGTAAATCGGGTTACAAGCACTTCAGTTACCAGCACCAAAGAGAAACAAGCTCTGATTCATAGTGTGTCCATTTAGTACAGTTCTCTGTCCTTTCTCTCTTTCTTTCTCTCTCTCTCTCTCTCTCTCCCTCCCTCCCTCCCTCCCTCCCTCTCTCTCTCTCTCTCTCTCTCTCTCTCTCTCTCTCTCTCTCTCTCTCTGTGTCTCCTGAGCAATATGTGACGGATACATTCTAGGTCTGTTTTATGTGTTTTGTCTGTTCTTTTGCCATTTTATTCATCCTCTTGTTTTGCAAGTAGTTGTGTAAGACAAGACTAAACATAGAGGAATGGCAATTCACGAGGAACAAATGATGGTTTAATATAGACTGACACTACCCAGTTGTTGGCAGGGGGTCTTACTCACCAGGGATGGGCAATGTTCACCACTTAGGCTGGGCAAATTCCCAACATGCCATTTCGCAGAGTAATGAGGGAGAATATGTCACTCACACCCACTTGTATTAGCTGGGAACATTAAAAAAAGAAGTAATATATTCTACTTTGGTTAAGTTCAACTCAGTTGCTATATCTATTTAAGGTTCTTCTAAAAAAATGTCAAAGAAGATGAAAAGTCCAACTTTCATTACTTTCTGTACTAGTGAGTCTTTATGAATTCTGCATTTCTTATGAAGCAAAGAAGTCTCATGGTGCATACAGGCGAGTGTCCGCATGTGTGCAAACACACAAACACATATGGGAGTGCACACCCAGGAAGCATGGGAGGTGTTTTCTGCACCGATACTATATGCTGTAGGCTAGATATTGCAATAACTTCACACTGAGGTCCTAGGACCCTGAGGGGGGGAAAAACAGTTGCTACAAGTTTCTCTATAATTACACAGTAATACTAATATTTAAGCAGACCACAAGACTGGACATTCTAACATTCCTATTGCACAAGTAACTAGAAGCATACGTATAAGGGCAGCATAGGCAGGCAGACGCTAGATGACATGAGGAAAATGTGAAAAAGAACTCTCGTCCTCTTAAATAGTAACCTGTGATCACAGAAACCTATAATTTCAGACATAATGGGAATTTGAGAGCTGGTTTAATCTAAACCCTTCCTTTATGAAAAATGTTCCCCCTAAATCATAAATGAGTAGTAGCAGAACAAAAGTATGACAGTTTACCATTTCTTGATAAGTCAAAGAAAAAATTAGAAGCCATTAATTGATTTCATATAACAAAGATATCTATATATCTATATCTATATCTATATCTATATCTATATCTATATCTATATCTATATCTATATCTATATCTATATCTATATTGCTTTCTACACTCTTATCCAAGGAATACTGACCCAACAACGGAGAGAATTCTAGAAGATGACAATCAGAATACTATATAGCCAGTGTATCCACTGTTTCCTCATTGAGAGGCGAAGGCCCAGGGAAGTTCTGAAATTTGCCATTGCAAGCAAAAGTGTCAAAACAGAGCCTGGATCCCTGTCTCTCAACTTTCCTTTGCTGAAATCTGGCCCTTATCATGCTATTTTTGAGTATTTAAAATACAACACAAAGCAAAAACAGATTTCTTCAAAAGGATAACAATCACATTTACATATTTGCTTGGATTTGGATTTTCAAATAGCACATGTATGTATCTGCTGTGTGTGAAGATATGCCATGCCAATACCCTCAAGGAACAATATTAGAAATCCCATCCTTGAACCGGGGAGGTGGCCCCATGGATAAGGCACTTGCCATGTAAGCATGAATACAGGAGATTGCATCCCAGGACCCACATAAAAGCCATTAGCTATAGCTGTCATTGTAGCGCATCCACCGTGAGAAGGGAGGCAGAGACAAGAGAATCCTGGAAGCTCATGGGCCAGCTAGCCTGATGCATGCAATGGTGAACGACAGTGAGAGATGCTGCCTCAAGCAAGGCAGAAGGTGAGGAATTGTCCCCTGATCTCTACCATGTGCACTGTGGCATGTATGCCTACACCCAAACACATGAATATGCCCCTCTATAAACACACATATATACAAACGCAAACCAAATACCAAGAAAAAGCAGAAATCCAATGATGCCACTTGACACTCCCTATAAATGACAACGGACCAGACATATGTATAGAATGGAATACTATCCAGACTGCAGGAGGTAATAAATCTTGTCAAAGTAATGCCACATAGATATGCCTAGAGGATATTATGTTGATTGAAATAACACAGACACAAAAAGATGAATACTGTGGAATGCCATGTCTATAAGATGCTCAGAGTGTTCAAATTCATAGAGACAGAAAGGTGGTCAGCAGGCGCTGTGATGAGGAACGAATAAGGTGTTAGCTAGTGTTTGATGGGTTTAGAGTTTCAGTTTTGGTGGATGGAAAGGATAACAGAGGGCTGGAGGAGGAGATTGCTCAGTAGGTAATGTGCTTGATTTGTAAGCGTGAGGACCTGAACTTGAAGCACTGGGAAAAGTGGAGACAGGTGGATTTTGGGGGCTCACTGGTCATCCAGTCTTGCTTAATCGGCAAGGTCCAGACCAATGAGAGGGCTTGTCTCCAAAATAAATAAAAATAAAAAATAAAATAAAAAAGGTAGGTGACTCCTGAGGATTGATGCTTGAAATAGTCCTTTGGCCTGCACACATGTGTAACACACACACAATAATTGAGATTAACAGTAGTAATGGCTATACAAAATTATGAGAATATTTAACCCCACTGAGCAGTACACCTTAAAGTGGTTATTATGGATTAATTTGGTGTTGTAAGTATTTTATCACAATAGAAAAGTATAAAAACTATAATTCTGTCTTTCTAAAGCCCAACACCACCCACCCATCCTCCACCCCACATCCTCTCTTCTCGCTATGGTTGAGAGCCTGTCAGCGTGGGGAATAAGGACCACTATTATCTCCATTCTCCTTTGCCCACAGTTTCCCCATTAATTCACATAAGGATGTGAGGGTAGGAATTGAGAGCTGTGTGACCTTCCTAAACTTTCACTCCACAATATGGCACCGTTTTACGTATTTTCTCTCTTTTAATTGGACGCACTCACGAGCAACAACAACAACATAAAACAAAGGCTACAGAAATAATGCACGATCATGTTGAAGTGTGAACAATGTTAAGCATGTTTAGATTCACTCTGGCTTTGGGGAACTAAGTCTGGTCCTAGGCCTCATCAAAGATCGCTTTATTTGTCCTTGTTTTTTCTTTTTTTTTTCCCATGAGCCTATCTGTGGTTGAATCATGTCCATGCCGTTCAGTGATTATCTCACTAGGATGAGGTCAGTGGAGAGCAACTTGCTCCTGTTTGTACTGTTCCCACCAGCCACAAGAAGTAATTAGTAATGGTGCTCCAAATGATATTAACATAATGCCAAATCTGCTTTGAAAGATCCAAAGCAGGGCGATGCAGGCAACTTTACTAATGGACCTGTCATTTCAAGATGCTATCTTGTAGGCTGTGAGGCTGTTATTAACCTAATATGCACTTGATAAACTTTAATTGAATGATTAAAGGTTGTTGGTAAAATAATTTGACATTCTGCACTACTGGGTCATAACTTTTCAAGAACTCCAAAACCCATAGTGCTTTGGTACCACTAGACAAAACCTCATCGGAAATCTCATGAGTGAGCAACTCTCATTCTGAAACAAGATTCTTTTGCTAGCTCCAAAGTGGGAAAGGCTAAAAGGTCTTTGGTGCATTATGTAACTCAAACCTCAACTGTAGGTTGAGTAATTTACCATTCATTATACATTATTATAATACAAGAAATTACTATTATAATAAATGAAATATAATAAAACAACTGAATGACGGTACGGTGCATTGTAGAGCATGGATCCTAGAGCTGTGCTCACTATGCGACTTTGAACTCCAGTGGCCTCTGTTTCTTCATCTATACAATGGATATAATAATAGGACTTGGTTATAAGGACTTTTTGAGGGAAAAACAATTTCATGCTAACAGCTCCCATAGTAATGCCTTATGTAAGTGCTCAGTTTTCTCTATTATGATAGCAAGCCAGCCGAGAGATACAGAAACCTAATGAAATCACTTTGCATCTGTTTTCTCCCTGTCCTACTACACAGTTCCATGCTGGCGTCACTAGATAGTTGGAATTTCTTCATGCTTTCCTCCGACCTTAGCCGTCATTTTAATTTCTACACTTGTTTGCTTCAAACATTACACTACCCTGTACAAAGCAGTGAGACTCCTCAACTTCTCTGATTAGGCACAATAAAATGCAGACACAGACAGACATCACGTCTGTGTCAGCATGCACTTGCAATAATTCATGAAAAATCAACTCCCATCCAAAGAGAACATAAATTACTTTTTCATGAAATCATTTATTGTAAAGAGAAAGAGGGAGGTCTCCAAATAAATTTTAGCTATTTCTATGTGATATGTCTAACACGTAAAGTTCTTTCTAAGCACGCCGAGGAATATTTATAGGTTGTTGGTGACAGATCGCCATCACTTATTAAGCCCCAACATCCATAAAAGAGCTGGTTCTAATTCTAAGCCCAATGTATTTTTAAATCAGGCCACAGGGAAATACTTTTGTTTCTATTCAATTAAGACCTGCACACCGCGTTTATGGAATGACATAATATCCTTCCTGAAATCAGACCGGTATGTAGTACCAGTATCCTTCACACATAACCAGTTCCTGAACCTTTACAAACAATTCCCAATTTCCAAGGAAACAATCTCGTCGAATGCTGCTCACTAGAATACATATTGTTCCTTTTGGAAACATTACAATAAGATTTTCACGATTACAAACCTCAACTTCCCCTTTAAAATTCAATCTAATCTCAAGATCATTTATCCTAGTGGAAACTGTGTTCTTATAATGGCCCTTGAAATTCCTGATAGAGTCAATGTAATAATTCAGCTATGTTTTTAGTCCAGGCGGTCGTTATTAACTGATTGTGTATTTGGGTGTGTTCGTGTCTTTTACAGGATCATCAATTAGAGGTTCCTGAGCAATGTTCATGTGTCACATTTTGTGGACCAATCTTATAAAGAGCATGTCTAAAGCATTTTCTTTTTCTCCTGAGAATAACAAGTTTAGTAATGTCCGGCCTGCAACGCACTCTCCCCAACACCGAAAATAAAAAGGAACACAGAGCAGTTAATATTCTCTCTCTTAGCCTCAGGAAGCCAGGGCTGTGTGCAGGACACAGGACCTGTCCTGGAGTGAACAGACCATTTTTCCTTCACCAAGAAATCGCCATCAACAGCCCAGCAGCCAGTGCTGACATACCCGGGCCAAGGGGACCAGAAGGAGAAGGAGGCTGTCGGCCCGGTGGAGCTAAGCTTAATTGTCACTTGCCCCTCTTCACCAAGAATGTTCTGGTTAGGGTGGACATTCGTCCCCCGCCCTTGTCTAGTTAAATAAACAAGTGTCCACTTGTTCCATGTGACCAGAGTATGAATTTACCTGCAGAAAAAAAAAAAATTCCCCAAACACACACTGAGTAAACCTTTCTAGTTTGCTCTGTCGACGCACATAAGTTTTAGAATTTTTTATGATTTCACTGTCCTGCTGGGAATTTGTGCGTGTGTGCGTGCTCACTTTATGGTGGGTTATGTGGCAGCTGAGTGCTGTCGCCCACAGCCTGCTCAGAACTCCAGCCTAAAGTCATTTTAAAAAAGTTACACGCAGGCGTGGCAGAGAAATCCATAGATTGTACAGTGAAGGCGTGGAGTGTGTGTGTGTGTGTGTGTGGGGGGGGTGTCCGGCAAACAACAGCAACTTTAAAAGTCGAAGGAAACAGAGCCAACAGACATGAGCAACACCCTGGCCCTGCCGGGCCACTCACCTTGTTGAATTTTGGTCACTAGCTGGTGGCGAGCGAGGATCCGGCTCATCCTGTACGGAGAGCGTCTCGCGGTCTGCTCAAGTCGCAGGTACATCTTCTGGCTCTCAGGTGTCATGGGAGTCAGGTAACAGCAGCCTGCAGCTGGGGTCCTGGGCGCCTGACTCAACATCTCGGGGCTTGCCCGTGGCTGCTCGCGAATAGCTCCGGACTCGAGTCAAAGGCACCCAAGCCCCGGGAGAGCGCCACGGACCCAGCGATTTTTTATTTATTTATTTTTTTTTAAAGAAGGAAAAGGAGTGCCAAAAAGCCACAACTCGGGATCCCCGCCCCCCTGGGCGCCCACGTGACCGCGGGCGGCCAATCGGCGCGCGAGGAAGGCTGGGACTGTCCACTGTCAGCCCGAGCCGGCGACAGGGGCAGCGGGGTCCGGGCAGCCTGGGTCTCCGCCCAGGGTGCAAAGCACGGAGACATTACCTGGCAGGCCACGGGGGCTAAGCCAAGCCTCGGAGGCCAGAGTCCCTAAGAGCTGAAAGAGAAGGGGCAGGGAAGAGAAATGACGGGGGGCAGCAGGCAAGCCTTGGCACTGGCATACCCCCCCCCCCCCCCGTCAGGTTATGGAAGTTAGAGAAAGCTGACCTGAGTCTGCGCGACAGCTGCAACAGGTACGAAAGGGAGACGTGTCAAACGTCTTAAGTAAGAAACTATTTACAACCAACACGAACAGCTGAGAATAAACCATGAACTTTCCCTACAAAGAAATGAGCCAAGGCTTTGCCAAAAGCATATTCCATAAGGCACACACCTATAATAGTACATAATACATACATAATATATATTCTAATATCGATATTTCATATATAATATATATTATATCCATAATATATTATACATATAGTGCATACATACACATATATATGTAAAATATATTCCTTGTTTAAGAAGCAGGAGCCAATGCCATACAGACTTCCCATCATGCCATGGACCTGAAGGGCTCTTACAGGTGAGACATGGAGAGCACATTCATTCATTTATCTTCACTTTTCCAAGTCCCCAGTCTTTAACCAACAAGCAAAAATTCTCACAAAGTACATGCTACACTTGAGATACTGCCAAGAATCATTGCACAAGATGAAGAGATACTTGCAAAGATTATGTTGAAAACTCGCTATCACCAGGCCAGAGAGATGGCTTAGCGCCTGAGGCACTTGCCCTGGAAGCCTAAGGACCAAGGCTTGATTCTTCAAAACCCATTTAGGCCAGATGCACAAGCTGGTCTGTGCATCTGCGGGAGTTCCTTTGCACTGTCTAGAGTCCCTGGTGCACCCATTCTCTCTCCCTCTCTTTCTCTCTCAAATCAATAAATAAATATTTTGATAAAGAAAACTGGCTATCAATGCATCGAGATGTTATGTAAATGTTTGGAATACAAGGCTGCAAGTGAAAGGGGCCTAGAAATAGATACAATCACAGTGCTAATGGTATTTCTGAGTTGGGTGATAGCAGCCAGTGATGAGAAGTGGGAGATGTTTGGATAGACTTTTTATTAACAAATGGACTGGGCAGGGGATTCTCACAGGCAGAGGCTAGGGAGGGTTCTTCAAGAGAGTAGACTCCCACATATGTGTGCAAATTGGGGTCTAGAGTGTGTGCATAAGGAAACTGTTAATTACTCAATTTGACCATATCTGTATATCCATATGGGAGTAGTTACCCCCTCCAGTATTTTTCCTTTCTCTTTGTGTTTGATGTAAAAAAAAAAAATCCAAAGAAAACATTTTATCAGATTCTATGCTTGGGGATAAATGTGTGTGTGTGTGTACATACATACATATATATATAATTAGAGAGCACATGGACAGCTTCCTTGGGTTACTCAAAGTAGAGCAGTCTAGCAAAGGGTTAGTAGTCCTAAGTAGACACTCTGCAAGCAAGAGCCCTTAAGCGCTGAGCCAACACTCTGAATCAAAAGTGTAATTGGACTTCAGTCAGGACTTCAGTTCTCATTAATATGGCTTTGATTCCTTTCCCTATGGGGATTCTTGCTAGCCTGATTTGAGAACCCATGTTCTCATGACAATTGTAAATGAGCCTTTTATGGTATGTATATAAAAACAAAGGGCAAGTATTGGCATTCTGGTTGGAATCACAGCAGAAAAGGAAATAAAAATCTCACTGGGTCACAACATAGACTTTCTGTTCTTATTTAGGGTTTGAAGTTTTCGAGATCTAGTAGTGACTGATGAGTCTACAACATGGGCATGCGTAGTAGAAAGGTTGGACATGATAATATGTATCACATACCTGGAATCAGTCAAGCTCATGGAATCGACACTAACCACCTTCTTATGAGACACTACTGTGAAATACCAGCATGAAGGCGTCTGGCTTGTGAGCCCAGCCTTGTGAGCCCACATAAGCTTTTAGTTCAAGCCAGACCATGGCAGTTATCACATTTACATTGGGAGAAAAATGAAAGAAAGGGTGGGGAAAGGGGAAAGGGCATGAGATTTAGGAACACTGTAAGTAATAGCCAAGAAACCAAGTAAGTGACAGAAAAATGTAGGAAATAGTATGTGGTCATTTTATAGCTATGAACAGAACTTAAAGACTGGTCATTCCCAATGCCAACTTTGTAGCTCATTACTTTCTTGGCTGCATTTGAAAAATAAATGGAATATTTATTTCTCAGAAGCACTGTAATAGCCATACTACTGAACAAAAATGATACCTTGTCCTGCCCCCTTGTTTGCATAATAATGAATGCTGAAAGGTGAAACATGAAGATCATAAATATATATTGTAAGCAAATGAACACGGAAGCAGTGTTTCATAGACAGGCAATGAAGAACAAAAATTGAACCTAGATGAAAAGCTGAAAGGGACACAACTTAGAATAAAGCCTAACATTTTAAAAAATTCCCACCAGGGTTTTAACAAGATGCTCTAGGAAAGGTAAGAACCCAGTCTCCCCCAAGTCAGATACAAGATCCCTCCAGTTTTATTTATTTTTAAAAAAATTTTTTTTTAATTTATTTATTTGAGAGCAACAGACACAGAGAGAAAGACAGATAGAGGGAGAGAGAGAGAATGGGCGCGCCAGGGCTCCCAGCCTCTGCAAACGAACTCCAGACGCGTGCGCCCCCTTGTGCATCTGGCTAACGTGGAACCTGGGGAACCGAGCCTCGAACCGGGGACCTTAGGCTTCACAGGCAAGCGCTTAACCGCTAAACCATCTCTCCAGCCCTCCAGTTTTATTTTATTATTCAAGTAATATCTAAAAATCCAACTGCTTACCATGTTTGTGTCATTTTTTATTTCTAAGGTCATATGCTATAATAGATTGATCACATTATTTTCTCATTCGTATGCCATTAATACCCCATTTTATGCAACTAAATTATCTTTGCTGTGAAACTTACTCTCTTTCAGGAAATTATTTTTATTATTTCATTCCAGCGGGTAGTTCTGTTGTATTAGAAGCAAGAAGCTTCTGACAGCCTCTCTGGGCTTGTCCACTTTCCATATCCCTCAGGGAAGTCCTTGGCAATGAGAGAGGGAGAGAGCACCCCAAACATGGGAGCTTCCTCTAAGTCTCACGTGTTCTTCCATTTCTTTACAAATTAGGAAAATGGATGCCATTTTTAAAGTCTAAGTTTTTCTGTTTTTTTCTCTCTGCTATTTAACAGCAGCATTTACAAACTGTTTGAAAGATGCAGTAAATGGAGGAGGAGCATTAAGTGCAAAGAGAACCAAAAGTACCTCACAATGTTGACACCTACTATGTGCTCAGGCTTACATCCACTTACATCACATCCTTTTTATTTTTTGAGGCAGGGTCTCAGTCTAGCCCAGATTGACCTGGAATTCCCTCTGTAGTCTCAGGCTGGCCTTGAACTCACAGCAATCCTCCCTCTGCCTCCCTAGTGCCAGGATTAAAGGCATGCGCCATCACGCCCAGCTACACTTCATATTTTTAATTAATATCCACACAAACCTCGAGATACCCTATTTTATGGAACAGGAAACTATGACCTGCAGAAGTGAAATCCCACTGGATGCACATTGAGAGCCATGGTCCACCTGCAAGCTGATGGCATTTTGACCTTTTCTACTATCACACATGATGGACAGGGAAGGTAAACTTGAGATAGTGCTGTGAAATCAGGGAATTGAATTTCGGAAGAAAAGATTGAATATCATTGCAATCTTACTTAATGATATGGAATCCTGGAATGTCTAAATGGAATTACAAATATGAGCATCCCATAGATACTGCGATTAGGATGTCCTAAGACAAGAAGTCCAAACACAGAGCATTAATTAATCAGTGATATCCACCGGACCCCTTAGGGGGAGCCCAACACTGAGAAGAAGAGACCCCGGCTTGTGCACAAGAACAGCTGTGCCCACAGAGCTCCTGGACAACCTGGTAGCTCCTTGCCAGCTTTTGTATGGCGATCTCCTCCTGAAAGGGAGGAGGGAGGTTGGTAAACCTCAGATATGCAAGGCCCTCTCCAAGTTCACAGACTAACACCCTGTGGGGAGAGGAGACTGACCAGGTGAGCAGCCTGCCAGTTGTAGGAATGCACATTTTATGAGTTGCCAATCATGCTGGAGTGGGCTCCTCTATGTAACCCCTCACCCATGTTTCTGTCAGTAACCTCAATCAATTCATTGGTGCACCACGTTAGCCTTGGGTGGGATTGTTTCTCTGGGCTGTAGTCAGCGTGCCTCAGCTGGGGTAAATAGATCTATGCCTGCATCTTCTTGTAAGGTATGGGTTCTTTCTGCTTATTTCAAGGTTAACTTTTCAATTCTTTGCCTTTTCTGTGGTATTTGTTCCCAGTGTAAAAACCTCCAAATGTAGTCAAAAACTCTGACATCTGATCTCAAAGCAAAATCTGGGGCATTTAAAATTGTTCAGATATTTTGAGAGATGATCTGATCCCAGATTAGTATTCAATGGAATCTTGAACACACGTGGCAGAAAGTGAGGCGGGCTCCACAGAAGCCAGGAATGGCCTGTGGTACTTTTCATCTGCCTGAGACTCCTTCACACACATTCCAGCCTCCTCAGCGGGCCATCTGTGTAGAACATGCAGCGTCAGGTAGTGCTGCCAAATGGGGAGCTGTTTGTGATGCAAGTGCAAGGCAAAAAAGATTCAGAAGTGATATGGAAGGCTGCTTCTGAAATTAAGTGAACCCAAAGATTGGGTGGTGACACCAACCAAAGCCTTTCCGTGAGTTGGACACCAATTGTGATATGCACACATCTCTTTGTCTTCTCAGTCTGCAGGCACCACAAACCCAAGACTGAGGGCCAACAATCCACTGATACCAACACTTGCAGCTATGATGACCACAACCTTCAGTAACAGATGTCACGTTGGGTCCTCTTTTGATCAGCTCCCTGGCTGTAGGACAGGGTCCTGTTTGGAGATGAGGAGCCGCTACAGTCTTACAGCTCTCCACTGCCTTGGGTTAGCCTCTTCGAGGGCAGACTCTGTTCTCATGCCACTGCTGGAAACACCACCCTCAGTTCCGGTTCATATGGTGAAATGATACGGTCTGTCTTGTCCTGGTATATGGCCAAACCAAACTTAAATCCTCATTTTCCTCACTTCTTTCTCAGATCTGGGAGTCCCTACCCTTCTCTCCATAAGGTCTTTCTTGGATCGATCTGCTTTGCTACATTACCAAAAATGAACACTGCATTAATTTTGTGCTTCCTTCTGTGTGTGTGTGTGTGTGTGTGTGTGTGTGTGTGTGTGTGTAGCCATAATGCATTCGAATTAACAAGATGCTTCTGTTCCTTCATGCTATTGTAGTATATTTTAAATACTCTTTCAATGACTTCGCTGGAAGTTTTAATGAACTGCCTGTTATTTCTGGAACCTAGTTAAGTTTTCTTATAACTGTAATAAATCAAATGTTCATTTCTATACAAGATTGCTTAGGTGACTAGAAGAAATCTTTTAGTTTTGTAGATAAAATCAGTATTCATTTATAATTTCACTCACTTAGAATTCTATAATTTCTTTCCCACCTTGTATAATAGAAAATACATTTTTGCCGGGCGTGGTGGCGCACGCCTTTAATCCCAGCACTTGGGAGGCAGAGGTAGGAGGATCGCTGAGAGTTCGAGCCCACCCTGAGACTACAGAGTGAATTTCAGGTCAGCCTGAGCCAGAGTGAGACCCTGCCTTGAAAAACCAAAAAAAAAAAAAAAAAAAAAAAAAAAAGAAAAGAAAATACATTTTTTATTGTAAAGAATCCTGTGATCAATTTGGCAAATATTTCATTAGTTCTCAACACTATCCATCTTTCATATGTTTGATATTACCCAATTAAAGGCACACTATTATCAAGAGTGTATGCTAAACTATTCCTTAATTCTGGCTACAATTTTACATGCAGCTCCTTCCCATGTGAGATCATGCAGAAGCTGGTAACTGAATAATATTTGGAAATATCTCCTACAATCTGTGGAGGAATAAGAATGTAGGATTGATAATGCAATTGCATATTGTAAATATGTGATGTGATCACTTGATATATGTACGCATAGTATTCTAATTATCACAGTCAAACTAATACGTTCATCGGCACCCATAGTTACTGGTGTGGGGAGGCTAATGAGGATATGTAAGGTCTGGTTGACACATGTGACTTCTTGGGTAAATCCAGCCCATTACTGAAGAATCCGGTAGAGTATTTTACTCCTTATCCCTAATGTCAGACCATCAATATATTCCTCAAATAATGAAAAATGGCACAGAAAACCACAAGAACCTTTCAAAATATCCCATCAAGTGAGAAGGGCTATGGATTTGGGTGGGGAGCAAAATGGATCTGAGAGATTTTCTTGGCATCCAGAGAGTTCCATGGGGATTATGAGGACAAGTTTTAGAGCTCCTGGCTGACCATCAGGGTGAGGATATGCTTTTAGAATGGGAGGGATAATTTAACTATAGATGATTCTGGTGTCCCAAACCATGATTTTTTATTGGCATCTTACTTGTCATAAATAGAACCAGAGCAACAAACACACTTATACATTGTGCTTCTTTCTTTGACCATTTCTAATGTATATTTCATGCTAGGCACAGTGCAAGGCACCGATGACAAAAAAAATGAGTAAGATGCCATCTGTTGTAGATAGCTCCACGTTGCTAGGATGAACATCCTAACTAGGCCCAGATTAGGGGAGGAGGAGATTCATTTGAAGTTTATAGACTCAGAGGAACATTCCATCAGTGGCCAAAGGAGCTGCTTGCAGACGTCCAAGCAGAGAGCAACCATCACAGGCTGATAAGCACCAGAAGCAACAAACACAGGCTGGCAGCAAATAGTAGGGACCCCACCGGAGCTCAGCTACCTCTGCATCCCTTAGGGCTGGAATTCAGATCTGCTGCCAAACACACCTTGGGGCTGGACTCCAAGATCCGCCGCCAGTGACATCTCCACCAGCCAGGTGGCTGGAGACAAGCTTTCAATAAAACAATTGAATCTGGGGCATGGGGTGGGGGAGTCGGTGGCATACATTCAAACTACCACACCATCTCTCTTCTCAACAGTGGCTTCTTGTAAAGCCAAAGATGAGGATAGTACCAGTTGAGGGTACATGCCTAGGACCCCAATGGAAGTAGCTATGGGAGCAAAGGGGACACAGCAAATCAAAGCAAAATGCAGCCATTCTGCACAGCGGAAATAGGAGTGGTAGTGCTGAGCTACGGGATACATGCCTGGTGAGAAATGAAGAAGACTGGATCGGAGAAAATATGCCCATGGAGATAAAGTACAAACACTTCCTTGTGCCGTGTTCCATTCTTCAATGAAATTGGGGGATTAGTAATTCAATTCCACATTCTGTCAGGGGTCTAATGTGCAGCCTGGGTGGTGATGGGAGTCCTCATTTGAATGATGCAGTCATTACCTAGTGTATATCAAATCATCTCATACTATTCCTTGGGCATATAAATCCTTACTTTTCAACAAAATAGTTTAATATTGAAAAGTCACCAAAATCCATACATGGTGGTGATGCACACCTTTAATCCCTCGGTGGCGCACTTGGGAAATAAAGGCAGGATGATCTCTGTGAGCCTGGGAATACATAGTGAGTTTCTTGTCAGCCTGGCCTAGAGGGATACCCTACCTCAAAAACAAAAACAAGGGCTGGAGGGATGGCGTAGCAGTTAAGGCATTTGCCTGCAAAGCCAAAGGACCCAGGTTCAATCCCCCAGGATCCACATTAGCCAGATGTACAAGAGGGTGCATGGCATCTGGAGTTCATTTGCAGTGGCTGGAGGCCCTGGTGCATCCATTCTCTCTCTAACTCTATCCCTCTTTCCCTGTCAAATAAATACAATAAAATATTTTTATAAAATGAGAAAACAAAACAAACAAAACATCAGCCAAATATAGAGGACTCTGTTTCTAAAATCCAAGGTGTAAGGCCACACCTGCCAGTGTTCCTCTTGACTCCCTTTCACTCCCCCCCACCCCCCACCAAGAGCTTTGGATGGAGGACATGTGTATAAAATGCAGAATTATCGATGACCATTTCCCAGAAATGACCCTTCAAGCACTGGGCTGTGATAGATAACAGTAAATAATTCAAAGGGATAACAATTCAGGGTTTTGGGCTCTCTCAGGAGGAAGGGTGGTCAGCTGGGAAGGATAGTTTCAACATTTGCATGGAGTCCAGGATCTGCCTCATACGGGCATTTTGGCATCATGGACCAGCTATCTTTAATCTAATCATCTTTTCAAGATCAGCCCAGTTCCACTTTCAGGCAAAGCTAATCTCAAATCTGAGATCCATAGGAGCTTTCCCTGAAGGTTCCTTATACGGGCGGCCCTTTGCATTAGGGGAATAAGGGTTGTCCCTTCACTGTTGGACATACTTTTTGAAAATGATTAATTGGCAAAACATATATATTTTGGGTATTTGATGTTATAGTTGGATGTATGCATGAACAGTATATTACTTATATAGCCTTAGTTGCTAGAAGGTAGGAGAACACTTCAAATCCATTCTCTTACTAAATTTCAAGTAAACAATGAAGTGTACACTTGTCACCATATTGTACACTAGTTCTCTAATACTGACTCAGTTCCTTCATCTTCTGATTGAGTGTCTGTACCCTTGGACCACTGTCTTCCATTTCATTTTATTTCCCCTTCTCCCCCCGGCAAGTTCCATTCCACTCTGTACTTCCGCGAATCACGTTTATAATCCATGTGTAAGTGAGATCAGGTGTTTCGTGTCTTTCTGTGTCTGGCTTATTTCACTTGGCATAATATCCTCCAGGCCCATCTGCCATGTCTATTCTGTGCAGCTTTCTTGGCAAAGTACTTTTTTAATGAGAGAATATATATGTGTGTTTAAGTATGTAGTGACTCTCCTGAGATTTCTTCTACCATCAGTCCTGGTGATTACCAGAGCACACAGTGGCCTCTGGACAACCCCGGAGCGCCAGTGTAATCATATCGAGTCTTAAAGCATAGACCTGTTTGAACAGAGCAGGTATTGCACGGATTACCAGGAGTGGCTGCCTTCTCCTGAGCTGGCCCCACCAACATGACTCAGTACTCGTCAGCCACAGGAGAGTGCTGACTGGGCATCAAAACAGCATGTGCTGCACAGAAAGTTAGTATACACAGAGCGAGCTTCCATCTAAATAAATGTATAGTACCTTCTTTCAAGTCCCTGCTTTGGGGGGCCTTGGGGTTCTTCTTGGTCTTGGCTTATTCTCAGTATGGATTAACTTTGGAGATCTAGTTTACAGAAGGATTCCATTAATCAAAAAATATATTGTAAAAAAAAAACAGGATGGAAAATAAGATGGTAAGTATAATGATTTTTTTTACAGAAATATTTAATATAGGACTGAAGGGATAGCTAAGTGGTTAAGGCATTTGCCTGCAAAGCCAAAGGACCCAGGTTTGAATCCCCAGGACCCACGTTAGCCAGATGCACAAGGAGGCACATGTGTCTGGAGTTCATTTGCAGTGGCTGGAGGCCCTGGCATGCCCATTCTCTCCCTCTGTCTCTGTCTCCCTCTTTCTCTGCCAGATAAATAAATAAAAGTAAAATATTTTTTAAAAAGAAATATTTAATGCATAGTATAAAAGTTTGAAAGAAAATAGGAAAGGTAACTATGGTCATGGGTGTGCTATTTCTTGGATTTCCACTTTTTGAGTATTTGGTAATGGGACTAATTAGATTCCTATGTAATGAGAGCTGAAGCTTAACCAGCAGCTCACATTAGATGTGGAGAGGGAGTCTTGGTCCCAGCAAAATTCCAAAGCCCTCTTCAGTGCACATAGATGTGAAGGCAGAGAGACAAACGAATCTTCCCAGACTGAAGACACTTGAACTCCCTTCATGCCTAACATATTAAACAAATCTCAATGTTCAGAATAGTGATGTTGAGGAAAGAGAAAGCCAATGGAGTCTATGGATTCCTGCTTCAAATGCCCTTCACGCCCTTCCTTCTTATAGTATTACCCCCATCCCATTGGGGCTGGTGTCCTGCCTCACCAGGGGACTGATGCGCCTGCTCATGTGACTGTATCTAGTTGCACCTGAACCCTCACGTATACATACATAGACATACCTACAACGCTCCACTCTCACCATTTACATCAGTCAACTGGATCAAAATCTAACCCGAGAAAAATTATAGGTGCACAAAGAATGTGGGTGATTTGTTTTCTGTTGATGTTGGATTTTTATTGTTGTTGATAAGTTTTATTGACTTCATTCAATGCTTGTCGAAAATGATCCTATTTCTTGTTCTACAATACTATGAGAAATAAAGCCCTATTGCTTATTCCTCACAGCTTTATTTTCTTTTTGGAGGTTTCTCTTAGTCACTTTATCTGTCCTAGAACTTCACTGACAGAAGGTTAAATGCTCAGTTTTCAGTCTGGGGACACTGGGCTGGGCATATGAGGATATGTTTTTCAGTTGATACATACTATTCGCACAAAACTATGGGGGACAGTACAGTAACTTGCACATGACTTCTGATCACTGTATCATGGGAAAGATTCAGTGAGTATATTATATAACGTCCTTCCAATCGCTTTCTAAGAACAAATACTTACAATAGCTGACAAGGACGCATACATTTTAGAACCTTGGTTTCTTAACAAAGATCATAATCTATTTATGTAATGCAGTAGTCATACTAGGAAACATTTGGACAAAATATCTAAACAAGCTTATCCAAATACTTCCTAGCGGGCTGCCTCTACTACTATACTTCAGATTTAAAAGGAGCCATTGAATACATTCTCCAAGAGCAAAGTGAAATGAAGCAAAACACAGCACCCAAAGCTTCTCAAGGTGGGTGCTAGAGGATAGCTTGAGGCTCTCCAAGGCCAGGCATAGGAAGTCATTCCAAGATTTGGGTGAACTCTTCACAGAGGCAGTGCCTTCCCCACCATCCTATGCTTTGAGCATCTTCTCTGAGTGGCTAGGCAAATGGGTCCAAGCTTTTGGAATGATTTTCACTAGGCATTTACTTATTAATTGTCTGTTCTGTGCCAGGCAATATTCCCGGTAATATATCACTAAATTAAATAGACATGATTTATGCATTAATGAAGTGTATATTCTAACCAATGAACATCAAGCATGAATCTTAATCATCCTGTGATCTGTGAGCCTCTGTAATCCTGTATTTGCCTCAAAATGCTGAGTATATGCCTAATGTTTAAATTACATTTATCTTCAAAATATGCCTTTACTGTCCAAATATTTTTAAATGGCTCTAATGAATAGGTTAACAACACCTAGAACTGTGACTTCAGAGGCAAGGTAAAATAAAGTCAGGCTCTGATAGAGTTTGGATAGATTAAATGAGTTCATTTTTATGTGTGTCAGGTTTGTTTTTGTTTTTTCTATGAAACTGAGTTCAAATTCATGAAGCTGTCATGAGGGTCAAATCAGAATATGTTTATGAAGACCTTGGAATACTACTATAAGACAGTTCTTTCCTACTCTCCCCTAACTCTGAAAGCTCTCCTCCAGAATATGAGTGAGAACTTTGAAGCAGGTTCAAAAGATAAAGAATGGCATGTTTTTGAAAGCTACCAGATCCTAATGGCCAGGAGTTTTTACCTTTTTTTTTTTTTAATGTGAGAGAGCGAATTGGTGTGCCAGGGCTTCCAGCCACTGCAATCGAACTCCAGATGCATGTACTACCTTGACAACCATAACTGCTTTTTTTGAAAACAGAAAAGCTTCTTGAACCCTGTAACATGTTAAAACATCTTTGAGCTTCCTATCTCTAGCCTAAAGTCTCCCTAAGGAGAGGCCAGTGGAGTGCAACACAGAACAGAGCCTGGGAGCTGGTGAGATTTGGATTCAAATCTTGCTTTCTCTGGCTGAGCCACTCTAGGCTTTGCTTAGTTTCAGTGTCCTCATTTGCAAAATAAATAACAATGACAACATGCATCCTCTATTGCATAGAGTCTCTGACACCAAGTAGGCCTTGATCAATAGAATTTTTGATTGACAGATAGTGCAGCCACTACTGGTCAGATCCCGAGATGAGCCTGCAGTCACCGAACCATACTTATGATGCACTGGGATTTAAATAGCACTGATTCTGGCACTTCTTTTTGGGGGCCTGTGGGTGAGGAAAGTATACTGTAAGAAAAGGACACTCAGAACATAGTGATCATCATGTTGCCCCCAAAGGAGCTAAACAGTGACCAGCATCACATGGCACATGTGAGAGGACTTCTAGAAACACGTGGCCGTAGAATCATTGCCCAGTCCGTGTCTGAGGAGAAAGCTCACGCTAGAACCCTGGAAGCCATACCTAGGAGCCCAGGGCAGCAGAAAAACTCATACGTGCTAGCTGTTCATGACTCAGGGTGAGATCACCAACCAGCGGCGACTTTTTGGAAACAGCGACAGACAGACCAGAGCCCAAACCTCCCTGCTCAGAAAATGCTTCCGAAGACCACCTGCAGGTGGCTGGTGCGCAGGGGAAAGCCTGAGAAGTGAAGCGTTAATGTAATCTCCTCTCCTCATCAGCAAAGAGGATGAATACATGGACTTTCCCAGGTTGTGAAATCTGCCAACTGGAGACTCAGCATAGGTAATGGGCTCCTTTTAAAGGTTTTTGATCTTCCTACTGAGTCCAGATGCCACACGGTTAAGGTGAATGTTTTAGGCATTGCTTTGATGGTCCTATCCTATTTGCATCATATTTATCCTTACAGTCACTTTTTTTTTTCCTTGAAGATCTTGTAGGCTAAGTTAGCCTTTCCATCTGTAAAAGATCTACAATCTATTTTTAGGTTCCAAAATCATTTAAACTTCTGTTGGAATATGTTTGCGTGCTTCACATTAATGTCACATAATTAAGTTCTAAAGGCCCTCCCTTTTAGATCTTAAAAAGAATTCTTGAAAACTTTATGTGAAAAAAGAAGCAGCTTAAAATATTTGCCTTTTCCCCTATAGACAAAAAAAGGGTTTAGTTTAACATGTGTGTGTGTGTGTGTGTGTGTGTGTGTGTGTGTGTGTATGTACATTAATTACATGTTTCTGAGTGGAGTTTAAAAGCACATATGCTTATTGAAATTCTACTTAGATCACTATAAAATCTACCCAGAATATTATTAACATTTACATATCTTACTTCTAAGAAGGTTGCACTCCTTTGAGGACTCAGGGAGCTCCAACATTGTTTATCTTAACCTCTCTGGGTTCTCTGTTCATTCTCAGTATCTTTTTTTTTTTTTTCATTGAGACTAAAGTGGTAAAATTAATACCTCACACATTTGAAAAATACTTACAGACTATCTACCACGCCTTAGAAATTGGAAAAGAGGATTGTCCCATATAAACCTGGGGATAAATCTAGGGGTGAGTGGAGTTCCAAATCCTATCCACTAATGTCTTCTAAAATGGTCAACAAAATACCTTACACAGATCAAACATGAAACTTCTATTTTTCAAATACTTTATTTATTTATTTGAGAGAGGGAGTGAGAGAAAGAGGTAGAGAAAAGAGAGAGAGAGAGAGAAAGAAGAGAGAAGAGAGAGAGAATGGGTGCACCAGGGCCTCTAGCTGTTGCAAACAAACTCCAGACACATGCACCACCTTGTGCATCTGGCTTACATGGGTACTGGGGAATTGAACCTATGTCCTTAGGCTTCACAGGTGAGTGTGTCAACCACTAAGCAATCTCTCCAGCCCAAATGTGCAACTTCTTAATCAAGACTCTAACCTTCATCTTGTAAGTGAAGAATAAATCAATCATGAATGTCTGCATTGGCAAAACAGATCTATATTGGCTGTGCATGTCTCATTACTTGTAAACTATGGATAGCTATTAGCATGGGCACCTAGTACCTACAGTATGCCATGAACAATACAGTTAGTCCTGTGTATCTGCAGGTTTCACATCTGTATTTAACCCACCATCAATTGAAAGTAGTTGGGAGTGGGTGGAATTGTGTCTCTACCAAACTTTTGTTTCCTTATCATGATTCTCTGGCAGCCATTTCCAGCCTTTTGACATGGTAACATAACATTGCCAATTACAAAGTTCATGATCAAGAGCTATGCAATCAAAATTCCAAAAATGTAATTGCAAAAGACCCCTCATATTTTAAGTAAATTTATGATTTTGTGCTAGACTGTGTTCTTAGCTACCCTGGCCTACAGGGTTGGGCATACTTGCAACAGTACAGTATCATAACTTTACCTAGATTTTATATTCCACTAAGAATTACATGTGAGTTAGAGATAAAGTTTGTGGGAGGGCTTTACAGGAAATAAGCACACGCTCAACCATTTTGTAAGGGACTTGAGCTTTTGTAGATCTGGGTGCCAGCAGGAGGTCTGAAGCTAAGCCAAAAGGGTCACCAGAGGGTGACTACACTCAGTGCCAACTATAAACAGATCAAGGACATGAGCAGGCAGTGACAATTCTCATACCTCCTCTGGTGTATTACAGCGCAGGGTTCCATGGGAACATGTGGCGGTTGTCATTTACTGTTTGTGTAGGGGTCATGAGCAGGGGGTTCTGGGAGCGCTTCACCCCAGTGCAAAAGCTGGCATTGATCCTTCCGTCTGCATCTTGAAGGTAGTCGCTTACTATCTACCCAGGTCTGAGCTGTGGGTTCATGCTTCATGTCAATCCTACTGTGCTTTTCTAGATCTCTCTTCCTTCTGCCAGTGGGAATCACACCAAAATAAGAAGCTTCTTTGTTATAAACCTACTGTGTTATTATTATTTATAGTAAATTATTTTCCACAATTACTGGTAAAGGGCAGTTGTGGTGTTACCTTACAAATCATGGCTTTTTTTTTTTTTTTTTTTTTTTGTCAAAGAGATGGCTATTTAGAAATGTTTCTGGGCAGAACTCCATTGTCTCATTCCAACACTGGGTTTCTTGGCTTAAACACAAAGGGTCTATATTTGGAGAAACAATAATCCTGCTCTCCATGAAAGTTTACAGCAGCATTTGCTTTAGGGGATATGGTAAAATCACCTTTCTGCTAGTCTCTGGAGGAGAACAATTACATCTGACTGTGTCCTCTAACTGTGACCTTCCTTCTGGTTCTAGAATTAGTCTGTTTCCCCAGTTTGTGGTTGAGTTTTTCCTTTTACATTTCTTCCATCCCAAGGTTCCTGTGCAGGCTGAAGGTAAAGTGGAAGATGGGGTTGCAACCAACATGTCCAAAACTGACATAAGATTAAGGCTTACAGTTTTTTTTTTTTCAAGTGTTGAAAAGTATCTTTCGCAATAGATATCTGAATATTCCAAATAGCTAATCTGGATTCTTAACAACTTATTTATTTTAAAATCAAATGCCTTGGAAGAAACACAATTTGTCTCATAAAGAATACCCATTTTCTTCCACAGAATGCCTTATTATTGTCACAGTAAGCGTGCCGTCAGCCTCTCCCAAGCTTTGAGGTGAGTTCCGCCCTTGTGCGCCATGTTGCTCATTTGGTTTCTTAGCAGGCTTGGTCCCGAAGTAACTAATGCGTGAGTCTCCAATTAGCACCTCTTTCTATGGACTTAATAGTGATCTCAGATGAGCAATTGAGGTTCAATGAGAAATACTGGCTGTGTATTAGGCATACTTCTGAATTCCCAGAACTGAATACATTTTCTTAATCTAAAAGCTCTAGTTGGGCTGTTTTGTTCAAGAAAAACCCAATAGTACAATGATTTCCAGCCTCACCTCCAACAGCTTACCCAACACACTCATTCCTCTCTGAACACCGCCCCCCATATGTGAAATTAAATTAGAGAGTCATGGATCAAGAGATGGATCAGGGTCACATGAAATGAAGCTGGCAAGAGGGAAGTTGCAGTCTGTATAAACTTTAAGAAAAACTGGAGTTGCGGGTTAGCTCTCAGGTGCTGTTCACAGAGACCCTTGACCAAATACTGCCCCAGGATGTAGGTCAAGGTCAAGGGAAGGCAGAGGAGGGGCACAATGCTGACATTTATAAAGCACAGAGGGAACCAGGGAAGTAAACCATGGACAAAAAGGAGAAAAGTAAAGAATAGTCACACGTTGTACTTTTTTTCATTCTAATATGATGAACAATGATGGTAAAGACAGGTAGGACGCATGTTGGGTGTAACAGCCCCTATACACTTAGGACTTCCTATTCTCACTTACGGCACAAGTTCTAACATAGTTTTTAAAAAACATTTTCATTGTTCTTTGTGCTGAAAATAATAGCAGAAAAGACGGGTATATGGATATATTGGTACCTCAAGATGGGAGTGAATGGGACTAGAGTGAAACTCGACTTTGAAAGACCAAGAAGGAAAAATTAAAAATAAATAAATACATTGAATAAAGTATCTCCCATCAAGAGCAGGTTGGGAATACAGCAATGTTCTTAAGCCCTGACTAAACTGTTCCTATATTTTCCTTCAAACAGAATCACACTTTTAGAAATTAACAGGCACTATACATGATCAACATCTGATCTCCCACTTTTTTTTTTTTTTTTTTGGAAATAGATGATCACTTTGAGCGGAACTCTTTCTAAGTGGTTCATAGTGCTATAGGGCTGGCGATCAAATGGGCGGCCCCATGTCTGCTGTACGAGTCCATACCTCTGGGCTCACCAGCCTCAGCCCGCAGCTGTTCCTTCAAACTGCAGGTCTAGACAGCAGCAGGCAGCTGCTGCTCTCCCAGTTCTCGGGACACCGTGTTGCCCACAGCACTTGACTGCATAGAGGGTTTTAATTTCTCCTTTGCTAAGATGCTGAAGGCTCTTCCAGATAAATATATTTCATAAATAAGTTAAAGACATGATACTCCAATAATGGAAATCCTTACAAGCTTGCAAATGAGAAATTGATTTTTTTAAAAAAAATCTATTTCTATTAGATGACTTTGCTCCTTCCAGCCTCTTTGTAAGTTGAAAGCTGCACATCGCAAGGCTCTGTATTCAGTCTGCACAAACTGATGAGCAGCAGCACTGGATACAGCAGGGAGCGGAGTCATTTCTTAAACCGCGGCCTTGCTGGTTCTGTTTCTTTCATGGTAAACAATGAGAAAGCAAATGAATGTGAGCACTCAGGAAATGTCACTGATATTCCGAACATGTTGAAAATAAACCGCTGTCTTATTTCACCTTGCATGAAATTCACTAGATTAGAAGAAATTTTCACTTTCTATTCATGGATTGTTAACACATTGTGGGGCAGCCTCAGGGTGGCCTCAAGCCCATGCTGATCCTCCTACCTCTGCCTCCCGGGTTCTGGGATTAAAAGCATGCGTCACTGTGGTGATTGGATTCAGGTGTCCCCCATAAACTTAGGTGTTTGGATGCTAGGTTCCAAGATGATGGAGATTTGGGAATTAATGTCTCTTGGAAGCAGTGTATTTTGGGGGGCAGGCTTATGGGTGTTGGAGCCAGTTTCCCCATGCCAGTGTTTGGCACACTCTCCTGTTGCTATTGTCCACCTTATGTTAGCCAGGGGGTGATGTCCACCCTCTGCTCATGCCATCATTTTTCCCTGCCATCGTGGAGCTTCCCTGTGAGCCCTGTAAGCCAAAATAAACCTCTTTTTCCCACAAGCTGCTCTTAGTTGGGTGATTTCTACCAGCAATGTGAGCTGGACTGCAAAAGCCACCATACCCAGTTGAAAAGTTCTTAAAAATATTTTTGTTTTTAAATTTTTATTTATTTGAGAGAGAGAGAGAGAGAGAGAGAGAGAGGCAAATAATGAAAATAGGCATGCCAGGTCCTCCAGCTGCTGCAAACAAACTCCAGACGCAGGTGCCACCTTGTGCATCTGCCTTACATGGGTCCTGGAGTATCAAACCTGGGACCTTTGGCTTTTCAGACAAGCGCCTTAACTGCTAAGCTATCTCTCCAGCCCTGAAAAGTGCTTTTTAAATGATCAATTTTAGTTGTGATCTTATTTGCATGTTTCATCACTTTTAGTCTGAAGTAATTCTTTTAGTCAAAAATATTTATGGGCTGAAGAGATGACTAAGTGGTTAAAGCTGCTTGCTTGTAAAGATTATCAGCCTGACTTCGATTCCCTACTACACATGTAAAGCTAGATGCACAAGCGGTGCATGCATCTGGAGTTTGTAGTGAAAAGAGGTCCTTGCATGCCCACTCTCATTCTTTCTCTCTCTGCTTGCAAATAAATACATAAATAAAAATATTTAAAAGAAACATATTCAGCATAGCTCTTTGGGGCTGTGGAAAACAGAGATGAATTACAAAGGCTCCAAGGCTCATGAACAAGTGGTAGGTTTGGAGAGAGCGGAAAGCAAGGGCAGATGAGGCCAGAGGTTAAGGCCACATCTTGACTCTCTTATAGGTGGACGGCAGCTTGGCACACGAGGCACTGTTTACACTATGCTTTCTTTGCACGTGCGTTATCTTGTGAAGTACACGTTGAAGGGAAAGGTCTGTGATTTCTTCAATTCTGGAAGAACATTCCATGCTCTTACGCTAAGAAAAGATGTTTCCCCTGTTGGATACATAGCTGCAATCAGAACAATTGAGGATTCTTTTTCACTGAACACTTCCATGGACCACTGTATGAAGCAACCATGTTTTGCTTCAGAAAATATTCCTAAAAGCTGCGATAACTTCTCATCACCAAAATATTCTTACTGGTTATTTTTTTAAAAAATATTTTTCTATTTATTTATAAGCAGAGAAAGACACAGAGAGAATGGGCTTGCCAGGGACTCTAGCCACTGCAAGTGAACTCCAGATGCATGCACCACTTTCGGCATCTCGCTTTAAATGGGTACTGGGGCATCAAACTCAGGTTGTTAGGTGTTGTAGGCAATCGCCTTAACCACTAAGCCATCTCTCCAGCCCCTTACTAGTTATTTTATTGTTTTCTTTCCTTTAAGTACGTGCATTTTTGCTCTAATCAGAAAAAAAAAAAAAACCAAACACAATATGTTCTTTTTTTCCAGGTTCTAGATGGCACTTTGCTGGAGAAGATTCTCTTTCAAGTTGGACTTATCTGTGTCAGGGCATTTTGTGCCTGAATTTTTACCCAGAGAAACTGAAACGTGCCTTTCTTACTACCCCCTTCCTGCTACGACTCTTTTCTCCAATTTCTACACAACTCTGGGATGCAGATCAAGGTCAAGAGATGGCGTCATTGAAACAAGAAGAAAATAAGAAACCTGCCAGTTTCCTGTGTTTTTTTGCATGAATACTTTCTGACCCACGTGATGCTTTTCGCTATGCAGACTCGTTCTTGCCAGATGAGTCACTCCAAGTGGTGGTGTTAATTTATTTGAGCAGACATGTGGCAGCATGGCTCTCTCCCTCCATGAAAACAAACAAAACACTCTGCCTGGATAAGTGTGTGAATACCTGTAGTTGGCTTCAGAGACAATTTTGTTTTGGAATATCTCACTCAGATCAAAGGAACAACAAAGTTTGTAATAATAAACAACAAAAATTGCACGAAGAATGATCTATTCATTGAACCAGATTTATCAGGAATCTACTCAAAGCCCTTTCTCAAGTAAGAACATTCTTTGGGGGTAATAACAATTCTAAGCCAATTAAATTAAGTTCTAAAATGTTTAGATTCTACTTATTAGAATTGAAATTCTGAACCCACACTAATAATTTGCTTTTAATCTCCTCGTAAAGTGAGCCATTTTGCTGGTGGATATTTTCAAAACATGATAGGCTATATGGGAATATACATAAATAGGAATCCTATGAACACCCAAGGAAAAGTAAATATAATTTAAAATGTTATTTTTGAGAAGTTTTTCATGAGTGTACTGTCAGGGATAACTGGTTTTAGAGAAACAGGGTATTTGGTATAAAGAGTACTACTCCATGGGGGAAATTTCATGACTACGTAACATGGATAAATGCTTGATTTATTAATTAAAATTCATGTGAACCTCATTAGTAGAACCATCAATGCTGCTGAACATTTTCATTTGTACTGAAGGACAAAGATAGCTTTATACAGGCAGCCATCCAGGGGTAAAGGCCCAAGGAGAATGTGGATGCCATCTTGTCTGCCCTGGCAGGAATAGAACTAACATCTGATTCAATCTCACCCAAGATGGCTTCAGGCAATTCTTCAGCATGAGCACTTACTGCTCCTTCCTCAGCCTAGCACAGCTGGGTGGGCTGGCCCCTCCTGAGTCAGCCTCTGGGGTCCACCAACCAATCAGTTCTGTCCCTTATACACCTGAGTCTGGTGACAAGGCTCATCCTGATTGGATGTCTGAACCATATAAATAGGCTCCACACATGTATATCTCTCTTGAGTTTTTCATTTTTCTTCCCCTGGTGCCTTATTCCCCAGATGTTTGCTTTGGTAAGTACTCCCCTCTCAGCCTGGCTGGGAAGGGGAAAAAAAGTCATCTTCTCCTTCTTCTCCTCCTCTTCCTCTTCCTCCCCTTCCCCCTCTGCCTTTCTTCTTTTTCTTCTTTTTAACACATATGACCTATCTCTTTTTAGGTCCTGAGTTCTTTTTCTTTCTTTTTTTTTTTTTTTAAGATTTTTTATTGGTTTGTTTTTTTGAGGTAGGGTCTTGCTGTAGCCCAGGCTGACCTAGAATTCACTATGTAGTCTCAGGGTGGCCTTGAACTCACAGTGATCCTCCTACCTCTGCCTCTCGATTATCTGAATTAAAGGTGTGAGCCACCATGCCCAGCCAAGCCTGAGTTCTTTACTATCCAATCTCAGTCTTTTTTTAAAAAATATTTTTTAAAATTTTTTTATTTATTTATTTGAGAGCAACAGACACAGAGAGAAAAACAGATAGAGGGAGAGAGAGAGAATGGGCGCGCCAGGGCCTCCAGCCTCTGCAAACGAACTCCAGACACGTGTGCCCCCTTGTGCATCTGGCTAACATGGGACCTGGGGAACAGAGCCTCGAACTGGGGTTCTTAGGCTTTACAGGCAAGCACTTAATCGCTAAGCCATCTCTCCAGCCCCCAATCTCAGTCTTTTGCTGACCGGCTCTGTGAAGGGCTTGTGCTCTTGGGCTTTGCTTCCCACACGTGTGCGTGTGCACTTTCTCCAGAGACGTTTTCCTAGGATATTTCTCTGTAAAGGAGATTCTCCCCATCTTCCCTCAACCTCTCCAGCTGGGTAAGTGGATGAATTCCCTTGTGGCTTACTGTTATGCCTAGATATCTTTATACATGCTGCTGGCCCTTGCCAGAACATTGTTTGCCACCCAATCCTCTCGTGCATTTATACTCATAGTTAATTTTTTTTATAGTCACCCCTTCTGAAGAACATTCTATGACCTACTTGTCCAAACTCCACCTTCCTTTACTCTGTTGTCTTTCCAAGTTTATGTTTTCAGCTGTCATGTAACACAATTGCACTCCTCTTCTTTGGTGAATTAGTAATAAAGATGATATTAACAAGGCTGAAATGTTAATGCTACTGATAACAAGGAGCAGAGCCAAGATATTAGGCCACACTTTCTTACTCTAGGGCAATCAGTAAGCCCTCTTTAAGTAACTGACTTCATACATGCTTGCTTGAACTGGATGCCTTTTACTTCTGTTGGGCACAATGTCCCATTCTGTTTCTTTTTTTTTTTTCTTCTCTTCAAGCATCTATTCATCCCCTGAAGTACTTTTCAACTTTCTTGCCTGCCTTATTTGTCCTTTACATGATTATGTGTTTTGCTATTATTGGTTTTATTCTCAGGTATAGCCATTATACATATAGTTGCAGTCACATGCTACTTACCTGTAACTGCTATCTACAAATTATCCCAGTCCTCAGTGTAGCAATCCTGAAAGCAAGGTATGGCATAGTCAGCAGACATTATAAAGTGCACTGGTGGTAACTGGAGTCTGGAGAGAAGCCCACTTTGGGGGTAATAACATAGGGGCAAGGGGAATGATGGAATATGTCAGGCTATACCCAATATGAGGCATAATATGGTCTGATAATCATGTGTGTGGCCAGTAGTATCAATAATACTCCTAAGGGGGGCGGTGACAGAATCCAATGACTAACTCAAGGGAAACAGATAAAGTGAAGGCCAAAAGTTACTGTCAGGCACCAACAGTAGAATTCCAACCCACAGTAGAGGGAATGGCAAGGGCATGGGGAAATGCTTGGAGATATTACTAAGATACAGAATTTCTCATGGGCATTATGGCAGAAGGCTGGTTATCGGAACCAAGGCACTGAATGAAAGTTGAAATTATGGCAATTTTGATTAAGTGCATACCGTAGACCAGGTTCTGGTAGATATTTTTTACACATATATTTAGTAAACAATAAGTGAATGAATGGTGACCTACTTACTCTGAAAACAACCCAATATATGACCAAATACCAACTAATATCAGTATTATTATTCCTATTCTATAAACAAAGAGAGGATTATAAAATTAAGTGGTAGAGCCAGAATTTAACCCCAGGCCTGTCAGACTGCCAGAGTTGGTGTACTTTCCAAGTACTAATTAGCACTGACGTTTATTAGCATCTATGTAATTTGTAGTAATTGAGTACTTGAGACCAGAAGCTATAACTTTTATACTCATAGTATCATATTATATGTAGAATATGTGTGACTAAGAATCATTTCATTAGGGCTGGAGAGATGGCTTAAGGTGCTTGCTGGCAAAGCCAAAGGCCCCAGGTTTAATCACCCAGTATCCCACATAAGTCAGATGCACAAGGTGGTGCATGTGTCTTCAGTTTGTTTGCAGTGGCTAGAGGTCCTGGCAGGCCCATTCTCTCTCTCTCATTTTGCTTCTTTCTCAAATAAATAAAATTTTAAAAATACAAAAAAGAATGATTTTATTAAAATTTTAAAAATTGACATTCTAAATATCAAAGAAAGATAGACCCAAATCTCGTAACAAAGACAAAAATGTCAGTTGGAATCCTAGCATGTCATTCACTTGGTAGAATCCTAAGCTCCATCTGATCACCATCCAGCACTAAAATAAATGATGCAAAGGTACTTTTAAAAACATTTAGGACAGCCCATCTGCACAATGACAGTCACAAATGTCTACAGAAGATTTAGGTGATGTGTATGTGTATGTGTATATTTTGAGTCATAGTTGAGAAGAGACAACATAAACACTTTATAAAATATTGTATCAAGGAACCGACAGATGGCCATTTTTACTGATAGAAACTACAGTGATGTTACTCTACTTTTCCCTGGATGTCTATCTTTGTAACACAAACATGAAGTGAACAACCACGAAAACATGATTTAGCACATGAAAGCTCCTGGCAAGAACTCCACTTTGTACTAAATCCAACTCAACAAATGCTCCCATGGAGCTGAAATGGATTTTTAGGAATGTTCAGTGTGATCTGACTTGAGCATCTGGTCAACCTCTTTCAGTGGAGGTTAGGAGTTAAAATTAAGCAGTACCACTCTGAATTTATTTGCATAAATCAAACTTCACATTTTGTATTATCTACAGAAGCTTCCTTTGGCTGCCTGACAAGAGAATATCCTCAAAGGGCTCTGGTTGGCAAAGCCATCAACTATTAACAGCAACAGTAATTAGAAACTCTTAGTGATGATTTCATAATTAAGTGGACCAGTGTTTACTGACTTTCGAGACAGTGCATCCTAAGACAAAGGATCTTAGACTTTGGGATTTTCATGTACTGGGAACAATTTCAAAAAAAATCTTGGAGTAAAACTAGAGATTAACACCTTTTAACTGCTACATGAAAGCATTCAGCATTTCCATCATTTCATTAAAACAGCTGACCTTTTTAAACATCAAAAGGAAGAAAAGTCCCAAATCTCATAATGCACACAGAAATGGCAATTGGAACCCCAACATAATGTTCTTCCTGTGGAATCATGAACTCCATCCAATCGCCATTCAGAAAACATTTTGGAAGCCATGTTTGATGATCACAGATGGTGGTAAATTTATCCTGAAAGTGCATGCCATGGGCTTTGGCATTCATGCTATTTACTGTGTGCATTTTTCTAGCTAGTAACTGTGATGTCTTAAAAACCCAGATCTATAAAATTCTGAGTTTTTTGTAATCAAGGGGGACATAACTGTCATGGTTATATATTTTCCTTTTAAATTGTGTAAAAATTGAGGGCTGCAGATGGCTCAGCTCATGAAGTACTTGTCAGTGCAAGCACAGGAACTTGAGTTCAAGTCCCCAGTGCCTCCATAAAATGCTGGGCACGGCGGAATGCACCCGTACTTCCAGTGCTGGGGATCAGACCGAGGATCTTCAAAGTCTGTGACCTACTAGATAGCTGAATGGATGAACTCTGGTCTCAATGGGAGACTGTCTCAATTAGTAAGGCAGAAATTGACGGAGGAAGAAACCCAACAATGACCTCTGGCCTCCTGCACACTTGCATACACATGTGCAACCACACACATACAAGCATGAACACACACGTAGCACACACAGAAAGACACCTGAAAAAAATGATTGTAAATAAAATTATGTAGCTGTCACATTTACTTTAGGGTTATTTGCATTCTATCTTCGGTTCTGGTAACCTCGACTCACCTGTTCTCTCTCACACACATGATTTCCCCTGTCAGAAATATGTTTTCAGATCCTCTTTATTAAGAACACTTCCAATTAAAACACGGAAATGATTTGTCCTCTTTTGTTTAGTCTTTCCAGGCACCTGGCTACAAAGCCAAGGTATTTGGTAAGATATCTATCTATAGTAAGTAGTGGTCAACAGCAAACCTGTTTCATGTTGATGATAAAACTAGCACACTATGATTTGTACTTTTATAGAGTAACCATAATATGTCAGAAGCTCTTGCAGAATAAGTTGCTCGTCACCTAAAATCACGGAGATATAGTGTGATTGGTATAATAATTTCTGCTTACTATGTGAAAGCAAAGCCCAGCATTCAGACAGTGATTAGCTTAAGGTCATGCAACAGGTGTTGCTGAACTCAAATTTGTCTTATTCCAGAACTTGAGTTCTTTCCAGTCCATTGTGCTGCCTCTGAGCTCGATGGAAATTACAGGCTACTGAGTGTGCATTTTTGTGCTTTCATGGGCCTGTCTACATCTTCAACTTCCCTTCTGTCCCGAATCCATTTTGTCAAGCAACCATATTTGTCAGAGTCACAAGTGATCGCCATCTTGCCATCTCAGCGATCATTTATTGAATCTTATCTTTCTAGAACTATTATATGTTTTGGACACATGTGTGTAGTCTTTCCTTGCCCAGATTCCTCTTTCTGTGACACCATGACAGGATATTGACAGTTGGCAAGTAGCTTTTCTTGATGAATTAATTGTTGAATGGATAGATGAATGAATAAGTGAATAAGTTTCATTTTATTTTGAATTAACAGATATTTATACTTATGGATAAGTCACTAATTTTGTTAAAATTTGTATACATTATCTTATCTCATTTTCACAATAACATAATTCTCAGATTAAGAACTCACTTGCTCAGTGTTCCACAACTAGTAATTAGTGGAGTCAAGCTCAAAGGACTTTCACCATTAGTTTAGAGGACCTCAGTTCCATTCCCCAGGACCCACATAAGCCATACATACAAGGTGGCATATGCACCTGGAGTTCGTTTGCAGTGGCTGGAGACCCTGGCATGCCCATTCTCTCTCTCTGTCTCTCTCTCTTTCTGCCTCTTTCCTACTCTTAAATAAATAAATAAAATATTTTAAATACAGCAACACTGGAAAACAGTTTGGTTGTTCCTTAGAAGTTTACATGTAGAGAGACACATGATCAGTAAATTCCAGGAATTCTCCTCATACATTTGCATTTCTTGGGAGGCCATGAGATCTAGACCTCTGTCTTTACTATAATATACTTTAAATGATATTATAGTCAGGTATGATTACCTTTATTTTATAGATGAAACAATGGAGATATTGTTATAGTTAGTCACTTTGGAAGCCAATATGATTAACAGTTGGCTCACTTATTTTTGATTCCTAAGAGTAAGTATTCATTTTAACGTAAGGATGAATGTGCTGACAAGATGCCAAGACAATTCAATTTAACAAACTGTACTGAGACAATGGGGTATTCATGTACAAGAGAATAAATTTAGATCTTTCTTTCTCATCATATGAAGAAATTAATTCAAAATGTACTAAAGCTCCAAATGTAAGAGCTAAAATCTATGAGACTTCTAGAAAAAAACTGACTATATGCATGTGTGTGTGTGTGTGTGTGTGTATGTGTATGTATATATATACATATATACATATATATATATATATATATATATATATATATATATATCTACGTATGTATGTATGTATCCTCGTGACATTGGAATAGGCAATGTTTTCTTGGAAATGGCATCTGAAGAAACAAAGAACAATGGACAAATTGGACTTCATTAAATAAAAAAAAAAATGTGCTTCAAAGCATACTATCAAGACAATGAAGACAGCTCAACCAGTGGGAGAAAATATTTGCAAGTAATTTAGTTGAT
Source organism: Jaculus jaculus (assembly GCF_020740685.1). Taxonomy (NCBI): domain Eukaryota; kingdom Metazoa; phylum Chordata; class Mammalia; order Rodentia; family Dipodidae; genus Jaculus; species Jaculus jaculus. The sequence continues at coordinate 15,459,685 of NC_059108.1, forward strand.
AAGATTTTAGAATCCAGAAACATAAAGAACTCTTACAACTTAACAAATAACCCAGTTTAAAAACAGAGGATTTGAATGTACATTTTCCCAAAGAAGCTCAACTAAAGTTCATGACATACTCCTCAGCGACATTACTTACTAAGGGTATGCAGAATGAACCACAAGGAGTCACCACTTCACAATCACTAGGATAGCTGTAATTTAAAAATTTAAAGCTGGAAAGATGACAAGCAGGTAAGAGTGCTTGCTGTAGGCCTGAAAGCTCAAGAGGGCTCGAGATCAACTGAGTTTGACTTCTCAGCACCCACATAAAAGCTGGGCATGGCCATACATGTCCATAACCCCAGTTCTGTGGGAAACAGAGACTGGAAAAGTACTGGGGTTCAAACAAACAGGAAATCTGGGTTCAGTGTTTCAGTGACAGACTCTGTCTCAAGGAAGTGTGTGAACCTACTCCTGGCAAAAATTGATTCCTTAAATGATGAATTAAATAATATAATACCGCCACACTGTAAAACAGTTTGGTTGTTCCCTAAAAAGTTACATGTAGAGATACACATGATCAGTAAATTCCAGGAATTCTCCTCATACATTTGAACCTATAGCATAGCCCATCGACATAAAATGTCCATGGTAGATGAAGTCATAGAAAAAGTGGCTTAGTGTATGCTCAGTGCTCAGGCGTGAGGAGGGAGAAATAAGATATAGATGCTAATTGGCATGGGGTTTCTTTGGGGGGGGGGATGAAATGTTATGCAATTAAGCACCGGGAGCAGTTGTGCAACTTTGTGAATATAATAAAAACTCACTTAAGTGTGTACTTCATAAGGGTGCATGTTGGGTGAATTCTACCTCAATAGTTTTTTTTTTTTAATTTTTTGTTTGTTTATTTTTATTTATTTATTTGAGAGCGACAGACAGAGAGAGAAAGAGGCAGAGAGACAGAGAGGAGAGTGGGCGCTCCAGGGCTTCCAGCCACTGCAAATGAACTCCAGACGCGTGCACCCCCTTGTGCATCTGGCTAATGTGGGTCCTGGGGAATCGAGCCTCGAACCGGGGGTCCGTATGCTTCACAGGCAAGTGCTTAACTGCTAAGCCATCTCTCCATCCTGACCTCAATGGTTTTTAAATGAATATGATTTTAACAATAAATATTAATCCCCTATACAACTAGAGTGGCCGCACTGTGGAACAGGAAGAGCATTTAGTCAAGGCGACGTGGGGATCTGTGATAGCTCTGTAATCAAGGCATGCTCTGGTTTTCCATGAGGGTTTGGAACACGAAGGGTTGGGCTCCTTGAAGACCTCTAAGGTCACCTCTTGGAATGTCTGAATAAACCTCAGTAGAGTCAATGCGCACATTGTACTCATTACTGTATTTCTAACACAGCCGACGCTCTGTACCTCAGTAGGCGAGAGCACAACTCACCAAAGAGCGTGTGGTCCTAGCACAAAGCTCTACTTCACCGCTTGCTAAATGCCTGACCTCAGAAAAACTATTTTATTTATACTATGTCATAGACTTTTCTTCTATAAAATCGGATGAGAGTGGTGCCTACTACTATAAATAGCAAATTAATTTATGCATAAAAACACTAATGATAGACCATGTCCACAAGGACTTAAAACAGAACAATGGCATTATAACCTTTGGCTGCTGCTAAAATGCAAGACTGTAGCTGGAGGTGTACTTAGTGACTTGAGGACTGTTGGCTTTTTTGATTGGGTTTAGTCCTTACACAAGGTCCAGGGGGACCTATTTTACATGAGAAGAGGTGTGTCTACTGAGTTACTTAAGACAGGAGCTGAGGGCTGCCTGTCTCTAAGTATGCTCTTCCTTCCTTCTCAGAGTCCACATGCCAGAGATCCAGGTACTGTGTGATAGATGTCACAGGGCTTCTTGGAGTTGGGCATATGGAGGAATTAGCTATCATGTATGAGAAAGCGCAGGGAGCATAGCCCTGTGGCATTCTTATGACTATAAGGCCAATGTTTCCAAGTCTTCCTTCCACCTCACCTTGGATAATTTTGTTTTCTAATACCTGAAACTTCTCCAGATATCTTTATGCAATTATGTATTTTATAATATACATATATTATACTTCTCTAAATCACACCTGCCCAGTGATGTCTTTAAATGCTCCAAAAAGATCAATTTCTCATCCATCCATACTTTCCCACAAAACAAAGTATTGCTTTGCAGCTCAGTCTTGTCTCACTTTTGAGAGCCGAGGCTGGCCCCAAACTTGGAATCCTACTAATGGAGTCTCCACCTGCTAGCATTATGGCTTTGATGGGGGGTGGGGGTGGCGGTATTCTAAGCCAATGCAAAGCCATAACACTCTGAACTGTTTATACAAATGAATACATATTCGTTCTTCCATTATAAACATATCCATCAAGGTTAGCTCATGGGCTAATCATACTTACAACTCCTTGTATATATGAATATATATTACAGATGTTAGAGGTACTTAAAAGCCATAGGAAGAACTTTTGGAGATCATTAAATATTGTATGATTAAAAATAATGTTTCTGGGGCTGGAGAGATGGCTTAGCGGTTAAGCGCTTGCCTGTGAAGCCTAAGGACCCCGGTTCAAGGCTCGGTTCCCCAGGTCCCACGTTAGCCAGATGCACAAGGGGGCGCACGCGTCTGGAGTTCGTTTGCGGTGGCTGGAAGCCCTGGCGCGCCCATTCTATCTCTCTCCCTCTATCTGTCTTTCTCCCTGTGTCTGTCGCTCTCAAATAAATAAATAAAAAATGAACAACAACAACAACAAAAAATTAAAAAAAAAAACAAACTGTAGTTTGCTTCTTTAAAAAAAAAAATAAATAATGTTTCTGGAACTGGAGAGTTAAAGCACTTGCCTGTGAAGCCTAAGGACCCAGGTTAGATTCTCCAGGTCCTACATGAGCCAGATACACAAAGTGATGCATATGTCTGGCATTCGTTTGCAGTGGCTAGAGGCCCTAGCACACCCATTTTCTCTGTCTGTCTGTCTGTCTCAAATAAAAATAAATAAAAAATAATGTTTCTGGCCTGGAGAGATGGCTTAGCAGTTAAGGCACTTTCCTGCAAAGCCTAAGGACATAGGTTCAGTTCCTTAGTACCCACATAAAACAGATGTACAATGTGGCACATGCATCTGGAGTTCATTTGCAGTGGTTTGAAGCCCTGTTGTGCCCATTCTATCTTCCTCTTAAATAAATAAAAATATTTTAAAAAGAAAAATAATGTTTCTACTCTTTAAAGTTGAATATTTCCAGGTCAGGTTGGATTTTCCCTCTGTGCTTTTGAACACAGCATTTCTGATACCTAAAGCTCCTGATTTCTTTAATTTTTACAAATGATTGTTGTAACAAACACAGAAAGCGGACTCTCTAAGCACTTACTCTGTGCTAGTACTGTTCTCTTATCTATGCTATCTTATTTACTATCCCCTTCAAAAGCTATTGTACCCATTTTTCAGATGAGGAAACTGAGTTGGCGTATGGAAGCATACTGCCTAAAGTCATACAACCAGGAGGTAGTAAAGAAAAATCAAAGGACAAAGGTTTGCTTCTTTCTGGACCAAACCCCTGAGCATCAGTCCATGTGGCTCATGTGTGTCTCTAGCCATGTCCAAACTCATCTCTGGGATGCCCTCTATACATAATCCTTGATGACAGGATCTTTTCTTCTCTTTTCTTTCAGAATTTATAAACTCAATTTGTAGAACATACATTCTCAATTTTGGATAAATTTTGTTACCTGCAAGTATTATTGAGAATGCATATTATTTTTTAAACAGGTAAACTTATTTCATTAGAAAGAAAAGATTTCATCCTCTAATACTTTTTTTTTTTAATTCTTCTGCTATGAGTTGCGAGCATAAGAATGCTCTGAATCAGCTGGCATGTGTAAGTAGATACTATCAATTCACCACCCATCAGTTAAAGCGTTGATATTAGCATGTTGACAACTCCCTAAGGAAGAGCATTTCTCCCTCTAGGATCAACTTCATTTAACAGTTTTACATAACTCCTCACGGCTCTATCCAACCTCTTCACTTACACAACACTCCGAACCAGGTGATGAGAAACAAAGGTGGCTTGTATTTCCTCCTAATGTACAGGTAAACTGTTCACATCCTTAGCAACACGAGCCTTCGGAACAACACCAGAGATAAACCCGTGTCCCACCGCTAGGGGAGCCCTGTTTGCTCGCTGGTGTTTACGCTGCTCTGCACTTCGTTTGCTGAGAATCTTAAACCACTGTAAGTACATTGTACCTGATATTTTCACTTCCTAACAAATGAGCTGGAAAGGGTATACATTTGAGACTCAGAAAGTCATGTTTTCTTCAAATAAAACTTACCAACTTACACTCGCTCATAAAAATGTCAAGCATCTGAAAGCCGGCACCAGTGCTGGGGTTGCAGGGATGCCCCAGCCGCTGAGGAACGTGCAGACGTGACATGAACGCCGCGGACACGCGGTCTGCGGTTCAGAAGCAGGACCTGGAAAGTCTTCTATTTTGGTTCACGTTCACAGAGATGATTAATTTTCTTCTTCACAAACCAGTCCTTCCAGAAGTTTAAAAGCAGAAACTGCCGTCTTCAAAACCATAAAATATAGATCACATTCCTACTAGCTTAAACCAATATTCTAGTTCTTTAATAGATATGCAACTCAAACAAGGTGTTTGTAGACGTTGAATTGGTTAAAACTGCCACCCCAATATGAAAGAAGTAGTTTAAGTTTCTTAACACACTCTCTCTCTCTCTTTCTCTCTCTCTCTATCTCTATCTCTTTTACCCCAGATATTTATAAATAGAGTTGCAGACAAAAGTTAAGAGATTTACACCAGAATAAGAAAAGAATGCTAAAGTGGCAATATGTTTTTCTTCAACCAAAAAAAAACCGAGTAGCCCCAAGCAGAGCACCACGTGGAGCCCAATATGCAATGTGGAGAGTGAGGCTCACACTGTGGTGATGGTGTCCAATGACGTCATTTCCCATTGAGTCCTGGTGTTACAGCCATACGATTTTCTCCCGAGATCTGCTCTGAATCAAGTGCTTTCCTGATTCTGAGTCTTTGCAGATGCTTTTGCCACTGCCTTGGATGCTTCTTCTAGACCTTTCTCCTAGCCTTGTACTAGCCTCCAGAACCAAGCCCAAGTGCCTTTTTTTTCCTAGGGAAGCATCCTCCAGTCCTTACAGGCAGGCAGTGCCTCTTCCAGACTGCGGCAGCTCCCTTGTCTATAGTGTGTCTACAACAGTTAAGGAACTAGTAAATATACAATTTGTCTTGAAGGGGCGTTCTTACCCCAGTGTGGGTTGATGCAGACTTCATTTTTGTCAGCTGTACCACACAGCCCATCCAAATGCCTTGCCCAAAAGACACAGAATACTAATGCGCATACTTATTCTCTAATGGTATCACCTGAAATCACTACCTCATGCATCTGCTTTCTCAACTTTATATGTTGTAAATTTGATTCCCTGGTCTTCAGTTTGCTTGTGCCAGGAGAAAATAAAATTTGGAGAACACATATGGTCAGAAATAAGACTCACACTCAGAACAGACCTCTGAGCCTCACCAAATATCTCTCATAGGAAATTCTGCCTGGTTCCCTGGGTCAGTCTGATTGGTAGTCTAGTACAATTCCCTTTTGGTCTACTTCCATGGTCTCCACTGGGAAAAAAACATTGAATTGGGTCTTGGATTTTTCTGAGGAATTTCATAAGGCTATTTTCACAGCTTACGAACACTCGGACTTTGAGCAGAGGGAGATGAAAAAAATGCAATATTTCACAATAGCTGAAATAATTCTCTGCCAAAGCCTGGTTTCAAATTCAAAGTATGTTTTCTCTGTATGCATGAGGCAGTGAAAGGCTCAGAGATTTAATATGACATATGAATTGCTTAGCACTCTAAAATGCAAAAAACAGAACAGATATTTTTAAATGCTACTAATGATAATAATTACTATTGACACTAAGGTAAGCAAATCCATATTTGTTTTCAAGTTAAGTATGTTACTTGAGAATATTCAAAAACATTTGCTAAAGGGGTGTGAACAGGGCACGCGCCCATCAAAATCCATCTGTCTGAATCTAATAACCAGTATTTCCCCAGCTGGGACATTCCTCAGGTCTACATAACAAAAGCTCCTTATGCCTATGTTGAGGGCTGATACCTAACTTAGAAACTGAATTATTTCACCCAGAATTCTAAACTCTAAATAGATTTTTCATGAGCATGTATCTTTATATGATCCAACACAAAACCAAAATCTGATGTTGAGCAAGAGACAGTGTGCGTTTCAAAGTCAAGGTGATTGTAACTGCTTCCTTATTAAAAAATATATCAGGCTTGAGAGATGGCTTAGCAGTTAAGGTGCTTGCCTGTGAAACCTAAGGGCCCAGGTTTGATTCCCCAGAAACTATGTAAACCAGATGCACAAGGTGACACATGCACACAAGTGGCACGTGTGCGCAAATTGGCACATGCGTGTGGAGTTTGTTTGGAGTGGCTAAGGCCTTGATGCACCAATTGTCTCTTGTTCTCTTTATCTCTGTTTTCTTGCTCTCTCTCTCTCTCTCTCTCTCTCTCTCTCATAAATACAAAAGAAGTAAAAAAAGAAAAGAAAAAAAAAAAAGAAAAAAGTCCACAACTCCTTCACAGAAACAAGTTGGAAACTTTCAGGTGAATTCTTCAGAGAAACAGGTGTGATCAGCATTTCGTTTCTTTCATGCCCCACCTCATCGCTTTTTATGTTCTTAACCAGTGTTAATAAATAGATATTATATGTGATTTCTATAATTTGTGTGTGCTGGGGGTTTAAGATATCATAAAGGCTGGTATGTTCATTGATTTTCTACTCTGTTGAGCTGATTCCTAATCCCTGTCCTTCTGGATGTGAGTCTGCCTCTCTAGGCTGTCAATGTCATCCCCGCTGATCAGTTGTCCTGATACCCTTTCTTTTAGATCAGAAGCATACCTATGTATCATTGTCTCTTTCTCTCTTGAAGAAACAAATGGGAAAGATTCTGAATCTACACATCCAAGTGTCCCGGCTTGCTTTTGAGTGTCCAAGGCAGTTTGCCGGTCTTCCTCCAAGCCTTGCCAACACAACTGTGCTCTTTGTGCAGCCCCGCTTGCTGCCTACGGATGCTAGTGAAGGTCACGGTAAACCTCTCACCTCCAGCCTTCTTTAAACCCTAAAGTGGCAGACAGAACAAGCGCCCATCATTTCAAAACACAACAGAATGGACCCTCTCAGTTATTTTGCCTCCTACCACCTACCATCAGTCTACCCATGGGCACCTCCTGATTATTCTATAGCTAGAGGAGGAAGAAAACAGAGGAAAATAAAAAAAAAAATCAATATAACATTTTAGTAGGTGTGGTGGCTTGAATCAGGTGCCTCCCTAATAAACTCGTGTGTTCCAAATGATTGGTCCCCAGCTGGTATGAATCTTTGAGGTGGAGCCTTGCTGGAGGAAGTGTGTATCTGGGGGTGGTTTTAGGGGTGTTAGAGCCAGCTCCCGCTTGTCAGAACTCAGCTCATTCGCTTGCTGCTGTTTTGTCCCCAGCTGTGGCAGAGGTGACGTCCAGCCTCTGCTCCTGCCATGCCTTCTCCTGCCAGCATGGAGCTTCTTGATGCTGGAAGCCAAAATAATTGGCTTTTCTCTTGTCAGATGCTTTTGGTCAGGTAGTGGGTCCCAGGTAACTACAATAGTACTGAGTATGATTTTTGAATCCTTGTCTTCACAAAATCTGTTTTTGTTTTTAATCTGAGGTATTTTATTATCATTTTCTATTTTGTGACAGTGTCTCACTTTATAGCCCAGCTTGGCCTATAATTCCCTATGTAGTCCTGGGGCTCAATTCACAATGATACTTCTGCCTCAGCCTCCTGAGTGTTGACATTACAGGCATGAGCCACTATAGCCGGCTTATCTGAGGTGCTTTAAGGAATTTTTTAACCCCCTTTATCGATGTCCTTCTGGGTGGAATTAAACACAAAACATTAAACATCAAAGGAACAAAAGAAGGATGAGCACATGTACTACTTCCTGATACAACAGACGTACGAAGCCTCGCATTTTCTGTTATTGAGAAGCTGGACAGTACAAGTGAAATAACATACAGTCACCCATCCAACAGAGAAAAGTGCCAAGGAAATTTATCCCTGTCACCTTCTGCTCTAAAAGCCAGGCACTAGATTTCAATAGGGTTAAATATAAGCGCTTCCTTTCAGAACAACTGTACGAATCACAGGATGTAGAAAATATTTAAATAGGTAGCACAAATAAACAGGAAACCTCTCGCAGTCCACCTGGCATTACTGTGGCCATGCTCTGCGCACTGCTGGCAGAATCCCGAGGAGATATATCTGTAGGGACTTTCCTCTTTCAGCTAATTACCACATAGCCCCTTGACGCTTTACCACAAGGTCATCAAGGTAGAAGCTGGATTTGAAACACAATTTCCTTTTGATTTCAATAAAGCAATATCAACCACACAATACTCCCTGGTTTATACTCTCTTCCTAGGTTTCAACTATTATCTTTGGTTGTCTTCCTGTGATCAATCATTTAGGGGGTAAAAGAGGGAAACATGTTCAGAGCGTCTGTTTTGGGCTAGAATGGTATTTTCAAAGTGGGGCTATGGGTCATAATTTCATAATTTCCTAGTACAGATCTTTAAAAATGTAGGCTCTTGGGATGGAGAGATGGCTTGGCTTAGGGTTTAAGTGCTTGCCTGTAAAGCCTAAGGACCCTGGTTACAGGCACGATTCTCCAGGACCCACGTTAGCCAGATGCACAAGGGGTCATGCACGTCTGAAGTTCATTTGTAATGGCTGGAGGCCCTGGCATGTCCATACTCTCTCTGTCTCTCTCTGTCTGTCACTCTCAAATAAATAAGTAAAAATAATTTAAAAAAAATTTTAAAATATAGGCTCCTCTTGGCCCTATCTAGTTAACTTTTCTCTTCTGGTGGGTAAGTACACATTATATACATTGAAAAAAATATCTCCAAGTGAGTCCTTTGAACTACAACTTGAGAATTAGTACAGTAACTAAGTGTTTCCATATAGAATATCTTACTAGTTATTTAAGAATACATTCATCTCTTAGTAACTGTGGGGAAATGGTTGCAGAACAATATCAAAGGGTGCTTAATCCTCGTCTACAACAGGAGATGAGATGTGCACACAACACATAATGTGGTGGTTTGATTCAGACATCCCCCATAAACCTACGTGCTCTAAATGCTAGGTCCCCTGCTGGTGGAAATTTGGGAGTTAACACCTCCTGGAGGCTGTGTATTATGGAGGAAGGTTTATGGGTGTTACAGCAAGCTTCCCCTTGCCAGTGTTTGGCAAAATCTCTTGCTGCTATTGTCTACCTAACATTGGCCAGGAGGTGATGCTCACCCTCTGATCATGCCATCGTTTTCCCTTGCCATCATGGAGCTTCCCCTTGAGTCTGTAAGCTCCCAAAATAAAATAAATAAATAAATCCCTTTTCTCCCACAAGCTGCTCTTGGTCTTGGTGTTTTCTGCCAGTAACATGAAGGTAACTGCAACATATAACTTCTGCACATCTTCTCATCCTGATCGTCTAAATCATCTCCAGATGTCTTCTCTCTGTTACAATGTAAGTACTCTATAAATAGTTGTCATGCTGTATTGTTTAAGGAATAATGACAAGAAAAATGTCTGTACATGCTAAGTACAGGCCTAACCATCACAAGCCGTAGTAGATAGCACGTGGGTTAGATGTGAGACCAGTAGTCCTTATGTAGCCTATTCTCGAAGCGGACTGAAGGTCTGTGAAATGGTGCAAGGCCACAGCTGTGTCTGCCCACACTGCCCTTCATCCACATGGATTCCATCTGTAGCATGTGGCAGGCAACAAATTGAAGTTTACTTTTAACTATTTTTCTGGAATTTTTCCATTATTTTTGATCTTTAGTTATTTGAGTCTACAAAGATGAAACCCAACAATTCAGAGAGCTCCATGAAAAGGGATTTTTCTTCAGAGACTAAATGTATTTTTCCAGTGATGGCATACTTGGGATATTTTCATATTGTCCTTTTTATTATATTAGCATATGATGAATAGGTTGGTGATTTGATATATAATCAATCTGTTATTCTTACCACTGTAGAAAAAAAATTTTTAGAGGAAAGGGATAATAGTCCATTCAAATACATAGTAATGGTGGCACATTTCTGCACTTTAAGAATGGACTTGCTTTAAAATAATTCTTTCAAGGTCAAATCTGTTCAAAAAGAGGTTATTGGTCTTTGGGAATTCACAATTAAAATCTTAACCAAAAAGAATTGAGATTTATATTTTCTGTATGTGCAAAAGCTGGCAATTTACAGAGAGGATCTTTAAACACTATTGGGACAAGGTAGTTACAACAATAATGTCACTTTGATGTAAATATTTCATTTCATCTAGAATTATGTTTAATTTTGGCTATATCTTACCTAATACATATTATTATTATTATTATTATTATTATTATTATTATAACATACTGTTTTTCTACAGGGTTCTATAGAAATTGCCTCTCTGTCTATGGCCACATCACTCTGAATGTGCCTGATCTGGCCTGATCTCCGAAGCTAAGCAGGATTGGATTGCCTTTCCTACAATAAAGGTTTCTACCTATGGCTTCTAGATGAAGTGGGAGCAGGGCAGTACAACTGTGATAGAGTATGTGTTATGAAGTAGATTGCTCTATACCAGAATGTACAGAGGTTTGAGGACCAGTATGTATTGAAGTTTAAGATAGAGTTCACCTGGGTCTAATATTTGTGTGAGAGTACTCAGCTTTGAGAATCCAGGGTAAGAATCACATAAAACTGTAGTGTCTAAATTTCTTCATTATAAAATGAGGATATTAATAATGTTGAGCCTAGAGGCCATCAGGATGAAATAAAAGACTGCACGTGAAGTGTATACCACTCTACATGGCACATATTAGCACTCTCAAGGCTGTTTCACCAGGATCTTCATTTGTGGGAGGAATGATTTCAACCAAAGTGAAGAAATTCTTGAATTTTTCTGAGAGGCTGACCAAAATAGGGTATGTTGGATAGACAGGGGTCTGTCTATGTTTCTGTCTCAACAGTCTCCCATATTTAGCCCATAATTTCCTTGAGGTCATTAGTACAGCATTACTATTTTCCACTTTCCCAGTTGGGGACTTAGTTCACAACAAGATTTCTAAGGTCTCCAGTGAGTTATCAGTGAAGGTGGGAATCAAACTCAGCCTTGTTTTCCGTTGTTTACCCCCAACAGCCCACTGCCTTTCATATGCAGACAACTTGTTATGCAATAATTTAATTCAATGCTCTTCATAGAGAATGCTACAGAGGATCCACTTCATGTGTGTTACTTTGTTGTTGCCCTGGTGACATTTAGAGCGCCCTCAGGCAAGCATGGGTATCTGAGGACTGCAGAGAACAACTCCATGTGAACAAAAAGGGAGAGTGTTACAATGCAGCTGTTCAGTGCAGATGCCCCAGTTGGGCACCATGAATTAGTACTTTTCTTCTGGCTGCCCCCTCCCCAGCCTGCCTCTTGTCAGGGTGTTAGAAACATAAATCCAGCTTCCATCAGAAGATGAATGTATGCGTGAAGAACTTAGAATTTAAACCGACTTTAAACTACTGACCTGAAATTATTCTTGAAGTGCACTAAATTCACGGGATTAAAAGATTTCTTACGAGACATGTAAGGAGTTCATTAATAGTTGTAAACTCCTTGAAAAAGTCTTTTTATCATATCTTTGTGCCTCCAGTACACAGTTTTTATAAAACAAGTCATCAATAAATGTTCACAAGTGGGAATCACATAGCCTTTCTTGTCTCTTTTCAAGATGGTCTCTTGGAGCCCTAAAGCCTTAAGGATGTAGATGAAGGAGCCATATTAGATATACTATAACAATGAGAACCCAACAAGTCACTGTAACACACCACGTGAACATCTCACAGACACTTTGACTTTAAGCCTGCAAATCCAAGCAAACACACCTCTGCTTAAAGCAAAAATACTCTGAGAGCAGGAGACAGGGGTGTCCCAGGAGCAGCCATAGCATCTCTCCACTACTTGCATCCTGGCTTCAATAACACTTAATTCAATAATACTGAATTGGAGATGCAGCTCCCCACTTACTTGGAGCGTGTGCCCTGCCTGCTCTCTCTTCTCAGATACCATTTCTCTTTGAAGGCCCAACTCAAGAGGTCCCCTCCTACTCAAACCCACTTAAAGTTAGACTGAGTGTGTCTTTCATCTTTTAATTCTCAATGCAGAACATCATAGAAGATCTGACACGTAATGTTCATTATGTAGTTTAGTTATGTTTTAATATAACTATTAGGAAAATTTTGTGCAATTGGGTATAGCTTAACAGACAAAATGTTCAATTAGTTCTATTTAATAAATGTTCTGGAGTGGGTGGGCTAATCTAATTTCTCCTATTTGTATAAAAGTCTGAGGGTCAGGGATTTTCTTTCTCTTCTTCATGAAGTAGTAGGTCTTATGTAACCAGCAATTAAATATATTTTGTGTTACTGAGATAGAAACTGTTTGATATTTCAGGGAAGGCTTTAAAAGATCTTATTGCTACATTCTTGGGCATTAGAGGCCACAAGTCAAGCCACTGCTCACAGTAAGCAAGGGTCAGGATTATACCTGCACCCTTTCCAAAACACAAGACTTCAGAGGACCTGACTTCCGGTTGGCCTCAGGGCCCCCTCCTTACCATGCTCATCTTTGCTCCCTGCACTCCAGACCATGCACACCCACTCTTTTGCTTTCTATACATAGGCTTCTTCTTCAGGACTAATCCTATCGTATTCCTTCTGCTTAGAATGTTCTTTCCCGGGCTGGAGACATGGCTTAGCGGCTAAGCACTCGACTGTGAAGCCTAAGGACCCCGGTTGGAGGCTCGGTTCCCCAGGTCCCACGTTAGCCAGATGCACAAGGGGGCGCATGCATCTGGAGTTCATTTGCAGAGGCTGGAAGCCCTGGCGCGCCCATTCTCTCTCTCTCTCCCTCTACCTGTCTTTCTCTCTGTGTCTGTCACTCTCAAATAAATAAATAAAAAGTTTAAAAAAAAAAAAAGAATGTTCTTTCCCTCAGAGCTCTGCTTCAGTGCCACTTCTCCAGGGCACCCTTCTGCAGTAGATTATGTGCATGGCTCACCAGACTCATGGGCTGAATTCCCCCCACCTACAGCACACCAGCAGGTCATAGGTGCAAAGCTCTGAAATGGGATCAGTTCCCATACAAAAGAGAAGCCAGGGAGCTTACTCCTTCAGCCTGTTTCTGGAGTCAGAGGTTGGCAATCTCGAAAGAGGCTCTCGGGAGATAACCCATCCATGCTAGCACCATGATTTTGAACTTTCAGCCTCTAGAAATGCGGAATAAATAGTTCTTTCTGGTTTAGGCTACTGCTGCAGTTAACCTTCACGTCGCTGGACCAACACCCAACCGAAAGCCACTGGAGAGGAGAACGTCGGAAGAAGCTCACTCATTCCATAGGTCCAAGCAGAGAGACACCACCAAACGGCCAGCAAACCTGAATGGCCAGAGCTCAAACTGCTCTGAACGTGCCTTTAGGGCTTAACTACAAGATCTGCCCCCGCCCCCCAGTGACACCTCCTCCAGAGGGCTGTTGGAAACTCAAGGTGCAAGCTTAATAAAAAATATCTCAGGCATGCCAGTGCATACCTTTAATCCAGCACTCAGGGAGGCAGATGTAGGAGGATCACAGTGAGTTTGAGGCCACCCTGAGACTACACAGTGAAGAACCCCTACCTCAAAAAAAAAAAACAACAAAAAACCAAAAACAACAAAATAACAACAACTATATATATATACATATCAGGCTATAGGGTGGAGGTCATACATTCACATACAAAGTACCATAGCTACCCAATCTGTAGTTCCGTCATAGTAGCCCAGCTTGCCTAACACACCTTCTATGACTATCAGATCCAAAACAGTACCCCTTCCATTCTCCAGCTCATTTACATTATGTTTTCCTTCACAATGTGGTATTCTAGCACTTAAAATACTGTGCTAATTTATTACTATCGGTCTCCCAGCTGTAGAACATAAGCCATTTAAAGGCATTTATTTTGCCGGAATCACCAGTAGCTAAGACAGTTTCACTGAGTAAATTCTTAGTAACGATTTATTGAATAAATGAAGTAAATGAGAATCTTGGAAATGTCTATGAAAATAAAGACATGATTTGGGTGATTTTTTAAAAATATTGCATATTTATTTTCTCTAATTTTCAAAACCTGGTTTCATAGGAACTTTTCCATCTGAAACATATGATTTGAAAAGTTTACAATTTGCCGGGCATGGTGGTGCACGCCTTTAATCCCAGCACTCAGGAGGAAGGGGTGAGAGGATTGCTGTGAGTTCGAGGCCACCCTGAGACTACATAGTCAATTCCAGGTCAGCCTGGACCAGAGTGAGACCCTACCTTGAAAACCAAACAAACAAACAAAAAGTTTACAATTCTATTATGGCTTATCCATTTCCCTCCACTTCCCCACCTTAACATGTACCAACAGCAGTGCTTATTTCCTTTAGGTGTAAAATGAGTAAAAATATCCAGGTTCTCACTGGAAACAATGGCACTTTAGAAGGAGGCTGGAGGACAGGGAAATATTACTGTGCATAAGACTACAGAGCTGGCAGGTGTGCTGAACTCCTGAGCTTGGGATCATGGCAGACCAGACAGGAGCTGGGCGTCCAGAGGGGGACTCAGCACTTAGAAGGAACAAGCAGATTGAACCCCCTTTGGTCAGTAGTCCTCTCTTGAATCCATCACTAAGGCAGGGAGTGGGGTTGCCAACAAACACAAATCTTAGCTCATAGGAAAGGCTTTGCTCCTGATGGTAAGAAGGGACACCCCACCCCTTCCCTTCCTTGAGGCTGTTCACTAATCCTAGACTAACTTCAGAAACAGGCCATGTTGCTTGCAAGTGGGTGGTTAAGTACAGCGTCACGTGTGTCCCCGAGTTGCTTGGGGTGACTTACATTGAGGCTGTGGTTTCCTATTTGTCACTAACAAGATAAAAGGCCCTGGATAGGTCACTGTAAGCTCTCTCGTGGTCAGTTAACTGCTCTATGCTAAATGGCTTGGGCAGGGTCATTTATAATGCCTCTCAGTTCCCTGACATTTTGTGATTCTCTGAGTACAAAGAGGACATACTGTTGGTTGGAATGCCCTTGTAATATTAAAGGGCTCAAATAGGTAACTATATCTATAACAATATCAATTCACCTTTCTGAAGTTGGTCATTCAGGTCAATACTAATGACGTTTAAGAAGACTTTTTTGTTTAAAAAAAAAAAAAAACCTCTTTCAACAACTGGGTGATTTTTACTTTGTGGATTGTGTGTGTGTTCTTTTTCTGAACAATGTAAGGCAAAGTTTCCTTATTATACCAGGAAATAAGCCTTGTTAGTAAGGCAAAGACCAGACTGACATGCACTGCAAAGAGAAAAAAAAAGAAAGAAAGTAGGCCAAAGCCACAGGAGATGGCCCACTCTGCCCTCGCCTACCTGTAAAGATCTCAGCCCCCAGCCATGTTTCTTCCCTTGCTCCGTCTTTAAAGTGGGACTGATGACCACAAGCCATGCCTCGTGGACGAGTGACCGACAGAAACGTGCAGACGGGATGATGTCAGACCCCAGCGTTGCTAGGCCTTCTGGCCTCTCGCCCCACGAGAAGGTTCTCAGACAGAAAAGTGGAGAGCCAGGAGGGAGGAGTGCCCATGGACAGAATGGCAGTGGCAGGGCACTCACAAGACACCTGAACCGGTCCTTGAGAAATGCACAGGGCTGGGTCCCCGACTCAAGCGAGTTGGAGCGTTGGAGTGGGAAGACAGAGCACGCAAGCACCCTGTGACCACCATTTAAGGTCTGATCCCAGTAGGAGGCCAGTAGCAGGCAGCCTGTTAATCAGATCACTTGGAAAGATTTTTAAAAAGATCCATACAAGTTTCTTTGCTCCCTCCCTCTCTCCCTCTCTCTCTCTCTCTCTCTCTCTCTCTCTCTCTCTCTCTCTCTCTCTCACACACACACACACACACACACACACACACACACACGCACAGTAGGTCTGGTGAAGGGCCCAGGGGCCTGGGACTTGCAAAGCCACTGATGGTTCCGAGGTGCCATTGGCTTGAGAGCTGTGGGTTTACTAAACAGCAGCTGACTGACCTGCACAGGCTGAGGTTGTGCTGGGCAGCAGGAAAGCGGCCAGGAGAGCAAGACTGGAGTGGGAACTTGAACCGAGGTCTCCTCTGCCACACGCTGCCACTATGGAGTCTCAGGGTGGCCTCGAACTCACAGCGATCCTCCTACCTCTTCCTCCCGAGTGCTGGGATTAAAGGCGTGCGCCACCACGCCCAGCTTCACATTATTATTTTTCTTCCCTCTTTTGTGTCATTAACATAAATGATCACGCAGCCTACTCTACTCCCCTCAAAGGACCTTTGTGAGGACCTTTTGATTTCAAGCCACTGTCCTATTATGTTAGTGGGTAAGCACGTAGCTGTAAAACGCTATACAGTATTCAGCGTTAACATTATCCATAACCATAGTTACCACAGAGATGCTGGAATGCCAGAAGGCCATGGTTAGCTCCCTATGCTACACCTGTGATTGTCTTGACTGTGGATCAGACTCTGCAACGGCTCTGCTCCACACTGTTCATGCGACACCCAGGAACCATTATGCCCTTCCTCGGTGCTCAAGGCTACGAGCAGGGTTTGGGTGCTGGAGCCCTCTGGATCTCACAAATATGTGCCCTGAACAAGCTACCTGACCTCTCCAAGCCTGAGCTTTATCACCCATGAAGTGGGGAGAACAGAATGAGAACAACGGTGGACCACTGTGTAATCTGTGATTGCTACACACAGCATCTCTAGGCGCTATGCATGGTGAAACTGAGCTCAAGGTAGATTCCTTGAGTCACAGACCCTGAAGCCTCATTATCTTTTTTTCTCTAATTTTTTTTTGTTCATTTTTATTTATTTATTTTAGAGTGAGAGAGACAGTGAGAGAGAGACAGAGAGAGCGAGAGAGAGAGAATGGGCGCACCAGAGCTTCCAGCTACTGCAAACAAACTCTCTTGTGCATCTGGCTAATGTGGGTCCTGGGGAATCGAGCCTCGAACCGGGGTCCTTAGGCTTCACAAGCAAGCGCTTAACCGTTAAGCCATCTCTCAGCTCAGGAGCCTCATTTTCTCAGTGGAGAGATGTTGTGGTTACCTTCATGTTGCTTGTACAAGGCACCCAACCAAAAGCAGCTTGTGGGAGGAAAGGGTTTATTTTATTTTTTAAAAACAATTTATTTATTTTCTTGAGAGCAAAAGAGAGAGAGTGCATGCCAGGGCCCCTAGCCACTACAAACAAACTCCAGATGCATGCACCACCTGTGCATCTGGCTTATGTGGATACTTGGGAACCAAACCTGGGTCCTCAGGCCTCACAGGTAAATGCCCTAACCACTAAGCCATCTTTGCAGCCCTTAAACTATTTTTTAAATTTATTTGTTTGCAAGAAGAGACAGAAAGAAAGAGAGTAAAAGAGGAGACAGAAAGAGAATGGGTGTGTCAGGGCCTCTAACCACTACAAATGAACTCCAGATGCATGCATTACCTTGTGCATCTGGTTTATGTGGATACTTGGGAATCAAACCTAAGCCCTTAGGCTTAGCAGGCAAGTTCCTTAACTGCTAAGCCATCTCTCCAGACCTGAAAGGGGTTTATTTTGGCTTACAGACATGAGGTGAAACTCTATGATGGCAGGGAAAAACATTGCATGAGCAACGGCTGTCCATCACCTCCTGGCTAACATCAGGTGGACAACAGTAGCAGGAGAGTGTGCCAAACATTGGCACGGGGAAACTGGCTATAATACCCATAAGCCCACCCCCAACAACACAACTCCTTCCACAAGCCTCCACCTCCCACACTGGCATCAGCTAGGAGCAAAACATTAAGAATACATGAGTTGCCGGGCATGGTGGCACTGGCACATGCCTTTAATTCCAGCACTCAGGAGGCAAAGGTAGGAGGATCATTATGAGTTCAAGGCCAGCCTGAGACTACATAGTAAATTCCAGGTCAGCCTACCTTGAAAAACCAAAAACAAAAACAAAAATAAAAGCATGCATGAGCTAATGGGTGACTCCTAATTCAAACCACCACAACACATCTTCGTTTAATTCGTCATTCCAGAGAAGAAGCACAGCAAAGCATTGCATCTGCTAACAGCTGCTCTGGTAGTTCCTACCGAGAAGCCGGGAAAGCACTTAGCACAGTGCCTGAGATACAGCAGGGTGTGTTGCCAGGTAACTGTTAATAGGATTCATTCATCGACTCAGGAAGCCATCACTGTGGACCTCCTACATCCCAGCTATTACGTAAGAGCAGCTTGCATATCCCAGTGAATAGCTTGAGGCCCAGCTGTGTGAGCAAATCATTCGATTGAAGTGTCAACACATGAGACCCTATCAAGGGTGATCCTATAATTTGAACTTCTGAATACTGATGACTGTGAAACTACAGTATATTGGTTAAAATAGAGTGTTTCTGATCTAAAACATAAAACTTAGAAGCATTTCATACTCCTTTTGTGTTCAAACTTACATGCAGACCGGGCTCACCAAGCCACTGTCACTTGATTTGTTTTGTGGCCAGCCACAGTGACCACCTGGAGGCCAGGCTCCTGCTGTCAAGCATGTGCACTTTCTTTTCTTTCTTCTTTTTTCCTTTCTTTTTTCTTTTTCAGGCTTTTTGAGGTAGGGTCTCACTCTAGCCCATGCTGACCTGGAATTCACTATGTAGTTTCAGGGTGGCCTCGAACTCTCAGGGATCTTCCTACTTCTGCCTCCTGAGTGCTGGGATTTAAGGTGTGTGCCACCATGCCCAGCTTGGAATTTCTTATAGCATGGTCTATAGTTGTATGATTATCTGCCCACTTATTTGTGTGAACATTTAGAGCCACTCAAATATGTTTAGATGATGTAGCCTAAAAGCAAATAAATATGTTTTACTTATTTGCAAGGAGAGAGAGAGAGAGAGAGAGAGAGAGAGAGAATAGGAGAATGGGCATGCCAGGTATTCTTGTCTCTGTAAATGAACTCCAGATGCATGTTCTACTTTGTGTGTCTGGATTTAAGTGGGTACTGGGGAATCAAACCTGGGCTTCGCAAGCAGGTACCATTAACTGCTGACCCATCTCCCCAGCCCCCAATGCCCTTAGTTTTCAACTGGCCAAAAATACTTACATTTGTTTTTATATTGCCAAATAAGGAATCCTACATGTATCTGCTGTTAGCGAAGGGGATTTGGGTGATACAAATTGTAAAATAAGACTTCATTAGCGTGAGTGTTCTTTCCAGACATAGAAAGTCATCACGACAAAGTGAAACGTTGGCAGGTAGGTCTTGAGAAGCCCTGGTGATAAGTGGCAGGCTTCATTACTCCCAATTCCCTTTTCGAAGTATCACAGGCAAGAGCTGCACAGGAAATATCCTTAATGGTCTTAAGAGAAGCAATTTAATGAATTAATCTGTTATGGGCACTGTAAGGAAATATTTAATTAAGAAGCAGACTCATTAAGAACTTGCAAAACAAAGCTCTGAAAGTTGAGCATATAAAGAAATGTTCCTTATCCCCGTTTCCTGTTATACCTAAATGCCACAAAACTCTAAAAGTAAAAACTAATTAAAAAGTTTGCTTCGATGTAAGTAATAAATTATAATCAGTATAATATCAAGAGTAACATCAGAACCCCATTTCATAGTGACGTCAGACGCCATAAGCAGTATAGTAATAGCGCACAGGCCCCCTTGCGGAACTCAACCTTCCCTGGGCCCAAGAGGCACAGAGTATATGGGGTTTTGATGCTCAGAAGAAGCCTTCTGAGGATCCACCAAGAACTGTGACTTGTGACCTCACAAGTCATTTGTGGGTTATTTTCTCGTGTGTGTGTGTTGCATGTACATGTATGTATGTGTGTTGGCATGTATGTGGGTACACATGTATGCAGGTGCATGGGCCTGGGTACGCCCATGTGTGTAGAGATCAGAGATCATCATTAGGTGTTTTCCTCAGCTGCTCTCCACATTATTATTTTTAAAATATTTTATTTATTAGTGTGAGAGAAAGAGGAAGAGAGAGAGAGAGAGAGAGAGAGAGAGAGAGAGAGGAAGGGAGGGAGAGAGGAAGGGAGAGAATGGGTGTGCAGGATCTCCAACCACTGCAAATGAACTCCAGATGCATGTGCCATCTTCTGCATGTGGCTTATGTGGGTCCTGGGGAATTGAACCTGGGTCCCCTTTGGCTTTTCAGGCAAGCACCTTAACTGCTAAGCCATCTCTCCAGGCCTCCACATTAATTTTTGAGGCAGTCCCTGAACCTAGAGCTCACGGATTTGTTTACACCAGGTGGCCAGAAGGCCCCAGGGAACCTCCTGTCCCTGCCCTCCCCACTCTGGGCTCACAGGCATGCATCACCATGCTCAGCCTTCACATGGGTGCTGGGAATCCAAGTTCAAGATGTGACTCTAACGCAGCAAGCACTTTACCCAGCGAGTCAACCCCGAACCCACCCCCCCCACCCGAGCTCCACAGGACACTTTTACTATTTAGCTCCAAGTTACTGATGAAGGTAAAATCACAAATCAGGGCATGATTCCATGAAGGACTGGCTTCCACTCAGGGTAGGAGTCAAGATCATTTGTCGGGCCCTGCAAAAGATTAAGTGTGTCTTATGTTCACTGATCCTTAAGAATTTCAAAATGTTAACAGCAGAGCATTAAACTATATCGTAAGTGGACACGGATTTCTGGTCAGGAGTCTTTGTTTCTGGCGCAGACTGCTCCTCAAGCCAACAACCCCTGCCTGACTGTGGGGGCAGAACCCGTGGAGAATTGAGAGGTGTTTACAGGCCCTGGGTTACTGGCTTATCCCCTCCTTATTCCTTGTCCAAGTCAGTCAGATGTGGTTTTGATACCAGAAGGTACGTGATGTTGTCAGATGCTGCTGTTGGCATTGGCTAGGAGCCCAAAGCTACACAAGGAATGACACTCTAACCTCTGCTTCCTCTCTCTCATCTATCGGAGCATCCCAGGGAATCAAGACGTGAAAGGAACTAAACACTTAGCACATTAGGTTTATTTGGGATTTATAGCTTCATTTTATAAAACCAGATTCATTATTCTTGAAAGTTAAATGGGACCTAAGAGATTATCTAGTCCAGAATCTCTCCTTTTAATTAAATCATCATCAAATTCCGTTTAGACCAAGAGCATGTTTGTAAGTTCTTAGTTGCATAACTCTAGAGATGATGGTGATTTTTATGAACAAATCATAATTGATAATCTTTCAGAAAGACATGACGTTTGCATAGTAAATCCACTCATGCTGCCTATGCTAGCATATAACCAGTCACAATAAGGAAAGCAAGGCCATGGTCTTAAGCCTTGGAAAGGACAAAGAGTCCAGAATAGGATCAAAACATATGGACACAAAGGTTGGAGACATTGCTCAGTGGTTAAAGATGCTTGCTTGCAAAGACTGCACAGTACCCACATAAATAAAAGATGCTCAGTGTGGTGCATCTGGAGGTCGTTTGCAGTAGGAAGAGAACCTGGTGTGCCTATACCCACTCTCCCCCTCTCTCCTCAGATCGATAGATGATAGAGATAATGAATCACAAAACTCCTCTGTTAAAAAAAATATATCACAGAAACAAGATGAATTCTAGAATGAAGTGGATTGGTGGTTTACAGTTACTGCTAAAAGAATCCCTTTCTGTTTTTGCCAAGAACATGTCTCTCTGCTGCTTTATACATGTATTTCTCCTTAAATTAATTCTTTTGTTTATTGAGGACCAGATATGGTATCATATGTAGATATAACTCATAACAACCCTAGAGGCATGCACTGTGCTTACCCATCTTTTTAAAGATAACAAGCTCAAGAACATTGACATCAATTCTGCCTCCAAATCTGCCTCCAAACCTACTGCTCCAATGGTGGGACAGGATTCAAGCCCATGTAAGCTTGGCTCCCGGTGCTGCTCTTAATCACTAGATCATGACGCATGTCATGCACTAATGCCACTAAGGCCACCCATGCTTGCATCAATCAAGAGTCAAAGAACATGCACTGAGGACACTGGGCAATCCACAGCTCTGTAGCCGTAGCTATGATCAATATTTATGTCTGCATCATGGCTGAAAAATGCTAATTTCACATGCCCTCTTCCCACTACACAGCTGTGATTGTTATATGTACATCCCCAAGGGCTCCAGTCATCTTCGCATTGTTATGATGTTACTCTAACACGTTAAGAATATAGTGTTTTATATGTCACTATAGACTTTAAGAGTTAAAAAATCAAACACTTAGTATACAGCATCTTTGTAAGACACTAGTTGAAATATGCAAAGGTTTTTATTGACTTATTTGCATTGTAATGACTATAGGTAATTGCTTATGTAATATTCTCTTGTCACTGATGAAAAGATGTGGTGTATTCCAGGACCACAAGGACAATTCTCGCGGTTAGGACAGGAGCTCTCTCCATCACTGTTTCTGAGGTTCTGTGAGGAATACATTCAACCTCAGTCAAGGCAAGGAAGCACTGTCCTTCCATCTTTGTGATGTTATGATGAGGATCCACACATTCCCATTTAGTTGACAACCGTATGATTTATACTGGATACATGTTCTAGATAGTCACATTACGAAGACTGTACATTTAGGTTGTTAATCTAATAATGTATATTGAATTTTGATGGAAAACTCTTTAAAGGCACCTGGAAAATGGTTCCATTTTATCCACAGGGAAAGAGGATTAGAAGTCAAAGATTCTCCAGTTTAATACCATTGCTAGTGGATATTTTGTTTCTATGGAATGACATAAATGCCTTGATTCACTTACTTTCATGTAGAAGAAGGAGGAATATTTAACAAATACCATATGCCAGGATGAATTACAGATTGTATATACTCTCATAAAAATATTAGAAGTATAGAACCATATGATTCTGAAATTTTTATTTTGAATAAAAATGTTTCTGAGGGAATATTCTGCTTGATATTTTAAGATGGTTTGATACAATAGATTTGCAATTACAGTCTTGTGAAGTAAGGACACTGTACTTTTTCAATTTCTGGAAGCATGTTCTACCTCTAGTTAAAAAAAAAAAAAAAGGTGAGTTAAGTGATTTGAGCAGTATTAAAAAAATTATATGCTTTTCAGGACACAACCACAGTATGGAGTTAATATCCTGCATGACTGTCCCACATGCATTGCCAAAGATTCTATTTCATGGCTCTATCGATATGTACTGTAGTTTGACCAACTACAAACATAACAAAAAATGTTTGTCCCTTAACTGCTAGGGCTAAATATACATGGAATCTAAAAAAAAAATCTCATATTTTAATAGATTTAAAACCACTTTTATTTTCATTTTATAAACCCACTACACTTGCAAAGGGTGGAATAGAGACATACTATTGGAAAACACCCCAGAAAACTATGAAGCGTCCAGGATAATTATCTTGATAAGCTGTTTTGTTCAACATAAAATTTAAAAGTCACAGGCTGGAGAGATGGCTTTAGCAGTTAAGGCGCTTGCCAGTGAAGCCTAACAACTCATGCTGGAATCTCCAGGTCCCACATAAGCCAGATGCAGTGACACAAGCATGCAATGTTGCACATGCACACAAGGGGGCGCACAAGTCTGGAGTTCACTTGCAGTGGTTGAAGGCCCTGGTGTGTCCATTGTCTCTTTCTCTCTGCCTCTTTCTCTCCCAAATAAATAAAAAAAATTAAAAATCACAAGGAAGAAATTGATACTAATTTTACTAGTTCTGTATCTAAATGATCACTCATGATACAACCCCGCCCCCCCCCATCATATCAAGCCAGCTAGCTCACCAGAAATTAGCACAGCATTTCCTGTTCTGATTCCAGAAGGAAATTGTGCTACTTTACAGGGTAACACAGTATTGAAGACAGGTTTGGTCAAGTTTAGATTACTTAAACAAGCATGAAATATTAATAAATTAACTACTAATTTTGTCTCAGAACTTTCACTTCAATCAACATTTGATTTGGGGAAAGCATAACAGATAAGTATAGAAATATGATGCAATACTCAAAAAAATCAATACCTGGAACTGTTCCTGCTTGTTAAACTTTTTTCACTAGACTACTCTTGAGTATTATGACCAGAAAAATCACCTGTCTAACATAAAGTTCTTACCTTATTACACATGGGCCCAACAAGTTATAGTAACCAGGGCAGTGTTCATGTTAAAACCAGTTTTTATTTAACTAAGTGATTTGTTTCTTGTGTGAGTGTGAAGGGGCAACCTCCTAATGCTATTACCTTTTTATTTTTTCCCCCGAGGTAGGGTCTCACACTAGCTCAGGCTGGTCTGGAACTCACTCTGTAGCCCAGGTGGGCCTTGAACTCACAGTGATTTTCTTATTTCTGTCTCCTGAGTGCAGTGATTAGGAAATACATGCACCACCATGCCTGGCTTACCTAATGTTATTTTTAAATTTTAATATGGCATATAATTTTTAAAATAAAAGTTATCTTATTAGTGATGTACATATTTTTATTAATTTTAATTCATCAAGAGTTCTGGGAAGAAATGAGTAGATCTATCATAAAAGAGTATTCAAGGGATGGAGAGATGGTTTAGCAGTTAAGGCACTTGCCTGCAAAGCCAAAAAACCAAGGTTTGATTCCCCAGGACCCAAGTAAGCCACATGGACAAGGTGATGCATGCTTCTAGAGTTTGTTTGCAGTGGTTGAAGGCCCTGGTATGTCCATTCTCTTTTTCTGCCTCTCCTTCTCTCTCTCTCTCAAATAAATAAATAAAAATTAAAAATAGAGCATTCAATATAGAGGGCTGGAGATATGCAGTCAGTAAAGCGCTGGCCATACAAGCATGGAGACCTGAGCTTGAATCCCCAAACCTATGCAAATGCCAGGTGTGGTGGCACATGCCTATAATCTCAGCACTGGGGAGGCAGAGACAGGGGATCTCTAGATCAAGCCAGCTACTTAGACTAGCTGAATCAGGCTCTCAGGTCAACAAGAGACCCCGGCTCAAAAAGTAAGTGGTAGACGGAGACACTCAGCATTGACCTTAGGACTCCATATTTACACACGCCTGCACAAATAGGTGATCCCCCATGCGTCCTAGACACACACGTGCAAAAAAAGAGTGTGCAATATAGTTGCAATACTTTTCAAGAAAAATGCAGAAGTTAGGACAATATTTAGGTTTTTCTAATTGCCCTGGTATTTGTACATGGCTATGTAAATCTAATTGTTGTGCTCTGAATAAAACATGCCCTAGGACTTGATTTTTAGCCCCTCCCTTTATCTCTATTATCTTCCCAAGTAGCAGCATCATCCACTTCCAAGGTTTCACAGGGTAGTTATGCTGCCAACTCACAACTTATCTCTTCAGCTCTGACTTTTCACCAAAGTGCTCCTTGTACAACCAGTTCTTTGACTGTGACTTCTGGATGTTTAATAGGCCTTCCTAAGTTAACGTATCCAAGAGAGGGCTCTTCCTGCGGCCTCCCTCCATGCAGATCTGCCAACTGTCCCATCTTAGCCAACAGCACAAGCCTCCTTTAGTTCTTATCCAAGCCTCAGGGTCCTTCTCCTTAGACGCCAACAACCAAGTGCTTAGCAGTGTTGCCTCCATGTCCAAAACACACCACATTAGTCCACCATCCAGTCCCACCACTGTGACCCTCGTATATGCCACTGTTTGTCTCCCATCTGGACCACTGCTAGTAGTTATTTATTGAGGTCTTGTCCTTCTCTTCTTAAAGTTTCATTTAGAACCAAATTCAAGCTTTTACCCCTAGAAACAGAGTTCAACCTAGTCCTACAATCTGATCCACCCCATATGTCTGACATCATCTCTTTCCACTGACTAACTCCCACCATCCTTTCTTTTTTTTAGAAAAACTATGTGTACTTATTTATTTGCAAGGAGAGACAGAAAGAAGACAGACACAGAGAGAATGGGCATACCAGGGTCTCCAGCCACTGTAAATGCACTCCAGATGCCAAAATGTGCATCTGGTTTTACATGGGTACTAGGAAATTGAACCCAGGTTGTAAGGACTTGCAGCCAAGCACTTTAAACAATGGGCAATCTCTGCATCCTGCCACCTTTTTCTTTATTCTCTAGACACTACGTACGTTATTTTTGTTCTTCTGTCCCTCTGAGAGGGCAATAAGGCATGTTCACTCTGGTCTTATTTAAGCAATATTTTTCTTGGGGTCTAGAATAAAATTTGAGTACCAAATGCTTTGTACCAGGACTGATTTGGGTTGTAGATTTTAGATATTTTTTATTAGATTTGAGAACATTGGCATATATACTATGAGACATCTTGGAGATGGAACCCAAGGCTAAGGATGAAATTCATTCATGTTTCATATGTACCTTATGCCTAAAGCCTAAATATGATGTCATACAGTATGTTTAATAGGTCCATCATAACTAAATGGGCTGGGAGAGTCTTACCTTTTAAGAACGCTGAAAAACTGTGTGTTGTGCGTCTGTATTGGGTCAACGACCCATCCATGAGATCAGGTGTGGAAAGTTCTACTTGTGGCATGTTAACACTCAAAAAATTGTCAGGCTTTGGATTGTTTTATATTTCAGAGTTTTAGGTTTGGCATGTTCATTCTGGCTAAGCATGTATGAGACCCTCTGTTTTGTAAATTGTCACGTGGTACTTAATATTCAACCCCAACTGTACAATGGAACTTTCTGCAGAGTTTTAAAAAGACATGGGTACCCAGTTCACATCTGCAAGAGTGAGAGAGTTTCTGGGCATGGCCAGGGTATTGATGTTCTAAAAAATTCCAGATGACTCCACAGATAGTGGAGGTTGAGGGCCCTAAAATAAGTGATATGCTGTGTTCTGACTTTATTGTCATTTACTTGACGTGGATTTTTGTTGTTGTTGTTGTTATTCTTACTATAAATCACATTGTAATGCAGTCCCCACAGCTGCAGCCACAACAAGACCCCAGCACAGGAGCACGGTCTGTTCTTTGTACTGCGGTGATAGTGAAAAAGATACGAGCTACATGAAAGGGATCAGCTAGCACAGTCCTGTCCTTGGGACATTACAGAACATACTTACATTTTAATAAGGAACTTTCTGGTAGCCCCCGTTTTATCCTCAATCTTGCTCTGCGTGAAGGCCCCAATCTGTGTTTATATCACATAACAGAATATTACTTTTGACTTTGACAATGAACCTGTCCTGACACGACAAAAGCCTACCGAATTTTTGTGGAATTTTAATGTTTCTAACAAAACTGAAACTTTTCAATGTTTTAAGTTAGTATATTCTTGGCAGCAATATAATTTCCTGTGGCTCAGAAATAAAAGACTTAAAATGAGACTATAAAAGAGATCAAAAGACTTGGACATCAATTAACTTACAGGCCACCTAAATATTGTTATGTGAGTGTACATGAATCAAATATATAGGCTAACTTTCCATTAAAATGGGATAAGGTATTTAAATAAAGGAACAAGAAGCTTAAGACAAGTTTTTTGGATTGACTCAGAGCATAACTTTTAAAAAGTAGCTCAAAGTGTTCATAAATACCAAAGATAATGGGTATGCCCCTGCCCAAAAGACTTAATGATGCTGTAAACATTCAGACTTGTCACCAACAATGACCAAGTAGTGAACTGGAGAAGCCGAAGGGTACCATGAGGCAACCACCTGGAAGATACCATCTCATTCTTCCAACCTCATGTGACAGACAGTGGGTGAGGTCAATCACCCAGGAGCCCCAACAAGCGAGATACACGGTTACTGACTTGTTTGAAATCTCTACAAGTTGTTCTAATCAGCCCAATGATAGGATTTGAAGTCCAGTTTTAGTTGCACAGGTTGTCCTCATTAGTCAAAGTGAAGAGAAAGAGAAGTTTGGGGGCCATGCACTGGGCAAAGTGCTGGCCATGGAAGCAGGAGGACTTGGGTTCAGATCCCCAGCACCACTGTAAAATGCCAGGCATGGTGGCAGGGACCTGCAACCCCAGAGCTGGGGAGGAAGGGATGGGGAGTCTCTGGAGCTCACTGTGTAGCTACTGTAGCTGCACTGTTGAGGTCAATGAGCGAATAGAGTGGACAGTAATTGAGGAAGATGCCTGATGTTGACCTCTGACCTCCACATATGTGCACACACACGTACTTCCACACACATATGAACACACACATACCTACACGCATGCACACTACACAAATGTACATGCCCCCGCAAAAGAAGAGTAGATTTGGCGACTCTTTTTTTTTTTTTAATTCCTTTTCAATCTAACAGCAATAACAATGTCTTAGAAAGAGGAATCTGAAGGTCCATGTGTCTCCTCATCTGTGCCTAGGAAATGGCACAGATGTCCTTTTAATTCTGGTGGCCTGAATTTGAACCCTGTTTTGAACTTTGGCATTTTGGAAATCAATAGCCAGCACTAGAACAAAACTCAGTGGTGCGGTGACGAGTGAGGAGGCCTTATGCTAGCATCTCTGGAAAGCGTGAAGTGACATTGGCATGGGTACCACGATGGAGTGGGGGCTCAGCAACGGTCACAGAGTGGGGAAGTCCAAGAGGCGCTCCCTACATCATTTCTTCTTCAACAACAGCTCCTTTGTATAATTGTCAGTGAGCGATTTGAACATACTGAACATATTTGAACATCATCCTCATCCTTTCATTGTTTGAACTCTTTGTGCCATCTTGATCTGTTAAGAAACATCTGTCTTCCTCAATACCATCCCCCAGAAACCCACAGTCTCCAATGTGTTTGCATGCGCTTGTATTTCTTTTTGCTTTTCTGTTGGTCAACTAGACGACTTCTCCTGCAGAGAAGTCAGCTTGAGTTGGAATTAAGATGGCCTTGCTGGGGATAAAAAGTGAAATAATCCAAAAGCAAAAGAGAGACTCAGATACCTTCACTATGCACTGGACCATGTCTGTTTAAAGCACTTTGAACACTGTTTCACTTAGTGGAAGAAGAAATTTTTAAGCAACTTAATAAAAAGCCAATGCAAAAAGTTTTATTTGATAGAAAAAAAATAAAGAAAAAATAAACACAAAAAGGCAGCAAGCCCCACATTCCCTCAGCAAGGCAGACGCTGTCTGGGGACACACTCGGAGTTGGTTATTCTGATACTGTGCAGTAAATAAAGGAGACTTTTACAAATGAAGAGCACTTTCACCCAGAACAGATGCCAACATTAATAACTTAAGCATTTCAGTGTCTCATGGCCAAAGTTCCATATTTCAGCTACCTTAGCAAGAAAACCCAAGAAAATCAATTTGCATCTGAAAGCTCCTTCATGGGCTTGGCCAGGGTTTGTGGCAAGCATCCCAGCTCGCAGAGAGAAACAGGAGTTGAAGTTTTTGCTTCACTGGGGATTGTTTGGTCCCAGATGAATAACCTGCTGGCATCTACAGTTAGCAGAGTGGTAAGCAGATTATGGGAAAACAGATATTAATATTCTGATTAAACATTTTAAAACCTCATACTGCTATTAAAAAAAGTACACTGCTCTGAATGAACTCTTATTCTTACCATTCTGAAGCTACTTTTAGCCTTCATTTTTCAATATATTCACAGTTTCAAAATTCTCTACCTATAATTTATTTCCCTAAAAGCAAAACATTTTTTTTTCCCTCCAATGTCTGAGCTGCAAGGTCAAAAACGCATCGGAATTTGACGTCTTTACATCACCCCTTGCTACTTTGCAGATCTCTGTTTGCAAAAGGAGCTGCTGTCATCTTTGGTCTCAGCAATAAGAACCCGGAACAGCCTTGGCAGGCCTCCTGGAGAGCCTTCTTGTTTCCTGGGGATCCATTGATTTAACAAACTTAACAAACTCAAATAACAGACAAGATGAAAGAGACATTTGCAGTCCATATTCTGAAGCTATAGAGCAATGAAAGTTTATCAGTCCACAAAAATTTCCCTACACCGCCCATCCTACAGATTACAGGACGATGACAAGGGAAGGTTATTAATTTGTACTAATTGAAGTCTACAATGCGCCTACAGGTCTTTTTTTTTTTTTTTTTTTTAAGTCAACAGTCAAAACTACTCTGTAACCACAATTTATTTCTGGGTCCAGACTGCAAAGTCTGTTTATTTCTTGAGCGCTTACTAAATGGAACCACTGCTCTGGAGAGAAAATATGAGGGGAACATTTCATGCTCACTACAATTGAGTGTGGGAATCATCCACGATGCCTCTTTCTGACGCAATTTGTCTGATAAGGACAGTTTGGTCCAGGTGACCGAGGCCTAAGCATGCAATGTTGTCAGGCTGAGGGAAGATGCGGTGGCATGGGTTTGAAGGAGCAATGCCCGCAAACTCCTCTTTCTATAAGTTAAATCCGAAAAGGAGGGGAAGCCCCAAGACAGTGAGATCATCCCCTTCTGCCCTGACTCCATACCCTGTTCTCCAGAACTCTCTTCCACCCCTGGGACCAGGGTCCATCCCAGGAAATAGTGCTAGACAGGACATCAGAGTCCAGACTCAACTCATGCTCCCGTCAGCAACTCTTTAGCCACATGTTTCCTAATTCCTGCAGCGTCTTGTGGCAGCTCCCATGGGGGCACCTGGGCTATGAAAAAGGACGCAAACACCTAAGATCCCACGGAGGAGGAGGGCTCTGCGCTCTCGGAGGAAGCCAGACCACTCGCTGCGCACATGGCCCTACAAGGAGATGGTTCCAGGAGCTCGCGCAGGCACCGAAGCTGAGGCCACTGCAGATATAGGTGGGGGGGGGGGGGGGCGGTGCTACGCAGGGGGCTGGTCTTCTGACCCTGAGCCGGAGTTCTTAAGGACCACTTGGAATCTCAGCTCCTCTTCCTGTGACCCACAGGCGATGGCTTACCCAAGGCAAGCCGTTCTTTTGCAATCCCAGTACAAACATATCCGGATCCTCAGCTGCACTGGGGTTGTTGCGGGGGGGGGGGGGGAGGGGTGACTGTGGGCGGTTGATTACTTTCACCAACTGCTGAGCTGTCTCTCCGTGTCCTCTTCCCCTTACCCCAGAATATCTCGTGTCCCCCACCCCCGCAAGCGACACCATCTCCCTTTTCCTGCCCTCGCTTCTGCTTTTGGGCGCTCACTTGGGCTCAGCACGTGGGAAAGGCGAAGTTGGGAGAAGGCAGCCCTGGCCAGGCACCACGAGGAGACTTTTTAAAATATACTCTAAATGGGACAGGACGATGACGTCCGGGGAAGCGGCCACGAGCCACCTGGAGGACGTCCACGCAGGTGACCACCCCCCTCTCCTTCTCCCCGCTCGGCTGTGCGCAGGGAGCTCACCGCTGCAGCCACCTCCGCCACCCGGAGTCTGGGGACACCGACCTGCCAGCCGCCTCTCGCGGACGTTCCTCCACAGCAGATCCCAGGCTCGGGCGGTGGAGTCGCGCAAGTGCTCGCTGATGGACCTCCGCAGCGGCGTGTCCACAGCTCTGCGTCGGCTGCTCATCTTAGACGCGTCCTCATTACGACCCGGCCGGCTCGTCCCGGTCCCCTCCTCCCGCGTGGCCCCGCCAACTCAGGCACCCGGCCACCTCCGAGCCAGGACGCCGTCCCGCCGCTGGGGTCCCGGGACCACCCGCAGCCCCCGGCGCGACATGAGTTGGGTCCGGCTCTGGGGAGGCTCGACCACCGGTTGGGGGGAACCGGGGTGCCACGCGGGGACCCGGGTGTCGCGCCACCCAACCTCTGCGCCGCGTCCCCTGCGCGCGCTCCTTTCCCACTTTCGCTCACTCTCCCCTCCCTCCCACTCCGTCTAGCCGCTCCTTCCTTCCAGCGCTCGGCTCCTCCCTGCCCCCTCGCCTAACCTGACAGCCGCACTCACCCAGCTCCCCCCTTTCCCAGTGTCACCCCAAGATCAGGGGCCGTGCCATGTTCCTCCAATTTTCTGACACTCTCCATCTCTGGGGCCTCAGAAACCTCCTCCACCAGTGGACTCCGGCAAGTCATTTCAACACACCACAGCCAGGGCCATCATAACCCAGCAGTTCTGCTCGCAATCCACTTGGTGCTCTCTCTCTCTCTCTCTTTGACTTTTAACCATTTTTCTTTATTTATTTGAGAGAAACAGAGAGACAGAGAGAGTATGAGCACAGTGGGGTCTCCTGCCACTGCAAAGAAACTCCGGAAGCATGTGCCACTTTGTACATCTGACTTTACCTTGGGGACTAGGGAATGGAGCCCAGGCCTTCAGGCTTTGCAAGCATGTGGCCTAATGCCTGACGTCAGTCCTTCCCGGATCCATCAAAAACAATTATCCGAGTGCAATCTGCAATGAAACTGAACAGTCAAGATATTGTTTTCATTGCATCAGCCATTATGTCAAAAGAAAATAAATTTCTAGTAGTAAAGCCCAATTGGGAGAGACTTATATAAAACAGATTTGCATATCTGGGAAACCATTGATTATCTATGCAGAGAAGTGGTAGTTACAAGAAAAAAAAAATTAAAGAAGCTCAGGACTTTTAGCCAAAAGCATAAAGTAGGCTCATAATGAGAAATTAACCGTTTCCTGCGTGGTCATGAGAGAAAATGAAATGTACAGTTTTGCTATGAAATACATCCTGGTCTTTAAGAAAGATTTGTTTCAACTTTTTACTTTTAAAGATTTTTTTATTCATTTTTATTTATTTATTTGAGAGGGTCAGACAGAGAGAGAAAGAGCAAACAGAGAGAGAGAGAATGGGCGCGCCAGGGCCTCCAGCCACTGCAAAAGAACTCCAGATGTGTGCGACCCCTTGTGCATCTGGCTAACGTGGGTCCTGGGGAATTGAGCCTCGAACTGGGGTCATTAGGCTTCACAGGCAAGCGCTTAGCCGCTAAGCCATGTCCCCAGCCCTGTTTCAACTTTTTATTCCCAACGGCAAAGACAAAACTGCTTGGTGCCTCACACCTGTAATCCTAGAACCAAGGAGGCTGAAACAGGAGAATTGCCTTGAGTTCTAGGCCTGCCTGGGCTACATAGTGAGTTCCTGGCCAGCCTGGGCTGCAGAGCACGATGCTCTTCATTTACTGGGCAACCCACCTGCCTTGCCCTGTATAAAGCCCACACAATCCTGCCTCAGCTTCCCAAGTGCTGGGATTGCAAGTGTGAGCTACCACACCCTTTTAGAGAAGTTATGAATTTCTGCAAGCATAAAATTATTTATAGCTTATTTCTTTTTAAATGTCTTTCTACTTGACTGGTCAGCTTCTTCTTTTCATTTCAGATGCCCCATGTGAAGTTTGAAAATCCAAGAAAGCCACTTGGCATGGAAGCTAAAATCTACCCAAGCATCTTGGATTGGGGATTGAGACTTCTAGTTAGCGCTCCCTCTGTTAATTTACATGGTCAGTGGGAAATACGGAGAGGGGTGAAGGTGAAAACAGTCTTTGTAATCATATTTTGGTATTCTATTTCTTAGAAAGGTCTCCCAGTGAAATACACTTCAGAATGAGCAAGAAATTCATGTTGAGTATTTTTGTACCATCCTGGTAAACCTTTGTCACTGACAGTTATGAAGCAATCAGGTATGAATTAGAATGGACTTGAAATTATGGCAGCCAGTTAGAGACTAACCCAAATGGCCTTCTGATCACGTTCTCTGATTTTACGTGCTCTGCAAGTGGGTTTTTTCTCTTAAAGCAGCTGCTATGCAGTGTAACAACAGAGTGTTTAACAATTACATTCCCTGAGACACTGAGCATTTGACTTTTGAGAGAGACTTCCAGTTGAATCCGAGGTAATAGGTGCAACATTATACACAATGCAAAGAACACTCAAGCAACTGGTTTCCATGTTGAACTGTCTCCGAAGAGACAGCCCCCATCGCTTTTTATTCCCATAAGTACTTTATAGTCAGATGCCCTGGCCTAGGACTTTTCTTCAGTGACTGACTTGAAGATAGGCTCTGGCATTGCAAAATTTGTTTTGCTCTGCATGTCGAGGGGTCATGCATTGAGGACTGTCCAAGAGAGAAGCCAGATGAAATTTGCCCAGAAACAGGTGCTGCCCAAAGAGCTTGTGCCACACAGCATGGCACAGCCTTCTGGGGCCCCAGCTGCTGGCCCTGCTGGAGGAAATGGTACAGCTGTGCCGACAAGAGCTCCACAAATACAAAGGTTCCCCACCCAGCTGGAAGCTCAGAGTGACGTAGCGTCAGGTGTTATGGGGCACACAGGTCTACCCCACCAAGTCTGTTTCAAAGCTGAGTAGGTCCTCCATCCCCTGGGGCCTCTGCCTTCCTCAAGCCAATGAAAATACCACCTTCTTCAGAGAACTGGAATTCTCTCCCCTACCTTATCCCCCCGCTGACTCTCCTCCCTCCCATTACTGCAGAAAAGGTGTGGTTGGTGTTGTTCTTTCTATCTTATCACTGCTGGCTCTCCTTGGCTCAGTGGTCAAGTCTCACTCTTCTTCATCCAAACCAGAAAGCCAACAAGGTCTGGAGAGATGGCTTACTGGTTAAGGTGCTTGCCTGCAAAGCCAAAGGACCTTGGTTTGATTCCCCAAGACCCACATAATCCAGATGTGCAAGGGGGTATATGCATGTGGAGTTTGTTTGCAGTGGCTGGAAGCTCTGGCACGCCCATCTCTCCTTCTGCCTCTTTCAAATAAATAAATAAAAACATTAAAAAACATTATTTAAAAAAACCCCAACAGCATCTATAATAAAGAACACTGCCTCCAGCCTGTTCCTCTTGGAATGCAGGTCTCCCCTTATCAGCATCGTGCTCTGGCTGCGGCACTGCCTAACCAGGGCTGTCATTGTTAAGGTCACCTATAGTCACCTAGAGTCACATACTTCACAAATCTAATGGTGGCTTTCCTTCTGGGGCATACGGCCATTCTCTCCCTCTTGACATGAGCTTGTGACATTCAGGGGATGTGCTGCACTGGATTCTTCCTTCTTAATATTAGGGCCACATCTGGCTGTTCTCAAGGTCCCAACCTGATGGAGAAAGAGAGCCTATGTGTTCCAAAGTGTGGCTGGAGACAGAGTCCCATTGGCTCTCCTGTTTCTGCCCCTTAATAATAACTCTCCCCAGGGTGGTATTGCGGATGAAACGACAAGCCGGTTGGCAAAGATAGGACCCATTCAATGCTGCCAACCGTCATATGATTGTTAGTATTACGTCGCTGTCCTATCTCAAAACTGTCCCGAGCCCCTCTTCCTCAACTGTCCTGACACAAAATCGAAATGACCCCTCCCATGGATTCCAGGTTAGTTTTATTTCCATTGCTTACTTGCTAATTCTGGATATTTTGTTGTTTGCTTACGATCTTTGGGTTCCGGGCTCAAGGTGTGAGCTCTGTAAGAGGGGCCTTATCTCGCTTAGCCACTGCTCTGTCCTCAACCCTGATCACAGTATCTGACGGTCATGCTCAATTAACACTTGGGAAGTAAATGGATGACTATGCTCCTGGGCGGGCTGTAAGCTGCTGTTCACCCTCCTAATGGATATCCCAAAATGTTCGCCCCGAATATTTTTTATCTTTACTCCCGGTGTCAGCCATGTAATGTTAGTGTCTGAGAGAGAAATCTAGAAAAAAATGCAAGAAAAAAATACTAACCCATAAACCTGTATGACGCTTTAGATTTTTCCTTACTCTCCAGACCCACAGTAACTGGTCAAGTTCAGATTATTTTATCCTCTGATTTTCAGTGTAATGATATTATTAAAATCATCTGTGATATCACCAAGAAGAGAGAAATGGTAATATATGAAAAATTTCCTCTCAGTATTTTGTACATTAAAAAGGAATAATTTTCATATCAAGTTTTACACTTTTACTTACCATTAAAGTATAAACATCTGCTCTACTTATGTTACCTTCTAAAATATATTTTAATTTTTTTTTGCTTATTATTTATTTGAGAATGACAGACAGAGAAAGAAGGAGAGAGAGAGAGAGAGAATGGGCATGCCAGGTCCTCCAGCCACTGCAAATGAACTCCAGACACGTGCGCCCCCCTTGTGTATCTGGCTAACATGGGTCCTGGGGAATCAAGCCTCAGACTGGGGTCCTTAGGCCTCACAGGCAAGTGCTTGACTGCTAAGCCATCTCTCCAGCCCATATTTTAATTTATATATAAAATTATATTAGATTAGCTGGGTGTGGTGGTGCACACCTTTCATCCCAGGACTTGGGAGGCAGAGGTAGGAGGATCGCGTCAGTTGCGAGGCCACCCTGAGCCTACATAGTGAGTTTCTGGTCAGCCTGGGCTACAGTGAGACTCTACCTCAAAAGCAAAATAAAACAAAACAAAAATCCTATTAGAGTGACACATTATTTTTAAGCTTTCATAAGTTTGGACATTTCTTCTCAAACTTTTGAAGTTGTAATTAACCTTGTTATAAACAACTTTGGAAAATACTGGGAAAAATGTTTTTAATTTTTAAAAATTTTCCCCCTTACCACTACGTAATTAACACCTATCACCACTGTCACCATACCTCAGGGAATAAGCAGAACCTTCCACCTACCCAGTGACACATCTCAAACACCCGACGGCATGCAATTCCATGAATTTCTTATCTCTGTCCCCTTCCCTGCTCAACTCTGCCGGCAGCCAGGCTGAAGAGGGAAGCTTCACATTCTCGAGGTGCTGGTTTAGGCTGGTGTTGAGGACTTTGCTGGAGAGTGGAGCCCACTTTCTACTGTAGCAGCCAAGACTTCTTGGGCAGAAGTCCTGCGTCACTTCCTGTGATTGCCAGGCCTGCTGTGGGAACGGCCTTCCTGGCAGGAGCATTTCTCTTCTCTGCAGGGTGGGAAGGGTTTACCTGGATGCCTTTACTTCCTGCCTAGAGATGGGATGTAGCAATCGTTCCTCAGGTGTGTGCTTCAGGCTACATGTCAGGCCTTCTCGGACATTCTGGAATGCTTTCTCGCCTTCCTTATTTCCTCATGAAAACACTTCACTGGAAGTGCTAGAAAAGCTGAAGTGTCACCCTGGATCCTTGGCCGGCTGTCATCAATGCGTGTCTGCCATGTTCATCTGTCTCCCTGTCCCCTGCCGCTCAAAACCTGCTTTGGCTGCTGTAACGGTGTTGTTTGGTTAATTTAAAAAGCATCACTTCTCAGAAGCTTTTAGTCAGCGGCCAATTAATCACTTTGGCTGTTAAGCATATTTCAGACGTATCCTGAGAAACGCTTTGAATCTTTGAGCTTAGTACCATATCAGAACAGGTGCATCTGGGTATATGACAGTGGTATGTCCTGATAAGTATATCGTACAGTGGAAATAATGTAAATAAAAAATGCACTGAATTTACCAAACAGCTTAGCGAAACAATAGACTGCAAGAGTAGTGTGTTTCCCCAGTGATGCAGTGTCCACTAGGAGCTGTGGTCGTTCCTGCTGCCCGGCATCACAAGAGAGAGGATTTGACCACACAGCTTAGGCCTGGGGGAAGACTCACATGCAAAATTTGAAGTACAGTTTCTACTGAATTGAAATGCCTCTTGGCCCCCTGATAAAGCTGAAATTTTGAAAGTTGGGGACTATATCTTAGCTTAGTGACTTTTCAAACATAAACTCCTTAGTACGTTTTTCATGTAATACGCTTTCAGGAATGGTCATCCTTGGACCAGTGTTTCACACATCTCCAGTGGCTTGTTGGATGGAAGAAGGTGCCAGTGGCTGCAGCCATCTTGGCCTGCAGATAACCCTGTGGCATCCTCCAGCCAGTTTATTTTGTTAAGGCTGAATAAGGTTAGCTTGGCACACAGCTTGCTTTAGTCTGTTTATGTAGGAAAACCGACTTTTTAAGATTCACCACTTTGCTTTGACTGCCCCAGGGTGGAGTAGCTTAAGATCTCAGTTCATTTTGGAGACACTCAAACACCAGTAGTACTGAGTTCGCCAAGGTCAAGGTGTGCATCAGCTGAGGAGCTGTGAAAACCAGCCCAGCTCCCACAAGCAGCACCACTGAGGTCAGGACCAGTGGGCACCTGCGAAAGAGGTGACCCAGGGGCCTTAACGCAAGTCACCCATCTTTTCTGTTTATTAGCCTCAGCTTCTACAAGATGGCATACATAACAATATTGCTTCTCTCGTTGAATTCTTGACAAGAATCAAATGCAATAGCATGTGTAAAATTCTTAAGATGGTGCCTCCTAGCAATCAACATTTACTGAATGCTTGTTGCTATTTGCTTAATGTTTATTATTATTGTGCTTTTTTATTGACAACTTCCATGATTGTAAACAACATCCCATGGTAATTCCCTGCCCCCCGCTTTCCCCTTTGAAACTCAACTCTCCATCATATCCCCTCTCCGTCTCAGTCTCTCTTTTATGTTGACGTCCTGATCTTGTTACCTAAGCCAACTCTGCAGTTTTCCTGAGATTCCAATTTGTCAACAGTCTGGATACTGCAGGGCGTGGTAGCATAAGCCTTTAATCCCAGCACTTGGGAGGCAGAGGTAGGAGGATCGCTGTGAGTTCAAGGCCACCCTGAGAATTCCAGGTCAGCCTGGGCTAGAGTGGAGCCCTACCTTGTAAAAAAATATGAATACCGGGCTGGAGAGATGGCTTAGTGGTTAAGGTGCTTCCTGTGACACCTAAGGACCCCGGTTGGATTCCCCAGTACCTATGTAAGCCAGATACACAGGGTAGCACACGCATCTAGACTTCATTTACAGTGGCCTTGGCATGCCCATTCTTTCTCTCCCTTTCTACGTGCCAATATCACTCTTGCTCAAATTAAATAACTGAACTCTTAGCAAAACTAAAATTATAAAATTTGGATACCATGCTGCTAACTGGCAAGCAGACACAGAAGGATGGCAGAAGACAGCTATGAATCAGGCAGGGGTGAACACGTTCACATCTCAGCTGCCGTGTTAGGTAGGAGTGTTAGCCACATACCTTCCTGAGCGAGGTTTCCTTATCAGTCATGTGCAGAGAACATTCTGTTCTATTTATCCCGTTTAAAGTTAAACTGCAGGTGAGAGTGCTCCAGAAATTTGGTGTGCCATCCAGGGGAGAAGTATGGTGGGTTATGGGGAAGATTAGGAGATGATGCTTCTGAAGCAGCTGCACTTTCCATGTGTGTGCTTAAAACACGCAACTAAGGTCTCAAGCCACCAGTGGGCACGGGACTCCTTGGTGATCCTGTGTTCCAACTGTGGACATGACTTAAGCTCATTTAGGTGTGTTTATTGGTAGCAACAGTCATCAGGGACCGAAACTACTATCCCGTTCCATGCAGTGAACCTTACTTTCATTAATTTATTTCACACGTATTTCTTGAGAAACCTTTGCTATCTTTAAAGATGGGCAGTACCTATTTCATATTCTTAAAAAAAAAATTCTTCACCATATTTATTTGAGAGATAGATAGAAAGGAAGAGGCAGATATAGAGAAACAGAATGGGCACACCAGGGCATCCAGCTACTGCAAACAAATTCCACAACCATGCGCCATCTTGTGCATCTGGCTTATGTGGGTCATGGGGAATCAAACCTGGGTCCTTAGTCTTTGCAGACAAATGCCTTAACTGCTAAGTCATCTCTTCAGCCTCATATTTCATATTCTGAAGGAAAACCTTTCAGGGTTTTCTCAGGAGTATCTCCCACCTAATTACTTAATCTTAACTATACACTAGCATCTACTGCAGTGTATGTATGGCTTTTTCTTCCGGAATTCTGTTACTAACGGACTCTTGGATAAGTTAGTACTATTCAGGATAAGAGCACTTGGCATACGTTATTTAATATAATGAATGTGTAAGGTAGGTGTGGTTGGTTGAGTGTGAAATGTCCCCCATAGCTTCATCTGGTGACAGTTTCAGGGGGCTGTGCAGCCTTTGGGAAGTAGAGCGTTGCTGGAGGATGTGTGGCACTATGGAGAACCTTGAGGTTTATTAGCCCAGCAGACTGGAGTTCAGAGCTAGCTCCCTCAAACTGCTTCACTCCTGCTGCTGTGACAAGATGCGACATCCCAGCCATGATGAAACTTCTCTGTGTACTGTAAGCCAGAATAGCAACAAAACTCTAACGAGTATAAACAATGCTGTAAGTTGTATTGCTATTGATGATGCTTTAAAATGCAAACTTCAGCATGCAGTTCCCTATTTCTCCAACAAAAGACATTGGATTTTTAAATTCTTAAGCATTTTCATTTTAGTACCTTATGATAGTATGGTGAATGTGAAGAGAATTATTATGATTAAGAGCAATGAAAATTACTTTTATCATTTAATGCAAAGTTTTTATCTGTCTGCTCTCCTCTGCTAAACATTCTTTCTTCCATGTGGGAAAACATAGTGTTCTCTATGTCCACACCACTTCAGTTATACCTAATTATTGTATTACTGTATACCATATTGTTGCTAAAAATACATTTTTATATTATTAGCATAATTTGAATTTATAATAATTTAAAATTTTCATTTATTTATTTATTTATTTGAGAGCATGAGAGAGGGAAAGGGGCAGACAGAGAGGGAAACAGAGAGACACACAGAGTGAGAGAATGGGCATGCCAGGGCCTCCAGCCAATGTAAATAAACTCCAAACACATGAGCCACCTTGGACATATGGCTTATGTGGGTAATGGGGAATTGAACTGAGGTCCTTGGGCTTTTCAGACAAATGCCTTAACCACTAAGCCATCTCTCCAGCCCATAATTTGAATTTTTAAAATACACTGTAATTATTTAAAATTTAAACAGCTATTATAGATTAGTGTGGCATTATAAAACCAAGTCCATTTTTGACACTAGGAACTCATTCTGGGCTTGACTGTACTGATGCCTTTGTTTATTCATATAACTTTGGGCCCCTCTTGTATCTACCATTGCATTTCTGTGCCTGGAAAAATAGTAAAAACAAGAACAATAGGTTCTGATATTTAAGTTTCTTAATTTTCAGGTTTTCAAAGAACTGTTTTTTTTTTTTTACATTGAGGACCTTTCTGACCACTCACCTAAGATACATTATGCACTCTACTTCATAACCTAACCCTCACCAGCTCTGATTATCATGTGTGCCCATTTTGTGGTGATTTATTTTTGCTTCTTGTCTGAATTCCTCTTTCACTAGATTGAAAAGTCCCAGAGCAGGAGATGTTGCATTTAGAGCAGTGTCCAGCCTGAAATAGGTGCTTAACAATCACATAGTGCAGATGAAATTGTTGGCCATCATTGGAAATCCTCGATGACATCTAGTTCTGTTTGTACTTTCTGAAGAACTTAGGTCCCTCCCTTGACAGCTCTGGGAACTTTGTCTCCACTTAATTCATCCATTCCCAAGACACATCCTGGCCTAGCTCACCACTCAACCTGCTGTGCTTCTGAAATCTAGAGCCTTTTTAAAAAAATTATTTAAAACATACCTGGAGCTGGCGAAGATAGCTTAGGTGTTAAGGCATTTGCCTGCGAAGCCAAAGGAGCCTAGTTCAATTCCCAGGACCCACATAAGCCAGATGCACAAGGAGATGCCATGCATCTGGAGTTCATTTGCAGTGGCTGGAGGCCCTGCTGTGCCCATTCTCACACTCTCACTCCCTCTCTACCTCTTTTTCTCTCTCTCCCTCAAGTACATAAATAAAATATATTTAAAAATACCTGGTGTCGATACATCACGTGTTGGTGCCATCTTTTCCCTCCTCCCTGCCCCCATTCCACAGGGGTCCCTACTCAGTAGGGTTGCTAGTATTTTCTTGTAGGTTATGTGTTGTGGGAGGAGCAGTCAGTTATTGGGGGGAAGCAGTGCCTCTGGGCATGATGTCTTAACCTGTGGCTCTTACAATCTTTCTGCCCCTTCTTCCGCAAAATCTCCTGAGCAGTGGTGGATGTGTTTCAAGTCTACTTCGGTGATGAAGCTTCTTAGGAGCCTCTGGATCTCTGCATTGTTATGTGTTGAATGTCCTCAGTGTCAGTGTCCCTCACACTGGTGCTTATCATCAGTTTCACCATGGGAGTCACACTCTTGCTTATCTCCCCAATCCCTCTGTGGTTAAACCTGGGCCTTGGGGTGATTTACTTCCTTGGGTCTTGCTACCTTCTGAAAAAGAAAAACATATTCTCCTATGGAGAGTGAAGTCAGCATAGGTTAAATTGTATAAGCATTATTAATTTAGGGAGATTTTGATGGATGTAGTCCCTCTTTTAGCCAAAAACTAGTGGGAACTTGACATTGGAGAGCATGATGTTTGTCTCTCTAGGATTCATACCTGATTCCCAATTCCAGATATGGGATCCTTTCCACTGAGCTGATCTCTTATCAGAAGCCACTGGTTTGCCACCAAGGCTGTGTGCCACCATTGCACTGGTGTGTACTTCTTGTCAGTCTGGTTGCTTCTGAGTAGCTTAGACCCCTGTTTGCTCTCACCATTGTTGGCCACTTTCCCTCAGTAGCTCATGTAGTGCTTTCCAGCACTAGACAGGCTAACCCTCTGGGGACTGGCTCTCTCCCATTTTCCAGCAGGGCTTCTCCGTGTTCTGTGTCAGCATCATGTGGTGTTTCAGCAACAGGGCATTACCTTTTACCTCAGGTGGTGATCGAGTGCTTTGACATAAGCCTGTCATCTTTAGGGGACCTTATAGGTCTCTCTGAGCAACAGCTCAATGTGGGAAGAGCAGATTTCTGGTACTAGGAGATACAGGTCGGAGCCATTCAAAGAGAAAGGTTTCTGTGGTATCAGTTCATTTTGGGCTTAGTTTTTGTTCGTTTCCCACCAATC
Source organism: Jaculus jaculus (assembly GCF_020740685.1). Classification (NCBI taxonomy): domain Eukaryota; kingdom Metazoa; phylum Chordata; class Mammalia; order Rodentia; family Dipodidae; genus Jaculus; species Jaculus jaculus. Next base: position 15,502,538 of record NC_059108.1, read on the forward strand.
TCCTCTTCCCCTCCCCCCAAATCCTTGCATCCCTATTGTCAGGGCCTCAGATTACCTATCCCCATGTGCAAGCACCTCAAGCTGATCCAGGTTAGGAACTGCAGATGAGTAAGAACGTGCAGTGTTTGTCTTTCTGTGATTGTGTGTGTTCATTGAGTATGATGTGTTCTAACTTCATCCATTTTCCTACAAATTATTGCATTGTTTTTCTCTTATTGCTGAGTAGAATTCCCTTATGTATATGAACCACAACTTTATTATCCATTTGATGGGCACCTGGGATGATCCTAGTTCTTAACTATTATGAATTGAACACCTATAAGCAAGTCTCTCTATAGTGAAGTGTGGACCATTTAGGGTAAGTGCTCAGCAAATGAATAACTGGGTCTCTTAGTAGTTCCATATTCATCTTTTTCAGGAATCTCCATTTTGATTTCCATAGTGGTTGCATATGTTTGCATTCCCAAACAGTGAATGAGGGTTCCTCCTTCCCTATATCCTTGCCAACAGTTCTTGTTGTTTAATTTTTTTAATGATTGCTATGCTTATGGGAGTAATGTGGAATCTCACAGTTCTTTTAATTTGTATTTCCCCAATGGTTAGGGATATTGGACAGTTTTTATTGACAACTTCTATAATCATAAACAATATCTCATGGTAATTCCTTCCCTCCCCCACTTTCCCCTTTGAAACTCTACTGTCCATCATATCCCCTCCCCCTCTCAATCAGGCTCTCTTTTATTTTGATGTCATGATCTTTTCTTCCTATTATGATGGTCTTGTGTAGGTAGTGTCAGGCACTGTGAGGTCATGGACATCCAGGCCATTTTGTGTCATTGTTTTCTCAAGTATGTATTAGCCATTTGTATTTTTTCCTCTGAGAACTCCCTATTCAGTTCTCTACCCCATTTTTTCAGTGTGTTGTTTGATTTTTTTGTTTTTCTTTGATTGTTTAATTTTTTGAGTTCTTTGTAGATTCTAGATATTAGGCCTTTGTTAGTTGTATAGCTGTTGAAAATTTTCTCCCAGTCTGTGGGTAATAGATTGACTCTGATTATGGCATGTTTGTCTGTGTATAAGCTTTTTAGCTTCATTAGATCCTATTGGTTGAGACATTAATTTCCTAGGCTACAGGAAGTTCTTCTCCACGCATATCATGGAGAGTTCCTCCTATTTTTTCCTCCTATTCTTTGAAGAGTTTCAGATCTTAAATTGAGGTCTTTAATCCATTTGGAGATGATTGTTATGTATGGTAAGATGAGTGGATCTAGTTTCATTTTTCTACATGTGGTTATCCACTTTGTCCAGCACCATTTGTTGAAGATGCTGTCTTTTCTCCAATCTACTTTATTGTAACCTTTGCCAAAGATCAAGTAGCTCTAGTTACTTGACCTAAGCCTAGAACATTAACTCAGTCTCGTTAAGGACCTTGTGTCCCTTCAGCATTCCTTATCTTGTCTTATGAACTTTGCTTCTACTTTACTTACATCCCCTCCCCGTGGTGGCATACCCTTCTTACCTTGGGTTAAGCTCCCTAAGACAGACTTGTCACCACATACGCATGCACATGCCTCATTTAGCTCCCAGCTTTTCCACCCCTGTCTGTCAAAACCCTTGTTTCCATATTTATATGCAGGCCACCACACACTGCCAGTGAACTTCTGGAATCTCACAAACTGCCGACACAAGGCTGAGGATTATGATTAGTTGTTCGGTGCGTTAGGAACAACCTCAACAGCTCTCTCAGAGCTTCGCTATTCACCCCCACCCGCAAGACTCATTTATACTGTTGTCACTCACCATCAGGACTTGCCATGTTCTTTGTAAAGGAAACAGGAACCGGTATGATTACCTGAACACCTCACAGTCTCCCTATCTCAATGCCTTTGTGCATGTTTCTCACACTTGAAGAGTACTGACCTCCTTTTACACATACACCTATGATCTGGAGTAACAGTGTCACTCCCTATTAGATTGGAACTTCCCTAAGTGTAGGAGGTGAGATGTTTGTTTACAATTTTTTACTTTTACTTATTTATTGAGAGAGAAGGTGAGAGAAGGAGAGAGAGAGAGAGAGAAAGAGAGAGAGAGAGAGGGAGAGAGAAAGAGAGAGAGAGAGGGAGAGAGAGAGAGAATGGGTACACCATGGCCTCCAGCTACTGCAAATGAACTCCAGATGCACGTGCTACCATGCACATCTGGCTTATGTGGGTTCTGGGGAGATGAACCTAGGTCCTTGGGCTTCACAGGCTAGTGACTTAATTGCTAAGACATCACCCCAGTCTGGAGATGATATTTTTAATGTCTATATCTGCAGGACCAAATATAGTGCTTCATACACCTTTATTCATGGTTTTTTCTATCATTTTAGCTACACTTAATAATAGCCTAAAAATATTAAATATAAATTCTATAAATAAGTAATGTATATGTTGTAAACTACTTGCCATCTGAACAGCATGGTGAAATCTTGCTTTGTTTTGTCTGCCTAGGCTGTGAATCTTCCTCCTTCCCAATATGTCCACATTGCATATCCTACCCACCTCAGTTTTCAGATACTGTAGAGGTTTCACAGTTCTTGTTTTCAGATAACCCTTATGTAGGAGCCTGGTGTTATGTCACCATGCTTAGGTGATATAATGCACCTTATTTCACCACATCATGTGTTACCATCATCTCACATGATGATTAGAAGGGTGAGTATAGTGTGTTCATGTATTCTGACAGCTACATACACAGACTGTTTATGAAATTTTTATCACAGTATGTATATTTTAACTTGTTATACTTTAATTGCTTGTTAATGTCTGATTGTACCTGATTTTATCCCCCAGCCTCTCATGCATATGGCTACGTACTATTCATGCTTTCTACATGGGGTTTTTGAACATAGGTCTTGTGCCTAAAGGAGAGGGGCAGCTCGCTACATAATAAATACTCAGTATTCTAAATGATGAATTGAAAATTGCAGCAATAGAGTAAGCCTAGAAAGTGAGGCATGCATATGTATGACCTATTCAAATGTTGAAATATTAAATAATACATTAAAAGACAGAAATTAGTAAATGTAGATATACATATAAGTTGTATATCACAACTGATGAAGTGACCAAAAAGAGAGGAAATTTTATATGATTAATGAATTGCTGGTAAGATGAATAATACTTGGGAATGTTTATTCAGGCTGATTAGTTTAAGGCATTACTTAGAATCAGTCTCCATTAAAATCTATCCTCCATACTTCAGGAAGCTAATTTTGTCATAAATCCCTCCATGCAGGCCAGATTTAGAATCTGGAATTTCCTTTGTAAAAATGGAAATGTAGTCATCAGAATCACAAAAAAAAAAAAAGGAATTAATTGGGTTATATTTAACATGCATTGATGAAAACACCACATTGTGAAAATAAGATAATGCCTCATTTTGGGGCAAGTTACAAAATCATTTTGGGCAAGGTATGTGAAGTTCTAAAGGAGAACAGAATAATGATTAAGAAAAAGAAAGGAGAAATAAATGATAGGGTGTGGGTAGCAAGCAGTTGAGTGAACCGAGAAGGAAGCAAGGGGGCTTCATGCTACATGCCTTAGCAGTGAAGCAAGAACAAGCCTGCTGGAATTTAATCTGGAGAGAGGCAAGCGACACGGGCTGAAGTCTCTGAGTAAGAACCAGTTGGCACTTTCCGCTTCAGCATGAGCTGACCACAAAATACTTTGGTTTAAGCTCCTATAAGCTTCGCATGAGAAAGGACCTTGTTTTCTGGAGATGAAAGTGAAAAAGGAGGACCGAAATAAATAGTGGGCCTAAGTGAGAGAGTAGAAAAGAGATGGACAGAACGTTTATCCACAGCCTCAATTGAATCTATTGGCAAAACCTAGGGAGTACTAGGAATGAGACGTGAGGATCTGGAAGCAGACTGGTTAGGGTCTATGAAGGTGGCACAAGGAACTCAGCAACGTAAACCTGCACTTGTGAAGCACATCAACAGTATCTAGCCGGTGCCTCCACACCTCACTGCACTGTTGTAAGGGCAGCTGGGTGGGCACTGGAGTGGCAAGACTTGAGACATCCCCTGCTCCCGACCCATAGGTGAGCAGCAAGCTGAGCACAGGTGCTCCTAGCAGGTAAAATGTCATGATTTCACCTGAGACATTCTAGATGAAGAATGGCACCTATAAATACTAAGCCATGATCTGCCAAACTCAGATGCCTTGAACAAGTGGTGGCCGTTGTGACCCTCATGTCAGGTAGCTGACTGCCTTGTCTAGACTCGGTGTCTTCTTCTTTGTATAGCTAAATTGTAATAGTCCTCACTTGAAATATTAATCCTGCTTATACATACTTCCTGTTGTATTTATACATTCCCTTCAAATAATTTCACTTTTGTGCCCTCCTCATGTTATTTGTAAGCATCCTTGTTAAGATATTATTAGTGTGCCATAAAATGTATTCACTGATGGTTTTATTTTAAGCAATGTTTTTATACTATAAATTAGAAATTTCTAGCCTATGATTATAATTGTTTCTCATTACCCATGGCTTCCTTTGTCAGAGTGCTAATTACCTGTGGACAATCAGGTTCTGAAAATAGTGAATGGGAAATTTCAGAAACGAAAAGTTACACATGAGTATTATTGACAGCAGCCTAACATGATGTCACGGTGCACATACCATTCTCTTCACTTCATGTCATCGTATAGGCCTTGTATCATCCCAGTTGTCATGAGAGGAAGGGTGCAACTCAATAAGATATTTTAGAGAGCAGAACAAGAGAGGGAGGGAGAAAGATAGAAACATTCACATGTCTTTCATTGAAGCACAATTATAACTGCTCTATTTAATTAGATGTTAGCCTTGTGTTGTGCCTAATTTATACATTCAACTTCAAAACATTATCTATTTATTAATTTGCAAGTATAGAAAGACAATGAGTGAGAGAGACAGAGAGAGAATGGTTGTGCCAGGGCCTCTTTCCACTTCAAAGGAACTCCACATGCATGTATCACTTTGTGCATCTGGCTTTGCATGGGTACTGGGGAATCGAACACAGGCCGTCAGGCATTGTAAGTAAGCACCTTAAGTACTGAGCTATCTCTTCAGCCTACAATCAACTTTATTTTCACTTTTAAAAAATATGTATTATAAAATAATATCCCTTCACCCCTGATCCCATTATCACTGGGGCCGTGTTCAGTGGGGTTATGGTATTCAGTACGTGGCCATGAAAGCCTCAATCAGTCCCTGTGGATATACGTTAACTTTATCATAGACACACACACACGCACACATACACACACACAAAGGAAAAAAAAATACATACACAGCTTGGTGTATCTAAGGCATTAGAAATCCACTGGGAAGCTGAGAGAGTATCTCGTGTATCTGGGGGGACAACTGTGCATGACGTTTTTCTAGGTATCATATAGACACAGAATAGCTTAAACGTGTTCAGTAAGTACACAGCTGTATAATATACATGTGTATATCACTTGGCTACCTACACAAGTTGAAGGTTCTTCCAAATAATACTTCCAAAAATTGCATTACAGATACATTAAGAAAGATGGGATAAGGCTGGAGAGATGGCTTAGCCATTAAGGCATTTGCCTGCAAAGCCAAAGGACCCAGGTTCAACTCCCCAGGATCCACGTAAGCCAGATGCACAATGGGAAACATGCATCTGGAGTTGGTTTGCAAGGACTGGAGGCCTTGATGTGCCCTTTCTCTATCTGCCTCTTTCTCCCACCCCTCTCTCAAACAAATAAATGAGAAAATCAAAAATATTTTAAGGAAAGAAAAGAAAGATGGTATAGAATTCTGCACAGATCTTACGGGGGATTTATTGAATATTTCTTAGGCTGCCAGTAACATGCTGTTTTCCTTGTGGTTAATATGTACACAATGAGTTTTTAGAGCAGAGTTGTCTCCAGAACTTTAACTTTAGTCCTCTAAAAAATGTGTCTTGCAAATAACTAATCTTTCTGTGACTATAGGAAGTTGACAATCTTATTGTTAAAGTTAGTGGTATTTTTTTTTCTAGTAGAGCCACAATCACTTAACCAAACAACCTCATTTCAGATTTATATTTTCTGTTAAGTTCCATAAGCACCTGCCTAACCTACTAACCATTCTTTGTTTCCTTCACCATCATTCATTCCTACCACGTGATGTTGGAGTTCCCCCCCCGCCCCATCCTCAGTTTGCTTAGCTTTTTAAACACCTGCAGCCAGGAACAAGGATGGTATTGTCTGCTATTTGTCTCAGCAATAAGTTGATTTACCTGTCAAGATAAACCTCCCTGTTCTTATTATTGGATCTCTGGATTAATGCCTTATAAGAAAGCATGCTTGTACTGTTCTATGTATTTCATAAGCACTAAATACTGATTTCATTTGATAGGCCGGATATTATATCAACAGTTCATGAAAGGAGCTTACTGCTAGGGTTTGAAGATGAGCTATTATGAAAGCTAACCTTTAGAATGCAAGTTGAATGTTTATTTTCTAAGAGGCACTTTTCATGGTCATGACAAGAGGTTATCCATGCCTTCCAAAATAATACTATTTAAAGTATCTGATGGTCCAAGTCTACTTTAAAAATACATTAAAATTATGGGCTGGAGAGATGACTTAGCCGTTAAGGTGCTTGCCTGCAAAGCCTAAGGACACACATTGGACTCTCCAGGTCCCATGTAAGCCAGACACACAAGGCGATAGGCATACGCAAGGTTGCACATGCGCACAAGGTGGTGCACGAGTTTGGAGTTTGATTGCCATGGCTGGAGGCCCTGGCACACCATTTTTCTCTCTCTCTCTCTCTGACAAAAAATACATTAAAATTAGTGTATAGCTACATGATTAATTGCAGCATTAGGAACATGCATAGTAGTGACCCTCCTGTCATCATGGTGGACATATATTAAGACTCAGATAAAAAGCCCAATTTTCATCCATTCAGAGGCGAGCTTTTACTCCATCTTTCAATGAACTAAATTTATGACCATTTTTATTTTACAAACTGTACGTTAGATATCAAAAAAAAAACAAACAAACAATGTTTCCAGCTCTTGCTAGACCTCTAGGCCTTCTTTTCATTTGTGTATAATACATCATAAATATGAGTTAAAAAAAACCCCATCAAACTCCATTTTAAACCTGAAGATACTTCTCTGCCTTAAAAAGTTAATCCATGACACATAGAGGCTGACTCCCATTAAAATCATTAGAAATTAGCAACGTTCCAGTAAACTGTATAGGGAACAAAAGGTTCCAACTATCATTTCCCAAAGATGAGCAGCTTTTAAGGACAGAAAAAAATCAGATAGAAAAAACAATAAAATTTGCCACAAACATTAAAAATCTTTCTTCATGATTTAATGTCCATTTGCTTAAGTCTCAAAGTCATATATTGTTAAAGTTGCTTTCACATGCTCATTTCTGCTTTTGTCCTGGTGGGGAATGTATCCCAAGGTCAAATGACAGCTGGCTACCTATCTAATATGCTTTTACATTATTGTGTAATGTAAATCATAACTCAATTAGAGATGATTTGGGGGAACATCCATTCTAACTGGTAATATTTTTTTCCCAGCATACAGTCAGTATACAGTGGAGTGCAGTACGTCATGTCAAACTACATTTAAGATTTGACGTTTTACATGAATTTAGAACAGAATAATCTCTTGCACAGTATGAGTGGTCCTTAACCAAGACACATCAATATAGAACTGTCACCTTCAGCTATACAGTCATTAGGAAAAGTGCCCCATGGGATCTGTAAGAAATCCCCTCCCCTTTCTGATAACAAAGTCTGGGATTTCCTTCCTCTTCCTCCTCCACCTCCTACTGCTGTCTGGTTCTGTTTTTGTCCTTGCTTCTCTCCTGGTACTTTAGATTCTTCTTATCTGAGGAGAGCAAACTCCATGGCTAATATCTGCCCAAACTCCCTCTTCATAACCACCCCTTGACCGTCCTCAGCAAGTTCCCAGCCGTATCATGTGTAATGAGCCCCCGCCCTGCACCCCAGCACAGCTCCTCCAATACCGAAAAGCTCTTTAAAATAAAATGACGTTTCTGAGAACTGTTTATAAATCTTATACCAGCCCTCTTTGGACTCAAATATTCACTTACTCAGCACTGTGTTGAGCACCGCCTAAGTGCCAAACACCATGCTGGGCAGGTAGCACGGTAGTCTTTCCTTCTCTGTGGACATTTACAGATTAAAAGAAATAATGAACGCTTCGGAGAGAACACATTCCATTTCTTCTTTGTTGTTATTAGATAGAAACAACAGCAAAACAAGAGCTAACAAAGCCTTTGGAGATCTCAAGTTCAATTAATATTTACTGGACATCTTGAGATACACTGATTGTGTGCATGGCACTGGAGATAGATGAATAAGTAGAAAAGAGCCTACAACATGAAGGCTTATAAGTGAGGACCAGGACAGCTTTGAGCATGAGCCATTCTGGCAAGGACAAGCTAGAGGCTGTGGCTGCGAAGGCACGTCCACCAGCGTCAGGGCCAGGATGAGTGTTGAGAGGATTCAGCCCAACATTTACTATCTTTCATGGGTTAGGCAGATAAGTTTCCAACCTCCAGGAAGATGGTCTTCTGGGAGGCTATTGCTATAACTGAGTACCACAGGCTGGGTGATTTATCAAAAAAAAATATTTCTTACAGTTTAGTGGCTGGGAAGTCTCAGGTCAAGAGGTGTAACTGGTAAGGACCTTCTTTCTAGTAGGGGCTTTCTGCAGAGACTCAGAGAGTCTCTAGGTGGTACAAGGCGTTGCATGGTAAGAGGGCTCCATACAAGTCAAACTGGCTTTTTATAACAGACTTACTTTTGAAGTAACCCATTAACACATTAATCCAAGAATGGCAGGCTTCTCATAAATGTCCCATGGGGCACCGACTCTTAACACAACATGGGATTTAGTGGGAACTTTCACACCACAGAAGAAGACTCTTCAGATTCTGTGTCAGATGCTCTCACCTTCATGCCCACTTCTACCACACATACATCCCCACTGGATTCTTTGACCAAAGCTGTGAGAACCACTGAGAACCTGGCACCCAGGGCTCTGAGAAGCTGGGATGTCATTCGGGCTGCTGGAGTGAAGACAAATGCACAGTGCCGAATTCAATGGGAGTTGCAGGCAAACAGCAATTGTTTACTCTAAATATATTTATATTACTTAGTATTTATATTATTATTTACAGATATATGTACACTGTATTTATATTATTTTACTTTTCATCGGGCCCACAAAGAAGTGAAATCATAAATTTTGCTTCATGGGGCATCCCAGACTCCACTTTGGAAGCTCTTTCTCCCACATCCATCAGTTCGGAAAGCATCGAGACATCTAGCAGGTGCCTCTGCTTTCCTTTCCTGTGGACTCGGATGAAACTCAACCTGCTGCTTTGCATCACAGCCAAACTGGATTTGATCTTTGGCTGTGAAAATTCATCTCTCTTTCTCTGACTGTCTCACTCAAGGCTTCATCCTTCAGATGGTTTGAAAATCACCACATATTCTGTCTCAGTGCATTTGCGGCACACACAGGGCAAGAGAGAAAAAGAGACACTCCAAAACAGCTTGTGTGTTCAAGAGACATTCCTAATGGACACTCATTTATCTGAATTGAGTGGTTAATGGTCTGGAAACAGGGTAGCAGTACAAAGCAAATGGAAAACAACTTGTAAACTCACTTCTAGTCAACTGTCACTTGTTCCTTTGCTGTGCACTTGTGTCCACAGAAGCACCCAAAGGCTTTAAAAACATCTGTGCACATGGGCTGGTGAGATGGTTTGGTGGCTAAGGCACTTGCTTGAAAAGTCTAATGACCTGGGCAACCCAGGTTCAACTCCCCAGCACCCATGTAAGGCCAAGATGCACAAAGTGGTGCATGCATCCGGAGTTTGCGGCATCGAGTGGTGCTGGCCCTTTCTTTTTTTCTTCCTCTATTTGCCAATAGATAAATATGTGCATATGTTCTATGAGTATGTTTCTATGCTTGCATTATATGTTTTCTTACAGTTTCTTTTGAAGGCAGAGGAAATTCCCTTATGTTGAGTGCTACGTTTTCATTAATGGAATAGAGAATCCTTGGACTTGGTACATATTTGTCCCTCAGTGAATATTTGTTAAATAATGCAAGAAATATTTGATAGATTCATCATCCTGAAATTTCTTTAAATATTGTTAGTTTTATAATGAAAAGAGAGTAGTGGAAACAGATGTAAGTCACAGAAAACAAATATATGGCAATTTCCCTCAGCTTTTATCCAGCTAGCAGCTAGCATGTTTCCATTTGAGTTCCGCCACATGCTAGAACAAGTTGTGGTCTCTCTGAGAGTCTGTTTTCTCATTTGTAAAATGGGATAATAATTTTTCTTACCTCACAGAAGCATAACGAAGATTAAATTAGGTCAGATTGACAAAGCACTTAGAACGGGGTCCTAACCCATGTAAATGTCTGTCAAATGAGCTCTTTTATGTGACCTTATTATAAACACCTACACTCAACACCTTTGATCCCCCTGGAAGCAGGAATTCATTTGAAGATGTATGGGACACTTTTGCTGAATTCCCAATGCCTTTCTCATACTCATTGGATTTGAATAACAGGGAATAATGGCTTACCCAAGCAATCATTTTAAGAACAGTAGCAAGGAGTCAATATAGCACGAAAATCGTTTGGCTGAATTTGAATTTCCCCACTTCTTACTCATTTTTAGCTTAGTTCGGGAGAAGTGGGCAACCATGGTTTGAATACTGTCTTTAGTTTCAGAAGAGCAATAACAAATTAACCCATAATAAAAACCTGCTGATACTATTCTATAAATATTCTACAAATTTAGTGGATTATTATAACCTAATAGATATCAAAATCTTTTTGGTCATTTAGAGAGAGAAAAAAAAGGTCTTTCCTTAAGTTTTTCAGCTTTAATTTGATGTATTTTCTTTAAGTTACTTAAATAATAATAAACCCAAACAGAGTTCCACCTCTTATATATCAGGAAAGTTCACTTCCTCCTTAAAGAAACAGATATGAAATATGCTAAGAGAACTTTTGGATTGGCTTCTCAGGAGGAGTTTTATTATCTTCCCTCTGTCATATGAACAAAAAGGTATCCTGAAATGCTACAAAGAGCTTGCCTGTATTTACCCTCTATATCTGAAAGCATGCATGCTATCATGCTCTAGAAATATATATATATATATGTATATATATATATACATAAATATGTATGTGTGTATATATATATATTTTACTCTTCCCATATCTACTTTGATCTAACATATGTTAAATCCTAGGTGCTTTTTGAAAAACTGACAAGAAAATATGCTCTCCTTGTGTCTGTCAATGTCATTCATTCCTAATTTTAGAGTGATGTTAAGGATTTAAGTCTACATAGTGTTTTTTTTTTTAATCTTGTCAAATGTCTTGCTGCTTTACACATTCTTTTTCCTTGCAAAGGTTTGGGTAAGGAAAACTTCAACATTTAGTGGAGAAGCGACTGTTGCTTTCCTCACTGTGTGTGCATTGTTCTAAGCAGATGATGATGAGTGACTAATGGAGAAGAAGGAGCTGGAAGATGACTGCGCACAACTGCGCAAGGCCTGAGGAAGGAGGGTATTCCCAGGCCCTGAATTCCTGTCCTTAACCGCCACTGGTCAGCTAGGTCTGGTCAATTTAGGGTTAGTATAAAATGCTATACTGTTTCTATCCCCAAACTGAAAGCTGGAAATTGTAGTCATAAAAAAAATACTTCTGTTCAAATTCCAATTGAAGTGCAAGTAAATACAAAGCAACGGATTGTGTCTCAGAAACATCCACCTTTTTAAAAATTTAATTTTATTTATTTATTTATTAGAGAGAGAAAGAGAGAGAGAGAGAGAATGGGCACGCCAGGGCTTCCAGCCACTGCAAACGATCTCCAGATGTGTGCGCCCTCTTGTCAATCTGGCTAATGTGGGACCTGGGGAATTGAGCATCGAACTGGGGTCTTTAGGCTTTACAGGCAAGCACTTAACCACTAAGCCATCTCTACAGCCCAACATCCACCTTTTAAAAATATTTTTTTGTTATTTTTATTTATTTATTTGAGAGTGATAGACAGAGAGAGAAAGAGGGGGAGAGAGAGAGAGAGAGAGAAAGAGAGAATGGGTGCACCAGGGCCTCCAGCCACTGCAAACAAACTCCAGGTGCATGTACTCTCTTATGCATTTGGCTAATGTGGGCCTGAGGAATTGAGAATTGAGCTAGGGTCCTTAGGCTTTACAGGCAAGCACTTAACCACTAAGCCATCTCTCTAGCCCATCCACCTTATTTTTATACTTAATATGCAACTAATTAAAAGCTTAAGACTCCACTTGAGTCCTCTGTTTGAGTTCCCATTTGTGTTCAATTTATTTTGTTTAAATACTCAGTAAATCATTTAAAATGAAGCCTAGTGAGTGAATCTATAAGGTCAGAGAGTTTAAGGCATTAGGTATAAGCAGTAATAGAAATCTGTAGGTTTTATATATATAAAGAATAAATTCCAAATGGACCATCCATCATAATGTCAAAGGTTGAGTAAATAGGGAGTTATAAGGGAAGGCTAAATATGATGCTAGTTAAAGCACCCGCACATAGCCTCTTAAGTACACCTACGCATATGCATAAATACAACATTATTGACTTGCATTTGAATTAACCAAGTTGAGACGCTCTCATTGAACTATAGCCACTTTGTAGTAATGTTTTGCACCAAAAGGACTAAGTGATTGACTCATGCTTTTGATGTTACTTCATAATTCTGAATAAAAATGACTCCAGGAAGGCAATCTCATATGCCTTCTAAACGACTTTCTTTAGCCTGACCTTCTATTGTAAAATATCAACTAACCCTTTGTTGGGATGTTGTGACAATTCCTCAGAGGAGTTTTAATGTAATCCTTTCAAATATGAACCAACTAGAACCATCAGAGTTTCCATGAAACCCTTCTACAGAGGACACGTGGTTACGGCAGAACAAAGCACACATGACTCTATGGCATAATGATAATTTGTGGCAAAAAAAAAAAAAAAAAAAAAAGCTTGTGAAGTGAAATAAGTCACAGGGCTAAAAGGCCAGCGTGTGAGAAAGTAAAAGTGAGATGGAATGACAATGACCCTTCTCAGGAGCTCTCCTGGGTTGTCATTAGCCAAATAGCACAGATCAGACATCAAACAGATCTATAAGCCTTCTTTACCAGCACACTTCTTTCTTCACTCACTGCTGCTAGATCAACAATGCATCTGACCACACTGAAGAGCAGTCATACTTCATGGTACATTTTGCATTCTTATAAAAGACGCTTACTTCCCTGAACCTATCTTTCACAGTTACTTTCCATTTTTTTCAATTAAGAATTATTTATTTATTTGAGAGAGAGAGAGAGAAAGAGGCTGATAAAGAGAGAGAGAGAGAGAATGGGCACACCAGGGCTTCTCGCCACTACAAACAAACTCCAGACACATGTGCCACCTTGTACATCTGGTTTACATGGGTCCAGGAGAATCAAACCAGAGTCCATAGGCTTTGCAGGCTAATGCCTTAACCACTAAACTATTTTCTCAACCCATCTCATCCATTTTTATCATGTACAGCTCCTAGCCAAATGCTGGGAATTAACTATTCAGCTTATTGGCCCATCAGTAATATTTTATCCCTTTCTTGCCAAGCAGCATCAATGTTCAAATGCTCTTTGTGGAAATGTTAAGATTCTAAATCCAGGGATGGCAAGGTGTAGTCAATGCATGTTTTTGTGGCTTCCTTTGTCTACCTTGATAGAGTTTGAGCCTGGAAATATTCACTATTATTAGAGTCCTTCAATTGCCTTGAGATTTGTCACTGGTAATTTTAAAGCAAAGTTAATTTATATTTACTTACACCTCATCATAAACTTAATCACAGTGTTGCATCATTAGATATCATTTCTGAACTCAATAAAATTATATATAGACTAGACACTACTACTTCAAGACCATATTAGATTCTACAAGGAATAGAAGGATAGTTCTTATATGAAAAACTTCCACAGAGTGAACCAGCAGCTTATAGAATGGCAGGAAATGTTTACAAACCATCGATCTGATAAACGGTATCTACCACATATGAAGAACTCCTTCAATTCAACAACAAAAATCCCCCCAAAAGAGAGAGAACAAAGGATATACACAGATACCTGTTCAAAGAAAGCTAAATGGCTAATGGGTACACAAAAGATGTTAAATATCATGAATTATTACAGAAATGAAAATAAAAATGACCTTGAGATACAACCCCATACCCTACCATCAAGACTGATATTATTGGGGATGGAGAAATTGCTCAGTGGTTAAGTTTCTTGCCTATAAAGCCTAATTATCTGGGTTCTATTCCCCAGTACCCATGTAGCCAGATGAACAAAGTGGTGTATGCATCTGGATTAATTTGCAGTGGCTAAAGGCCCTGGAACACCCATTCTCTCTCTTTCTCTGTATTTCTATCTCTTATTTCTTACAAATAACTTTTTTTTAAAAGATTGCTATTGTTAAAAGCAGAAAATGTTATTCGTTTGTGGGAAGGTAAAAAACTGGAACTCTTGTGTATCTCTAGTGGAAATATGAAATGGCGTAGTCACTGTGGAAAGTAGTGAATATGCCTCAAAAAATTAAAAATAGAATTGCACTATGCATGACCTAGCAATTACACTACTGGGTATATATTTAACATAATTGAAATAAGGGGGTGAACACATATTTAAATCAATATTATAGCTACATTACACAGGATAACCAAATAGTGGAAATAATCCAAGTGTCCATGAATAAATGAATGCAGTATATCCATACAAAGCAATATTATTTAATCATAAAAAATGATATAAATTTTGGCAAATGCCCTCACATAAATAAAGAAGACATTATGTTAACTGAAATGAGACAGAAATAAGAAGGACAAATGTCACATAATTCTACTTATATGACATACTTTGAATCATCAAATTTGTACATATAGAGTCTAGAAGGAGGGGGAATGGAAGAGTTGAAGTTTACTGAGTACAAGTTTCAGGTTAGAGTGATTAAAAAAATGTTTTGAAGATGGTGGTAATTTTTACATAAAAATGTGAACATACTTTGTGCCAGTTAACTGTATATTTAAAAATGGCAAAATAGTATATTATAGGTATTTGTGTATATGTGTTGGTTTTTTTTAAGGCAGAGTTTCACTCTAGTCCAGGATGACCTGGAATTCACTATGTAGTCTTAGGCTGGCTTGCACCTCACAGAGATCATCCTGCCTCTGCCTCTAAGTGCTGGGATTAAAGGCATGTGACACCCCACCCAGCTAAGAATTTGTATTTTATCACAAGAAAAAATGTCCCTGCTTATATTCGGTCTACAATATAGTGATGGTGGGTGTTAGGAGTACATGCAAATTAGTAGAAGAGAGAGAGATAGAGAGAGGGAGAGGGATGGAGAGAGAGGGAAAGAGAGAGGGAGAGAGAGAATGGGTGTTCCAGGGCCTCACCACTGGAAATAATGTCCAGAAGCATGCACCACTTTGTGCACCTGGCTTTTTGTGAGTACTGGGGAATCAAACCCCAGTCACTAGGTGCTATAGGCAAGCACCTTAAACTACTGAGCTTTCTCTCCTGCCCAGGAAATTCCTTTCTTGACATTGCTTCTGTGATTTGATTTTATTTTTATAATTTCTTAATTTATAAGCAGAGACATACAGAAATAAAGACAGAAAGAAAGGGAAAGGGAGAGAATGGGTATGCCAGGGCCTCTGCCATCTTGTGAATCTGGCTTTACGTAGGTCCTGGTCCTGGGGAATTGAATAGCAGTCCTTAAGCTTTACAGGTAAACGCCTTAACTGCTGAGCCATCTCTCCAGCCTCCAGTGATTTGACATTTAATGGGAAATTTTTCTTGGTAGAACATATCCTTTGATGGTATTTTCTTTAATATGCATGAGAAAGATATTCTATACATACACAGAGAGGTGAGGGGGCTGGAGTGATGGCGTAGCAGTTAAGGCGTTTGCCTGCAAGGCCAAAGGACCTCAGTTCAATTCCCCAGGACCCACTTCAGCCAGATGCACAAGGTGGCACATGTATCTGGAGTTCGTTTACAGTGGCTGGAGGCCCTGATGCATCCCTTCTCTCTCTCAGTCTCTCTCTCTCTCTCTCTCTCTCTCTCTCTCTCTCTCTCTCTCTCTCTCTCTCTCTCTCCCTATTTCTTTCTCTCTCAGTCTTTCAAATAAATAAAAAGAAAATTAAAAAAATATTTAAATGCCAGACAGGTGATGTTCATATAAAAGGAGACAGGAAGATCTTATCTTCATTACAGGTCTAGAAGGAATACAACATCAATATCCTTTTTTACATATAAGGAGACAAAGTACAAGTAATTTGCACAAGGTCACAGTGCTATCCAACTGGGATTCAATCTGGCATTTTACACTCAGAGTTTACAGACTTAGTCACTTCACTGTGCCAATATTTACATGAGAGTAGGAAGAGCACTGAACTGAACAAAGCTTGATTACATTTAATTTGAGCACCATCTTTGGGGTACTTACTGTCAGGCTCTGTGATAAAGCTCAGGGTACAAATAATGTCTTGATACTACAAGACAATGTTGTTAATACATAATTCTTAAGACATAGTTTTAATACTCTGTGATAACTACCATAACAAATGTATGCAAGACAGAGAAGTTTGAGTTCTCCTGGAGCTGCTGTCTGGTAATTGGGATTATTTCTTTAAATGTAGAGAATGCTTCCATCATCACTCGCTCATCACTCAGAACTTTGACTTCCTACAGTCAGTATAGACATTTTCTTTTTCTTTTTTGTCTTTGTAGGTTTTTGAGGCAAGGGTCTTGCTATGTAGCTCTGGCTGACCTGACCAGGAACTTGCTATGTAGACCAGGCTGTCCCGAAACTTGCAGTAATCCTCCTACCTCTGCTTTCCAAGTTCTGGGATTACAGCATGTACCCCCTTGCCCAGCTAGCACAGACATCTTCTTTGTGCAATATTAGATAAGAGTATAGGCAAATAAGAGACTAGTCCCTGCCCTGCCCTGAAGCAAGAATTCCAGTCCAAGGAGGAGGCAAGCCAGGGTTGGGTAAGCCGATAAATGAGAATGTAATGATGGAAATGCTGCAACAGAAGAAAGAACAAAGTCTTTAGAGAGAGCTATTTGAACTACACCCTCAACAATGAACAGGCCATTGAGAAATCCAAGGGGGGGGGGGAGGTGGAGAGAGGTCCAGAGCTTTCCCAGCAGAAGGCCCATGTGCAAGGTTCAGGTTGGTGGAAAGGCAGTGGATCAGGTTGAAGAAGTATTCAGTGTGGATGGAGAATAAAGCACACAAGTTTGGGGGAACAATATGGGAGCAAGAGCTGGACTGTGTCCTCAGAAATAACAGTTGGATAACCCTGGGCCAGCCCTGTACACATGATTACCAAGGCCATGCAGTGGCACTAATTCTTGACCCCAAAATAGTGTGGATTTTTAAAATACATATATTCTTTTTTTATCTTTTAAAGTTTCTAATATTAATTATTTATTGAGAAAGAGAGGGAGGGAGGGAGAATGGGAAAACCAGGGCCTCTAAACATTGAAAACCAACTCCAGACACATGTGCCACCTTGTGCATCTGACTTACGTGAGTACTGGGGAATCAAACCTGGGTCCTTAGGCTTTGCAGGAAAGCACCTTGCTAGCTCAGACATCTGTCCAGCCCCTAGATTTTTTTTTCTAAATTTTCACCACTTATCTGAGTATATAGGAATACTAACTTCCAAGGAATATGTATTTCAAGGGAAAACAAATGTTCTTTGAAGAAATGAGTTTGGGAAACAGCAAATGTTTTAATACCTTACTGGAGTTTTACAATAATTTAAAAATGACACTTTGCCCAGTTAGGCAGTAAGGAAACCCATTTATTTTTCTTAATTTGGCTTTTAATGACTTTATTTAAAATATTGAATCCCTTATCTATAAAACATCTACTAAACATCTCACACTTGGCCTCTGCTAATATCCAGCAAAGGTGAGCCTGGAATGTTTGCATACACATGGATACACATACCACTGATTTAGAAAAGCACTTAGGAGTCATAACAGTTATAATTGTTTGATTATATGATCTGGGGTCACTTTAAAAAATATTTTAAGAGTTTTCAGTATCATTTTGTAGAACATAAAAAGATATTTCTCTATATAGTTTTACATAATGGTACATGCTAGTGAGAATATATCCCTATATAATTTTCCCTAGATCTCTCCTCTCAGGCTTCTCTTTTCTTTCTTTCTTTCTTTTTCTTTCTTTTTTTTTTTTTTTTTTTTTGTCTTTTGCAGTAGGGTCTCACTCTAGCCCAGGCTGACCTGGAATTCACTCTGTAATCTCAGGGTGGCCTTGAACTGTCAACGATCCTCCTACCTCTGTCTCCCAAGTTCTGGGGTTAAAGATGTGTGCCACCACACCTGGTTTAAGGCTTGTCTGTTAAGTTTCCCATAGAAAGAGTTAGCTTGCCCTGATCACATCTGCTCTGTAAACTGCGGATATTCCAGCCCCCAGTGCAGAGCTAAGCTTGCACTATGCAGTTGTGAATGGAGTGCAGCACATCCTACAGACACCGTGTCATGTGGAATAGAATATGATCTACTTTTCATGTTTGTGGGGGACATTCTTGGGTGTTGTTCCTAAGGAATACCATCTACTTTTTTTTGTTGTTTGTTTTGGTGTGGTGTAACTTAGTCTCTCATTGGCCTGGAACTGTCCACTTAGGATAGATCAGCCAGCTATACCAGGATCACCTTTCCCCTCTTCCCCAGCACTGGGATTATGATCACATGCCCCCACACCCATTTTTATTTTTTTACATAGTCCTGGGTCCAAACATGGGAAATCAAGTTTCTGCAAGGCAAGCACATTATTGATTGAGCTCCCTCTCTGGCCCCTGGAATAGAATATTCTTAATGGAATCATCTGTGTTTCCTGGAGTAACTCCAGGTCATTTGCCCTGAATTTTAGTTTTAATTTCTTACAAAAAAGGAAACCACAGCCGTGTCGTAACCAAGACTTTGCAGCGATGTCTCTGTTGTGCCATGGTTGTGATTGTCTGCCTTGCCAGGTGGACCTGTTTGTCCTCAGCAGAAAGATCACTTTGCCTTCCCCTGTGGAGTAGGTTTCTGTTGTCAACTCTCAGGACACCTTACTTGTTGTCCCACTTAGCAACGGGTGTAACTTTAAGCTTATTTATGTTATTGTTGACGGTTGCCTCATTCAGTCAGCTAGAAGCCCCTTGAGGGCAGGGACCTAGTTTCTGTTTAGTGTTGTATCATTAATGAGAAAGAGGGGGAAAGTGGTAGGACTCTTCATAAATTGGTTGTAGCCTAACCCCCTTACTTCTAGACTTTAGGTCCCAAGTTTAGGGCATCTTAGATTGAACCAACACATGCTAAGGACAAAAATAAGCCATTTCATTAATTAAGCTGTTCAGTTGATATCTGAATAAAAGTTAGCTGCTATAATTATACTATTACAATTCAATAACCTATTTGTCTTGCCTTTAGTTTTATTTCTGGATGTCTAGATTCCAAGTAGCACTTTTTCTACCTGGGTTCTGTCATACTTCCTGCTGGTGTTGGGACTCTTTCTATGACTTTAGCCTCCTGTTTCCTTATTCACTGTTAGGTAACTACTCTCTGTGTGGTTTGATCCTTTAATCTATTCCATAAATCACTCTCCTTTATTCCTTCATTGTTCCTGTGGGTCCTTCAAACTTATTCCAATTGATTAATCCTTTTTCTGGCACTGAAACCTTAAATGAAAAAGAATGTTCTACTTGCTTATAAACTGAAGGCTCTGGGTTGGCCTGGGTACGTGTGTGACATGCAGTCTGAGCTCCCCTTAAGTGATTTTTTTTAAAAAAGCCTCCAATAAGTCAAACTTACAAAATACAAGCATGTGTTCTGCAGTGACAAGATACTTAATATTTTTCCCTATTTGCTGTCTTACAGATATGTTCCACAGACTTCGTTTAAGGCAGATTTCACCTTGCAGTTCCACCCACAGGGAAGTACCGCTGTTGATAACCAAAGCAACACAGGCTAGAATTCAAACTTTATATGAGATTCTATGAAGTGTGCCATGAGATATAAATTAGCCTTGGGAAAGCAAGCTAGTTGGCTGACCAGCTCTAAAGCAAAGATAACGCTGGTCTCAATGGTGTTTTGTACAATGAGGTCTGATCATAGATTACACATTTAAAAATATTTTGTTTATTTATTTGTAAGCAGAGAGAGAGGAAGGGAGAGGGAGAGAGAACAAAAGTGTGTGTGAGATAGAGAGAGAGAGAGAGAGAAAAAGAGAGAATGAGAATCAGTATGGGTACACCAGGGCCTCCAGCCACTGCAAACAAACTCGAGACACATGTGCAACCATGTGCATCTGGCTAATGTTGGGTCCTGGAGAATGGAACCTGGGTCTTTAGGCTTCACAGGCAAGTGCCTTAACCACTAAACCATCTCTCCAGTTCTATAATTTATTTTAATTTGACAAAAAAATGATGACAATTTCCTTCTCTTTCATTCCTTTTGGTACTTTGTGATGACTGAGGGAGGAAATATGTCTCTACAGGTTTCTAAACCAACAGTAAAAACACTGTAGTGTTGTTAGATGAGCTAAGAATTGAGGACAACGTCTGTTAAATCCAATAATAGGAAACCTTTCAGTTTGGTTTGTTAAATACTGACAAATCAACATTTTAATGCTGCCTAGAAGTATAGTAAGTCCATTGGCCCAAGAAAGCAAATGCTTTTGAAACAAGTCATTTAATGTTAATAAGCTGCATAAGAAATGAGCCTGTAAGTTCAATACTGACAGCCTAAAAATACATGAAAGAATATCCTAATTGATTTGGTAGCAAGCAAATGTAATCCTAGCTCTGGAAGTAGAGGCCAGAGGACCAGGAATTCAGGGTCATCCTCAGCTACACTGAGGTTTTGATGCCAGCCTGGGCCTCATGAGACCTGTCAGATAAAAAAGTTCAAATTGAGCTACACAGAAAGAGGACTCAGGCCGGGGCATGGTGGCTCATGCCTTTAATCCCAGCACTTGGGAGGCAGAGGTAGGAGGATTGCCATGAGTTCAAGGCCACCCTGAGACTCCATAGACTCCATAGTGAATTCCAGGTCAGCCTGAGCTAGAGTCAGCCTCTACCTTGGAAAACAAAACAAAACAAAACAAAACAAAAGAGGACTTAGCATAAAAAGTACTGGACCCATCTTATTTTCTCCAGGGATGCAGTCTTACAATTCTTTAATCCTTTCATTCCCTGTGGCCCTATATCCTAGTCTTTGCTTAAATCTTTCCCTACTCAGAAAGAGAGAGACAGAGTTTGGTAAATGGTCCAGTGTTCTATAGGAAGATGGACGATGGTGAATTGTAGGAGAGGGCAGATATATTCATTCTTTTCTCATCAGTATGATGAAATATGTGATAAAATCAAGTGAAAAGAAGGAATTGCTTGTTCTGGTTTGTGGTTTCCGGTGTGCCCGTCTCTCGTTTGAGGGAAGGCATGGAGTGCAGCATAACTCGTATCATGGTGGCCAGGCAGTAGAGAAGAGGGGGACTGGACTGGAGGGAGCCCAGATAAGACACCTGGGGTCCCACCTTTAGTGGCCCTACTTCCTCCAGTTAGTCCCTACTTCCTAAAGTTCCCAGCAGCCACTGCCACCTACAGACCTAGATTTTATACATAAGCCTGTAGAAAATAATTCGTGTCTAAGTGATGACACCCATTCCACCCAGAACCTAGATGATGCAGAGGAGAGAATGAGACTACTCAAGCTCCCATGGGACCAAGGGTCGGGTATGTATTGAAAATCCTAGACTTTTTCTTTCTTTTTTGTCTGAATGGATTTCCTTTTTTAATGTTTGTTTAAATTTTATTATATATATATATATAATATATAATATATATATATATATATATATATATATGACAGATTATTTACTATTATCCCCCTCATCCCAACTCCCATTACCCTGGGTCCCCTCCTCAGTGTTTATAGTCATCACTGTGGGATTATGAAGGCCTCTGACTGTCCCTACCGGGTAGCAGAAGACCTTGTCTCAGGGTGATCCAAGTTGCTCTGTGGCTCGTACAATCTTTCCACCCTCTGTTCTACAATATTCCCTGAACCACGGCAGGCTTCTTGGCAGTCTTTCTTTTGACAAAGGGAAAGGAATATTAAAAAAAGAAAAAAAAAAACAGAGAAGAGATACAGATTTTTCATGTAATCAAAATGTGGGGAAGTAAAAATCAGTCTTAGAGAAAAAAAGAGGCAATGTGTTTTTTTTAGCATTGGTTTTAGTCTGTTTTTATTTTTTTATTTTATATTACAAGAGAGAGAGAGAGAGAAAATGGGTCCACCAGGACCTCCAGCCACTGTAAATGGAATCCAGATGCATGTGCCACCTTGTGTATCAGGCTTACGTAGGTCCTGGGGAGTTGAACCTTGGGTCCTTTAGCTTTGCAGGCAAGTGCCTTAACTGCTCAGCCATCCCTCTAGCCCTGGAAATTTTTAAAGGTTTCAATTTATGATAAGTTTGTGCTGTGTCAAATCCAGTAGGAGGAACGAATTTGCAATTATTTTCTCGTTTGCATTAACTCATCCATTCTTCAACTCATTTTTTTTATCTGTGGTATTGATATTAGCTGAATTTGGTTGAGTGCAAGCAGAAAGAGGCTTCATGTCTCTTTATCATACTTTGTCTTCAAAGTTGATTCTTCCTCATGCTGAATGAAACCTGAAGGGCTGTGATGACCTAGTCATGTTTGGGCCTAAGAACAATCTCAATTTCATAATCAAAATATCCAGCACACCATAATTATAGAAATCTTGATATTTTTTTTGTGGTTTTTCAAGATAAGGTCTCACTCTAGCCCAGGGTAACCTAGAATTGACTATGTAGTCTCAGAGTGGCCTTGAACTCACAGCTATCCTACCTCTGCTTCATAAGTGCTCATAAAGGCATGTGATACCACACCCAGCTGAAAAAATTGACATTTGAGTCCTGATTAAAGTATGTGTGGAAAGGTTTTACAAGTGTGGCCAGCTGGCCAGTGAACACCATACCTATGACGTCTGGGTGTGGCTGACGCCCATCCTGGTTCTTTTTTCTTGAGGGCAAATTAGGGTTCCTTCCCGGGCCCTGGTATCTGGTGGCCTGACTTGTACAGGTCCCCTCCAAGCAGTTCTCATGGTGGCTACCTCTCAGGCGAGGTCTACATGTAGCCCAAGACCAAGGGATTCATGGCCCCTGCCCTCAGGAGTCAGGTTTCCTCCTGGCATCCCCTCATTCTGTCCAGTGGCAGGCAGATCAAGGCACAGTGTCTCATCTTTATTTCTTTCTAGAAAAGAGGCATCCATAGCTGGGTCCCCCAAAAGCCAGAGACGTTAGGTAAAGCTCTCTGGCCCTTTCATGGCACGGGAATCCTATGGTCCCCTTATCTGACTTAGAGCAAGAGGGAAGCGGGGCATTACCAAATCTGCTGTCCTTCCTCTTAGACCCTCTCAATACCGTGAAGTGGTGATGCGATGAGGAAAGCATATGGATTTTCACTGCTGCATTTGCCAATCCACACAGGCCTTCTGGTGTCTGGGTTTGGAGTTGGGGCATGGGTGGAGGGATTTGGCACCTTATGTCTTGACCTCAGCACTCAGGAATCTCAGCTAAGGCTGACTAGCACGGCTGCATTTCATCATGAGTGTGCGGATAACAGAACCATGCACTCAGTGCCTACTCGGTGCTCAGCACTGTTCTGAGTGCAGGGGATTCAGAGTAAACACAAAACCCACGGTAGTTGGTTTCAAGCAGTCCTCAGGGGAGGAGGCTGGGTGGTGAGGGAACCTGAGCCAAAGAGCTGCATTTAGAGTAAAGGGGCAGAGATTGGGAACTACTGCCTGCAGACGGTCACCATACGTGGCTTGCCTCACCTGCCAGCAGAGGCCGGGTGAGGGTCTGAAATGCGCAGTCATGGGCGGATATAAACATGGGGTTGCATTCTTCAGAAGAACCTTTATGGGGTTGGAAGTACTCTCACCTATTGTGATGGTGCCTAAGGCATGTACTGATGGGGGACAAACTGAGCTCTCTTGTGTCGGAGGAAGCCGTTGAAGAAATTCCAACACCCAGGTTCTATGGGTTCAATTTCTGCTTTCCTACTGAAAGAGTTGGTTTGAATTTTGCCCATCTTCAGGCTCAGCTAAAGTTACATCTTCCCAAGAACCTTGCAATGTCTATTTTCTCTGAGCTCACACAGGGCTCTGAAAGCCAGGAACAATGTGTTGCCCTGCATTGTTAATTCCCCTTGTGGACACACCCTATCCTGACTTGCCCAAGCATATGGACCTGAAATAACCTACTTGGTTGTCTGCCCTGCAGCCTGGCAGCTGTACCAGTTATGCAGACTGGCAGGCTGAGATCTGCCCTTGACTCAGAGATTGAGCCTTATATCAATAGCCTTGTGGCAGACACCAAGCATGTGTCAGTGTTGCTGTAGGTGCCCAGGGGACCCAGTGTCCCAGCTCTTAGAGATCATTGCTTCCTTATACTTTTGCCCCATCACATTCACTCTTCAAAGGTTACGCTATACCCAAAATGTGTGTCATTTGTAATTCATACTCAAAGAAGAGCAAACCAACTGATTAAAGAGTTTAGAAGGCAAACAAGGTCCTTACTCCCTTCCATGAGCGTGTGATGGTAGAAAAAGCAGTGCAGAGTAGAGGAGACAAGCTTTCTGGCGAAGGTGGCGGGGAGATGGGACAAGCCAGGCCTGGTGTATAGCGTGGCTCCCAACACCCTCTCCTTGACATTATCTGCATCTGTTTTATTCCCCTTTTATGTGGTAATAAAAATGAGTTTGCAAATTTTCTTCCATCATAAACTATAAAGAACACAAGAAGAAAACACCCAATGAATTCACTTGAGATATGAGAAATTCTCTGAAGTTCAAATTGTATATTCAAACTTATGTACAAGTGCATAAATAAAGAATAAATTTTACTACCAGCATTACATGGCTATATAGTTAATTATTATCTTAGTTGTAATGAAAATCAATTCATCATGTTAACCTTATTTATTTATCATCATTCACTAAGTTCAAGTATAAGATAATCTAGTCTTAATGCTTAGGAAGCAAAAATATCTTATAATTTTTATCTCAGTATCTTCATGTATGTGGAAGTGATTCAAAAGAGTTTTTTAAAAAGTTATACGCTGCTAATACTAAGACATATTTCCTAGTATTATTTTAATATCAATTAAGGCTGGGCATGGTGGTGCACGCCTTTAATCCCAGTAGTCAGGAGGCAGAACTAGTAGGATTCCTGTGAGTTTGAGACTGGACTTGGACTACAAAGTGAGTTCCAGGTCAGCTTGGGCTACAGTGAGACCCTACCTCAAAAACAAACCCAGTTGAAGAAACTGGAAACAGGAGCAGTTGTCCGTTTTTCTTTACCTGGATAAAATAGATATATAGAGGTCATATTTATGAGCAAGTAATTCATATCAAAGTGGATTTTTTGCAATCTAGAATAGAAAGAAAGATGCTAGGGTATGAAAAAGACAATCACCCAGAAAATTCAAATTATTTTCTAAAGTATGTCATGATAGTCCCGTGTAAGTTAATGTTAGCTAATGAAAAAGAAGTACTAGCCCAGTCTTTGATACTTTTAAAAACAACAACATAATTGGTGCACATCTTTTTTTTCAAAATTAATACTGAAAAGCATCCCTTGGGTGTGGTATTGGGTTGGTTTGAACAGTTACTGCAAAGCAATTTCCTTCCAACTGAAGCAATTTCCTTCCTACTGGAGAAAGGAGGGAGAGATTTAGGAATCTAAGGAAATTTATAAGGCTCAGGAAATTAGATTTGTCTTTCCCCAAGATTATAGAGGTAGTAATTGCTGCTGGGGAGAAGAAACTCTCTACCTAGCCCAGCTGCCAGTGCAGTGTCCAAGGAGCTCTGGGCTACATATTGGGGTGAGGGAGAAGCTGCTTTTAGTCACGCTCCTGGAAGCAACCACAATAAGCTTATTGGTTCAGAAACCTAGACTGGGGTGCAGTCATTTATTTGGTCTGGCTAAGAACTCACTTCACTGCCAAGGAAGTAAGACACTGGGCTCATGCTCATGGAATTCACTGGTCTTACCATGTGCCCCATCACCCTGAAGCAGCTGGCTTGATAGAACGGTGGAATGGCCTTTTAAAGAAACAGTTACAGTGCCTGCTAGGTGGCAATAGCTTGGAGGGCTGGGGGAGTGTCCTCCAGCAGGCTGTATATGCTCTGAATCAGCATCCTGTATATGGTGCTGTTTCTCCTATAGCCTGGATTTATGGGTCCATGAATCAAGGGGTGGAAATGGGAAAGGTCCCACTTACCATCACCCCAAGTGACCCATTAGCCAAATTTTTGCTTCCTGTTCCTGCAACCTTACACTCTGCTGGCCTAGAGGTCTTGGTTCCACAGTGCTTTTGCCAGGAGGCACAAAGAACATTCCATTGAACTGGAAGCTAAGACTTCCCCCTGGCTACTTTGGGCTCCTAATGCCCTTGAGTGAACAGGCTGAAAAAGGAGTTATAGTGGTAACAGGGGTGATTGATCCAGATTACCAGGGGGAAGTGGACTGCTCCTCCACAATGGAGGTAAGGAAGAGTATGTCTGGAGTGCAGGAGATCCTCTAGGGTGTTTCTTGGTGTTATCAATTCAGTGGACAACTGCAACAACCCAATCAAGGAAGTGTGATAAATGGCCCAGATCTTTCAGGAATGAAGGTAGGGGTCACCCCTCTAGGCAAAGAACCAAGACCTGCTGAGGTGCTTGCTGAAGGCAGAGGAAATACAGAATGGGTAGTAGAAGAAGGCAGTTACAAATACCAGCTAAGGCCACGTGACCAGTTACAAAAAACAAGGACTGTAATTGCCATGAGTGTTTCTGTCCTACCTTATTAAGAGTGTTTGCACATATATGCATCAATACTAAGATGCTTTTGTTCTTCCTCTATTTCTGTATTAGGCAATTAATACTGATTAAGATCATATAGCTAGTTAACCACTTTTGAATTTATATTTGACTTATTATATTAGAGACTGAATGTTCCTCAAGGAACCTTGCTTTGTATGGGGAGGGGATTGTGCATTTTCAGTTGTGCATGGGATCATTATATCATGTTAGGCAGAATTATGACCTTGTTAATGTCTTCATTAGGAAATCAGGTACGATGTAAGGAGATATGGTTTGGTGTCAAGTTGACAAGGGGTGGACTTGTGATGGTTCAGTTCTGTTTTCAACTTGATCTGTTTGGGGTCTCTGAGATGGCTTCCAGGAAGGATTAACTGAAGGAGAAAGTCCTTCCCCTGGATGGGCAGCCTCTCTTGGAGGGGGGCTTTATCTGCAGAAGCTCTGGGAGGAAAGACTCTCTTCCACCTGGCTGTGGGTGCCGCTGGCTGCCTTTCAGTGTGGATTGAAGGCCTGCTTGGCCTGAATACCAGCGCGGACTGAAGACCTGTGGCTCTCCAGGAAGCTCCAGGCATTCAGTGCCAGATTGGGACTGCTGAGGTATCCAGCCTCATGGACTGAGCCTGCAAACTGCTATTGTTGGTCTGCTGTATGCTAACTCAATAAATTCCCTTTTAAATATAATTCATTTTATCAGTTCTGTCCCTCTAGAGTTCCCTGACTAATATAGTACCCTGCCTGGGTGAACATATGTGTTCATGTCTCCCCAGAAAAAGTCAAACCATGATAGTACTACCACTAGACAGAGTAACATGGTCAGCTTCTTTAAGATTTACCGACCTAGGCTGCAATAGAATGTGAGTTCTGTGTCCTAAGGTCCTTGTCCACTTGACTTTGTCAGAACAAGTTGTTGGGACTTCCAAGAGTCCTACCCCTATTATTTTGTGAAGCATGAGGATTATTACTGAGAAGAACAGTAGTCACTTGTATCTCTAACCTCTTCATAAATTTATAACGCTGGTCACAAACCAGAAACAAGAAGAGAAAAGTGAAATAGTGAGTATCTATTGGTATTATTGGGAGTATATCTCAAAGAACACAATTTGCTCATGTCAGGAATGCCATGTGGAAATATAAGGAATGGTTATTCCTGTTCCAGGAAGATGGGGGCTTCCATTCAAGCCCCTCTAGAGAATAAGCCAGATCTTTTAGGCTCCAGGTGTTAGCTTTGACAGTGCTGGAAACTTGGAAGCCAGATCTTCCACCAAGATGCAAAAGTCCTTTCCACTTCACACTTCAGGCCAGGAAGAAACATTATATATGTCACTGAGAACCTATATGAGTCTTTGCTACATCTAGATAAGTTTGCATAAAGTATTTTCAGGTGCAATTTCAGTGACCACTTAGTACTTTTATATTTCCTTTCCGGGACATTAATCTTGTCAGGTAGAACTTGAATTCTCTTAATCAGTGTGCAGATTACCATTTGAAGTACATGTGAGGGGGGGTGGGGGAGAGAGAAATGTTCACCTCTCAGTGACTAGAAAGCAACAAAATCCTGTAAAAATATGATCAAAAATCTTAATTAAATTATTGGAAAATTCACTATATTCTTATGAAAACAAATGACTATATTTTATGAAATACAACACAATATAGATAATGTGTAATACTTTTACTGTGCACTTGGGTTAGAAAAAGCAGAGCAAGGCACATTCACAATTAGCTAAATAAAAGTCACAACTATAAATCCTTCCAAACAAGCAGTTAAAGTGTCATGTGTTTTATCATTCAACGTTCACTGCATTTACCAAAATCACTGCTGACTGTAATTTATGCAATTTCATTTTAAAATCAGATTCAAAGTATCTTGTTTTATAAGCAGTCACATTATTGTAAATCACAGTTTCTATCATTAGCAAGACATATGCACATTGGACTTGGGACTGACAAGAGGGCAAGCATATCACACATTACTTCAAACACAATTCAGGAATACTTCAGAAACCTTTAAATACATCTAGGAAGCTTAGTACAGGTGTGACAGACACAATTGCTAATTGCTAATGGTCTTTACCTGTGCTTGACAGAATCGAAACTGTATGGTAAAATGCCCAGGACAGCTCAGGAAATGGCATCCGTGAGTCTATGTTTGCTCCTTACATCATAAAGTGATGCCTTTATCTGATCCAGGCTATGGGCTCTTGCAACCCCTCCTAGGATTGCCTCTGGTCCCCAGATTTTGCCCTGTCTTCAGAAGGGCACAATCTGCATACCAGATGGAAAACTCCTTCTGGCAAGATACTAACAAAAAATCCGGAATACTTTAGAAATCTCTGCAAAAGAGGCTGGAGGCTCTGGCACGCCCATTCTCTCTCTCTCCCTGTATCTGTCTTTCTCTCTGTGTCTGTCGCTCTCAAATAAATAAATAAATAATTTAAAAAAAAAAGAAAAGAAATCTCTGCAAAGAAGCCAGGCAACTGTAAAATGTAAAACCCTTATATACTAAGATACCCTGGAATGTGACTGTAGCACTGGTCTTAGCCTCATGCATCTACCTCCAGGGATGGACCAGTACTTGAATAGTGTCAACAAGCCCACCAAGAACTCAATTTTGTTGTGAAAATTTTTTGCTCCAACTTTGTTTTACAAGTGGAGAAGTAGATAAAATTGAGTTCACCATGATCATATTGACAGGCCTACAAGTCACTAGTTTAGGTCACATTTATTGAGCAAAAATTCCTATGTCAAATATTTGCCTAGTATTTTACAGAATAAAGACTCAATCTCGTTTGTATGTGAAGTATGCCATATTTGTATTTGGTCTGATGAGGAAGAATGAATGTAGGCAGTTCTGCATTTACTTAACCACATAGTCATGTTCTAATTAAAAGAGTAACTAGGGCTGGAGAGATGGCTTAGCGGTTAAGTGCTTGCCTGTGAAGCCTAAGGAACCTGGTTCGAGGCTCGATTCTCCAGGACCCATGTTAGCCAGATGCACAAGGGGACACACGCATCTGGAGTTTACTTGCAGTGGCTGGAAGCCCTGGCATGCCCATTCTCTCTCTCTCCCTCTCTCTCTCTCTCTCTCTCTCTCTCTGCCTCTTTCTCTCTCTGTCACTTTCAAATAAATAAATAAAAATCAACAAAAAAAATTAAAAAAAAAGAAGAGTAACTACCTTATAATATCACCTAGTGTGCATTGGTAGGAACACTTCTTTTTGAGTACAGATTAGGAATCTAATCTTGACTCTAAGCCCCATGTAGGCCACTTTCAACTAACTTCCATTTACTGACAGATAAAAATACAGCATAGAGTTCTGAGAAAATGAAATGGAAAAATTGTGCTCTTTTTAATTATTCTAAAACCTTTTTGGCTCTTACTTGTAAGATACAATGTGGCAAAGGCTCTTGGCCCATGCCTAAGAGCTCCTACCACAGATGTGGAGAACCACCTACGGGCATATTTGTTCGGTTCCAGATTTAGAGACTGGTCTGGCTTTTCAGAGATAAACCAGAAATATCTGCTCTTGAGAACGGATAAGAGGAGTTTAAAAAATGCATTTGGCAGTTTACACAAGCTACTATCTACCTTATATGTTAGAAACAAATTTAAAACAATAGCTGTGTGTGATTGGAAAAGCAGGCAATCTTAGGGAGAGAGCATTCCTGGGAAGCAGGGGTATTTTCTGAAACCCAGATTAGATTTTACAACTTAAAGATGAAGAAATTTATTCATGTGCATCCATCTTAAGAAGGCAGCAAAGGTAATTACGAACAAGGGCAGCATGGTGTAGTGGGCGGAGCATAGGTTATACCATCTGTACATAGCTTCCGTCTGTTTGTTCTTGGGAAATTTGCCTTCAGTTACTTGCATGAAGTGGATTGAATGTCTGCCTGCTTTGAAGAATGTGCAGGAACAAATAATATCATGTTCTCAAAATGCTTTGTCTTCTCAAATTCTATGTAGATGATACAATAATAAAATAATGATATAGTAATCACCACAGTCACAATAACAAAGGACATTTAAATCTCTACTCTATGCCAGGCACGAGAAGAGCTTTCTACATATTCACTCACTGGGTTGCATAGTATTATTAAATTCATCTTGCAAAACGAGGTGCTGTGAAACATTGAACATTTCGATCCAGGTCCATGTGACACCATGTTTGTGCTTTCATTTCCACACTGATTTGCCTTCCTTTTTATAACCATGAGGAAGAGTAACAGTTTTTCCAGGGATCATTTCTACATTTCTACATAGTCCACTAAAACAATCTTCCTTCTTTAGAGGCAAGGCACTCAAGGAACAGAAGAACATAGCAGAGGGAAGTTAATGCTGTTCTTTGACTAAATGGGTACATTAAGCCCATTAAATTGCCTTCTAAATGCATTTTTTTCTGCCATTGACTAATGCTGTTTTCACTTTTGGTTAAAGAAGCTTCTTTTTACAAAGTGAAGTAAATACTGGGAAAGCTCAAGACTTATTAAGGTGACAAGAAAGCCCCAAACCTAGCAGTGGACGAGTCAACTTACTATTTCGGAGGTAGCTGAAATAATTAACATTCATTAATGTGCTGTTCTCACTGCTAGCCAGAGAAGATTCTCTACGGAATTGGCCATAGACACTCAGGAGACTCAAAACGCATCAAAGCTAAAACTAAAATGCTGTTGAGTCTTCAGCAATAGGGTCTTACCATCTGTTTCTGGTGGAAAACCAAGGGCCTTGGCAATGGCCTGTAATGTTTTGGAGGCAACAGGGACCTTCCTGGCCAACAACACACTGGAAGGTATCCCACCCTGGCACTGAAAATTTTCTAGTAACAATCCATGGCTTCTAGGTGTGCCATTTTTTTTTTTAAATAGGCTTTCATATGTCTTATTCAAAATATCTTAAATTTTTATTGACCCTCCCCTACCCTTCCTTTATCTCTTCCCCTGACCTCACTTAGGCCATTCCACTCCTTTAATCTGTTCTTTTACTTCCATATATACAATACCATACCATTAAGTCCTTCCCTCTCCTTCCTCCCTTATAGGCTTTTTCTAGCTTAAAGGTCTCCACATGCCTGGGTGGCAAGGTCACTGAGAAATCAATCTGGGGCTGAGATGAAAACCCTCTCCTTGTAAACCAGTGGACTGAAATCTGGAAAAGTTGTACTGCAGGCAGCCCTATGGGAGACAGAAATCATCATCAGTGAAAACAGTGGTCACTGGAAGCCTCAAGTTTGGCCAGACAGGCCAAATAACCAAATGGGTGCAATAGTAGCATGTCTGCTCTGGGGGAAACAAACTGCTCTCTGATTGGACTGGAGGCCTGCTCTATGGGAAGGAATACATGCCTGGTACTGAAAACCTAATCAAAAGCCTATGGCAGGGGAGGTCATGAGTCTTAGGGGTATAAAGCCTCCTCTTGTCTGGCTAGATGCATATATTACTCACCAAACTGCCCTATCAGCACTAACCTTAATGTTCATATTCATATATTATTGCTATTCTCACTTCTGGTTAGAGAAGCTTCTCTTTTCAGATGTCAGTGACCATTAGGATGACCCAAAAGATAACATAGTGCTGAGAAGAAGTGATGGAAGAGAGCACTGAAACATCTCTATCACACCCTCCAAGGCTCAGGGTCCATTGCAGAAGGATGGCACATGCCTTTAATTCCAGCACTTTGGAGGCAGAGGTAGGAGGGATCACCATGAGATTCAGGCCACTCTAAGACTACATAGTGAATTCTTCAAGGTCAGCCTGGGCTAGAGCAAGACCTTACCTTGAAA
The DNA here is from genome assembly GCF_020740685.1 of Jaculus jaculus. Taxonomy (NCBI): domain Eukaryota; kingdom Metazoa; phylum Chordata; class Mammalia; order Rodentia; family Dipodidae; genus Jaculus; species Jaculus jaculus. Next base: position 15,535,383 of record NC_059108.1, read on the forward strand.
AACAAACAAACCAAAAAAGCCAAAGGAAGGGTAGGACTCTTTACAATGCAACTATCCAGACAGAAATTGGCCTTGATATCCATGACCCCACAGTGCATAGCAATGCCTTCACAAGACCCTCATAATAGGAGGAAAAGATGATGACATCAAAATAAAAGAGAGACAGAGAGAGGGAGGGGATATGATGGAGAGCAGAATTGTGAAGGGAAAAATGGGGGAGGGAAATATCATGGTTTATTGTCTGTAAGTATAGAAATTGTTAATTTAAAAAAAGATCCATGAAAAAAACTGTTGAGAGATCAACACTAAATGAGACATCTATATCATGTCCTCCAAGGCTCAGGGAATATTGCTGAAGAAGGGACTGAAAGAATGGAAGAGTCACAAATCGGGAAGCAGTATTTGAGGCACTGTCCTCCTGATATGAATCCACTTATCAATTCCTGATTTCACAGTGGTTGTCATTACACAAGACCTGCACAGTCCTTAGCCTGTCACCATTTTGACATGGAAGATGCAGGAGGACAAAAGGAATGAGGCATGGAAACAGAGGAATTGTTACTTGGAAAGAGGAGGATGCTCAGAGGAATGGGTTTGTAGAAGGAGGAGGATGCTCAGAGAAATGGGTTTGGAGAAGGGGGACAGAAGTGGCTAATGGAACAGGAATATAATCAAATTACAGTTTGTCCATGTATTAAAATTCTCAATAAAATGCTTTCTTAAGTTATAAAGAAATAATAAACAAAAGAGAATTAAGACTATTGTTTTAAGGTGACAAAATTTGCATAATAAAAAGAGTGTGTAACATTTTACAAAGCAATGTGTAAACATGTGAAATTTGTTTGTTGAGTTTCATATATTTAATCTCTGAATAGTAGAAAGAAAAACACAATTCTCATGATCAAATGACTTCATTTAAAAAATTAATTAATTTTCACAATGGAATTATCTTCTTTTCTTTTTTTCAAAGTTCTTCTGCCCAGCATGGTGGCCCATGCCTTTAATCCCAACATCCTGGAGGCAAAAGTAGAAGCATCACTGTGAGCTCGAGGCCACCCTGAGACTACATAGTGAATTCCAAGTCAGCCTGGGCTAGAGTGAGACCCTACCTGGAACAACCAAAAAAAAAAAAAAAAAAAAAAAAAAATTATTTTTATAGTACTGGAGTTGGATCCTTTTTTGGATGTTTATTTTTCTTCCTTTATTTGAAAGTGACAGACAGAGAGAGACAGAGAGAGAGAGAGAGAGACAGAGAGAGAGAGAGAGAGAGAGACAGAGAGAGAGAGAGAGAGAGAGAGACAGAGAGAGAGAGAGGATGGGTGTGCCAGGGCTTCCAGCCACTGCAAACGAATTCCAGATGTATGTGCCACCTTGTACATCTGGCTTTTGTGGGTCTTGGGGAATCGAGCCTCGAACCGGGGTCCTTAGGCTTCACAGGCAAGCGCTTAACCACTAAGCCATCTCTCCAGCCCCTTCTTTTTCATTATGAGAAATTCTTGTGCAATTTTCCTATGAGTTGGTTGTAAGGTTCAGGAGTGACCAAGACCACACAAACCACTCTGAGGCAAAGATGAAAGCATTTATTCAGGAAAAATACAAGCTGCCAGGACTGACTCTCAAGAGTGGAGCACAGCCAACCTGAGATTCCAAATAGTGGGCTTTGTAGGGCTCTTCATTTGGGGGAAGGGAAAAGAACTCCTTTGTTCTTTACATTAGCCATTTCAAATAGCTAGGGTGTGAGACCAGAACAGTGAGCAGGTGACTTATGAGATAAGGGGGCAGGAAACCATGACCTGGGGGGTGGCATTGTTAGGCAAGGAAGAGATAGTGGTTGGGCAGTTTCTTGAGGAATCCTGATATCCTCAGTGACTCCATTGTTGGGAGCCTGTCCCGACCTAACATTGGTCAATAGACTTATGAGGATTCCAGAACTGTACTGTCAAATTTGGTAAACACAGGTCACATCTACTTAAATTTTATTAAGATTAATTAACATAAAAATGTAAATGCAGCCCCTCCATTGCACTTTTAGTGCTCAATAGCCATATAAAGTCAGTGGCTATCACTCTATCTCCTTTCCGAAACTGCACGGTGCTGTAAAGGGCACAGCTGCAGAAAATGGAAGCAGTGTCCTTTCCCTGCCTTGGTCTACGAAACCTCGGAGATCTTCAAGATCTGTGTTATCCCCACTGGAAAATTTGAAGGAACATTTAGATTAGAAACTCTTAGAAGGAGATGGGACTTCCTGGTTATCAGTAGGATAGAAGGTCAAGGCGTCCAGTTCTAGAGAATTATGTTAATCAGACTCCCTGTGTTAGAATGCAAGGGGGATGTGCTCCCTTGAGCATTTCATTTGCACAGAGGTGTAAAAGAGATGAACCAGACTAGGGAACACACTAAGTTGTTAAGACGGGGTCTCTTAGGTACAGTGGCCTAAGCAAAGCACAGAATCTTCTTATCGTGGCCTCTACACCTTGTCAAGGTGTGAGTAGATTTCAGTGTAGTAGACTCCTAAGGGGAAACAATGGCAGAAACTGGCATTAGAGGTGAGAAACTAGCACGACATAATAGTAGGCCTTGGATTCTTTTGAATGTTTTAGTTTTTTTTTCAACAGGACACAGGGAGACATCAGCCATCCTTAAGCTGGGGAGTGATGTGATGGGCTTTGCTTCATTTTTTTCGGGAAGATAACTTGGCAGCAGTGGAGAACACGACTTAGGTGAAAATTTAAGATACAATTCATGGATTTTCCTTTGGTAGTGTTATTTTGTCCTATAAATCATGGCAACTTAAAATTTAAAACAAGAATGTCTTTAAAAATACCTAGTAATTTTATGACCTAAAAGGATAACAATAGTGCTGGGCATGATGGTTTATAGCAGCAGCCTTAGCACTTGGAAGGCTGAGGCAGGAGGATTAGGAGTTCAAGGCCAATTTAAGCCACATAGTAAGAACTTATGACAGGGGAAAAATTATATATATATATATATATATATATATATATATATATATATATATATGTCTCCTAGTGAAATGGACTCTGTAGTGAAGTTAAAATTTTCAGTCATTTATTTAAAAACATATTTTTAAGATAGCCTAAATCTATTCTTGGTGAATCTATTTATGATGCTATCCACTGGTTTTATAATAGGTAAAGAAAAAATTAAAAGAGTTAAAGTAATATACAGTTATCACAGTGGAAATAAAATAGAAAAATAGATGAAATGTCATAGATGAGAAAAGGGGGGAAGTGACCAGGACATCCTCACTATGCTGGTGTTTGATTCGTTTTAGAAAATGACTTTGTAATGTGGGTGGCAGACTCTTCCCTCAGTTTTCCTATTCCACTGACTTAGTTCTGAGTTAACTGTCAAAACAAATGTGGATACACTGGAAACCAGCTCACTTGTGCTTTCTGGGCTGTTAAACTGAGTTCAATCCTGGAAAATGCCTCCAGCCCCATAAACAAAATGTGTAGGCCACCACCTGCCATAGTCAATAAAAGAAGGTCCTGAACTAAAGAAAACAGCATATCCACACCCCTCCTATGGTTCTATATCCACGGGCTCATCTAACCCTGGATGGAAACTATTTGAAAAATCATGGAACTGTACTGAACATGTATGGATATTATTCTTGTGGTTCTTCCCTAAATAATCTAAAATATAGCCTTACATAGTATTTGTATTATATTAGGTAGATCACTTGAGATGATTGGAAATGTATAGGATATGTGCATCTCTGATAGGCAGTTACACCACTTTATCTCCAGGAGTTGAGTATCTATGGACTTTGGACTCTATTGGGGTCCTGGGATTGAGTCCCTGTAGAGACTGTGAATACTAGATACTTTAAAATCTTTAAAAACATTGACTCTGAAGTACTCTTCATCAAGGAAGTCAATGTGACATTTCCCAAAGGTTTGGGGTTAAATTGTACATTGGAAGGAGGAGAAGGGCCTCATCAATACATCTCCCAATGATGTGTCACTGACCTACCTGGCTAGTCAGTTTCCCTGGAGGCACCCTTCAGTCTCTCTTCATGAAAGTACAGATGGAGGAGCTGGAGAGATGGCTTACTGGCTAAGCACTTGCCTGTGAAGCCTAAGGACCCTGGTTCGAGGCTCGATTCCCTAGGACCCATGTCAGCCAAATGTACAAGGTATTGCATGCATCTGGAGTTCGTTTGCAGTGGCTGGAGGACCTGGCGCTCCCATTCTCTCTCTCTCCCCCCCTCCCTCTTTCTCTGTGTGTCTGTTGCCCTCAAATAAATACATAAAAATAAACAAAAAGACTTTTAAAAGTACAGATGGAAAAGAATCACTTTGTACTTCAGTGTAACTATCATATAAATTCTACCCTGCTTTATGCATGTAATTTTAGCTTGATGTCTATATAACTTCAAAGCTAATAAATTTTAATAACTGTTCCAGAAGTTGTTATTAAACAAACATGAGACTAGGTCACCTGCTTCCACCATGTTGGAGGAGAATTGGTCATTCACTAGTCAGTGGAGGAGCTCTAATATTGTAAACAACAGAAAACTGGACGAAAAGGATAAATTATTTGATTTCAGACATTCACAAGGAAATAGCAGAGAACTCTGATCCCTGTGAAAAGGTAAATGGGTTTGGCAAGTCCCACAGTCACTCTCAGGTTTCTGCTCACAAGTATATTCTGAGTTGAGGGAGAGGTGTCATTCAACTGGGAAGACAAAGGCAGTGGAAGTGACTGCAATTTAGAGAACAGAGAATCATAGACTCAGGAGATATGCGGACAAAAGCTTCAGAGATCTGTATACTGTCACCTTGATTTGGTAGCAGGAAACTGGAATGCACAGAGAGAAACTGTCATGAGGCTAGGAAGGAAGAGTCGGGAACAGTGAACATTGAGCAATGATTCCATAACATTCTTTCCCATGTCTTGATGGTGTGAAAGCAGAGACTGCACTTTTCAATGTGCTATTTTTTGTCACGGATATTTATACATCAAACAGCGTTACAAGGTAGAGCAGTACCACACTCCCTGTCCCCTGTAAAACTTTAGGCTAAGTGCAAACTTCTTATACTACATAAACTTTCTGTGCCTTGTGGAAGTTTAGCTCAGAAGGACAGTTGTAAGTGCTAAAACTGTGGCACAGGTATAACTGCTGTATCATGTCTTCTGCCAATATCTTTATAGCTGTAGCAAGTTAATTTGCTATCTTGGAAGAATTAAGAGTTCAGATCTCTCATAGAATTCAGCAGTTTTAATGATGGGTATAGGGTGCTGATAGAGTTACAGTTTTCTGAAAAATGAAAGATAAGGGACCCAAGGCCAAATATGGGATTTGAGAAGGCCATGAAAGTCGTTTGCGCTGCTATAACAAAATATGACACAAGCCAATAGTGGGTTATAAACAATGGAAAGTTTTTCTGCAGTCTGGAGGCTGCAAAGTCCAAAACTAAGACCCTGGTGAATATAGTACCAGCTAAGGGTTCATTCCCCATGGACTGCCTGCCTCTTGTACCAATGTCAGAGGTGGGAGGGGCAAGTTCTATCTTCAGACCGTTTTTTGATAATTATTAAATTATTATATTTATTGAGGTAAGTACAGACCTAAAGAAAGTCCTCAACATGTTTAGAGATCCCACTTGGAGAGCATGGGGAAAAAAAAGCAAGGAAATACAACAGAAAAGAAAGTTGAAGGGGCTCCTGCCATATGGAGAGATGGAGGGAGTAAGGGCTAGGAGGCCCTCCTGGCTGGGCCTGGGCATAGGCTGAGCCAGCCAAGGCTTCAGACCTTTTTTTTTTTTTTTTAAATTTTAGAGAGAGTGAGCTAGAAAGAGAGACAGAGAGAGAGAGAGAGGAGAGAAAGAGAGAGAATCAGCATGTCAAGGCCTCAGCCACTGAAATCAAACTCCAGAACCTTGCCCTACATAGTGGACATGTGTGACCTTGTGTTTCCCTCACCTTTGTGTATCTGGCTTATGTGGGATCTGGAGAGTAGAACATGAGTCCTTAGGACCTTTTAATACAGGCACTATTACCATTCATGAGAGCTAAATCACTTAATCAATAAAGCTTCTACTTCCCAATCCCCTTAAGGGTAAGAATTTTGAGCAGACTATACCAAAACATGACTAAAATTTTAACATCTCAAATGTTTTTTTGTTTGTTTGTTTAAGAATATTTATTTATTTTTCAATTTATTTACTTCTTTCTTTAAGAAAGTGAGACAGAGGAAGGTAGAGAGACAAAGAGAATGAGTGCAGCAGGGCCTTCAGTCACTGCAAACACACTCCAGATGCATACACCATCTTGTGCATTTGGCTTACATGGGTACTAGGGAATCAAATATGGGTCCTTGGAGGCTTCACAGGCAAGTGCTTTAACTGCTAAGCCATCTCTCCAGCCCTGAATTATTCATTTACAAAATATTAGCAAAATTAGAATTGGAATCCCATTACACGTGCATAAGTTCCTGTGTGCCTTAAGAATGTTCCTTGCAGAATGTAATGGTTTCAGTTTGAGATGTTTTCCACATCCTCCTGTGTTTGGACGCTTTGTTCTTAGATGGTAGCACTATTTGGGGAGATTGTAGGTCCTAGCTGGTACACGTGACCACTGGGGGCTGGTCTGAGGGTAACTATGGTTCTGGGTGCTGGCTCGTGGACATGGTCTCTGGGAGCTGATCTGAGGGTAGTAGTCCAGCCTTGGTTCCAGCTCTGATCTCTCTACAACTTAATCAGACATAATATGAAGGAACCATGCTACAGGTTCCTGCCACCACAGATCAAGCTTCCCTGTGGCTAGGCCTTTCCCTGTTATGATGGATGGATTATCTCTGAAACATGAGTAAAAATAAACCTTTCAGGCTAAAGAGATGGATTAGCAGTTAAGGCGTTTGCCTGCAAAGCCTAAGGACCTATGTTCAACTTTCCAGATCCTACACTAGCTGGATGCACAAAGGTGAGGCAAGAGTAAGGTCACACATGCTCACTAGGTGGTGCAAGCACCTGGAGTTCGATTTCAGAGGCTGAGGCCCAAGCGTGCCAATTCTCTCTCTCAAACAAACTTTCGTCTCTTAAGTTGGTTTAGTCAGGTATTTGGTCTCTCTCTCTCTCTCTCTCTCTCTCAATCACACATACACACACACATACACACATGCACACAAATTTTTAAAAAATGCTTTAAATTCAGCTCTTGAAGCAAGAACTACCCATTAAGTGCAATAACTTATACAAAAATAGATTATCTGGGCTGGAGAGATGGCTCAGTGGTTAAGTGTGCTTCCTGCAGAAGCGCAGGGCCTGAGAGGGCCTGGAAAAGCTGGAGACTGAATAACAGCTGGGCATGGCCTCGCATGTCAGTAACCCCAGTGCAGCAAAGGAAAGTGAAGAAACCAGGGAGGCCCCTGGACTGGTGAGAAACGCCTAGCTAGGGAACCAGCCCAAGACTCTGCTCACATAACAATGGGCGGACCACCAGGTAAGCACACATCCCCCTCCCCTGCATCAGGTGAGCACATGGGGCACTGCAAAGACACAGATGTGCATCCACTACACACATACCATCCCCTACCCATACCCCACATCCCCACCCCCCACAGACAAGCGAAAAACTAACGGAATAAAACTAGATTCTCCTAAATAATGATTTTGTGGTTTACAACATTGTATACTAGCATAATATATGTATATGTAATATGTATGTGTGTATATTATAATGTGTGTGTGTGTACTTAGGAGTGACTGTGTGGGAATTATCATCTTTGTAAACTAAATGCTTTTAGGATAATTTGGGCAGAAGCTAAGGAAATAGCTGGCAAGAAGTGTATAAACTAAGCTGAAAACCTTGACATCATAAAAAGTCATGCTAATATTAAAATGACTTTCATAGAGCAGACTTCATCTCTGATTAATTTTTAGAGGTTATAGTATTTTTGTGAACAGAAGTAATGGTTCAGAAATAAATTCATTATGACCTATCATGTCATTTATAAGAGAACTTAGGCAGGTATTCAAGGATATGTCCCAACACGACCTCATTACCCTGCCCCATCATTGTACAAGTGGTCACTGCTTCAACAGTCCCTCAATAACAAGGAATCCACTATAGAATAAGCTATAGGATCTGGAGTCTTTTCTGTTTTACATTTCTAGAACTTAGTAACCAAACTCCCATACCCTCCACTTGCAGTACAGATAAAAGAATCAATTTTAGCTTATCAATTCAATCGTCATTGTAAATTTCGATCAAAGTTGTATTCTATTATTTTACTCCTTTGTCTTCTTCTGTCCTTCTAGGTGCTATTTATTATTAGGACTGCCCCGGCACCCTGCTCACTTCCACCCTCTTGAATCATGCACAAACTTAATCTATAACTAGTTTGCAAGGTAGTGTGACTGATATTTAGTAATTCATACAAGAGGCTAGGAATCGTTGGTTCTGCACAGTTGAGACAGCTGATAATAAGACAAGCACTTAGTGAATAGTAGAAAAGGTGTCATTGAATACAGATGAGAAAACTAGGGAACTACCACGAACATTATGGCAAGTAGCAGATTCAAAGAGGGGGGAAAACACAGGATATCTGCTGACACAAATTTTTTCTCAAATATATTTCCTTTTAAAGTCTTTTTTTTAAGGCAACAGTCCCAAAAATCTGTATTTTCTAACAAACAAGAATAACCAAAGTAAGATGTTTTTCATTAAAGAGGGAACAAGGGAAGGACAGAGAGAAAGGGAGAGAGGGTGAGAGAAAGAGACAGAAAGAACCCGACTAATGGAAGAAATTGAGGGCTTTCAACAGGAGTGGCAAAATGTTTTCATGCAGGAGTATTTCTGTGTTTAGAGTGCATGCGTGGTGACTTGGAATAGCTAGTGTTCCAGAGAAAAAAATCTCAGATATGTCCCTTACCTACAGGCATGACTAAGAATAAGTCACTCTCAACAGATCTCAGGCTACAAAAACATCAACTGTTCGCACCGAGTTAGAACGGAGCATTTTGTGAAAATGACAAAGTACGTGTAAGTTTCTACATCACTGGTCAGTAATGTGAGAAGGAAAGTCACACCCTGCAGAAGGCAGTCGGGTAGGGAGCTGTAAGCGTAGGCACCAGAACATTTTCAAAGTCAATTTGTCTCAAAGAAATTCTGGTGACACCTTCTCCCTCCCCAGTATGGAACGCAGTACTTCTCCAAGAATGAATGCCCATCCATGAAGCCCAAGCGCTGACCAGTGAGGTGTCAACCCCCTTTGGCGGGGTGGGGCTGAAAGTAGACAGAGAACCACTGCTTGGGCAAGTTAATTTCCCTCTGTGCTTCCTGTGACGCACTCATGTGGCCTGCCAAGGGGAGAGCCGGCCTCTGAATGTGTGTAGAAGCAGATCGCTTGCTGCCAATGTTGTAGGACTCCACAGTGTGTGTGTGTGCATGTGTGCATGCGTGTGTGTGTGTGTGTGTGTGTGTGTGTGTACACATAGAGCCTGCTGAGAGGAGCCAAGGAACTTACTCTGTTTCCATGTGGCTCCAAATACTCTGCAATGTCGCAGAGACTATTGGATACAGGGATACAGTGATCTGATCCCTGCTCTAACAATCAAAGACTCTGCGTTTGTCACTCTTGGACACTTAACAGGCTATCTTCCTCCTTCTGTTGCATTTGCAGAAGAGTGACCTGGATCTAACTCAATGGATTTGGGAAACTGCAACTTCTGATAAGGAATGCAAGCAGACTTCCAGCTCCGTAGTTCTGTTTGTGTAACACACGTTTGGTGAAAGAGTAATAAGTAAAAGATGTGGCTATAGCCTACCTCAGCAAGTTTGGAAAACAGTTATCATTTTTGCCATCATCATTGTGCTTCCTCCCTCACATTCTCATCACAAACTCAATATTGAATGGATTAGATACAAATTTTCTTGTATTGTCTGTGACTCTAGAAACATTACTATTAATAGCTACTATTAATATTACTATTAATAACAATGTAACCATAAGACGATTAATAGTATCCATTTGTATCCATGAGGAAAAGCAATCTCCAGGCAGACAGTATCACATGTGAATCAGGTAAATGAATATCACAAAGCCAGTGGAAAAAAAATTGCTTTTTCAGTTGTTGGTAAGTGGAAGAATCCCAAATTCGTCTAATGACAGACCCATAGTTTGAATGAGTCCTCCATTTTTTTTTTTTTTTTTTTTTTTAGTTACCAGTCTGTTAGCAAACAGACTTAAAATACTTAAGGCTAACTAAATATAACTAAACATATTTGACAATTGACATAGCTTAGAAAATAATTTTCTTCAAAACACTATTGTTCTACATACTAAACTTATTTTTCTAAGATTATCATAAATGTCATAGAAGTTTCAAAATGTAGCACTCTCCTTTTTTTGAATCTCTGCTTGAATTTTCTTTTATCCAAGAAGCTTTTGCTGACCACTCACCACGGTTGGCACCAAGCACCACATCCCTCTTCTCTCCCTGTCGTTCTTTTGCTTGATATTGCCAAGTTAGCTGTCACCTTAGCTTACTTCATATGTCTATATCATCTGTCTGTTTATTTTGTTACTTACCCCCTCTCATTAGAAAGAAGTTTTTTATTAAGTCGGGATTGTGTTTTATTCACCACTCTATATACAGTATCCAAAGCTATGTGGCAAATAAGATACATTCTTGAGATACTTACATTATCACTATGTGCCAGATAATATTCTAAACACTGTTACAAATGCTAACCTATTTCATCCTTACAAGAGTTTCAAGAAGTACTGTTGTAGTCAGCTCTTCATTGATGGACAAACAATAGACCAGAAACAGTTTATGGGAGGAAAGGGGTAGATTTCAGGTTCCTGGGGGAAGTTCCATCAATAGCAGAAGAAGTCTGCTCACTCAAGCATGCATCACAGCAGAGAGAGAAAGAGAAACCAGAAAGCACAAGACCACCAGAGCTCAAACAGGTCTCCACACCTTAGGGCTAGACTCAAGATCTGCCACCAAACACATTTTAGGGCTCTAGACTCCAAGATCAGCGCCCAGTGACATGTGCCCTATATCATGGACATGCCTCATAGGTATTCAATTTTAATAAAAACATCTTAGTCTATGGAGCCATGCATTCAAACTACCACAGGTTCTATGAGCTGTGTCTACATTTTACAGACAGGAAAATGGGTACTCAGATGTTAGCTGCCCTAGGTCTGCTGGGATGGTGCAATGGAGCCATCATACCAACTGAAAGCGTGGTTCAGAAGCTGTACTTTTAGCTACATGTTGAGTGAAGAAATAAAGCAATTACCCTTAACTTACAAAATGAGAGAGACATTTCTCCTACTCATCATGCATCATGTTGTTTTTGTTCAATTAACCATTAGTAGCCTGAATTATAAATTCGGTGGGGCAGAGGATGGAATAGGTACAGGTTTATGCTACTCTTTCCTGCCATTGGCAGAAAAAGCCCTGGCTCATGAGCTTCCGTTTCCTTCCAACCTGGATGCTGTGTTCAGAGAATGGGTAAGGCAGTGAAAGTCAGCATGGTACCTGCGCAAATAAATAGAGTCAACTTCATTTCAGAACATGGAAGGTCAGTATGTATTAATAGATTTATCACTATAAGACTTATTTATTTATATTTACCATCCTTTTAAGATTTATTTATTTATATGTGTGCGCACATGGATACCTGAGCACCACGGTGTGTGTGGTGGTCAGAGGACAACTTTGGGGTCTGTCCTTGCCTGTCCACCTCATTTGAAGAAGGGTTTCTTGCCCTGGATTCTCATGTTGCTGGTCACATGTTTCTGGGAAATTCTCCTGTCTCCACTCCAATCTTGCCCTCAATATCAGCATGCGGGGGTGGGGGGGGGATGATTACAGAAACCCAGTTCCAGGCTTTTTTTTTAAACTTAAGTCTGGGGATGGAACCTAGGTACGTCAGCTTGGGCTGGCAAGGGCTTTATCTACTGAGCTATCTCCCAGCCCCACCAGTCTTAACTGGAAGTACAAATACCTTACCAAGAAAGGAAAATATTCTGGAATTCCAGCCTCGCTTTATGTTATACACAAATGTCAACCTTTAAAGCCACAGCTTTTCCCAAGCACATTCTCTGTGCAGGTCAATTCTTCTTTCTTTGTTAACATTTACTTCTCCTCCTTTCCCTGTCCTGTCATTGACCATGCAGTGTACGTTTGGTACAGAAACTCAGGAGCCCTCTTTTTACCCTTGCAGCTGAACTTAAACAAGAGGCAGTTATTAATTTATTGCTGTCTGTTGCTAAGTGCTTAATGGAAACATAATAAAAATCAATTGCTGTGTGTGTGTCTCCGTGGTAGGATTATGCTTCTGATATATGATTTGGTTAGGTCGTTGTGAGACGATTTGTTGAGGATCTTCTAAGATAGTTTATTACCTCCTTCTTACTAGTGCCAGGGAAGATGTTAGTGGTCACCTAAGTAGAGGCAGAAGCAGGGAGTGAACAGAGAAAGTGCTGCGCTCCCCCTCCCTCAAAGGCAACGGGGACGTCAGACCGGGTCAGAATAACATCCCAGCAAAATTGCAGTTGCCACGTGAAGTGCATTCTTATCCCAAACCCATCAGGCTTTATCTCCTCCACCAAAACACACTTGTTTACCGTCATAAAGAAGTGCTTGTCATTTGCAGTCCCATCTGCAGTTCCCACTTAGAAAGCCGAACCCCCTTCCTGCTCTGTATGGGATGCCCTTGCACTCCAGAGGGGACCCTCATGAGAGATAGTTAAAACCATCTGTGTGCACTAAGTACTGAAGTATTTCAGCGTGGCTTTTAAAACCCCCCCTCACAAATTGTAGAGCATAATGGAGTTACAAACTGTCCCAAGCTCATCATTTTCTGGAACCACACACAATTCCTCAGTTCTCTGACAGGAATCTCTCTTGACTCACCCCAGAATCAGGCTGTAAGAATGTGGCACCTCGCAACCCTAACAATACCCAATATCATCAGGACATTTGGTCATCACCTAAAGGCAGAATATGGTTCATTTTCTTTATAACTTCTAGAAATTTCACTTTTTTTTTTTTTTTTGGTAATCATGCCTTTTCACTTCTGGTTATTCTATGATAATTTCTATTCAGACTTTTACCTTCTTTTTTAATTTAAAATTTTTAAATATTTTATTTATTTGTACAGAGAGACAGATAAGAGAGAGAGAGAGAGAGAGAGAGAGAGAGAGAGAGAATGGACACACCAGGGCCTCCAGCCACAGCAAATGAACTCCTGGGGAATCAAATCCAGTTCATTAAGTTTTGCAGGCAAGTGCCTTAACCATTGAGCCATCTCTCCAGCCCTCAAAGAGTTTTACCTGTGAGAGAAAATTTTACGAAGGAGAAGATCATCAACGTATTAGTCCTTCAAATATAGTCTCTATGGCTTCATCTATTTCCATGGTCAGGTTTCTGACTTTAAATATTTGAATTCTTCAGAACATTGAGCCATAGAAAGACTTACTATATCATTTATTTTATTAGAAATAACACATTAACCAACATCGGTAGCTCGTTAGTTAAAATTCTTTAGGGATGGGGAGATTGCTTAGTGGTTAAGGTGTTTGCCTGTGAAGCCTAAGGACCCAGGTTTGATTCCCCAGTACCCACGTAAGCCAGATGCACAAAGTGGCACATGCTTTTGGAGTTTGTTTAAAGTGGCTAGAGGCTCTGTCATGCCCATTATTTTCTGTCTCTCTTCTCTGTATCTCCCTCTCTGCTTGCAAATAGATAAATACATTATAAAAGAAAATTCTGTAGCAGAATAAAAGTCAGTGGAACAAAGCACAATTCTTAGAAAGAAATGCAGGAGCAGGTGGTAAACAGCCAGGGTCTGTTACTGTCCTTGTTGTTAGACCTTTCCTCATTTCCTTCCTTATTTTCCAGATTAAAAAAGAGAAAATTTTCTACTAAATATTTTTGTTAGAAGTTGGCTTCGGGACAATGTTTTCTTCCCATTTCATTTTATTTTCTGTCATTAGATAGCATTCTGTAGCCCTTCATTTCAGATGGTTGGGTGTAACAGTTTCATACACACAATATAAATCAGTTTTCCTGAAAAAGGAGGTCAAAAACATATACATTCAGACTAACCATTAACTGGTAAGTGGACTATCCTTAATCCACTTTAAATAAGCTATGTAAACTAAGTGAGAGATAAACTTTAGCAAAATTGATTTAAAAATATTGTTATTGATGCTGCCTGCAGGGGACATGAGAGGAGTGCATTCACCCACAAACCATTTTATCTGCCAGTAAAAATTTCACTACCTTTCTCCGTTCTTAACAGTGCTACAGCGATGATAAGTCTACAGGAGATTCATCACAGGAATGAAAAATGATGTTTTTTTGCGATGGGATGCAATTTTCATTTATATTGCTTTTTGTATTTATGGGATGCTTGATTTCTTTAGGATCTGCCTGGAGGGCTCATAGGCCTTCCAGTTCCCAGGCAAGGCCATTTTCATTAATTCAGTGCAGCTTTTACATCCATAGTGTGTACTATGTGGTAGACACTTGCCAGGTACCAGGAGAAAGAGGACCGGAGATTTAAAATGAAAATAAAAAGCTGAGGAACTGCGAGTAAAATAGCTAACAATCTAGTAAGAAAAGTAACACAGTTAAAAAGGCCACATGATGTGCCGACAATAAAGCCTTGGTAGTTAAGACAAAAGAGATTTCTTTTGAGCTGCTCTAAGTATGAGAACTCTCCAGATAGCTTGGAAGTACTCAACGGGGTGTACAAGATCGTGGTACTGCTGAGAGAAATTGAAGCTTATGAGGATGAGAGCATGTGATAGAAACAGCAGGCATTGGCTGGAGGGATGGCTTAGCGGTTGAGGTGTGTGCCTGTAAAGCCTAAGGACACAGGTTCAATTCCCCAGTACCCACATAAGACAGATGTACGTGGTGGCGCATGCTTCGGGAGTTCATTTGCAGTAGCTAGAGGCCCCAGTGGCCTATTCAACCCATCTCTCCCTAATAAATAAATAAATATAAAATATATAAAAATCCAGAAACAGTGGCTCTTTTCAACCTGGGTGCCAATGTTTTAAAGCGAGATTAGGCTTTTTTTCTTAAGTTAATTCACAAAATAAAGGGTTTCATCTTGACATTTTCATACATGCATTCCATTTTACTTTGCTCATATTTACCCTACTATTATCTTTTGTCTTATCTTCCACCTCCCACCTGTATCCTTCCCTCTCTCTGAATTGGAACTACAGCTGCACCCCTACATCCATGCTTCTTGTGTCACTGCTCATACAGATCAAGATATGGAACCCAGGGGCTGGTGAGATAGCTTAGCAGTTAAGGCCCTTGCCTGCAAAGCCAAAGGACCCAGCACCCACGTAAGCCAGATGCACAAGGGGGCACATGCATTTGGAGTTCATTTGCAGTGGCTGGAGGCCCTGGCATGCCCATTCTCTTCCTCTCTCTCTCTCTACCAGCCTATTTCTGTATCTCTCTCTCAAATAAATAAATAAAAATAAATTTAAAAAAAGATAAGGAACCCAAACCTAGACAACCACCAACAAAAAAAAAAAAAAATGAATCAAGGAAATATGGCATGCCAACCCAATTGAGTTTTATTCAGTCATAAAGAAGAATGAAATTATGTCATTGTCATGAAAATATATCAATATAAAGATCAGGTTTCTTTTTATGTTCAGTAAAATGAAACAAAAACCTGAAAAACAACTGTCTCATGTTTTCTCAAATATGCAAATTCTAGATTTTATATCTATAGTATGTATATATGTTCTACTTTTATACAGTATGTATACATATGTACATACATACATATATACATACAAGTAGAAAGCAGAAGAATCTCTATGTAAGGATAGGAAAGGGTCTAAAGAGAGGAACAAAAGAGAACAATGGGGGAAGACAAAGAAAAATATTTTATGTTTCCTCTCATGTGCATACTGTGTGTGTGTGTGTGTGTGTGTGTGTGACATAAAAGGAGTAAAGTGTCATTTTAGTGAAGGAAAGAATGATATTTTCAACTAGTGGTGTTGGAACAACTAGACACCCATATGCAAAATGAGTGAAGTCAGGCCAGCCCCCTTCTTAGATAATATGCATAATTAAATCCAAATGGGCCACAGGTCTAAATATAAATGCTAAAACTATAAGACTCTTAGAGAAAGCCTTGAAATAAGTCTTCATGATCTTGAGTTATGCAGTCTTCTGACACAAAACATCAAAAACACAAACAAGAGGGGAAAAAAACCAGGTGAATTGCCTTTCATCAAACATTGACATTTATACTTCAAAAGATATCATCAAGAAAGTGAAAATAACTCAAAATATTAGAGAAAACATTTGTAAACCATATATCATGTAGGGAATTATCAAACAACTCTTGTTATTAGACATTATTAAAAGGTAACTAAAATTTAAAGGTTTTTTTTTTTTTTGGTTCTTTACTTTTGAGGTAGGGTTTTGCTCTATTCTAGGCTGATCTGTAATTCACTATGAAGTCACAGGGTAGCCTCAAACTCACAGCAATCCTCCTACCTCTGCCTCCTGAGCGCTAGAATTAAAAGTACGTGCCACCCAGCCTGGCTAAAGTACTTTTCAAGAAGAAATTGAATAGATATTTCTTCAGGAAGATGTACAAGTGGCCCACAGACACATGAAAAAAATGCTTGACATCATTGGTCATTAGACAAATGTAAATCAAAAGTAAAATATGATATTATTTCATATTTACTGAGATGGCAGTAATAAAAAATAATAAGTATCGGTGAAGATGTGGGGAAATGGAACCCACATTCAGTGCCTGTGGGAACTGAAGCTGGCTTACTCACTTTGGAAAACAGCCTGACTCTTCAGTGAAAAGTTAAACAGTCTACAGCTGTCCCACCCTGAACGCGCCTGATCTCCTCTGAAAAGTTAAACACAGACCCAGCTTCCAAGTGTACACCCACAAGAAATAAAACACTGTCCCTCAAAACCATGTGGAAAATTGTTCCTTGCAGCATTATTCACAATAGGCCCAAAGCTATAGCAATGCACATATAAGCTGAAAAATAAACCTGTGTCATAACATGGAATAATTATTGAACAAAAAAGGAGAAATGAAATACATGGACACAAACCCTAAAATCATTGTGCTGAGTGAGACAGTCACTAGTTATCATGACTACATGTTGCATTACCACACTGAGATGAAATGTTCAGAATAGGAAAAATCCAGAGACAGACTTTATTGGCCAGGGAATAGCCAAGAGGGATTGACTGCTAATGGTGAGGGATTTCTTTTTGGAGTATGAACATTTTCTAATCTTGGTTATAGCAATGGCTGCACATAATTGTGAATATAGTAATAATTATTGGTCTTCACATTTCAAGCAGAAAAATTGCATGGCATATGAACTGTACCTCAAAAGCTGTTTATTAAAAATATGCTGTATTGAAAACATTCTCCAGAGTCAGGTGACCTAAACTGTAAAATCCATGTGGTTTTTGCTCACCAGTTAGAAAGTTATAAGTACTTAACATCTCCCTAGGCAGTGTCTTTGCCTATAAGGGGATGATTATTTCTGGCGGAGCTCTTAAGATTCTTCATAGAGGCAGAATTCAGCTGGTCTCTAGACTGCGACATGGAGGTCCAACGAGGGAGGAGAAGGTCCAGCATTGTGAATACCTGTTGCATAATAAGGTCGGTGCCAGGCATGAGATGCACTTCTTCACTTAATACTTCCTGTGTAGGACTTAAAAAATACTGATGCCAAATGTGACATAATCCGAAGTGACCAACTTGGGGTTCAATGGCAAATCCAGGGTCTCACGTGTCGTGCTTGGGAAACAACCGAAAAAGGATGTACAGGCAGCCAGTGTAAGGGCTTGGGGGTGGCCAGTGGCAGGCCGATTCCTCTACATCTTTAATGACCACGGTTTCTAGGTTTTGTCCTGTGGGGGTGGATAGCTACGGAATTGCTCATTTGAAAAAAGTCCATAAGCAGCAGTGCTGTGAAGAAAATAAATACTGTTATATGTAGAAATTCGGATTCAGTCTGGGCCTAATTAGAAAGCTCAGTTTTGCCTTTGAGAAACCCTGCAGTGCTACTCAGAACAGATACAGCCTGAAAAGCTTTCCCGGGCTGAAGTTTCCAGTGGGGAATGTGATGCTTCCACAAACTGCAAATGACTCTGGGAAGGTAAATTAAAACCTTATCTATGTCTGAGAATTTGTTAATTTGAGCTGCTGTTATTAAATGACATGTTAATTTCAATGTGAATTATAGAGCTAATAGTAGATGCCAGAAGGCTTTAAACTTCATTTAAAGTTTTAAAAGATGAACTAACATTATGGTCTAACTCAATGCATGAACTCAGTTGCTTGCCAGCCAGGGTTTGATTCCCCAGTACCCACATAAAGCCAGATGCACAAAGTGGCATATACGTCTGGAGTTCATTTGAAGCAGCAAGGGGTTGCGACATGTTCTTTCCCCTATCTCTCTCTTCTTGCAAATAAATACATAAAAATATTTTTAAAGCACAAAAACCCACTACCATATAGTAGTTCTTCCTCATCTGAGTCTCACTTCCTGCAGTTTTTGTTACTCAACAATCAACTGCAATCAGAAAATACTAATATTGACATTAATATTTGCCTTGGCCTTTTGAGAGAGAAGCATATTCACCTATTATGGTGTTTTACTACAATTGGTCTGTTTTATTGTGGTAATTGTCAATCTTTTAGTGTGCCTAGGTACAAACTAAATTTCAGCATTCATATGTGTGGCTATATGGAAGGAAAACAGTAGATGTAAGGGTTCAGTATGTCTTAGACATACACTGGAGGTCTCAGAGCCCATCCCTTGTGGATGGTGGGTTTACTGTATGTTTAAAAATATGGAGTAGTGTCTCCTTTAATGAGCTGTGGAGGCATCCTGAACACCTCACCTCTACCTTCTATTCAGAAGTTTACTTCCAAACCATGAATAATCAAGCAGTTGTAGGTCCAGGAATTGTCGGAATTGGCACACTGAAATAGGCAGCATGTAATTGAAGAAATGTGGATTTAGATTGCCTTCTAACTGCTTTTTTTTGTTTTACATCTTTAGTTGCATCGTCAGGTTGTTTACTCGAGGTCTCTCAGAATTTTTAATGTGTGCCCTTCAGGCTATAAGTTTTCCTCATAGGACTGTCTTGATTGTATCCCAGAGGATCTGGTAGGTAGTGTTATTATTTTCATTAATTTCTAGAACTTTTTAAATCTCTTCACTGAACTCTTCAAGGATCCACTCTTTAGTGAAGACTGTATCAATTATTCTATTTCCAAGTATATATGTATGTACTGAAGTTTCTCTTACAGATGATTTCTAATTTTATTCCATTGTAGTCAGATAAGATACAAGAAATTATCTCAATATTTGGTATTTGTTACAGTTTGCTTTGTGACATATAATATGGTCAATTTTAGAGATGCTCCCATGTACCATTGAGAAGGTGGATTCCCTGTCTCTTGAATGGAATGTTCTGCAGATACCTGTTAAATTATTTGGTCTATAGCATAATTTAGCTTTGAAGTGTCTTGTTGATGTTTAGTTTGGAGGACCTTCTCACTGCTCTGATTTCTTTTCTTCCTTTTCATATGTTTAGTTCTTGGACTCCAAACAATGCCTTATAAAAGAATCCACATTTGATTTTTAAAATATTTTATTTATTATTTATTTGCAAACAGAGAGAGAAAGCGAGGGAGAGAGAGTAATACATACATACACACTACGGCCTCTTGCCACTACAAACTCCAGATGCATGTGCTACCTTGTGAATCTGGATTTATGTGAGTACTGGGGATTTGAACCTGGGACATTAGGCTTTGCAAGCAAGTGCCTTTAAACACTGTGACATTTCTTCAGCCCAAGAGCCCACATTTTCAACAGGAAAATTGTAAGACTCCCTAGAGAAAGGCAGACATTCACAAAACATGAGCCCCTAGGAAATTATCTAGCTCTGCCAGGAGTTTCAGTGACTGAATTCACTGCTGGCTATAAATGTAGAGTGCATACCAATATTATTCATCTGTCAGATCATAGTCAATAAGATGGATGATTCAAATTTTCATCTATCTATGTTAGAATCACAGTAAAAATAATAGTGTATGAACAGTACTTTCAAGAGTATATGTTCTAATGTAACACCCTTATAGCAGCAATCACAAAAGCAAAAATTAGCACTACTATTCATGTTTTATTTTCTCCAATTATTTTTGGGGGGGGGATTTTTGAGGTAGGGTCTCACTCTGGCTCAGGCTGACCTGGAATTCACTATGTAGTCTCAGGGTGGCCTTGAACTCTTGGTGATCCTCCTACCTCTGCCTCCTGAGTACTGGGATTAAAGTCGTGCGCCACCACACCCGGATATTTTCTCCAATGTTTTACAGAGAGTTTTGTTCAACTAAAAATAAGCATTGACTAATCTCAACTCCATTTACAAGATAACACTTTATTCTCAATATTAAAGTTAAATTGTTTAACAAACAAATATCCCTCAAGTAAAAGTAGGGATCCATTTATTTAGGTATCGGATAGCAAAATAACTCATGTTATTGAGGGCTGAGGAGATGGCTCAGTGGATGGGAGCTCCGGCTTCTTAAGCATGAGGGCCTGGGAGAGCTTGAGACCACTCAAGTTCAACTTCCAGAACTCAGGTGAAAAGCTGGGAGTGGCCATGCATGACTGTAACCCCAGTGTGTGAGGGAGGAGAGTAGACCATAGAATAGAAGTCAGTAGAGGTTGCGGGAGACACTGATTTCAACGAAGTGCACAGATCCGATAGAAAAGGGCACTCAGTTCTCCTCTGGTCTCCACATGCATTTACACACACACAATGTACACGCATAGATTACACATAATATACAACATCACAATGCACACACACACACCATGTTACTGAATAGAAAATTTTATCTTCTTCCTTTAAGATTGTGAAACAAATAGTCTGAAAGAACGTTCTTCTGTTAAGGTCTAAAATTTTCAACAAATGGCCCTGGACAACAAAACAAATTGATACTCCTATTTTTCACTGAAGAAATTGTTGATTACATAAAAGGGGAAGTCTTTTAGCAGGATAGTACTCTTTCCCTGTTGTTAACAAATGACCGACCAGGTAGAGTAATTGCTGTTTGCTTTTCTGTGTTCTGCTCACGATCTTATCTTTTCAAGGTCTCTCGCCCTCTGTAAAAGTGGTCTCTTCCTGCAAAATGCTACAAGAGACCATCAGTATGTCCATAGAATACACTCTGGTCTAGCTTTCTTCTGAGACCCTCCAAAAGCAATAATAAGTTGAGATCCCTTGCACTGCATCCACCTTGGTTTCCAGAACCCATTCTTTTACCACCGGCTATGTGATTGAAAAGGGTCATGCCAGGAAGGAAGGGTTCATTAGTCAGGATGGTTTTAGAGAATCTACCCGTGTCCTCATCCTGTCCACACTCTAAGGAGCAGCTGAAATATAACAGAAAATACCTGTGTGTGTTTGATCCCACTGTGTGTTAGGTAGTTTCTTTCTGCGTTAACTATGAACCTCATAAAGGAAGACATCTTTTTGTGTTTATACTACTCAATGTCTCTTCCATAAGTTTATGAATCCCTAAGGATTGAGGTACAGGTTAGTGGATACACAAAGAGTTGCAATTAATGACCTACCCTCATTGTTCGTGTGACATACTTGCTAATGACAAGCACATGATTTTGAAGACCAAATACACAGAGATTCACATTCAAGCTCAGAGCCTTATAAGCAATAAAACCTCCTGATTCATTCTCATGTGTGTACATTAAAGAGTTGTTTTGAGGACTGAGCATCTGAACAAATATAAAGACTGTATCGTAACACTAGTGTGGCACATGATAGACCCTCTATAGTACCAATCTCCAATCCTCCTCTAGTTCTCTAAATGCACTCTCTCAGCAGGGTGCCAAGAGCCTTCCAAACCCAGTGAACAAACCCTGCGGCACAGATGCTTTTCTGAATGACACATAATTGTATCAACATAAAAATGACCAGTGGATTCTCGTGAGAACCTGCTGTGTGGTAGCAGTCTGCTGAGTTCAACAGATTAAATAGTAAAGACACAGGCCCTGTGGCCCAGTGCAAAGAAGAGGGAAGGATGGAAAAGAAGGGTAGTGTAAAAGGAAGTGTAAAGGGCAGGTAGGGGAAGGAGGGATTGATGGGAAGAAAGGAAAGGGAAAGAGGCACAAAAGACAGGAAGGAAAAAGAGAAAATGAAGAATACAATTTCAACTGCATGCTTTGCAGTACAAAGAGATCACGATACTAGAATGTGGTGGCAGACACCTGTTTTTCTACAGAGGGCAGAAAAAGATTTAAATGCATAGATGATTTCATACATGGGCACATGCATGTTGATCCCATTGTCCCCAAATTGCCCTCTTTTATTCCCCCTCCCAATAAGACTCTTCTCCTTATTTAATACCTATCTTACTTCCATAATTTTTGATTGTTTGTTTGTTTTTGAGGTAGGGTCTTGCCATAGTCCAGACTGACCTGGAATTCACTATATAGTCTCAGGGTGGCCTCAAACTCACAGAGCTCCCACAACCTATGCCTCCTGAGTGCTCGGGTTAAAGGTGTGTGCTACCATGCCCGGCCCACACCTTTTGTGTGTATGTGTGTAGCTTTTCTTTTAGAACCACTACATTAAATAAATTCCTTGTATGATCATGAGTTGGGCGTGATTTACTGGCAACCCACCACTGGCTGCACCACAGAAGGACATGACTGCCCCTCTCCAAGCAATCATGGTTGTCCTCTCGTCCATCTGTATTTAAGTTAGCAGCTTTCAAGGGCAATAACTAAGCACTTAGAACAACATCTAGGGGAATACATGGGTACAACTCAAATACAGAGAAGATTGTATCTTAACTAGATTTATAAAGCTCTTAAGCTTATGTGACAACTTGAATTTCAAGACAGATATTCACATTAATTAAAATCAAATAAAACTAAGGTGACTCTTGGCACTGTTTGATGCTTTCCTTGTGTCTCATCTCATGTGGGTAGATTGTCACAGAATGGTACTTGTCTCTCCACAGCCAAAAGAAAAATCACACTTTTAAAATCTTACTAAGTTATGATAAATTTTACTACATAGTCACAAATTTACTGAAAAGCATTGTTTCCCAGAAGAAATCTTGAGGGCAGATTTAAGGTAGGTAAATTCTTGAGGGAAAGAGATTTTTGTTTCATTCATCTTTACAGTGCTTGTGCCCTTGACAGTACTAGGAACATAGTATATTTTAGCAGCAGTGAAGGAGTTAAGTTGAAGCCAGAATTACCAGCTGAATGAATAAGGGTTTCTGAGAATTTCTTGAACTTAGGCACTTATCATTGCCATGAAATGCTAGTGAAATAGAAAGTAGGCACACTCTACTACATATACATACATATAATAGTTTTTCCTTGGTAGGGTCTCACTCGAGCACAGGCTGACCTGGAATTCACTTTGTGGTCTCAGGGTGGCCTTGAACTCACAGCGATCCTCCTGCCTCTGCCTCCTGAGTGCTGGGATTAAAGGCGTGCGCCACCACACCCAGATACAGCCCATGTTATTGGCTACTAATTCGACTGTTCATTTCTAGATGTGATTAACAGAGGATTGAGAACATTTATATACTGTTGCTATAGTAGAACTTAATTCTGTCATGAGACTGGGGTCCTTTGGCCTGGCAGACAGTCTCAGTGGCTTAGAAAGGAGTGTTTGTAACATCCCTTCTCATTCTATGAGTGAAAGGAATAAATAACTGGCTGTCTTATAGACCTTGTAGACTCCTGTGCTTTCCTGCCCAAGATCGCTCTTATGTTGGCCTCCATATTTAATCCTAGACAGAGAATGAGACCAGAGGGAAACACAGATGAGGCAGCTTTCAAGCACAAGAGGGTCATCAGGAATCACTGTACAAAGACAAACAGTGGCACTGGGTCTTGGTCACAGCCTTTTCCCAGGTCATGGTCCTTGAATTTTGTGTGCCTTCATTCTCACAGCCACATCACATCTCAGGTAAAACAAGCAGAGGGAAGGCCTTGCTTGCTTCCACCAAGAAGCATAGCCAGACTGGAAATGACCAGGAATGAATGACCATCCAAATTTTAAACTAGTGATAATTTAATATGAAAGATGAGGTTAAAAGAATGAGGAAAACTGAATCAACGCCCCCTCCTCAAAGTTTGGGATGTTGCACATTTTGAAATTTGAGTTAGGCTTCAAAAATTCCCCCCTGATTTACATGTATACAAAACTGCTTGCAGACATTCTTCACCAGGATTTCCTCCTCCCAGAACACTTGCCATAAATATTTATGTGAAAATTGATTAGATTCTTTTCTAGTCTTGGCTGGCTTGCTTGACTACTCATCTTTTCCTGTCAAGATGAAACTGTAAATATCAGAGTGGTTAAGCAGCTAAAAAGTTCAGTCTCTGGCAGACTGAACTACACACATGCTGCCTGAGAACCCAGAGAGGAAGACCACATCCAGCCGAGGACTGCCACTCCATGTCAGAGCCTCTGTGGCGGAACTGCCCATGGGTGTTGAGCTGTTAGAAAAGCCCTGTGGTTTCTAGTCTGGAGTGAATGGCAGTTGCTTTCCAGTTTCTCAACTGTAGCCTTTATATGATGAAAGCTATTCTACAGCAATGAGAAGTTGAATGTGACTATGATATAAAAAATAACAAATAGGGCTGGAGGGATGGCTTAGCGGCTAAGGTGTTTGCCTGCAAAGCCAAAAGACCCAGGTTCAATTCCCCAGGACCCATGTTAGCCAGATGCACAAGGGGTGCACACATCTGGAGTTTGTTTGCAGTGGATGGAGGCCCTGGTGCACCCATTCTCTTTCTCTCTCTCCACCCCTCGTTCTCTGTCAAATAAATAAATAAATATAAACTATTTTTAAAAATAAATAAATCTGCCCCATTCTAGTTACTAAGGCACCAGGGTCAATTCTTTGTTTGAATTATCCACAGGCCAATCATTTGGGAAAGGGGTTCTGTGGTGGTTTGATTCAGCTGGCCCCCATAAACGTAGGTGTTCTGGATGCTAGTTTCCCCAGCTGATGACAATTGGAAATTAAAGCCTTCTGGAGGCAGCGTATTGTTGGGCGTGTTTGTGGGTGTTATAGCCAGTTTCCCCATGCCAGTGTGTGGTACACTCCTGTTGCTGTTGTCCACCTTATGTTGGCCAGGGGGTGATGTCCACCCTCTGTTCATGACATCGTTTTCCCCTGCCATCATGGAGCTTCCCCCTCGAGCCTGTAAGCCAAAATAAACCTCTTTTTTTTTCCCCAGAAGCTGTTCTCAGTTGGTGATTTCTACCAGCAATGCGAACCCGACTGCAACAGGTTTTTGAGCTGGCTCTGGAGTGAAGCACACTCGTTGCTGGTTCTGCTCTTTGAGCTCAGTTTGGCACCTCCATGCGGGCGAGAATCACAGCCGCTTCTCATGATGTAACTGACTATGGGCCACATTCACGCAACTGTAAAGGAGGCCTTTGCTGATTGCCTTCTTGGCTGTCAAGTGGTTGAAAGCTAAATATAGTTAAAGTTGCAAATAGAAATGCGGGTGGGGCACTCGATGAAACAAGGACTTCACAGAATGACGGAACAACTTCTGATGACTTCAGTTAGACAGCCAGTAGGCCCAACACACACACTCACTGAACACAAGTCATGATGAAGTTTCAGGTTATTGCTTTGCTTAGTGCTCCAGTGTAAATATCTCCCTGTAAATTTCCCCAGGAGCTTGAAGAACAGCAGATGACTATGGGAGTACTGCCTTATTTAGAGGAAGGGTATATATAATCGCCTTATAACAATGAATGATATAAAATGTTAAATAAGTTGTGTTTTTCCCATATGAGTAGAATAGTGATAAAGCTTAATTTATCAAGTAGACACAGGGAGAGATTAATAGTGAGTAATAATAAAATAGAACTATCATAACAATATGCCATGATAAAATTGCTAACATCATTATCTTAAACGTTGACTGTAAGTGAGAAGAATAAGGGCTACAGGAATACAAGTGCTAGAACACCATAACAATTAATGTGACAACTGAGAAGGCTCCGCAGTGACTAACAGGAGGGTCATATACATAGTGTGGTTAGACAGGACAAAAGAATGATCCAAATCGTGGTCAGGATGTGGTGGGACATATAAGATATCATCATACAACTCAGTTCTGTGAATGCTTTAAGACTTACGGAGTGTTCATTTCTGGAATTATCATTTAATATTTTGAGATGAATGTTTGCCTTGAGTAACTAAAACCATGTAAGGCAAAATCACAAATTAGGTGCATAGGGAGAAGTGCTGTAAATCCCAGGGATCCAGTGCTGACACTAATAAGAACTGAAGCAAAGATCATGAACTTTTTGATACAGACCTACAATTTGTTCTTGACAAACAACAGAAAAATGAATACATGAAAATGGAAAGAACGAGGATTACCAATTAGACAATTACTTTATAGGCATTATTGACGAAATTATTTCAAAAATCACACTAAAGCTAAAAATATCACAGAAAACTTTAACTTTTGTATTGAACCAGTCAAGAAACCCATAATGCTATGTGTGTGTGTGTGTGTGTGTGTGTGTGTGTGTGTACAGATGCCAGATGTCAATGACTGGTTTCTTCTTAAATTACTCTCTGCCTCATTTCTTAAGAAAAATTACATTTTGTTACCACAAATTAACATTAAGTCAGACCATTTTTTAAAATATTTTTATTTATTTACTTGAGAAAGAAGAGAGAGAGAGTATGGGCATGCCAGGGCCTCCTGCCACTGCAAACAAACACCAAACACATGCACCACTCTGTGCATTAGCTTTATGTGGTTACTGGGGACTTGAACCTGAGTCCATCAGACTTTGCAAGCAAGTGCTTTTAACCACTGAGCCATCGCTCCATCCCCTCTCCACCTTATTTTTGAAACAGGGTCTCTTACTGAATGTGGAGTTCATCAATCCAGCAAGACTGACTAGCCATCAAACCCAGGGGTGCTCCTGTCTCCACCTCCCTAGTGCTAAGATTTCAGGTGTGCCCTGCTGTGCCCAGGTTTGAACATAGCTGCTGGCGATGTAAACTCGGGTCTCCAGGTTCGCACAGCGAGCAAACTTGGGCCCCCAGAAACCATAACCTGTTGATATCATGAATGGTCACAAGCACCAACATAAAATGTCATGAATGGTGGCCTATGTCTGAAGTCGCTGGGCTGGGGAGGGGTGGAGATGGGGAGAATTGCGAGAGCTCCCTGATTGCAGGTGTAACTGAAAAAGCGGGAAGTACTAGGCTCAGTGAGAGATTCGGTTTCAGGGTGAAAAGGCAGAAGAGCAATAGAAGAGGACACTGGGATTCTCCCGCCTCGCTCTGCGTGTGCCGCGGTCAGGTCCGCGTTGCTGGCAGAAATCACCCAACCAAGAGCAGCTTCTGGGAAAAAGAGGTTTATTTTGACTTACAGGCCCAAGCGGAAGCTCCATGATGCCAGGGGAAATGATGGCATGAGCAGAGGGTGGACATCACCCCCTGGCCAACATCAGCAACAGCAGTGTGTGCCAAACACTAGCAAGGGGACCCTGGCTATAACACCCATAAGCCCACCCCCCAACAATACACTGTCTCCAAGAGACATTAATTTCCAGATCTCCATCAGCTGGGAACCTAGCATTCATAGCACCTAAGTTTATGGGGGACACCTGAATCAAAGTACCACAGCATGCATGCGCATGCGCTGGGCATATGCATCTGCACACACACACACTTACAGTGAGAGCGCACGTGCACAGACACATGCACACGCGCGCGCACACACACACACACATCACATATTATGCGCACTCACAGAAATCTGTAATATTTTTCCGACCCATGAGTAAAACAGAAGCTCTTAAAGGGTGAGAAGAAAAGGTGATTTGGGGAAGTGGTAGCTGTTATTTTATTAAGTTATTTAAATAAGAAATTCAATAAATTGAAATGCAAAGTGTTTGGATTAACACAGAACATTCCCAAATGCAAAAGCGCAAATAACAATTGCTACCTTCATGCATACCTCATCCTTAAAAGGATATATTTTGTGTCAACAAATGTTTCAACATAAGTGTAACATTTTACTTAATTCTTAATGTATAATATATCGCAATATATTAATATGTATTGGCTATGCAAAACACTTTCTCTCTGTTTGGAACTAACTATATCAAATGGGGATAAACACACAATATTACATGAGGAGAAGAAAACAAATGAACTGATCCAGTACTTAAGATGTGAGACACAGTTAGATTAAACATCATACCATGAATAACATCAACTTCCTCTCAATGGTTCAGTCATATTCATGGCATACTTAAATTTACAGAAACCAGACTAGATCAGGCTCTTCAAACAGTTTTTATAAACTAAGTTGAAAAACACAGCAAAGCATGGTTAAGGAAACTTACCTTCTCTTTCTTTGCTTCGTTTGTCAGAGAGCACCTGTAAAAACAATTAAAATTTAATATCTCAAAAATCATACTGCTTTTGTCAAAAATATCATATAGTCTGAAACAAAAAAATCAGTTTGTAAAATGAAAATCAAGTTGCCTCCAGTTAGTAAAATAAAAAATTAACTGGAGTATTAAGACTGAATGATTTTAGAGTCTGCACAACTCATTTAGAAGCGCAAAAAAAAAAAATATATATATATATATATATATATATACTCACTTGTGCGGAATATGCATTAAGTTCATTTTTCTCTGACATGTAAGGATTTATAGTAACTGAGAGGGAGACTGAGTTCTAGTTTCCCTCTACTACTTGATTGTCCTTGCCCTATGTCACACACACACACACACACACACACACACACACACACACCCCTGAAAAATCTAGTAGTCTTAATAAGTACCTTACTTATTCCCCAATAACAATTAGTAGCCAATTCAGACGAGCATGCCTCTGTGGGGAACCATGCCTACTTTGCCCCCAGTGTCTTTTCTACTTCTCCGGCTGTTCCTTATCATTTTCCTGGTGGGCTCCCCTCTGCCCGTGTCTCTCCTATGGTTTGATATCATGGGGTGCTTAATCTCTGATTGTCAATTTGACAGGATTTAGAAGCACCATGGAAACTACAAGACTGTGAGGGGATCTGGGGATCGGGTTAATTTAATTTGGAAGACCCACCCTAACTGCAGGCAGCACCGTTCCCCGGGTTGGGGTCCTGAATGGAATAAAAAGCGGAAAGCCAGATGAGCAGCAGCGTTCATCTCTCCTTCCTCACCGTGCACTGAATGCCACCAGCTGCCTCAGGTCCCTGCTGCCCCGCCTTCCCCACCACGATGGACCGGAACCTGGGACTGTAAGCTGAAATGAGCCCCTCCTTCCTTAATTTGCTTTTCCAGGTATGTGCTTCCAGTAGTGAGAAAATAGCTAATAGATATCATGTACAAAAGTAAGTTTTGCTTTATTTCATCAAGGATTTGTGCTTGGCCTTCTCTTATTTTGTGCCTTCTTTCTAGGATGACCTTGGGTGTTTTCTGTCCATATTCTGATAGCCTTAAGATTTGCATATCCAGCCCACTATGTATATCTTTCCTTGCAGTAGAACAAATTGTTGACTGGGCACTTGGATTTAGACACACAGTAATGGACACACCAAATTCCACGTACCCCAGGCTCAGCATCCTTTCCTTTCCCTCCTAGGTCCCTTGGTCACACAAACCCAGCTCCAAGCTGCTGCTCTTTCTGTATTCCTGTCCTAATGGATGGCGCCAGCATGTACTGGACTGATCAAATCAGAAGCTCAGAGCTTTTCCTTGAATCTCTTCTGTCCTCACTAGCTCCTGCTGTAGCCTGCTCTTCCGTGTCATTTGATTCCACATAGGTTTCATTTCCTGGAAAACATTCAGGTCTTACTTAAGTATGTTCTCTTGCTGCCTAATTTCTTAGTCTGTCTCTGGTCATCTTTATTCTGCTCAATGTGGTTACAGCTAGTATAATATCTCTAAAAACAATGGGACTGCACCCATCTTCTTATTTAAAACCTTTTGTGTTCTCTATGGCCCTAGGAATAAATGCAGTGCAGAGCTTAAGAGCCTATGTTTAACTATCAGAAAGACAGCTATTAGCTACATAAGCTCAAAAAATTACCAGCTTTCTTTAAATATCATTTCTGCCTCAGTAAGATGAGGTTGCTTTGAATCTCATGTGAGGTGCTAAACCCAACAGAGGGCACAGAGGAGACATACCACAGTATTTGTTGATTATTCTGAAGTAAGTTCAGAAAAAGGAGATATTACACTTTACCTTTTCAAGTATCAGTTCAGTTAGGCACATGCTATGAGAGTTAGGAATGCAAGTGATAAAATGCTACTTGGATAAATGAGAAAATGCTAAGCATTATTTTTATAAATGCAAAAAAGTGCTTTAGCAATTATATAAACATAGAAACAACCCAGTCCAATTCTTCATGTTTGGGGCTGGAGAGATGGCTTAGTGATTAAGAAGTTTACTTGAGAAGCCTAAGGATACAGGTTGGATTCTCCAGGACCCACATAAAGCCAGATGCACAAAGTGGTGCATACATCTGTAGTTCTTGTGCAGTGGCTAGAGGCCCTGGCATGGCCATTCTCTATCTACCTCTCTCTCTGTGTCTCTCTTAAATAAATAAATAAATAATATACATTTTTTTTAAAAAAAAAGGATTCTTCAAGGTCAGTAGTTTACAAAAACTCTCACTTGTGAGCGAAGAGCAATTGCTGCACAGAAATTTCAATCTGAGACCACAAAGGGACCAAAGCACAGTAAGAAGCTTCCTCAGCCATACCTTGAGATGAAGCACTAGCAGAACTGCTCCTGTGCTCATCATCATAATGATGGTAACGGCACTAAATTATTTGACACGAAATCAGAATGCCCGATCAGATTACTTGATTCCAAAATAAATCAAGGCAGGCCAGGAGAAATAACTATTCCTAAGGGGAGTAAAACAGTACATTTCACAAAAGTATGGCAAGGAGTGTTTATCCTAAATGTAGAATATTTAATTGAAAGGTACAGAGCGTTTGGGCAGATATACTGACACCAGGCTATAATGCCAGCACTCTGGAAGCTGAGGCAGGAAGTTTATGAATTTAAAGCCAGCTTGAGCCATGTAGCAAGTTTCTGACCAGGCTGGGTTATGAGATCCTGTATTAAAAAAAAAAAGAGTAAAAGGAAAAAAAAAAAAAGAGGGCTCATAGAGTTTCAACTTGCTGAATATTTAAATGCCTACAGAAATATAAACATATTAAATGTAGTTTCATGATGAGAAATGTAGAAAGACAGCTATAATGTTAGTGTCCTTGAGAAAATGAAAAAAATAGAAAGTATTACTAAAGTTCAAAGATTTTTATTGACCTTTACAAATGAACCCCTGATGTAATAATTTCAATAGTTTATGAAAACTAAGAAGATGAGGTATGGGAGCTCACTTCTAATGAAAACTTGATGGTGAGGGGTATGAAATATCATTTTAAAACTAAAACAATATACATGTGATCATGATGAGAAATGTAGAAAGACAGCTATAATGTTAGTGTCCTTGAGAAAATGAAAAAAATAGAAAGTATTACTAAAGTTCAAAGATTTTTATTGACCTTTACAAATGAACCCCTGATGTAATAATTTCAATAGTTTATGAAAACTAAGAAGATGAGGTATGGGAGCTCACTTCTAATGAAAACTTGATGGTGAGGGGTATGAAATATCATTTTAAAACTAAAACAATATACATGTGATGGTAAGCACCTTCAATTTTGTAGCTATATCATAGTGCTTTGAACACAGTTTTCACTTAAGATCACGAGATTTTGAGAGCTGGAGGGAGGAAGGAGTGGAGCCTTATTCAAAGGTTGTAAGGTTTTCCAAGATGAAGAGTTCTGGGGGGGGATTTATGGTAGGACAGTTGCAGTACTAAGGGATGTCTGATTAAAATCATGAAGGTATATATTTTATCGCATTTTAATATTTATCATATTTTGAGAGTCCTACAAAGACTTGCTGAATGCATACACTCTATAACAACTTCTTATATTGCCCCTTCCACAACATGCAACTTCAAACTACTGTCTTTGTAAATCCAAGTTATATACTAAACAGTCCTTGAGCCATAGAATGCAGTGAGCTAATATTGTAATTATTGTAACCAGTTATGGAAATATAAAGGAAGGTACCCCTTGGAACAAATTACAGGATGATTCCAGCCGTTTCCTGGGCCACTACAGCAAGTTTACCTATCTCTAGACCACCATGGGTTAATGCTCTAGATATTTTACTCACTACATATTTGTTGAGTGATTAGTTGAGACATAGAAATATACATTTCTAGAACTGTGCTTAACCTTAATTTTTTTCATTATTTAGGTGTCTGGGAGCGCATAAGTGGTCCAAACCACACACTTAGGAATTCTAGAATTTCTGGACTATTCTCATGAACTACATAACTGTTATATAACAGAACTATCTCACGGATAATTCTCACAGGACAAACATGACTATTGTCTTGCTATTTATCATAGACACATGTGGTATGGACCACATTTGGGTGGCTTGTTTGGTAGTTTTGGTTTCTTTGATTGGTAGTAAATACCTGTGGGTACATCTAAGAGTCACTTGCTATACTCAGGGAAATGCCCTAGATGTTAAATTTTGTGCCACAAAAAATTATAAACCTATGTTCATACACAGTCTAAGGATAAAACATTTTATTTATTTGCTTTGGAGAAGGGCTGGTTTTAAAATGCAATTGCTTGTGAGGATAAATTTACCCCATATATATATATATATATATATATATATATATATATATATATATATATATATGTACTTTGCCTACAAAGCCATACAGGCCAAGGTAAAACAGAGGACGGTACTATATAAAGGCCTCCAGTAAATGTGTCCTGGGGGGCTGTGTCGTTTGGAGCATGGCATGCTCAATCAAGTCATAAGTACATGAACTAATGTAGTACTGGCCAAGCTAGCAAGCTGTTTCAACACCTGCTACTCCTGAAACACAAAGGATTCATTTGTTTCTCGTGCCCTCAAATAAACCTTTAAAACCAAAAGTAACATATAAAATCCTAAAGTAAATAAAATCTTAGGTCAACATGCAGGCCATTGTCCTATTTGTCCTTTGTTTTATCTAGACTCACCTGCTGATTTCAAGCTCAATGGATTATATTCAGTAGTATTGAAATAATACTGAGCAATGTCAAAGTAGGAGTGAGTTGAAAAAGTTAGTCATTGGATTACTACTAGAAAGTTCATTTCCTTGGACAAATATAAGGCATGTGAATATTACACATTGACTTTGGTCCAAGTAAGTTAAAACTGATTGACTTTGTTGCAGGTGAATTATATCTCAAGAATTTAAAGCTTCCTTCATGTTTGTTACCTAGTAGATCAAGCACAGATTACATATGTAAAGAAATGAAATATTTCAAAACTTTACAATCTGTAATTGCAGTTATCATTTTATGAAGCCCGACTTCAAAAAGAATTCTAGGTAAAGTTTCAGGTTATGAAGTAAATATATGTATAACATAAAATGTTATTTACTGTACTTAATTTATTTACTATACTAAATTTGCATAATAAACTTTTTTTTGAGGAAAGGTCTCACTCTAGCCCCGGCTGACCTGGAATTCACTACGTAGTCTTGCCTTGAACTCATGGCAACCCTCCTACTTCTCTTACTTCTACTTCTCCTACTTCTGCTTCCCAAATGCTAGGATTAAAGACATGTGCTTTAACTCTAAATTCAATTAAAAATATTGTAAGCATAGACTCAGAAAAGATTATGATACTCTTTTTTTACTTTTACAGAAATGACTATGGTTCCTGCCTATGTGTCAAAGCTATCACTTCCTAACATAAGTTGAGCAAAGCTATTGAAACTTTTAGTAGGTAGGAAGGAGGAGATGAAGAAAATCATGTGTTACCTCAACTAGCTATAACAACATAGCAAAAGACAAAAATTTTAAGTTAGAGAAAATAAAAAAAAAGCATGCAATTGAAATCTACTCAATTTTTATTTCTCTGTTTTTCTATATATCTTTCATATATAATGCACATTTTCATTATAACAAAAAACTACCCCAATAAGCCCTAAATTTTTCATATGGAAATCTATTTTTTGGATTTAGACATTTTAATTTCATCCCATGATGTACAAATTTGTCTGTAAATATAAATTTTTGTGTGTTCAAATATTTGAAATAGAATTAATAATACAAAATTTTTGATATCTAATGTAGAGAAAATAGTTTTTACTAGGTCAGTGAGTCTGGAATGGTGTTACTTAATAAACCATGGCATTTTAATAAGCATTCTTGACATCTGGTGCTAATAAAAAGGATTTTATACTTTATAGTTAACATTTAAGAAAAAAAAACATAACTGTAGTTTTTCTATTTATCACAGACCACAGATGGTATAAGCCACATTTGGGTGGCTTCATTTCCTTCTTGATTAGTTTACATAAAGAGGCAAGTTGTTTTCTGAGTATGTTTCATATAGTGCTTAGGCCACATTCCAGAAATAAATAAATGAAGAAAGAAACATCAAACGAAAACAAAGCTTGTTAATAACAAAACTGACCATAGAATTTTCCTGGATCCTGTTTAGTAAACTAAGCCCATATTAAAACAATGATCCCTGAAATTTGCATGTGGATAAATACTTGAAGTAGGTTTTCCAGAACAGCGAATACCCAGAAAGACCTTAGAACTTTTATATCTTATACAACTATAGTTTCTGTAGGGCTGCAGAGATGGCTAAATGATTAAGGCACTTGCCTGTAAAGCCAAAGGACCCAGGTTCGATACCCCAGGCCTCATATAAGTCAGATACACAAGGTGCCACATGCATCTGGAGTTCATTTTCAGTGGCTTGAGGGCCTGGCATGCCTGTTCTCTCTCTTGCTCTCAAATAAATAAAATAAAAATAATTCTTGTAGGTAAATGTGGGCCAATATTTGGCCTACAAACAAAACTCAGGGCAGGCTTTGCTCAAGAGCTTGAGTGACAACCTGCAGCTGGAGACAGTGTTGTGTCACTGGCCAGCCAAGGGTGGGGCTTCTCTACACCCTCTCATCGTACCCTCTCGTTGTACCAGACCCTTTCTAATCAGTAACCTGAACGCAGGTGCCCTGTTCTTCTTACTGGTGCCCTCTGTGCTCTTCCCTTCAGATGCTGCACTGAGTAATTTGCTCCAGTGTGACTTAGGCTGTCCCTTGACTCTCATTTACCTGTGTTTTCCCCTATCTGTAACATCAACATATATTCCATGATATAGTATAATATGTATGTGTGAGCCTGTATTTTTACATCACAGATCAGATGAATTTTCACTAGATTTCACTGGTAAATTTGCAAGTCAGTGACTACATGTGCAAAGCATCTGGCAGATTGTCATACAGGAACTGTGTGCTGGAAGACACTGGGCACCAGAGCTAGTGCACAGCTGCTGACTTCATTTGAAAGAGCTGCAGACATGGAGGAGGGCAGAAATTAACTCAAAAAATTAAATGTCTTCCTTTCAATCTCAGAATTCTTTGCTTATCATAAAAAGTATTTCATTTTTTATGACTGAAGTAGGGATTTCCTAGCCAAGTGATGATATCAAAGGCTCATTAAAAACCATTTTCACAATGTTGGACTTTGCTATCTACCTTATGACACACCTGATTCAACCTAAAATAATTCTGTGGGTCAAGTTAAATACTCCAAAACTCGATAACCTAGAAATATCAAATCTGTATATATCCAAAACCTGATAACATATTGCATATATAACACATATGTAAAGGATACATGTGCATATGTAAAGTAGTTCAGTGCAAGGGGGTCATTAAACACAGAATTAATTTACTTAGATAATGAGTGCAGGAACACCTTGAAATAGTTTGGATGTGCAGCTTAAAATCTAGCTAAACCAGGGCTGGAGAGATGGCTTAGCGGTTAAGCGCTTGCCTGTGAAGCCTAAGGACCCCGGTTCAAGGCTCGGTTCCCCAGGTCCCACGTTAGCCAGATGCACAAGGGGGCGCACGCATCTGGAGTTCGTTTGCAGAGGCTGCAAGCCCTGGCGCGCCCATTCTCTCTCTCTCCCTCTATCTGTCTTTCTCTCTGTGTCTGTCGCTCTCAAATAAATAAATAAAAAATTAAAAAAAAAATACCTTTAAAAAAAATCTAGCTAAACCAGAACTAAACTTTTACCCCTGAATGAGATGCCAGTCTAAAGCAGAGGTGGGGTCCGTAACACCAGGGCTACACTCCATTAGGACAAGCGGAGGAGGAGAGTTGTATGCAAGACAGAGCAGTAACACTGGAGGAAGGAGCCATGAGTTCTGTGAGGAGAACGAGGGGAACCTCATGGTGGAGAATATTTAGGATGACCCTTTAAAGGATAAGCTCACTGGGAAGCAGGAAGGACATCTCAGGGAACAGGAACATTAAATATGAAGGTCAGGAGACAGTGTAGGTGGCTGGAGAAAGTGAAAGCACTCTAGTATTGCTCTAAGGTAGTTATGGGAGAGAGTAGAGAAGATTATAGAGATAGAATTGGCTGGCTCCTGATAAAGTTTTAATATGATACTGCACAATTGAGAATGACTTATGCAACGATGAGGTCTCTAAATTTTTTTTAGGATTTATTATGACAAATATGGAAGCAACATGAAGAGTGGACTGGGGTGACAGGAAGGAGCTTGCCCATGATCCAGGGGGAGTGGTGCAACAGGCCGCAACTAGAAGCCCAGGACTGGGAAGCTTATGGGGCCTCTTTAAGACTGTGAGTGAACCACTCTTCTTAGTGCCGTGATAAAGTGCCTGTAATAAACAACAGAAAGGAAGAATGGTCTGTCATGACTCACCATTTCAGGGATTCTGTCAACAGTTGCCTGATTTCACACACTTGGTGAAAACATCATGATTGCAAGAGCACATGAAAGAGTGGCTGTTCACTTCACCGTAGGCAGGAAGCAGGGAGAAGAACAGAGACCCAGGCCCAAAAAGTTATACCCTCTCCCCAGTGACCTACTTCCTCTAGTGAGGTCCCACCTCCTAGGATTTCCAGAGCCTTCCAAAATAATGCCAGCAGCTGGGAGGCAAGCGCTCAGCCCATGGGCCTGCTGGAGACATTTCATATTGAAAGTGTAACAGAAGGGACTAATGCAAAGCAGAGAGAGGAAGATGGTGAGAGGGAGATGGGGGTTCTGTTTGGGGGTGTTTCCAGAGCTCGGCAGGGCATGTAGTGTGTGGAAATGTCACACTGATCAAGATGGATGGCAAGGAGATGGTGTAGGGAGTTCTGCTTTTGGACACACTGACACCACTGGGGCTATGTGGAAAAGCCCAGGAGTGTGGTCTGCACAGAGCGAGGATGGAAAATCAGGGATTCTATCCCTGAAAAAGGACGAGATTGCTCAGGAACAGTGTGACTGCACTGGAAACAGAGGCAAAAGCGAAAATCTGGGCGTGATGGTATTTATGGGACTAATGAGGAAAAGCAACAAAATAAGGTCATATGCTATATAATTTTTTTTTTTTTAAAAGAAGATCTCAAGCAAGGTTAATAGCAAAGGGCTAAAAACTGGTAACTCTAGAGTTACTAAAACGTGATAATTATGAAATGGCTCGAGCCTGGTGAAAGAAATGAGAACAAAATAAGGAATGAATGGGAAATGAAATCATGTGACCTGAAGAAGCACAACAGAGAAGGAAGCCATGGTGCTGCCTCAGAAGCCAACTCGACAGAGGACACCTTGGCATGTTCATGGCCTGAAGAGAAAG
Source organism: Jaculus jaculus (assembly GCF_020740685.1). Lineage (NCBI taxonomy): Eukaryota > Metazoa > Chordata > Mammalia > Rodentia > Dipodidae > Jaculus > Jaculus jaculus. The sequence continues at coordinate 15,573,233 of NC_059108.1, forward strand.
CATTCATGAGGACAGCAAGTGGAGAGTGGAGTTTGGAACAAGAAGAGGCCCAGGAGTGCTAAGGAAGGTGAGGAGGAGGCGGCCAGTGCTGACAGCCCGTCTGTGGTGGACAGTCCAGCTGATAGTGTGGGGGGGGGGCTCTCAGTGCTAAGAAGGTGAAGGTCAGCAGGAAGGAGGACTGGAGCTGGGGAGCACAAATGGGAACGCCTGTTGCTCACTTGGAAAGCGGTGCAATGTTTCTCTCATCTGTACCTCTGTGATACCTGGACCACATAAAGCCACACTCTTAGAGCGTGCCTGAGGCAAGTTATTTCACAAACATGTCTTTGCTCCCCAAGCAAATTGATTGGACAACATGGTTTTTCTTCACTGCCTTTGAGTTATGATGGTACTCAGGTCACGCTGCCATTATAACAAAAGTCCCAAATCTGAAATTCTACAAGGGCTGAAACCTATTTCTTTCTCTTTGCTTGCCTTGTACATGTATGTAATATGGTCTATGCATGTGTGTGCATGTACGGCTGTCCATGTGCTTGCCTCTGGGAGGGGTGCTCATCTGTGGTGGGTGAAGCAGAATGTCCATTTCTCTTCCACCCAACCTCTTACAGACACCAAAGCTTGCTGTTGTTCCACAAGCCCTAGGGTCTCTACTTCCTTTACAGATTACAGGTGGGTATAGCCAGGCCCAGCTGGGGGTCCTAATTCAGCAGTTTCAGTCCTCTTCAGAACCTCTGGCTTGCATAGGCAGCACAATTAACTGCTGAGCCATCTTTCTAGCCAAATAAAAAAAAAATTATTTTATGTGTATGTGTGCATGCATGTGTGTACCAGGCCCTCTTGCCGCTACCAAAACAAACAAACAAACAAACAACAACAAAAAAAAACAAGATACTTGCACCACCTTTTATTTGTCCAGTTTATGTGCGTGGCTTGGGAATCAAACCCAGGTGGCTGCCAGACTTCATTACTATACTTAGTACAATCTTAATTTCATTTATTTATTTATTTATGTATTTACGTATTTATTTATTTATTTAAGACAGAGAGAAAAGAGAGAGAGAGAATGAGCATACCATGGCCTCTAGCCTCTGCAAACAAATTCCAGACACATGTACCATCTTGTGCATCTGGCTTACATGGGTTCTGGGGAATTTAACCTGGGTCCTTAGGCTTTGTAGTCAAGTGCCTTGACCACTAAGCCATCTCTCCAGCCCCAATCCTAACTTTCAAACACATTGCCCAAGTCACATTAAAGGATTTTTAGAAAAGGACAATTCTAACATATCCCAACTCTATCCCACAGTAATACTAACCTCTGTCTCACTCTTAGGTACACATAAATCAAGACCAAGAGTTTGCTTTGGCCTTTAGCACATGGCAGGACCCCTTGGGCAGTGCCTCCCCATTTCACTTGACTGTTTCATAAGGCATATTTGCCTTGGCCTTTGGGCTTATTTTTATAGTTCAGTACTGCAAGCTTTCAAGATTATACAAGATTAAAGTGGCATATTTTATTTAATGCTTCGTTTTCATTATAAAATAGTAGTTTGGGGTTAAAAAAAAACTTTTAAAAAATCTCACCTCATAAACTCCTTGCTTCTTCGACCCTGACTTGTTCAGTTAATGCAGGCCGTAGAAAATAATTGGGTCATCGAGTCCTGGGGACACAGCCTGGAAAATGTTAGAAGTTGGATGGTCTACACCTCTTTCTGGCCCCAGCTCAAGGAACTTCCTGGATAAATCCTAAGTGCTTTAAGAAATAAAAATGCCTCCTAAGGACATATTTTCTTCTGAAAATGGAAGAAATATGAAATATTTGTGATTTGGGCTACTTTTTTTTTTTTGAGTCTCCTTTTCATGTGGAACTTGAAGCCACAGAAATGTTGATGGTTTAGTGAATGCCAAGAAGAGGTGAGGCATAGGAGTTAGTAATGTTCTGTCTTTTATCTGTGTGAATGGAGATTAGGGTTTTTAAAGCTGTCATTAACCTAAATTTAAATTAACATCATCTTTAGAAAATAGAAGAGACCAACAACTGTAGAAACACGGCTGCCTGATGAATGCCGTGTGACTCTTGAGAAAGGCAGTCCTAAAAATCTAAAGTTCAAATACAAAGGTTGTGCTGGGTGTGTGCGTGCGTGTGTGTGTGTGTGTGTGTGTGCGTGTGTGTGTGTGTGTGTCTGCGTGGGGGGGGTCAGCCATTGGGGGGAGCATTCTGCTAATTCAACAACAGACAAGAAGAGCCTGAAATGTACCATCTCTGTTCTTGTCAGTCTCTGCATACAGGTCCTTAGGAATGCTGTAAAGAATGAAAATAATGTCTCAGGGAGAACAGACTTAAAATAGTAAAGCTGAGGGCTGGAGAGATGGCTTAGTGGTTAAACGCTTGCCTGTGAAGCCTAAGGACCCCGGTTCAAGGCTCAATTCCCCAGGACCCACCAGATGCACAAGAGGGCACACGCATCTGGAGTTCATTTGCAGTGGCTGGAAGCCCTGGCACGTCCATTCTCTCCCCACCTCTCTCTCTCTCTCTCTCTCTTTCTCTCTGCCTCTTTCTCTCTCTGTGTCACTCTGAAATAAATAAATAAAAATGAACAAGAAAATAGTAAAGCTGATGAATTTCTGATGTAAACTCCACACTCTTCTCAGTCCTTGAGTAACTGAAACTGGCTTTTGTGCTTATTTAATGGCTTATCTTTGAACAACTCAAAGGTTTTTCTACTTATGATGGTTGTGAAATTATGCTGCTCAGATCATCTGTTGAAGGGGGTTGCTGCCCAGATCAATCACCCTTTAAGCACAGAGGCCTCCTTTCTCATAGGATGCTCCCAACATTCAGTGAGTTTGGCTGTGTGTATGTGTGTATGTGTATTACAGTCCTTTCCCTATATAAGACAGAACATGTCTTCACAGATGAATTTGACCTGAGACTTCTCATTATTCTTTCCCAACCTGTCTTGGAACTGCTATGTTGCCTGAGACTCCTCTGGCCATCTATCTTTCCAAAGGCGCCAAGCATCTACTACAGTGCGGACAGGCTCCTTCCACCTCCTCTTCCCTCCCTTCCTCAGTAAAGCTCTGTGTGGCTCATCCTTCCTTCCTATCTTGTGATTTCTTTTTCTTCTCTGTGCATGTGGTGTGAATTATGGGCACATATGTGTATGTGTATATACCTATATGCACAGGTATGCATATGCATGTAGGGATCTGTGAAAGTATGCAATGGGTATCTTCTTCCATTATTCTCCACTTTATTTACCGAAGCAGGGTCTCTCACTTGAGCTCAGAGGCTACTGATTCAGCTGGTCTAACTAGACAGCTTGCCTGGGGATTTGATTTCTACCTCTGAGCACTGGGATAATGGGGGGGGGGGATTCACGGCGTTTATATGGATCCAAACACTGGCCCTCAAACTTAAGCAACAAGCACTTTATCCATTGAACCATCCTCCCAGCCCTTCTTATTTTTGTTTTATGGCCACTAGCAGGTATTTAGAGGCAAAAAAAAAAAAAAAAAAAAGATTAAGTCAAAGAGGACACCACAAAGTAATGATCCTTCATGACCTGGAGCTTCCCCATAATCTTTCAGTGAGTGGAGATTTATGGAATAATGCCTGTGTGCTTGGCCCTAAGGCTCATGGAAGAGTCATGAGCTCCTACTAAGAGCTTGAAGAACAAGAGTAGCCAGCTCAGAGGCGTGATATGATGAGGCCATTTGGATGCCAAGTTGAGGATAAATTTGTGGGGAGCAAGGACAGAGGAGAGAGGTCAGGCTAGGGGTTGGCAGACGTTTAGAGAAGAGACCATGGCAGCATTCATGAGGCTAGCTCCAGTCAAAAGAGAAACCGGGTGTGGTAGTGCACGCCTTTAATCCCAGCACTCGCGAGGCAGAGATAGGAGGATCACTGTGAGTTCAAGGCCACCCTGAGACTACATAGTGAGTTCCAGGTCAGCCTGGTCTAGGGTGAGATCCTACATGGAAAAAGAAAAAGAAAAAGACAGAGAGAAAGAGAGAGAAGACATGGAGAAACAGTGAGAAGATTCAGTGGCTACTTCTCCGGCCAAGGCCCTGCACTGTGCTCTGAGAACACCAAAGGCTCGTTCCTAACTCTTCAGAGGTATTTGACATCTTCCTGTCAATGATGTGTGAGTAAAGAAACTTCCTTTCCTTAAAGCATAGTGACAATGGAACAGCCCATGCTCCATGATATATAAAACAAGAATAATGGCTGTGGACTGTGATGCACAAAAGCCAATGAATGGTGGAGAGGTCTGCATGAACAGAGTGAGGGCAGACCCAAACCAACCATGAACAGGATGTAGCCATCTTCAAATGCAAGTGTCACAATAGGGAAGGCTTAACCAATGATCTTCTTTTTATTCCCTCCCCCCTCCGCCCCTCCCCCCACAAGGCAGTACCTCACTCTAGTCCAGGCTGGCCTGGGATATACTCTGTAGCCCCAGGCTGGCCTCGAACTCATGGTGATCCTCTTACCTCAGCATCTCAAGTGCTGGGAATAAAGGTATGTGTCACCATAGGAGGCTCCGGTGTCCTCTCATTAAGAACAGCCCATACTAGAAGAGCACAGAGAAAGAGGGAGTACAGAGGAGGTCGGGGAGGTGGGGCTGAGGCAGGCTGAGCAGCTTGTGACTGTCTATAGAATTAAGGGAGATGAAGGACAAAGGGAGAGAATCGCAGATCAGGTCTGTGAGACACAGGCCTGTGATTCACTGGCCTTATGCCCTGAACCAGACTGTCTCTAGGACAAGAGCTGCAGCCAGAGCTGGTCAGTCAAATCTTTCCCTTTGCTTAGCTTCAGTTCTGGAACTAAGATTTAAAAAAAAAATGTTTTCTAAATAGCTATGAATAAATCAGCTGAAGAATAATATTTCATGACACACAAAAGTGATATGATCTCCAAATGATGTTATCCAAATAGAGTCTTACTGGAATACAGTTGTGCTCACTTGTTTACATTGTGTTTATGGCCCCATGGAGGGCACATGCTATTTTGCCAGGGTTGTCATGACAATGCTGCAGACTAGGTAACTCAGACACTAGAAGTCTATCTTCTCATGGTTGCAGTTCAAGTTCAAAGTACTGGAAGACGTTCCCCTCTCGTAGCTAGTGACCAGCCACCTTGCTGTGTGTTTTGTGACACCCCCCCCCCTCTCTCTCTGTGGGTGTGTGTGTGTGTGTGCTCCTGGAATCTCTTCCTCTTTTTTTTTTTTAAAATTTATTTATTTGAGAGTGACAGACACAGAGAGAAAGACAGATAGAGGGAGAGAGAGAGAATGGGCGCGCCAGGGCTTCCAGCCTCTGCAAACGAACTCCAGACGCGTGCGCCCCCTTGTGCATCTGGCTAACGTGGGACCTGGGGAACCGAGCCTCGAACCGGGGTCCTTAGGCTTCACAGGCAAGCGCTTAACCGCTAAGCCATCTCTCCAGCCCGAATCTCTTCCTCTTTTAAGGATATAAGTCCTATTGGATTAAGGTCCTACCCTTATGGGAGTATTTAACTTTAGTTGCTCTTCCATACAGTTACAATGGATATTAGCCCTTCACGCTATGAATTTTTAAGGCGTTATGGTCTCAATCGTTGTGTCTGCCCCAAATGTATAGGTTGAAGGCTAGTCACCAAGGTGACATTATTAGAAGGTGGAGGTCTTCAAAGGTAGTTAGGTCCTAAGGGTAAAGCTCTCATGAATGGTACCAGCGCCGTAATATACAGTACTCCAGGAAACTGCCTTATCTCTGTGATTATGTGAGGATAGAAAGAGAAGGTGTCAACTCCAGACCAGAAGATGGGTCCTCAACAAATACAGAGTTAATGGCAACTTGCTTTTGGATCCCAGCCTCTAGAAGTGAGAGAAATAAATCTGTTTGGGGGAGCTAGGGAGAAGGCTCAGTAAGTTCTGGAAATGCCGAGCATGATAACACTCACCTGTAATCCCAGTGTTGGAGAGGCACAAATAAGTGGTCCCTGGGTCTCATCAGTTAGCTAGACTACCCAAACTGGCAGAGAGACCTTGTCCCAACAAAGAAAAGGTGCAGCACTGTTGAGAAAGATACTGAGTGCCTCTGACCTCCATGTGTGCACACGCACACACTAACACACATGCGAACAAGCTATCAAATTTATAGTACTTTGCCACAGCGGCTAGAATGCAATAAGACAGAGTAAAAGTCAGTCTACAGCAGGTTATCTTGGTACAATTTAAAGGTAGTTGAGGAGATACTGTATAGCATATAGTTTACAACATTTACTATTTGGTAAACCACAGAAAAAAAATTACTAGCAATGCCGAAAAGTGAAAGAAGAATTTCCTCTGGGGCAAGACTGGGTGGTAGAATGTTTATGACAGCTAACTGCCCCAAGTTCTCCTTCCCATCAACCCTAAGCTCATGCATTCCATTGAAAACAGGGGGTTGTATTCACATGTGAGTAACAATGACAAAGAAAGCACTGAGAGACTCACAGGAAAAAGAGATTTTTGGGGAAACATGTAAGGAGAATGAAAACAGAGCAAGCTCACATCACTAATCACTTAATCTAAGAAACTCAATGAAAAGTCAGAATGTTAATTCTCCATTTCTAAAGAAGTTGTAAACAACATATTTCTTTAAAAAAATTTAACCTAAAGAAAAGAATTATTCTCAGTAAAAATATCTTTCAGGCAATTTAAGAGACAAAAGTAGGCTGGAAGGGTCATAAATTGAAGGAAGGGGGAAATAATGGCTTTACATACATGTACATTGCATTTGAAGCCATGTGACAACAAGATAATTCAGAAAGCACAGCTCAGGAACTGAAAGGCTTAAAGAGTTTGATGAGATTGCAAGGAGCAAAGGAAGATATGCCAATGATTCTGGCAGGGGGGTAGATATGGAGGAAAATAAGAAATACAACCTATGGAAAATTTGTTTTCCTGGATAAGAGAACTACAGAGAAGATATGAAGAGTATTTGATTAGGAGAAGAGAACCTTAGGAAATTAAAAAAAAAAAAAGAAAAAACAAGCTTAAGTTGGTTGCTTAATAGGTCAGTCACACAATGCTCCAGAAAAATATGATAAAAACAATGTTGGGCTGGATAGTTTAGCAATTAAGGCATTTGCCTACAGAGCCTAAGGACCCATGTTAGATTTCTCAGATCCCAAATAAGCCAGAAGCACAAGGTGATGCATGTATAAGGTTGCTCCTGCACACAAGGTGGCATATGTATCTGGCATTCAAGGGCAGTAGCTGGGGGCCCTGGCATGCCAATTCTCTCTCCCCCACTCTTTTACTTGCTTTCTCTATCTCTCATAAAAGACATCAAGTTCTAGAGACGATAATGATATCTCATCTAAGATATATATATATATATATATATATATATATATATATATATATATATATACATATATATATATAATATGGATATATATTATGGATATGGATATATATATATATATATATATATATATATCTCCAGATATATATATATATCCCAATGTAAAGAAGCACAAACTCTCTTTATGAAAGTCTAAGAGAAATATAAAGTGCCCCAAAACTGTATAGCTGCCTAATTAGAAATATGTATGGTTGTTCTTTACGTATAATAATAGTGTTAGAATTACAAAACTTCGAGGTAACCCAGGCCCAGAAAGCCAAGCGCCACATGTTCTCTCTCATATGTGCATCCTAGCTACAGATGATTGGGCTTCTGCGTGAGAAGGAAAAGACTTAGTAGCAGAGCCCAGTAAGTTAAAAAGGAGACTTAAAGGGATGAGAAAGGAAGGGAGGAGGGTACTTAATAGGTTGATATTGTATATATGTAAGTACAATGATTGAGATGGGGAGGTAATATCATGGAGAATGGAATTTCAAAGGGAAAGTGTGGGGGGGGGAGGGAATTACCATGGGATTTTTTTATAATCATAGAAAATGCTAATAAAATTTTTTTAAAAAAGAAAGAAAAGAAAAGAATTACAAAACTTCAACAAGCATGCAACACACCTGTCTGTCCATGTGGGCTACTGTGACACCCTACCATAGGCTGAGGGGTTTACACATTACACACATTTATATTATGGTGACTTGGAACTGGGAAGCCCAAGATTAACATGCTGGTAGTTTGATGTCTGGTGAGGTCCCATCTCGTGGTGCATGAATGTCCACCTTTCTGATGTGTCCTTATATGGCAGAAGCAAAGCTATCCCCCTTGTTCCTCTTTTATGGGGTCACTTCTTCCCATTTATGAAATATCACTCTTTATGGCCAAATCACCTCCCAAAAAACCCATCTTAAAATCCCACCACATTTAAGGCTTAGGTTTCTACATTTGAATGTGTGAAAATAGCATACATTTTTATATTAGAGCAATACCTCCTTTTAAAATTTGTTATTGCTAGGCGTGGGGCACATGCCCTTAATAACATCACTGGCAAGGCAAAGGAAGGAGGATCACTGTGAGTTTGAGCCCACCCTGAGAATAGATAGTGAATTCAAGGTCAGCTTGGGCTAGAGCGAGACCATATGTTGAAAACACAAAAACAAAAAAAGTCCAAAATTTGTTGGGCTGGAGAGATGGCTCAGCAATTAAGGTACTTGTCTGTAAAACCCAATGAACTAGGTTCAATTCCCCAGTACTCACATAAAGCCAGATGCACAAAGTGGCATATGCACCTAGAGTTTGTTTACAGTGGCTAAAGGCTCTGGTGTGCTTGCTCTCTCTCTCTCTCTCTCTTTCTCTCTGTCTTCTTGCAAACAAATAAATAAACTATTTTTAAATACAATTTGTGAGCATAGATTACTAAGAGAAATATAAAAATGAAAAATTAACTCAGACATGGAGAAATCATGATCCAAGAAGAGGTGGTGAGTCCCTTTAACAATAGAATGAAGTCATTTCCACCCCCTTCCATGGTTTCACTTGTTTAATTACAGTGCACATAACTCTAGGTTGTTGTTAATCTGGTGATATCAATAGTCACATAAAGACAAAAATGTGAAGAAGAAGTGAGTGGAAGTGTTAGTGTGCGCTTTTTTTTACCTTTATAGCATCAAGATAACAAGCATTGCTTAAAGTTGAAACATTTCGTTTATAGAAGCATACCAATCCAGCTTTTTAGTGTTTTGACAATCCTCTGTAAGTAGTAAGAAATCTCTATGAGCAGACTTCTCACGAAGAAATGTTTAAGCTAAATGTTACATAAATTCTTTTTCTTGTGTTCAACTAAAATTAAATTATAATGAATTTTGTGATGATAATACAGCAATCCAGCTTCTACTAACACAGAGAGGGCCTTTCCATTAGTTAGAATACAGGTATTGTTGTATAGAAGAAACTTCATATGCATACACACAAAATATATACCCTCCCCCACGCACACACGAACAATCCCTCTGTATGGCTGAATTACCATCGATCCCACTTCCTGCAGCTAATACACTAGTGTCTTGATACCACACTCCTTTCTACCAATGGCCAGGTAAACAATCTGTACATTCATTCTTATTCTTTTTAATATCACTATATTTTATATGCCCATGAAGCTGACACCACAGTCAAGGCACATAGCAAATATGTATCTGCTCTCCAAAGTTACTCCTTAAAAATATTTTTTTAGCCAGGTGTGGTGGCACACACCTTTAATCCCAGCACTGGGAGGCAGAGGAAGGAGGATCACTGTGAATTTGAGGCCACCCTGAGAATCCATAGTGAATTTCAGGTCAGCCTGGGCTAAAGTGATACCCTACCTCGAAAAACCATATATATATCTATATTTTATTTCTATAAAAATATAAATATATATATATACATGTATATATATATATATTTGCAAACACACAGAGAGAGAGAAAGGGATGGGGTACCAGGAACTCCAGATGCATATGCTACCTTGTGCATCTGGCTTATGTGGGTACTGGGAAAATGAACCCAGGCCATCAGGCCCTGCAAGCGTCTTTAACTGCTAGTCCTCTGGCATCCTTTAAAAATATCTTTTACCTTTTTATATTTTCCCATACCCATTCTCTTTTCATTGTGTGAGGGATATGATATAATCATATGATAGAGGAGTGTGCATGCATAGTTTATGAATTGTCACTCTGTTTCCTAAGGTGCTATCCTTTCTCTTTCTTCATGCATGTACTTACCACCTGTATGCTGCTACTAATGAACTTTCCTTCTCCATTAAATTTCTCTGCCTCTTGGCATTTTTCATTAATTAAATATTACAATGACATTATTTTATCTCCTTCATTGCCTTATAAACCAGAACTCTTTGGGCTTTCTTGTTACTAGGTTTCTAATGCCAGTTTGAAGATTTACATTTTACATTTCATTTTGTTTTTTATTTATTTTAGAGAGATATTTAAGATAGTGAGAGAGAGAGAGAATGGGTACACCAGAGCCTGCAGTCACTGCAAACAAACTCAACACATGTGCCACCTTGTACATCTGGCTAACATAGGTACTGGGGATTTGAACCTGGGTCCTTAGGCTTTGCAGTCAAGATCCTTAACTGGGAAGCCACCTCTCAAGCCCAGGTTACATTTTAGACTAATCATTCTACTTCCAAGTAATACAGGTCATGGGTAACACATAAAACTCCTAACACTATGTTTCTCTTACTCTTCTTGTTGTGAACTATTACTATCATTTTATTTCTACATGTGCTATAATCCCTCCCAATAATTTGACATTGTATTTGTTTTTAACAAGTCCTCTTGAGGAAATTAAAATGATTTTGTTGCATTTGTTCATATAGACTCATTGTTTGCATTGCCCTTTCATTCTCTAGATTCACACTTCCCTCTGTATCATTCAGCTGTTGTCCAAGAGTTTAGTAACTCTTGAGGTGATGGTGTCTTGGGTCCATGCATACATTAATGCTTATCTAACTGTACACTTTAAATGTGTACAGTTTATTGTATATCAACTTTGTCTCATCAAAGCAGGTCAAAAATCATACACCTTAAAATTTAAAAGAAGCCTATGACATGCATCTCTTGTAAGTTCATAAAGGAAACAATTATGATATACTGACTGTCTGTTCTGTATTAGACAATGCTCCATGCTAGTTCATGATTTTGTTGTCTAATCCTTCAGTGGGAAACTTAAAATTTGAGCTAGGTATTACTTCAGATACATGCCTTTTTAATTAACAGAGCCCACTTGGGGCATCTTTACCTACACCAACTCCCAAGTATTATTTATACTTTTTAGTTTGTGACAATATTGTTGCTTATTGTGTGCTTATAAAAGTTATTTGGGATTTTCATCCTACAGCTGTGTTGAGAGAGTAGTCAAAATGTAAATGAAGCATTTGTGTTTCTAACGCTAGTTTGTCTTTTTGTTATCACAATATTCATATTTGTATAAAATTTTAAATTAGGAATAAATCCACTTTTTAAATGTCAAGTAGACCCAGAAAAAAATATTTTATAATACTACATAATATCTTAGCAGATATTTCCATACCATTGCCTTTGCCATAAAATAAAACTATAGGATTTCCTTTCTAATTGTTTTGTGTGCCAGACATAAACCCACAGTAAAGAAGAAAGCAATTTGAACGTGACTCTCTCTATATCAATACTTAATAGCCTCCTTCCCATTCCTCTCTCTCACAAGTCCCACACCTGTCCCTGCCATTCCATCATTCACATCTTCCTCTGTATACTCTGCCCTTTCCTCTAAATGTGTACTTCTGCTTCTCCATCTGTTTGGAAGGAAGCTCACCTGAAAAACTTAAGACATCCATTACAGGCTTGTTTGAATCCTTTCTTAGCCACAGTGCTCTTTTTGGTCATCCTGACTACTGGACATCAAAAAACACTTTCCCCAAGTTTAAGGGCTATGCATTGCATGTACCGTTCACTTAACCCTTCAAGCTCAAATACTATCTCCTTAATCCACTTGCTGCCTTTTCCTTTTAATATTTTAAATCACTGGAGGGTAGGGGACCATCAAAGTACATCTTACAGTACTCAAAGTACTTAGCTGAGTGCTCCAAGTACTTGCATGAGTACCTTAATAAATTTCCAGTACATATTTGGTAAGCAAAACAATAAGCAAAATACGTCCAAGTCGTTGGAGGTACCAAGGAGATGGAGGCCGTGTTGATGTTTGGCACCCACAGCGGTAACTTATTTGGAGACCTGGAGTGCTGTTTAAACTCAGCGCCCTCAGAGTCCTGCTTCTCCTCTTGTCACCCTTGTGTCACCTCCCTGCTCTCTGTTTCATTTCCACCACTCATCATGACCTGTGGCATGCACTGCTCCTCGTTGGTATGGCTTCTGTTCTTGTTTCCGTATCATGCTTCCTCTGAGAAAAGTTGGCAAATAATACACATCAGACAATGTTCTGCTTCACTACGTAGAATTGTTTGGTAGGTTCTCAGTGTCTTCAGGATGGCATTGGCAGGATCTGACTCTCTGATCTAACTTCATACCACTCTCCCTCTTCTCTATTCTGCTTACCTAAAGAAACAGCACATGCTTCACTCGGGAGAGCTCAGGGATAGAGAGGGAAAACATCTTCTGAGTACTCCACATATTATAGTGTTTCTTTCTTTTCGTTTTTGTTTTTGCTTTTGTTTTTCAAGGTAGGGCTTCACTCTAGCCCAGGCAGACTTGGAATTCACTAATGTAGTCTCAGGCTGGCCTCAAACTCACAGTGATCCTGCTACCTCTGCCTCCCAAGTGCTGGGATTAAAGGCATGCATCACTATGCTAGGCTTATTATAGAGCATATTTCTTAAGGAAATTGAGCCTTCAAAGCACAGGCTGGCTCCATTTCCTTCTCTACAACCAGATTATTTTCACTGCCAGGATAGTGTATGGATACTGAAAGGATGTATAATAAAATTCAGCTACCAAACATCCTTGTGTGCCAAGCAAGTATTTCCCAAGTTAAATCTTCACCATTACACCCATGAAATGAATGTGCTTACTATTTATTTGCATTTTATTTTCTCACTCGGCTTTAATATATTTGCATACTAACATGACATAAAAATTTAAAAGACTGAGAAGTCAAATGAAAATCTCAAGGTAAGAAGAGTAAATGTATATTTTAATGACCAAAAAAGTAACCTAGTATAGCTTCATGTTGTTGGTTCATATTCCTATATTACTCTCATGACAGAAAACATGACATGAATATCAACTAATTCAAGTCAGAATACTGCTTCTGTGAATGCCAACATCTTTTAGAGCCCCAAATACAAATTTAAGACAATGCAGAGGGAAAGACACATTTGGATTTTTTATCATCTATTATGTGCATAATGGCACCCATGAAAATATAAATTTTCCAAGGATATAACTACTATATGGTTGGGTAGCAGATACTTTCATTTTGCAAGACGACTCGAAACAGGGGGCAATGAATCTGCTACTGGAAGAACTGGAAGAAAGCACATCAGAGGTTGATTTGAAAGTAGGAGACACCTAAGATAACAAGAGAACTCCTCAGAGCAAAGTGAGGACACTTATTAATCAGAATAAGATTAATGTCTTTGGGTGATGGATGTAACCTAAGAGCACAACAATAATAGTGATAATTTTTAAGTATAAAACTAGGATGAGAGAATCTCCCACATACCAGGTACATACTTCATCTGCATCATGTTCTGTTGGCCTTCCAGATCTGTGAGCTCTACATCTGTGAATTCAATAAACCATAGGCCGAAAAGAGTCTTTCAACTGTACTAAGCATATGCAGGACTTTCTTCTTGTCACTATTCCCTGAACAAAACTGTGTGGCGAGTATTTCCATTGGATTAGCTATTATAAGTAATTTTGACAGAGAGAAGTTAAAGTGTACAGGAGGATATGAACAGACTCTGTATAACCACCATAGCACTTTATAACAGGGACCGTTATAAAGCATCCTCAGATTTTGATATCCAAAGAGAAGACAATCCCCACAGATACTGAAGGACAACTATATTTTAATCTCTACAACAGTCCCATAACACAGGGATTATTGACAATATTCTAATCCCTAGGTCTGATTTTTAAAAATATTTTATTATTTATTTATTTATTTGACAGAGAGAGAGAGAGAGAGAGAGACAGAGAGAGAATGGGCACACCAGGGACTCCAGTCACTGAAAATGAACTCCAGACATGTATGCCCCCTTGTGCATCTGGCTAACGTGGGTCCTGGGGAATCGAACCTGGGTCCTTTGGCCTTGAATGGCAAATGCCTTAACTGCTAAACCATCCCTCCAGACACTAGGTCCAATTTAAGAACATCTTTGAAGTGATTCAAGGGTTGACCAGTAAGATATTCACAGTTCAGTATTCATGTGGAAAATCCTAATTATCAATCACACTCGTGCTACTCAGGCAGAGTTGATGGCAAATGTGTCAGGTATAAGGCAAATCAAAAATGATGCATCATCTATTTTATCAATAGCACTTAGGTACATAAACTGTGCTATGAGTCCCAAAGCTTCTACAACTCTGAACTCCTTCCCACTCCAGTTTTAACCCTACATCTTTAATTGCCTGAAAGACTCTACCAAACAGATATTGTTCTAGACATGAGATTCAACTTTCTGAACCAGAATTCATAATTCTGCACTCCTCTCTGACTTATTCTCTTATACACCTTATTTTCTATTGAAGAAATCTGAAATCTGTAAATAAGACTGATGCTAAAGGTTTTCCAGTGCCCAGTCTTTCCTTCACAACTACCTCACATTACTCAACTTCTTTCTCTCGAAAGAAGTGAGGGCTGGAGAGATGGCTTAGCAGCTAAGGTGCTTGCTTGCGAAGCCTATGGGCCCATGTTTGACTCTCCAGGCCCCACGTAAGCCAGGTGCACAAGGTGGCACCAGCATGCAAGGTCACACATGCACACAAGGTGGCACATATGCACAAGGTGCCACACGGGTCTGCAGTTCTATTGCAGTAGCTAGAGGCCCTTGTGTGCCAATTCTCTCTCTCATAAAAAACCTAAAATAAGGGCTGGAGAGATGGCTTAGTGGTTAAGCGCTTGCCTGTGAAGCCTAAGGACCCCGGTTCGAGGCTCAGTTCCCCAGGTCCCACGTTAGCCAGATGCACAAGGGGGCGCACGCGTCTGGAGTTCGTTTGCAGAGGCTGGAAGCCCTGGCGCGCCCATTCTCTCTCTCTCCCTCTATCTGTCTTTCTCTCTATGTCTGTCGCTCTCAAATAAATAAAATAAAAAATGAACAAAAAAAATTAAAAAAAAAAACCTAAAATAAAAATTAAAAACAAGAAGTGAGCTAAAGTAATTGTAAGGACTAAAGCTCAAGTGCTGTGGTTTCCCTGTCCTTAGATCAAATTGAGAGATGTTTACAAAATTTTGGCTCATTGTGTTACTGAAAGTCTACTTTATATGGAAACCCCATCACCTTGAATATTGGCAGAAAGAACTGTAAAAGGGAAATAGATTAGATTTTATTTAGCAAATATTTAAGCAACAACGTTTATTACATATTCTCATTGACAGAAGTTATATTCGAGCAAATGAGTTAAGAATTTTTAATAAGTGTACTAGTTGCTTACAACAGTTCTTTGAACTAGAAGAGTGAATACTGTTCTCCTATTTTAATTAACAGGAAATGGAGAGCTCACTAACATCCTACAGGAACTATTACAGGCAGACTGAGGATGAGAGGAGAGGGTGCTCATGAGGAAAATCTTTGAAGATTTTACATGTGATGAAATCACCATGTTTATTTTTTTATGGGAAAAATTCATAATATTTCATTCTTATTTGTAAAGCACACAAATCAATTCAAACAAACTCCCAATTCTTTTTTATTTTCTAGATGCACAATATAAGTTCTACTTTCCTAAATGGAAAAGAATGCTTGATACTCCCTCAGAGGACTCTTTCTGTACTAAAATATAACACATGCATGGTTGGGCCTCAGAAGTAATTGGTTATCAGAGTAATATATTTTTATAATTCAGTTGGATTAGCTCCCTGGGTTTTTGGCTCCTTAGGAGAAACATCATGTGATCAATTGATTTTATGCCTATCTGTAATGCAGACAAATATGTTTTTATTTTTAACAGCAAAATAAAATGATCTTCCTGAAAAATATTCAAGGAACCTTTTGAAATAGACAAAAATCTCAGTATTAAAAGGACAAGCTATATTATCAGCTCTTCAAAACTAAATTTGTTCTGTTTCAGATAGCTGAAATAAGAAATTAATAAAAATATATAAGATGTATCCTTTCATTATCAATGCCTGAAAGCCAAATATCGACATATATAAATGTAGATACTTGTATAAAATAAATACATATGTGTGTATACATACATACAATATATGTAGATAATATATACTATATATGTATGTAATAGATATGTGTATAAAATAAAAACATGGCAAATGAAATTCCACAGTATACTCTGTCTGTCATCAAACTGTAAGACAGATGGTGCCTTTCTTTTCTGTGTCTAATCTTCAAGAGTGTTGATTTAGCCATTTTTAAAAATATCCTTTACATAATAGGTCTTTTTACTTAGACTTATGTCACCAGTTTATAATTATTTTTTCTAAAATTTAATTTTTTAAAGCTTACGCCAGAGTTTCTACCTTAACACTATTAACATTTGAGGTGAAAACCTCTTATCACCGTGGCGGTTGTTACCTCATGCATTATAGGATGTTTAGCAAGATCACTGATGTCTATCCAAAATATGCTGGAAATATCTCTCCCATAGGCTTTGACATGTAACAACCTAAAATATCTTCAGGCATTGCAAATGTTTCTCACCCGGTGGTAGGGAGTAGGAAGTAAATTTGGCAGATTGAGAATCACTGACATGCATTGATGGTGCACTTTTAATGCCCAACCATGAACATTAAATCCTACAACAAGCCATTATGCAGCAAAAATTGATGCAAAGAAATGCCTTTGGCTCTGTACTTTTCTAACTTTCTCAACATGCTTTAGATATACGTGTATGCAAAGAGAGGGCCCGGGCTCCTGCCACTGAGGAGCAGGTCTTACACTGAAGAAAATGGCTGTGGGCAAACTAAGATTCTCATGGTAGTTTCTCCATTGCCTGCAGCCCATCTCTGCCATGCCTGAGAGGAATGTAAAATTATCTAGATTTTGAAATATCTTGGGTTGCTTCCCCATTCAGTGGTATCTGGGGAGGCATATCAATCCAGATTCAGGCAATTAAGGTATCTCTGGAATGGGTCTGACATGCCCTCAGGGACCCAGCAATTCCTTCATAAATATCCACTGAATGGAACTAGAGGTTGTGAGAAAATTGTTAAGATTCAGAGGCGCCCATGGACTTTTCAGCTGGCTCGTTGGTTCATTATTATCAGGCCAGTGTAACCTTGTGTGCCAGACGCAGAGCTGGACAAAGGGGACTAAAATGAGGAGGATGACATGTTTGGAAAAGGACAACTATTGCTATATAAGTGTGCCCTGAAATGGAGCTGCAGGTAACGCTCACCGTATCAGAATGGGTGTTATAATCCATCCCTAAAACATGGGGAAAAAAACAAACAAACAAACTAAGAGGTTTGAAGTAACTGTCTCAGTTTGACAGAGTTAATGCATGTCAGAACCCACACTGAAGAAGATATGTCAATCTGAATGACTCAAAATGGCTTAGCAGTTAAGCGCTTGGCTGTGAAGCCTAAGAAACCTGGTTTGAGGCTCAATTCCCCAGGACCCACTTTAGCCAGATGCACAAAGGGGCACACGCATCTGGAGTTCATTTGCAGTGGCTAGAGGCCCTGGGATGCCCATTCTCTCTTTTTCTCTATGTATCTGCCTCTTTCTCTGTCTGTTGCTCTCAAATAAATAAATAAAAATTTTTAAAAAGTTAAAAAAAGAATGTGTTCTAACATACTTATAAATAATAATTACAAAATAATGTGCTAAACACACAACTAAATCTATGTATTATTGATCAACAACACATCTAGGAAGTTAACTGTATTTGCAAAGTGAAAGGCTTCATTACTGAGCAGTGGGTATCTATTTAAAATCTCTATGGAGATACACATATACATACATATATATGTACATATATAAAAACTTATCTTTTTTCATCTTCTGCTGACACATTCAAGTGTTCAATTTTCAGAAGTTATTAAGGGGCTGAAGAGATGGTTCTGTGGTTAAGACACTTTCTTGCAAAGCCTAATGACCTGGGTTTGATTTCCCCATACCCACATAAAACCAGATGCACAGGGTGGTACATTCATTTGGAGTTCATTTGCAGTGGCTAGAGACTCTGGTACACCCATTCTCTGTCTGCCTCTCTTCTATCTCTATCAGCTTGCAAATAAATAAATAAATATATCTATTGAGAGTCACCTATGTGTAACGAGTCATGCTGAGCATTATGAGGACTAAGGGGTGGTCTCTGAGCCAGTAGTATCACCAGCATTGTGTTAACAAGCTTTCCATCACTATAACATATACCTGAAGTGATTAAATTATACAGATGCAAGGTTCACTTGGGGTCGCCCTTTTGAAAGTTTGTTAGTCCATGGTTAACTGAGAGTACACGACAGGCAAACTTGTTCACCTCATGGTGGAAGAAGGGGCTGGAGTCTTACTACCATCTCCAAGGGTGCATCACCAATAACCATACCACCTCCTACTGGGCCCCACGTTTTAAAGCTTCTGTCACTTCCAAATATTGCCAAAGGGAGCAGACCTTTATCACATGAGATTTGGGGGATAATCCAGGTCCAAAATGTAATACATGTCAGTGGCAATTTGTCAGAAATACAAATTACTGGGGCCCATCCCATGACTTATGAATCCAAAGCTCTTGCAACAGAGCATGGGAACATGTGATTAATAAGCCCTTCAGAGACTATGATGCCTGCTAATATCTGAGATGTACCAGCCAATTCATTATATAACAATTTAATACCAAAAAGATATGTGAATGAGATTATTGCTATAATCAGAGCTTCTAATAGGTGCTCCAGGAATAGTTTACAGATGCTCTGAGGTCTTAGTTCTCGCTACCCTGTTGACAACCTGAGGGCTTGGGATAGTTGATGCCTTGACTTGTTACTTCCAGCTAAGTGATGCTGCATTAGTATGATCCAAAACGCTGAAAAAGTTCATTTTTGGACTGAAGAGATGGCTCTGCTGTTATTGCATTTGTCTGCAAAGCCTAAGAACCCATGTTTAACTCTTCCAGATCCCACGTAAGTCAGATGCACAAAGGTGAGGCAAGCACAAGATTGCACATGTCCACTAGGTGGCGCAAGCATCTGAAGTTTGATTGCAGCGGCTGAGGCCCTGGCATGCCAGTTCTCTCTCTCTCTCTTTCTTCCTCTAAAATAAAATTTAAAAAATTAAGCTCATTTTCCATAAGTGACCTCATGTGAAAAAGTTTGGGAAACTCTAGTATAGATACTAAGTGCCATCAAACTAAAAAAGAGATGGGGAACTTTGGATTGGGCTATTGAAAAAGTATAATTATAGAGACAACACGTGAAAGGGTCTTAAGTCTGTCACATTCTCTTCAAAGTGGCTACTCACATTGTCTCTGCTTCCCTTAATCTCATGTTTCCCACCCACATATGGGTTCTTTCAATGGATAGAAGAAAAGATTCTCCAATTTGAGGTATAAAATGCCTTTTAGAAATTAGAGAGAATAGGCCCCCAAACTATTTCATATGGACTATTCATATGAATACCAACAAGTTACACATTAAAAGTTTTAGAGAAAAATATGAGGAAAAATTATATGTCCATGAAGACCAGTTTTCTTAAACATAACACAACAGACAATCACTGTACAGCAAACACAAATTTATAAACTGGATCACAGAGAGGGCTCAGTTGTTAAATGGACTTGCTTATAAAGCCTGATGGCCTGGGTTTGATTCCTCAGTACCCATGTAAAGCTTGTTTGCAGTGGCAAGAGGCACTAGTGCACCCATTCTCTTTCTCTGTCTCTCTCTCCCTCTTATTCTTCTCTCTCTCTCTCTTTCTCTCAAATAAATAAGTAAATAAATAAAGTTAGTTAAAGAAAAAAGTTATCAAGAGTGAAAATTCAAACCATATAATGGGGAACACATGTTGACGTGCTTTGTGCATCTATAAAACATATATTCATGTATATCTTAATGTTAAAAGTAAAACACAGACACAATAAATATAATAAAGCAAATTCATGAAGAAACACAAAAGATGATATTCAAATGACCAGTAAGCATGTGAAATGATGTCCAGTGTCACCATGTCAGCAGACAGGTAAAAACTAAAACCATGATCTGATACCAGCACACATCCACCTGAATAATTAAAATTGAAAACAATGGTGATAGAAGACAAATTTTGGTGAAGTATAGTTCAAATTGGCATAAGCTTACAGAAATTATTTGGTAGTCTTGACTATGTGTACACTTTGACTTAACAACTCCACAATTAAATCAACTCAGAAATGCATCCACACATGCACCAAAGAATTATGTTAGAATGGGGATGGGATGATAGCTCAGCAGTTCAAGCTGCTTGCTGCAAAGCCTGCTGGTCTGGGTTCAAGTGCCCAGTACCTACATAAAGCCATATGCACAAAGTGGTGCATGCATTTGGAATTTGTTTGCAGTAGCAAGAGGCCCTAGTGTGCCTCTTGCACACTTCTCTCTCTTTCCTCACAAATAAATAAATGAAATATTTCTAACAAAAGAAAGTAAAATGCCATCCTATTAAGTACTGTAAATATGTAAGTAGAAAAATAGATTAATGGGGTGAAAAGGTCCAAGTGAGCTCAGGGGAAAAGATTTAGTAAAGGAAAGGTAGAGGGAGGACTAATCAAAATATAAAAGGATACAAATAAATCATATGGAAACCTACTTTTTTGGACAATGGAACACAAGGAGCTGTAGATTGTTGCTAGAAAAATTTTAGTGCCATGGATGGGATAACTTCCAGTGTGTTGTTGGTCAGGGAGGTCCCCAGTGCCCCCAAAACATTATAGGCCATTGCCGAGGCCCCTGGTTTCCCACCAGGAATAGATGGCAAGACCCTCTTGCTGAAGACTCCACATACTTGGGCTGTAAGGTCACTGAGAAATCTTGCAAGAACTGAGCTGAGAACCTCCCCCATGTAGACCAGCTGACAGAAAGCTGGGAGAAATGGGAGAAAAGAAAACACCAGTGAAGATACTCAACAGTGGACACTGCAAGCCTTATATTTTGGCCATTCAGGCCAAATATGCCAATGAGTGCAATAGTGGCATATCTGTCATGGTGGAAACCAATTGCCCTCTAATTGGACTGGGGGCCCACTCCATGGGAGGGAATACATCCCTGGTACTGAAAACTTAACACAGGGGTAGTCATGAGCCCTAGAGGTATAACGTCTGCTGCTGTCTGGCTAAATATATATACTATGCTTATCAAACTGCCCAGTAAGCACTTCTCTTAATGTTCATACCATTATATTAATGCTACTCTCACTTTTGGTAGAGAATCTTCTCTTTTCAGATGGCAGTGACCTTGGGATGACTCAGAAGGCATCAAGGTGCTGTAAAGAAGTGACCGGAGTACTCAGTACTGCAATATCTCTATCATACCTTCCAAGGCTCGGGGTCTATTGTGGAAGAGGTGGCAGAAAGAATGTGAGAGCCAAAGGAAGGGTAGGACTCCTTACAAGGTGCTCCCCCCAGACACAAAATGGCCAGGATATCCATGACCTCACAGTGCCTGACACTATCTACACAAGACCATCATAATAAGAGGAAAAGATCATTGACATCAAAATAAAAGAGAGACTGATTGAGAGAGGGAGGGGATATGATGGAGAATGGAATTTCAAAGGGGATAGTGGGGGAAGGGAGGGTATTACCATGGGATTTTTTTTTTTATAATCATGGAAGTTGTTAATAAAAAAATGTTTTAAAAAGAAAGTAAAATGCTAGAGTGTTATTAGGAATTCTCTTTGTAATAGCCCCAATGTAAAAATGACACATGTTCATCCCTAGTAGAATGGGCAAATAATAGTGTCCTATTCACACAATGGAATACTAGACAGGAAGAGTGCTCCGGTCACTTCTTTACAGCACCATGATGCCTTCTGAGTCATCCTAAGGACACTGCCATCTGAAAAGAGAAGATTCTCTACCAAAAGTGAAGTAGCATTAATGAGCAATGGTTGAATGAAAGAAACTGATTCAAAAGAATGTATAGCACAGGACTATATAGAATAAAACCACAAACACTTAATATTATTAGAAGCCAGGGAATATAAGTGACTCAAAGGAAATAAGAAAGGAACTTCTTTTGGGAGGGGGATGTTACGTCCTATTATTTGATCTAGATAATGAATATGTGAATATTCAGTTTCTGTTAAAGTTAACCAAAATGTAAGATTCAAAGTGACTCTTACAGAGTATATGCTTCTATTGAAATACTCAAGTATACCTCAAACATTCAATTTAAAACAAATTTGGGAACCATGCACAAGACCTTATACTTACCCATTCACTTATCCTTTTAGTTATTCAACAACTATTTTGTGAAGTCCTACAAATTCCAATTATGGAACTATCAACAATTTGTAAATTTAGAACCATGTGAGTCAAAAAAAAATTGAGAAAGTTAAGAATCAACTATTTATTTATATCAGTTTTGGATTGAAACCCAAAGCCCACTGAGCTATGCTTTCAACCTTTGTTGTCTTTTTTTGAGACACAATCTCACTATGTACCTTAAATTGGCTTTAAACTCATGTAATACAGGCTTGCAGTGTTAAACATCTTTCTGCTTGACTGAGTGCTGGGAAATCAGGTATGCTGCAATGCTTAACAAAAATCTACATGTTTGTACTTACGTTTGTGCAGAAAGTTGAAGAAGTGATCATTATTACACTTTATTGACCTCCTCTGCATCAAGATAAAATTTTAATGGGCAAGCATAGGATTGATTTCAAGGGAAAAAAGAACATGTCAGTAGACCTCCTTAATTGCAAGAATAAGTTTCCAAACTACAGCAGATGCCTGACATAGCAAATAATATGCTGTAATTTTCCTACACATAAATCTGTAGTCATGGGCTGGAGAGATGGCTAAGTGGTTAAGCACTTGCCTGTGAAGCCTAAGGATCTCAGTTCAAGGCTCGATTCCCCAGGAGCCACGTAAGCCAGATGCACAAGGGGGCGCATGATTCTGGAGCTTGTTTGCAGTGGTTGGAGACCCTGGTGTGCCCATTCTCTACCTATCTGCTTCTTTCTCTTTCTGTCTGTTGCTCTCAAATAAATAAATAAAAACCAACAATTAGTTTTTTTTTAAAAAAAATCTGTAGTCATGTGAGAAAGTTTATGGAGACTTGACTAAAGGAGGCTGCATGTTTTGAAACATCCCTCAGCTTGGTGAACTAAATAAATACATAAAATGGACATAGGATCCAATTTGAAATTTGAAGCTCAAAATCTAGTCTTACTTTAACAAAGAAATGCTGAAGACAAAAATCCTTGGGGTAGTTTGTATTTAAATACTGTGTGTGCATGTGTGTGTGCGTGCGCACACACACACTAAGGAGTGCATACACAGATGACATACACAGATGACAATCTCAAGAAT
The DNA here is from genome assembly GCF_020740685.1 of Jaculus jaculus. Classification (NCBI taxonomy): domain Eukaryota; kingdom Metazoa; phylum Chordata; class Mammalia; order Rodentia; family Dipodidae; genus Jaculus; species Jaculus jaculus. Next base: position 15,596,791 of record NC_059108.1, read on the forward strand.
GTCACTCAGGAATGACAATCATCTTCGTTTGAGACAGGGTCTCTGGCTGGCCTGGAACTCACCAATTAGACTTGATGGCTGGCTAGCAAGCAAGCCTCCATAATCCGCCTGTCTCCACCTCTGCAGTTCTGAGATTACAAACACATGCCTCTACAACTGCCCTTTTTCTGTGGACACTAGGGATCAAACTTAAAGCTTCAGGTTTGCAAGGCAAGCACTTTACTGACCAAGCTATCTCCCCAGCACTCTATTTAAGTTAAAAATATTTTGCTATTGTTCTTTTGATTAAACTGACAAGTGAGAATCGGCAAATCAGGTGTAAGGAAAAGAAGGACGATGGTCGATAGTGACTATAAGACACATGTTGATTTGGCTTTCCCTTTGACCAGTACTACCTTAATCAGGATGTGGATTTGAACTAGGTAAAATTCTCAGGATACATTTCCTTTCAGAGCTGCCCTTGGCCCAGAAATCACAGGGTCTGGAAGTGGGTCAAGGTGGCAGTCTTTAGAAGTTGCTAGAGGGGGTTACATATAACTGAGAGCTAACCATATCCATCCAGAGAACCTTTAACACAACAACATTTGCAAGGAATTTTAACTATGGGTGAAAATCCAAAACAGCTGTGCATCGCTTAAGATGTCTGGTCTAAGTCTACTATGTAGGTGGCCACAGAGGACAATTAAAATTAGAATGGAACAAATATAGTGAGATCCAGAACCAAATACGTGCACAATCAGAAAGACAGAGAAAATTTGGACTCAAAAATAAATGACAACCAATTTTTACCATTTCTCAAGGTATTTAAAAATTACCAGAAATTCTGGCTATATGAATAGTACATGCTTTTCCTTAGGAAGATGAAATGAAATGAAATGTTTACTTTAAATAGTAGCCCCTTTTAGTGTTTTAGACGTTTTAGTGTTTCAAATGTAAACAACATTACTAAAAATGTTTCAAAATCTTTCCACCACCTTGAACCCTGTGGAAAGCTGCTGGGAGCAGAACTTCTCAAGGGCAAATATGTCTGAAAGGCTCTGGTGCAAGGCTATTTTTGCTGCTATAAGCAGGGTCTCTGGAACGAAAAGGAGTGCATGGCTCTTCTTAAAATTGAAGGTGTTTATGCCTGACACTAAACTGAATTCTACTTGGGCAAGAAATCGGCTTATGTGTACAAAGCAAAAGCAAAAACAAAAACAAAAACAAACAAACAAACAAACAAAAATCACAGTGACTACTGATGGCAAATAATAAAACCAGAGTGACCTAGGGAAAGAAAGGTACCTCAGACCCATGGAAAGAGTGGCATGACTTTAGCCCAATTCTGAAGCAACCAAGGCCATTGGACACAGAATCCATGTGATGCTGTACCCCTCAAGGATTTAAGAAATAAAAATATATTGTGCTCTTGCAAAAAAAAATGCTTCAATATTTCAAGATCAATATCTCACATGAAGTTAGGACACAGTCCATTTCTAAATGTGGAGCTAAGGAAGAAAACCCAAGATATAAAGCTTAGGGGATCTTGTAAGATAATACTTCAACATATCAATTTATTACTCAATGTCAATGTCTTTAGATTACTGAAATTCCAAGAAAAAAATCATTGTTAAAAACTGTTGCTGTCCAATTCTGGCTTTCTTTCTTTTCATATTAATCTTTAAAACTACAAGCTGATATTTAAGACAATTAGACTAAGCAAACCTCTGCTACAGGAAACAGAAAATGGCAGATTCACATACCAAAGTATCAGCCTCTATTATTTAAAAGCAATCACTATGTAAGGTTGGTAAATTAAGCTTCCAAATATTTTCCGCCAAAATAATGTCTGTTAAGTTGCAGATGCAATTAGTGGAAGCACCCCAAGATTTACTTAAATAAACAGCAAAACATAAACAATGACTAATAATTCTATCCACTTAGTTCTTCTGAAACTCGGGCATTTTTAATTAGCAAAGTGAAATGGTTAATGATGGTGCAAAAAGCTGTCAAGTGATGTCAATTTCCATTATAGCATAATTGTTTTAAAATATTTCTAACTTCGAAAAATCCTTAAGGAAATCACAAAATTATGTCATAATGTATAGCAAACCAGAAGTGTTTAGTCTTCAAAAATGTAAACAATGCTTTTTTGGCATTTCTTTTCACTAGAAAAGAAATAAGAATATTGTGAAAGGAGAAAAAAGAGGTTATGGGCTGGAGAGATTGCTTAGTAACTAAGGCACTTGCCTGGGAAGCCTGAGGACCCAGGTTCAATTCTGCAATACCCACATAAGCCAGATGAACATGGAGGCACATTCCTCTGGAATTCATTTGCAGTGGCTAGAGCCCCTGGTACACCCATCCTCTATCTCTCCCACTTTTTCTCTCAAGTAAATAAATACAAATTAAATAATAAAAATTCAATTAAAAAGAGGTTATAACAGAATTTCCATCTTTGGAATATTTCTTGTGTTATGTGAAAATCCTGGGGAAACAGGAGAGTCTCACTAATATCCTGAAAAACTCTCCAAGAATTGACCCTCCAAGTCAGAAAATCTCCCTTCTTCACTTCACAAAGATCAAAAGAGACATAATGGATATGCAATCTCTGAAATAAATGGATGTCTATAAAAATATAGAGTACTATCATTATTATTACTAGAGGTCAAGTTTTCCTCAAACCTTTCAACTTCCAATTACTGAAAGGGCAAAGAAGGGCTGATATACAAGAAGGAAACAAAGGTTGCAGTAGGCTAAAACAAAATGAGTTAATTCTCCAATATCCTTTGGTGAGTTGGAGATAGTTAAAATGTGGTGTGTAGAAGGTGTGTGATTAAGAGTACCAGAGATACCGACCATTCACTGTTCCACTTATAAACTACGATACAAGTGCTCCTAAACAATTCACCCACAGCTTCAAATCAGCGTCTATGCAAAGAAATCTGGTGACTGCATAGGAATTGGAATTAAAGTGACCTCAAGGGTCACTAGTAGGAGGTGACTGGACTTCTCAATGTAAATAAGGTGCTGAGTCACAATAACAAAGGGGCGAGCAAGATGGGACCCAGTAAACTGCCAGTGGCTCACTTCATTTTCAAATTCCTTCTTTCCCTTCAGACTTTCTCCAACACTTTCTCCAGACATGGGGCTTGAATGGTTGTATCTTCCACCATTCTGTTTACTGACAGACTTCTCCTCATGGCCACTCACTTTTCTCAAACTTAGTTTTTCTTTCTTACTTACTTACTGCCTACACAGTGTCTGTCAAAAATAAAAGCAATGGACTGGAGAGATGGCTTAGCAGTTAAGGTCCATGCCTGTGAAGCCTAAGGACCCAGGTTCAATTCTCCAGGCCCCACGTAAGCCAGACACACATGGTGGCACATGCTTCTGGAGTTTGCAGTGGCTGGAGGCCCTGGTATGCCCATTCTCACTCTCTCTCCCTCTGTCTCTCTGCCTCTCTCTTTACCAATGCATTTGGTTAAGTAGCTCCACAGTGACCTTTCATGTTCACATTTCATCTTAGAAAAGTTTCTTCATTGGCAGTCTGTATTGTCTGTCATATTGTACCCTTGAAAATGTGATGCTTTCTGTTGAAGAGGCAATTACTCAACCAACACCCTTTTTCTGCACTTGCCATTAGGCTGGAATAATTATTATTGAAAAAAAAATGAGCTTTTAGAAAATAAAGCACTGGTCTCTGCCATGTTGTTTCAGTACTTCCAAACCTGTGGGCAGTTTAATGTCTGTAGTCCATGGTTTCTTCAAGAGAAAGATGTATGCATTAGTAGTCTCTATGTCGTACACTTGTAGTGGAGATAAAAGAAGAAAATCCATGAGAAGCTTTCAGCATGCTCTTGGTAGAAATCTTAGCAGTTTCTGATAGTGTTAGTGTGGTCATAGTTTCTGTGGCTGTTGCTATCACTGTCTGTATAATAGATATGCCTTTTCATCATCCCTGGGTCCAACTGACCTTAGGAACTCAATAAGAATGATCCACTAACCTCATCTAACAACATTCTAGGATTATCTTAACCTGAAGTTCCAAACTCTTCCATGTTCTCCCCAGCACCAACTACAAAGGCCTGTAAACCATGATTAAATCCACATTCCTGGGTACCAACTTTTCTGTGTTATTTAAACATTTTTCATCACTGTGACCAAATACCTGACAAAGAGCAACTTTTAGAAGGAAGGGCTTAATTTGGCACATGGTTCTGAGAAATACAGTCCATCACAGTGGGGAAGGGCTGGTGGTCAGCTCAGCTTGGTCCATGATACCACACAGTAAACTGAGAAAGGGTGAAGTCAAATGTTACCTGGATTTATCCTTTTCCCCTTTTTATTCAGTCTTGGATCCCAGCCCATAAGATGGTGCTACCTACATTTATGGTTGGTCTTCCCTCCTCAGTTAAACCTTCCAGAAAATACTCTCACACAGCTATAATCAAACATGTGCTGCATTAATGAAGTTTCTTAATCCAACCAAACTGATAATTGAAATTAATTGTCAAACACTGTCTCAGCAACTTTACCTAATTTGTTTTCTCTTTCAGTTATTGTCTGAAAACTTCCCAATGCTTAAGCTTTGTACAGTATGTTATTGTTGCAGTCAACTTTGTGTTACTGGCAGAAAACACCTGACTAAAACCAGCTTATGGGAGGAAAGGGTTTATTTTGGCTTATGGATTTGTGGGGAAGCTCCATGATGATAGGGGGAAACAATGGCATGAGTAGAATGTGGACATCACTTCTTGGAAATGTCATATGGACAACAGTAGCAGGAGAATGTGCCAATCACCAGCAAGGGGAAGCTGGCTGTAACACCCATAAGTTTGCCCCCAACAATAAACTGCATCCAGGAGGCTCCAACTCAAATTGCCACCAGCTGGGGACCTACCATTCAAAACACATATGTTTATGGGGGAGGACACCTAACTCAAACCACCACAGTTATTCACTTGATGTTTATAAAAAATTGATATTTAAATTAAATTTAAATTTAAATGAGTGAATTGAACAGGGTGTGATGGCCTTATAAGCAATAAAATGGGGCTGGAGAGTTGGCTTTGAGGTTAAAGTGTTTGCTTGTGAAGCCTAAGGACCCATGTTCAACTCTTCAGATCCCATGTAAGCAAGACATACAAAGTAAGGCAAGTGGGCAAGGTCGCACGTGTGCCCAAGGTGACACATGCATCTGGAGTTCGGTTACAGTGGCTAGAGGCCCTGGCCTGCCAATGCTCTCTCACACACACTTGTTCTTGCTTTTACTCTCTCACATAAACCAAAAGTGCTCAATAAATAAATAAATAAGTAATGAAATGAAAATCTGTTTCCTTTCCACTACACCCCACACAATGCAATGAGAATCAAGAGTCCTGAGGAATAAAATTTTTCAGGCTATTATAATAGGAAACTAATTATTTTAGAAAACATAAAAAAGCAAGAGCTCCTTAAGGTAGGAGATAGTGAGCATTGTACAATTTAATAGGATAGCTACCACTGACTGACTACTTTGTCTAGCCACCTCATAGAGTTTGGCTCATTAATTTTGAGTTGGTTATTATTACAACTCCCCCTTTTTTTAATATGAAAAAGCTGAGACTTAGAGAGGTTACTTGCCAAAGGTTAGTTAACTGTCCTTATAACTGCCTGTTGCAGACCACTGTTCTTGAGGAATGACATGCTCATTACTGTGTTATTAATTAGAGCAGCCAGGGTTAAAATCACGCCTGTTGACTGCCTCTCCTAGAAAGAGGCACAGAGTCACTAGATACTCCTCCTCTAAGATGCCAGTTACTCCTTCTGTCCTCTCCCTCTCATGTACATGGCCTTCTGTCCCAGCTGCACATGGTCTTTGGAGGTTCTAGAGGATATGGGAAGTGGAAGGTTAACTGAAAGGGAAGACTTCATCTGTATAGTTTTGAGAGCTAGGTAACTCCTGCTGGGGGAGAACTTTCCTTTGATGAAGCAGTCTAAGGATCACCATGCTCCTGTATGCAGCCCCTCACCCATGTTCTTGTAGGTAAGCCCAATAAATTCACTAGTTTACCAAGATGCTACTGTGGTCTGTTGTCGATTGGATAAAGAGGTATTTGTTCCATCTCTACATGTAGAGTAACACAACATTTCCAAACTGCTTCACACATGAACCACCAAAGAGGCAGGTATCTCATTGCACACGTTTTCTGGGATATCTCTGATCTGGCAACAATGGCTGTGATGATGGGAGGCATAAGAACTTAACTTGCTGTAGAAAAAACAACAAAAAAAAAACTCCAGTTTTTTTTAAAGCTATTTCCTATAGCAACTCTATAAAACAATTGTATACTAAAGAAAAGAAAAAGTTAAAAAAAATCAACTGTAGGATTTACTTACTTTCTAACTCTTAGCACCTAAACTTAGTCTGCTGGTTGGCTGTATTCAAGATCAAGGTATTTAAGACAAAGACTATATGAAAATCAGCCAGTTGGTGCCACAGTAAAGGACCCGTCAATGAGACTCTGAATAACTTGGTGTCAATTCCTCAAAAGAGTAGTAAGCACAAAAAGGCAAAACTTCTATGGAGACATTGTTTCCATATAGCTATCAAGTTGGGTTAGCTGCTCACCTCAAATCTTTCCATTTAGCAGGATAAAACCATCCACATAAGCTCCTGACAAGTATTTGTTAATCTGAACGATTAAATCAACACTTGGAAGACACAGTGTGTGTGAAAAGGACTTAAACACAGAATAGCATTTGACGTTCTCTTCTCTCCACACTCCTGTATTAGTTTTCACAGCTTTTCTTTGACACATGGTCTTGGATCACTGATTGCTCACAGTGAGAAGACCACCACAAATATGACCAGCTAGTAAGACTGAAATCTTAATGCGACTGGAGGCAGGGTGGGCAAAAACAGCTTTGGGTTGAATATGGAGGTCTCTGTCATTTCATCGCTGTCACAGCTGTTGAGAAGAAGAGTGACCAGTTGGCGACTTAGGGCAAGTGCCAAAGAGAGAGCTTATGCTATAAATTCTATGGAGACCACCATGAAAAGGTTTTCTCTGCAGCTACACTAAAAAAAGAAATAATTAGCCTAAACCACTTAAACACAGTAGGAAACATTAAAGGTCCCCCAAGGGACTCTACGGAGTTCCCACGACAAATCTTCCAAAATCAACAGGGCTGTTGATCTGAATGTTATCAAAGCTCACTAGCCATAAATTCCCATGACATGACTAAGTGAGTCTCCATTTCCTGCCCACACTTCCTTCAGCTCTGGGCCTCACTGTGAACTTGCCTTCTCTGGGTACCAATGTCCCATACTTCTAAAACACAGCTATGGAGACCAAAGAAATTGTTCAGAAAATAAACAAAAAGCAAAGATGGAATACAAATCGATTTTACCCCAATTTCATAGGCTCTTATAATAATTTTATTCACCAATTAAAATACCCAAAATTCCATCAATCAGTTTTTCTTTGTCTTCAACTAAAACTTTGAAAATTTAGGAGAAGCACTTACCTATTCCATTAAAGACTCAAGGAAATGATGACTTAGCAAATAATATGGTCTCTTTGCTATGAAGTACTATTTGAGAAACCCTCAGAGATAAATAATAAAATTTACAATGGGCAATATGACATAAGGTTATGAGGATTTCTTTCATGTGTGTATTACTTTCTTGAGTAAAATATTAAATATTTGAAAATAATTGTATTTTAATTTTCCTATCTTCTAAATAGGACAGATACGCTTGCCTTGCATAACTTCTCTTTGAATATGGTCAGTGGGAGAAAGGGAGAGATTATGCCTACTTTTAACTGTTTTAATTATTTTTCTATAATGGATGATTTACATCAATTTTCATCTTGAGAGAATAACCTTTTTACATTTAATAGGATTTATTTGCTATTTCAGACAAGGGTAGCTATACTTGAATTAAGTTGTAAAATAAACCATAATATCACAGAATGTGGTACTTCATGATTGTTGTTGCTGGCCTCAAATGAGTACAGTTGTATTCCAAGGCCTTCAAGTTTTCAAGATCATTAAATTAACTGCTATCCTGGAAAGGTTCACATACTGTGTGCTTCACACTGACATGTGCAGCTTGTGTTATGTAGTAGACAGGCATAACACAAAACAGTCTATTTTCTTCCCATGAATTCTAAATGTGCAAAGTATTCTCTGATTAGCATCAGTCAGCTTAGTAATTGTCTACCAGACTATATGTAGTCATTATTAGAAAACAGAAGTGAAGCTATCATCATAGATGCATCAGCATTCTTCTTGTTAGAGAAATGAAAAAAAAAAAAGATTTTCCAAGTTCATAAAAATATTCACTAAGCAGGTGGTAGAATTAGTCTTTAATTCTTAATCACTAAGCCAATCTCAATTATCTTTACATTGATCCCTTTTGTCTCACCTCTTTCATATAAAAATCTCTCAGGTTCATTTAGTGAACAAATTAATCCATTTATTTTATCTGCTATCTGCCTTTTTGCTTCAATTTAAAACTAATTACCATAGTTTCAACATCCATCAAGCACCACATATGGCAAGTACTGATGTGTCTTCTCATGGGTTTAGGAAGTCCTTAAGCAGTGTGGTGAAGATGGATTTAAATGTATGAGTGTCTCTTGGGTATTACCCTTGGAATTCTGAAATGATAAATGATGTGGATGGTGTGTGACTAATCTTATGGATCTTGTGTGCTACTTTAGTACCATGAGGATTGATAAGTTACAGATATAGGAGGCTCTGTATTATGAAGTGATGACTTCTTTTACTATGTGCCTCAATAATGGGCAACTTTTAGTAGCAAGAATAATATAAGGCATTAAAATAGTGGCTAAGAAAAAGGGCTGCACTACCTAGGAATAGTAGGAGCAATTCCAGTAAAATCAACTGGAAGCCTTTGGTACTTCCATATATTTCACACATCTAAATCGAAGCTCTAAAAACAACTAGTTACTTGCAAACAAAGTAGCATATTTACTCTAGAGCTTTAATTCAAAATAGGATATTCATAAGCACATCATGACAAAGAAATGATAAGCTTCAAATATAGGAATTTGGAATTCTCCTCTGCTAAGTTTGCACTTGGGGATGAAGTGTTGATAAAAGGTTATAAAGTTAATTATATAGGTGAGAGTTAAGTAAGTCAAACTTCAAATTTATGTAATCGCTTTACACTAGAGACACTTAGTGCCTTTTTAATTTTTAACATTGCTGAAGCTGTTGAATTTGGCATTGTGAAATATATGCATTTCTGTGACAGCTAAGAAATAAATAGAATGAGAAAAGATAAGACTAGTTTTAAAGAGTAATGATAACCAGTAAGACTTAATGACTAAATACTTTCTTATTAGAGGGATCCAAATAATATGCATAAAATGATATTTTCAAATAACAGCTTTGCAAAACAAGGGACAAATACTTCCTGTAATAAAAAAAAATGATGAATGTTACAGAGGAAGGCAGTGAAGATTCCAAAATGAAGACTCTATGGCTGCATTTCCAGTATATAATATAGTAAAGAGGACATTTTTGTGTTAATTACACTTCATATTTTATACGCAATGCTTTAGAAATACTAAATAACTGACAGACTTTGAAACAGTCTCATATTTTCACCACCACAACTAACCTGTTTTAATGTTCACTTCAGTTAAAACTCTAGCAAATGCTTCACCCCCCAAAATTATTTGATCTGAATATTTTTCAACTAGAGAAACTAAGACTGACAGAAGTTAAATGAATTGTGAACCAAACAGGCATTACCAATCCCGGTCAAATCAGACTGTCATGACAAAATATCATATATTGGGTGGCTTAAATGATAAGAATTTATTCCTCTTACATCTAGAAATTGGAAGTCCAAGTTCAAAGTGCCAGAACCTCCTGGTTCTGGGTTCTGGGTATGGTCCAAAGCAGAGAGAAAATGAACTTGTCTCTTTCTTCTCTTTTAAGGACACTAAGTCCACCAAAAGATTCCCACACTTGTGACCTCATCTAAAGCTTATTATTCCTGCAAAGGCCCACATATCATTACTTTGAGGGCTCTAGCTTCAAGACAGAGCTGCACACAGCTCTGAATAGTTCCAAAGGCAAGGCCTTCCTGGTGGCACTTGGTGTCCATCTCATACCCCTTCACCCTGGGCATTTGTAATTTTCAGCCGGAATAGCAATGAGACAGGATATTTTAGAGATGTTCAATGAAAAGAAAAAACAGTTGCTTGCTTCTAAACGACACCCGTCTGTGTGCTCTTCAGGTTGCTCTTTCTTCAGGCACAACTGATGGAGTACTTGATGAAACTGTTTCTGCCCTAGTCTGTGATGACATTCTGTTTATACATTTAGCAGTAAAAGAAACCAATGACTGTCAAGTATTGTGAAGGAAAAAACATCTCTAGTGGGTTTGCTCTCATGGACTTAAGCAGAGCGAGAGAAAATTTTAGCATTTTTATTTCTAATTCTTTATGAAACAGAGATGCTGACACTCTGTTCTGAAGTTTATATTGTGTGGTGACTTGAATGAGATGTTCCCAATACATTCATGTTTCCAATAATTAATCCCTGGCTGGTGGCACTACATGGAAAAATTGTAGAACATTTAGGAAGCACAGCCTTGATGGTGTAAGTGCATCACTGGTGACTGGCCTTGAAGGTATTACAGCCCAGCCTTATGCACAGTTCTTTCTATTTCCTCCTCATTGATGTGAGATTATAACACCAGTTTAGGACTCCTGTCATGTTTTCCCTCCCATGAATGATTCTATCCTCTGGAACATAGTTCTAATTAAATATTTTTCCTACTATAAGCTTCTTCTGGTCAGATATTTTGTGCCAGAAATGAGAAAGTAACTGATACATACAGTGACGATAATACACTTTCTTCAAGGTTTATCAAATAGTGTTTTAGTGTGCATAAAAATAGTTATTAATGTAGAGTGCTTGGTCTTTGAGGAAACAATAGTATTAACTATTAGAAATAATGCATAGTATAAGTAAAAAACTTCCCACACCTCACCTTTTTTCTCTCTAGTCACCTTTCCAAATTTACCATATCTTCTTATAAAAAATAACTTATAGGGCTAAAGAGATGGCTTAGCAGTTAAGCGCTTGCCTGTGAAGCCTAAGGACCCCAGTTCGAGGCTCGATTCCCCAGGACCCACGTTAGCCAGATGCACAATGGGGCGCACACATCTGGAGTTCATTTGCAGTGGCTAGAGGCCCTAGCGCTCTCTCTATCTCTGCCTCTCTCTCTCTCTCTCTCTCTCTCTCTCTCTCTAATGAATAAACAAAAATTGAATAAAAAATTTAAAAAACTAACTTATAGGCTGGGGAGATTGCTCAGTAGTTAAAGGTGCATGTTTGCTAAGCCTATCAGCCCAGGTTCAACTCCCTAGTATCCATGTGAAGACAGATACACAACATGGCACATGTGTCTTGAGTTAATTTACATGGCAAGAGGTCCTGGTATAGCTACTCTCTCTCTCTCTCTCTCTCTGTCTCTCTCTCTCTGTGTGTGTGTGTGTTCTCTCTCTCTCCTCTCACTTTCTCTTTATCTTACAAATAAATAATATTTTTTGAAATTATTATTATTTTTTAAAATGTTTATTTATTTATTTATTTATTAGAAAGAGATAATGGGTGTGCCAGGACCTCTAGCCTCTGCAAACAAACTCCAGATGCATGGTCCACCATGTGCATATGGCTTAAGTGGATTCTGGGGAGTCAAACCTGGGTCCTTAGGCGTTGCAGGCAAACAACTTAACCACTATGCCATCTCTCCAGTGCAAACAAATAATATTTTTAAAAAGTAATTTATATCAGGAAGATGATAGAAATAGTTGTTCTACTTGAGCTTTTGCTAGAAAGGTCCTACGTTTGCAGGCATTCCCTGCAGTTACAACCTGCATCTTAACGTGCCTCAAGAAAGCCACCTCCCATATCGCAGTTCACTGCACTTGGATGTTCATTTGGAAGTAAATCAAGAAGCCCACCAAATCTCCAGTTAACTACCTAAGCCAGTAGCTCGGTGCCCGTGGTCTTGCAGGTGGAACGTGGATAGTAAATGGTTAGAAGAAGGAGAAAGAGCATGCTTGAACGTCCTCTGTGTGGTCTGCAGAACATTAAGTTACAATTTTTATCATGTCATTATACTATTCATGGAAAATATCCAAAATTGTCTATAGAATGGGAAATTGAAGCTTAGAGGGATTCATTTACCAAGATCAATTAGTTGGTGAGTGGTATGATGGGAGCCTGATCTCAGGATTCTTTATATCTAAATAATACTTGGTTATATAAGCCAGTAACTATAAGTTTATACATAGTTAAATCACAAATGTTTATCAAGATAGCCCTTTGATAATTATGAAATTTAATGAAAAACAAAATTAAATGTTACCAGATACAAAAGATTTTATAAATATAAAATATAAAAAACATTAATAATACCCTTTAAAATTAAATTTTTAAGCAAAATTTTAAAAATTTATTTGCTTATTTGAGAGAGAGATACAGATAGAAAGAGAGAATGGGCATGTTAGGGCCTCTAGCCACTCTATAGATGAACGTTAGACACATATACCACCTTTTTAATCAGGCCTGCGTGGGTACTGGAGAACAGAGGCCCTTAGGCTTCACAGGCAAGCATCTTAACCGCTAAGCCATCTCTCCAGCTCCAAGCAAAAAAAAAAAAAACATTTTATGTGATAACAGTTTTTAGGTTGTTTGGAACACAAATTTTTCTAAGGATGATGTTTTCTTTATTATTATTATTATTTCTATGAGAAAGAGAATTGGCATACCAGGGCCTCAAGCCACTGCAATCATTCTCCAGACATGTGCACCACCTTGTGTACATGCATCATCATGTGCAACTGGCTTATGTGGGTGCTGGGGAGTCAAACCTGGGTCCTTAGGCTTTGCAGGCAAGTGCCTTAACCACTAAGCCATCTCTCGAACCCAAGGATAAGTATTTTCTAACTTACATGCACTTGATTGTTCCCCTGGATGGTAGTTCTGAATAGTGTTTCAAAGTCTACTTAGACATGTGTGATCAAAATGACAAAAATGACAGATTTAACTTCAATAGATAGGTCATAGGAGCAGGATGGGCCCTCTTATGGTTACTCTCAATAGGGGGAAAAACAGTTATTTTGATAGATCCTTGTGGGTCTCTGAAACTCCTTCAGGGTAAGATCAAAATTGTTTTCTATAAATACTGAAATTCAGGGTACGGAGATAGCTTATGGGGTAAGAAGGCTTGTTGTGCCACATGAGGACCTGAATTTGGGTGTCAGCACCAACTGTGAAAAGCCTGTCATGAATGCACATGCCTGTAACCCTGGTGCTGACTGGGGCAGAAACAGGAGGAGTGCTGGAGCGCGTTGGTCAGTCAGCCTAACAGCAACAGCAAGCTCCAGGCTCGGTGTGAGCCTCGGTCTCACTGACATGCCAAGGCCAGGACCTCAAACTGTCCCCGTAGTCCTGTGTCTTTGGCAGCCATGCACCGGCAGGGGAACGGCAAAGGGCACACTTCACTTAAGAATGTTCTTGGTGAAGGGCTGGAGAGATAGCTTGGTGGTTAAGGCACTTGCCTGTAAAGCCAAGGGACCCAGGTTCGATTGCCTGGTATCCAAGTAAAGCCAGATGCACAAGTTGGCACATGTGTTTGCAGTTTGTATGCAGTGACTAGAAGCCCCAGGGTGCCCACTTTCTATCTCTGTCTGCCTCTTTGTCCCTTAAATAGATAAATAAGTAAGTGATAGCCAGGCGTGGTTGTGCATGCCTCCAATCCCAGCACTTGGGAGGCAGAGGTAGGAGGATTGCCATAAGCTCAAGGCCACCCTGGGACTACAGAGTGAATTCCAGGTCAGCCTGAGCTAGAGTGAGACCCTACCTCAAAAAAAAAAAAAATAAATAAATAAAAATAAATACATAAATGAAATAATTATAAAAAGAATGTCCTTAGTGAGGCAATAAAAATTATTTTCTCAAGTTGCAATCCTCAAGTGTAGCCATATTTACTATGCTGTGTCCCGGTGCAGATAGTTGGCATAAAACACTTCGATTGCATAGGAAACTGCTGGAGGGAAAGTACACATGACGGGTTGCAAGCTCAAGCTTTCTGGCACTGAGGACCTCCTTCACCTGAACGGCCAGCTGACAGTAAAACTCCATCTACTTGGACTTGGGGGTTTCAGACTTTGCCTTCAAAGTGAATAAAAATGTTATTGAGGGGTAGAGAAATGACTCAGAGGTTAAGGCATTTGCCTGCATAGCCTAATAACCAGGGTTCAATTTGCCAGTACCCATGTCAGCCAGATGCACAGGGTGGCACATGCATCTGGAGTTTGGTTGCAGTGACTGGAGGCCCTGGCACGCCCATATTCTCTCTCTCTCTCTCTTTATTCCTCTTTCTCTCCTTGCAAATAAATAAATAAATTTATATTTTAAAAAAATGTTATTGAAAGGAAGAGTAGTCACACTTGTTTCTAGTAATAAAATTCCAAGTGAAAATTTAATTTTCAAGTGAAAAAACTAGTACTACTTTGAAAAGTTTGTATCCATTATACTGAGCGTGACCCCTTCCAAATATAGAGGCTTTTTTTTTTTTTTTGAGAATTGTGGCAATTAAGTTAATATGATTTTTTTTGGCATGAAATAATGAAGTGTACCAACATTTGAAAGATCAGAATAATTCAATGATTCAACATTTTCCAAATAACCAAGGTACAATATCACAAAGTAATGCACAGGTACATAATATATTCAAAAGTTTAAATTTAATCAATAGGTGCAATATGGTAGAGTATGAAAATACATATACACTGTCTGGTTCTACATATAAAGAAGTTTACTTGTTGAATTTTAGTGTGATATGAAAGAAAAATACAAAACAAAAACACTACTTTTAAAAAAGCTATTAAAAGTCTCTGGTTTTTTTGAGCTGGAAAGGTGGCTCAGCAGTTAAGGGCACTTGCTTACAAAGTTTGATAGCCTGGGTTTGATTTCCCCAGACTCACAAAATGGTTCATGCATCTGGAGTTCATTAGCAGCAGGAGTCTCCTGTGTGCCCATACACACACACACTCTCTCTCTTTCTCTTTCTCTGTCTAATAAATAAATAGATATTCTTTAAAGTCTCCCTTTTCAACTACATAACTGTGATGTAATATTTTCTTCAACCACAAAACACAGTAATATTCAATTAAAATAAAAACAACTATGAAAATTCAGTCGAATATTAAGGCAGGCAGTAAAGATTTTAATAAAAATGTAAAAGGAAATTGTGATGCAATCAGGTTTCTTAATATATAATATCTCACCAAATTTCTTAGTTTTGGAAAACATCATGATTCACTGACATTCTAATTATGTTAGCTTGCAATGGGTTTCTTGTTTGCTTTTAAATGAATTTATGAAATGTAATTTTACCATTTCTGTTCATCAATAACTGTAACCCACTACACAAAAGCTCCTTGGAATTTGTAACGTGTAAGGGAAACAGATCCTGGGATCAAAATGTTTGTGTGTTTGCTTGTCTTTGTGTGCGTGAGTGAGGACACCTGCATGCTGCACAGGTAGTAGAGGCAACTGGAAAAATGTGTACTATAACACTGAACTTCTGTAACTAATAAAGGCATTTCTATCTTGGGTATGATTGTGAAAGCTAATAGACTCCTCCTACTTTTAAACTCTCACATGCTAGATTTCAATGATTTGTATTGATGTGAATTCTAAAAGAGTATCTGATATCTAAGAATGTAGGCTGGAGAGATAACTCAGTGGTTAAAGGCACTTGCTTGCAAAGCCTGCTGGCCCAGGTTTAATATTGAAGTGTCTACATAAAGCCAAATGCATAATGTGACACATGCACCTGGAGATTGCTTACAGTGGCAAGAGGCCCTGGTGTGCTCATAATCTCTCTCCTTGTCTCTCTCTCACACACATATAAACATATAACACACAAATTTGATAATTAATTAATTAAAATAAATAAAAATGGAACATTACAAGTAATAGACCTTAAAAAGTAATGGTGGCCAATCTGAAGTGAGGTAGAAGATCCCTCCATTCCAAGAGAGCAAACAGGGCAAAAAAAAAAACCCCAAAAAAACCCTTTTTTTTTTTTTAATTTGACAGCAAAGAGGCAAGTTAAAAGATGCTTAATGAATCTTAGAACTTAAATGAGGGGCTGGGGAAATAGTTCAGTTAATAAAATGCTTGTTTTACAAGCATGAGGAGCTGAGTTTGATATGCAGAACCCATGTTAAAAATGGAAAAAGAAAGCTAGAGAGATTGCTTAGTGGTTAAGGCGCTTGCCTACAAAGCCAAAGGACCAGGTTCAATTCCTCAGGACCCATGTTAGCCAGATACACAAGGGGACACATGTGTCTGGAGTTCATTTGCAGTGGCTACAGGCCCTGGCCCATCTGCGCTCTCTCGCTCGCTCTCTCTCTCTCTCTCTGCCTCTCTCTGCCCATCAAATAAAAAAATGGACAAAGAACATTGACGGAGGTGGGTCCCTGGTGCTTTCTGGCCATTCTAACCTGACTGGTGAGTTCCAGGCCAGTAAGAGAACCTCTCAGAAAGAGGAGGAAGAGGAAGGAGAAGAAATGGATGGCCCCTGAAGAACAATACCCAAGATTTTCCTCTGCCCTCCACATGTGCGTGCGCACACACACACACAGACATCCACACTTACACATCCACATCCACCTGCATATACATGAACATGCACTTACACACAGAACGCAAAATTTCGTATCATCTAAGTATCAAAACAATTTAGAAAATCGGGGGAAAGGTGTCAGACTCATAGATGGTGTTGGTTGTTTTCAATATTCAATAAGATCGTGCACAAGAAAGATGGCCTTCATGATTACATACATGCCTTTGGCATGGCAGGCATGTCTCTGCCCCATGCCAAAGTTCATTCAAGTGGGAAGTGGTCGTACAGATTGGAATGCCCATGAACTATGGAAGTGGGGACTAACAGAGGGAACAGTTAAAACTCTTCTGTAAAATTTAACCTCTACCCTGGAGGGGTTAGGATCTGTGTCTCCCAGCTCAAGCTTCAGAGGACCAGGGGACATGCTGGAGTATAGAGGCTCATAGTTTTTATGCATTTTATTCATAAAGGCTGAATCAATGAGGGCAGGGACCCCAATTATGGGACTGACTATAAGAGAGCTCCGGCTTTGTCAACATTTAAGGAGTACCTGAGAAATGAACAGCCACCACTGCATCCATGCGGAAAGCCAGAGCCGTGGCCAGCAAATGCAGAGGCTCCCAAAATACCCGAGAACTTGGAGCTCATACAGTGAGTTCCTACCCCAAACTCAGACATACAGGAAGGAGGACCTGAAATGTCAATAGCTGCCCCAAGGACCGCCTGTAAGCTGGAAGACAGGAAAGGCAGTTCCTTCCAGAGCACAACCAGGGACCAACAGCCAGAACCTTAAACGACTCTTCCCCATTGCCGGGTCAAAGAGACTTCTCTCTTTGCCCAGCAACATGAGACAACTGCTGTAAATGTGATATCACTATTTAGTGGCTGTCTTTCTCCTCTCTCCCAAGTGGACATCTTATGGCTGCAATAGTGCTTTCTCTCTGCCATTTTGATTTGGCAGCATTAAAGGTAACCTTTAGCTGAACAATGTAGAGCCAACCAAGAAAAACATCCAAACTTAAGAGATTGAGAATTAAAGTGGGAAGCAGTGCTGGATGGGCCTAAGATCTATTTCCCTCTGAAAGGAAGGCAGGGGTTCCCCCTGGAGGTGTATAGTTGCACGATGTTAACAAGGATCACTGTGGGAATTTTTATAAATAGGTCATAAGGTGATGGAAGATGGGTGATCAAGAGATTGAAAAATAGTGACAATGATATTTTGTTCATCCCATAATCTCCTTGGGTACTCTTTTTTGTTGTTGTTATTGTTATCTACACAGTGGAATTCTACACAGCAGTAAGAAAAAAAAAGACACAATGAAATTTGAAGATAAATGGTTGAACCTGGAACAGATCATTCTCAGCCAACTTACCCAATCACAGAAAGATAATCGCCACATAGTCACTCATTTACAGCACCGAACCTGAATCTACCCAAGATGCCAACAGACCCAGCAAGCATCTTGAGGCCTGGATAACAGGGTGGGTGGGTGAGTGGGGAGGAAGGGGAGGGAAAGGAAGGAGGTGGGGGACACAAATCTAGACCCAAATGGCAATGCCACCATAAAATTCTACATCCTAAAAGGCAGACCAAATATTTGAACCTTCACCAGGCCCTTAGAGGGAACACCTGAGTCACAAGGGACTGAAGAGGGTGTGATGAAGACTGACCTTAATCTACTACAGCTTCTCTCCCTCTCTCTCTCTCTTCTCTCTCTCTCTCTTTTTTTTTTTCTCTCTCTCTCTCCCCCTCTTCTCTCTAACTCTTTTATATTACTTATCGTTTTTTCCTTCTCTTTGTGGCCACTGACCTATAACTCCCAATACCAGCAGGGGGCTATCATCTACAATGAGCTTTTGATCAGACAGACCTACAAGGTTTCCTAAAAGAATGACAGATTTATGTCAGAGTATTGATGACCTACCAAAAGTTAGTGGTAAGACCCTACTGCCAAAGACACCATATGCAGTTGACATGCAACATGGCTGGAAGCTGGAAGAGAGTCAGTCAGCACGTCTAGTGCCAGAAAGTGCTACATGGGCGACTGGAGGAAAATGACCAATATCTGAATATCTGTCCAAGCAACTCATGGTCTAACCTACTTAGCAGAAAATAATCTGTCATGATGCTCACACAAGTGCAATTATGGTGCACAGCCATGATGTGAAACCAAGTGCTCTTGATCTGGCTAACTGGTCTGCTCAATGGAACAGGACCCATAGCTGGAGCTGGGAAACAAGTCAGAACCATATCCAAAAATGAGCCTGCTCTCCATTATCAAGCTACCACCAATCATGGGCAGCAAGAGGGCCTACACCTGTTAAATTTTCTCTAAAAAAAATAAACAAAGGTTATCCCATTTTTCTGGTGCTAACTTTACTCTATGTTGGAGAATCTGCTTCTCTTTTTCAGATAGATGTAGATCCTAAAAAGAGAAGCACCCCATCATACCTCAAAAGGGCCCCAGCTGAAACTAAGAATAATTGGTCAAACAAGCAAGGGTTCTCTTTTCTTGGTGAACCTGGTACCAGCACAAGGGTGAAAGAGATTGACACAGAGAAAAATCAACTCCTAACAAACCAGATATCCAGAGACACAGAGGATCCCAAGACCACATCTCTGAAGCAGACCTAAATTAAATCCAACATGGCTCAGGGAAATTTGCGGAAGAGGGGGCGGAAAGAATGTCAGAGCCACATGTTAGGTCATGATACACAAACACATTTCCTCCTACCCATAACTGAGGGCCAACTCCACAATATATGACCCATCTACCTCAACAAGGAGGGGCTGGGAGGAGGAGGGAGGACAGGGAAGAGGCTAACAATGGTACCAACTTGACTTTATTCACTGAGTACAAAACTAATTAATAAAAAGTAGCTAAGGTTATAAACATCTGAAATAGAGAATAATCCCCATGGGTAATCATTTACTATTTATGTTATTTGCCCCACTTGTGCTCAAAATGTTTGTGTCACTTTGAAGTAAGAAGTACTATGCAATAAAACTACCAAAACAAGTTAAAACTCAGAAGATGTAAATAATAAAGTGAGGAAAGAGAGAAAGTTGAACTGAAAATCCTGGGTTGAGTTTCTCTACTAAAGTCAAGTACAAAATTTACCTCTGATCTGTTGAAATGCCAAACAAAAATGAATACTAAAGAGGTTTTGAGGCTTAAGAGATGGCTTAGTGGCTAAGGCACTTGCCTGGAAAGTCTAAGGACCCAGGTTTGATTCCCTAGTACCCACGTAAGCCAGATGCACAGGATGACACATGCATCTGAAGTTCAGTTGCAGTGGCTGTTGGCCCTGGAATGCCCATTCTCCCTCTCCCTCAAATAAATAAGTAAATATGTTTTTAAAGTGGTCTGTAGCATGGTTATCTTCAATGAAATACCTCATCAGGAGATTAAGTTGTTTCTGGCATTAAAGTCTAATAATAGTAATTTATCACCTACCTCTTCATGAAACAGTGTCTGGTAATAAAATCAAGAACCTCTGATAGAAGTGTCACACAAGATAAAGAAATGTTCTTTTTCTCATTAATGAAAAAAAACACAAAACTGACTCTTACTCAGAGGCCCTTGTTAAATTCAAAATCTAAGGAGGCAAGTTGTAAGGGGAACTTGAAATAATAAATATGGGTGGGACAGCAAATATGGGTGGAATAGTGAGTATGTTTGGCTATTTTTAGCATAATACTTGAGCAGATTTCAGAGAGTGACATTTAAAGGGGAGGTGCATGTTCCTTAAAAGTCACCATTTGTGCCAGGGGGGAGGGGTTAGGACATGTATGAGCCTAACAATGGCACCAAATTGACTGTATTCACTGAGTACAAAACTAACTAATAAAAATAATAAAAATAAATAAATAAATCAAACTACTTCATTGAGGAAAAAAAAAGTCACTGTTTTCAATCAGTGGCTTACAAAGGCTTAAAATAAAGATTATAGTGGGCACAGTGGAACACATCTATTATCCTAAGGACATGGGCAGCAGAGGGTGAGGCTGGTTGTGAATTTGAAGCCAGTTTGGATGAACTACTAATACTATGTCTGAAAACAGAACAAACCAAAAAGTAAAAATAAAAATTTCATAACAAACCATTGACAAGTAAACAATAAGAGCTATCCTAGCAAACCAAGAACTGAAAGTAGGTGGCTAAGTCAAATTCCAACGAGATACCTGGCTGCACTAGAACCCTTCACCCCTCGGTGTGAGTAAAACTTTACTTTAGAACTCAAAGTCTTGCTTGTGGAATAGCAAGTACTATAACAGCTTAGAGCCAATAGCTTTGTGGAATTAAGAGAATCTTCAGGAAGGGCTAGAGACCTTAGAGCAAAGACATTTTCTTGCTGTTATTTAAAGCTTTTTTTTTTTTTTCCTCTTTAACCATGGCTTTAGCCCAGATTCCTACAATTTCAGTGCTGTCTTTTGTATTATTATCTTTTACATTTCCTACTCATGTATTGACTTCTAGTCTCTCTCTCCCTCAATGACTTTGACCATGTCAGTTCAATATAGAGTGCCCAGTGGCTCTTAACTGGCCTAAATCGAAGACTGTATGTTACACTTCCCCTTCTGTTTCTAAGTTTTGTCATGTGTCTCTCTGGCTTGTTCTGCTTTTTCTTATTACACTTGCATCTCTGATACTGGGCCATCTTCACTATGGAAGGTCCTGCCCGTTGCCCTCCATTCTGTGCAGAGTACAGCCTCGCAGCTGGCCATGGTTCTCTCAGCTCCGTGACACAAAACATTCATTAACACCACTCCTCATGTGCCAGCTTTGCTCCCCACCTCCCCATCCAGAAGCAAAATCCAAAGGAACACATTTTGCTCTCTCCCAAAATTCATATCAAAGTCCTAATTGCCAGTACTGCAAAATGTAATTTTAACCTGCTAATGAATCATTGTAGTTTTAATCTGCTAATAATGGTTTAACTAAATGAGGTCCTGTGTCCATATTACCAGTGATAATATTAAAAAACCAGTAGAGGAGCCTGGAGAGAGGGCTCAGCTGTTAAAGCCTAATGACCCAAGTTTGATTCCCCAGTACCCAGGTAAAGCCAGATGCACAGAGTGACACATGCATCTAGGGTTCCTTTGAAGTGGCCAGAAGCCCTGGCGTGCCCATTCTCCCTGTCTCTCTTCTCTCTCTCCCTCTCTCTCTGCTTGCAAGTAAATAAATAAAATATTTATTTTTAAAAAAGCAGCAGATAGACACACAGGAAGACTGTCATGTGACAGTGTACACGGTAATCATAATGGGGGCTTGTTCTACAAGCCAAGAAATGCCAGATTACCAGTGAGCCACAGAAGCCAGAAGAGGGGCCTGCCTTACCTCCTCAGACGGCACCAATCCTGATTATTCCATGACCTTGGACTTTCAGCCTCCAGAACTGTAGAAAAAAGAACGATGTCTATTGCTGAAGCCACCCAGTCTCCCTGCAGTACTTTGTTCAGACAGCCACAGCAAAAATAATCCCGCAGCCACCCTCCTTTCTTCACATCTTGTCTGCAGCTGCTTTCATCAGCAAGAGCAGAGTAGAGTCAGTGAAACAAAGAACACAGGGCCTCAGACTGGGAAAGGGTCAGGATCTGGCCCTTTGCAGAGTTTTCTGGTTTATGGCTTATCTGATGGGAGAAATGGGGAAAAGTACATTAGGCATATGAGGGTGATTTTTATTTTTTTGTAGTTATCTTCTGAAAACTGCTTGGCGAGCCTTTGTCAGAACCCCCTCTTCCACAGAGGTCTGAAAATGCCCAGCTCATTCCCCTGGACCAGAAAGTTCTATTAAGAACAAAACTAAGAAGAAAGTAAAAAGGCAATCTGGGTGTAAGGCTTGTTCTTCAATTTAGTTTTTTAGCAATCAAGTATTCGTTGTGACCCATTCCTGTTACTTGCATGTTTTTCTCAGTGGGCTTCAAATCTGGACGAGAGAGCTATTCAATTCATTGCTTTCCACAAACCTCAGTTTCTTCCTCTTTATGGTAAGCAAGTGTTGGAAATATAATTTCCTTCCTGAATTCTCTCCAAAAAGGAAGTGAGTGCTGATTTTTTTTTTTCCAACTTGGCTATATCCTCTCTGAACATGCAATTCTCATGACTCATTCTTAAGCTCAACACCACATAAAGCCACTTGCACTAATGCTCACAAAGCTGAGATGTGTGCGCGTTTGTGAATATCTCAATATTCTCTTGAGGTGGGGGATTTCAAGGTAGGGTCTCACTCTAGCCCAAGCTGCCCTGGAACACACTGGGTAGCTCCAGGTTGGTCTTGAACTCACAGAATCCTCACACCTCAGCCTCCCAAGTGTTGCCATCAAAGGTGTGTGCCACCATGCTTGGCTTCTGCTCATCCTTTTACAGAACAAACCTAGATCACTATAACTGTCTTTAGATTATAAGGTTCTGAATGGATTGTTTGTTTTACTTGACTTCTGGTTTGTTTAAAAACTCAGTGATATTCTAATTAATGCCTTTCCCTTCATTAATAATCTTACAAATCTACTGCCTGGAACGGTATTCATGTTGAGCAAGAAAATCCAGAAGGGGGCTGGAGTGATGGCTTAGCGGTTAAGGCACTTGCCAGCAAAGCCAAAGGACCCAGGCTCAACTCCCCAGGAGCTACATAAGCCAGATGTACAAGGGGGAGTTCACTTGCAGTGTTTGGAGGCCCTGGTGTACCCATTCTCTCTCTTTCTCTCTCTACCTACCTATTTCTGTATCTCTTTCTCTCTCAATCTCTCCCTCTCTCTCAAATAAATAAGTAAAAATGAAGTAATAAAAAACGAAAATCTTGAAGAAGAAAAAGCCAAAATTAATACATGGCAGCTTTGTAGTTTGAGAAAAAATATTTTAATTGCTAATAAAAATATCAATAAATATTCCTAAGAAAGACATTACACACACACACACACACACACACGTATGGCAGTGTTGATATTTATTAAAAATACATTTTGCATGCCAGTTTTTTTTCTGACTTTCTGTGCAAGAAGGGGCATGAAAAAGATCACGAAGAATTGAGATAGGACCTTGATGCTCACAAAGAAAAATCCGGCTTGGGTCAACTGATGCTGCTAAAGGATAATGGAGAAAAATGAGTCCAGTGCTTGGGGGAGCTGTGGTCTCAGTTTAATCAGTTCTAAGCCATAGACATGAGTAGCTGTGCAAGGATGGGCACGGTGGGTCGAGCATAGCTGGCTGCAGGGGAGTTCTGAGGATATTCAGGGAGATAACTCATCCTAAGGAAAGTCAGCTGTGTTGTGACTCGATGGGTCATTGGCAGAGGGATGAATTACCTGGTTTCTCCATCTCAGGATCTGTAACTGCTCTGCTCTGAGGAGAAGACTACAGTAGAAGAGATGAAAAGTGAAAAGAGCAGTTTCCTTGGAGACTGCTGAGGGCAGAGTGGGGAACAAAGGAAGCTGGAGCACAGGCGTGGGCAGAGGACACTTTCCCTTCTGGGGGGCGGGGTGTTGGCGGCTGGACTCCACACTCCACTGTGGAATAGCACCTGTGGTCGAGAGCTGGACCGGACAAATGAGAGTGTGTAACCCTGGGTGAGCCTCGGTGTGTTTAGAAGACTTCAGCTGCTTCATGATGAGGAAAGTGATAGATAAACATGATGGACTCCCAAAGGGATCATCAAAACAAAACAAAAGCTATGCCCACTACCATGTTCTCAAATCCAAGTTCCAAATGCACATGAATGCTTCCGCATGCTCTACCCCTACCGAGGTTACTAGTGGAAAAAGTCCCTGAGGCTCTTAGGATGCCTGGCAGATATTGCAGAAGTTGGACTTTAAGAAGGGGAAGAAGAGCCAGAAATAGACGTGGTTATTGTCCAGTTCAGGGATCTGGAAAGTACCACTTGCCAAGATGTAGGAAAGGACACGGCAGGCGGTGGAGGCTACAGCGCTGCATGCTGGTTCTGTTACATATTGGCTCTATGGCCTTGGCCAAGTCATCCTCATGTTCTGCCTTCAGTTCCTGCATTGCAAGAGTGAAATCTTTCAAATGCTCTCAGAAGGTCAACATGAAGTTCAAATAGGATCACATGTGAGTGAATTCCCTCATTGAATAAAGTGCTATATTTGGACGGAATATTTCATATGTGAGTGAATCCCTTCACTGGACAAAGTGTTATGTTTGTATGGAATATTGCAGAGCAGTGTGTTTATAAAAGATGTTGCGTGAACTGATTTACAGGACATATTGTCAAACAACTCATTTGTCTCCTAGTGTGAAAATGCCTTTGTGTCTTCCTGAGCCATCCCTCAAGAAAGAAATGTTTTCTCATACACACAGCAGCACCAGCAAAACCTAGCGGTGCTTGAGGGGATGAATTGCTTGTAGGTACATCCCTGTATGAACACATATTTCAAGGGGCACCAAGGGAAATAGAGAAATAACTCACATGCAGACACACACACACACACACACACACACACACACACACACACACACACACACACAAAGGGCAGAAGAGCCTTTGAGCAGTAGCAAGTGCTACCATAAAAATCCTGGCCTAATTTTACCATTCTTCAGAATAGATGACAGTATATGATCTCCTTACTAGTGATGTCACCTTTGGGAAATTTTAACGTTAAATTGCCTGCCAATCTCTAGTTTGTGTGTCTGAAAAGAGCTAATTTTTACCTTTATGAAGCACTGAAAGTCCACTTTGAGGATTAAAAAAAAAAAAGTAATTACTGAGCATTGCATGCCCTCAATAGATATCTAATGAGAAAGCCCTAACAACGGGTAATAAATGTGTTGATAAAAGAAATCTCAGATTACCCCCACTGGGCAAACAGTCTTCCCTCACCTCCACTAAATCTCCAGTTGCCCACTGAAGGGAGCAAGTTTTCAACAATTAATGTTGCTCTGTGACATGTATTCACTCTGATGGCTCATCGACACAAAACAGCCCTTTCTTTTAGCCAATAACAATAACCCACGAAAGTTTATGAGCTTCACAGTTAACAAAGCACTTGCGTGCATACATATACAAATTACTTCATTACTGAATGGAGGCTCTGGGCTTGCTTCAATTCATGGAAGTAATTATTCATCTTAGCTTTAGGAGTTTGCTTCACCCTAAAGGATTTCTATTTTCAAGGGGTTTCTTTGATTTCCATTTTTGCTTCTATCATGTTCCAGGGTGAGAGCTGGTATGCTTACTCACCTTAAAACAACCAAGACCACTCATTTTTAAATTAATTCCAAGTTTATGGTTTAATTAAAATTGACCAGCTTATATCTACACAAAACCTACTCTCAGTTCTATGCTATTCATGTGCATCATCTTGATCCAGTGTACATGGTGGAATTCACTGTCCAAAGTTAAGGTAGCTCTCCTAATTTTCTCCTAGTATTATTATTATTACTCTTTCTAACTTACATTCCAGAAGAGCAAACCAGTAAGTGTGTTTGGTCACCATAGAGCCCTTCCAAGATTATGCCACAGAGCGATTCTTGTTCAACAGTCAGGTATGGCTACTGGGACCTTGGGATGTAGCTAGTGCAAATCCAGACATGCAGTCCATGCAAAGTGCATACTCAGTTACAAAGACTTACAAAAAGGAAAATATCATAAATAAGTTTGCGGATTTATTATATGATGAAATGATTTATTTCCTCTATTTGTTTCCACTTATTTAGTTATTTATTCATTCATTTCTTGAGACAAAGTCTCCTTCTGTAGCCCAAGCTGAACTGAAAAATCACTATAGAGCACGGGCTGATCTTGAACTCACAATCTTTATGCCTCTGAGAGGGAAAGGGCAGTTAGGGTGACTGGGCCCCTGGTTGTAAAAAAAAAAAAAAAAAAAAAAAGACAGGAAAGGGCTGGAGAAATAGCTTAGTGGTTAATGTACTTGCCTGCAAAGCCAATGGACTTTGCTTCGATTCCCCAGGACCCACATAAGCCAGATGAATAAGGCGGCACATGCATCTGGAGTTTGTTTGCAGTAGCTGGAGGCCCTGGCACACCCATTCTCTTTCTCTTTCTCTCTCTATGCCTCTTTCTCTCTCTCAAGTAAATAAATAAAGTAAAAATATGTTTTAAAAGGCAGGAAAGTCTACACTTGCCAGAAATAAAAACTGGTCTGACTTCTTATCTCTTGCTTAATTCCCTAAATCTGTTTTACCATAATCAACCTGGACCCCTCCTGGGATGGTGGTATTTTGTAGGATTTAAGCATTATTTTTGGTCAAGTTCAGTGCCTAGAACTTGATGTCAGAGCAAGCCTCTTCCTGAGACAGCTCCTAACCCTAACCAACAAGCTACCCCTCTGTCTCACCTGAGCCAGAAGAAAAAGTGCACCACTACAAGGTTACAAATACCTTTCCAAGGGGAGGGCATGCTCTTTAAGCTGCCTGACCACTTGAGGCCTTCCAGCTGTGGGTGAGTTTTCACTCAGCTGGGCCTGGAGTGACCAGCTGGACAAGCACAAGGGACAGCCCCCTAGGTCTCACTCTCCACATGGGCTCTTTATCTCCTCCAGCTCCCCACATGACAGGAGCCCTTTAAACTTTCCTTTCTCTCTTTCCTTTTTTTTTTTTTAATTTTTTGTTTATTTTATTTATTTATTTGAGAGCAACAGACAGAGAGAGAGAAAGAGGCAGAGAGAGATAGAGAGAATGAGCATGCCAGGGCTTCCAGCCACTGCAAACAAACACCAGATGCATGTGCCCCCTTGTGCATCTGGCTAACATGGGTCCTGGGGAATTGAGCCTCGAACCGAGATCCTTAGGCTTCACAGGCAAGCGCTTAACTGCTAAGCCATCTCTCCAGCCCACTCTCTTTTCTTTCCACAGTTTTCTCAGGCATTTCACATGGAACCTCTAGCCACGTGGTTGCCTTTCATTGGCTCTGTACTTCCCTCAGTAAATATAATAATTTAATAATTATCCTTCTCAGCCTTTTTAATTCAGTTCTTTTATTAAAATTAAAACAAACCAAGGTTTGGAGTTCAAAGACTTTCTTGAACCCTGAACACCCTGTTACACCTCTTGAGTGCTGGCATTACAGGGGTATGCATCCTAACTAGCCTTCTCTCCTTTCTTTCTTTCTTTCTTTCTTTCTTTCTTTCTTTCTTTCTTTCTTTCTTTCTTTCTTTCTTTCTTTGAGAGAGACAGACAGAGAGAGAAAGAGGCAGAGAGAGAGAGGGGGAGAGGGGGGGGGAGAGAATGGGTGCACCAGGTCCTCCAGCCACTGCAAACAAACTCCAGATGTGTGCGCTCCCTTGTGCATCTGGCTAATGTGGGTCCTGAGGAATTGAGCCTCAAACTGGAGTCCATAGGCTTCACAGGCAAGTGCTTAACCACTAAGCTATCTCTCCAGCCCCTCATCTTCTTTTAATGTGGCCACTTTAAAATTTAAAATTATAGTTGTGCCTTACCTTAAACTGCTCTGGGTAGTGCTGACCTACAGCTTTCAACTCTGGACCCTGTGCCACTCACAGATGAATCCATATCTCCTGGTCTACTTTCTTTTGCAGAAGGCATTCATAAAACCAGCAAACTAGTTAATTCTATGTGATGACCTTTACTTTATCTGAGTTTCTCAGTTCACAAAAGTTCTTGATGCTACTCACAATGATATACTTGTCTTGAAGTCATTCCAATAGAAGTACAAAAATATTTTCTTTATTCTCTAGAGATGTAAAACAAAATTCACAAAATGTGGAGGTCACAATATTCACAGATATTCCTAGTGTCTTAGAAGGCACCACTGGCTTCCTGGATGATTATACCCAGTAGACATTTCTACACAGTGCGAAATAAATTTAGTCCTGATAGTCAAAGGACTGTGAATGGTTCCTCTGAGAATGTGGAGTTAATAAAAGTGGATGGTGGAACCAGTTGTGTTTTTCTTGAAGAAAGTTCACAGGCAGTATCAATGTAGCCCAAGGGAGCACTGTGATTACATATGTTCCAAGTGCTTGACATCAACAGCTAAACTGCATCTCTGTTGTGGTTCACCATTATATTTACTTTACTGATATTTTGCATAAATTAATGCATGCATAGATACAATTATTACAAATTATTACTGACTGTTGATGTGTGCAAGCCTGGCTTATGTCTTTGGGCCCTTACTACAGCATTCACTACCAACCTTCATTCCTTTATTTGTTTTCTTTTTGTCCCTCCCCCTAATCCTCAAGTTCTGTGTCTGGGACCCATTATGTAAAGAAAGAAAAATGAAGTGAAAGAGAACGGTGTGATTTGAAATGGGGGACATGAAAAGCCTGTTAGAAAGGAGGGACAAATTGTTGGAGCACAAACTTCCATGTGGGACTGAGTCTGTGTGCATTTTGCTGTTTTTTCTGCTACACATTTAGGGGAATTGTCTGATTTGTTTCTGTTTCTTCTGACACTGCCAGGATGAGTTTTCACACTGATTTATTTGGATCAAGAGTCAATCTTTTAAAAATGCAAATGCTTCTGAGAGTGTTAAAGGCCCTTCGCTAACTTAAACATTATGTGTGAACTTATTCGAGTGAATTGCTTTTCTGATTTGAACTTACTGCTTTAGTGATCTAATGTCAAACTAAAGGGCAGATGTAGCTACTCCTTAAATCCATGATTGGTGTGTAGAGAAATCTGTGTCAACTTCTTGAAGGCATTTTATGTGAAGGATAACAAACCTTGGTATTCTCCTTGCCTAGAGGCCACCTCTCAGATTTCCTCCAGCAAAACCACAGGAAACTTGAAAGACTGCCACTGGGATGTATGGTTTTAACTGTCGGGGAGGAAGTTTCATCTTGAGATGCACAGCAGAGGAGGGTGACATGTCACTATCTCATCTGTCCCACGCAGTCTGTAGGAGCACTTGAGCAATTGCTAAGAAAACGAACCTCGGGGCATTTATGACAACTGTGCAGTTCTTGTGCACTCTGCTTATCTTGCTGGATGCTCGTCTGGAAGCCTAAGATGTCAACAGGGCTACTTGATTGTGCTGGGATTACATCTGGTTCTATCACTTCCTCAGATCCTGCCCATGAGTCGGGCCATCCTAGCAGGCTGTATCTTCCATAGGCTGCTTAAGATGGCGGCGATGCTATTTTGCTTGAGTGGAGTTGGGCTCCTGAACTTTCTCCTAAGCCCATCTAACTAAGAACTTCCCTATGAAATGTAGTTTTAGTAAGAACCCTGCTGCATGTGTTTAGCAAGAACCTTCCACAAATCTCAGTATCCAGCACCCTCAATGTGGAATCTCTGATTGGGATGCCACATCCTTCAACACCCACCAAGGATGCCTGAGCAACCTGGCTTACTCTCAGCTAGACTCCTATTGGGTTGGCTTAGTAAGAACTTCCTTACCCCTGATATTTCTTCCTTTTAGTAATTTTTTTAATCTACTACTGTCTTTAAACTGCTTAGCTATAAATTCCCTCTTGCCAAGATTTTCAGAGTTAAGCCCAGAAGCTCTCATCCTGACACCTGTAAAGTCCCATTGGTATGGTCCCCATACTCTTCTTGAAGTGTTTTAAGAAATGTCACTGAAGATATTCTTAACGAGGCCCAATTCAAAGGGCCACAGAAAATATTGTCCCAGGGAGCTAAAATATTCTTAATCACAGATCCAAGTTCATAACACAGAAAGACAACAGTGAGGAGACCTTGAAACGTACCAAATCAATATTTCTCCAATCTTCTTGTAAGAAATAACATGTAGGTGATACGTCTATGCTCTGCATTGAGGACATCCAATGCCAAATCTGTAACTCCTGCAGGGTTGGTTCTACACAGAGTAGGCAAATAATAAATAACTACAGACTGACTTGTTCAGTGTATTTTAGAAAGCATTAAAGTGTATATCCTCCCTGTAAATGTGCATTTTCTCTAAATACCTTCTTATCATAGATGTTCAATCTTTTCCAGTTGCCATCTGGTACATAACTTTGGGCACAGGCAAGTGCTGCACAAGTCTATGGAGTGGAAAATTTATTACAGGACTCAATGCTGTTATCCATTCAAGAGACAGAGGAAACTTGTGTAATCAGGAAGGATTATAAAACACACTAGAATAAAAGACTTAAATTTTTTCAGATATGGCATGTTTAAAAACTCGTGTTTAATAATTCAGAGGCAAAATATAATTTTATTGGTAGCTGGGATGATTTCAAGTGTAGATATACCCCGTGTAAGCTTCAAGAACGCAATAGTCACATCAGACTTGCAGCTGCATATACTCAATCACACAAATGGGCTGTGTTCCTGAAACAGATGTGATGCTGTTTTACACAGCTGTGTCTCATTGTGTATTAGCTCTGGCAAATATTCTCAAAATCCGTGGGCAACAAACAGAAGGACCTAAATATTCTAGCATATTTAATCATGATTTAGTCATTGAATACAAGATTAAGTATGGTGCTTTGTTCCCTAAGAGAGTTACTTTTCTAAAGATAAACAGTCACAGTCAATCTCTATCTTAAATCCCCTGGGCCTTTATGTATGCAGACAAGTCCCGTGGGAAGTGATGTCTCAGCCTAGTGGCCACAGTAACCGCTGCTTCTACAGCTGTTGCTGGAAATACGTATTTCACATACATTCCTTCTCATTCTTTTGACCGTGCAAAAATCCTCTTAAGTCTCCCACTTCAGACCCTTGGCAGGGATTCATGTGGTAGAAATTCTAGAAATGACAGAAGAAAGAAATAACCAGAGGCCGGATGTCCTTCCCCACACTGGAGGCTTCTCCCTCCTCCTCCTCCTCCTCTTCCTCCTTCTTCTCCTCTGTCTGCTTCTGTAAGTGCTTCTCTTCTAGCTAAGGTGCAAGCTCCTTTTCCAGATCTCCTGTCATCCTACCTCCAACAAAACAAGCAGATATTCCATTATTCTTCCTTCTCTTCTCTAATTAGAGTCCAGGAAACTCACTAAACATAGGCTGCCTCCAATCTCCCTCCAACACTATTTAAGGAAAGATGAAAAGCATTGATAGGAACTGAGTGCATGCAGTCTTTTTGTTGTTGTTGCCTGTCTTCTATTATTTATAATGAAAATCCTTACAAGCCTTGTAGCAGAAAGAAATGAGGGTTTTTCTCAGACTGTTTTTTGTTTTTATTTCCTGAGAGCTCAAGGAATAATAATTGAACATACAGAAAGGGGTGAGGGAAAGAATAGCACATTGCCCAAGCCCTGGCACTCAGAGGGAAAAAAGGGAATGGGCAGAGTCAGATGTAGAGGCAAAAATTCTTCTAGGCGTTTTACTAGACAGAAAGCCCTTATCCCTGGCAGTTCTCCAATACTTAACATCCTGAAGCCCATTAACATTGTGTTGTGAGAATATATATTCATATTTATTTCTTTCCAGTACTAATACATTACCAAAACCATAGTTTATATGTATATGAACAACTCATATCACTAACCCCAATGGACAAGAGCTCCTATGAGCTGGAATAACTAAAATACATAACACTTCAAAACATTTCATCAAGGTCTACACCACTCAGTTAACTGACCTATCACTGAGGGTCTAGAGACACGTACCTTAGTGTACATGCCCAACCACTTGAAATCTATGAAGGACAAATATTAATGTGGACATAACATCAATGTTACAAATACTAAAACAAGCAGGGTCCTTCTACAGGTACGGTTTTGCAGACCTGGTAAACTGAGTCAATATAAAGAAGGTAAGGGATCTCAGGTCAAAGAAGCAATTGAGGCAAATTCAAGGAGCATATGTAAATAGCTTAAGATCCAAAAGTAGTTTGATATGATTGAAAAATGAAGTCAAAGGTTGTGCACTGTGTGTCCTTCCTCGTACCTGGTCTTTGGAGGGAATATTTAAAAGCTGCTTGGGTCCTGAGCTGCTCCCATATCTCATCTATACTAGAAGCTCCTGTCAAGAACTATCACATTTCAATTGGTTCATACGGAGGTTTTGTGTGAGAAGAATAGGAATGATTAGTCCTATAAAGTAAAAGCCCATAATACTCTCCACATGGGACATTTTCTAGTGAAAGTCATTGAATTCTTTTATTTTCTTTGTTTCTTGGTTTTTCGAGATAGAGTCTCACTCTAGGCCAGGCTGACCTACATACTCTCAAGAGGGCTTCAAACATGGTGATTCTCCTACCCCTCCATCACCAAGCCCAGCCGGTGAATTCTTGATAACAATGCTACAGTCTGGATAAGTGTCCCCTAGAGACATATGCGTCTAAGTCTTGATCTGTGGGTTGTAGAGGTATTGAGAGGTAGTGGATACTTTAAGAGGTGGAGCCTGATAAGAGGGCTTCTGGTCATTTGGAGGATAGGCTCATGAAGAGGGTATTATGACCCAGTTTTCTTCCTCTTACCCTCCCTCTTTTTCTCCTTGCTAGGAGGCAAAAGATTGTTCCACTAGGGCCGTGATATTACAGAGGCACAAAAGTGATGGGCCAACTGACAGTACACTGAGACATCTCAAATAAACCTTCCTTCTTTTCTATGTTGACTATGTTGGAGGTTTCGTTACAAAAATAGGAAGCTGATTATCACATGCAACAAAGATTATAAATATCTTCACCCTCCATCTGTGCACAGGAGATCACAAAAGTTCCTCAAGCCTTTTGGAGTTGGGATGGTGTTGTGGGAGAAGGAACACAGCCCTGAGGACTGGTTTGACAAAGGTAATACTGTCTACTGCTGCTAGAGACTGTCCTCAATATATAAAAGGAACAAAGAAAGGATCTTTTGGCAACCAGGGTTACACTTGAAAAGAAATATATATTGTTCAGATATGCTCTATAGGACAATGGATTCTAAACTTCAGATACATTCTGGGTGAAATTTTGCAGACAAGCCTGAGAATATAAGAAAATGATAGCAAATGGGAATGAATTCACTTTACATCAGTACAAATCTGAGTGGAAATGCTTGTTTACTATCTTGAACAAAATGCAACCAATGTCAATCTTCACTACTGTGAAGGCGCTGCCTTCGTCACAGAAGCAGAAGTGAAGTAGCTCTTAAGAAATTATTCCCTAGAGCCAGAAAAGAGCAAAGGAAGCTTTCAGAATCCAAAACCGTGTGCTTGAAAATTCACATGTAGAACATCATTGAAAGCGTCTATTTGCCTAGGGATGACTGCCTGCATATTGCCTATTTACAGGCGAACTTTTGGGCAGGAATGCCGGTGACACATGCTGGTGGTGAATCCAATAAAAGAAATGTGTTTTCAGCACAACACACATCCTACTTTCATTGAATATTAAGACTTATTTATTTCTATCTTTACACATCATCTAGCATCCATCTATCTATTTACTATCTATCTATCCCTCTGTCTCTGTCTGTTTTCTATTCCTTGTGTCATTAAGAACTTAATCGAGAATCTTAGAAAGGTGATGAACACGTGAAATTCCAACAGTCCAGAAGTTGAAGGAGGAGTATTAAAAGATCAAGGCTCCATAGGGCTAAAAATCTAAAATTAAAAAATAAATAAACCAACAACTTAGATCTGATTCAGATTGTTTGTGAATGGGCCAGAATATTTAAAACTTTCCAAATTTTTACATAATGACTTATGAACTTATCCTGCCCCTGTGTTGAATAAACTAATTTGGAAATAAATTATCTGCCTTGAGATAATTAAGGGCTTACTATAAAAACAAAGGAACAAGAGTAGAGAAAATACAATTAGGAAAGTAGCTAAGAGTGTGTCAAATGCCTCTTTAATAAATTATATTCCCTTAAGAGACAATAAGCCGTGAGTTACAGTATTAGACTAGAGATAATGGCTTTCTCCTTTTTTTAGCATTCATTGCTTTAATCTTAAAAAAAAAAAAAAATGTGTAGTAGTTAAGTTCTTCTTGGGCTAGGAAAATTCCAAGGATGCAAAATGTAAAAGTTTGATGTTTGATATTATCTGTTCACCATTATAACTAAAAGAAACCAAATTAAAAAATATATATATTTAAGATGTACTATACTTGGCATTTTTCCATTTTAATTTGGTAAGCACTTTAAATATGAAGAATATATATTTAGTGCACTTATGATTTCAGCAGCAAAATTAGAAGGAAGGTACAAAGATTCCTCATGTGCTCTTAACCCCACATGCACAGCTTTCCCCATCCTCAGTTTTCCCCACCAGCATGGCACATTTGTTACAATGGTGACTCACTCCACACTGACACACTGACATCACACAGAGCCCATGGTGTACAGTTGGGTTCAACCTTGGTGTTGTACATTTGATGGAGGTGACAGTGTTTGGCCAGTGTCCACCACAGCAGAGTCAGCATAGTCCTTCCACTCTGGACACCCTGCACACTTCACCTATCTGTACTTGTCTTTTGCCAGACTCCTGCAACCACCAACTTTTCACTATTTTGCTGATTTTGTCAGATGTCCTGGGATTACCCAGCATTTTTACATTGGTTTATTTGACTTAGTCACATACATTATCTTTTTTAAGAGACATCACAAGAGTCCCCTAAACCTTTTGGTGTTGGGTTAGTGTTGGGGGAGAAGGTACACAGCCTCGAGGACTGGTTGGACCACATTAGGCAAGTTGCTGATCTTAACCAAGTCTTGATTTTTCTCATCTGCCAAATGAAGATCCCATTAATACCTGCCTCCCTGCTTGACCCTGTTGCTGTGGAGACAAGGTTTCTTTTCTAGAAAACACAGGTTGCAATACCTCACAGGGTCGTTGTGTGGGTAGAATTTGGCAGTGGGTACAAAGAGCTTATCATTGTATCTGGAACATATATTCAGTCTTGGTAGCTAACAATGTTATTTCTATTATTACATGTGCTGAATATTTTCTATTTGATACCCCAAAATTATCCTGTTCTTTCCTGTGTGGGACATAGTTTCTAAAGGATGCATCAGTGGAGAGCTCTTTCCTCCTCATTTCTCCATATAATTCCTTCAGGCTCCCCCATTTCAAGAGTCAGCATTCTTCCTACTGCCTCAATGCAGAACATCTGGCCCAATTTCTATGGTGGTAACCTCTCAAACAACTTTAACTGAACCAGGCTTCAGTCTCCAGCATTTAATTTTATTTCTTTCTGTACCAACTTATATTTATCATAACCTTCTGCTCCATGTTCCATCAAACACGTCACCCAATACTTGTTAATTTATCTGTGCTTAAGTTCTAAGGACACAGGAATAGCACTTCCAGCCTTTTTTTTTAGCATAAGAAAAACACACTTTTATTCATTTCTTAAATGTATTATTTCCTAAATGTCCACATGAATAAAATCACATAGTACATGTAATATCTGAACAACATGTGACTTGTACAATGAATATTACTGTATTAAAGGACAAGTCAAATATCAAGTGACCTAACATTGTGGGAAATGCTGCTCAATTCTCTCTTTTCTACTTTATTGATCTGGGCACATGCACATATGACAGGAAACAAAAGACAGGATCTTGCAGTATTTCCACAATGATAATATTTTCTCTACCATGAATGAAAGTAGCTTGTATAGCTTCAGCCAATTACACAAAACGGGCAGTTCCTACACTCACAATGGTCCGGCGGACAGTCACATGTTGTCACAACTGTCAAGGTGGTTCTCCCCACTGTGGTGCTGGCCCACCCTTCTCCAGGGTTGGGAGCAGACACTCTTGCAGAGATGACAGAGTGGTGGCTTCACTTCTGCAGCATGGTTTGAGCCCACATGTACAATGGTATTTCAGTGAGTCACCTATTCCACTGCATATCCTGATCAACTGACACCCAAGAACATCAGTAGATCATCACCCTGATGGAAAGCAGACATACTTTTCTCAAAAGGGAATCTAAATAATGATTCAAGCCAAAAGAAAAAAAAAAATCTTAAGACTACTTTTTAGTCTTTGGGAGACTACTTAGTCTTTGGAAAGTTGAAACAATCACACTTAAGAAACCCAATTCAACTATGGGATATGTTTATCTTCTCTTGTCTAGACAAAGTAACAAAGTAAAGGAAGGCTATGAATCTAATAGGAAAATTGAAAAAAAAACAGGGAAAAATGCAACACAGAATTTATGAACAAGAAATGTAAGAAAGTTTCATATAAAATGCCGTTTTATCATGGAAACATAGCTCAATGTGGGAGGAATATGACAAATCAGTTACTACACGTTACTTATACGACAGCCAGCCTTTCACAAATCTTGTTCTAGCCCACTCCTGACAAAATTCTCTTTCCTATAAAAAGACAAGCCTTTGTAGTCCATAATTCTTTCTGCATTTAGGTCTTTCACCTCTTACCAGATGTTTCATAAAGCTCTATTTTGCAACATTGCAAAGTATCTCTTAATCCAAAGTTTCAATTCCTTTCATATTCCTAATTCCTACCATGAATTGGTTCTGAAAGACCAAAAGCCACACAGGCAGCATCAACCCCACCCCTAGGGTACAAATTTCTGTTGTACATAATCTTTTCATTGATGGGGCAAAATATTTGACAGAAATAATCTCACAGAAGGAAAGGCTTGTTTTACCTTAGAGTTTTGAGGAGGATATTTCACCATGGCAGGGAAAATATGATGGATGGCTAGCTCCACGTTAGCTCAAAGGAAATGGTCTCTCTAGTGGGCTATATTTCCCCAAAGCCTGCTCGTAACAACACACACACCTCCTCTAGCGAGGATCCACCTTCCAAAATTGCCACAAGCTAAGGACAAAGTGTTCAAAGCACAAGCCTATGGGGGACAACTCATTCAAATCACCAAATTCTGCCCCTTTCACCCAGAGACTAAAACCATCTCATGATGTGAATTGCATTCAGTCCAAATTTTAAAGTCCCCATAGGGCTGGAGAGATGGCTTAGCAGTAAAGGCGCTTACCTGCAAAGCTTAAGGACCCAGGTTCAATTTCCCAGTACCAACATACACCAGATACATAAGGTGGCACATAAATCTGTAGTTTGTTTACAGTGGCTAGAGACACACATCCTCTCTCTCTTTCTCTCACAACTGCTCTCAAATAAATAAACTAAGATATTAAAATTCCCAGTAGTCTTTACCAATGTACCATAACTTAAAAGTCCAAAGTTTAAAGTCTAATCTGAGATTCATGACACTCTTTTAACTGTGAGCTCTATAAAATCAAAACAAGTTACATACTTCCAATATATAATGACACAGAGTAACATTTCCACACTAGAAGAAGGCATAGAGAAACAATACTGGACCAACGATAGAAAATCAGCAGGGCAAACATCAATTCCTACATCTTTATGTTGGCATTTAGGACCTGTGATAAAATCCTCTGGGCTCCTAAGGGCTTGTCAGCAATTCTCTCTCTTTAGCCTTAATGGCTTTCCCATAGTCCTGGAATCAAAAGCATCTTGGGGGTCTGCACTGCAACCCATGGTTCATTTCCATGGCTCCAGACAATGGTCTCACAGCGTCTCCATCAGGGATTTCAGCTGTTCACTACATTGTCCAGAAACCATCTCTAAAACCAGGTGCACGTCCTGGCCCTCTTTCTGGCATCCCAATGCTCCCAGAACCAACACTAGGTGAGGTATGCTGTCAAATTTGTAAATATGGGGGTGGGGGACATAAACCTAGAGGATCAAGAAACTGTTTTAGCATTCTTCCTTCATGGCTCCTCCTTTCAAAAGAATCAGCACTCCTCCCATTGTCCCAAGGCAGAGCAGTGAGCACACCCTCCATGTTAGCAGTCTTTTAAGCAGTTGCAGCTGAAGGTCTCTGTGCAGGCCAGGTTTTCTTATCTTTGGAGCTGTAAGGCATCAGGTGACCTTGTAGACATGGCATCAACCTGATGAATGCAAACCTAATCATTATGCACCAGGCAGTGACATCTATGGTGGAGAAATGTACAGTTGGGTACACTCTTATTACCCAGAATACGCAAGTCTCCACCTCTTCAAAGGGACATCCCCCCCAGGAGTGATTTGGATACTATCTATGCTCATCACGATGATCTGCCCTGTCATATTTGCCCCTAATGCATCCATCCTCACCCAGAACAGAGGCTATGGAGGTGTTGGCATCTTTGGAGATGACCTAAGCTACTCTTAAGGACGAAGTGGCTTTGCTAGCTATGAAAGTGTCTATGTTCATAGCTACAGTTAAGGTTATGGAGGAGGGTACTCATATCCAAATATAGCACAGGGTTTTCCCCATTGGCCGTGGTTGCCTGTTTCACTGCCTCATAAGTGATACTGGCTACAAGAGTTATAAGATCTGGAGTGTCAAAACCAGGAAGATATTACCTGACTGTGATTGTCTATAGTGGGAGTCAGTTCAATTGCCCAGACTTTCTGGACTTGTATACAGTTCACAGGTATATGCCCCAAAGCCACATTTACATCACAGTTGCTACTGGACTCTAAATGGATCAATATTTGTATCCCTTGTATGGTGTGTCCTCAAAAGGCTATTACCATTGTCCTGCTGTTCACAGTTATTGTGGCTTTTGCTTTAATAATTTTATTTGCTGTGAAAACTTAAAGAAAGATGGGCCAGTATGGCAAGCCAATACTCTGTGGGACAAGAAACAGAGTTATAATGAGCAGCCTTCCCCATCTCGAAGAGTAGGTTAGAAACATATCTGCAGGCATACAAGGCATGTCTCTATCCCTATTTTACTATGTGGAAATAATGACAGTTCCATGCCATGCTCCTCCAATGGCAAAATTAATAGCAGGTGGTTACAGCCACAGTCTCATCATAAATCATCATGAATGGTGCCTAAGTAGTGCAGAAGCTTCCTCTGAGGTCACCTGTGGTGACTTCAGGAAGCCTTATTACAGCAGCAGTGGAAATGTAGAGACACATTCAAAATGGGCTCCCATGAAGGGCAGAGCAGAGAGTAAATGATAACAAAGCTGTACTTCTGTGTATCAGGTGGAAAGGCTTCTGAGAAGCTTGAGGAGAACTACATCAGGGAACATCCACCAATCACTTCAGGTCAACAAAGACAATGATACATGAGAAATTTGGACTCAGGCAGTCAGAAATACAATGGTTTACAGGCAGAACTTGATGAGGTCAATAAAGAGCTCTCTTGTCTAGATTAAGAATTAGATGTCTTACAAAAGAAAAGTACGGCCATTTGTGAGATGAGACGGGGCTTTAGTGCCAGGGCTAAACACCACTCTACAGTGGCTGCCTGGGAGTCTGGGAGCCAAAAGGCCAGGGGAAGGTCGGTGAAGGCAGAGGAAAAGGAGGGGTACCAAGATCCATCAATAAGAGAAAAAGATATCCAACTTCCCACCATGAGGACTGCTACCTCTACCATATCTGCCAGGACCAAGAGAAATTACAGAGGAAGGGGTGATAAGAATACTGCTCTTACTGCTATCCTGACAACCAGCTCCAAGGTGATGGTGACAGACACTGTGATCAATCAAAACCCACGGAAGCAGAAAATCAGAGGCTCCAGAAAACTCAACACTAAATCAGACTGCCAAAAGGCCTGCCATGGCTCAGGAAACACTGTGAAAGATGAG
Organism: Jaculus jaculus; assembly: GCF_020740685.1. NCBI lineage: Eukaryota > Metazoa > Chordata > Mammalia > Rodentia > Dipodidae > Jaculus > Jaculus jaculus. Next base: position 15,636,885 of record NC_059108.1, read on the forward strand.
TCAGAAAAGAATTGTAAGAGTCACAGAGTGGGCAGGAATACCCTGAAGCATGTCTGCTCCCACTCCACTACCCTACAGGGACTGAGCTGAGGCCTTGGTGACCCCTAAATGCTGTCCATAATGCAAAAAGTATTTTCAGAGCTTCTGAGTTCACAGCAGTGGAAAGGACTCTGTAGAACACTATTAACTCTGCTCTTCCAGGTGATTAAACTTCCGATTTGGATTGTTTTTACACATGGTCTCAATTCACAGCCCAGGCTGGTCTCCAAAAGCCAGCTCCTCACTTCTGGGATTACACATGCTTTCTTCCCCCAAATTCAGATTGTACTTATTTTATGAAAGCAAATTTGCCAATATCCTCACAAAACAGAATTATTCCTGCTGAATGCAGAAAATGAAACTGCAAGAATTATAAAATTTTGCAAATTTATAAAACTGTGGCATAAAATTTGGCTTTGAAATAAAAGAAATAATAATTTTCCAAGGTGGTACTGTTGGCATTGACTATTTGGATGTAACTTTGAGAAGCCACTCACTCTTAGTCTGGAAAATAGGAGGTTAGGTTAATTGACCTGTAGGTCTTATGTCTGCCTTGTGCTTTAAAAATAAACTATTTACCAGGGAATTTCTAGTGAAAATGTGATACATCTTATAAATTTCCCTGCTTAAAATAATAACCCTACATGCATGATTTTTTGTGTTAAAGTAGGGAGGAGCTGGAGAGATGGCTTAGTGGTTAAGCACTTGCCTGTGAAGCCTTAGGACTCCGATTCAAGGCTCAATTCCCCAGGACCCATGTTAGCCAGATGTACAAGGGGCTGGACTGCTCAGTTTAATGTTAATAAAAAATCCTACTTTAATTTTCAACAAAATTAGTATTTCAACAGGAAAATTTTTCTACTAATAGCTAAGGAAATTTTCAAATATATATATATATATCTGCATACATAATTTCCATATAATGGAAAATTTCAAGTATACATACATTCCCCATATAACGAAAAAAATCACAGTACATGCCATGGCCCTCCCTATCACATTGGGCCAAGCATTTAGCATTATAGCAAAAGTTTTGTAAAAGTTAACAAGCATATACATTTGAATTGGACATTTCTGCATGATACAGGCAGGGGAGATGGCACACCCTTCTCTCCCACATACTGCTGACCATAGAAAAGTCAGTACCACTCTCACACGTTCTCCACTTTTCTTCTTGTTAATTCTAACCCTGAGGTGGATTCATTTTCTTTATTAATAGTTTCGTTTTATTTGCTCATTCATGATGATTTAGTTTTAGCCAGGCATGCATTGCAGCGGTAGAGGCGGGAGGACCCTCGGAGCTGGCTGTCTAGTATGTCGAGTTGAATTGGCAGGCTCTGGGATCAGTGAGAAACCCTGTCTCAAAATACGGGGGACAGAAATAGTGGAAGACATCTGGCATCTACCTCTGTTCTCCACGCATGTTCATACATGTGTGCATGCGCAGCCACCAGCACACATGCAAGGTTGCATGTCATATGTACTCAGCACATACACATGCTAAAACTAAATCATAACAAAGGGTGTGCAATACTCTCACCAGGGTGTTCTTAAAACAGCTACCTGCTTTAATCCCAGAACTCAGGAGGCAGAGAGGTAGGAGGATCGCCATGAGTTCAAGGCCACCCTGGGAATATAGACTGAATTGCAGGTCAGCCTGGGCTAGAGTGAAAACCTACTTTGAAAACCCAAAATAAATAAATAACAACAACAAACAAACAAACCAAAAAACAAAAAACAAACCCAGCTACCTACCTTCAATTTTGGTTGAGCTCCAGATGACATTGGATTTGGTATACCATGAAGATTTTGGATCTTTCCAGGCCTGTTTTTACAGATTACTTTCTTCTGGCTGTCTTTCTGAAGAACGCTCATCAGCTGTATAGAATCCTATAAATACAATGAAATAAATATTTTCTGTGTATAGTGTATGTAGCGCATGCACTTGTTGTGTTGTAGAGTCTCATACCCTATGCCTGGCACACGGAAGTCACAGGAGAGCATTGAGTGTCTTCCTTTATCACTCATCCACATATTTCCTTGACACAGAGTCTCTCACTGAACTCAGAGCAGCCATTCTTCTGTGCAGTCAGACTTTCTGACCAGGAAGCCCCAGCGAGTCTTTTGTCTCTGTTTCTCATAGGACTGAGGTTACAGGCATGTGTGGCCACAGCAATATGTTTGTACAGGTGATAGGGAATCAAACTTGGGGAGTATCAGAGAGTCTCAGAGTCTTATGTTTGCACAGCAAATGCTCTTACCCACTGATCTATCTCTCTAGCTCCAACAAAAATAATTTAAAGGCAGGGTCTCACTCTAGCCAGGCTGACCTGGAATTCACTCTATAGTTTTGGGGTGGCCTGGGACTCACAGTGATCCAACCTACCTCTGCCTCACGAGTGCTGGGATTAAAGGCATGCACCACCACACCCAGCCCCCAAATAACTATTATTAAACAAGAATTTGAGTCAGTAATTGTGATGTTGACAAAAATACAGTTAAAGGCCATAGTGGAGGGCTGGGTGGGGGAGGCTTGCCCTGCAAATGTGACAGCCTGAGTTAGATCCCTCAGAATAAAGCAGAGTTGGGCAGTTAGCACAGGCTTATATCCCAGTGCTGGGGAAGCAGAGACAGGTGGATGCCTGGGGCTCATTGGTCAGCCAGTTTAACCTTATGGGGGACCTCCTGGCCAATGAGATGCCCTGTTTTAAAGGAGGAGCATAACACCGAGAGGGACAACTCTTAAAAGCAACCTCTGGCATTCTATCCATGTGTGCACATTACACATGTGCACTTACATACGTGCACACTTGCACACACGTATCTTCATACATTGAAACAAAACTGTAGTCGTTTCGAGTAAAATGTAATGCAAGAATTGACTTAGACATTAATACTTTTCCCAGACTGAGCCCTAGTAAAGTCTAAAAACATGTAAAAACTAAAACTAATTTCACTTTATCCAAGGAAAATATAATGGTGCATAGGCACATTTTAAAAAAAAACAAAACATTTTGGGCTGGAGAGATGACTTAGTGGTTAAGGCAATTGACTGCAAACCTGACAGTATGGGAATGATTCCCCAGTACCTACATAAAGCCAGATGCGCAGAGTGGTGCATGCATCTGGAGTTCCTTGGCAGTGGTTGGAGACGCTGGTATACCCATTTTCTCCCCACTCCCTCTTTGAAAATAAATAAATAAACCTTTCAAAAGCAAAACCTAAACAAGCCTGGTGACAAAGGCCTATACTTCCAGCTATATATCAAGTTGAGGCAGGAGGACCACAAGTTCAAGGCTTGCTTGGGATAACTTAATGAAACCTTGTCTTGAACAGGAGATCTTATGATAGGAGTTGGCTATTGAGTCAACTAATTAGTATTTGTTATCTTTGCACTTCTGCCAGCTGTTTCGTAGGTATCTACAGAAATTGTCACTGTGGGTTCCTGGGCAAAATGAAAATGGTAACAGTACTGCATAAAAGTGTACTCTGTGTTGGTTTGATTCAGGTGTCCCCCATAAACTTAAGTGTTCTGAATGCTAGATTCCCAGATGATGGAGATTTGGGAATTAACGCCTCCTGAAGGGAGTGTATTGTTTGGGGCAGGGTTATGGGTATTATAGCCAGTTTCCCCACGCCAGTGTTTGGCACACTCTCCGGTTGCTATTGTCCACCTTATTTTGGCCAGGCGGTGATGTCCACCCTCTGCTCATGCCATCATTTTCCCTGCTATCGTGGAGCTTCCCCCTTGAGCCTGTAAACCAAAATAAACCTTTTTCCTACAAGCTGCTCTTGGTTGGGTGATTTCTACCAGTAATGCGGACTTGACTGCAACATGTACTATTGTTATTTTGTTTTGTAACACAGTGGGTCCAATGGTCTTTCCTTTCTTTTCTTTCCTTTTTCTTTTTTTTTAACTTACACCAATAACTGACTCAGGAAAAACTAATGTTCATAACAAGGTATGAAATACAAAATCCTGTGTCTGATACTTTTATGTCTATTACATTACCTATTTTTTTTTCAATAACTTTGGTGGGTGAGTTTTATTGGCCTAGTTTTAGAAAAATCCTAAAGATGGTAATTTGCTTCACTAGGCTCACACTGCAAATAAGAGCTAAGATCTAAATCCTTCTTAGTAACTTCTTTATTCTCACTCCCATTCTCTCTGCTCTGCCACCCCACTCTTTCCTGTGTCTGTGTATATCCGAGGCTGGCTGTGCTCAAACTCACCATGACCCCCTGCCTCAGTTTCCTGAGCATTGAGACTATAGTTTATACTACCATGCTGACTATCGGGTATCCTGACCCAGCCCTACTTTCATAATACTTTCTGTCTAAATCCCAGCTAGAAGGTCTTCTATTGTTGATCATCAAGTAACTGGTTAATGACATTGGGCTTCTACTAGCCCTACAGAAGATGAATATCTGTGAAGATTGGAAAACAGAGCTGAATCTAAATGAATTGTCCCCCAAAGCTCCGGCATGTATTTGCAGCAATTATTGGAAGTATGATGTGGTGGTTTGAATGAGGTGTCCCTCGTAGAGTCTTGTACTTTTAAATAGTTGGTCCCCAGCTGATGGAGCTACTATGGAGGAGGCTGGAAACTGGGGTTAGACGGTGAGGTTCGTTAGCCAGTATTAAAACAACTTTCAGCCAGGTGTGGTGGTGCACGCCTTTAATCTCAGCTCTTGGGTGGCAGAGGTAGGAGGATTGTCATAAGTTGAGGCCACCCTGAGACTACATAGTGAATTCAAGGTCAGCCTGAGCTAGTGTGAGACTCTACCTCAAAAAACAAACAAAAAGAAACAAGCAAACAAAAACAACTTTCACCTAGCTTCCTGCTTGCGTCATGATTTCCCACTATGATGAAATTTCCCCTGGAGACTATGAGGCAAAATAAACCCTTTCCTCCCATAAGCTGCTTTTGGTTATGTATTCTGTGCCAGCAACGATAAGGTAACAACAATGTATGCTACAGTACTTTTATATTTTTGATGCTTCTATAAATACTATTCTTTTTAAAACCTGCATTTCGTATGTTCTAATTCAAAACTATATAAATTCAATTGATTTGTGTTAACTGATACATCCATATATACTTATGGCTCTTTTATCTTTAATATTTTATACACTATTAACTTTAGATGCATATTAAAACATTTTTCCTTTGTAATCTTACATCTGTCACATTGTTGGTTTTCTTTCCTTTCCATCTGTGCTTCTTTTATATTATTTTCCTTAGTGTGGTCAGGACTTCTAACTATTATTGACTAAGTCGTAAGAGGGAACATCTCAGTCTTGTTGTGGTTTTAAAATAAATGCTTCCCATGTTTCTTCATTTAAGGTTAATGGTGGCTATACAATCAATGGTGTTATTGTATAAAGGACTCAAATTGCTGTTTGTAATACAGCAAGTCAGGCTAATTCTAGTTTTCCAAAGTGATTATTTTAAATCAGGAAGACACATTATTTTGATCACAAATTTTAAAACACTGAATTTTGCAGAGTGATTTTTAAAGATGATTTTATTTGTCTCACTTTATGAATTTTAGAAGTTAATCTCACAATGCTAAAACAATTCTGCACTTCTGTGTTGATCAGATACTCTTATAGTCTTTACGATTATTTATCAAAATTACAGTTCAAATTTAACAAATCATCCTTATACACTGGCACCTAACAATAAACCACAGTGATAGCTTTATAGTTACTATTATTATTATTAAATCATACCATGCTTTTGAGGTCAGCTGTGTTTTACTCTATTCAGCTCGCCCTTTAAATCTTACCACTTTAAATCTTGCCCCTTTAAATCTTACTGAATTCACTACTCTGTATTCTCTGCTATTTTTGCTCCATATTAATTTCTGTCCTCTGTTAAGTTTTCCTATAAAGTGTTAGTTATTCAGAACAGATATGAAAGTAATTCTTTGAAAATAAGATTAAAAAAACTTATATTGTACAGGAATTATCCATGCTTTGAAAACTTCAAACGCAGATAAAACTGGCCCCTTGGGAAAGGTGCTTGTGTTGGTTAGACTTTCATCATCATGACAAAGTATGAGGAAGGATTTATTTTTGACTCATGGTTTCAAAGGTTTCAATACATCATGGTGGGTAGAGGACATCAGAAGAAAGAAGCTCACATCATGGTGGCCAAGTAGAAAAGCCCAGTAAGGGTCCCCGGACAAGGTCTGCCTTTCCAGGACGTGCCTCTAGCCTGTGTTTTCTCTAGCTAAACTCTACTTCCCAAAGTCTCTAGCACCTCCCAAAACAGGGCCATCATCTGGAGATCCTATGGGAGACATTTCCTAATCAAACCACAACAGAATCTTGTATAACCTTAGTTTCTCTACTCTAGTCCAAACTGACCTGGAACTCACTCTGTACGGCAAGCTAGCCTGAACTAATGGTGATCCTCCCACCTCAGCCTCCAGAGTGCTAGGATTAAAGGTGTGAGCCACCAATGCGCAACAAAATATGCATTTTTATGTGACTTTGCCTGAGCTCAGTGTGATGGTGCATACTTTTACTCTCAGCACTCAAAGGGCAGAGACAGGAGGATCTCAAAACTGAGGCAAGCCAGGGCCAGACAGTGAGAGCTTGTCTAATGAAACACACATACACATACACACACACACACACACACACACACACACATCATTTACTCATTTGAGTTTATTAACAGACAGTAGGCCCTTAGACTTTGTGGATATACATATGTGTACATACTGTTGTACCTGTGTTGCATATATGTGAATGTAGGTACATGTGAGTGTGCAAGTGTGTGGAGGCCAATGGTGGATGTCAGGTTTCTTATTCTAGCCTTCTCCCTCTCGTTGTGAGATAGGGTTTCTTACTGAATCTAGAGCTCACTAATTTGGCTGAACCAGCTAGGTAGTAAGCTCATGGGATCCCGCTGTCTCCATCTCCCCAGCATTGTGATTATAAGCATGCACGCCTGCCCTTTTATGTGGATGCTGGCATTCCAAACTCAGTTCCTCATGCTTGCACAAGCACTTTATTCACTGTACCATCTTCCCAGTCTCTCTAATGCTTTTAACATCATATTTGATATCATAGCCCCCTTTGTTCTGAACTTGATTTTTGTTGTTTAGTGGAAAAAGTGCAGGATTTAGGCTAGTCAGACTCAGTTCTAAGATGAACCATCTAATTTACTCATCCTCAGCCTAATGATCAGGCTTGCTTCTGGGAAGTCTTGCATTGCTTCTGGTAGATGTCTGTGTATTTCTGTACCTCTCCTTTCAGAGCATTTGCCTGACATCCTTATTCAATAATAAGCTGCTGCATTACATCCTAAGTACTATGAGGATAAGACTGAGTTCTGATTTTTACAGTTAACGCTACAGTTTGAACATCCCGTAACTCATATGGAAATGTAATCACCATGGCAATTACGTGGAGGCTGGGTCTTTAAGAGGTGATTACATGGTGAGGACTCTGAGTCATAAATGGACTAATGCTTTATTGTACAAATGAACTGACATAAAAGTGGCCCCTCCTGCACTCGGCCTCTCATACGTGCTCTTCTGCTCCTCTACCTTCTACCATGGGGCGGCACAGCAGGAAGGCTTTTGCTACACCATGCACCATTTACCATGTTCTTGGACCTTCCAGCTTCCAGAAACGTGAGTCAAATGAACGTCCATTGCTTATTGACTATGCAATTTATGGATTATTTCATAGCAGAAAAAAAAAAACAGACTAGCCAGGTGGTGGTAGCACATGCCTTTAATCCCAATACTCGGAAAGCAGAGGTAGGATTGCAGTGAGTTCAGCCACCCTGAGGCTCCATAGTGAATTCTACATCCGCCTGGGCTACACAGCAAGACTCTGCCTCGAAAAATAAAAATTAAGAAAATAAATAAAAAGACTAAAGTATTTACCATACAGAAGCACAGAAGAATGATGAAAGTATGCCTACTCCCTATCTAGTGTTGGGTTCAAAGCCAGGCTGTGCCATGTACTTCCTGTGTAATCCTGAACAAATTACTTCACCTCTCTGAGCCTCAGCTGCTTCATCTGTAAAACTGCAATGATGCTTTGTATTCCTCAGATAGTGTGGAGGTCAGACATGGAAAACTCTTTGAGCTTTGGTGCTTTGTTTCTATGGCATGGAGGGATGGCCCTGGAACTCTGTATGCTAGGCAAGCATACTAGCACTGACGTATGTGGCCAGTGCCAAGTAAAACACTTGAAGAAACATCTGGTATGTAGTAAGTGACGAGTCAATGTTGCCAACTGTTATGCTCACACATGGCAGATAAATGGATAAAATAATGAATCAGTTGAAATAAGGACAATGAATATGCTCTGCCTCTGGAGATCATATGACATGAGATGAATCATGGCAACCCTATGAAGTGTTTTATTAGATTCATTACAATTAGAGCTTAGTACCAAAGAGAAAATAGTTTACCTTTTCAGAAAAAAAACGTGATGCAGAATCAATTCTTATTAGGTTTTGTTCCTTGTGAAGTTTTCCTTATATTTTAGCTTCTTCTACAGATAGATTTTAAATGTACAGATTTAGTGATTATATATATTTGATTTTTCAAGGTAGGGTCTCATTCTGGCCCAGGCTGACCTGGAATTAACTATGTAGTCTCAGATTGGCCTCAAACTCACAGCAATCCTCCTGCCTGCCTCCTGAGTGCTGGGATTAAAGGTGTGCGCCACCACGCCCAGCCTAATTTAATATTTTTATGGAGCAAATAACTGAAGAATTTTCTTTCAGCTTTCATAGTTCCATTGGAAATAATGTTTTATTTTATGTTTGTCTTAGTGGTTTTGTTTCCTTTTCCAGTTCACATATTATTTAAATAAGATTTCTTCCTTTGTTCTTCTTCAAGACAGTAAATAAAAGTGCTTAAATGCTATCTTTAATAATCATTATCCAAGGCTGTTATAAAGATTAGGCCTAAGAAATTAGACTTCAGTGATATAATAAACATTGTCAAATTTTCAACTATATACAGCTGGATCAGGAAATTAACTAATTAATAACAAGAAACCAACAATGAAATTTTCTTCCTAATCTTTCCTCATACTTTATCAAAAGATATCTTAGGGAAAATTTTCTAAGATACTAACATTTATGAAAATGTACAAAAAAATAGGTGGTACATTATTGACTTCCAAATTCTAGAGGAAAAAAAGAGCAAATGCCTTTTCCATTGTTTATTCTTTCATAATAAAAGAAAAATACAAATGTATAATACTTGTACTTCAAAAGTTCTAGACTCTTTAATAAAGTTATATGAATTTTATTTTTATGTAAAAATTTTAAGTTATTGTTTGATTCCATTTCTTATTTACAAAAAAAGAGAATCTTCATAATTATTTAGTAAAAGGTGAATGATAGGATCTGAAGAGAAATGAGTGTATTAATCTAGAAACTGAAGTCCATGGGCTGGAAAGATACTTCAGTCAGTAAGGTGCTTGCCTCAACCACCTGAGGACCTGAGTTCAATCACCAGCAGCCATGTAAAATGTGTACGTACCCTCCCAATGCTGTGGAGGTGGACAGTGGAGAATCGCTGAACCTCACTGGCCAGCTAGCTTAGCCTAGTGGGTGAGCTCCAGGCCAATGTGAGACCCTGTCTCAAAAACTGGTAGACAGTGTAGCTGAGGAATGGTACTCAAGGCTGTCCTCTGGCCTGCACATACCCACACATGAAAGCATGCATAAACACTTATGCACACATAGAATGTACAAATAAAAAAAAATGAAGACCACTGTAGTTAACTTTGTAAAAGAAAGTACAACCAACACACTTAAAAAAAATTTTTTTGTTGTTGTTCATTTATTTGACAGCGACAGAGAGAGAAAGAGTGAGAGAGAGAGAGAAAGAGAGAGAGAGAGAGAGACGGGAAAAAACGGGCACACCAGGGCTTCCAGCCACTGCAAACGAACTCCAGACGCCTGCGCCCCCTTATGCATCTGGCTAACGTGGGTCCTGGGAAATTGAGCCTTGAACTGGGGTCCTTAGGCTTCACAGGCAAGCACTTAACCACTAAGCCATCTCTCCAGCCCCCGACACTCTTTTAAAAAACCATGCTTTGGGTTGGAGGTAGTGCTCAGTGGTTAAGCACTTGCCTGCATAGCTTAACAACCTGGGTTTGATCCCCCGGTACCTACATAAAGCCAGATGTGCAAACTGGTGCATGCATCTGAAGTTCATTTTCAGCAGTTGGAGGCCATGGCACACCCATTTTCTCTGTCCATCTCTCTTCGTTTTGGTTTAATGAGGTAGGGTCTCACTCTGGCTCAGGCTGACCTGGAATTAACTATGTAGTCTCAGGATGGGCTTGAACTCACGGCAATCTTCCAACCTCTGCCTCTCAAGTGCTGGGATTAAAGGCATGAACCCTCATACCCAGCTAATAAATACTTTTAATTTTAATTTTATTTATTGATTTGAGGTAGAGAGAATGGGCACACCAGGGCTTCTAACCACTGCAAACTCTAGACTCATGTGCCACCTTGTACACCTGCCTTTATGTTGGTCCTAGGGAGTTGAACCTGTGTTCTTTTATTATTTTTATTATCATTTTACTTATGAGACAAGCAAGATAGAGAGATTTGGCACTGCATGGCCTCCAGCTACTTCAATTAAATTCTACACACTGCACCAGCTTGGGAGTGCAACCTTGTGCATGTGACCTTGTGTATCTGGCTTACTTGGGTTTGGGGGAGCTAAACCAGGGTCCTTAGGCTGTACATGCAAGTACCTTAACCACTAAATGATCTCTCCAACCCTGAAACTGAGTTCTTTGGCTGTATAGATAAGCACTTTATAACCGCTAAGCCATCCCACCTTCCCAAATATTTAAAAATAATAAGAAACCATGTTTCAAAGTACAGAACATATCAATATTCAATACTGATGTTTAGCTAACTGAGCATTAGTATCCTAATGGACAAAACAATATAATATGAATAAGGGTTCTGAATATGAATAAACTAAAGATCAGCACTAAGTCTTGAAAGAGCATTGTTCTTGATTGTTTTTCATAGGTTTGTCAAGTTCAGAAAGAACTTAGTGTAATTAACCTTCCAACAATATTCAAACTACAATGAAGAAATGTAAGTACGTGAGTTTTGCATAAGCTGATCTAAATTAATTGAAATTAATTTTGGCAATGTTTCTAATTTCAGTTCTTACTCATCTTGCTAGATAACTAAAAAGATATCATTTGATCCCAGATCTATAAAGTAAGAGGCCCTCCAGGTTTTCAAGTATCCTATTGCTAGACACAGGCTCCTCTATTTAAGTCCCATTTACTTACATGTATTCATGGATGTGTGTGCATATACACATGCACATTTGCTTAGTGATTACATTTTGCGAGGAGAAGAAGGCTGTTGCCTACATTCACGCTGAGTGAGATTCCTCTGCTCTGTGCAAGATGTCACTTTCTGGTGTTTCACTGTAATAAAATATAGATGAGATGTTTTAGGACATACTCAGCATTTTATTACTTCCCATTTTGTTCTTTGGCTCATTTTTCACATAAGTCATAGCCAGGACTTCATGAAGCCAAATACCTAATTGTGTTAGACACTCTACAAAGAGCTACAGTTACTGAATAAAGAACTGACATGTCTGCTCCAAATTGTGTGATGTGATCCATTGAAAATGGATACAGAATAAAAGATGAGATGTGAGAACACAGAATTGTGATGTGATATTTCAGTTCTACTTCATTGTACATAGAAGAAACTTTTAATCCCATGGTCTTTTTCACTTGTTCAAGTTGATTTAAATATTTGCATCTTTTCAACACAGCCAAGTGCTTCATTTGGAAAGGTGAGTCTCTGTAGTCAATTTGTCTCCCTCACCTATCTATCATCATCTATCTATCTATCGATTGATCGATCTACCTACCTACCTACCTACCTACCTACCTAACTATCCATCCATCCATCCTTCCATCCAACCACCCATTTATATTCCAAGCATTGTCCAAGTATGAGGGGGAAAAGGTCTCATTTTTATTAACAATCTTTAATGTAGGCAGAAAGGGTCATGTAGACAGATAATATAATAAGGATTTAAGCCAAAGTATGTACAAAATGGTATGGAAGCACATACAAAAGAGCAAATGATTCTGCCTCTGGGAAAAGTAGAGTTCATGGGGGAGGTGACCTTTAAACTCCATTTTTTAAATTTGTATTTATTTAACAGAGAAAGATGGAGAGAGAGAAGTGTGCGCCCCCTTGTGCATCTGGCTAATGTGGTTCCTGGGGAATTGAACCTGGGTCCTTTGGCTTTGCAGGAAAGCACCTTAACTGCTAAGCCATCCCTCCAGCCCTAAACTCCATTTTGAAGGAAGAATAATAGTCTTTCAGCAGACACCATGAAAGCACATGCATACAGCATACAGCATGATCAAAGACTAAGGATTTTATCTGTTTCTACCTGAAATTTTTACCTGTTTCTGCCTGGGGGATAATGGCAGTAAATAATGTATGGAAGGTGTGCCATGCACCCAGATATGAAACCACACACGAAGGAGTTTGATCTCTTGCTGTGTAGGTAATGGAAGCCCTGTGGATTATATTTTTTTATCATTGTATTATAATACAGGCATTATATATAATTATCATAGTTCTAAGCATGCATTAGTCACCAGTATCCCAGTATTTCTTTATCAGCTTAACTTTCCCTTACCTCTGCTCTGTCTTGTGAATGCTTTTACAAAGCATTACTTTATTGTAAAGTTAGCCAGAGAAAGACAGACATAAAAGCAGATGCATGACTTAGTGCCTTCCCCAGGCACACTGATCACAAATGTGATAGACATGGCATGCACAAAGCTCTAGGCACACACCATGCTTTAACACACGGTGGGTCTCCTTATGTTCTTCTCTGCCAGCTATGGTAGTTTGAATGGATGGCCAATATAGAGTGTTTTATTAGTTTGTAGTTTGATCTGCAGCCACCTCGCTGGAGGAGGTGTCACTGGGTGGATCTTAAGGTGGAGTGGTGGATTTGAGATATACACAGTGTTCCTAGCTGGAGTTCCTGAAGTGTGTTGTGTGGCTTTCGGCTTATGGCTTGTGGCTTTCTCTCTGCTTGGACCTGTGAAAACAGGCCAGCTTCTTCTGCCATTATGGATCTGTAAGCTCTAATAAGTCCCTTCCTCCATAACTGCCTGGTCTGGAAATTCATCACAGCCACGCTGAAGCTGTCTGCCCCACCAGCATGGTCTCAGACCACCACATACTTGTTCTCATGAATGTGTGGTCTTCTCCTGTTACTATTCTCAGTATTTCTAGAAAGGGCATGTCTTATACTTTATACTAATCAGAATGCTGTTCATAACTGTGTTCAAAATTCTTGTTGCACACATACATGTGCATGTTCGTGTATGTTTGTGCATACACACATGTAAATATGGAAGCCAGAGGACAACCCCAGGTATTTTTCCTCAGGAATTCATTCACCTTTCCTTCAGACAGGGTCTCATTGACCTGAAGGCCATCAATTAAGACAGACAGGCTGGTCAGTGAGTCCCAGGGATTTGGGTCTGTCTCCATCTTCCCATCGCTGGGATTATAAGTATGTGCCACAACACATCCTACTTTTTTGTGGAGGTTTTAGGGGTCTCCCTCAGGTACTCATGCTAGCAAGGCAAGCATTTACCAATGGAGTTATATCTCCAGTCCCAGTGTTCAAAATTTTTAAGGACTTTAATTGGTGACTGATTTGATAAGTAAAGATGAGAAAACTTCAAACCTCAGAGTAAATGTTGGGGTAGGAAAGTTTATCAATAACCCTAAGATCACATGTTCTGTTCAATGGGTTGACTTTTCATTGTCATTACATCCTTTGATTTCTCATGAATAGAATAGCTCAATAATATATATCCTAGATCATTCATCATAGGGCTGAAGAGATGTCTTAGTGGTGAAGGGAACTTATAGCAAAGGCAAAGGACTCAGGTTCAATTCTCCAGTACTCACACGAAGCCAGATGAACAAGGTGGTACATGTGTCTGAGTTCATTGCAGTGGTGGCTACAGGCTGTGGCATGCCCATTCTCTTTCTCTCTTTCTCTGCTTTATTCTTTCTTCAAACTAAATGAGCTACATGATTTAACTGGGTAGTGTCACTGTGTGTAAAGTTGCCTCCGTGCACTGTAAAATGCTCTGCACAGACAAAGAAGGCATCTGGTCATAGAGAAAGAAGTGTACCTTTTGCTGGTTTTAAATGTAATTCAACAAGCATACTTCGAAATTCAATAAAGAAGTCTCCTGGTTATCAATTAGTCATGGATCTTGTTTTAAAAATATTGAAACAACATTCTTGATTTAAAAAAAATTATTATTTATTTATTTGAGAGAGAGAAAAGAAAGAGGTAGACAGAGAGAAAGAATGGGCCAGGGCCTCCAGCAATTGCAATCGAATCCCCCAGACACATACACCACTTTTGCATCTGGCTTACATGGGCCTTGGGGAAATAAAACATGAGTCCTTTGGCTTTGCAGGCAAGCACCTTAACCTCTAAGTCATTTCTCCAGCCCAACATGCTTGATTTTTTATTGCATTTTTCATGCCTGCATTTTGAGATCATGTATGCTATGCGAGAGGAAAAAAAAAAGTCACTTAATAAATTTCCTTTATACAAAGAATCCACTGCTGAAACACTGTTTTTTAAAGAGTGGTTATAGAAAGTTCCAATGGTCTTTGGGTATATTTACCTTCTTATTCTAGTCACTAAAAGCACCATGAAAGTAGGGACTGTTGCTATTTTAACAGTATGTCATAGAGTTAAGCTTCTTTCACTGCTCTATAAGTTAAGGTCATCTACCATCTAAATTATTCACTAACACTGAAACATTATTGCCAAATAGAATAAGTAGAGAAAATTAAAATCCAATAGGACTCATTTTTGCTAATCAAAAACTTTCTAAGTTGTGAAAAAATACAAGAAAAAGTAAAAGGACTTTATTATTTAAAACTAAATATAATTAGCCAAAAATAAAAGCAAAACAGACAAGAAGTACTAAGTGAAAATTTTTGCTTGTCTTCTTCAAAGCTACATGAAATTATTTTTGAACCATAATTCAAAACACATTTAAGCAAAAGTATTTTGGCCACAGAGTACCAATCACAAAGATATAATTATTTTTCAGAGATTTAAAAATAAAACTTCAAAAATGGATTAAGAGAAAAATGTCAATTTATTCTTGTTTTTAAAATGATTCAATTATATTAGTTACAGAGCTACAACAAGGGTCCTCTACAAAAGGGGAGAAAATTCTTAGATTATATTGGTTGCTTTTGCACTGAGGCCAACTTAACTTTGAACATAAAAAATTATATTCTTTTTCTTATCACAAAAGCTGAAGTAAATATGTTCTAGCTTTCAATATGACTATTTGTGCTTTGGGGATAAAGAGGACTTTGCACTCTTATTTATGGCTTCTTCATATTTCTCCACAATAACCCCATTCAGGGAAATAAAAGGCACATTTGTTTTGCTGATTCCATCTAAGAACATTATGAAAGGCAAGATAACTGCCAGAAAATCTATACTTAAATTATTGGAATGTAGGACTAAGAAACCTCATATATAACATAAAGATGTCGGATTTAACATCCAGCTAGGTCTTATCATGATCTGAATGATGATAATCTGATGATTTTTGAGGCATGTAATAGAATAGGATTATGGAAAATTACTTTAGATTTCACATTTCTTTTTTAGGGTATGCTTGTTAGTAAATTCAATATATGTGATCTCTAAACCAGAGTGATATAAAGAACTAAAAACTCAAAGTAGAAAACAAGATGGTGGAGCAACATTGAAATGGTGAATAAAATAATTATACTGTATTGTGATTTCTTCATATGCCATTACATCGTGCGTATTTTCAAAGCAAACTTACAGAATTTCAAGAGTACAATATCACTTTTTGGCTAATAAGATACTTTTGGGGCTGGAGAAATGGCTTAGCATTTTAGGCACTTGCCTCAAAGCCAAAGGACCCCGATTCAATTCCCAGGACTCACATAAGCCAGATGCACAAGGTGAAGTATGTGTTTGGAGTTCTTTTGCAGTGGCTAGAGTTCCTGGTGTGCCCATTCTGTCTGTCTGCCTGCCTGCCTCTTCCTCTCAAATCAATAAGTTTAAAAAAGAAACGTTTGTTTGTTCTAAGCAATACTGATTTATTCTGTTGAATTATAAAAATAAAGATGAATTATCAAATCAGGAAAATCAAAGTCAAGATAAATAACTATATGATTCTGATGTATGTTCTCTGATCATAGGAGGGTCTCCTGCTGAATCTGAAAATGGTGTCAATTATTCGGTACCTATTCAGTACTTACTACTGAGCGTGCTTCCTTGTGGAGAGCAGTCAAGCAGACAGAAAGACTGGGTATGTGATAGATACAATACAGACTAAGTTTCTTGTGTTTAAAGAGGTTTTAACTTTATCTGAGCTAGGAAAATCCTACGAGCAGAATTAAAGAGAAAACCTGGCAGCTATTGCAATGAAAACACCACTATACAACACCTTGTTTTCCCTCTTTAAAGAAGGAAGAGATTGATTTGCCAACTCACTAAGCAGATCTTTTCTGTGATGTCTGATGACAACTTATCCTCCGATATTTGGAACACTAAGACTAATTATTCATTAGCAGAACAGAGTCAAGATTCTTTTGGCACTTTTGTTTTGTTTTGTTTGATAAGTGAAATTGCTTCAGTACATTGCTGTGTTGCTGTATTGTGAACAACATTCCCATCAAGGGTATTTGTGTTGCAACTGCTACTAAATTTAATTCTGGGTTAAACTCATCAAGTTTTATTTTGCCCTGTTATAGTAAGTTTTGTCTTGTGTTACAATACTGATTTTCACACTCAGTAAATAAAAGGAAGACAAATCCCACAAAATCTGACCCTTGAACACTACTGTTGATAAAATTGTGTCAGACTAGTTCTGACCATGGTTTTCAATAAAACAGATATATTATCATAGCTGAGGAAGAGCACTGTTTCAATGTCCTAGCATATTAGTGTTATGTTTAACATTTAGCAGAGGCCTAACCAAGGTTTACTGGAGTAAACTGTAATGGGCAACAAGCTAGAAATAGTATGGGCTCTGGAAGAAGGGTTGCAATGTGCATAAATTATACTGACTGGCCTCCTTAAATGTTAAAAATGCTTTTCTGTATAATTTATAAACAACAGAACCCAATAACACAATATTAGCTTTATTTTTTTTGTTGTTGTTGTTATTTGCAAAAACAGAGAGAATGAAGACACACCAGAGCTTCGTTTGACTGCAAGCAAACTCCAGATACATGTGTAACTTTGTGCATCAGGCTTTATGTAGATACTGGGGAATTGAAACCAGGCTGTCAGGATTTGCCAAAAAAAAAAAAAAAAAAAAAAAAAAAAAAAGTCCCTTAACCACATCTATCTTGTCCTATATTATCTTTCTAAACCTCAAGAATACCCTAAAAAGTAGACATCCTCTTGTTTGAATAGGGAAGAGACATAACTTGCTCATTCCCATATACCAAGGAAGTAGGTGACTTGTGATAAAGACCTGATCATGTGGATATTTTTCACAGCATACCTTAAAGAGCTCTGGGAAATAGGTTATGTAACTATCTCCTAAAATGAAGGTAATGAAATATATTGTCTAGGAAATGACAGGTTAATTTATAACTACAGCATCATCATGTTTGTTTTTCCTGGAAACAGAAATGTCCTGGTCCTACAGCAAAAGAGGTTCTTCCCATGTACTGAAGAAAGTTCAGCAAATCCTAAAGAGAATTAAGGGGCATTCCTAGAAACTCTTTTGTGGCAACAGAACATCAGTTCCAGGAAGCCTGACAAACACCTTTAGAAGCAAACATAAAGTCACTATTTTTTTCTGGGTTGGTTCTGATGTTTGGGGGACAAAATAGAGTGATAGTGGAGTGCACAGAGAACCATGCTTTATGGATTTGGAGACTGTGCATTTAAGAGGAATTCTTTAAGACTCATCCTCTTAGGCTTTTTCTGAAGGTGTCTTGAGCAGCAACAGATGATTGCCCATATGCAGTCATTTTCCATGACTTGTGTGCCACTGTGAAGCTGTTCAGAGTTTTCTTAAGTCCAGTGATCTTAGAAAATAAAATAAAAGTTGGAATTCAGGGTCTACTGAGGAGGGAAGGCCAACAAAAACTTATCACAGGTGGCTGAGGAGATGGCTCAGTGGGTAAAAATGCTTGCCAAACAAGCACAAAGACTTGAGTTTGGATCCCAGATGCCCACATCAAGTGCCAGGAATGGAGGCACATGCTTGTATTTCCAGTGCTGGGAAGCAGAGACAAAGCTCACAGGCTAGCTAGTCCAACCAAGTCACTGAGCTCTAGGTTCCAATTTAAGACCCTATCTCAAAGAGCAAGGAAGACAGCAGCTGAGAAAGACATCTGATGTCAGTCTCTGGCCTCCATATGTAAACACACATACACATGAAACCACACACATAGGAATACACATATATGCATGCATATCACACACATACACATGCCAAAAAAAACCAAAACAAACAAACAACAATAACCAAAAAAAAAAAACAAACCAAAAAATAAAAAGCTAAAAAAACCTTCCTCATCAGGTTTTTAGTTGGGACACAAAAAAGATATGCTAGGGAGCAACAATAGATCAGAGCTAACAAAAACAGAAAAGCTTACTGAAGTAATCTTAATCCATTATTAGACTAGTGTTCTGCCCTCAGCCTAACTTTCTAATAGGCTGAAAAGTAAATACTTTTATAAAAGTAAAAAACATCTCTTACTCTAAGCTTTTTTTTTTCATGAATAAAAACGCATTCCATCCCTGTTAATCAGAAGCAGGTGATAGCTCACTCCTTCAATCCCAGAGGTAGGAGTATTGCTATGAGTTTGAGGCCAGCCTGGGACTACAGAGTGAGTTCCAGGTTCGCCTTGGCTAGAATGAGATCCTACCTCAAATAAATAACAACAGCAAAGCAGAAACATGATCCAAATAATGAAGTTACCAAGCTAAAACTAAAGAGTTGCCCTAAAGAAGTATCAGGTAAAAATTCAAGTGAAAAAAAAAATTGGAAGCCAGGCATGGTGGCCACCCCTTTAATCCCAGCACTAGGAGGTAGGAGTATCACCATGAGTTCAAGGCCACGCTGAGACTACATAGTGAATTCCAGGTCAGCCTAAGCCAGAGTGAGACCCTACCTTGAAAATCAACCAAAATTTTTCTCAATGAAAAATTTTTAAATTGTCATCTTTGAAAAATATTTAGGAATAAAGTTAACAATACATGTGTATGATCTATGTGCTGAAAGTTGCAAAGATAAATAAAAGACCATAGTAAAGAAAGAAATATGCTATGTTCATTCCTTGGAAAATTTAGTATTCTTAAGATGTCAGTTTTTCACAAACTGACAAATATCTTCTACATAATTGCAACCAGTATCTAAACAGGAGTTTTTGGAAACTGAAAAGTCAATTCTAAAATTTATTTTAAAACCTAAAGGACTTTGAATGGCTAAAATAATTTTGAGAGATTCATAATGTAATTAAAGAGATAAGGGGACTCTATGAATTGCTGTGTTAGTGAACCTTAACGTGGATAATAGACATTTCTAGAAAAAAAGTATGTTACAGAGCTTCTCAAAAAACCCTATCAAGAAAAAGAAATGCCACAAGGTGGGGAAAAAAAATTATTCTACTACTTAAACAACATATGAATAACTCCTACAACTCAGTAACAACTCATTAAAAAATGTGCAAAAATTTTTGCTGGGCCTGGTGGCTCACGCCTTTAATCCCAGCACTCGGAAGAGTTCAAGGCTACCCTGGGATTACATAGAGAATTACAGGACAGCCTGAGCAAGAGTGAGACCTTACCTCAAAAAAATCAACAACCCCCCCCCAAAAAAAAGTGCAAAACTTTTTAACAGAATGGGACATGGGGATACAGGCCTGTAATCACAATACTTGGGCACCTGAGACAGGAAACAGGACTCTGAAGCCAGGCTAGGCT
Source organism: Jaculus jaculus (assembly GCF_020740685.1). NCBI lineage: Eukaryota > Metazoa > Chordata > Mammalia > Rodentia > Dipodidae > Jaculus > Jaculus jaculus. Next base: position 15,656,979 of record NC_059108.1, read on the forward strand.
ACAGACACACTATGTCTCAAATGGGTCTTGTTTGTTTCCTTGAACAGACACTTCACACATAAAGAAGAGAACACAATATACCCAATCCAGTGATTAAAACTAAAGACTGAAAATACCAAATGTTCCCATGTGACAAAAAGACCCACCATCCTTTTAAAATAGAGGATATCTGAAGGCTGTAGGAAGAGTGGGGGAGATGATAACATTGTTGGTGTATGTTCACCATTGGTTTTCAATAAAGCAATCATTCCAATCAAGGTTGGTTGGATATAAAGTACAGGAACATTATGAATGTAGAGTAAACCAAGCTGTTAACCAAGGACCAACCAAAGTTGAAATATGTCCTAGTGAGCTTGTTCATTCTATATGTTCATTTTGAGGTGTAAAAACAACTTCCTGCATTTATTTATTTTTGGTTTTTTCGAGGTAGGGTCTCACTCTAGCCCAGGCTGATTTGGAACTCACTATGTAGTCTCGGGTGGCCTTGAACTCATGGTGACCCTCCTACCTCTGCCTCCGAAGTTCTGGGATTAAATGTGGGCATCACCACGCCGGATCTGCCTTTCGTCCTTTCTTATTTCTCATTCTTTTTCCTGACCTGGCTTTTCTGAATAAGCTGTTAAGCAGAGCCTTCCATCTTTCCTTTTCTGCTTTTTTTCTACCACAGACTGTATTCCAGCCACAACAGGGAAACGGTTTAGGTATACACTCCTGAAGTGATGAACATGTCTTCCCAAGGAGTCTTAATTCAAAGGTCACATGCAAAACGAAGGCAGAGGGCAGGCTTCCTGAGACTTTTAGTTACTGCTTGTTAATTCCGTCCTTTGCCTCAGACACTTCCTAGGCAATGAAAAGATTTAAAACTCCCCAAACTAAAACTAAAACGGTCTTGTTCGGTCACATAGTTTCATCTAAATCTCGATTTCCCTGCTCCACACTGTTTCTCTTCATCTACCTTAAACTATGTATTCCATTAGCTCTGGCTTTCCAAACTACAACCTTTAGACGGGCCACAGGCAGCCAAGACGTCTGAAATTTCTAAAAGTGTTTGCCAAGGCTGAAGAGCCCTTTGAGCACACTCCTAGAATTCGTCTTTAAACAGTGACTACAGACTCCCTAGTTAGTGCTCAGGCCACATCGGAAAACAAAACAAAACAGAATAAAAAAACAAGGCTTCGGCAGGGCTTGCCCTGAAGGCGGATTGTGCCCACAGGTTACAAGCGAAGCGGGGGCAGGATTTTTCGTTGTAACACGTCTGCACGGGCGGCGGACCCGGATAATGTCGCGCAAAGGCCACGCTACGCAGCGCAGAACGCCGAGCGGCTCGCGTGGGTCTCCCGCAGGACGTTCGGGAATAGACGTGCGGGAGACCCTGGGCAGGGTCGAGACCCGGATGTAGAGCGGGCCGCGCGCCGCTCTGCGCGGGGACGACGCCGGCGCGAATTCAGACGGACGACGAGGAAAACGTAATTTGGGGTTACCGCCTAGGTAATTAAACTAATTCCACGCAGCTTCCCAGAAATCTGACAGCCAGGAAACCAAAAGCTCGGGGAACGGAAGAAAAAAAAAAAAAGTGAGGGAAAATAAAAAACGATTACGCCACCATTTCCGGCTGCACGGGGGAACCAACCATTCTAAGATGGAGAAAGACGCGCACAGCGGCGCCGCAGACGTGCTCCGACTGCGCACGCGCGCCAGGAAGGCCCGCCCCCGCCTCCCTCCCCCTTCTCTCCCCCTCCCCCTCCCCCCGTGCTCCTGCCGAGACCTGGAGCGCGCACCGGAAATCAGAGCCTGCCGGCCCCGCCTGGGACTTCCGCCCCTCGGCGCTCCCCCCCCCCCGCCACCAACACGTTCGCCGCTCGGTTCCGGCTCTAGCCCCGCCCTCCCACGGGGACACACCGGAAGTCTTAATATCCGGGACGGGAGGCTGGCTGCAGCGCGCGCTTCCGGCGCCGGGACCAAGAAGGCCAGGATCCGGTGACGCCCCTTCCCGTCCCTGCCGGAGGCCTGGAGGCTCCGGCTCTCGGTGCGGCAGCGCCATCTGGTGCTGAGTGGCCCTGCCGCCCGCGACGGGGGCGCGCGCGCTTCGCCCGGGAACCTTCCAGAGAAACCGCGACCGCGGCTTCTTTTTTTTTTTTTTTTTTTTTTTTCCTCCCGCCAGGGAACAAGGGCGGGCCCGAAGTCTCCTCCCCTCCGAGTCCCCGAGCGGGAGGGATTTTGCGGCGACGCCGAGCGGAAACGGCCGGGGTAAGGAGCGCTGTGCGCCCCAAACGCGCAGGAAGTCGCCTCCTGTCGGCAGCTTCGAGCCCTGGAAAAATGGTTCCTGCTTATTTATTTATTTATTTATTTTTTACTTCTTAAAAAAAAAAAAAAAAAAATCCTGCTCCCTCGTGTCTTGTTCCGGGGCCACCCTCCCACCGTCAGTACGGTCTGCATCTCTTTTGTATTCTGTCGCGACCGGTATTCTCCATTTTTGCTTTGTGGACACAGCTTTGGTGACATTCACTCGCCTCTTGTGAAGAAGCCTTTGTTTGCTTTCATCTCTTAGAAGCGAGTGCTGTTCTGAACGAGAGACTCATCAGAAAGCAAAGTAATAATTACAATAAACTTGTCTTACAACAAGCTAGAGAAATGCAGCAAAGGTGGACTCAAACGATGGAAACATGGCACGTTTCTTTGAGGTACACGGAAAGTAATTCCCCCAAAGTTTGCAAAATCAGCACACGTTTTCCCCCATACTACAAACTCCTGGAAGCTTCTGGGACTGTTTTTCGGTGTCTTATTGGGATTCCGTCTTGCCTTTCAAGATACGTAGTGCAAGTGAGTGAGCTTTCCCTGGAAATCGGCTATTCCTTCTCGCTTACTTGCCTTGGGGCATGCTTTTGCATGTCCATGGGTGTCAGAGGAGCATGTATCAGAATTCACAAAGCTTATTAAAAGGCTGGGTCTAAACTTGGCCGTTTCTAACTGGGAAGGGTGAACTGAGGGTAGAGGTAAGTTAATAAGGCCCTGGTTAAGTTATTAGATGACACAGAATGGGGCTGTAGGTACTAGGGTCCCACTTGGAATCCTTGTTCAGATTGCTTTGTTAGTAAATGTCCTCTGGTATCACAGGAAAGGTGGTGCTGTTGTATTGATTACTGTTACCTCGGTGTTAAAATTGCGCAAATTAGTAGACTTTAGACCCTATGACTGGGAAATAAGCAACTAAGCCCTAGAACCAGAGGACTTCTGCCTAAGTAAATATATCCACGCATTCATGCAACTAGTGCACATAAACATACTCTGTATATGATCATGTGATAGAGGGTGCTGTAACACCAGGCATGCTAGTTATTTTATTATTGTGATGTCTGAGTAGGAAATGACTAGAATTAAGGGCAAAATAATTGCAACAAACATTTTAGTTTTACTCTTCGAAAAATACTAGGGTGATGGTTCCCCCCCCTTTCTTTTTGCACCCTGTGATATTTCCTTGTTTCCATGAATCATTTTTCCTCTTACCCCTACTATGCAATTTTAAAATGTTCACAATGTTTCATTTGTAAATATGCTCATGTTTGTTTCCCTCATCTCAGCAAACCTTTTAAATTAATTCTGTCAAAGTTTGACAATGCCGCTGCATTTATTGACCCTAACATATTTGTCCAAACTTTTGCCACTGTGACATGACTGTTACTTCTCTTTTCACAGTGATCATGCTTGAGAACCACACAGTCCAATTATAATACAACTCGCATTGTTTTAATTTAAGTCAGTGATTTTTATATTGGGCCACATCCATAGCTATCTTCTGCCAAAGACTAGACACACCTGCATACACTGTGCACAGCACAATAACTTGTTTTCTTCTTCCTAACAGAAATATTGTTAAATGTAATTGTGTTCATACTTGATGTTATTCCTAAACTGTTTCTTTTAATTGGATATTTGCTCAACTGTGAGTGACTCTGCTATAAAAATAATTGATATTGCCTTTATGTACAAATTAATTTATCCAACAATGAAGACAATTAAAATAGTGCTGTTGGCAGTGATTAAACATGATGTCCAATACACATGGACCATTTTAATAGCTTCACTAAAGTTATGAAAGAAATGGACTCACTGTGAGCTTTAAGGAATAAGCCATAATGTATGGAGATTTATTTCAAAATTACAATCTGACAATGAGATTGTATCTTACATGTTTTTATAACATTAATTAATTGTAATGGTGGGGTTTTTTTGCATATTTTAAGTAAACCCACAAGATGTCAGACTCTGGGTTCTCTAAGTCAGTCTTGTTTCAAGAAAGTTCATGGGCTGGGTGTGGTTGGGCACACCTTTAATTCTAGTATTTGGGAGGCAGAGATAGGAGGATCACCATGAGTTCAAGACCACCCTGAGACTACATAGTGAATTCCAGATTAGCATGGACTAAAGCAAGACCTGACCTTGGATAACAACCAAAAAAAGAAACAAAAAGAAAGTTCATGGGCTTTGAAAGTGGTGAGGGAAAAATGCAAGACTCCTTTTCAGTACTTTCGTATGACTCATTTTTACAACAACAAAAAGTTGCTTAGAAGCCTGTTGGATGAGTCATTCGGGCAAACTTAATTTGGTATGCATAGACTAAAATATTACATTACCACAAATAACTGAGGGTTCTAATTTAATGCTCTGTTAAGTTGTTTGATGCCACCAACTTTTGGCAAACTCTGCAAAGTCTTGCTGTGCACATGCAAGGAGTTGGGATGCCATAATGTTGGGGCAAGGTACTTTCCTGCCAATGTATCACCAGCTTTCTATGCAGATGTTAAGGGTACTTCATTATTGCCATTCTTTCATTTAGTGCATTTTAGGATTATGTGAGGTTTTATGTTTATACATTGTATTTTTGTAATTGCTATTAAAAATTAGCCATTCTAAAGTAATTGTTTTTACTCACTAAAAAGTAAAAATAGACATTAGCATTTTGTTTCTCTTTTACTTTCTCTTCTAACCTGGAGGAGACTCTATTTGAAAGAGGAGAGACCTTCTACCCATGGTCTTGCCATATTTTAAATAATTGCTGATTAGCTATTTAAAAAAGAGAAGCACATATTCTGTGCTTCATTTTAAACCCACTTTGTTACAAATTAAAGAGGCGATGTGATATAAAGCACATCGAAGTACTACTTACTATATTTTGTGAGCATTGTTAAATAAAATTTTGTTTTAAAAATTTATTTACTATGGCAATTAACATTATCAATTATTCTGCCTAATGTTGTCAAAAATACTAAGCATTATGTGAATTGTTGTGCCATTTTCTTCCAACAATAATTTTATGGTGTTTGGCACTAAAGTTAGGTCAGGACTTCAGTCAGAATTTTATTCAAAAGAAATTTATAGGGTGGACATAGTGGTACACATCTATAATCTTAGCAGTTGGAAGGCCAAGGTAGAAGGGTCATGTTTATTTATTTATTTGAAAGAGAAGGTGGGGCAGGGGAGAATGGGCGCTCCAGGGCCTCTAGGCACTGCAAACAAACTCCAGATGTGTGCGCCCTTCTGCATCTGGCTTACAAGGGTTCTGGAGAATGGAACTGGGATGTTTTGGCTTTGCAGCCAAATGCCTTAACTGCTTAGCTACCTCTCCAGCCTCGTGTTTCCACCTTTTTAAAGTAATTTCTATTCATAATGATTTGTAATGATATTTTCTGATTTTTTTCTTTATAACTTTCTAAAAACAATACATAAGTAGACATGTAGTGAAAATCTGTGGAAAGAAGCTATTTTTTTCAAGGAAATGAAAAGTTGATTTAGGTCTGACAGCTCTCTTTACTATTACAGATATTGTTTAATTAGTACTGTCTTTGCTATAGTCAATGACTCTTAATGTTTTTCTTTTCATTTCGCCTGACAGTACCAATATTCACATTTTTTATAATATCAGCCACTTCATGGTTTTTATTTTTATTTATTTATTTGCGAGAAAGAGGCAGAGAGAGAGCAAGACAGAGAGAATGGGGACGCCAGGGCCTCCAGCTACTGCAAACAAACTCGAAACACATGTGCTCCCTTGTGCATCTGGTTTACATGGGGTTTGGGTAATTGAACCAAGGTCCTTTGGCTTGCAGGCAAACACCGTAACCACTAAGCAAACTCTCCAGCCCGCCAATATTCACATTTTAGCTCTAGTAAACCAGGTTTTCCATTCTTTGTACACTGTCATGCACTACCATTTTCAGTCACTCGGTTGAATCTCTGTAACCTTTAAACTGTTACAGTGGTGTCTCATATGTCTCTGATTTCTAATCTTTTGATTTATTACATATTAAAATCTTATTCAAATTATCATTTCAAGATAAGCTGTTCTTTGGAAATAAATTTGAATTAATTCTGCTGAATTCATTTTCATGGCCCATGTTAGGGTGAGCTAAATTTATTTTCATGTTGTCAGAATAATAACATTTCTTGCTTGTGATCAACAGAAGAATAACAGAATAATATATTGCAGGTATTAAAAGGATAGTTGGCAGAATTTGGTCTATGAGTAAAAAATGACATCTCTAAGGGAGGAGGCTGGCTTTGAGCTTGTGATCCTCTTGCCTCATGGGTGCAGGGGTTGCAGACACATACTACCATTATTGGCCTAGTCTATTCTTAAAATGAAAACATGGAAGCAGATGATACATTTTTGTTTGTTATTGTTTGGGGATTATCACCTTTTAAGGCTCCCGCAATTTGTACTATTTAACTATTTAATAAGATACTAAAATGTACCTCTCAGCCATAAGTACCTCAGTAGTGCCATATATAATACTTTACAAAAAACCAAAAAGTATGATTTTTAATTTTTAAATATTTTAATACTTTTTATTTAAATATTACCACAGAACAGCCATATCCTAGTAGGTTTTTTCCCAGCTGCTACTAAATACTGTTTTAATTTTTCAGCCTACATTGATCAAAATTAGTTATTAACATCACTGGCCTAGCTGGGTGTAACTCTTCAATAGCTTTGATGTTTTGTTATGTAGATGTGGCTGTTGTGTCATTCTTACTGTCTAGGTGAAGAACAACCTTATATTTGGAAAGAGAATACTATTTATATAATTGTCTTTTATCTTTTACTTTTGATTAACATATGTTAATTGTACATATTAATAGAAGATCAGTGATATTTCATTATGAAAATATCTGATAAAATCCAACCTTCTCTTGATGTTCATCCCCCATACTTCTCCTGACTTCTACCTCAACCTCATTGTCTAAAATGTGTCTCCACACCAGATGAAATTCAGTGCCTCTAAGCAAACTTCTTACTCTCCTTACTGCAGATTGATTTGTTTGTACCTTTTTCAACAATTGGTAGATTTTGTACTACTTCTAAAAATATAGGTAATTTTTTCTTGAAGATACTTTTGAAAACTGTAACAAAACATATGGGGCTGAAAATGAAAATATGAAAGAGAAAGAATGTATATATTTTTTGTAATGTAAACTTGGATGAAATATAGGACGTTGAAACAAAATATACTTAAGGGAAGGAAATTTAAACATTTGAAAACTGGGAAAATTCTGCTGTGTCATTTATACACTGGCATCAAATTTTCTTTTTAATTAATATTTTTAGCTGTTATTTATTTGCAAGCAGAGAGAGCATTCCAGGTCTTCCTGACACAGCACATGAACTCCAAATACATGTACCACTTTGTGCATTTGGTTTTACATGGGTACTGTGGAATCAAACCCAGGCTGATGGACTTTGCAAGCACTGCCTTTAGCCCCTAAGCCATCTCTATCTATCCCTCAAATACTCTCTTGAACATAAAACATGGAATTAGGGTATGTCTCACAATATACCATCATTTTCTCCTTCAAATAATCTAAGCTACATAAAGTAACTGATAATCCAGTTTTAAAGCACTCGTCATTGATGAGACATCCAAGGAAAAGAGATCTTGATATATATATCAAAGGAAAAATACATTTCTATTCTAGACACCATAGGAGATTGTTAAGTTAGAGAAACTCATCAGTTTTAGAGACACTAGTTATTAAATATACTGATTGTAATTACTTAACAATACTTAAATATTATTAGTTAATTTGTTCAATGATCTTATGACTAGACTACAATCTTTCATCCCTACTTTAAGTATTCTATCCTTTCTTTCATTTACATAGTTTTTGACATAGCAGCTTTCATGTTGATAAAAAGTGTAGGGAGAAAAATAACTTTAATACTACAAAAAGATATAAAAAATAAAAATACTATAATTCCTTGAATATACTGTTCCAAGGAATAGTTTCTATTAAATAGATTTGTATATATTTTATTTAAAAATGAATGAAATATACACATGTAAAAATACTAATTTCCTTTTTTGCCCACCAGAACTAGATGGTATGACCTTACTGCTAAAGACTACACATGCTTGGACTACAGGTCACTGAGAACTCAAGATGGAGCTGACCTAGAAGCCCCTCACTAAGGAATTTCTTTCAGAATGGTGGAAGCAACTATGTAGCCTGTTGGGGGAGAAAATTCATCAGTAGTCTTAGCCAGCAGTGGACTCTGCAAGCTTTAGGGCTGGACATCCAAGTCTGATATACCAGCTGGTACAATGTTTGCCTGTCTGTTACGGGGAAAACTAACTGTCTTCTGATTAGACTTGCAGGAGGATATTCATGCCTGGTACTGAAAATCTAACCAAAAGTTTATGGCTGCACAGGTCATAATCCCTAGGGAGGGAAATTACTACAGTTATCTGGCTAAATGTATATAATATTTCTATTGAACTACCCTCTAAATACCTACGCTTATACCCACATATTAATGCTACTCTCACGTTAGGTTAGAGATGCTTCTCTTTTCATATGGCAGTAACCACTGATAAGACTCAACATTCACCAAAGTGCTAAGAAGACATGACAGTGGAGTGTTCATAACTAAGTGAGCCATCTCTATGCTCTTCAAGGTTCAGGGACCATTGCGGAAGAGTTGGAAAGGAAAGAGCCAAAGGAAGGGGAGGAGTGCTTCCAATACTGTCTTCCAGACACAAAGTGGCCTCGATGCTCATGACCTCACAGTGGCTGACATTACACAAGATCTGCCTAGTAGGAGGGGGAACATGATGACATGAAAATAGAGAGACTAGGTGGGCTGAAGAAGGGATTCAAGGAAGATGGGATTCAGAAGGGGAAAAGGGAAGATGATGGAAGGCGATTATAATCATGGTTTATTGTCTCTCTATACAGAGGTTGTCAATAAATAGTTTGAAACAAAACAAAAATTCTGACTAGACCAAAGTAATACATGAAAAGAAAAAAAAAAAAAACCAAGAAATTGCATAAAGAGAAAAACAAAAGAAGAATAGCTAATCACTGTACCACTGGAAAATTTTGGCACAAACAACTTTCAGGAAAAAAAAAAAATCCCTCCATATGAAAATATTTTGCCAACCCTTGAAGGGATAATGCTGAGCTGCTCCACAGAAACTTCTCTGCCATTCGGTGAACCCATATTACCCGTACCTAGTTCCAAGTAATCATTTGTGTTAAACGTTCAACATCGTGCCTTCTGTGTAGAAGCTGCTCTGTAAACATTTTTTGAGCAGCTGTTTGTAGTCACCATTGGAAATGCACAATGAGAAACTTTGGAAACAATGCTAGTTTGTGCAAATGATTTATCCCCTTCCCCAACCATCAATGCCTTTTAGTGAAATCAAAGCCAGGGCATTTGTGCATATGAAGAGGCAGGGAGCTCCAGTTACATTTTCTTCAGAGACTAGGGAATTTGGGGAGAACCACATGTTTCTGCTGCATGACTTCTTTCCACTACTAGCCTGGTGGCCTTATGAAACCTACTTACTTTGTATGTCTTAGTTTCCTTGCCTAGAAGGTGGGGATGCTGAGGACACTAGGAGAGAACTGGGGATAATGGGACCTGCCTCACAAGCTGTTAGGATCAAATAAGAATTTTTAAAAATGTTTTGTTTATTTATTTATGAGAGAGGCAGCTAGAGAAAGAAAGAGAATGGGTACATCAAGACCTCTAGCCATTGCAAACGAACTCCAGATGCCTGTGCCACCTTGTGCATCTGGCTTTATGTGGGTACTGGGGAATGGAAACAGGGTCCTTAGGCTTTGCAGGCAAGCGCCTTAACCACTGAACAATCTCTCCAACCCCCAGAATTTTTAAAGTGAGTGGTCAAAAAAGCACTACAGAGAATCAATATTTGTTAAATAAAAATTACAAAGAACTGCACATTCAAATATATATGTGTGTGTGTGTGTGGTATATATATATATCACACACATATAAATGTTGCCTTATCAGCTATATTTTTTCCCCATTATGCATTTAACTTTTTTTTTGTTTTTTTGTTTTTTTGAGGTAGGGTTTCACTATAGCCCAGGCTGACGTGGAATTCACTATGGAGTCTTAGAGTGGCCTTGAACTCATGGCAACCCTCCTACCTCTGCCTCCCGAGTGCACTACCGTGCCTGGCTAACAATTTGTTTTAATTTCTAGGAATTAAAAAAAAAAAACTGCTAGGGCCAGGGAGATGGCTGAGTAGGAAAACTGCTTGCTGCACAAGTCCTAGGACCTCAGTTTAGATCCTCAGAACCCATATAAAATGCTAACCATGGTGGTGTGTGCCCCAGTGCTGGGGAGGTGGAGATAGGGAATGGCCAGGCCTCACTGGCTAGCTAGTCTAGAGAATCAGTGAGCTGTAGGTCCAATGAGAGACCCTGTCTCAAAGAATAAGTTGAAAGTCACTGAGGAAGACCCCAGATGTCAACTTTGCTGTACACACACACACACACACACGCGCATGCACGCGCGCACACACACACACACACACACACACACACACACACACGTCTATCTCTAATAGTAGAGAAAAATGAAAGAAAGGAAGAAAAATAATTACTGTATTAAACAAAACCTAAAATTTTAGCTTTGCTTGAAAGAAATTCTATACTAATTCCTATTAATTTCTGGTTTATACTATAATATCTTTAGGCTTGACAATCATAATAAATGTGAAAAGAGTAACACATACAATGTTTAGTCAGAAAAAAACACTGCCTACTACTAATGTAAAGTTACTGCAGAAATCAAGCACAGACCTCACTTAGTCTTAGTTCTCTTTGTGGCTGTCCAGGACCTGCAACTTCCCTGTATTATTTTCTAACCAATTCACGTATCTGCACCAACTGCAGATCCAACAACAAAGACATTACAATGTGAAGGGCAGCAGTAACTGACTGTTTAATGTCTCTACGCATATGACAGATGTATTTAGAATATAATGTTTTAACATCTATCATTTAAATCGTGTATTTTCCAGAAAGCTAATCATTTAAAATGATTAACAAAGCCTGCTGAGTGTCTTCGTTTTCTCTCTGCACCCACAGTATTAGAGGGAAAATTGGAAAACGTTTCTGGAGATTACCATTTTCTGAAAATTATTGTCTAAGTTACATTAACCTAGCATATTGACAATGTTTCTCCATAATGTTATACCTTATTATTCTCTAAGTGCTACCTGTTTTATTCAACCAAAACAAAGTTCCCATTGAAATTGAAAAGCAGTAAATGCACATGCATCTTAGGACCCAAAGGATTAAAATACCACTGGAGTCTAGAAGAGTTGCAGAAGAGAGAAGTTAAGGGACCTCAAAACCCCATACAGTCAGTGTTGTGGACTGTAGATTTGTGTTCTCAAAATCACTGTAGGAAACCCGAACCTCCAACGTGATGGATGGTATTAGGAACTGGGCTCTCTGGGAAGAGAGTGTGTGAGCCCATGGAGGCTCAGCCTCTATGATGGGATCCGTGCCCTTAGAAGAGGGCACACCCCTGTGTTTCCTCTATGCCCTGTGAGAAAACAAGAAGCTGAAGACTACGAGCCAGGGAGAGAACCCTCATCAAGAGCTGAACCTGTGTCCCTTGATCTGGGACGCATCCTCCAGAGCTGAGAGTGATCATGTTGGTTGCTTAATCCAGTCATAGCAGCCCACACTGACTGTGACATTTGATACCATTTTCTGGTTCTTAGAGCTTAATGTAAAATAAGCATCATTGAAATTGTGGCTGACGTCCTAAGGATAGTCTATATTCACTGCCCATCACACAGCTATAAATTGAATGCTATTGTCTTATACTTACAAACAGAATGTGAGACATTAGGGCAGCATTAGTTATTAGCTTTGAACATATATTTTCCCCTTCACTGTGACTTCAACTCAGTTTAAAATTTAAATGCTTGAATCCTAGACTTTAAAAATTATTTATCTATGGTGGGGGGCATGTGGACACATGTGGGGGTCACAGGACAGCCTCCAGGTCCCTGTGCTCTTTTTCCATCTTTGAGACAGGGTCACTTGCTGCTGCAAATGAGTGCCACACTAGCTGTCCCATGAACTTCGTATTCCCTTGGGTCTGCCTCCCATTATTGTATGTGCATTGGGATCACAGAACCAGTATTTCCGGCTTCCTATGGGTGCTGGGAGGATTGAACTTAGATTAGCAGGTTTTGCAAGCAAGTACCTTTAACTGCTTTGTGTAGACAGCGTCAAGATGCTGGGATGCATATCCAACCAGTCAGTGTTGGTGGGAGGAGGGAATTTACTTCAAGCTCACAGATGTAGGTGAAGGTGCATCAAAGGCAAAGCTGAATCCCTTATATAGAGCAAAACCATCGCTAGCTAGCAAGCACCAAAAAGCAGCAAGCATGCACTGGCTACAAACAGGACCCCAGAGCTCAGACTACTCTCTCTTTGACCTGGAATCAGATCTTTCCCCAAACATACTTTTGGGCTGGATCATGGGACCCACCACCAGTGACACCACCTCTAGTCAGGCAGCTGGAGACCAAAGCTACCAGCTTAATAAAACACCTGAGACTATGGAGGACATACGTTCCACAGTGCTGAATCATTTCCCCAGCCTTTTTGAGCGCTTCAAGACATGATATTTTAGGAAACATCTTTAGAGAGAAAAAGATATTAAAGGGACAAGAATCCCCTTTCAAAAGAAAGACGCCTGGATGTAATTTTATCCCCAGTCTACAACATCTTGGCCAATGCTACCTCCAAATATGGAAGGAATTAGCATAATCAGTTTTGTAAACCATGAGGCACTGTAAAAGGAATCTTTTATGCATCATAAAATTGTTGCAAATGAATTTGAACAGGTCATGGCAGCTATAACACAGAGTAAATCAACCTTCTTGAGACTCACCACATAAACTGTCATGTTGAGCACTCATGCTATCTACCAGTTTAAAATTCTTAAGACATTTCGTTGCCCATTTTAATTTGAAAATATTTCAGACTTGGTGTGGAGGCTTGGTCAAGAAGTTCCTTGTAGGCTTATGTTTTGACTGATTGGTCCACAGCTGGTAGCAATTTGGGGCATGGAGCCTTGCTGGAGAAGGTTGCTGGGGGAGGACTTTGGGATGTTATAGACAGCTCCTCTTTAGTACAGCTCAACTCACTCTCTTCTTGCTTTCTGCCAGTTGCTGTGGGAAGAAATGATGCCTAGCCTCTGCACTATCATCATTTCCTGTCTAAATGCAGCTTCCCTTCTAGACTCTTTGCCATAACAAAAACTTTTCTCCCATTAGCTGCTTTGGGGGTGTTTTGCCCCATCAACCCAAAGTTAGTAATATGATACCGTTAGGTTCCAGCCTTTTGTGGTTCTGCTTTTGTTAAATTTAGTGAATTGTAGGCATACATAATCAGAATTTTTTTTACATATTTTATTCTATTTATTTATTACAGAGAAAGAGAGAGAATGGTCGCATCAGGTCCTCTAGCCACTGCGAGTTCCAGACGCATCTGGCTTAAATGGGCACTGGGGAATTGAATGAGGTTCCTTAGGCTTTGCAGGCAAGCACCTTGTCCTCTAAGGTTAGTTCCTGGAGCTGACTGGTCTAGTCACAGCTGGAGAGAGGGGAAAGCATCCTCTTTCGCATCTCAATAGTATGTTTTTCATGCTTTCAGTGTATTAATTTCAGTGTATTAATAAGCTTTTCTAAAAGAACTAAACAAGAACAAGTTTTACAAAAGTATTTTCTGAGAAGGTTTTACCAGCATTGGATTAAAACACGTATAAGAATCTTGTTTCATGTCTACGAATCTTGTTTCTCAGTTACTCAACCTTTTCTAATTTTAGTTAGCTTCAAAACCATGTAGCTTATGTAATTACTCACTCAGATAACTAGGAAAGGTTTTTGTCCTTCCTTCCTTCCTCTAGTGTATATGCGTGCGTCTAATGTGGTGTGTGTGTAACGTGGTGTGTGTGTGGTTCATGCACGTGTATGTGCCTTTGTTGACAGTAGCAGAGACAGAATTGCCTTCAGCGGCCCGAGTAGAACTTCTGGTGTCCGATTTCCACCTCATCGCTCTTCTGCCATTCTCAATTTTAGCTGGAGTCTCTTACTGATATCAGAGCTTGTTGTTTCTCCACAAGATGGCTCATGAGGGTGGGTTTATGTAGGAACATGACCATGCCCAGATAATTATGTGAGATCTGGAGATTAGAACTCCGATGGTGTCAGGCTTGAGCAGAAGGTGCACTCTCTCTTGCTCTTGCTGTGTATGTCTAACAGACAGATGTTACCTCTACATGAAGATGAACCCTAGGGGTTGGGGATGTAGCTCAGGGGAAGGGTGTGTGCTTAGCACTAGTTAGGCCATGGTTTCAACCCCCAGAACACCCTCAAGAGAAGAATAAAAAAGAAAGCTGGAATGTTATTAGCTTAACAACAGAAAAATCAAGACAAGCAAAAAGGAAATGTGTAGGATTCATGCTAGGTTTAAACCTTGGCAAAGGCCATGGGTAAAGGTGGAGGAAAGGGGTACACTGATAAAAGAATATGTTTTATTTTTAAATTTTTATTTAATATGTTTTATTTTTAAATTTTTATTTATTTGCAAGCAAAAAGAGAAAGAGAGAGGGAGACAGGGAAAGAAAGAGAGAGAGAGAAAGAAGGAATGAGAATGGGAGGGCCAGGGCCTAGTGCCTCAGCAAACAAACTTCGGACACATGCACCACTTTGTGCTGTGTGTGGGTACTGGGGAATCACACCGAGGCCATCAGGCTCTGCAAGCAAGCACCTTTAACTTCTGAGCCATCTTTCCAGCTCTGATGAAATAATATTTGTTTTAGGGCTGGAGTGATTGCTTAGTGGTTATGGAACTTGCCTATGAAGCCTAAGGGCCCAGGTTCAATTCCCCAGCACCCATGTAAGCCAGATGCTCAAGGTGGCGCATGCATCTGGAGTTCATTTGTAGTAGCTACAGGCCCTGGTGTTCCCATTCTCTCTTCCTCCCTCCCTGTTCTCTTAAATAAATAAATAGATAAATAAATAAATAAATAAATAAATAAATAAATAAATATTTTTAAAGAAGAATATTTGCTTTAATTTTTTTACTACTTCATTTGCAAGTGTTTTTGAATTAAAGAAGCTTTCCTATGGCAGACTGTATGTGATCCTTTTGGTCACTGCTAGAAATACTTCATTTTCCAATGGCCTTTCTTAGAAATGTTTCTTTTATTTCATGACATTTCTTGCATTTTCTATAAAAAAATGATATTATGAGTGACTTCAGGTGTGTTATTGGATTACACAGATATAGGCCAAGCTACCTTCCTGAAATTTATTATTGCTTTCTGTCAGTGTATCAAGTTTAATACACCATGGAGAGCTAGGAATAACATCAGGCTGCTCTTCATTTTAAGTCCCCTAAAATGAGTTGCCTTTCAGAGCTACACACTAATCCCTTGCAATCCAGAGACATTAAAAGAACATTATAATGTTATGCATTTTGTATGGCACAGAGATAGTTTATAGCATGAGTCAAGCAACTCCAAAAAGTGTCATCACTTAGTAAGCCCACCCTGGGGCCATTGATGCATCGTACAACATGACTAATGTGCTGTCATTTCTTTCCACTTAAACCACAGCTACAGTTGAAGAGTGAAACAATTTGGCCTTCAGGTTTCTCACTCAGCTTAAAAGAATTGGTCATTTAAAAAAAAAATTCAATAGCTTACTTCCTCGATTCAAATCTTTCAGAATACCCATGGCTGAGGTAACATTTCCATTACTCTCAGAGGGTGACAGACAAGTTATATTCCTTAATGTTGCTCAGTTCAGGATCTCATTTAAAATTTTCCCTTTGTCGTGGGATATAGTTCCGGTGTAATGTTTGGTCTAGTGCGTGTGCATGCCATTCTCCCCCCCCCCCCCATACTTTGGGTTAAAACTGGGACCTCACATATGGCAAGACTTTGGTCTTCCTGTATCACCCAGATTGGCCTTGCACTTGTGAACCTCCTGCTTCTGCCTCTTGCTTAGCTAGAATTACAGGTATGTTGCCGTCATGTTCAGCCAGGTTTTAAGCCAACAAAATCCAAATTTAGAAAGTCAAATCTTCACATGTATGTTTATCTAGTTTACATTATCTTTTATTTTTTAATTTTTGAAGAGAGAGAGAGAATAAGTGAGCATGAGCATGCCAGGCCTCTTGCCTCTGCAAATGAACTCCATACACATGTGCCATCTGGCTTTATGTGGGTATTGGGGAATCAAACTCAGGATGGTAGGCTTTGGTAGCAAGTGCTTTTAACTGCTGAGCCATTTCCCTGGCTCTCTTAGATGAAAAAGTAATTATCAAGTATAATTTCCTATATGGCCAGACCTTCAAAGCATTCTAATCCTTTGTTTGCTGTCCATCTAGCCAATATATGTTAAATAGATAAATTGTGGCAAAACATTGTTAATTTTATGGGTATAAACGTTAACTGAATTAATTCATTCATTAAGAATGGAAGCCATGTTGCACAAATATTCTCTGTAATACAATGATGCTCTTGGTTAATAAGTAAAATTATAAGTACTACAGAGATTTTTCTTGCATCATATTTTGGAGCCAAGAGGAAAAGGAAACCCTTGTTATCAATGTAAAATTAAATTTAGTATGTACCATTTGAAGAGCTGAGGATGACTGCCATAAGCTATAAGGATTTTTTCAGTATGGTTTATTTATCCATTTATTTTATTTTTCTATGCAGGGGCTCTACCTAGGCTGATCTGGAATTCACTATGCAGTCTCAGGTTGGCCTTGAATTCACAGCATTCCTCATACCTCCTCCTCCTGAGTGCCAGGATTAAAGTTTATTTATTTATTTCTTCCAGGTAGGGTCTCACTCTAGCCCAGGCTGACCTGGAATTCACTATGCAGTCTCAGGGTGGCCTTGAACTCACAGTGATCATCCTAACTCTTCCTCCCGTGTGCTGGGATTAAAGGTGTGCACCACCATGCCTGGCTGACTTATTTTTTAAACAAGTTTGTTTCCATTGATTTTTAGATGTATTTCAATAACATGTGCCATCTATTCGGTGATGAGAGGATCATATTGGTAAAACCGAAGTAAAGTGAAGTTTGGGAAGCACTGTGATGGGTGATGTAAGCCACCTATCCCAGGAGGGGAGATAACAAGAGCATCAGTGACCTGGGGCTCATGCATGTCGCCTGCCACGCGGAAGAGAACTGTTCCTGTGGTCCACATCAGGCAGTAGCCAAGGAACCTGATCCAAGGGACATTGGCTATTCTCTTCCCTCTCTGTCTATGTAAGCATTCACTTCTTTTTTTATGTGTCCTACAAGGTTCAAGTCATTGTCAGCTTCTTTGGAAAGTATTCCCAAACCCAATGCATCACTTTCCCATCTGTGCTGTTAAAATGCTCATGTCTGTTGAGGAACTTATCACAATATTTATATTATTCATAATCTCCAAGTGCCCGAGATGCAGAGATGGTGTCCATTTTCTATACAAGTCCATTGCTAACAACACCGATTCCTGCACCTGTGAAGTCCTTGTGTAAGGGACTTGACATTGCATTATAACCAGTACTTCGTCTCATGGTAAACAGTGTGTCCTGTCTAAGGTTGCTCTCACTTCAGTATCTGTGGACACTGTAAACAAAAGGCACAAAATATCACATGTTTTAAGGTCTGGTGAGCTGAGTCTGCTTACCATGCCCATGAAATTTGTTAAAAGAACCTGACAGAAGTAAGAACTTGCCAGGTCAGGGATTCCTAAGTTGCAGCTCAAGAGGTCTTTTATAGAATTTAGCAACAGGACAAACCACCGCCCTAAGCTGCAGTCTACTATTAGGCAACCTTTCCTGTGTCTGAATTCCACCCTTCCACAGTGTATTTCTTATTTCTACTAGTTTACAGGAGGCCTCCCACCTACTGTATTATTTAGGCTGCAGCATGTACAATGCTCCATTGTCTAATTTGATGGTTCAGTGATTTCTTATTCCTTGACATCTTCCACAAGCCATAAGATGCTCTTCTCAAGTTCCCGTGAAGCAATGCTCTAACTGCACTCAGTAGCATTTCGCTAAAATTTTATGTGAGCTTCGCTCAGTTATGGTTTAAATCACATTGCTGAAATGTAATGCTTCTACCCTGCTAGGTAACCTATGTCTACCTCTAATGCTCTTGCTTAACAAATAAAAGCAAAGGCCTAACCTCTAATAAAATCCACTACAAATACCGTGACAGGAATAGTAAGCATGAAATCAAATGGACAAAGGCTAACTTTTACCTGGAGAGCACTGTAGAGAATCATGAAATCTTTGTGCAAACAGATAACCATGACCCAGGGAAAAAGATCTCAGCTAAAGTAATAAACACGGAATAAAACCCACATCAAAAGGTAGAATATATTGAAGACTGAAATTGGAGAAAAGAGTCAGTGTGGAATTTATATGATAACAATAGAGTTTCATAGAACTATCATGATAAAGCTACAGATTTGTAGTGGCCAAAATATATGTTTTATCTATAATTACTAAAGCAATATGTACAAAATCATTTAGAAAGCAATGGAACATTTCAAGAAAGAGAACCAGAAGAGGACTGAAAGTGATATGGTTCAACTACACAGAATCAACAAATGATGTAGCAGTTAAATTAGTTAATAAAATTCACCTGGAAAGGCAATCCTGCAGCAGTTATCCCTTAATGCCAATAAATATTGCAGTTATCAACATGAGATCAAAAAATCTCCATGTCTATAAATCCTTGGGTCAACATGCCACGTGGTCTTATGCCAGTCATTCTCTTTCTTAGCCACCATCACCTCCCTGGGAAGGCTGTTAGGTAAACAATGACTTGAAACTTCTCTGGGCCATCTGTCAGCATTGAAGTGACAGAATATGTTTATTTGCTGGGATGGCTTCTTTTTTAGGAAATGAAGAGATTGTCTTTAAAGACAACGGGATTGAAGTGTGTGTGTGTGTGTGTGTGTGTGTGTGTGTGTGTGTGTGTGTGCGCGCGCGCGCGCACTGCTTCAGTGAATAATGAATGCACACCGAAGGCCAAGGGATGGGGAGGAAGCAACTGAGAAAGTTGGCTTGGTTTGCTGACCAAGCATGCTGCTGAGAAGTACCTTCATTTTCTACCCCATACTGTTTGATCACAGTGGGTATTTCTATGGGGACTATTGCTATCTTCCTCTGGCAAAGACTGAATCAACATTAAACCCAAGGAAAGTCTGCTTGGGTTTGTGGACGTGAAGGCAAACAGGCATGAAAGACCAAGAGTTAACATCATGAGTCGCGGTGTTGACTGACCTTACCATTTGGATCTTAAATTCCCATCTGCTAAAGCATTGGTCAGTAGCCTTTGGCACTGTTGGGAAACAGGAGTCTTAAGAGGTTAGGGCCTCCAGTCACAAAGGTGTGCTCTTGAAGGAAGTACGAGGACCACGGCCCCTTTCTCCAGTTCCCATGAAGTGAACAGCTTTGTTTCCTCAGGTGCACCCAGCCGTGATGTGCCATTCTCTGCAGATGGAGGTCCTGTCTGTGTGTGACTGCTATATGTCACTTGGCATGAAATAACTCACTAAGAGTTAATGTCTTGATTTGTTTGTGTTGTTAGGATGTTCCAGGACACAAATGGGGGAAATAAATAGTAAACATACTAATTGTACACAATTGTTTATTGCAAGGTCTCAGCAAAGTTTACAGCATTAACAGTCAACTATATATTTATTTAAAAGAGATATGTTATTCATTTAAAAATTTGTGAAATATCCATATATTTAACAATATGTATTCACTATTAATTGAAACAGTAGACAAAAAAAATCAATATATTTGTTTTATATATATTTCAGAGCAGGATAAGAAATCTCCTTGAGCTTTATTTAATTTATTTTTAAATATTTAATTTTTATTTATTTCTTTAAGAGAGAGAAAGAGGCAGAGAGAGAGAGAGAGAGAGAGAGAGAAAGAGAGAATGGGTGTGCAAGGGCCTCAGCTGCTGCAAAGGGACTCCAGACTTACACGCCACCTTTTGTATCCGGTTTATGTGGGTCCTGGGGAACTGAACCTTGTTCTTTTGGCTTTGTAGGCAAGAGTTTTGACTGATAAGCCATCTCTCCAGCACTGAACTTTATTTTTTAACAGAATTGTTATAATTACGTATTGAGCTAGGTAACTCATTTTTTTCTACAGATTTGCCTTTTTATTTTTAACTATCAGTAACTATTACCCTCTTAAAAAAGAATTAGTATCACGGACATGACAGTTTATAGAAGATGAAAACAAAAGTCTCATTGTAAGTAGACCAGTCATTATTATCTGAGTATAAACAACATGGTGGGAAAGTTTATGTAGGCTTACAGCTAAAAAAACTAAAAACAACACAAAACTGGCATATGGGATGTGAGAGAATATTAATCTATAGTACATCATCTGCTAAGTAGCTTGCTAAAAGGTATAACACTATCTTGTATATGATATTTTAAGCATGCTATTCTTTGTCAACTAATAAGAAGGACAGAATCTCAGTGCTACTTCATGTACCTAGCTGGTGAATGTGATCTTGGTTGAATTGATTGAACAATTTATGATCATATTCACAACACTGAATGTAGACTGTGAAAACAGATAAGCATTATAACATGAAGGCCTATAAAAATTAATAAAGAAAAAGTCATTTCTTGTCTGGTACTCCCTGCCTAGTTTAGACACTTTGTTAGGAAGTGATAGTTAGGAAGTGATAATCACACCAGCATTTCATTATGAATTTGAAGTGTAATTGATGTGCCATTTTGACTTTTGGACTACATAGTATGTATCATAGATTATGCAAAATACTTCTGTATTGTATTTAGTTTGGTTCTGGTTGAAATGGCCACAGAGTAAATTACTAACTAAACTTTCTCTATCACTTTCTGCCTTTGATTAATAGTTTAAGGTCTAGATAAAATAAACTGAATAGAGTTATGGTTAGTCCTGTTTAGTGTATAATCCACCCTGGGCACCGCCCACATTGTATCCATTGAGTTCTCTACTAACAGCAGGCTGGGGAAAATTATGGTGCTAAAGTTTTATTTGGAATTCACTTTTTATTTTTCTTTGAAGTTCTGATTTTGAAGATGTCCAGAAGGACATGGCTTGAAGGAGGAAAGCGGTCCAGTCGCTGACACGCTCCCCCATGAGGCGCTCTGTAACAGCACTCACGGTGGATGTAACGGCACGTGTCCTGAGACTGGGACACATGGCCTTGTACCTTACTCTTGGCTTCCCTGAGGAGCATTCTCCTGTAGACTCTACTTCCCACAGATTGGCAGGAATTCCCAAACTGGTGTCTGATTGCTTCTTCTGAGCCCATTTTGAAGTTCACAGGCACTTCACAGACTCCTCTGTGGAAGGTTCTTTGAAATTTTATTGTGAAGAGTCGTGTCCACTTAAAATGACCTACATTTGGGGACAGTTTGGTCCTTAGAGTGCATAGTGTGTCTTGATGCAGTGAGCAAGGTGAGGAACTCCTCACAAACGTCTTTTAATCCTGAATGTCATACTCTGCATGTTTCTTTTTTTTTGTATGTTATTTTTAAAAATGAAATAAATGAGGCTAGAGAGGGGACTTAGTAGTTAAGCTGCTTGCCTGTAAAGTCTAAGGGCCCAGGTTTGATTCTATAGTACCCATGTAAGCCAAGTACACAATATTGCACATGTATTTGGAGTTCATTTGCAGTAGTTACAGGCCATGGCACATCTATTCTCTCTCTCTCCCTCTTTCTCATAAATAAATAAATAAAATATTTTTTAAAATGAAAGAAATGCCTAATACATAGAGAGTTAAAAGTTATAGGTAGCAGTTGGGCTAAATGCTTGTATTTTTGGCATAGTTTCATGTGTGTGTTGCTATATACTCAAATATTTCAGCATGTGCTTCCTCCTCTTCTGAGCCAGCAAGCTCACACTCATGTCCTGTTGCCATAAGAAACTATTCTGCAGTGAAACACACCAAATACCCCAGCAAACACTTGAAGGGGGTTCTTGAACAGGAAAGCTAGTTCAATCTCTTTTCCCTTTCTCCCAAGAGGCTAGGAGCCATGGAGCCATCTAGAAATGAAATGTAGCCCGCTGTGTACTAGATGCCTGCAAATCACAGAAATAACCGCCTGCATTTGCCATGATTTCAGCGACTAAATGCTTTAAGAGTCCTTCGCCCCACCTCTGGGATTGAATCCATGGCCTTGCACATACAAAGCATAGGGTTACATGCCCAGGCATGAGCAGATGAGTATCAAAGGGGACCTGGAAGATGTCTCTTCTGGGAATTTAAGAGCATGCATGTTTCTGAAAACACAGAAGGTACTGAAAAAAAAAAAAAAAAAACACCAAAGAGTCAAGATTGGCTGAAAAAGAAAATAACAGGGGATGGTAGGAGGCCAGGGCTCTGAGGATATGACGCTGGGAGCTATGACAAAGCCTGGCAAATATTATCTACTCAGCAAAAAATAGAGGCCAAGAACTGTGTGTTTACTTAAATAAGCAAGCATGTGCTTTTTCCTACCTACAGAGTACTGTCTAATTTTCAACCTTCACTTATACCTGGTCTTTCCTTCTGGGTACCAAATAGTCTTACATATGGTGCAACATTTTTTTTCTTTTTGAAGGACTGCATTATGAGCTAATTTCTCCAATATATAATATTTTATACTTTTACATATATTCCTCCGTAATCTATATTTTCTCCAAGACTGAGCCAGTCCATTATATATTATAAAGAAATACAGAAAAAATATTTGTCAGTTATGTGTAATACCATCAATTTCTTTTCATTTTTTGAGGCAATTTATTTATTAAGAACAAACTTTGTGTGGATACATTATGGTGTTGTTCCATCTCTTCTCTCCTCCTGCCCCCAATTTGGGGCTCAACATATATTTATAATTTTTTTTTGTTTGTTTTTTTTTTTGGTTTTTGGAAGTAGAATCTTACTCTAACCCTAGCTCAGTCTGACCTGGAATTCACTATGTAGTCTTAGGTTCTCAGGGTAGCCTAGAACTCGTGGTGATCTTCCTACCTCTGCCTCCCAAGTGCTGGGATTAAAGGTGTGTGCCATCATGCCTGGCTTTAAATGTGTCTTTTAATGTATTAGCTTCAATATATATCTTATTTCTCAAGATTATAGTAATTAAGGAATGCGTGGCTATATGGTCTTAATCAAAATGTGTTTACACAATGCCTTCTTTTAGGTCTCAGTGAAAGAGAGCGGTGACGGTGATTGCTACCTGTTGTAGTTACCTTTGCATTGCCCCAGCAACACCCAACCAGAAGCAAGTGATGGGAAGAATGCTTTGTTTTGTCTTACAGACTTGAGCGGAAGCTCTGTGATAACAGAGGAACAGTGTGGCATGAACAGAGGCTGGACATCCCCCTGCCACAGCAGGTGGCAAACAGCAGCAGGATAGTGAGCCCCCTAACACTGGCAAACTAAGGTGAATAAACCTCCGGGACCACCCCAAGTGACACATCTCCTCTAGCAAGGCTCTACATCCCAAACTGCTATCAGCTTGGAACCAAGCATTCAGAACACAGGAGTTTATGGGGGTCATTTGATTCTGAACACCACACTACCTTAACAGGAACAGTATAGATAATGTGTTGCATAAGAAATTATCTCTTTTCATGAACTAGAAACACTGTTTTAAAATTTTATCAGATATATATATATATATATGAACAGGGTATACTCTTATAGCCCCTCATCCCAGCTACTATTATCCTGGTGACCCTCCTCATCATTGGGGTTGATTCAGTGTGGGGTCATGAAGGGCTCAGTCAGTCCCTGTGGGAAAATAGGGGAGGACTGTGCCTCAAGGAAAGAGCATTTTTAATCCACAAAAGCATTATAATTTGGATCCATATGAAGGTTAGAATTTCCTAAAGATCAGGTGCTCTGGTTTGATATGCTTACCAGCCTACATATTTGCAGACCTTAAACAGAAATCAGTGAGGCCAGTGCATGATTATATTGATGCTTTATATACATCATAAACTGTAAGGAGAACTTACTAGTTGATTTTTTTCTATATTGAATAAAATTATATTTTAAGAGTTAGTAGTAGAGGCCAGGAAGCTAGAAAAGGGTCATGAGGGAGGAGGGAGCGGGAGGACTTCAGGGAGGAATAGCGGATACATAAACAGAGGTGCAGAATAGTGGGGGTGAAAAGGTCTAAGTAGGGTCTTGGGAGGGGTATTGGGGAAAGGAGTGGTTGAGAGAAAGTTTAACCAAAGGTAAAGATATTACAGATAAGCCGATTGGAATCCTACTTTTTTATTAGCTAATTAAAAATATGTATATATATATGCATATGTATATTGTTTTTTTAAGGAGAGAGTTTTGGCAGAAGTATCTGGTAAGGGTGGATAATGCTGTACCCTGAAGCCACAGGTCATTACAGAAAAACCCCAGTGCCACGAGTGTGATACCTCCCAGTGAACTGGTGGTCAGGGAGGACCTGGAGACCTCCAAAACAATACAATGTATTGCCGGTGTTCTTGGTTGCCCTCAGAACTAGATGACGAGACTCTATTGCTAAAGACACTGCATGTTTTGGTTACAGGACACTGAAAAAAAGCTAGAGCTGAGTGACAAGCCTCCTTCCTGCTGACCAGCAGTCATTGTCCTACAAAGTGATGTGCATCGTGCTAGGGGAGAAAAGTCATTTAACAGTCTTAACTAGCAACGGACCCTGCACACTGTACAAGTGGCCAGTCAGGCAACACTAGTGCAATACTGGCAAATATGTTATGGGGCTAACCAACTGCTCTCTTATTGGGTTTGAGGCCCACTCCATGGGATTCAATTCATTGCTGGTATTGAAGACCTAGTCCAAAGCCTAGATCATAATCCCTAAGAGGGAAGTACTACTGTTGTTTGGCTAAATGGATATATTATGTCCATCAAATTACCCTCTAAATACTTGTATTCATACCCACATGTTGATACTGCTCTCACTTTTGGTTAGAGAAGTTTCTCTTCTCAGATGGTAGTGAACACTGGGGTGACCAAAATCATCAAAGTGCTGAGAAATGACAGTAGTGTGTTTGGCACTAAATGAGACATCTCTATGACACCTTCTGAGGTTCAGGGATCATTGCAAAAGAGGGGGCAGAAAGAATGTGAAAGACAGAGGATAAGAAGGAGTGCTGTAGAACATTGTCTTCCAAACACAAAGTGTTGGCTGCATTTATTACCTCACAGTGCCTGTCACTACTTGCACAAGATCTGAATAATATGAAGGGAGAAAAAAAGGAATAAAATTAGAATTGAAACTAGTTGGGAAGAAGACTGGGTTCAGTGGAGGGGGCACAAAGGAGAACAGTGGGTGAGGATTATGATCAGGGTGTATTGTATATACTGTGGAGGTTGCCAACAAAGCTCAAAAAACTTATGTCCATAAAAAATGATTTGCACAAAATCCTTTGTGATATATCTTGTCTGGTTTTTTACATTTTCTTTTAAAAATATTTTATGCATTTACTTGAGAAAGAGAGAGACAGAAAGAGAGAGAGAGAGAGAGAGAGAGAGAGAGAGAATGGGCACACCAGGACCTCCAGCCACTGCAACCAACTCCAGAAACATGTGCCACCTTCTGCATCTGGCTTATATGGATACTGGGGAATTGAACCTGTGTCCTTAGGCTTTGCAGACAAGCACCTTAACCATGAAGCCATCCCTCTAGCCCTATTTTTCACATCTCATTATGTAATACCTAGGAATTGTTCTTTTTTATTACTTTACAATAAAAATCATTTGCATTAATTATCAATTCAAATTAGCAATATCATACTTCTTTCCAAATAAAATACCAAACTAACTTCTGACATTGTATCTATTTCTTATTCTAAATATTCTTTCATGGTCATAATGCCTTGCATGGGCATGAAAGAAACAAGCTGTGAAGAGAATCTGAGGCTAGAATGGTTTTATATAAACATACACCCAGTTTCTAATAACACTTTGTAGATTTTTTTCAGTTTAGTGTGTGTATGTTTGTGTGTCTGCCTATGTGTATCTGTGTAAGTGTGTTTGTTGAGTATGTGTGTGTGTATTGGACAAAAGACAACTTTAGCATCTGTTCTTTGCCTTTCTACCTCATCTAAGGCAGGATTTCTCCCTGTTGTTTGTTTAAGTATTTTACTTATTTACTTATTATTATGAGAGTGGGGAGAAAGGAGAAGGAATATGATGACATCAGGGCCTCCCGCCACTTTGTGCATGAGGCGTTATGTGGATTCTGGGGAATCTGAGAGCAAGTGCCTTATTCACCCAGCTGTCTCTTCAGTCCTTCCCTTTGGATTCTCGCCCTGCAGTTGTTCTCTGCTGTGATCACCAAGAGCTCCTGGGAAATTTTCCAGTCCTCACCTTCCTATCTCTCTGTCAGCGTCAGTGTGCTGGGATTCCAGAAGCCCACTATCGCTTTTGGCTTTTTATACATAAGGTCTGAGGAGTGCTTTATCCATTGAGCCATCACCCCCAGCCTCTACTCTATAGCATTTTTATGTGAGAAAGCAAGCCAATATGATGAAAGAATTGTATTACTGACTGTTGAATGGTTACAAGCTAAATTGTGTGATATTAGCTCCACAATCAAATGGAGTCATCGCCCTGTTTCATGGTTTCATGGATATTCATTTTGTCTCCCTATGTGAAGCTTTTGAAGGGTTGAACTCTGTTGTAAAAGGGAAAGCCATAGGTAATGAGAGTCATATTGTTTGTGTGGTGTATGGATATGTAATGGATATATAATCATGCACACTAAATTTGGCTAATCTAAAATCAAACAAAAAGTAACACATGTGGGATAATCTTACTTAGAATCAGCAATTGTACACAATTCAAAGAAGGCAAGTTGACATCCATTTTGCCTTCATTATGGGGAAGAAAATCTGAAAGTATTTATCCCATCACAATATATGTAATAATCTTCTGAAAGCCCCATCACATCTGAGATCCTGGTGGGCTAGACAGAGCACAAGTCTGACTATATTATAGCAAATAGTTATTAAGGCTTTCTTGGGCACATTGTAAAATAAATTGTTCCTCTGGGAGATAGTCCATGAAGCTTGAAGAGATAATATGTGAATTATATCTCATATGAGTGCCAAATATTATACTCAAAATAAATTATTCCTTCACTAGTTTAATTGGGAAAATGATCCAGGAAACAGATTCAGGGAAGTCTGGCTGGGCTGGCTTCTAATTTGCCACCAGTGTCCCGGGAATCTGATTTTAACCAACTTTTGTTTCCCAGAGCATATTACATATAGTGTTGGTTAATGCAAACAGATCTTTATATGTATTTTTTATAATGTATTTGAAAAAAATTGCACACAGTATGTGTCTTCATAGTAATTATCCTAAGTTACAGTTAAAATGAAAACTTGTCTTTGAAATATTAAATAGCTTATAAGATAGGTAGTATTTGCATGTAACAAAAATCAGAACTATTGGGCTGGGGAGATGGCTCTGCGGATAAAAGCACTTGCCCTGGAAGCTTGGGGGTCTGAGCCTGCATTAGTTCGATTTCCCAGCACCCATGTATACAGCCGTCTGTGGCTGCATGCATCTGTCACCACAGTCCTGTGGGACAGAGGAAGGGCAGAGACTGAGAGTTACCATGGCTCCCTCATCTGCTGAATCTGACTAAAAACAGTGCATCTGGGTTCAGTGGGAGCTGTCTCAAGGAGCGACACAGGACACCCAGCTTTCTCTTTTGTCTTCTGTATGTGTGTTCACAGGGTGTACATATCTCCACACAAATGTGCAAATACCACATAGAAGACAGACAAAGACACACACACACACACACACACACACACACACACACACACACATCAGGACTATTTCCTGCAAAATAAGAGAAGGCTATAGAGCAATGAAAGAGAAATGCCAAGGTACGCTGAGCATCAGGGACCCTGGGCATCTCCCTTCAGTGTGCACTGCAGAAAGCCAGGATTACAAAGCTCTTAAAAAGCAAGCGCAGAGGGCTGGAGAGATTGCTTAGTGGTTAAGGTGCTTGTCTGTGAAGCCTAAGGATCCAGGTTTGACTCCCCAGAATCCATGTAAGCCAGATGCACAAATTGGCACATGTAGTTTGTTTGCAGTGGCTAAAGGCCCTGGTGTGCCCATTCTGTCTCTCTCTATGTGTGTCTAATAAATAAATAAAATTTAAAAATCAAGCAAGGAGCTCCTTAAAAAGCTCCTTCTCCAGGTATAAATGTTACTCCTCTTAAAGTTCCATCACTTTCTATTGGTTTGAAATTGTTTATATTGGTGTAACATACAAAACTTGGCAAACATTTTATTATGACAGAAGATATAAAAGGTAAATGAACAGATCCTTACAGAGAGAGCACTTTAGTGCTATTAGAATCACTGCCAATATCTTTAAAACTGGATTAAGGACAAACGTGATATTTCTACTGAATAGCATAGAGTATAGTGAGAATATTTCTGAGCTTGTTGTTAATTGTTTCCTCATTAGTTGTGGAAACCTAAGGAATATAATTCCATTCTCAGTTTAAAATTACCATTTGTGCTGTGATGGTACACATACCTACATATTTTATGGACACTCATATCACTCATAATTCCTATAATCTAAGAAAATAACAGCAATGGTCTTAATGGAATTTGTCTAAAAATATCATTTCTTGGAGAGATCATTTTACAATGTAAATCACTTCATTCACATTCATGTTTACATGCTGCATATATTTCCACATGGAAACTATCATCTACATTGCTTCTTTATAGTGAGGTTATTATGTTTTTGTTTGTCTCCTCTATTAAATAATAAATTGCAATTTGCATTATAGCCTATAAATATTCACATGTAAACCAACCTTGGATAAATATAATTAGTGTCTTGAGGTGCCAAGTGTTACAGGGCATAAGGGGTAACAATCGACACCCACATAGCTTTTTCTTTTTTCTTTTTTTGGTTTTTCGAGGTAGGGTCTCACTCTGGTCCAGGATGACCTGGAATTAACTCTGTCATCTCAGGGTGGCCTTGAACTCATAGCAATCCTCCTACCTTTGCCTCACAAGTGCTGGGATTAAAGGCGTGCACCACCACGCCCGGCTCACATAAGTTTTTTCTACTCCCCGCTCTCTTTCTCCTTTGCCCCTTGTGGTGGTTTGATTCAGGTGTCCCCCATAAATTTAGGTGTTCTGAATGCTAGGTTCCCAGCTGATGGAGATTTGGGAATTAATGTCTCCTGGAGGGAGTGTATTGTTGGGGGCCGGCTTATGGGTATTAAAGCCAGTTTCCCCTTGCCAGTGTTTGGCACACCCTCCTGTTGCTGTGGTTGGCCAGGGGGTGATGTCCACCCTCTGCTCATGCCACCGTTTCCCCCTGCCATCGTGGAGCCTCCCCTTGAGCCTGTAAGCCAAAATAAATCTCTTTTTCTCAGAAGCTGCTCTTTGTTGGGTGATTTCTACAGCAATGAGAACCGGACTGCAACACCCCTCCTCTGGTCCAGTCCAGTGGGTCATTTTGTGGTTTGCACGTACTTGGTCCAGAAGCTGTATGGATAACGTTACCAAGCTCGAGCTTATGGAAACTTTGCATGAAGGTGAAGGGATACCAGCAATGCTGTGGCAGCACTGGGGCATTTGGATGCTACCCATCAGCCAGCACAAGCAAACACAAGCGCCACTGGGGGCTCCTCTCTCATTAATGGGATTAAAGTTTGTACAACAGACTTTTTGCAGAGATAGGCTAGCTTACTCTTTTCCTGTCTTCCATGTGAGGATACAAGAAAGTACTCAGCAAATAAAAAAATATATCATTACCTTGACTTTATATTTTTCAGACTTCAGAACTGTTGGACAATCTAGTTCTGTCCTCAATTAAATTAGTCTTAAGTATTTTGCTGTAGCACCACAAATAGACCAAGACAGAAACATGCTGTTTTTATTCATTGTGTATTTTTTGTTCAAATATTGTAAAATTACTGTTGGTGCTGCCTTCTTGATGGTTGATAGCTGTATTGAGTTAATTTGACTTTAATCTGCTAATTCTATCATTAAGAAAAATTAAAACTACTAGTCTTCCACATGCTTCTGCCCGTCATTTAGTCCTTACCTATCTTCTACATAGTATCAGAATGTGAGAGGATTAAATTTTTCTAATAATACAAAATAAATAATATGGTATGAAAGATTTAAGCTACATGTAATGTGCCATGGCTTAGAATTAAAAAAACCTTCAGACAATTTGATGGAATTTTCTGGTAGGCACTTATAAAGCTATTTTCTGTGGTTTTAATGCTTTAATTGTTGGGTTAAGGAACCAGCTGTCTGAGGACAGTTGGATGAGCTCTTTTTTAAAATGGTCCCTTTACTATTCAATAAACACAACAACCCAACATTGCTTTTGAATTTCATATTTTACAGAAGTCGTTTCATTTTATCATTTAATCTTTACCACAAAACTGACTGGTGGGCATAATCATGTCCACTTTACTGAAGAAACATTCTCGATTAAGTAATTTGCACAAGTGCTTACACATGTGTGCAGGACAGACAGATTAAAAGTGAATTAAACCAAATCAGAGTATGTTATATTTCATCACGGTGGTAATGACCATGAAAGAGACAGCATCTTACCTGAAGAAAATGAATCAAAAGCCCCGTGTCGTGGTGCACACTTTGAATACCCGCACTCTTGGGAGGCTGAGGTAGGAAGGTCACCTGTGTTTGATGCCAGCCGGGGCTAAAGAGTGAGTTTCAGGTTACCTTGGGCTAGAGTGAGACAGATATATATATATATATATGTAATAAGCCCACTAGTAATGAATCCTACAAGCTGCCCTATTGGCCAGCCAGTCAAGATGAGCCTAAGGAGTGCAGTAGCGGCAGGTCAATGAGGGCATAACCAACTGTTACGTAATTGGACTTGAAGGGGGAGCTGAAGTGACCAGCTCATTCCCTCGCCCAGCAGAGCCGCATTTCTGCAAGAACTCCTATCCGAGTCAGAGTCACCATGTGGATTACCGGCTCAGGAACCCTCTCAACTCGGGAGCACTCTGCTGTACTTTCTTGAATGGTAACCCACTTCTGGGGAACCTCTCCTCCTACCCCTGAGCTCCACTTTCTTTGGTTCTCTTAAGTTCTATAATAAAATCTCTCTAAACCTCATCCTCTGTTGTCCATGAGTTTTGTTCATCAAATTCATGAGACAGGAACCCAGAGACCACTAACTCAGTGGAATGGCTCTGCTGCTCTCAGAGGCACATCCAATTCCCCTGTCAAAATTGCCCTCTAAGTGGCTCTGTTCATGCCCATGGAGGAAGCATGTCCTTCCATTCGTCATCCAGACCCCGCTGGCCAGGGCTTAGGGAACACGGCACGGGAAGTGGCAGAGCGAATGTCAGTGGTTGCTCTCACTGCTAGCCAAGAAACTTCTCTATGAAGACAAGGAAAATACTTGGGAGACTCAAAGCTCATCAACGAAGAAAACAAGAGACAGTTGAGATCCCAACACTGTATGTCTCTGGGGCCCTCCAAAGCTCATTGTAGAAGAGGAGGAGGAAAGAATGTGATAGCCACACAGTGGGAGGAGCACTTTGAGGCATTTTCCTGGGGACATGAACTGACCAGTGAATTCATGACCACCCCCACGAGACCTGTGCTGCCTTGAGCCCATCAACGTTTTGACACGGAAGACGTGGGACACAAAGAATGAGACATCAGAAGAGAAGAAGTGAAAAGAGGACAATGCTTAGTGAAAACGGGGTGTCGGGGAGCATATGAGGATGAGAGGAAGGGAATATGATCAAATTTCAGTGCACAGTATGTCCCTGCATCAAAGTCCTAACGAACAACAACAACAAAAATGTAGTGGGGAGCTTGAGTAATGGCTCAGTGGTTAAGGCACTTGCCCGCAAAGCCTAAGGACCCAGGTTTGAGTCCCTAGTACTCACGTGAGCCAGAATACATGTGTCTGGTGTTTGTTTGCAGCAGCTGGAGGCTCTGGGGATGCCCATTCTCTCAGTCTGTCTCTCTTCTCTTTCTCTGCCTCTGCTTGCAAATAAACAAATGTGTGTGTGTGTGTGTGTGTGTGTGTGTGTGTGTGTTTAAAAAAAAAACAGTGAGGGAACATAGTTTAGTCATGGTCCTACTCTGGGCTGCTCTTAGGAGATGAGGTCTGAGTTTTCTGTGTAATATTCCACATGGCTGCCTCTTCTATAATGAGAGCTGGTTTCAGCCTTCAGGAGGGTCTGGGATGGGAGGCCCCTACATGAAATTTGGCTGGAAAGAAGAAAATGCTGCTTCTCCTGCTCAGTTTTGTATCTGATGGTGCGTGTTTGACAGCAATTATTTTTTTTCTACTTTTTGTTTAATTTTGGTTTCCTTGTCTACCTTTACACATTCATTTATTATTCCCAGGAAATACAAAATAGGCCTCAGAATTTTAAGAATTAAATGAATCTTTCCCAAAAGCCCCAATTCACATAATCTGACAGAGATTGATAGAGTATTGTTTTATCAGATTGTGGCCTTTTAAATCACTGCATTCATATTCTGTCGCTTAATTTAGTACTTGCTAAGTCAGTTTGTTATTTTTTAAAATCATTTTAGAGAAAGAGAATTGGCATGCTGGGGCCTCAGCTATAACAGTTGCACTCCAGATGCGTGTGTCCCTTAGTGGGCATGTGTAACCTCACACTTGCCTCACCAAAGCCACCTTTGGCTTACGTGGGATCTGGAGAGTGGAACATGGGTTCTAAGGTTTCGGGCAAACACCTTAACCACTAAGCCATCTCGCCAGACCTTAAATCAGTTTAAATAATAATAATTTGATTTATTAAATACATCACAAGCACAATGAGAAATCTTACGTGTAATTTATGCTTAAATTAGCCTTTCCTCAAGCCCATTTCCCCCATAATTTAGCTTTTGAGAAGGGAGGGATGGTTGTGTGGCTATTTCAGGATTTATCAATCCTTCATCAGAACTCTGGTCCTGAAATACAGCACTTACAGAGGTATGTGCCTTTTGATTGCCCCCCCCCCCAAGGCTCTTCCCAACATAACCTTAGAGGAGAGATGTAAAACTATAAGCACAAACATTTAAGTATTTTTTATTAAATTTTTAAAAATTTAAGTAGTTTTGGATTTTTAAAAAACTTTTATTTCTATTTATTTATTTGAGAGCAACAGATAGGGAGAGAGAGAGAGTTTGAGAGAGAGAGAGAATGGGTGCACCAGGGCCTCCAGCAACTGCAAACGAACTCCAGATGCATGCGCCCCCTTGTGCATCAGGCTAACGTGGGTCCTGGGGAATCAAGCCTCGAACTGGGGTCCTTAGGGTTCACAGGCAAGCACTTAACCACTAAGCCATCTCTCCAGCCCTAGTTTTGGATTTTTACCATTTGGGTAGTATGAGCTGTCAGTAAGCTCAGTATTAAGTCTACAATCGATCTTGGGGTTACTTATTATAACAGTAGGAACAGCCCAACCATGTTCAACGCACAGGAAGACTCACTTCCCACACCCATCTGGATGTGTTCACCACCAGTGGGATTCTATTTTGGATGTTTCTTCATCTCTGAACAGTTCCATTTTGTTCCTTTCTTTTCCGGGTGAGGCGGGGAGGGGTCCAATATTTGTTCCATCCTTTTCTAGCATTAGGATAAACAGGCATTTCTCTCTCCTCATAGTTCAGTGTCAGCCAGCCCCTGGCAGTATTGCATTCTTGCCTTGAGCTGTTTCCTTATTTTAATTTTCTGATGTTTAGGGCATGGAGGCACTGTTGGCCCCAGAAACCATCAATAGTCAAAGTAGTCAAATAGTCAAAAATAGTGCGGCCGTTGTGAGTTGCTCCACCATGGCTGCAGTAGGGGTTTTTGTTTGTTTGTTTGTTTTTGCTACTCTTATTTTGAAACCCTATGCCACTGTACCAAAACTAAAAGTTTATACAAAATCCTTGAATTCTACTGAACATTACAATGAATGATAACAAGTGAAGTCTTTATTCAGGTGTGAAGGTATAAGCCTGCAGTTCCTCCACTTGGGAGACTGGGGCTCAGGAAGATAAAGTGTCCAGAATTTGAGGTCAGATGGGATTACATAGCCAGACCCTCTCTCAAACAACAACAACAACAACACACATACATACACACATGTGCACCAGGAGTGTGCCATAGCAGTGAATTAAACATCAAGGGACACAAGCAATAGGGAACTTCTCTGAATTATATCTGGGTGTGACTAACTTTGGGAATTTGTTCTAATCCATGTTGCTTAAGGTCAATTTTACACATCAAATAAAATTGAAAAGGCTGTTCCCCATTAATAATTAAGGAAGTACAAATGAAAAAGACAATGAGATCCTTATTCACATTCACTAAGATGTTCTTGTTCTTATAAAAAAATCTTGGCAAAGATACGTGGACACTTCTGTGCACTACTTCAAGAACTGTAAAATGGTGTTTTCTGTGGGAAACAGTATGGTGGCACCTCAGAAAATCAAGACATTGAACTACTATATTATCAGGCTGTCCACTTATGGAGGCATACACTATAAGGACTTAAAACGGGAACACTAAAAGCTCTGCACCACATTTATAGTAACTTTACAATACTGAAAAATGAAAATAACAAGTTTGCATGGATAGGTGAATGGACAGATAGTGTAAAACTTTACATAAAATGGGATAGCATTCAGCCTTGAAAGGGTAAGAAACTCTGACATGCTGGAACATGGCTGAATCTGGACGGCATTCTATTAAAGAGAAGCCAGGCATAAAAGGAAAACATCATATATATAATATGATCCTGCATACATGACATTTCTAGGGAAATCAGGTTAGTAAAGATAGAGTGTAGAGGGAGAGTAGCCAGGGGCTGGGAGAAGGACAAAGGGGAATTCTTGATGAATGGCATGTAGTTTCAGTGGACAGAGGGAAACTTCGGGACATAGATGGTGACTGGCACCGCAATGGGAAACTACTCAACGTCACTGACTTGGATACTTACAAATGGCTGATCTCATATACATCTTCTTTACGATTTTAGTCAAATTAAGAACAACATAACATTATAAAAGTACAACTAGAAATGCCCAAAGAGTGTTTTAGCCTAAAATCTCCTTGTTTTATGGGGCCATAAGAGATTAAACACCTCTGAGTCATGAACACCACCAGTTAATACGACAGACTTAAAACTTTAAGCCCATGATCCTGAGGCTCACAGACCAGGGTTCTGTCCATGATCCCAGATTTACCTTCCTTCCTCCCTGAGCCACTTTTATTCCTAGCTTACTTTAAAGCCCCAGGATGCCCCTGGACTCTTGAGCCTGGGCAACCATAGCCTCTTTCTTGTGGCATGTGACATCTTTGACAAATAAACCCTAGGGGTGGGGCGGGGTGATGGCTAATCTTCCAACAACGATGAAAGAACGGTTTCTGGTTCTCAGTGTTGGGTTACTTAGAGCTGACCAGTATTCCCAGACGTGCGGATATAGTGTGACAGCTGGAAGAAGGCAGGTGCCTTGAGCCAACATGCCAACTTAGTGAAAGGACCAGATGTTGACTGATTGCCGGTGATCTCAACCTTCCCGTCCTGTTCAATCCTTGCTAATCCAGGTGTCCACACTTGTGCAAGATGTTTTGATGAGAGTGGCGATCGTAGCTTAAGACCCTGACATGAGACTCCTAGCATCTGAGCTCATCTCCATTGCCCTCCCCCCCACCTCTGCAATCCCCCTCTTACTTTGAGTGCAACAGTTATGGCATTAATTCACACTTGAGACTTCTGCCAAACATGCACATACTGGTATGTGATAACAGGCACATCCTGCGAGTATCTCTACTCAGCCAGTTTTCTGACGTAAAACCACCCGAGTCTAGGGGTCAGGCATCCTGTGTTATTTTACTTCTACTATCGCTAATCCAAACATCAGCCCTGAAAGGTTTATTTCATTTTGATGACTTGGAAACAAATAGACTTAAAATAGTTTTAAATCTAATTACTTTCCACTCGTAGGTGCTAATCCCTCACAGATCCTAATCATGGTTGGCTCTTCAAGGTTCCTGTCAGATTTCACATTTAGATCAACATTCAGAACCTCTGTCTGTCAATGCTGACACTTCTCATCACTTAAGGTGTCTCGGACTCATCCGAGCATCTTATTGCAGTGCAGGTTTTGATGCATTAGGCCTGAAATGGAGCCAGAGATTCTACATTTCTTTTGCTTTAATTTTTTTTTGTTCATTTTTTTTTATTTTATTTATTTGAGAGCGACAGACATAGAGAGAAAGACAGATAGAGGGAGAGAGAGAGAATGGGCGCGCCAGGGCTTCCAGCCACTGCAAACGAACTCCAGACGCGTGCGCCCCCTTGTGCATCTGGCTAACGTGGGACCTGGGGAACTGAGCCTCGAACCGGGGTCCTTAGGCTTCACAGGCAAGCGCTTAACCACTAAGCCATCTCTCCAGCCCTTTAATTTTTTTTTATGTGAGAGAGTGAAAGAGGGAAAGAGAAAGAGAGAGAGGGGGAATTGAAGCTGGGTCCTTTGGCTTTACAAGCAAGTACCTTAACTGCTAAGCCATTTCTCCAGCCTGAATTTCTGTATTTCTAAAAGTTTCCCAGAGTTTTTAATGCAGCCGATCCCCAGACCATACTTTGAGAAGCAAGCTTCAAGAACTGTGCCTCCCAGCACACATGGCTATTAAGTACTTTAACTAGCCTGAATTGCTTCAGGTAATGAGATGCACACTGGATTTTGAGGACTTTTTCTAAAAAAGAATAAAAAAATATAATTTTTATACTGGTTACATGCTGAAATCATATTTTGAATTTAAGGGCTTGAAAATGCATTGTTAAAAGAAACTTCACCACATCTATTTTTTACCTTTGTAATTTGACTATAAAAATTTAATTAGCATATATGGTTCATGATATAGTCCTATTGGGCAGTGCTGAAGAACCCACCTCATCTTCTCTACCCACTGACCATTCAGGACAAGTCCCTTGCATGGCTAAAGGTCACACTAAAACTTGCTGTTTATGTAGGGAACTCTATACTTACATTTCGTTCCTTGTTGCATAAGATGGCATCTTCCCCCCTCCTTGTATTTGAATCTGTAGAAAAGCATCTACCATCTAATATACTTTCACTGATGAAAACTGAAAACTTAGAGCCCTAAACCTCTGCTCTGTGTACCGAAAAGTGCTTAGCTCCGTGTATTTTAAATAAGAAAGTCTACATTCCATGCCAGTCAACCTCAATCCATCACTCACAATGTTTATAGATCATTTGACCTGCTGTCCTCTTTGCTAAGGAGATTCTCAATAGCTGTGATATAAAACTAATCAAAACACAATTAGGAAGGCAAACTAATATAAAAAAAGCCATCATCTAATGCATTCCAAAAAGATTTGGGGATTATCTGCACCAGTGGTTTCCTCCTTTAGAATAATTAAAAGTTGATTGAAAGAGAATTGCTTGAAAATACAGAAGGTGACTATGTCTGTTCGGTATCACTGTCATGACTAAAAGGAACTCAAAAAGGGTCTTGGCTAGAAAGTCGGGGATGCATCAAAAGTACAATGTCACACGGGACTTTTTACTCATTTTCAATGTGAGGTCCAAGGATTAGCTCCCTGTAAGATTAAATGAACCTCATGGTACATCTTCACATAGTTTTCACTCAATTCACTCACTCATTACCTTACTCACCGCATCATCTTTTTAGCCCTCATAGACTCAAACCTTCAAGAAGCGATTTTCTGGGTACCTGTGCTGTAAAATCCAGATGAGTGGTAACCGTACAATTCATAGCACAGCCCAGTGCAAGGGACAGTGTAATGTGCTCTCTTCAATGAACAGTCACTTCCACACTGTCCTTCCCCGTTAGTCTCTGCGCCCATTCTCGTGGTTTGCATCACTTTTCTAAGCAATCACTGTTGCATTAGTCTCATTATACAAATAACTTCAAAGATGTCTTAAAGCCACCTAGTCCCAAAGCTGTTTTGCAAACTTAAAATTATTTTCATGGTGCATTAGTTGTCTCTATATATTAAAAAAAAATTGTGCCTTGGGCTGGAGAGATGGCTCAGCAGTTAAGGTGCTTGTCTACAAAACCTAACAACCTGGGTTTCATTCCCCAGCACCCATGTAAAGCCAGATGCGTAAAGTGGTGCATGCATCTTGAGTTTGTTTGCAGTGGCTAGAGACCCTCATGTGCCCACTCTCTCTCTCTTTCTCTCTGTTTGCAAATAATAAATAAATATATAAATACAATATTTTAAAAAAAATGATCCCTGGTACTTGTATAATAAAGCAATGTCATTGGTGTGTCCTTTAAATTTTGACATATGTAGGTTGTGTGTGTGGAGTAGCTCAACTGTAGAGCATTTTCTTAACATATTTGAAGCCCTGTGCACATATACACACACACACACACACACAACACACACACACACACCCCAAATGAACTTTTTGCATGGTAACATTTAGAATTTTGCATTCACTTTATTCTGAAGACCTGCCTGGCCTCCTCCTGGAATAGCTCCCCTGTATACGCTCTTCCTTGTCCCCCCAAACTAGAGTTTGTGCCACCACAAGGAAAGGGCCTAGAATAGCCAAAGCCCTTGTGGTCACCACTCAGATCTGTCATTCACACGTCTTTGCTCATCTTCTCTTGCAGATGGGAAAGTCTACCTAACAATGATTATCTAGAGTCACTTTTTGTAATTTTTTTTCAAGGTAGGGTCTCACTGTAGCTCAGGCTAACCTGGAATTCATGTAGAACTCAGAACTAGATCCTCCTACTTCTGCCTATCCAGTGCTGAGCGCTGGGATGAAAGGCGTGCGCCACCACGCCAGCACGGATATTATTATTATTATTATTATTATTATTATTATTATTATTATTGTTTTGCTAAAGAAACTTTCTCCTTTGCAACCTCACCTTATTTGTCATGTAAAAGGGAGTGAGTGCTAACTGGGAAACTCATTTTCAATTGAAAAAAATCTGTTTATGTGCCTGTTACATGCCTGTATCAGTGGCTCTTGATGATGGGATCATCTTGCCCTCACTAGAATTTAAGTTCTTAGGGGAAGAAGCCTTGTCTTCTTCAGGCTTGTATTCCATTCCAGACAGTGTGGTCAATAAAGTTTTCTAAGTTGAAATACCTACATCTGCATATGCTAGGCATGATACAGAGAAGCATTTTTATTTCTCTCTTTTCATCACTGCCATCATAACAAATTTAACACACCCTATTTTCTGAGGAAAAATAATCTATTTGCTATCCCAATGTAATCATATCCTCAGAGAAAAATGATTCTGCTCATTTTTCAAGAGCCACACATGGCAGTGCATTTGCGAATTTCCTGCAGCCAGGTTCCACACATGACAATCATTAATCTAGTGATGACATTGGAACAGGACAAAATTAATTTCTTGCCATGAGCTATATAGAGATTATAAAAAAATAACATCAAAATCTATTATTTGGACAGCTTTATGCTCTGATTCACTTCAAAGACTAATGCAATAGTGATGTTCAGTCATTAATTAAGGTTCTTTTAGTATGCATTTTATGTTAATCATGCATTTTATATTCATATTATGCATCTATATTGGGCTATCTGCCCATAAGAAGGGTATTGGTAAGTACAGCAGTTTGCTATATTTCCTGAAAATTGATTTTTCTTTATTATTTATTTGAGGGAGAGAGAGAATGGGCATGCCAGGGCCTCCAGCCACTGAAAACTAACTCCAGACACATGTGCCACCTTGTACATCTGGCTTACATGGGTCCTGGGTAATGAACCTAGGTCCATAGGCTTCACAGCCAAGCACCTTAACAGCTAAAACTTTTCTCCAGCCCTTTTAAAAAGGTTTTTATTTTATTTTATTAATTTGAGAGAAAGAGGCAGAGAGAGAGAAAGAGAAAGGTTTTTTGCCACATGGGTTTGAGTCTTAGGAAGCTAAAACTGAGCTTTTCAATAATTTAAGCAAAACCAAAACATTTTGATTACGAAGCAAGAAAACCATGCTGGGAATGCCTGTAATCCCCGCACTTAGTCAGCAGCAGGAGGATCTTAAGTTCAAGGCTTCCCCAGGCTACTATGTGACCCTATCTCCAAAAACAAATACAACAAAAGCCAAAGCTAAAGGGTTCCTTGCTTTTCATTACCTTCAAGGTTAATAGACTTAGAAATTTCCCTCAAAAGGAAATTTTTTAGTTGTTTATGCTATTGTGCAGCTGTTTTCTCTGATTTGCAGCACTCCCTCTGGGAGGGAGAAGGGAGGCTTGTAAAATCCAGGAAGATGCTAAAATTTACAAGTCTCAGGAGACTCAGAAAGTTACAAGATTCTCAAAACAGTGAAAACATTCTGGGAAGAGACTCTGTAATGTAGCTATGTACAAGTTTGTAGGAACTCCAAGGATCCAGCTGTGATGAGTCACCATGTGGACTGAGGTGGACTTTCCTCCATGGTGCCTTTGCGTCGTCTGTGTTCCTGCCAGTCACTCTCGGCCCATGCTCTTAGAAGTAACCCTGACAAACTCACTGGTTCACCAAGCTGGACTTTGGTGGACTCCTGTGTTTGGTGATAGGGCCGCTCCCTATCATGTGTGAATATATATTTATTCCTGTTTCTCCCGGAAGAAAGTAAAACATACAACATATGCATATGAGTCAAATCATCTTGTATTACAAAATTAAAATTATTTTAAAGTTTGCATTGGGCTTCAAGATGTCACATTATAGTACATGTTTAGTTTATTTATATTAAAGTCATAAAGTGCCAAAATACTCCACAGTTTACATAGGAGCCAAAGTCTTTTGGGGCCTGAGTATAAGATGATCAGAGGGGGCATGTATTGCTTAGGTGGTTAGCAGTGGGTTAGAATCCTCGAACATCATGCTGTTGCCAGCCATCAATTGTTTAAAGGTGAATGGGAAACAACAGAAATCACAAGTCTAGATTACAACCCCAAGAATCCATCATTTGAAACTAGAATATTCTTTAGAAAAGTATTTTAATTTTATTTACAAGGAGATAGATAGATAGAGAGAGAGATAAATGCACCTGGGACTCCAACCATCAACCATTGCAAAGAACTCCAGATGCATGTGCCACTCTGTGCATCTAGCTTTATATGGATTCTGGGGAACCAAACCCAGGTTCTTAGGATTTTTAGTCAAGAACCCGTAACCACTGAGCCATCTCTCCTGCCCTAGGATTTTTTTTAAAGGTTGTATTCATTTATTTGCAACCAGAGAGAGAAACAGAGAAAGAGAGAGAGAGAGAGAGAATATGGGCACACCAGGGCCTCTAGCCACTGCAAACAAATTCCAGATGCACACACCATTTTCTGTATCTGGTTTTATGTGGGTTTGGGGGAATCAAACCCTGGTAATTATGCTTTCCAGGCACGTGCCTTAACCACTGAGCAATCTCTCCAGTCCTAGAATGTTCTTTTGAACATTTAAAAATCATTTTATTTTACGTGTATATTCATTTATCTGTGTCAGTTCTTTGGCGTATATACGTAGTGAATGATGGCTAAATGACATTATGATTTTTACCTTTAATTCTCTGGGGAACTTCCTTCCTCTTCCAGCATTACTTTTAAAACATGACATTGACCCATAACATCTTGCTTCTCCCACTTCCTGTATATATATTCTCCAGAGATGACAGTGAAATGAAATGAAATGCAGACATACAGATTGCCGTTGTGAGAGGACATTACCTTTTATCATTAGTGTAAGAGAATTTACATTTGTTGGTGCTGGTGAAAAGTACATTAAAGCCAGTTAGGAATTTGAAAAGAAAAGCAACTCCTGTCCAGTGAGACTTGAATATGTAGATCATCTAGGGAACACATCAACTGTAGCAGTCCACTAAATGACCTCCACAGAGTCTCTCTGGCATAATAGAGTGTGTTAGAGAAGGCTATTATGGGTTGAAAATAAAATGGATCGGTAGACTTAAATGGTTGTTTAAAAGAGGCAATTTCAATGACAAGAGCAGGGCTTGAGATCCTGTAAGTTTATTAAGCAAATTGTTGATACATAAAAAGTTACTACTCTCTCAACTATACCAAAGCCTTTCTAAAACCAGGGTGAAAAATCTCTAACTTAAGATAAATAAGATGTGCATACATAGATGAAGTCCATGTTAAATGAATGATGCATTTTGAACCCTAAAGAATCCCACACCAAGGTAGAAGTTATTGCAGAATAAATAAATCAGCAAATTGGAAAAGGCGTGTTGTACTAACATGGTGGACTTACTAGCAATGAAGAAATGGCCAGATTTTTCAATGCCAGTGATTCAGTCCCTAAGATAGTCCATGAATTCTTGCAGGGCAGCTTGCTGAATCAAGCAAGCCCAGCTTCTATACCTGAGATTCTAGAAGGTGTGCTGAAACTTGCCATCAGGGCTCAAGCCATTCCTTTATTCAAGTGCCATTTGCCATTATATTTGGAAGTGGGCTTGAAAGGAGACACTCTTCCAGATATTAACCACTGATGAAAATCTCAAAACTATCAGCAATTCATTGCACACCATGTGAATTGACAGGTTATTTGAGACTATAATCCATTAAGTTCATGTTGGAAACATGCATTAGTATAAAAAAACTGAAAATTGTAGTTGCTTTAGTCCTTTGGATAGTTGTTGATATTTTATCATGATTGTTGTTGTTGTTATTATTACTATTACTATTATTATTGCAAAATCCCCAAGTGAAAAGGATAAATCATCAAATTATATTTACATCTACAGTTGGTTTGCAGTGGCTACAGGTACACTCATTCTCTCTCTCTTCCCCCCTCTCTCCTTGGGAAACACACACACACACACACACACACACACACACACACACACACTATTAGTTACTGCTTTTCTAATGAGTTTCTACATTGTTGGTTGAGGGAAATGTCAGGACTCAACATTTAGTCAGCAAATTTACTAAAATGGTGAGTATAGCACTAAGCATTGGGAAAAAGATGTAAGTAGTTAAAATTCTATCTTTGTCCTTCAGAAGCTGAACATTGAGTTAGCCAGATATTCAATGATTATTCTTGATGACTATTGTTCAAGGATTTGAACTATGATATATCTTGCTGACAAAACAGTAAATGAGTAATACAATTGACTGTGTACATTACTTTAAACAATCACTGTATTGAATCATGTGAGTTTTGTCACCTCACTCCTACTAGTCAGAAATCCTAGTGTGGCCTTCGAGGAGCAAATCAGCAGTCTCAGCATGGCTGGACTTCTGCCTGCAGAAGTGAATGCTGTGACCTATTCAGGGCCTCCCCTGTTGAACTTAGGCCACCCTAGAACTACTCACCTAGCCAGGCGTGGTGGCACAGCTCCTTTGTTCGCAGCACTTGGGAAGCTGAGGTAGGAGGATTGCTGTGAGTTCAAGGCCACCCTGAAACTGTATAGTGAATTCCAGGTCTGCCAGGTCCACCTGGGTTAGAGTGGGCCCCTACCTCAAATTAAAAACAAACAAACAAACAAACAAACTAAGAACTACTGCACCTTAAGAAAAGTGTCTGGTTAGGTATTGGTAAATATTCCTAAGGAACACTCAATTTGAGGATACAGACAAGGTCAAATTCTGAATAAAGTCGGAATCTAAAAGTCTTTGACGAAAGAGCTCACGGCTGCGTTCTTAGGCTCTTCCTCAAATGAATGATTTTAGTTCCATCTAGGTACCTTTCTGCTCTTTACTCCCACCATCAACACTATATTTTCTAAGTAGGAGTGATGTGCCCATCACTCCTATTTGGACCAAAGTCCTTACGTGTAGAAACTGTGAGATAATATTATGTGGGAGAAGTGTTAGGGCCGTCATAGTTTCTTTTAGTACCTCTCATAAATTTTTTATTGGAAAGCAATTGATATTTCAGTCTTTTGCAACGTATGAGTAAAGACAGCTACAGAATACTTTGTTGATCCTTAAAATTAACCTATAACATATAAAACATAAAT
This sequence comes from Jaculus jaculus, assembly GCF_020740685.1. NCBI lineage: Eukaryota > Metazoa > Chordata > Mammalia > Rodentia > Dipodidae > Jaculus > Jaculus jaculus. Next base: position 15,701,338 of record NC_059108.1, read on the forward strand.
TGAAGAATGTTACTTGATATGTAAACATAGCTTCACAATAAATGCCCTGGCTCCTAAATTTTCATCCCTGAATATCTAGGCAGAAATGCTAAGTGTACAGCGCAGAGGCTGAGTGCTGTTCATCCTTGGACTGCTAAGTTATAAATTTACACTAAGGATATAAAGTCATCATTACTTTTTTTTTAAATTAATTGTCCTAAGTTTAAATTTCTTACCTTTGGAACCAAGTAAGTAACTTTGTAACCAAGTAAGAAAATACACCTGGTTTGCCATGATGATAGATATTTTCTGGGCACGACAGATTCAAGGAGAGCATTTCAGTTGTGGGAACTTCAATAAAAAAAAATGTCATCCAACAGTTACTTTTCTAACTATCCTTAGGAAGCAGTCCCATCCTTATCCTGCTTTCTTTGACTATGTCAAGTGTCCTGACACAAATAATGGTTCTTTGAAAGGCAGTAATTAAGAAGCATTCCATCCCAACCTTAAAACCTCTGCTTGCTCTGTGAACTCCCTCTATCCACACTCACAACCCTGGAGCCAGACCCTCATGCTGCAGCTCAGAGATTTCCCAACACCACCTCAAAACTCTCTTCTCTGCCTAAAACCAAATGAGCAGTTTGAAAATCTCAGTGATTTGTTTTTAAACTCTCATCATTTTTCTTATTTTATTGAGATGTCTCTGTTTTCATTAGCTACTTATAAACGCTGTACATCAATTTCGTTACTAAGAAATAGAAGCTTCATTCCTTGGGGGTTAGGTGAGGTGAATTGGCTCCATTCTCTTCATAAAGTTTTTAGAAGGCACCAAGGACATATAAGAGTAAATTGCCGTGCCTGCCAACTGTGAATATTGTCCACAAGAAGGCCTTTTACAGGGAGAATTTAGGTCAAAAGGAACAGAATCTAGAGACAATACACAGGGTTGGAGATGTAGCTTAGTAATAAAATACATGCCTAGCATGCTGAAGGACCTGGGTTTGAATCCCAAGCACCACAAAAACAGAAGTGAGACACAGAGACAGGACACAGAGATTGCTGAAAGCACTCTGTGTCACTCAATACTTCAGTGAAAGTGATCAATCACTCTTAAAATTTTTTTGTTGTTGTTTATTTATTTGAGAGCAACACAGAGAGAGAAAGTGAGAGAGAGAGAGAGAGAGAGAGAGAGAGAGAGAGAGAGAGAGAGAGAGAGAGAGAGGGAGAGGGAGAGAAAGGGTGTGCCAGGGCCTCCAGCCACTGCAAACGAACTCCAGACGCCTGTGCCCCCTTGTGCATCTGGCTAACATGGGTCCTGGGGAATCAAGCCTCAAACTGGGGTCCTTAGGCTTCACAGGCAAGCGCTTAACCATTAAGCCATCTCTTCAGCCTTCAATCATTCTTTTAAATCACCTGATTTTATCTGTTCTTCCATTTAATAGTAAGTGACCTGATGGGCCACTTAACCACTAAATACATTTTCCTAATGTACAAAATGAGGAGATGATGCTATTTTTTTTTGTTTTATTGAGGTAGGCTGACCTGGAATTCACTATGTAGTGTCAGGTTGACCTTGAACTCACAGCAATCCTCGTATCTTTGCCTCCCATGTGCTGTTATTAAAGGAATGTGCAACCATGCCTGGGTGCTATTTTATATATTTTTCAATATGTTTGTTTATTTATTTGACAGAAAAAGAAAGAGGGAGAGAGAGAGAATGGGTACACCAGGGCCTCCAGCCACTGCATACAAACTCCAGATGCATGTGCCCCCTTGTACATTTGGCTTACGTGGGCCCTGGAGAGTCAAACTGGGATCCTTTGGCTTTGCAGGCAAACACCTTAATGGCTAAGCCATCTTGCCAGCCCCTGGATGCTATTTTAAAAAGTAGATGAGCCTGGGCATGGTGGCCTATGCCTTTAATCCCAGCACTTGGGAGTCCCAGGTGGGAGGATCACCTTGAGTTCCAGGCCACCCTGAGATTACAGAGTGAATTCCAGGTCAGCCTGGGCTAGATGGAGACCCTACCTCACAAAACAAAAACAACCAACCAACCAACCAACCAAAAACAGATGAAGAGTCTGTCTCTCTCTCTTTCTGGCTTTCTCTGCTTGGAAATATATAAATAAGTAAAATATAAAGAGTAAAACAATAACAACAAAAAAAACAGGTGACAAAAACAAGGCTGTCGAAGCATCTGTGTCCCAGGGGATCAAAGGTACCCACACCCGTACTATTATCATTTTCCTCTTACAGCGTCCCTGGCTCAAGGGAAACTTGGGCTGACAAAATAAAAATGCCTATAGCCCCTTCCTTTTCTCAATAAAATGAAAATTCTATGAGTCGTGTCTTTGGGTGGGTGGTTGCCACATGAAGCTCAGATGGTGGGAGAGTTGAGGAGAGGATTGTTTTCCGAAGTGCGGTGCATGATCATTTGTTGTTGCATCACAAATAAGGAGAAGTGTTAAACTCAATTATCCATTCACCACCCTCCCCATGCATCTTTCACAGATTTTTTTTTCTAATGTGGCCAGTAGACCTTGATTTCTGTTGCTAGGAAACCTGGAAGGCCCTGTTCGTCCTCCTGGAAACAGTGCTTAGTACAGTTACTTTGACTAATTGTTTATTGGCTGTTTGGTTTGATGCCAACTCAAAAGCAGGTCACTTTCAAGCCGGTACAAGGGAAGAATGTCCTGGCAAAGACGCTGGTCTCAGGCTCTCTGTGCAAGAGCCACAGTGGTTCCTGAGGGTGGGAGGTAGGGAAGACCAAGGGCAAGAGTCGCCCCCTTCCAGCAGAGCAACTCCACTTTGGCATTGGTCTCCCTTTGAAGAAAATCTTTCATGGGGCCGGGAGGAAAGACAGTGGGCTGTTCAAAGCTTGAAAAGCCTTCACCTAAGTTGAATCTCTAGGAAATAATTGCTGAGTCAGGCAGGGCATACATGCAACCCTGAAGATGAAATAGGCTTCTAAGGTGAAATCTCTTTCCATTAGGCCAAGCATCCTGTTGCCCCTCCCTTACCTTGCCCAGTCTTCAGAGTGGGTTCTGGGACTCCAGTGCCTAGCTCCACCCAAGAGCCATGGAGCCCAGTGGCCCTGGGGAGTTTGAATGAAGGTTTGTGGCTCTGAGAGGTTGTTCCTTAAAATACTGATATCTAACTTAACCTCTAGCAGTCATTTTTTCCCCCTTCCAAGTCCTGTTTGAAGAGTATCTTTAATCACAAAGAATAATATAATTCACTTTCTTCTTGTGGACGTGAACATTTAGGGAAACTTCTTCCTAAAAAAATGGAAGGATTTAGCTAAGCAATACAAAGTGCTAATCTGAAAAATCCTCCTGCAAACAAAGAGAAAAAGAAAATTAAAGCATTTTTTCAAATGTCTGTTACAGCTCAGAAGATAAAAAGAGAAAACTGCAGAAAAAGTAAAGTACACTTGGATATGACCTGATGCTTCCATTATTTTGGGCACATGGGGGCCAAGTTTACTAAGCAGTACTTTTCAGTAAGAATTGAGTTAAGGACAGAAGTTGAGACACAAGCAGATGGAGGGCTGGGGCAGCATCAGTTCCTCTAAGGCCGGGGGCTCTCCAGGGTCTACCCATAACCAAAGGGAAAACCAATTGGGCTGATCCCCTAGCACAGAAGTTGGCAGGGAGGTAGTTCTCTTCAACAGAAGCACACAAAAGTTCTACTTTGAGAACTCACACATTAGTTTTATGGACATGCCCTAAATATCAAATCCTCTATGATGATCTCTTATTTTAAAGCTACTGATCCCAGTCAAGTGAGAAATCTGAAGGGTTGCCTTTTTGGATGCAAAACGAACTGTCTAAAATTCTCACTGGAGGGCTGCGGACAGAGCTCAGAGAGTAGAGTGCTTGCCTTGCAAGCCGATGACCTGAATTTGATCTACAGGCCTATGTTAAAGACAAACAGCACACGACGTGGGTGTGGTGAGACATGCTTGCCATTCTAGCCCTGGGGAAGTGGAAACAGGCAGATATCACCAGCCAGCCAACGTACCCTGCTTCATAAGTCCGTGACAGACCCTATTGCAGAAAATAGGCGTGATGTTCACGTTGTCTGCATGCACACAATTTTACAGGATTTCCATAGTTAAAATTTCACCGAAGCTGTTTTCTTTTGATCTCAGATACGCGTGTCCTGCTGCAGGTGGGCAAACATTGAGTTTCGAGGTCACCAAAGGAGAGATTTTGCCACCACGATATGCAAGGGACGAAGGTGGAAGGAATGTCAGTCGCTCACCTGGTCAGGGGGAACATCCTGCCCTGCAAACGTGCTGAGGAGGGGAGCAGTACTTAGGTAGCTCCTCCCAGTGGACCGTGCCCTAGGCCACCTGCAAGCGCTGCCTCGGTGCAGCAGCTCCCGGATGCTCACTGCACAGCCTGCCTGCTTCCCTCTGCTTGAGCCCAGAAAACAGAACGTCTCTGTTTGCCTTTCTCTTTTTATCGAAGCCAGCTGTTGCAGTCAGGCTTGCATTGCTGGTAGAAATCATCCAACCAAGAGCAGCTTGTGGGAGAAAAGAGGTTTATTTTGGCTTACAGGCTCAAGGGGGAAGCTCCACGATGGCAGGGGTAAACGATGGCACAAGCAGAGGATGGACATCACCCCTTGGCCCATATCAGATAGAGAACAGGAACAGGAGAGTGTGCCAAACACTGGCACGGGGAAACTGGCTGTAACCCCCATAAGCCCGCCCCTGACAATACACCACCTGCAGGAGGCAGTAATTCCCAAATTACCATCAGCTGGGAACCTAGCATTCAGAACACCTGAGTTTATGGGGGACACCTGAATCAAACCACCATGCCAGCCAAAATACTAAGCATGGTTGCTCTGACATTTCAGGGCTTTTCCACCTTTTTTTCAGTAAAATTTCCTTGTCTCAATCACTTCTTGTTGTCCATGTGCCTAAGTTTTCATGGTCATGAGACAAAGACATTGACAGTGCGAAGATCTGCAATGCTGTGTGACTTCACAGTCTGTGTTTTCAGAATTGTAGGAAGAAATAATCCACCAGAGAGAGAGTTAGAAGAAGACAAAGCAATTGTACATTTGGAATCTGTGGAACTCCACGTAATGCAACTGTGGTACGTGATGAAATGAAAATTGTTTGAAAGGACTTAAGATATTTTAATAAATCAATTTTCAAACTAGACTGATTAAAATAGATTTAAAGTAGCCAAATATGACTTGAAAATTTTACTTATTTATTTATTTGTGTGTGACTGTACATGTGTGTGTGTGTAGTGGTGTACCAGTGCCTCTAGCCACAGGTAATGAACACCAGATACTTGTGCCACTTCTTGCATCCAGCTTACATGGGAGGCCAGAACATTGAACCCACACCAGGCTTTGCAAGCAAGTGCCTTTAACCACTGAGCTATCTGCCCATCCTGCCCCAGTATAATTTTGAGAAATAATAGAAAGATTCACTAAGTTAAAATTTAAATTGGCAGATTAAATAAGCAAGTAAAAGCTGAAGACGGTATTTTGGAATGGAACACTGTAACTGAAGACTTTGTATTATGCAGAATGGACTACTGAGAAGAGGAATTTATTTATTTATTTATTTATTTATTTGAGAGCAACAGACACAGAGAGAAAGACAGAGGGAGAGAGAGAGAATGGGCACGCTAGGGCTTCCAGCCTCTGCAAACGAACTCCAGATGCGTGTGCCCCCTTGTGCATCTGGCTAACGTGGGACCTGGGGAACCGAACCTCGAACCGGGGTCCTTAGGCTTCACAGGCAAGCGCTTAACTGCTAAGCCATCTCTCCAGCCCAGAAGAGGAATTTTTAAGCAGCACTGAAGCTAGGACACAAATCAGCAAATGTGTCTAATAGAAATGTCAAAAAGAAATCCTAATTGTTCTGAGAGATGGGAAACAAAGAGAAAAAGGATTAAGATTTTTTGAAAATGCAGGAAACTTACAAATTCTTAAATACAGAATATGATTCATGCCTATTGTGATTAAAAGATATGTAAGTACACAGTGGTGAAGTTATAGAACACCAAAGTCAAAGACAAGATCTTAGAAAATGCCAAAAGGAAAAAGAAGAATCTTATTTTCAAATAACAGAGTTCCCTCCAATGTAGCAAGGCCAAGAAGAGCATAAGACTTCAGTAATGCTAAAATTAAGAACCTGAAAACTAGGCTGGAGAGATGGCTTAGCAGTTAAGGTGCTTGCTTGCTTGCGAAGCCTAAGGACCCAGGCTCAATTTTCCAGTTCCCACGTTAGCCAGATGCACATCGTAGCACATGCATTGGGAATTTGTTTGTAGTGGCTAGAGACCCTGGTGTGCCCATTATCTCTCTCTTTTTCTCCCTCTGTCCCTCTGTATCTAATAAATAAATAAATAAATAAAATGATAAAAATTTTTAAAAAGAATCTGAAAACCTAGAGTACTATTTCTAATAATATAACAATGTACAAATAAGCTAAAAATGCAGATATTTTTAAGGAAAAATAAAGAGGGAATTTTATTTATAATCCTTTGCTCAAGTCAATAGTACACTAACACTGTAGAGAAAAGAAAATTGAATCCGGAATGCAGAAGATATAAGAAAAAAGAGGGCTGGAGAGATGGCTTAGCGGTTAAGCGCTTGCCTGTGAAGCCTAAGGACCCCGGTTCGAGGCTCGGTTCCCCAGGTCCCACGTTAGCCAGATGCACAAGGGGGCGCACACGTCTGGAGTTCGTTAGCAGCGGCTGGAAGCCCTGGCGCGCCCATTCCATTCTCTCTCTCTCCCTCTATCTGTCTTTCTCTCTGTGTCTGTCACTCTCAAACAAATAAATAAAAAAAAAAAAAATTAAAAAAAAAGAAAAAAGATAAGGAAAAAGTTAGTAAGCAAAATGTTAGGGGACCACCTGTGTAAATTGATTGCACATTGACACAATGAGACAATATTGATGATAGTGACTGGTGTAAGTACAGTAAAACTAAATAAGAGATATGCCTGAGAAAATTTGCTGCAGTAACACACAAACATGGGAGTGAAAATTTGAAGATACAGACTATAAAGTTCCTTGCTGAGTGCGGTGGTAAGAACCTGTAATGTCAGTGCTTGGAAGACCAAATCAATGAAGTCTGAAGGCCAATCTAGGGCATATAACAAGACCCTTTCTCACAAAAACCAAAACCAACCAAACAAACAAACAAAAAAAGTGAGGTAAAAATTCTATCACTCTTAAGTTATTAAGAGGAAAGGCATCATTACAGGTAGAGGACCAGTACAAGGTGAGTAAAGGGATAGTTCTCTAGAAGCATAGAGGAGTTTAAAATTTCCAAGTCTCTATATACAGCTTCCTAGTATATAAAGCAAAAATGGACAGGATCCCAGGGAAATTGCTGGTATACAATCATGATGAAAGTTCTTACATAATTCATAGAGCAAGAAAGATCTGTGAGGATTGAGCAACATAATAAAGTGGATCTAAGAAAACAGAATTTGTATATATTATACTGAAACACAAATAGGATATTAATAACAGTTACTCAAATACTGAGTCATAAAGAAATGTAGCCCATACCAAAGAAATATATTTTGATTTCAATGTTATGAAATTAAAAAAAACAACTAAGGCCAAAATTAATGCAAAAATTTCACAAATACTTGGATGTTTAAAAAAAAATTCATAAATAAGAGGCTGGGGTGATAGCTCAATCTGTAAAATGTTTGCCACAAACTACGAAGGCTGGAGTTTGGATACCCGGCACCCACGTAAATGGCAAGTGGGCATGGTGGCTGACCTATGATTCCAACCCTCAGGAGAACTCCGGGCAAACTGGCTGGCTAGGTGAAACAAAATGGCAAGCACTAGGTTTCAGTGAGAGACCTTGTCTCGGTTTATGAAGTGGAGAGCAATGGTGGAAAGTACCTGACGTCAACATCTGGTCCCCAAACACCTGTGCACACACACGAACTCACACCTGGGCACACACATGTACCCACATACATATGAAAATGCATACACATATGCACACAAAAAAATCCATAAAAAATAAAAATAAATGCTAGACAAAAACGAGTCCTCCAAACACCCAGGTCCCATTTCATAACCTATGAATATGTTAGAGTATAGAGTAAAGGGGAATCAGGTTAGTAAGGAGAAGTAACGTTGCCAAGGGGCTGACTTGAGAAGGTTAACCAGTCTAGTCTATCCAGGTGAGCCCAAGTGAATCAGAGGCAGCATTAAGTCTACGAGAAAGGCATTCCCTTATGGTATAAGGCTGAAGTTTAAAAAATTTCCTAGAATATGGAACTAAAGATATTTATTTGACCTTCTCTAATAAATAAATAAAAATAAAATATAAATTAGTTATTTAAAACTAAGTCAAATTACAAGATACACCTAAAACAGATGAGTAATGTTAGATGAAATTAAAAATAAATTTCACTATATTAAATGTAAATTTGGGGCTGGAGAGATTACTTAGTGGTTAAGGTGCTTGCCTGTGAAGCCTAAGGGCCCAGGTTTGATTCCACAGGACCCACATAAGCCAGATGGACAAGGTGCTGCATGCTTCTGGGATTTCTTTGCAGTGGCCTGCGGCCCTAACATGTTCATTCTCTCTCTCTCTCTCCCTTCAAATCTCTCTATCATAAATAAATAAATAATTTTAAATGTAAATTCACATATATATATTCACACATACATATATATGTGACAACATAAAGTGACAGAAATCGAGAAGGAAAGTCACAGACTGCGGAACATCCCACAGTTACAAAGAATCTCTACAATAGCACAGCACAGTAGAAATGTGGGTCAAGTATAAGAACAGGCAGTTTAAAAGCAAGAACCGGGGCTGGAGAGATGGCTTAGCGGTTAAGCGCTTGCCTGTGAAGCCTAAGGACCCCGGTTCGAGGCTCAGTTCCCCAGGTCCCATGTTAGCCAGATGCACAAGGGGGCGTTTGCAGAGGCTGGAAGCCCTGGTGCACCCATTCTCTCTCTCTCCCTCTGTCTTTCTCTCTGTGTCTGTCGCTCTCAAATAAATAAATAAAAAAAAGCAAGAACCGTAATAGACAGTAGCTACTGAAAATATGCCCAGCTTCCTCAGCTGTCTGGGAGCTGAAACAGTGGGGGCATTTTGAAGTCACTGGGCCCGCAAGAAATAACCTGGTGACATTCATAGGAGGGTTACATGTGAAAATCGCCTCCTTGCAAAGTGTTCTTCTAGGATTGCCTTGGTCAAACGGACTCAGAAATTCTACTTTTAATTTGTGAAGGGTCTATCTCAGTACACACTAGGTGTGTGTTACAGGATAAATGTGGGAAGATGTTCATTTATCCTTTGTAACAAGAAGAATGGTGGAACAAAAACCATGTCTCTGAATAGGAGACTGGATTTATAAATAAAGTATTTCTATGTAAAGGAATAGTAAATAAAGAATGTGAAAGCTAGATTTACAATATTTTATTTGATAAATTCCCAAAAAAGCAATCAGATTATAAAAACTAAGTTGAAAAGGGTATTTGAAAGCTAATATTTATGTAAGATTAAAAACTAGGCATGAGGACTAGAGAGATAGCTTAGCAGTTAAGGTGCTTTCCTGCAAAGCCTAAGGATCCAGGTTTGATTCCCAAGTACTCACATAAACCAGGTGCATGTGTTGGGAGTTTGTTTACAGTTACTAGAGACCCTGGAGTTCCCATTCTCTCTATCTGCCTCTTTCTCTCTCTAATAAATAGGTAATGAATAAATAAATTAATTAAAATTTAAAAACATGCATGACTGTGGTATTTAGAATGGATGTTCCCCACTAGACTCAGTTTTATTAAAGCTTCTTGGATTTCCAGCTGCCTGGCTGTAAGAACTGTTGCTGTAGGCAGATCCTAGGGTCCAACCCTATGGTGTGGGGGCGAATCTGATTTCTAGCCGAAGGAATGCAGAGTGCTGGAGCTCTGCCTGGCTCCCTGGACTGTGTTTGCTTTCAGCGCTGCTGGTGGTAGTTCTGTCTGCTTGGTCCTGTGAAAGGGGGCCAGTTTCTTCCACCATCATGGAACTTCCTCTTGATCTGTAAGCTTCAAATAAATCCCCTTCCTTCCGTAACTGTGCCTGATTTGGAAGTTTATCCCAGCAACATGAAACTGTCTACTACAATCAGCATTTATACAAATATATATATTTGTAATATATATATAATATATATATAAATATATATATGACATATATATTTATATATAAATATATATATTTGTATAAATTTATACATGTAAAAAGTACCCCCCAAATAATACGTGTGAAGTGTTCATAGTAATTTAAAGAGGGTCCTTTTGAGAAGGACAGAAATGAAAGAGGAACTTACCACATTTTCAAATTTTTCTTCCCTTAATGCATTGGTTTGAATCAAATGCCCCCACGGACTTGTGTGCTTCAAATACTTTGTCCCTAGCTGGTGGCAAATTTGGGGGGTGATGACTTATTGAAGGATGTGTGTTGTGGAGGCAGGTTTAGGAGTGTTTTAGCCAGCTCCCCTTTGCTTGAGTTTGACTTAGTCTTCTACTGCTGTTTCCACTTGCCGTTGACGAGGGGGTGCTAACCAGCCTTCGCTCATGCCATGCTTTCTCCTGCCCTCATGAAGCTTCCCCTAGAGACTGTAAGCCAAAATAAAGACTTTCCTCCCATCAGCTGCTTTTGGTTGGGTGCTTTGTCCCAGCAATGAGATGGTCACTATAACATTTGGGTATAAAAGGCCCAAGAATTGTTTCCAAAAACAACACCTACACATCTTTAGGATGTCTATCATTTGTAACATGCTTGCTTTTCTCATTGTAAAAGTTAAATCTGGTCTAGGGAGTTGGATTAGCCATTAAGGCACGTGCCTGCAAAACACAATGACCTGGGTTTGATTCCCTAGTACCCATGTAAAACCCAGATGCACAAGGTGGTGCATGCATCTGGAGTTTATTTGTGGTGGCTAGAGGCCCTGACATGATTATTTTTTCTCTTTCTCTCTCTCTCTCTCTTCTTCCTAATAAACAAACAAATAAATATTAAAAAGTTAAACCACTTATTTTATTTTGGATATTTTATTATTGCATGTGTGTATATGGTATATGTGTGTGTGTGCTCACATGTGTGTGTGAATGTGTGTGTATGTGTGCTCATGTGTGTAGCATACATGTAGAAGCCAGAGGTTGATGTCAGTTATCTTTCTCAGTCATGTCCCATGTTATTATTTGACACAGCGTCTCTCCCTGAACTAGATCTCATTGAGACAGCTACACTGGGCTAGACAGAGATCCGCTGCCTGATTCCTCGGCAGTGGGAATACAGACACTGGCTACCACCCATAGGGGACCATATGGGACTTTGGGGGATCTGAACTCAGGTCCTCATGCTTGTGTGGCAAGCATTTTACTCACCGAGCAACCTTTCCAGCTCTGTTTTGGAATTTTAAAAGGAAATACAGTGATCCATTCCCACTCAGAGGCACGGCCCCATATGCACCTTTGTGAAATCTCTGAAGTCACTTGCACACCCCTGAGCCTGTGCCCAGTCCCTATTCGTTGCCATGGGACCAGATCATACCCAGACATAGATCAAAGGTGCTTCCCATTTCCCCTTCAACTTGAAGCTGTCTACCCAAAGGCCAGCCTGTGGCCCTGAGGAGGGCATCATTAAGAGCTCACACTACAGGGTCCTCTCTGGAGCTTTGGTGGTAGCTGAGAAAATGCAGGTGGTCTTTCTCTGCAGGTCACAATGGATGCAGGACCAAAGACAAACAGTTTGTCCATCCTGTACCAGTGCACAGAGCTCCAAGGGGAAGGTGACCAGCTGGACATTTTGCTCATGGTGACACAGGCTCCATCCTCCACCTCTCTTGGCAAACATGGAAGGAGTCATTTGGATTGACCCGTGACCAGTGTAAATAAAAGGACACTGTGATGGCAAATGAAAAAATATACATATATGTATTTGTGGAGGGATAGCAAGACTGGCAGGAAGTTCTAGATTTAAGAAAACCATGTTGTTTCAACTCTACCCACTAACCTTTTGGGGGTAAGCTTTCTTGAAACAGCAGCATCTCAGAATTCTTCACGGATTGGCTGCCTTTATGAGCAGGAGGGACGGCTCTGCTTCTAAATGTCACTGACATGGCTTTCATGCTCCTTGCGGGGTATCCATTTTCTACCACATAATCTTCCCATTGTGCAGAGGCCTGTTTGATTTGGCAGGGTGGCTGCTGGAGGCCTTCCATGGGCCTGTGCTCCTTACTCCACCAGGCTTGGACTCCAAGCTCTCCCCACCACCACCACCACCGCCCGAAGAAGCCAGATACAACACCGATTGTGAAACTCACTCGTGGCTGCCAGGAAAACATAAAGAAATTCCAACGAAGCAAAAAGGTGGACAAAATTCTTTCCAAGATTTGAACAAGAAAAGGTATTTTTAGCACCTTCGATTGACGGAAGTCGATTCTGCAGCTCCCTGGCAGACTTTCAAACCTCCTGTTCTTTGGACTACATTATTGAAACACACTATAAATATCCATGAGATGCTCTAATAACGGGTTCATGTTTGCAAGGCGACCACGGACTGAAGACCCTGTTGACTCTCGAAAGGCAGCAGTTCCGTTTCTGGCACCTAAACTTGAACGGGGACTATGCCGAGCGTGCCAGTGAAGGCCTCATTTTGACAGTGAGACAAGCAAGTCATTTATTCCCAAAGACTTTGAATCCATGCCCAGGGTAAAATGCAGTCCTTTATAAAACCCAACAGTCTTGAAAGAAAAACTTCTTAACTTAACTCGTGGTGTCTTTCCTGGTAGGGTGTAGAAAAACTTAGAAATGGAAGGACTAGAAAATATGAGCTTCCAGCATGGCTCCCTTCTTGGGTTCTAGCCATGATATTTTTCCAACCTGTCTTGTGTAAAGGTTTATATTGCTTACTGAAAATATCGTTCATTTGTGAAAAACCCAAACCTTGGAGAAAATACAAAGGGAATGAAGAGAAAACTGGACATACGAAGTCTCTGGAATAAAACTTTAAGAACCCATAGGCATCCATCAGTCAATAACTCCCTAGATCGGATTTACTGATAAAATGTTTACGAGGTCGTGTGCTAATGGGACAAACATGACTGGAGATATAGTCCTTTGGCTTAAAGGGTTTGAGGAGGGCAGACTAGATGTCAAGGGAACAGCGCTGATGTGATCGTGTCCAGCTATAGTGGTTCAGGTAAATGCCCCATCAAAGGGCTGAGGAGGAGACTAGCTCACCTGGGATAGGACCCTGCACTCTCTCCACTGACCTGGCATCTGATCTGTTGTCCTAAAGTCCCCACCAATCACAAAACACACCCCTTATTTCAGAAAAGGGAGAGAGAGCTAGACCGAGAGCGAGCGTATCTGGGCAGGTTTTGTTTGCCCCCTTGGGGGAGGCAATAGACTGGCTAGATCCCCCCACCGAGGGAGCCCTTTGGGAAAGTGAGACGTTTGAAGACTTCAGTTTGGGCAGGTTGGGGGGTGGGGAGAGGGCCCTGGGATCTTCATGCTTTTCACTGTCAATAGTGCCTCGTCTTTCAAGAGGGCCCTGCCAGGGTCTCTCCTCACCCAAGCGCTGTCCTGGTAAGAACCACAAACGTCTTCCCTCCTAAGGAAGCTGTCTTTCTTCTGGAAGAACAGTTACAGAGAAGCTAGGTACACATTCATGACATAAATGATGTCTTCCTAGGTGTGGTTTGGTCAGCCTGACTAGCCAGGCTAGGCGATCTAGAACTCAGGATGGAAAAAAGAAAGCAAGGACTGCTTCCTCTGAATCCGATTCCTTGCATCACCTCGGCCTTGCTGGAGAAAGAGCCTGTCCTTCAAGACTTCTCCATGAAACATCATCCTCCCCCTCCTCCCACTTTCTGCCTCTCTTTGGGAAATACACCCACTCGCACTGACCATCAGGAAGGCTCCTATACAGGGCTCAGGCCACATGTTTTGCTCTAGTTCTTTCTCACATGGCCCCTGGGAACTCTGAAAGTTTAGGAGGAATCAAACATCTGTTAATGTGTTGCAGAAAAATAACAGAGGAGCTTGGACTACCCAGCTTTCAAAAGACCCAGGAATGTCTTAACTTCATTAAACACCTTGTCACCAGCTCACATGAACCCATCCCTGAAAGATCTGTCTACAAAGAGCCACTGCTGATAAACTCCATACCAGCTCTTCTCCCAGTCCTTTCCCCTCCAGGTCTGAACAGCCTCTTCTGAGCCTAGAGTGACGGCTTAGCGGTTGAGGTGCTTGCCTGGGAAGCCTAAGGACCCAGGCCTGATTCCCTGGTGCCCACAGAAAAGCAGATGCACAAAGCAGCACATGCATCTGGAGATTTTTAGCAGTGGCTGGAGGCCTTGGCATGTCCATTCTCTCTCTCAAATAACTAAATAAATAAAATTTTAAAGAAAATAAAAAGGCCTCTTCTGAATGACTTCCGAGTTCAAGTTGAGTCAGAATGGCTTTTCTCTGTCTCTCAGAATCATCCTGAAATGAATGGGCTCTTACAGATGCCAGTGAATATTAGAGCTGGGTTTATGGACAATGATTAATGGAATTCCCCCTGTCGCCAAGCAGCAAATAGGAATTAAAAACGCACTAGGCCTGTGGATCTATGGACTCTACTTCTGTGGACTCAACCACCTGCAGTTTATGACTATTTGTAAAAAGAAGATCGCGCTGTGCTAAACATGTATAGACATTTTTGGGGGGTCATTATTCCTTCAGGAACACAGTTCACAACTACTCCCTGGTGTTTATGTTGCAGTGGGTCATGTGAGCAAGCTGGAGGTGATGAATTGTGGGGAAAGATGAGTGGAGGTTTTGTGAAAATACTTTGCCAATTTACACAAAGGACTTGGGCATCTCCAGATCTACAGAGAATCGTAGAACCAATTCTCCTCTGACACGAAATGTGTATTTTATATAGATAAAGTAGATGAGGCTGAAAGAGGTTGAGTGTAAGGGATAAAAGCTCAAGTCAGATCTGAAACTGGAGCCAGACAGGAAGTGTGGCAGACTCATGTCACATTAGGAGTATGGACAAAGAACTGTAGGCTTGGAAGGAGAGGGAGAGAGTGCTCCTACATGCGGAGGGCGGATATGTGGCCTGTTGGGAGCAGAAACAGGGTTCAGCTGTCAGGCAAGCCTCAGGGGAAGGGGTCTGCAAGAGACATGGTCTAGACCCAGTGCCCATGCACCAGAAGGGAGATCTTACATGAGCTCTTGTTAAAAGCCCAGTGACAGGGCTGGAGAGTTGGCTTAGCAGTTAAGGCATTTGCCTGCAAAGCCAAAGGCTCCCAGTTCAACTCTCCAGGGCCCATGTAAGCCAGATGCAAAAGGGGGCGCATGCATCTGGAGTTTGTTTGCAGTGGCTGGAGGCTCTGGCGTGCCCATTCTCTCCCTCTCTCTCTTTTGCTCTGTCTCTTTCTCTTTCTCTCTCTCAAATAAATTAGTGTTGCAGGGTCGTAGATGGTGCTGCTGCTGGGGAATCAAGGGTTAGAGGTCCTCACAGGCCAAGGTTGTGCGCCTACAGCCAGTCAGTGAACTCAGGGGGCTGCCAGGGAGTGAAAAATTCAGGTCTGACCCAGGCTGGGTAAATAGGCTGTAATCCCAGCACTCTGGAAAGCAGAGGCAGGAGGATTGTGTGTTCTAGGCTAGTGGGGTACTCAGTGAAACTGTTTAAAAAGATCAAGACAGCAACAAAGTCCCCCACAAAACAGTAATAACAGAAACAAGCAAACACCCTAACCACTGAGCCATCTCTCCTTCAGCCCCATCAACAGAGACAGACAAGCTTGGGGTGACTCTAGGCAGTCATGTTGGTTTAGCAGTAGCTTGGGGAAGGGATCATAAGAGGGATGGAAAAGAAGTCAGAAGACATCAAAAGGCAGTGGTGGTGGTGGGAGCAAAGTTCAAAGAAATATTTCTATTTCTGTCTGTGGATGCGCAGAAGGGAACTTAAAATGCACATAAACATACAACTCTCTTTCTCATTGTTAGAACCCTAGCTTTCACACATCTCCTTTTGTGGAAGCTAATTATAGATTTCTAAAAGCACAGCAGATTGATGCACCATTGCTCTCACTGGAATGCTGTGTGAGTGCCGGTGACTTCATTTTTTCCAGGTTAATTCCCTCAGCTCAGTTTACAAATCAAAGCTAGTGGGCTTCAAATGCTGCCTAAATGTAACATATCTATGGACACATTTCCCCTCTCTATTAAAAGTTGAAATTAGACTCTTTCATGTTTCCCAAGCTGTCTATGACTAAATCTACTCAAATAGTTCTCTGTAGATGTTCAGTCTCAAATCTCCGAAGGATGCTGATGTTATTGAGACAAATAAGGGGCTTTGAATTTTCAGCCAGCCAGGGGCTGAGCAGGTGTTTCCTGAGCACAGACACTGTACCCACACACCTCTATTTGGGGATACACCCTTCACTGAGAACATTTCCAAGTAGAAAGAGCTTATATATGGGGGCTAGAGGTAGAGAAAATTAATAAGTACATGGGAGAAAATAATGAATTTAGACATAATCAGGTCTTATAAACATTAGAGGGGCTGGGGAGTTTGTTCAGTGGTTAAAGGTGCTTGTTTGTAAAGCCTGATGCCCTAGGTTTGATCCTCTGGTACCCACGCAAAGCCAGATGCAGAGAGTGGCACATGCATCTGGGTTTTGTTTGTAGTGGCAGGAGGCCATGATGCACCATTCTCTCTCAAATAAATAAATCAATGAAAATATTTATTTAAAACAATTAGAGAGAGGCTGAACAATCTGAAGAGGTAATATTTGAGTTACATGCTGAAAAATGAAAAGTGAGAAAGCTCTAAGTAGATTTTTGGTAATGTACACCTTAAACTTTAGGAAATGTTTTGCCCATGAGCCTGGTACTCATTGTGTTGGAGGACAAGAGACAAGACCATGGTTCTAGAAGTGGTGAGTGGATAGTGACGGAGTAGCCGAAGGGGTCTCTTGTTAGGCAAGAGGAGATCGCAGGGCTTCAATCGCCCAGCTAGTAAGATTTCATCCTGAATAACTTTGGCAGCAGACAAGGGAGTACACAGATATGGCTGACTTTGTGGGGCTTGCTACACCTGGTAGGTACAAAATGACTTTTGAGGGGTGAAAGGAAAAGAGAGACATAAGCTAGGCAAGAAAGTACCCTGCCTTGGGCGACGATAGAGCATGGGTAGAGATGCTTTGTGAGGCAGACTCAGCAGAATTTGCGAGTGGATTTAAATGGGGTAATATGGACCAAGAGTAATCTACAAGAGGACTCTGCATTTTTGCTTGGAGCAACTTGGTGTATGGTGGTACCATCTTCAGAGACAGGGGAGGACTCAGCAGTATGGCTTACTTGGATGTAGGGATGTAGGGCAAGGGCTGGGAATATTGTGGGCAGGAATCAGTGAATTCCCGTTGGATCTTTGGTAGCAAGATATAAGAGGAGATGGTGAGGGATGAATTGGTAGTTGGTGACCACAGGGAAATTGGACAAGAGATGTGGATTTTAAAATAAGTAGCAAGTAACATGCTTGACTCTATGTGGCTGGCACTAATGGAAGAAGGGCATTCTCCGTTGTCAGAGAAAGGTCTCTGTTCTGAACACTGACTCCCACGAGGGGAGAGCTAAAGCAAAGCCAGGCTGCGCCTTCAGGCTGGATAGTGAGGTGAACACCCACTTGTTTTTGAGAAGAAAACTTGCCATGGGAACCACCTGGCATCATCTATGGACTACTAAATCTTTGCCATAAATGTGTTTTTAAAATATTTAAGCTTATGTGAGGTATGGTGCTGTGCAAATATACACTATTAGAGCTGCCATCATGACAAATATGCACTCTTCCATTAACACCACACTACACCCAAACAAATAGGCCTTTCAAAAGCATGGTCTGTGTATTCGTGAGTGGAAATAGCTATATGGGAAATGAATTACGGATGAGTTATAAGTATTACTCATACCAACTAATACTCACTGCCTATCTGTATTACTTTTAAGTATTTACTTTCTTGGAAACATTTTTTTGTTGTTGTTTTTTTGAGGTAGGGTCTCACTCTAGCTCAGGCTGACCTGGAATTCACTCTGTAGTCTCAGGGTGGCCTTAAACTCATGGTGATCCTCCTACCTCTGCCTCCCAAGTCCTGGGATTAAAGGCGTGTACCACCACTCCCAGCTTTGGAAACAATTTTTAATGTTGCCAATTCTTAAGTGAACCAATTTAATGTTAGCAACATAGTGCCGCCAGCATTAATGTGTTGGTTATTACTTATAATGTGTTGTATTATTTAACACTTGCTAACTTGGTAGAGGAAGTCACATTAAGCATATTAAAAACACATTTATTTTGCCAGGACTAGTTTTTATTTCAAAAGGCACTGCAAGGAAGGCAAGGAAAACAGACTGGGAGGGAGAAAGGAAGAGAATGAAGGAGAAAGAGGAAGGAAAGAAATGAGGGAGGGAAACCCTCCCAGCCGGCCTTACTCTAAGGTAGGAGGTTTTCATAATCATTCCTAAAAAGGTATTAGACAATAGAATAATAAAAATAGTCTGCTCTTTTCCCCATGTATTTACTGTTCTTGGGCTGCCAATCTCAAAAAAATCTATATTGGGAGACTTTTTTTTTTGGAAAATAGTCTATTTTATTTATCATCCATCTGTGAACTTGCCAAAGAGAAAGTGTTTTCAGCAATGGTGGGGGGAAGTGATGGGGAAAGTCTATTGGTAAGCCAGGTAGGCACTTCGCTATCTTTGGATTCTCTCAGCAAATATTATTGATGTTGAGCCAAACATGAGCCACACACTCTTAGGCACTAAAGACAATCCTGTGGAGAAAAGATATATAGGGCTGGAGAGGTGGCTTAGGGGTTAAAGCACTTGCCTGTGAAGCCAAAGGACCCAGGTTTGATACCCCAGTACTCATGTAAGATAGATGTATAAGGTGGCACATGAGTTTGGAGTTTGTTCGCAAACTAAACTTTGGTTGGAGGCCCTGGTGCACCAATTCTCTTTCCCTATCTTCCTGCCTTTTTTCTCTCTTTCAAATAAAAAAGGAAATAGATACAGTCTCTGATCTTAAGTTTATTTACATGTTTGTAACTAATCAAGTATTGACCTGGATATTAATAATAAGTAAAGTATGTAGTTATAGAAATATTTTCCATGATGATCTATACAAGGAAAATGTAAAAGGCATAGGAAATATATAACAAGAGGACCTCAGGTGAGTCTGAGAGAAAGCATAGGGTTGTAAATGTTTCCTGGAGATGTGGTGCTCACTTGAGAACTGAAGATACGATATGCCAGGCAGAGGAGCACTGGGGAAGGAGTGAGTTGGGAGCCTTGAGGAACGGCGGGTCGAGATGTGGAGACAGCCACATCCATCAATATGCTATCAACATGCTAGGGCTGGAGAGATGGCCTAGTGGTAAGGCACTTGCCTACAAAGCCTGAGGATCCAGGTTCAATTCTCCAGTACCCACGTAAAGGCAGATGCACAAGGTGGCACATGAGTCTAGAGTTAGTTTGCAGTGGCTGGAGGCCCTGGTTGCACCCAGTCTCTCTCCCTATCTCCTTGCAAAAAAAATGCAAATACATTTTAGAAAAATAATACTGCTATCCGCCCATCATAGTTGGCACTGCTAGCTTGGTTCAAAATGGACCAAAAGTGCTGAGTCCTTTTATTCCTAACTTACCCTACACTGTTTAGGTTTTTGCTTTCGTTTGCCTTTCCTTTGTAACGCGTATTGCCTGGGATTAAATCCAAGTTCGATCACTTAGTTGTGAGAACATGGACTTGTTATAGGGATTAAAATTAAATGATACCATTGAGGACATTGCTCCGCGCAAGTTAGGGTTGGCTGTTTTCTCCTTGCGCGGGAGCAGTTGCCCCAAGCTCGGTGCTTATGAACTGCATGGCTGAGAGGTGCTATCAGCAAACGCTTCATTGATGAAGAGGCATTTGGCTTAACATTGAATTGACAGACTTTCAAAAAGTGAGTGATACAGGAAGTTGAGGAGTTAACAGCAGTGTGCAGCGCCATTACAGTAAGGGTGAAGTTGGAGGAACAGGACCGCATGATCTGGAAACATGCCATTCAGGTTACGCTGCAGGATAAATGGAGAGTTGAATTACAAGTGAAACTTGAAGGTATTTTTGGAACCAGATTATTTTGGACCTGATTGACAAACTAAAGGGGATCACTTAAGATCTTTGAATAGAAAAAGGGACTTGATTTAGATGAGGTAAGGGCATAGAATGTCAAGGTAAGGAATAGAGGCATTAGTATATTCAAGATAGTTTAGCTGGTCGTGATTTGCAGCGTGGGCAGTAGGACAAAACAAATGGCAGGAGCTTCTAAACCAAAAGCTGATGTCATCTAGTACCTGGACGTGTGAGTGATAAGGATAGTGGATAAATATAAGGAGCCTGGCTGGAATCTTAACATCAAGAGGAGCATGACAAGCATTGCTGATTCCAGGGTGTCCCCTGCCTCCTCCTAAAAAAGGGGGGGGGCAAAGAGGATTCAGTTTCAGAAAACATAAAGAAATGTGAAATTTGGGGAAGAAATATCCAAAAGGTGATGAAATAAAAAAACAAACAAACAAACTAGAATTTGGTTGACAGATCTGGGTTATCTAAAAGTGAATGTGGCAATCATCCACATGGGAATAATAGCAGAACTGTGGAAACCCCAGAGCTCAGAGCCTTGGGGCCATAAATGTTCACAGGACAAGAGGTAGGAGATGGGCAATCAGGATAGGAAGTGATCTGGGATTTAAGAGACTACCAAGAAATTGCAATATTAGGAAAATCATATGAATTTTAGAAGTGTAGTGGTACAATGGTGATGCTGTTGTTTCAAGATCAAATATAAAAAAATGCTAAGAACAGTCAGAGCAGTTTTTCAGAGCCAGGAAGTAAAGGTAATTGAACATAAAAGCATAGTAGCTTCCAAGAGAAAAGAATCAGTGGGAGCCAGAATATAAGCTTTAGAAGTCAACACACACACACACTCCTTGAAAAGAAAGATAAACCCAAAACATGCTTGCCTCCAAAGAGGACAGCTTCGTGTCGAAGAGACAAGGATGACGGTAAGGCTCAGTCTCATCCTGACAGTACAGAACAGCTCTGTCACTCTCAAAGACAGCCCAGGTTCCTAAGACCAAGTAATTTATAAAGAAAAAGGACTTTCATTTCTCACAAATTTTGGAGGCTTGGAAGTCTAATAGCATAGCACCAGTATCTAACAAGAGTCTTCTTGCTACATCTTCACATGACAGGACACCACCTCATAGAGGCAAGTCACTAGCTGCTACCTTAAGTCTCCTTTATATTCCAGCTAATGCCATCCCAAGGGCCCCGCGTTCACGACTTTGTTTAGTCCTATGTAGCTCCCAAAGATCCCACCTGCATGTAGCATTAACTTATAGATTTTTGGATTATGTTTCTAACACATGAAATTTATTGGGTGGGGGAGGGAGCACACATTCAAATCCCAGCATGCTGCATACCAAAAACAACAGTGACACAGATTTATCTGTTTATCCCACTTTTTCATAAGGTCAGAAGGCTAGGAAGGTTCAACCGTGTTCTCTTTTTAGGAGTCTGTGGTGGTTTGATTCAGGTGTCCCCCATAAATTATGGGTTGTGAATGCTTATGCCCCCAACTGGCAGCAATTTGGGAATTGGAGCCTCTTAGAGGCGGAGTATTGTTGGGGGCAGACTTATGGTTGTTATAGCTAACTTCCCTTTGCCAGTGTTTGGCACACTCTCCTGTGGCTGTTGTCCACCTGATGTTGGCCAGGATGTGATGTCCACCCTCTGCTCATGTCATCATTTTCCCTTGTCATCACGGAGCTTCCCTTCGAGTCTGTAAACCAAAATAAACCCTTTTCTTCCACAAGATGCTCTTGGTCTGGTGTTTTCTGCCATGTGGTGGTTTGACTATAAATGGCCCTAGAGACTCAGATATTTTAAATATATTTTTTTATTTGTTTATTTACAAGCAGAGAAAGAGAGAAAGAGAGAGAGAAAGAGAGAGAGAGAGGTGAGACAAATAGATAGATTGGACATGCCATGGCCTCTAGCTGCCCCTTTGTGTATGTGTCTGCATGTGGGTACTGGGAACTAGAGCTCTGAGTCATTAAGCTTTGCAAGCAGGTGACTTAACCACTGAGAAATCCCTCCAGCCCACCTGAGGTTTTTTTTTTTTGTTGTTGTTGTTGTTTTTGTTTTTTCAGTTTTTTGAGGTAGGGTCTCATTCTGCCCCATGCTGACCTGGAATTAACTATGTAGTCTCAGGGTGGCTTCGAACTCACGGCGATCCTCCTACCTCTGCCTCTGGAGCACTGGGATTAAAGGCGTGCGCCACCACGCCCAGCTCCCACCTGAGGTATTTTTGTCTAAACTTCCTACTTAGTCTCTGGCAGGCAGAATACTGTTGGAGGAGGTATGTCACTGGGGGCAGATTTTAAGTCCCGCCTTAAGGTCTATGTAGAAAGGCAGCTTGAGCTCTGCTGTTCACTTTGGGGGGCCTTTGTTTTCTCTGTGCTACAGATACATGAGGTGAGCCAGCTTCCTCTGCCATGACGAAGCTCCCCCTGGAATCTGGAAGCCTGAAATAGATCCTTTCCTCCTATAAGCTGCTGCTGGTCCGGTGTTTGTTCCAGCAGCAAGAGGGTTAACTACAACACCCCACTGGGATGAATTCAAATCTGGAGGCTCTGGAAACGTCTGCTTCTAAGTTTATTCTGGTTATTGGACAAAATCAGTTTCTTACTGCCACAGGACTGAAATCCACATTTCCTTCTGGCTGCTGGAGGCCACCCTTCGATCCTTGTATGTGGTCACTTCATCTTCAAAAGAAGAATGCCAACAAACTTTTCTTGCATTTCTCATCACTTTGACTTCCTTTTCTACTACCAACCTGAGCTCTCTGCTTTGAAATGGCTCAGGTAACCAGGTACAGCTCACACATATAATGTCACTTTCTCTACACAACCAGTTAACCACCTTACTTAATTTATCTGCAAAATCCCTTTGTCAGGTTACCCGGCACGGTCATAATAGGAACATCAGAGGCTGGTGACCATGGAGAATCATCTTACGACACGGCCTACAACCTTTCGAGTACGTACTGAAGACCGAGTGCTGTGTTAGGTTATGGGTTTTACTTGAAAACAGCCATATGAAATACCAGCTTTCATCTGAGAGGCAGATAAGGCTATTATTATGGTTTGAGTCTAAAATGTCCCCAAACAGATTCATGTTTTCAATGCTTGTTCCCCAGCTGGCAGCACTATTATCAAGAATTGTGCAAGCGATGGGAACTGGGCTATGGGTAGGATTAAGTTTGGACTTCACAATAGAGGATGAAGACAGTTTCTTGGGCCCAGGGTCTTAGTTAACACCAGAATAGACTGGTGTGATCCAAAAAGGGGGAGGGAAGCTTTGGATCAGGAGTCTCACAGACAATTTCTCAGATCCAAGACTCTGTTATAATGGGGGAGAAGGGGAAGATGACAGGAAGGGAGAGAGAGGGATAAAGAAGGAAAAGAGAACTGGGCGTGGTGGTGCATGCCTTTAATCCCAGCACTTGGGAGGCAGAGGTAGGAGGATCACCGTGAGTTTGAGGCCACCCTGAGACTCCATAGTGAATTCCAGGTCAGCCTGGGCTAGAGTGAGACCCTATCTCGAAAAACCAAAAAAAAAAAAAAAAGAAGAAGAAGAAGGAAAAGAGGGGAGGAAGGGGGAGATATACACTCGCACAGTAGTACAGCCAAAAAGAGCAGAAGAAGGATCAGAAGGAGTTTTTCTTTTTAATTTTTTTGGTTTATTTTTATTTATTTATTTGAGAGCGACAGACACAGAAAGAGGCAGAGAGAGAGAGAGAATGGGCGCGCCAGGGCCTCCAGCCACTGCAGATGAATTCCAGATGCGTACGCCCCCTTGTGCATCTGGCTAACGTGGATCCTGGGAAATCGAGCCTCAAACCGGGGTCCTTAGGCTTCACAGGCAAGCCCTTAGCCGCTAAACCATCTCTCCAGCCCAGGAGGAGGGTTTTATGGAGAGAGGAGAGAAACTTTCCATCAGAGGAAGGGCTTTGGTTGGTGTGCAGAGGTAGGAGCTTGGAGAGGGGAGGTGGTTCTTCCTAGACCAGAGGTATCCTTAATTATCATACCAGGAAGTAGTCTCAGGCCTAGCAAGTCTAAATAAGAGAGAGAGAGAGAGATCTATGGGACTCTTAACTGGTGGTTCTATTTTACCTGAGGGAAGACTGCCCTGAAATAGGTGTGTGTGAGTTGAGTTCTGAATAATATAAAGAAGCTTTCATAAAAAATAGAAGGATGCAATAGAAAAGTTTTTAAGTTATAAGCAAGCTAGGCATATAGAAAAGAGAAACAGGAAAAAGAAGAACCCGTGTGATTGGAATAAACATTGTAGTTGTTAAACAAATACTAGCATGCTCCAAAATTGCTTTTCATAAAAGCATTTAAATCCATTGACAGATGTTATATTTATTCAAATGCACCTCATTATTTAATATATTTCCTTAATAGTAAGCTAAATCATTCTTTAAAATCTGACCAAACAATATATATTTAGTGAGTATATAGTATGTACCAGTCACTATTATAGTACTATGAAGAACTGGATGAACAAAACAGAAAATGTAATGACTTAATGGGACAAGGCTTTCTACTGGCAGGCAGTATAAGAAAGCTGTTTTTTTTTTTTTTCCAGGTAGGGTCTCACTCTAGCCCAGGCTGACCTGGAATTCACTATGTAGTCTCAGGTGACCTCGAACTCATTGTGATCTTCCTACCTCTGCCTCCCTGAGTGCTGGGATTAAAGGCTTGCCTCACCATGCCCAGTATAATAAAAACATTTTAAACATTAGAACATATATTAGATTGTGAGAATTCCTAACAAAAATAATATTGAGGAAAGATATGTTGTTTCTTCTATGCACCCTTACCAATCCAGCTGTACATGCACTCATCCACATCTGCTGAGTTTCACATTAATGGCTTTCTTACTATGGGAGAGATACCGAGGAGAGAAATCAAGTAAACTCTGAGACATCTTCTTTGATAAGGATGGACAGAACAATCAGAAGCTTTGCTCCACTGCACAGCAGAGAAAATCCAGTCACGGAACAAACCCTGTGCTTGTCCCAGCTTTGGGTCAGAGGCATGTTCTGAGCTGCAGGGAGACGGAGCACAAGCGGTGCAGGGTGTTTGCTGAGCTGAGAAGGCTCATATCAGATTTCAAGACCGCTGGAGAATCTGGAACCCTTGGGGCAGGGTACTGGATGGGGCATGTAACTGTGACCTGGGGGGCGATTATGAAATCAAGCATATGTTTATTTTGCATGACACCATGACACAACGTTGTATCTGCAGAGTTCATGTTTGAGAACGACAAAATTGAGTTAGAAAAAAAAAGTCACATGTACAAAGAAAAATCTCATAATGTTTTAAAGCAAATTTACAATTTCGTGTTTCGTCCATACTCATGGCTCTCCTGAGTTGTGAGTGGACACTGGGTTTGGGCACCTCTGGAAGGACAGCAAGCGACCCCAGCATTGTCTTTGTCTTGTGGGTTCTGTGTTGAAAGATAGGTTGTTTACTAAGAGAGTAAGATTCCATGACAGAACATGTGGAAGGGAAAGAAAAAAAAAGGAGATATTAGAAGTTGCATGAAGTTTAAAGACAGACTTCTGGCAGTCATAATGGCAAACATCTCTAAGAACCTTGGACTTTGGGAGCACCAGGACCTCCAGCCACAGCAAACAAAGTCTAAACTTCCAGATGCAGGCATCACCCTGTGCACCAGGCTTTACATGGGTACTAGGGAATCAAACCTGGGTCCTTTGGCTCTTCCAGCATGCACCTTAACCACTAAGCCATCTCTCCAGCTCTCAGACACCATCTTAAAACAAAGATTACACTCAAAGTTTATGCCTTAGGATTAAAGGAGAGATGAACTAGACCAACCCCAACATAATACCAAACAAGCTTGATAGGATAAAGAAGATTCTAATTAATTTAATTGCTTGCCAGACACAATATAATTCCTTTTTCTTTGAGGCCAGACCAACAGATTGGTCTTTCTTGTGTGTGTGTGTGTGTGTGTGTGTGTGTGTGTATGAAAGAGAGAGAGAGAGAGAGAGAGGGAATTGGCATGCCAGGGCCTCCAGCTGCTGTAATCTAATTCCAGATGACTGCATCCTCTAGTGCACACATGCAATATTGTGCGCTTACCTCACCTTGTGTGTCTAGTTAACTGGGAATTGGAGAGTAGAACATGAGTCCTTAGGCTTGGCAGGCAAGTGCCTTAACCACTAAGCCATCTCTCCAGCCCAGTATAACATGTCTTAATGACTAAAATCATAAATCATAAAACAGACTCCTTATAGTGTCGTATTTACAACGTCAAGTGTATAACCAAATATTCTCCATGAAGAAAGGAAAGAAAATGAGACAGAAAGCCAAGAAAAAGATAGTCAAGACAAACCCAAAGATCACCTAAACACTAGGGTTAGGAAACTAGGATTTTTTTTTTAACAGATAATATAAACATATTTAAGAGCTTAATGTGGAACTAATGAGTCAACAGATGAGGGCTATCAGCTGGAAAATGAAAATTGTTGAAAATGGAACTTCTAGAACTGATAAGTGAGATCTTTGAAATGAAAAATCTGCTGGCTAGCAGGGCTTGAAAACAGTTTGTAGATTCTAAAACCAAGGATGGGTGCAGATGAGTCCATATGAATTGTGCAATCTGTAGCAGAGAGAAAAATGATAGAAATTCATGGACAGAACCTCAGTGCCCTTTGAAACTATCAAGCTTTCAGACATGTAATGGAATTCTAAAGGATAGGAGAGAGAGAGAATGGGGTAGAAAACACAGAGTCAAAAAGGGAAATGGAATAAACCTGGTGCAGCTTTTATCCTCATAGGTCCTTTCTCTATTTGCGTATCATTACACCACATCTAAAATACATATGCTAATACTTCATTACATTTTTCTGCTTACATCTAAAAGGTATCAACTGGGCATTTAATTTCCAACTGAAATACTTTTTTATTGTTGAATGACTGAAAGAGCACTTGTTATTTCATGAACAAGCATTATTTGAGTACCTCCTGCATGTGCAATATTGTGTTATAGATGGGGCAGTATTATTCCTCAAAAATGCAGGTGATTCATTTTTCTTCTGCTAGTTAGATAAACTGGTGCTATAACATACATTATGTTCTTTTTTTTTTTTTTTTTGAACTAAAAGCCAAAAAGTTGAGTTACTGTTTTACATAACTATGTTTATGGTCCAAAGGTAGAGAGACGACAGGGCACACTTCTCAATGTGAGTACTGCCCATTTGCCCACTGCTCTGGGCCTCAGTTTATACATGTGTGCTCTGTGTTCCCCAACCCCCAGGACTACATAAAGGGCCCTCAGCACTTTCTGAAGTTAAACAACAAGAGTGAAATGAGGGCTGGAGAGATGGTTAGTGGTTAAGCGCTTGCCTGTGAAGCCTAAGGACCCCGGTTCGAGGCTCGGTTCCCCAGGTCCCACGTTAGCCAGATGCACAAGGAGGCGCACGCGTCTGGAGTTCGTTTGCAGAGGCTGGAGGCCCTGGCGCGCCCATTCTCTCTCCGCCTCTATCTGTCTTTCTCTCTGTGTCTGTCACTCTCAAATAAATAAATAAATAAAAATTTTTAAAAAAATTTAAAAAAAAAGAGTGAAATGAATCTTAAGGACATTCAACAGAGTCTTAGCAGTATGGATCAAATCAGTCTACATTTATTTTGCTAAGTCCTAGGTTTCTTCTAAGACAGTGAAAAGGTAGTGAGTTTAAGTAATTACCTAGTTTTTTTTTTTTGTTTCTGTCTGCCTATCATCTATCTATCTATCTATCTATCTATCTATCTATCTATCTATCTATCTATCTATGTATTTATCTATTTATCTATCTATCTATCATGTATCTATCACCAATGTATAATCCATCTAATCTCACTTCCTATTTTGTATTGTAGAACTTGAACTAGTGATGCCTGGTCCTTCCTTTTTTTATTTTAGTCATTCGTTTATTCATTCATAACCATCCAGGTCACTTTTCCAACCCTCCCTTCTTCTATTCTCTGAAAACTAGGGACAGAGATAACTCAGTATGATGACAATAAGGATTGGATGAAATATTTCCAATAGTCAATATAAGTTTGCTAAGCAGTTATGATTATCATGGGAGATTTTTATAAGGAGGGCCTTCAGCAGATTTTTAGCCCCAATGAAATGAAACCTGTTCGGGCTGGATCCTGGTTCTAAACTGTGTCTAAATGGACAGTTATGCTTTTGACAAGCCTTGGGGTATGGGCTGAGACAGCAATCAACCTCTTCCCCAGGCCAGACTGTCTCCTTTCACAGGCCAGTAGGACTGTAAAGCAGACTTTGTGTCTTTGTGTCTATAAGTGCTGGTTCTACTTAACTTGTTTATTGATAAAGCAGCAATTATGGCAGCTCTGTTATAAATCAACAAACCTAGAACATATTTACTGGAAATTACTAGCAACTGTTACTTCAAGTGTTCTAGAACAGAGGTGTCTGTGTACATTTAAATTAATAACAAGTATGTGGAGGTTGCATTTGTTTTATTTAGAATTAGAAACAGTGCTGCCAGTTGGGAGGCATCTTTTAAAAAATATTCTAAAGCTGGGCATGGTGGCGCATGCCTTTAATCCCAGCACTTGGGAGGCAGAGGCAGGAGGACCACTGTGAGTTCGAGGCCACCCTGAGACTCCATAGTGAATTCCAGGTCAGCCTGGGCTAGAGTGAAACTCTCTCTTGAAAGAAATAACAAACAGACAAACAAAAAATCTAGGGCTGGAGATAAGTCTTAGTGGTTAAAAGTGCTTGCTTGCAAAGCCTAATGACTGAGGGTCTATTCCCAGTACCCATGTAAGGCTAGATGCAAAAAGCGGTGCATGTATCTGGAGTTCATTCACAATGGCAAGGGCTCTGGTGCACCTGATCTTTCTTTCTCTCCTGGCAAATAAATAAAAAAAAAATTTTTTTTAAAAAAAGGCTGGCGAAATGGCTCAGTAGTTTAGGCACTGGTTTTCAAAACCTAAAGGCCCAGGATCGATTCCCCAGTAAACCACAGAAAACCAGATGCACTGAGTGGCACATGCACCTGGGGTTTGCATTAACAGGAGGCCCTGCATGCTTCTTTTCTCTCCTTTGGTCTTCTCTCTCTCTCTCTCTTTCTGTTACTCTCTCTGCTTACAAATAAATAAATAAAAATATTAAAAATATTCTAGCTCATTTGTTAGGGGTGGAAACAAATTAATTTGTTCTCACATATTTGTATTAAAAATGGCTCATGATTGCTTTGGGGGGGCTTATTTTTATTAAAATCTAGAAACTAGTATATATGTGTCTAAGAATTCACCATGATCTTGAGGCCACCTCTCCTCTAAATTAATAAGTGATCCTCACGAGGGGCATGTCTGCCATAGCACAGCATTCTATAACATAATCACAAACTCTATAGGCTGACACCTTTAGGCGGGTGAGAATATACAGCAAGCAGAATAGAAATGCTGCTGAATTTAGAAATCATTTGTTGAACTCTCAAGAGCCAAGGAATTGCTAGGAAAAAAACAACAACTGATACTGTCTCATCACCTCATTTCTTGGCCTCATTCTATCAGAAGCACTATCTCGGGTTGTAAATCTTTAGTTTTCCTTCTAATGTAGCAACAATCTCGGAATGTTTGCAAAGTCTTTTAGATAAGTAATTCGAGACTACTGTCATCACATTTATGAATATAACGAAATAAAACGTATGTCAGAGGTCAGTTAAAGCTTGTTAGTGAAGCTGATTCAACTCACATTGCATGTTCCAGTGGTCCCTGTGCCCGCTGTTCTTGCTCAGATCATTTGTTTCTCATAGCTGCCCCATGGGCTAAATTTAAGTAGCTTGTTTCAAAGGCAGGGTGCCAGGGGAACAGAGAAATGAAGCGAGTTTCCCAGGGCAACCCAGCAAGGCAGCAGTTGTGCCAATTGCAGACTCCTGTCCCTTGGTCCCTGGCTCATTAGCGCCAGAATCCCAACTCCACTCTTTCCTTCGCATCTTTAAACATCTCTTTCGGCCAGCTTCCATGTTCCTTTCTTTCCTCCCTCCCACTTGTGTTGTTCTTTGGAAAGATTGTTTATAAAGATGTATTTTTTATTTATTTATGAGAAAGAGAGAGAGAGAGAATGCAAACCTCAGGGTCTCTAGCCACTGTAAACAAACTTCAGATACATGTGCCACCATGTGCGTTTGGCTTATGTGGGACCTGGAGAATCGAACCTGGATCCTTAGGCTTTGCAAGCAAGTGCCTTAACTGCTAAGCCACCTCTCCAGCCATGGAAAGATTTTTTTTTTTTCAGACTTAGGAGAAAGTTACTCTTCTCATACTTATCTAAAACTTGTCAGCTGCTGCCTTGGGTATGATTTCCCATCAGTGGGGCAGTGGCTGGGCCTTGGCCCCTGCGATTTTGTGACGCTGAGTTGCAGCGATGTGCTTGTGTCCCCAGGCCCCTGAGCCCTGTACCCGTTTTGACTTTACTCACTCACACTGCAGTCCTAGCCAAAGGGGACAACTAAATAAAATAAATGGCAAGAACTTTTGTAACGAACCAAGTATAGAATCCTTTCTTCCTCTTCATAGTCCTGACTATAAAGACACCTGCCAAAGTACAACTTGTCTTGTGCACATTGAGGTCTAGGGATCTCTCAATCCCACACCTTCATCTGTCTTCGCCTTCCCTTGGAACTTCATTGGCTGCAATATGGTAGATGAAAGAAACAAATTTCTTTCCTTAGACCTCTTTCATACTTATCTTACTGTTAAGGAGCTACTAGGGTAGAAAGATTTTGCTTTACTTAGGTGATAATTAGCTGCCATTACTATCCCTTTGAGATATGAATCTGATGTAAAAAAAAAAAAAAAGTCTTAGCCTTTATCAATTGAATTCCAAGTTCCTGTCATTGGTATGTGAATGGCAGAAATTATCTGTGTTCTTTGCAGCCCAGGGACTGTTCAATAGATTATACTGTTTATTCAGCTTGGAGCAAGACTGGCTTGATACTCTTTTTTTTTTTTAAAGATTTTGTTCATTTTTATGTATTTATTTGAGAACGATAGACAGAGAGAGAAAGAGGCAGAAAGAGAGAATGGGTGCACCAGGGCCTCCAGCCACTGCAAACTAAGTCCAGAGGCACGTGTCCCCCACCCCCTTCTGTATCTGGCTAACGTGGGTCCTGGGGAACCGAGCCTCAAACCAGTGTCCTTAGGCTTCACAGGCAAGCACTTAACCGCTAAGCCATCTTTCCAGCCCTGACTTGACACTATTTCTTACACAACTGATCCTTGCTTAACACAGATACCAGGAACTTGTAATATTATTTCTTGTTTTAGAGAGTATTTCCATATTTAAAAAATATTTATATATTTCACTTATTTGAGAGAGATAAAGAGAGCAAAAGGCAGATAGAGAAATAAAATGGGCATGCCAGGGCCTCCAGCCACTGCCAATGAACTCCAGAAGCATGCACCACCTTGTGCATCTGGCTTACCAGGTCCTGGGGGATCGAATCTGGGTTCTTTGGCTTTGCAGGCTAGTACCTGAACTGCTAAGCCATCCCTCCAGCCCCTAATATTATTTCTTTGTAAAAGCTTAGAAGCTTCCATCATTCATACAAAGCAATAAGTTTCATCATGACATGTCTGTACGTAGATGACACGCCCTTTGAGCTTGCTCTTTCCCCCACTGTCCCCTTGTACTCACTCTCCCTGTCTGCTGGTCTTCCTCATGTGTCTGCTCAAAGATTTTCCAGATGGCATGAAGACAAGGAATGTCCGGTGACAGCCTTCTATTTAAGACCATGCAATAAGTTCTCAAAATAGGTACTGTGCCAAATTATATGAAGTGTCCAAAAAAAACTTTAAGTAGATATTTACAGAACATAATTTGAACATTCTTGTCTAAAAGCATACAGAATTTCCTCTTGATATTTTTACATGATTAGGGTATTAGTAGAGTAATAGAGCTATGATTTCATTCTGTTGATGGTTGAGGGCGTGATACGACCTCATGTCATACTGTGGACTTCTATACCTCACTGCACAAAACAGGCAGATTCAGGTAGAAGCTTTGAGACAGGAAAAAAAAAAAAAAAAAGGCAGAATGTGGGAAGTAGCCTGCAATATTTATGTTATTCTAAACAATATCTATGATAATTCTGTTATATGTGGTTTATTTAAAATTTTTAAATTTTAGTGTAGAATAAAATGCTACAGACTTCTAATTTTTAAAATTCATTTCTCCAAATGTCTAAGAAAATATGACAATTTCACTTCTTTAAAATTCCACAATGAGAGATCAAATTGAAATACCTAATGTCTGGTGGATACATAAAAGTAATTGAGAGTAAAAATTAGAGGTATAATAGTGGAAAGAACAATGTTGTCATGGTAACACACTTTGGATAATTTTGAAATACAAAGAAAATCTTGCATCATAAACGATTAAATAGATCTAATTATGTAATAGTCACAACAAACGTTCCGGATCATAGTGTTGCTGAAGGAGACCAGTTGTTGTCATGACAATGGAATCATCACTTCAAATTTGTTAGGTTCATTTTGCAAATGGTGTAGAAACATTGGTGCAGGTGGATTGTGTACTGTCAATCTGGAGCTAACAGATTCAACTAACCCACTGTAGGCCATTTACTTATATCCAAATATGCATGAGTTGTTGAGGCTAGAAAAAGAAGGCATCAACTCTTCAGCTCTTGCAAGATCAGCTCCTGGAACAGTACCGTTGCTAGCCTTCTCTGGAAAATGCTCCTGGACATTCTACCTTAGTGAGGTCACTCATTACCAATATCTAGCACGAATTTGATTGGATATGTAATTTAAAATATTGTGAGTTTGTAGCATTCTGCTAGAATTATATAATTATATCTTTATATAAATTACAATGTAACCATGAATGACATTAGAAGTCATTAGTAGACTATCATCCATTCTATCATACTTATATTTCACCAACATATCTTCACATTAGGTATTTACATCTCTATTCAAAAAGAAATTTTGGTCCAAAGTAGAAGCTTTTTTGTCAAAGTGCTTACAAAGTGCTGAAACTTCAATGGGAGACAAAGGAGTGCATTCATAGGACAAGACATGATATCAGCAGTGTGATTACTAAATTTTGACATTTCTTTTCCCTGGTATTTATTTCATTTCCTAACTTTCTTATTTGAAGATCTTACTCTCATAGAAAAATGTATTTCAGGGCTAGAGAGATGGCTCAATGGTTAAGGCACTTGCTTGCCACACCTAAAGACCTGGGTTTAATTTCCCAGTACCCACTTAAAGCCAGAAGCACAAGGTGGCACATGTATCTCGAGTTTACTTGCAGTGGCCAGAGGCTCCAGCATGCCCATTCTCTCTGTATGCCTCTCCCTGCTCTCTCATAAATAAATAAAATACTTTTAAAAAGGAAAAAAAAAAAAGAAAAATTTCAGACAGAAATCAATCAGCCACCTTTTTTTTTTTTTTCTACTAGGAAGAAGCTTTATTGTTTTACTTGGAATGAATCACTATGTTAGGAACTATTCAATTTTTTTTTCAT
This sequence comes from Jaculus jaculus, assembly GCF_020740685.1. Taxonomy (NCBI): domain Eukaryota; kingdom Metazoa; phylum Chordata; class Mammalia; order Rodentia; family Dipodidae; genus Jaculus; species Jaculus jaculus. Next base: position 15,735,031 of record NC_059108.1, read on the forward strand.
TTCTATTAAAGAGGATATTAAAGCAATTTAATTTCTTTCAAAATCGTAGTGATCATTCATGGAACGGCACAATGATAATAAAACAATGACCTAAGACCTGAATAAACATAGCAAGCATTCTGGAGAATGTCAACTCTATCATTTCAAAAGGGCAAAATGTGATCAGACCAAGCTGCGGTTTTTCATTTTGTACAATGGATTTATCATGACATTCTGCAAACAATTCATCTAATTTCTATGAGGAAGTGTGTGTGGAATTGTAAATCACATTAATGATAAACAATGCCTGATAATGTCAGGTGTGCTAAGTGGCCATGCCACTCACTGAAGTAACCCCTTCTAAGTGCTTAGAAAGTCCCCGCCTTTTATTTCCCCCCTTTGTCATCCCAAATGCTGCTCACTGGCATTTATTGAACGCTTCCCTTTTCACATGATGCCCCCTTTGAATGGCACATAAATGGAAGTTTCAAATGCATGCTAATGCCTTATATCTGATTCTTGTACACAGAACCATAGATCATCCCCAGTGGCCTCATTCAAAAGAGGAACTACCATAAAGAAGCACTGGTGCCTCCCCCCAAGCACATATATCTACATAGCTCATGTATATCACCTGGTCATTATTCAGTTTAGTACATGTGAAATTGTGGGGGAAAATGTAGAAACATGCACATTGGCTGCTGGATACCATTCCTAGACTGGATCCGCAGCCTCTACCTGAATGCATTTGAACTCCATACAAATGATTGGCATAACCTTCCAAATGCAGTTACTACATTCAAGTCAGTTACTGTACTTTTAGAATAGTGTTTTTAACAACACAGATATTATTATATACTTTTCTTAGGTTGGTCCCTAGTTTTATTATAAAACATTTTTTTTGTGTGAAAGAAATTTATAGAATAGAAAATTTTGTCAAGGCATTGAAAATCACAGGGAGATAGTAAAATGGAGTTGAACCTTCCCAGCCTCACTTCTCACCCTAAGGCTGTGTTAAACAATCCTGTGGCCCTTCTGACCACTCTCTAGGAGCTTCTGTCTGAACTCTTTATTTAATTTTCAGAAGGACTTAGAGATGACAAAACCATGCTTGTTTGCATCTTTCAGTCACATAGATTCTTTACTAAACAATGCTCTTTTGTATGAGAGGAGAAGCCTATATTTGATTGTTCAATGATCATTTTTAATGGATTGAAAAGAATTTTTGTTAAAGTATGACCACCACATAAACATGGATTGTTTAAATAACCTCATTTCCCCCTTACCTGATATCAGAAGGGCTTCTAATGTATCTTATTCATGCTACAACCTGATTTCTACCCCTGAGCTAAACATTCTAAGCAGCAGCAATCCACAGCACCTGGACACTTGTGCCAAGGACATGTCAGAACTCCTTTAAAAGACAAATCACCCCATGAATTCTGGACTTACACAACACCAGTGACCTCACAGCTAATCTATGCCTGGCGGATCCAATCGCAGAAGTTATTCAGTAATTACCCAGAATATTTCTCAGTATTATCAATAGGTGTTTCCTAAACCTTTCAAGCCATTTCTAAACACACAGCCCCATTGTATCTTTGGGTAACCCATGGCTTTAAGAGATTCTGTTACAAAAATGTTCTGCTGTTGTTGTAGCTGTTTGAGAACTTGGGTTTGAACAGATTATCATGACACCATTATTTTGTGTTATCACAACCCTTCTCTCTATAGTTCTAGCTCTTCCCCCCCTCAATGGACCAGGAGAGGTAGAACAATTCCTCTAATTACTTGACTTAATAGCCTAACTTAATACTACTTTCCTTTACCTTGGAAGTACTTTTCTTATATTTCTCTTTCATGTGGTTGGATTACTCCACTCTCACAAAGAACAAGCACATTTCCTGGCTCCTAGAAGAGTGGAGCAGCTGCAGGCAGAGGGTGGAGTGAGGCGCTGAAACGGTGGACACGGTCTGCGTTGACTACAGACACTACCTGTCATTTCACCAGAATGCCCCAGCGCCTGCGCCTGGTGGGTGGATGGTGGCAGTGAAGGGCTAAGAAATACAGCTACGAGTCAGCTCACCGGAGGCAATACTACCCAAGGGGAACATTTGAAACACAGCTATTTTTTAAAATGTCTTTTTATTTGAGAACGAGAAAGAGAGAGAGAGAGAGAGAGAGAGAGAGAGAGAGAGAGAGAGAGAGAGAGAGAGGAATAGATAAGAGAGTGAGAGTGGTGTGCCAGGGCCTCTCACCACTGCAAACAAACTCCAGACACATGAGCCACCTTGTGCATCTTGGGTTCTGGGGATTGGAACCTGGGTCCTTAGGCTTTGCAGGCAAACACATTCACCACTGAGCCATCTCTCCAGCCCAGAAACACAGCTAGTTTCTAAAGTTTTTTTTTTCTTTTTAATTTTGTCACAAATAGTGGAACCAAACAAAAAGACTGTGGGTTGCTTAAGAATTGAGCCTCGTTCTTCTTTACCTGGCCTCAGGGAAACCTCTTAAGTGCTCACTTGGTAGACTTTCCACCCCATGTGCAAGAAATACAGTAGATAATTATGGTAGACAGAGGAGGCACTGGCCATGGAACCACACTGTGCAGGGATCGAATCCTGCCTCCTACCATAGGTTCTTCAATATCCTTGGTTCAGTCTACCTTTGTAAGAATTGAAAATTCAATGGCTACCTCACAGCATTAAGAAAAGGGATCTAGAAGCACGTCATACAGGTCACCAGTCCTGGGAGGAGCTCAGTGCCTGCAGCAGAGACGGTGAGAATGGCAGCAGTTGTTCGCATGTGCTTCCGTCTTACTCCTCCTGAGGACTCGGCCTCCTCCTGCTTGCCCAGGAAGAAGGGGCTTGGGATTTCAGAAACTTTTCTCACCACTTGTTGTTTTGTTGCAAGTGTAACTTTAAATTAAAAAATATGTATATAGTTTATCTTTTAGTTTTGGTCCTTAGCTGCAGGATTCTATTTGGAATAAGGAGCGCATAAAAAAATTCATCACCTGAACTTGAGCACATCAGAGAGTGAAACATAATGCTAATTCAAAGGGTGGCCAGGGCAGCAGGCATAAGCCTCCGTTCTGCAGGGAACTCGGCCACCCGAGGCACGACTCAGGAAGCTGAGTTTCTTAACCTTCTTTCTATTTCAAAGCCTGAATCACACCTAGAGGGAGAGTGTGGATTTTCTCAAAAGTCTATTTTCAAATACCAAGAAGAACAGGAGATAATTGCACCTGCTAGTTTATCCAGAAACTCTAATTAAAAAAAAAAAAAATCATGAGACTGAGGATAGAGCTCAGTGTCAGAGTCTGGGCTTAGTGAGCATAAGTAAGGCCTTGCGTTTGGTCCCCAGTTCTCCATATATAAAAAAATAGACATGACAACAGAATGCTACATGAATATGCCCATTGCAAAATTATTGGCTAAGCCATCAGGACCCCAGGGTCTTTACCCTGCTTGGCAGCTAGTGGTCACAGGGTGGGTCTCTGTTCTACAGCCCACTGCGTCAGTAAGCTGGCTCTTGTCACTTCTGAGAATCTTAACAGATTAGAATTGTGTATCTCCTGGAGTTGTGTTGCATATAATTTCCGTGGTGTTATCTTCCTTAAACTCAAGTTTTGGAGCCTTTTGAAAGGAGGAGTTAGTTGAGATTGTGAGCAACATGCAGCTCCTAAAAGCATAATACATGAATGGGTGTAGCCTCTCTTACCTCCAGCTGTCAGAGTGTTAATGTGACAGACATTATTTCATGTCATCCCCACAGCCCACCGCTCTGGTAGGTGGTGTCATCTGGGTGGTGAGGAAACGGAGCCACAGAAAGACATGAAATACCCCATCAAGACCTTTCTGAGGTAAAGCTGAAGTCTGGCCTGATGGGGAAAGAGTGACTCCCATGGCTTTGTTCTCAACTCTGTGTCATTCAACAAAGCAAGGTGACTTCAGAGAGAGGCAGAGGTCTCTGATTCCTATAATCAGACGCCAGGAAACAGATGCAGATTTCCGAGGGGGAAAGGAGTCAGTTTCCTGATCCACATATTCAATGTGGATTTTCTGACTCAGGTTAAAGTCCACAGCAGACTTTTTGTAGCGGGGAAAACAAGCAAGGTACGTGCGATGTGCAGCCTTTGGGAACATGCTATTTCCATTGTGCACCTGGGAAGATTTGAAATATAAACATGCTTTTCTTCCTTCTCTGTGCTCACTGGCGGCTCACTTCAGTCTCACCCATCTGCTCTGAGCCAGCCTGTGAGCTCACTTTAACCAGCCTAGCATTGTCTGCTGGGCAGCTTTAGCAGTAGTTTATTATTTTGCAGTTCATTTTTAAAATTAGAATAGCAAAGACCAAAGGACAGCTGCTAACCAACTCACACAGTTCATCAAATGAAAGCGTTAACCCCTACACTAACGCTGGTGATTTACTTCTGGGAAGTAATTGAAGACTATTACTTGCGTGATTCGAATTACATTGTTTTGTAAGTTTCACATGAAATCACAAAGGATGGACCAGGGCTTTGAATTTTGATTCCTGCAGAGTCATTTTTATTAGAAAATTCAAAAAAATATTCATAAAACATCAACTTATTGAACCCAATTTTCTAGGCATCTGGCGTAGTAATCTGATTCATTTCAATCACAGAGCTATCCTGGTTGTTACTTTACTATTTTTATTTGCAAAGTTGTTAACTTCCACTTTTAACCAAAGTTGTAGGTTGTTTTCATCCATTCATTTTAAATAACCCCAAGACATCTAATGGCTTCTCTCCTGATTTCCCTTGGCCATTTTTTAAATTCATTTAATAAGTTCTCTGGTTTGGATAAAATTGTATGACTTTGGGAGATTTTAGCCTGTTTTGATTTCTCCATTTGGAAACTCAGTAGGAGATAAATGGTTGCTTCTACAGGGCCCCTGTAACCATGAACTTGAAAATACTGCACATACAGGCATTTCTTTCGCAAACACTACTATAGTTTGCATAGGGATGCTCTGCATCAAAACCCATGTTGAAAGTTGATTGCCAATGTATAGGAATTTAAGTGCATTTAAGGGCTGGAGAGATTGCTTAGGGGTTAAGGTGCTTGCCACCAAAGCCAAGGGACCCAGGTTCAATTCCCCAGTACCCAGTAAAGCCAGATGCACAAGGTGGAGCATGCATCAGGAGATTGTTTGCAGTGGCTAGGAGGCCCCATGTGCCCATTCTATCTATCTGCCTTTGATTCCCTTCTCTCTCAAAATAAATAAGTAAATAAAATATTTTTAAAAGGCATTTAAGATGTAATTATTAGATCATAGAGACTCCACCCTGAATGAAGAGATTAATTAGCTCTATAGAGTACATATTAACTTTACTAACTTTGAGAGTAGGTTCTTGCCAGGTGTGCTGGCACACACCTTTAATCCCAGCACTTGGGAGGCAGAGGTAGGTGGATCACCATGAGTTCAAGACCACCCTGAAGACTACATAGTGAGTTCCAGGTCAGCTTGGGCTAGAGTGAGACCCAACCTTGAAAAACCAAAAGAGAGAGAGAAAGAGAGAGAGAGAGAGAGGGAGAGAGGGAGAGAGAGTAGGTTCTTTTCTTTTTTCTTTTTTTCTTTTTGAGGTAGGGTCTCACTCTAGCTCAGGCTGACCTGGAATTCACTATGGAGTCTCAGGGTGGACTCGAACTCATGGCAATCCTTCTACCTCTGTCTCCTGAGTGCTGGGATTAAAGGCGTGCGCCACCACGCCCGGCGAGAGCAGGCTCTTATAGAGAACATGCCCTCCCTCTGCTTTTTGCTACCCTTGTGTTTCTCCTGCACTCGCGCACTTCCCCACTGCTCCCCCTGTGATGTGGCTCAGCCTGGGGACCTCACAGGAGGCCAAGCAGATACACACGTGTGGCTCCTAGACGTTTCTGTCTTCAGAACTGTAAACCCAAATAAATCTTTACTCCTTTGTAAATTATTCAGTCTCCAGTGTTTTGATCATGGCAATAGAAAATGGACGAAAAAGTATAATTTGTTTATTATTTTATTACATAAAAATAAAAAAATATTTGAAATACTTAGGATAAGGAATTAATTTAGATTTGGAGAAATTCTATCAGGATGGCTTTTCTATCAAGCCTGATCATATTGTTGTTGCCATAGATACTGTATCAAAGTGTCTCCCTGTTATTTTACTCTCTTAAAAAAAAATCATCAAGGGTAGGGCAATAGGAATAATTTAACGACAAAATAGCTAATTGAATGAATAAATCTAAATTATCAAAAATACCAAAATGTATTATTCAGATAATATTTAACTTAAGTCAGTGCTTCTGAAGTGCTAAAACTGAGATGTAGACGTATTTCCACATTCACTGAATGGTAACAACACGGATAATAAGAGCACTGCCACACACAGTACTGACAGGACGTGGCACCAAGTCCCCATTGTGCCTCTGAAGACATTTTGTCTTTAGACAGTTGGGGAGGCCAGATGTTTCCCAAATATTCTGTGGAAAGGAACCACTTTCCTCACACTAAATTCAGAGTTTATGATAGCTCGAGGCTAAATTTGAACTGCCCCCAAATTTAGTCAGTTCTAAGGTATAGAGATTCAGTAGACATTTCAAAATATATTTTAAGTTAGCATACAAAGAAGTGGGTTTTGTTAAGGCGTTTGCATCCATATGTGTCATTATGACTTGTTCTATTTTCTCCCCTTCTCCCAAGCCTACCACTCCTGACCCACTCTTAAAGGTCTCTTTCCTTCCCTGCCTCAAGTGGACTCTCCATCTTTGCTTTCATATCACATGCATTCCATTTCTATTACCACCGGTCTTCTTTTCCTTCCTTTAAGTTTCTTTTTCCCCTTAGCAAACACTTTTGAACCAGACCTTTGGCTAGGATCTGGGGTTAAGGAAGTGAACAGAACTGAAAAGCCCCTCTCCCATCTTCATGATTTAAGGGGCAAAGAAAGAAGGAAGAAATAGAACAAATGAAATAAAGCCAGCTAATGGCAAGTGCTAGGACAGAGGATGAAGGATCAGAGGCTGGGAAGTAACCAGGATGTGGCCATGGTAAAATAGAGGGGCCAGAGGGGCCGCGCTGAAGTCTGAGCAGAGCATGGGCGGTGCTAAAACCAGCCAAAGACCGTGTTGTGTTGGGGAGAAGTGGCTCCAAGGCCTTGAGCAATGTGCTAGAGATGCTAGATGGAGGAGTATTCAAGAACAGATAGAGTCTTTGCTTTCATGAAGTTTACTACCCAAGGGGAGTGAAGTCCTGAAGGTTGGGAAAATAGACACGTTTAGCAGGTTTCTGTATTGCCACAAAGTTCTTCACTCAGGCACCATCCTGTCAGCAGAAAGAACGAGCCCTCCTCTCCCTGGGCAGGGGAACCACTTGGAGAAGACCTCTTAGAGGAATTTACCCAGGGCCACTCAGCTATGAGCAGCCAAGCCGAATCTCTCACATGAGTTTCCCAACTCCTTATCTGGTATTAACTGTTTGCTTTGCACAGTTCTATTGCCTGTAGGACAGAGAAAAAAAGAAAAAAAAAAAAAGAAAGAAAGAAAGAAAAGAAAGGTGTGGTGGTAAAAAATGTCTCCCATAGCCTCGTGTGTTTGTGATTAAGCTTCCTACTTAATCCCCAGCCGGCAGACCCTTGCTGAAGGAGGTGTCAATGGGGTCGGCCCTTGGGGACTATACAGTCCAGTTGGCTCCCCCTTACCTCTCCCCTGTTGCTGTCTCCCAGCTCATGTGGCAGATTGGACACTGTTTTTATGTTTTCCCCACTGTGAAACAAACCCTTTCCCCCATAAACTATCTCTGGTAGGGTGTCTTGTGTCAGCAGTGGGCAGACGATTGCTAGAAAAGAGAAGGAGGCTATGAGAGAATTCCCAGGAGAAAGCCTGGTAGAGAAGCAGGCCCATGGCTTTAACTATGACACACTCAATTCCTAAATGATCTCAGCACTGCTTCAAACCTGAACTTCTTAAGTAATCCTAGCCTTATATATCTGGGGTTCCTATAAAGAAGATAAACCCAGTCCAAGAAAATTCACACAATTAAAAATTCAAAAATCTGGGCTGAAGGGATGATTCAGTGGCATAGGTGCTTGCCTGTGAAGCCTCAGGACCCAGGTTCAACTCTCCAGATCCCACATAAGCCAGATTCAAATTCTCCAGATCCCACGTAAGCCAGATTCACATGATGGCGCATGTATCTGGAGTTTGTTTGCAATGGCTAGAGGTCCTGGCATGCCCATTCTTTGTCTCCCTCTCTCATAAATAAATAAAACAAATAATTTAAAAATATTCAAAAATCCTTTCCCTTAAAACACTAATCTGTGGATATACTTTTGACGGCGATGGAGGGCAGACATTGGAGCATATCAGCTATGCTGTACCCTTCAGTACGTTGCTGCACTGTGCGCTTCTGCCCAGATTTCTGACAGGCCCACAAGGGTCACAGTTTCTGTGTCTGGGGCAGCCACTTCTCATTATGATGTCTATACACGGGTACTCCGGTAGCCAGGACTCCTGAAAAATCTGCCCATTTCTTTTTCCTTTACTCACAATCGCCCCTCGGAAATAGATGAACTTTCCCTAAACACTGTAATTAGAATCTAAACACAATCTTCAAATAGTCTGTAGTTAGAATATAAATAGCCTCTAAAAGCCAATGCAAGTGGAAGCCTTAGTGAATTATGGACCACTGAGGAAAATGAGGGTGGTGAGGGTTCCTCCCCTCTGATCCACTTTGGCCTTGGCCCGGCAGTTGCAGTGTTTTGCTAGAAACTCCCTAGCTCAGCACAAGAGAACAGCCTCTGCCAATCAGTGATGGAATTGGCAGATGGCTTTGTTATTTTGTAGACAGACCTCATCCTGCCCATGGCCGTTGTTGGTGAGACTCTGCAGACAGCAAGCATGTCCTTAGGTTTCATACAGGTTTGTGAATGTCCATGCTCAGAGCAAGGGCTGCTCAAAGCTGGCTTGGGACAAACCTCAATCTCAGATGAAGAAGAAATAGGGAAAGAGATTCCCCCCTCCCCCGTTGCTTATTAAGTAAAGCAGGAAGGTCCTTTATTGAGTGATGGAATCATACTGGTTTCTTATTTTCTCTCTCTGAGTTTTTAGAAAATGTCTAATTATCATTTCCATCTGTAAAGGTAAGAAAAGTGAACTTTTGAAAATTGAGTTGTTCAACCTTACTGCTTTTTGTAGCAGAAGCCTGCCACAGCTTATACACACGATTGGAACAGAAATGAACATGATGTTGATATGTTTGTTTGTCATGTTAATATAGAAAAGGAAAAGAGGGCTGGTGGGATTTCTTAGTGGTTAAGGTGCTTGCTTCCCAAGCCAAGGACCCAGGTTCAATTCCCCAGAACCAATCTAAGCCAGATGCACAAGATGGCCGATGCGTGTGGAGTTTGTTTGCAGTGGCTGGAGGCACTAGCGTGTCTATTTTCTTTCCTTCTCTCCCTCTTTCTATTGACTCTGTGAGTTAATTTATTGATCCAAGAATTGTAAAACAATGATGCTGTTTGACTATCATGTGCCAATAATAGTGCCCATCTTGGGCTTGCAGCCACACTCTTTGAAAATAGTACTTGGTCTTTTTCATCTTTATACCTACCTCCTCTGTGTTTTCATTTCCCCATTAAAGTTCAATTGACACAGAGGGTGGCTGGAAGAATGGCTGTGTTAGTGAATCAGCTGTTGCTACAGTCTTTTTTGATGTTCATACAAGGAGAGAAGGGTAGCAGTCCAAAGTGTTAAGGATTGGAAATAAGATTAGAGTTTGGAGAAAACAAGTTGGATTTAGCAAACATGAACAAAGATTAGTGTGCTTAGCATTGTAGAGAGTAGGCTGCACCCAACAGCCACTGGGAGAATGTTTAGAGTTTGATGAAAAAATCTGGACAATGTCTCTGGGCCCACAAGGAGGAGGTCTTGCAAGGAGGCAGTCGTGGTAGACCAGTAGCTGCAGCTGGACAGGTAACTCAAAAGTGCACTGAGCTCCCCGGCTGAAGGCACCCAGAAGAAACTCTGCTTTGAATAAGTCCATTCTGAGGGGATCCTGTCACTCAGCTCCACTCACAAGGGAACTGCTCACAGCTCTCAGACCTGAAGTGACTCGGCAGGGCACACAGCCAGCCAGCGTGGCGCAGATAGGGCTGAAAAACATCTGGCTGATTGCAGCGTCCCAAAGGCCAGATGAGAGCGGGGGCGGTGGTATGCCGGAAGACTTCTGCAAGGGCACTCTGGGAACAAACAAACACAGCTCGCTCCTTGCTTCAGAACAAATAAAGCTGAGATTAAAGAAGGCCAGGTTGGGACTAAGGCAGGAGGTCAGCGAGAACTCACGCAGGCGGACAAAGTTTTGGCACAGAATAAATATTTAATGTTAAACAGCTGCCCTGTGTCAAAGGCTGGTAAGACGGGGATCAAACTTTCAGCAGGCCAAGGAAGAACTATAAAGCTTTTCCACATATATATTCATGCATGGATACAAGGAACATATACCCATGCATACATGCAACATGTATCTATGCATGTATACCCAGAACAGGTTTTGCTGTTCCTTGAGATTCTGTTGAATGACAAAAAAAAAAAAAAGAGTAGGGCATTTTAAATAACACACACACACATACACATTGGGCTTGTATACACACCACACACACACACACACACACACACACACACACACGCACTTACAGAGGTGGCAATCCTGAAAACCTAAGAGCATGTTGATATTTGCTTAACTACACATGTTTCCTAAGTTTCACTCACCCTTGTCTGAGCCACAGCTGATTGGACAGTCTATGGCCACGCGGACTCAACAGCCAATCCTCAGCCACCTGGACACTCAACTCAAGTGTGGCCGGAGGTGAAGCCAGTCTGAGCCAGTTGGACCTCCCCTCAGGAATGCATCAGGTGCCTCACTGCTTGTCATTTGTTCACTTGCTTGTGTTTTGAAATACGGCTCACTATGTAACACAGGTTGGCTTGGAATGCACAATTATCCTGCCTAGGCCTCCTGGTGTGTGTGCCACCATGCCTGGAAGAAGTGTACGTTCAAAATCTGGTGGCATAAGGGAGGTTGAACACCTCACACTATATACTAGCCTCCATATCCCCCAGAGTGTCCCTAATTAAAAGTAGCCCTTTGCACCAATGAACTCTCCCCATGCTCTCTCCTCCCCCCTCCCCCATAAAATCTTGTCTCCTTGTTGGAGAGGTCAAAAGATCAGTGTGGCTATGTCTTAGGGCTGCAAGGAGTTGGTATCGAGATGCTGCTCCTCCACATTCCCCTTAAAGATTTGGAGTGCCTGGGCTCGTGAGATGGCATGGTGGGTAAGAACACTTTCTTTCGTGCAAACAAGAAGACCTGAGTTTGATCTCCTGCACCCATGACAAAAGCTGGGCATGGCTATGAGTGCTTCTAACCCTAGTTCTGAGAGAAGCAGACACTGGAGGCCAGAAAACATTACGAGCTCCAGGCTCAGTGAGAGGCCCTGCTTTAAGGAATAGGGCAAAATATCCATAGAGGGGGACACCTGACATCGAGTGTGGCCTCTGCATGGGGGAAAGCGCATGAGCACATACGTGTGAATACAACACATACACAAAATATTTTTGAGGCTTCAGGTAAAATTCTGAGACAACAGGAAAATTCCCAGTGAGCAACAATTCACAGAAGAGCAGGAGCTAAACTTGCAAGTTGTAAAGCTAGGCTGACAATAACCAACATGGGCAAAATATGTCTCTGGAGTACTGACAAAGATTAAAAGCATGATTTTACAGCCCCACGCCATATAGCATTCATCCTGATGTGGCTATTTACTCAGTGTGTGGCTTAGGGCAAGATTAGTAGCTTTCTCCTTGCGACTTCATTTGTGAAATGGGAAAAAAAAATCATGTTACATTTGTCACTACTGTGTTGGTAATATTGAAATTAAATCAGACAATTATTGCAAAGCATTTAGTCACATTTCTGGTCCATAGTAAGTGTTCAATAAACATTAGTGAAATGATCAAAAAGCTATATATTGAAGAGAAGGGCCTGGGCTTGTGGATATGCTGCCAAATGGGGAGGGAATAGTTTCCCATGTGTGACTGTGCACTTCCTTAAAATGGCCCCAAGAAGCTTGGTGGTAGGAAGGAGGCAGAAAAACAGAGAGAGAGAGAAGAGAGAGAGAGAGAGAGAGAGAGAGAGAGAGAGAGAGAGAGAGAGAGAGAAAGGGAGAGGGGGAGGGAGAATGGGAGAGGGAGAGAGAGAAGAGGAGAGGAAGAGAGTGCTCTGGTCACAAAACAAGAGGGAAGGAGGCCAATTCTTAGAACTGACAGCTGATGGCTTTCTAGTTTTAGCTGCCCTTTTATTCCAAGTTTATCACTGGCAATACAAAATAAAACAAAACAAAAATGCACTAGCAACTACTTGTAGCAACTTGAGTCTCTGTTCTTAAAAAAAAAAAAAAAAGTGTAACTAAATGAATGCACCTCCTGGAATGTTCCACTCCCTCCCAGGAAGTATCTTCGGACAGATCTGAGGGCAGAGGTTCTCTGGCACACTTAGATCTAATAGACACAACCAGAATTCCAGAGACCTCTCCAGTCAAGTTCCTGAGCTGGTCACGAGGTCAAACTTGCAAAGGAAAAGGAAGGCAGGAAGGGAGGGAGAGAGGGAAGGAGGGAGGGAGGGAAGGAGGAAGAGAGGCGGGGAGGAAAAAAAGAAAAGAAAGTTAGTTCTTCCAAAGAAGCATGAGGGGGGACATTTATTTCCTTTCCAGGTCATTTCAAGTCACCCATGCTATCTGCCTGAGAAATTGAACATTTCTGAGAATGCTCAATTTATTTCTGAGAATATGCGCTGTTCTCTGTGCTGCTTTCAGTGGCACCACCGGTGTGAGCTTTTCTGGGAATAATTACATGTACCTGTTCTGAGGGCTCCAGGGCAACTCTATGCATGTGATAGGTTTACTTTTGCATTGTTAGTGAATAAAATTTTGAAATCAGAATGGAAACACATGGAGGTTTTCATTCTGGGCAGAATTTTTCCATCAAGTACAGTCCTAGCAGTTCTTTCCCATAGATGGTTTACAAAAATGGACCTGACAACTCTTTGCAATGTGACCTCTCTCTTCCTTTCATGGCAAGGGGGTATTGCCTACCTTTCTCTCTTTTATAAAATTTATTTGTAAGCAGAGAGTGAGAGAGAGGAGACAGACAGAGGGAGAATGGGTGTGCCACGGCCTCTAGCCACTGCAAACGAACTCCAAACGCATGAGCTCCCTTGTGCATCTGGCATACGTGGGTACTGGGGAATTGAACCTGGGTTCTTTGGCTTCATAGGCAAGTGCTTTAGCTGCTAAGCCATCTCTCTAGCCCCCCTTTCTCTTGATTCATGGCTGGTATCATGACTTACACTGACCACTAACAGGAGATAGACATAGCTATGGGAGACCCTCAAGCTTTGCCCTTGAGACACTTTACAGCTTCCACTTCCATTCACTTGCACACTTCAGACCTCCAAGGTACTCAGCCTTGCCAAGGCTCTGTTGTAGTTATTTTTGCATTGATGGGGCAAAACACTTGACAGGAGTGATGGATTCATTTTGGCTAACATTCTCAAGGAGAAGTTTCCTGATGATAGGTGAAGGATGGTAAAGTAGACATTGGAGAACACTGCTTACAACAGCAGGTAGAAGACAGCAGCAAGAGAATGAGCTGTGCTGTGGCGAGATGGGTGCTGAGCAGTGACAACTCAAAGCAGCTCACCCCCTCTAGCAAGACTCCACCTCCCAAATTGTCACCAGCTAGGGAACCAAGCAATTAAAACACATGAGTTTATGGGGGAGATCTGATTCCAACTACCATAGCTTTCTTGAGGATTTAAGACCACAGGAAGAGACAGGCTTGGCTGATAACCAGCATCAACTGCCAGTGACTGAGTTCATCTTTCAAACTCCACTTCGAGCCAAATCATCAGATATCTGTATCCATAGATGGCTCCAGGCAAGACCAGCAGCAGAAGAGTCACCTAGCTGAGCTTAATCCAAAGCACTGGCACATAGATTCACTATGAAATGAGTACTTTGTTAAAGCCATGAAGTTGTGAATACTTTGTTACTCACAAATAGACAACTGACAAAGATAAACTGCTTTCCTTAGCATGAGTAAAGTTAATCAGTAGTAAAATCGGAGAAGCTGTAGTGTCAGGGAGTTATCTGTTGGGAATTTATCATAGAAACACTCACTGTTTGGCAATGAAGGGGGACTGGGTTGGTCTTTGTTTTTTGTGTGTATGTGTGTTTTTTTGAGTTGCTTTTTCCCCTCTTTATTGAGTCTCACTCTATTCCAGGCTTTTCTGGAACTCACTCTGTAGCTCTGGCTGGCCTTGAACTTACTACCTCAGCCTTCTAAGTGTTGGGATTAAAGTTGTGAACCACCACGCCTGGCTCTGGTCCTCAGTTCTTAAAGCTAGAAGCAAATGACATCTGAGTGGGCAGCAGTTCTTGCTTTTGGGGATGACTTGATATGTGAAAACAACTGGTTCAGGGGACTACATCTTCTCCAGCTCAGCACTGCCTGGGGTTTTATTTACAAGTAGCAGCCTCAACAGCACACAGGGGTTTTCCTATTCTTTCCCTTCTGCCAACGACTGCAGCTAACTGAGAACTCTGTGACTTTTCCAGCTGGAGGATAATACACAGAAAACACATCTGAGTAATAACGGACACCAGCTGTTTGTCAGAGAGATGGTAATGACTTTTTACATGCGCTGAAAGCTTATAAAAGGAAATGTAAAATTAGTTAATCCAGGGAAGTCCAAGTGTAAGGATACAATCCCATGGGATGACCCTGTGCACACAGGGGGCATGGGAGTGACAGCTGAAGCCCATTATTTGCCATTACATAACTATCAAAGAATACAACTAGTCCTTACCCCAAGTTTTTCTTCTTTGGCTGAAAAGAAGCATCTCCATGTTATTCATATAGCACCAAAAATTCAACATAGCAAAATAAACATATTTTTTGCTTTGTTTATCTTTTTCCATCTTTCTATCAGTAGCTTCTCTATTGGGAAAAACATTCAGACATAGGGTATAGCTGCTATGAGAAGGGGACGTCATTAAGTACACATGGATTAGGCAGAAAGCAACCCAAGAATTCTGGGAAAAATCTGTATAGTCCTCACATCTTGACTGCTGGCTACTAAGCACCTATCTTGTTCTAGAGGATCTCAGCCATGGAAAAAGGCAGGTACAGTGTCTCTGGGGACAAACTAATATAGGGTGATGTTTGTTATCACACAAAGGATCTTGACTTTGGCAATAAAAATGAGACATGGGCATGAAGACCATTATTACACAACTTTGAAGTCAAATGTGAGTTCATTTTCTTTAATTATCCTTTGATTAATTGTAGCTATTCCAGAATTCTGACCAAAGAGTAGGACGGGGTGTTATTATTATTATTTTCTCACAGAATGCAAATAATGAAATGTTGCATGCAAGTGCTTTTAAAAACTAAAAGTGTCATAGAATGCTTCATTTACTTTTTGATTTTCAAATAAAACTTTGAAGGATATATTTTATGACAAATGAAAACATGTGGCGACATAATTAGTGATAGGAAACAAAATACTTCATAAATGGCAAATTTCCATTTTAGATTTAATAATTATATGGAGAAATATGAGGACCATCAAAAATAGAGAATGAAACAGAGTAAGTTGCACATCGAAGAAAGTACTTTTTACTAGTTAAAATTAATGTAGACATTTTATAAATGTTGGATAAGGGGCTGGAGAGATGGCTTTCATAGTTCAAGAACATGTCTGCAAGGCCAAAGGACCCAGATTTGATTCCCCAGGACCCACATAAGCCAGATGCACAAGGTGGCACATGTGTCTGGAGGCCCTGGCATGCCCATTCTTTCTCTCTTTCTTTCTCTCTTTCTGTGTCTTTCTCTATCTCAAATAAATACATAAAAATAAATTATTTTAAAATAAAAAACACTTAATAAAGCCCTAACCTTTGGTTTCTATAGTTTTAAAATGGGTTATGCTTGCATTTCCTTATGAATATTCAATCTTTAATGGAAAAGGATCTTATCTCTTTGGAAAAAGATGGACTCATATAGATATTCAAATTATGTTTTTATTCTTTTTCACATCTCATGGGATTCAAAACATTTACCTAAATATTTATGCCAACCATTCTAAAAATTGCTATAACTTTCTCAGTTTCAGGAAAATAATGTCACCAATATTTATGGTTAAGAAACAGTTCCTGTAGCATGCTTTTGTCAACTCTGTGCCAGATGGCAGTCTAGCAGTTCAAGTTAATTGAGGTCAACAATGGTTATTTGTTGGCCCCCTCCTATCCTTACCTCTTCTCTATTCCAAATTATTTGATCTGAGTGAAGTGATTTGGCTCTCTGTATTGATCAAAAGGTATTCAACTACTTACTTAAAGTACCTATATTTAAAATTATAATTCTTATTGACATATTTGTACAACTATAGGTTCATTACCATATTTTAATATGTGTATACGATGTATAGTAATATAATCAGGGTAATTACTATTTCTATCTCTTCAAACATCTAGAACTTATATAGCTTTTAACTTTTCTATTTAGAAATGTACCACAAATTATTGAATGCTATAGGCATCCTACTGTACAGTAGAACATTAGAAGTAATTCCATATGTGTGTATGTATATATATATATATATATATATATACGTATATATATATATATATATGTATGTATATATATATATATGTATATATATATATATACATACACACACACACACACACACACATATATATATATATAATATTTTGATACAGAATGCCTAGTCTCTTTCAATCCTTCCTCCTCTACTTTTCCTAAAGGCTGTCGCACTAGTTGGAAACTATCTTGAAGGGCCCACACAGCAAGTTTGATATCTCTAAATTATCAAGTCCCTGTAGCATATTGTAATGATGCATTCAGGATGCTGTAAGTGAGATGGGATACCTTTCAGTGAGTTGTTGGCCTTCAAAGCCCTTGATGTTCCCAAAACATTACAGACCATTGCTAAGACTCTCAGTTGTCCACCAGAACTGGATGTTATGATCCTATTGCTAAAGACTTCATGTGCTTGGGCTCAAGTCACCATGAAATCAAGCTAGAACTGAGCTGGAAACTCTTTCCCTGTTGACTAGCTATCAGAATGTAGCCTTTTGGGGAGAGAGAATTCACCAATTATATTAACCTGCAGTGGGTCCTGCAGGTCTGATGGGTGGCCAGCAAAGCCCAATGGGCCAACTGGCGCAATAGTGGCATGTGTGTTCTGGGGAAAAACAGCTGCTCTCTGATTGAACTGGAGGCCCACTCCATAGGAAGGAATACATGTCTGATACTGAAAACTTGTCAAAAGCCTATGGCTGTGGAGGACATAAGCACTAGGGCAGTAATGAATACTGTTTACTGGCTAAATACATAAATTATTCCCACTAAATTGCCCTCTAAACACTTATTTTGTGCCCATATATTAACACTACTCTCATTTTGGGTTAGAGAAGCTTCTATTTTCAGCTGGCAGTGACCACTGGAGTGACTCAAAACTTACCATAGTGCTGAGAAGAAGGGACAGTGGAGTGTTCAGCACTGAGACATTTCTATCACACCCTGCAAGGCTCAGAGACCATTGCAAACGAGGTGATGGAAAGAATGCAAGAGCCAAAGGAAGGGGGAACTGCTTACAATACTGTCTCCCACACTCAAAATGGCCTTGATACTCATGACCTCACAGTGGCTGACACTACCTACACAAGACCTGCATAATAGGAGGGAAAAATGATGACATCAAAATAGCAGAGAGACTAATTGGCAAAAAGGTGTTCAATAACTGCTGGGTTTGGGAGAGGGGAAAATGGTGATGGTGGGAGAGAATTACCATAGTTTATTGTCTATACTTATGGAAATTGTCAATATTTTTTTTTAATTTTTGAAAGATGCTATAAATGGGAAAAACCTAGCAAAGGTTCTGGTCCCAAGAAGTTCAGCTTCTGCAAACGGCAGAGTAAGATACAAACACTTTTTTTGTGTGTGTGTGTATGTAGTAAGTAAACTAATGGTTCTCTTCATTATTCCCATTCTTAATTATTTCCATTTTATTACACATTTAATCTAGCACTCAGTGAACATCTTTGTCCATTAATTTATCCTCAGTTTAAACGAGCAAAGATAAGTGCACTGTTCCAGAATAACAGAGATGTGAGGTCTGGGTTCATCCACTGCGCATCCTCGAGAAACGAAACAAAGCAGCTTCCACCCTCTAAATGCCAAGTGTGTGCTAGAAGCTTATGGATTGTTCTGGAGCTGAATGTATTTTAATCTTTTCGACAGTTCACTGAGGTCAACAGCACTATGTTTATTTTCAGTTGTAGTAATTCAATCTCCAAGAAGCTAATTTTCCAAGGTTCATTAGTTGGATGAGCTAAGGCAGGATTTGACGCCAGAACCCACGCCCTTACCCTTGCCTAGGTTTGGGGTGAGCAGGTCACCATCTCAGTTCTGGGTTAGAAGTTGTGCAGACCGAGGAAGATACGCTTTATTCTGCACTTGTGTACAGAAGGCATGTTGATTACAGTATGAGATTTTGGAAAGATTCTATGACAGTATGGTAGAGAAATGGTTTCCCGTGCATGTGTCTCCACAGTCAAGTTAGTTCCTTCAATATGTCATTTGCTGAGATCTTAGTTTCCTTTTCTTTCTGTTGAAAAGATCTGAAGGGCAGTCTCAGGACGCTCAAAGTATTAAAGTGCAGCTGGCTCAGCTCTTTAAATTTATAAGGAAGAAAAATCAAGCCCCAGAGAAGTGGCTCATCCCAAGTCATAGCCAGTGCTTCCATAGCAATATTTTTGTTTTGATATGGGAATGAAACTTGGACTTAGCTTGATGAAATTCCCTAAAGTTCAGAAAATCTAGACTCTAATAAATTAACAAAATTGTAGTTAACATATCTTATTTGTTTGCAGATCTTAGCCTAGGGTGCCTAATACATTTATTTGATGTTTACCACTATTTATTTTTGTTGGTCTAAAATGCACTGCTGTTAACTTTTCATAGCTTCTGCATCTTCCTCAAAGGTCATCAGGAGAGGCCTTTGCTGGAAGCCTTCTCCCCTGTTACTTTCCATCATGCCTTCTGCATTTTGTTAGAGACATTTAATGTAATCTTTAATTATCATGTTTATAATTTACCAGTCATTCCATTGACTGTGCGCACCATGAAAGGATCTTGTCAACATTTGTTCATTGTAATATATCCATCCTTAAACCAGAGGCAGACACATAGTAGGTTCAAAATGAATATTGATTTAGTTTTATTTCATACAAAACCTCACTTATCCAGCCAGCCAGCCAGTCATCCTTCCATTCCATCCACCCATCCTCCACCCACTTACTCACCCATCCAGCCTTTACCATCATTGTTAAATGTTCCCCAAAGGTTATTGTGTCAGAGGCTTGGTCCCTACTTCAGTACTATTCAGAAATGGGGACTTTAATTAATCCATTGATGGATTTATAGCTTAATTTCAACAATTACTTTAAATATCAGATTCATAAACTGGTAAAGATTAATTTGATCTACAATGTAATAGTTACACATGTGATAAAAATCACATTAGTTGGACTATGGTAAACCACAGTCTATATTTATATATGATAATTATTATTGAAAAATAAATATTTATGATACTTTTTTCATAATTACTCTTTGTGCACATACTAAATATCTAATAGTTTTCTTGCTCCATAGGGAATAACAACATAAATTCTCAAACTATTCTTATTTTCAAAGCTAAAGTAATGGAGCATAACATACTTACATTAACAACATACATTTGGAAGTCAGTTACATCTGGCTCTAATACCAATAAGCCACAGTAAACAGATGTTGGGCAAGTTCTGTGACCATAATTTCTTCACCTAGGGAATATAGTAACTTTTAAGAGATGAAATATGAATGCAATGAAAAATGTATTGTTCAAATATCTCATTTCTAGTAATCAGTGGTATCAATTTTTAATAATGCTAATTAAATCTTTAACTTTTAATATATTAAATGATTATGTCATATAATAGATTAAAGCATCAAAAGAATAAAATGCTTATGAATTAAGTTAACCAAGGTAACTTCAGTATGTCTATACATATATATACATATACATCTCCACATATACATAACTACATATATATGCAACTACAAATATTATATATAACATGTATACATATTTAATGACATATGTAACTATAAATGTCAGTCAAAGCAATTAAAGGCAATCAATCAGAGAAATTTCCCATTTAAAGATTAGACGCTGAGGTTACACTTGATCAAAGTGATATACAGAGTTATGAATCCCTAACTTTGAGATATCTATTGTGCAGAAATTTAGAGACACCCCAAAATTTGTAAGAAAATGCACGTGAGTCAGAGTAGCCAAAATATCTTGTGGAAGAACAAACTTACACCACTTCGACTTCCTGATTGCAAAACTTATTACAAATCAAACCCCATGGAACTATCATGGGCATAGACACACAGCTAACGGATGACAGCTCAGAGTCCAGGAATAAACCCAGGAAGCCCACATATCTATGGTAAGCTGAAGTATCGAGAGGGAGCTGGGACCATTAGGCGGAAAAGTACGATTTTTTTTATAACAAGTGACAATAGCCTGCTAGAGAGTCGGAGGCAGAAGAATGAAGTTAGAGTGTCACGTCATTCTGCAGACAAAAGTGGATCCTCCAGCTAAATGCCAAAGATAAAATGAAGTAACTGCAAACCAGAAGACCAAGTCTTTGGAGATTTGTATTTGGCATAGTTTCTTAAATATGCATGATACCAAAAACATAAGATAGATAAATCAGACTTCATTAAATAAAAATACACTGTGCCACAGAGGATACGGTGAGTGGTACAGAGGACTGCACGGTGCTTTGGTAGAGGACACTGCCAAAGAGTGCAGAAGTATCCAAGTGACAGGATCAACCGTGACATTGGAGAAATAGCTGCAAGTCACACTTCTGACAAGGAACTGGCCTTTGATATCTACACAGAGCTCTCGACGCTTAACAGCAAAAGACAAAGTAGAATTTAATCAAAAGGGATTTGTAAAGCATCTGTGTCTGACCAACCTTTACAAATGACCAACATACAGATGAAAAGGAGCCCAACAGCCTCAGTCGGCAGGAGACAATCAAAGCCACACTGACCACTGCTCCTCACAGCCACCAGAATGGCTTGCTCAAAATGTCAGGTGATCACAGGTGCAGATGAGCGTGTGCATTCATGGGAATCCTTACACACTGCAGGTGGGACAGTGAAGGGAAGGGCTACTTTGAGAAAACAATTTGGCTTTCTTAAGAAGCTAACGTAAGAGCCATGTGTGGTCATGCTCACCTTTAATCCCAGCACTCGGGAGGCAGAGGTAGGAGGAGTGCCATGAGTTCCAGGCCACCCTAAGACTACACAGTGAATTCCAGGTCAGTCTGGGCTAGAGTGAGACCGTACCTCAAAACAACAACAAAATAAATGAAATAATAATAATATTTTTTTAATTTAAAATTTTTCAGAAAGTTCACATAAGGGCTGGATGATTGGCTTAGCGGTTAAGGGCTTTGCCTGTGAAGCTTAAGGACCCAGGTTCGATTCCCCAGTACCCACATAAGCCAGATGCACAAGGTAGTGCGTGCATCTGGAGTTCATTTATAGTGGCTGGAGTGTCCATTCTCTCTCTCTCTCTCTCTCTCTCTTTCTCTCTCTCAACTCAATGAATAAATAGATAAAATATTTTAAAAGCTAACAATATTACACATATGACCTGGTAATTCACTTCTAATATATGTGCAGATATATATGTGTGTGTGTACATATATATTTCTGTGCGTGTATGAATTCATAGAAGACAATTATTCAACTATTAGAAGGAATGAAGTTCTGATTACATGCTACCACATAGATGAAACATGGAAACAATTACATACCATGAAATAAGTCAGGCATTAAAGACTACATAGTGTGTAGATCTGTTGGTGGTGAGGGGACAGAGACAATGCCACTCTGCCTCCCTCAACAGCCACAGAGAGTTCCCTCAGTCTTTCAGGGACCTCAACTCTGGAAACCCTAATACTTGTGACATTACAATAGAAAATAATTTCAGAACTATTCAGAATGAAAAAGAGTTGGGATTTTATTGAAGATTTTTAGATTCAAGTTTTCAGCACAAGGCTTAAGAGAAGGCACTTAGGAAACAAATCAAACATAGACTCAAGTATATGGGTTTCTTAAAGGGAGGGTCACAATTAAAGGTTATAGCATTAGCCTTATATGGCATTTTGATGGCTTTCAAATTGCATTCAAAAGGTTGTAAGAAATATTTTTCTTGGGCTGGAGGGATTGCTTAGTGGTTAAGGCATCTGCCTACAAAGCCAAAGGACCAGGGTTTGATTCCCCAGTACCCACAGAAGCCAGATGCACAAGAGGGTGCACGTGGCTGGAGTTCGTTTGCAGTGGCTAGAGGTCCTGGCATGCCCATTCTCTCTCCCCCTCTTTCTCTGTCAGATACATAAAATAAATTTTTTTTTTAAAAAAAAAATAAATCTGTTTCTTTTTTCCTTTTGTCTGTCTGTGATAAGTGAGATTATAGGGTGGCTCCTGGGGTACCTTGGAATGTGATTACATTAAGGTAGATGCGGCAGTCACTATGATTGCACATGGAGTATAGAACATGTCCTTTTTCTGTAAAGGGGTTGCTGGTGAGATTCTTGGGATATTACAAGTTTACAGCCTGAAGCAAATGTTAACTGTGCTGGAATTCTTGATTCTCCTCTGGCTTCACCCAGACTCCTGGGTGAGGGGTTCCTTCTCCCTCCCACCTCCCCCTAGTTCCCCTGTCTTTGATCCTATCTCATTTCTGTTTGTTTGACATGTGAAGAATAGACAGATCCAGAGAGACAGAAGACAGAACGTTGTGGCCAGAGCTAGGGCAGGGGAGAACAGGGCTAGTGGGGAGATGGGGGAGGAAGGCAAGCTCTGTGGCACTTCTTCCTGCGATGGTGAGAATGTTCTGGAAGGACACGCTGGTGGGAGTCTAACAATGCTTCGAACTGGACCACTGAATCATGCACATTCAAAAAAGTGCATTTTCTGGAATGTGAATCGTGTCTCAATAAATCCAATAGAGTAAGAAAATAAAGGATGAAATATAAATTACTGAAAATCTGAACAAACTTCTGTGATCAGCTGTGATGAAAAAAAACAAAAACAACCTACTAGTTTGTTTTGGGATTCTCCCTTGATTAGTCAAAAGTAGACCATTCTGAACATATTCCTTCTTCCTAGCAAGTCTTCTAAAGCTCACTGCACATAAGGGAAGAACAGTAATCCTGGAGGCTGCGGAGATGGCGCTGTGGTTAAAGGCGCTTGTTCCCCAAGCCTGCTGAGTGTGGATCCTCCGCACTCACATAAGGAGCTGGCAAGGCTATGGAGCACGCCTGTCATCTCAGCATGCCCATGACAATAAAAGACAGGGTCATGAGAATCCAGAAGCTTGTGATTATGGGCGGGCTAGTGTGGCCTTCCCAGCAGCAAATCGCAAGAGAGACCCTGTATCAAACAAGGTGGAAGGAGGGACAAAAGCCTGAGGATGCCTTCTGATATAACTCCACAAGCATGCATGACATGCGTGCCTCTTCCTCTCTCTCTCTCTCTCTCTCTCTCTCTCTCTCTCTCTCTCTCTCTCTCTGTGTGTGTGTGTGTGTGTGTGTGTGTGTGTATGTGTGTGCGTGCGCACGCCCGCGTGCATGTGTCTGTGAGAAATTGAGAGAGAGAGAGAGAGATAACTTTTTATAAAGAGAGAAAACAAGCACACAAGTGAGAATGTTGACAGGCTATGGGAGGGTAGAACAGAGGCAGAGAGAGAGAGAGAGAGATTACCTGGGTCATGTTGCTTCATGGACCTCCTCCTCCAGGGCCTCTCCTGTGGCACTGACAGACCACACTACAGAGTGGTGCTCATGTCTCCTCATGAAGATGTCTTGCCCTGCCCCCTGCCCCATGCAGGAATGCTGAGAACTGGGTACATGAATAACTCACTGCACTGCATTTTATAATTCTGAATACTTTAGAAATTCAAATTAATAACAGGAATCCTTCTTTAATTGACTTTAATGAGCTGAACCGACCTAATCCCTAATGTCTTTCTAAAGTCAAAATGTAATTATTAGTAAGGGGTTAACTCAAATTTAAATGCTATTCTCTAGTAGATAGGCATAAACAACAACAACAAAAATAACTTGTTAAAAGTGCATGAATCAGAATTTACTATTATGCAACTGAAATCAAAGCTGAAAGAATGGATAGTTTTCTCAGATGACAGGTCTCCTTATTGGCAAGAACTGGTGGCATGTTGGAGAGACAAGTAATTTAACAATGTATAAATTCACAGTTATTTACACTTTATATGTCTCTGTCATGCTCTCAGATTAAGGCATTCTTAGTCTCTTCCCTCTCAGTCTGTTGTAGCCCTGGTCTCTCTGTGTAGGAGTGATCACTCCCTTGTTTGGGCTTCTCTTGTATATTTTTCATCAAGCCCCTGAGATGCTTTAGTTATCTATTTTCTATTACCCTTCACCTTACGTTATACTCCCTATATCTATAATTATCCATATAATTATAGATACATAGACAGACAGACATAAACACTGACATTCTAAAATTTATATAAACTACTGGTATTTTCATCAATAATACTACTTGTACTAATAAAATCTATTAGTTCTAAGCCAGGCGTGGTGGTGCATGTCTTTAATCCCAGCACTTGGGTGGCAGAGGTAGGAGGATCACCATGAGTTTGAGGTCACCCTGAGTCTACATAGTGAATTCCAGGTCAGCCTGAGCTACAGTAAACTGTACCTCAAAAATCCCCTCCCCCCCAAAATTTATTAGCTTGATTCTTTTCCTACAGCTTATACAGGTCTATTTTATATTATTAGGGGTGGTTTAAAAAAAGCTATGCGTGTGCGACTTTAGATAAAACCCAGCACCTCATACATGCCAAACACATACTCTCACAATACGATACATCTCCGGCCCTGACACATGATATGCCTATATGATAAACTACACACCACATTACATTTATGTTAAGTACATAATTGAGTACATTCCTAACACACTGGTGTGTAGCCATCACCACCATCCATGCTCAGAACTATTTAATCATTCCAAAGTGGTACTCTAAATCCATTAAATATTAATTCCCCATTCTCCCTCCATGTATAACGGTAGCTACCATTCTACTTTCTGTTTTCTTTGACTTTGGTGCTACTCTGAGTTCAATTTTACAGGTCTGATATATTTCGCTTGGTATAGTGCCCTCAAGTTTCATCTGTACTGTATAGCATAGAACATAATTTTTGAAGTACTTAAGACTGAATAATATCCCATTGTAAATTTTCCCACTCATCAATGGACACTTATTCCACCTCTGGACTACTGTAATACTGGATGTCCAACTGTGATCATTGTGTTTATGTAGTGTTTTTAACTTAAGAGTGCTCTTGAACCTATACTTTCATAAACTCATGAAGGCAGAGTAGTTTTTTTTTTTTTTCCTCTTCTGGCAGATAAGAAATTCAGATTTTGAAAACATGCATCACATATCAATCGGGGACACTTTTTCACTTTTAGCCTGGAAAACTTTTTTCCTAACACAGGTTGTACTCTTTATCTCAATAACTTGTAAACCAACTAAAGACAGCAGGGACATGCAAGCAAAACCTGAGCATGGTGCCATCATGCCCACATGCCCAGCTCTGAGGAAGCCTTCCTGGGCTATAAGGTGAGACCCTGTCAAAAAATGAAGGGCTGAGGATCTATCTCAGCGGTAGAGTAATTTCCTAGTATGTTCAACACCTTGAGTTCTATCCTTTCCTAGCATTGCAGGAGAAAAAAAAAAAAAAAAAACATGTTGGAAAAATCATGCCCAAAATCAAAACAAAATATTTACATCTTGATTACTCACAGTCTTAAACCATACTGATAGGATTTCACATGCTATGATAACCATCCCCAGTAAATTCCAGAGATGTCAAGGCAATGTTTGAACACAGAGTTTGAAAAGTTGAAAGCTCTGTGGAAGGACTCTGTGAGGAGTCACGGGCAGGAGCTATGTGTCTATAAAGAGCTAACCAATAAGACTCCATCCCAAGCAGAACCCTGAGTTTTACTTTAGCTGATTGCCAGTTTGACCAAATTTTCTTAGCCAAATTTATATATATATTTTTAATTTATTTATTTGAGAGCGACAGACACAGAGAGAAAGACAGATAGAGGGAGAGGGAGAGAATGGGCATGCCAGGGCTTCCAGCCTCTGCAAACGAACTCCAGATGCATGCGCCCCCTTGTGCATCTGGCTAACGTGGGACCTGGGGAACCGAGCCTCGAACCAGGGTCCTTAGGCTTCACAGGCAAGCACTTAACCGCTAAGCCATCTCTCCAGCCCCAAATTTATATTTATTTATGTCAATGACATTAGCAAAATTTTTCTTCTAAATTTCACTATTATATGTCATAGTTCTTTGTATTGCTAAGTTATTTATTTATTTATTTATGAGAGAGAGAAAGATGCAAGGAGAGAGAGAGAAAGAAAGAAGGGAAGGAAGGAAGGAAGAAAGGAGGAAGGAAGGAAGGAAGGAAGGAAGGAAGGAAGGAAGGAAGGAAGGAAGGAAAGAGAGAGAGAGAGAGAGAATGGATGTGCTAGGGCCTTCAGCCTCTGCAAAGCACCTTCAGACGCATTCGCCCCCCGCCTTGTGCATCTGGCTTATGTGGATACTGAGGAATCAAACCTGGGTCCTTAGGCTTCACAGACAAGTGCTAAGCCATCTCTCCAGCCCTATCTACGAGGTTTAAAAGAGATTTCTAATAGTTAAAACTTCTCTAATTGTTAAAACTTTCTCTAGCTGTTAAAGCATCTCTGGCCGAGTGTGGTGGTGAACTCTGGTAACCTCAACACTTGTGAGGTGGAGGCAGAAAGCTCAACATCAGGAGTTTAAGCCCAGGCTTGGCTACTCAGAGAGGTAAGGGCTAGCCTTAGCTACATGAGAACTTTTCTCAAATAGACAAACAAAAGAAAAAATAAGCCAACAATAAAAAGCCGCTCTAATTCTAATACTCCACGACACCACAGAAATAGGAACAACCCCAAATCTCGCTGGTTTGCCCGACTTGTCTGCCTTCTACCTTCCTATGACGATCATTGTTGGTGCAGACACACTTCGTGATGTGAGCTGTTCCCCTTGTCAGTTAACACTTGGTGGTGGTTCCCACTGCCTATGTCTGGGAGGCAGGATGTTCAGGTTCTATTTAATTGGTGCAGCTAAATTCTTCATATTGTATCCTTGACAGGGCTACCAAATATAGCAGAAATAGAAGCGAGAGAGAGAAAGGACAGAAGCTAATGAATTTCTAGTTGAATTTCAGGTAAACAACAGATAGCTTATAAAAACACCAGAGCAAGGCTGGCAGATAAAATCAAAAACCCCAATGTCAGCAGTTACCATCGCATTGATCAAACAAGCACCACCAGACCAAAAGTGGCTTATGGAAGGAAAGGGTTTATTTCAGCTCACAATCGCAAGGGGAAGTTTCATCATGGCGTGGGCAGAGCAGGGGCTGGGCATCCCGTCTTGTCTCATTAGCTGGGAGGTAGCAGCAAGAGTGAGGAAGACAGAGAATATAACCTCACAGTAAAAAAAAAAAAAAAAAAAAAAAAAAAAATCATATACTAATACACAAATAGGCACACAGATATCTCATCATGAGTTATTTCTTGATCATAGCCAAACCGTGTTAGAGTTTACCAGTAAGCTTAGAGTCATCACATTTTTGTTAATTTAATTATCAGTAGCTATTTTACAGTACATGAAATGAAACAATAATCTAGTTTTCTTTAATTTTGTGTTTGAAAGATCACAAGAAGTAGTAACAAAATACTGTCTGCCTGAGCAGCCTTGACCAGAGGAGGGAAAGTCCGAGTCAAGACTGTGGCTTGCCCAAGGGCACAGGATCAACCTGACCTGCACTGCGACCTTCAGTGAATGAAGGGCCTTTGTCCTGTTGCCTCATGCCTCCCATATGTACAGCTTGGAAGTCAAGTGGGCATTGTGGACTTTCATGCAGCACAGAATTAATGATAGAAAGGATGGAGTGTCTGTTCTTAAGATGAATGCCTTGGCTAAAGAAAGACCTTCCTCCTCCAACAGACTTTACACTTCGGTGTTTAGCTATTATCCAAGCATATAAGAAATTAAACTTGGGCTGGAGAGATGACTTAGCGGTTAAGCGCTTGCCTGTGAAGCCTAAGGACCCCGGTTCGAGGCTCGGTTCCCCAGGTCCCACGTTAGCCAGATGCACAAGGGGGCGCACGCGTCTGGAAGCCCTGGCGCGCCCATTCTCTCTATATCCCTCTATCTGCCTTTCTCTCTGTGTCTGTCGCTCTCAAATAAATAAATAAATAAATTTAAAAATATATATATTTCAAAAAAAAGAAATTAAACTTTGTGGATTTTAGGGACAGACCATGATCCTTGGACTTAGGGACAGACATAGTGACAGTCCTCTTTTGTAGCTACCTCAAAAGAAGAGATCACAAAGTGTTAAAAAGAATTTATTTAATCAAATTTATTTATTTTTATTTGAGAGAGAGAGAGAAGGAGGCAGAGAGAGAAAGAGCGAGAATAGGCATACCAGGACCTTCAGCTGCTGCAAATGAACTCCAGACGTGTATACCAATTTTTGAAGTTCATGCCCATATATACGAAAACTACCACAACCCCATTATTCAAATGGGTAAGGAGACAAAAATTTACCAAGGTTGAAATATAAAAGGTAATTGAATGTAAAAATCAGTTTCCATAGTGGTAAACATCATTTGGGTTAAAAAGGAGATAATGATTTCTCTATAAAATTACTGGCAATATGAGAACATATCAAATCAATATTGGTGAGACTCAGGTGAGGTACTTATATAAAAGTTTCCTTTCATATGGCACTTTGAACTGACTTTGTATTTCCAGAAAAAAGTTTTCTAATATCAAATAATATTGCTTTCAATGATGGAAATGTTAGAACTATTTTAAGAAAATGAGTTAAGGCAATTTATGAACAGAAACACTGAGAGCAATACTTTAAAAGACAGAAATGCTAAATGCAAACCAAATGCCTAGCTGCTAGAGTATATGATACGTTTAGTACATACACAAAATTATGTGGTATACAGTCACTCAAATAACATGTATATACATTCTTAAAGTATGAGTAATTCTTTAGCCATATATTAAACAAATAAAGGGTAATACAATTGTATATAAACTGGGTCAATTATGTTTAGAATAACAGTAAAAGAAACAAAAAATGTTGACAATGTTTTAGAGGATGGCGTGACTACAACTGGTTTTGCTTTCATTTTGCTCTTTTCTATAGTGTCCATGTGTTCTTTGGTAATCACAATACATATTATAAGACTAGGGAGATGGCTTATGGTTAAAGGCACTTGCTTTCAAAGCCTGCTGGCATTCCCCAGCATCCACATGAAGCCAGATGCACAGAGTGGTGCATGCACCTGAAGTTTGTTTGTAGTGTAAAGAAGTCCTGGTATGCCCATACTCACTCACTCTCTCTCTCCCCCTTCCTTCCTTCCTCAATCTCTTTCTTCTTGCACATAAAAAGAAAATAAAAATATTACATATAAAATATACATATGCGTACATATTCTTTCTATCTATAGACAGAGACAGAGATATATAATGTACCAGTGGTCAGTGGACAAGCACAGCATGAAGAGGGATGACACACAGGCTCTCTCTAGTCTCGAATGGAATTCCCCAAATTTCCATTAGGGGATTAGTTCCCTTCTATTTTACTTGCCTAAACCCAATGCTGCTTTTTTTTTTTTCTCCCAATCTGAGTGATGACAAATCCTGGCTTCAAAACTCTGAAGAGGGGGCTAGAGAGATGGCCTAGGGGTTAAGGCATTTGCCTGCAAAGCCTAATGATCTAGGTTCAATTCCACCAGACCCATGTAAGCCAGATGCACAGGGGGCCCATGCATCTGGAGTTCATTGTAGTGTGGCTAGAAGCCCTGGTATACCCATTCTCTCTGCCTTCCTCTCCCTGCCCCATCTCAGAATAAATAAATAAAATAAAGCTCTGAAGTGGGTCTGTTACTTTACAGTAATGCGAATGGAAATGCCCAAATGCCTCCTCTAAGGGAAGGGAGAAATGGAGCAATGGGTTGTAAAAAGACAGGTAGATATTAGTGTCTGTTTTTGCCTTCCAGAGATAAAACACAGAGATTTCATGACATGAGCCATCACAAGTCTTTTCCAGCTAACACTCAGGCCTCAGGGGAGAAACTTTCTAGTTTGCCAGATAGTAATTTCTCAACTTCACATTTCTGTCCTACTCCCTTTTCTATGACGTGAAAGCAGCCTGGAGGCTGTTTTCATTCTACCCATTTCCTTTTTGTAGTCTATCATCACATCTAATACTACACTAGTAAAGATTTAGTAGAAGGGACTCAGTGTGGTTTTATAATTCCTGAGCTCTTGGTGTCCCCATGAGAGGGAGCAGATCAGCAGCAGAGGTTCTGTTCTAGTAGTAAATTTCATGTGAGGCTGCCTCTGAAAAGTGTGGAACTGCACTGTCATTGGCCTTGGTGAACAGTCCCTTTAGGACATGCACAGGTTGTTTCACATGCTTGAATTAGCAACTCTTCCTCTCCTTGAATGCATCTGACTGACTTGGATTCAATCCTGGCTCCTCCAGTGCTCTTTTCTCCATTTGGGACAAGTTCCCTTGTCTTTTTTGAACTTCAATTACACACACACACACACACACACAGAGAGAGAGACCCTTCCTTGCCATATTCCATACTTATCCGGACCAAAAGATATAGTGGATCTACTATTAAAAAAACAAAACAAAACAGAAAAACCAGAAATGAAAATAAAGAGAGAGGGTGGAGGTCCCTGTTATTCAAGGTCAGAGTCCTATTCACAAAGCATCCACCAAGAGAACCCAATTCTTCAAAGGTAACTCCTGCTATTTTCTCCTGCTTCTTATGGTAAATTGTTGATCATGGTTTCTTTAAAAAAAAATCTTTATTTATGTATGAGAGAGAGAGAGAGAGAGAGAGAGAGAGAGAGAGAGAGAGAACAAAGTATGGACTCACCAGGTCCTTCTGCCACTGTAAATGAACTCAAGACCCATACACCACTTTGTGCAGTGTATTATGAATTTGATCTTGGTATAGTTGAGAATTAATAGTAACATTTATACTTCCTAGTGAGAAATATGACCATTTAAGTTATCTCTTTTGACCAGCAGCTAAATGAATGCGGTTCTCTATTCCGGAAGCTCCCTTTTCTGCTAGCTCCATTGTGCCGGCTAATTTTGATGGAAAGGCGATGCCTAACAGGATTATTTCAGACAAAGGAGTAATTACTACCTGGGACATATTTTCTCTTGCAGGAGAAAATGCTTCTTTATTTGGGTTTTCCTATTTATCTTCCCATAATGAGCCTAACTAATGTTGTTTAGCCAACCGAAAACTCTCTGGCTGTCAGAGGCAGCCATTGAGAAAGGACTCAATGGAAAGTGAGAGAAAAGGGAACCATTAAGCTAAAAATAAAATGAATTCCATGCCCTGAGTCTCTCCAGAGGTCTCATGGGTGTCATAATTTTGCTTAATGAGAGTCCCAAGAGGGAAGAGGGCCATAAATCAATGTCACTCGGATGGTTCAGCACAAGCTGCTGGGTTCAATGCGTCAGTGGACCCTGCAATTGATCGTAGGGACCTGGAACCAATCAATGGATAAAATAACCTCTGGCATGCCCCTGAAGGAAGAGGAACTGCTCCTGAAATGAGACTAGGCTATGTGGTAAGATGGGCACACCTGTGACCCTGGGCTTCACACAAAATTTCTGAACTTAGTGTTGTATCTTCCCAATTCTTGGAAAGGGGGAGTTTATAAATTACATGCGTGGATCTTAAAAGAATGTCAAATGCTTCTCTGGATTCACCCTATGCTGTTCTCTCCATGCTACGAACATACTGATCAAAGCTTACTAAGTAGAATCACTGCGTGTATGGGCTGGAAGTGACCCACGTATCGCTTTAGCCCAGGAGTCGACTGGCCTGAGCTTAGAAAACAGATTTCTTGGCACCACTCATGTAGCTCTGAAGTTAAGAGCAGACTTGCCAGATCCTCCGGGTTTTCATGTCAGTGGTACCTCTGCACCTTTCTCATCTCACCGTCCTTAGAGACAAGACAAAGAGCCTTAAGTACATACCCCCCACCAAGTGTTGGGAAGATTAAACCAGTTAATATATTTAAAGTGCTCTGGGGAGTCTGCCAAAAAGAAACGCTGTCTAACATCTGCTATTACTGCCATAGAATTTCACCAGGTGCCGCCACAAAGTGTTAATTCTGTGATTTCTTTCCTGTTTTGATTTTGGAATGTAGAATCTCACCCTAGCCCAGCCTGACCTGGAATTCACTGTGTAGTCTCAGGCTGGCCTCAAACTCACAGCGATCCTCCTACCTTGGCCTCCAGAGGGCTAGAAGTGCTAGAATTAAAGTTCCGCGATTTTAAGATGTACTGTTACACACGACAGACCTTCGGCCCAGTGAGAAGTGGTGCGTCATGCATATGAGCAGCAGCTCGTCCATCCACTCAGCGTTAGTGAACGCTCTTCTTCCAGCACTT
This sequence comes from Jaculus jaculus, assembly GCF_020740685.1. NCBI lineage: Eukaryota > Metazoa > Chordata > Mammalia > Rodentia > Dipodidae > Jaculus > Jaculus jaculus. Next base: position 15,767,829 of record NC_059108.1, read on the forward strand.
GCACTTCCTGCATGTAAATAAGCTCCTTCCCTGTATTTACCCCAGAATTTGGGAGCTAGAATCCATCCTTCTGTTCATTCAGGCTTTTGGCACCTGCTGAGTGAGCACTGAGGACAGGTCAGACATGGCTCCGGGTTGTGGAGATAAGGCAGTGAGACAAAGAACTGAATATCCCAGTTCCCAGTCTAGTCTATCCAGCAAGCTCATTAGACTGCACTTCTTCAATTTAAGGAAAGTGAGACTTGAGGAATTCTCAGCTGATTGCCCAAAGCCACACAGCCCAGATCTCTTATCACATCAGACTTTATACATTTTCCTTTACCATGCAGTTCCAAAAATGTCCAAAGGTGTATGTGGCTATCAAATGTGCTAACACAGGAATAGTGTGGTCATATGAATGAACCAGCTGTTCCATCAGACTAAATTGTGGGTGTCCCAGCGCCTTCAAGTCACATCGCTCCTCCTTTCTCTTTCTGGTTATATTCATCACACCTGAGCATTGCTGATGCTTCCATTTAAGGAGCTTCTGAAAGCTATGGAGATCAGTAAGACAACAGTGATGATTAAGAAAGGGTGTTGAGGGCTGGAGAGATGGCTTAGTAGTTGAGGCATTTGCCTGCAAAGCCAAAAGATCCTGGTTCAGCTCTCCAGGACCCACATAAGCCAGATGTACCAGTGGGCACATGCATTTAGAGTTCGTTTTCAGTGGCTAGAGGCCCTGGCATGCCCATTCTCTCCCCCCTCTTCTCAAATAAATAAATGAAATATATTTAAAAAAAAGAAAGGATGTTGACATTGGAAGCATTAAGGGAGAGATAGCATTGTTTTTACAATTCAAGTTTCATATTCCATGTTAGATATGCTCTATGCCTGTTGGGATAAAAGACCTGTATGGCTTTAATCCCTTTACTCAGATCTCTTGGGTATACCCTGAGATATTGAGGAAATGTTTACTTTGCTTTCTTGGGACTTATCTCTCAGTACTTTAAATCTGTTTTCATTTCATTAGTATTCATATGGGTGTATGTAAGAACATGTGTAAAGAAGCAATTAGTTAGACATTTTTAGATGCATATTGTCTGCACTTGTGTTTACTTATCATACAACTATTGTGTCTTTTCATTTTAAGATATCACCTCTGAGATGCACTATTAGCCTTTGTACTATAAAGGAAATATGACAGTATCAATTAACTGTCACTGAGCCATTGTAAAATGCACTCCATCTCATGAAAATGTGAAGATCCTAAAAGCTCTTCTTCATTGGCAAAAACATTTTTCACATGATCCATTAAACAACTCTCCCTTTTAATGGATTTTGAATAATTGTTGTCCCAAAATTCATTGTACCTAATTGCTTCAGATCTCCATTAAGACATAAAAGGAGAGAGCTAGAGGAAATACTGAAGTGCTAAGGCCTGAGTATTTTTATTTGGGACACAAACAAGTATTTATAGATGAAAAGATGATGTCTTGGATTCACTTCATAAGGAATCTGGTGGTGGGTGTTGTGGGAGAAAGTGGGTGGAAATGGTATGAGTTTAAAATTGTTCAAGCTGGATTATGTTCGTGGGGATGCTTATTACACTGGTCTCTTAAAGGTCCGTGGAGGGGTAAAAGAATTTATGTGCACTCAGTAGTGATAGAATTTCAAAGAATAAAATCGGGCTCCCATGCTTCTAGGAGGCAATTGCCAGTGCCCACAGTGGTAAATTCCAGATGGAGATCGAACAGTTTGTCTGCTTGGTCTGTGAGTGAGAAGGCCAGTGAAAGATGACATTCACAGCTAGTCCTTTCTCTTTCTTCTGAATACCTTATTTTGTTAAAGTTTCTGGGTCCTTCCTTTTATCACAGGGATAACCAGTTAATCCTAGTCACTACTCCTAGCTCTGAAGGTCATATGACTTTCTACTTTGTATCAGTATTGGTACAGAGTTGAAAGAGAAGATAATTAAAACCAATAACAACAACAAGATTTTCACTGGATGGCCCAGTGATTACACTAAGTATCTTATCCCATGATGCTTAATTCTCATGGCAAACTTAACAGGTAAAGCTATCGCCATCTCTCTCTTCATGCACAGGGCAACAGGCTAAGGAAAATCTAAAGCATTTCCCCAAACTGGCAAGTGGCAGGCCATGGCTATCAACCTAAGCCTGTACCTGAAGCCACAGCTATCTATGCCCAGCCTTCTTTCTACTTATTCCAGACAAACAGCAGTGGAAATCACAGCAGCCTGGGAACCAGATGAAGACTTAACTCTGAGCCACCAGCCAGCAATCAACGGATGCAGATGGGTGGAAAGACAGGCACAGGCAGTGAGTGAACCCTTGCGGCTACAAATCAGATTGGGAGGCAGAAACCTTGCTTACTGGTTTATAGCTCCCGCAGTGAGGACGGGCCACAGAGGTTGGCTTCCATTTCCTCCAGAGTCTTCAAACCGTACCGAAATGGGCTCACGCCCTCAGCAGCCCTGATGCTTGGCTGAGCCTCTGTGAAGCGCAGCATCTCCGAGAGCTCCGGATAGGTCTCGGGACCCCCGTGGCTTGTTAACACCGCCTGGAGCGTTGCCCTTGCTCTTCGCCATAAAATGAACTGATGCTTCTTAACACCACCCTTTCCCTGCAGAGTCCTGGCTTGCTGATCATACTTTGATACAAAATCCAAAGTCACTGTTCTTTTGACTTGTAGAGATTCAAAGATGGCCCTCGCTCTAGCCGGCTAACTGCTGTCCCTGTCTCCATGTTCACCCACGAACGCGTCTCCAATATTCAATTAAAAAAAAGAACTTTTTGTAATGGGGAAGTGTTGAAGCAATCACTGGGATGGCTAACATCTGGGTTGCAGGGCTCTGAGGGGAGCAAAAGTATGTCGTGTGTACTCCCAAGCAATGAAAGTCATATGGGAGTGGGTCTGTGGCACAATCTGTCCTTTGCACAGGACTCACATATTCTGTCCAATATGCACCACGTTACTGATCATGTCGCAGAGATGATAATAGAACCTTAGCTGGGCATCTGAGCATCCTTCAGGATATTATCGGATGCATGATTAAGAAGTATGGACCAAGCCAATGCAATTAAGCAGATTTGTAACTGGATGAGTGAGCGTGCTTAAGACGATGTCACGGAAGACCACATTACCATTTTGGCTATGCCATCTAGAATTTGCTAGCAGCTAAAGTCTTATTTCTTTTTTTTTTCTCCAAAGTATCTTATTTTTAATTAATTAATTTTTATTTATTTATTTATTTATTTATTTATTTATTTATTTGCAGGCAGAGTGAGAAAGAAGGAATGGGTGTGCCAGGGCCTCTAGATAATGAACTCTAGATGCATGAGCCATTTTGTGCATCTGGTTTACATGGTTACTAGGGAGTAGTAACCAGGCCTGCAGGCTTGGCAAGTAAGCACCTTTAACTACGGAGCCGTATCCCCAGCACTTAAATTTATTTATACTGGATAAAGTAACAGGTTTGTTTCATTATGACATTTTCATATATGCCTCGTACTGGTGGATCTTACTCTGTACCCTGCTCCTCTCCCTGTGTCCCCTCTCCCCCATGTTACCCTTCTATCCCCCACAGCTCCCTTTCCACTTTCATGTCTCATGTGTTCTAGTATCATCCCCACCCCCTTCTTTAGAAAGCTCTTCTCCCCCTCTCAGTTCCCTTTCTAGTTTTACGACATATCACCACACATACTTCCACATGAACACACATGAATAAACCTTACACGTTTACTGCCTATGAGACAGAGCACCTCATGGAATGCAATGGTTTTCCAAACCCATCTATTTTCTTACAAATTTTATTACTTCATTTTTCTTTATAACTGAGTGAAATTCCAAGTAGTTATGCATTTATATTTATGAGCCATGGAAAGTGATCTTATATTTTATTACCATGATAGCTCCTCATCACCACCTGGGAAGATCTGTTTGGATTTCTATCCTGTTGTCAGATGAATGTGTTTCTTTCTTTTTTTTTTTTTTTCTCTCTTTCTTTTTTTACTTTACTGACAGGAATTTGCTAAACATACATTTGTCCAAAACACTGGGAGAAATGTTTATTTGAGAAGAACTAAGAATAGAGTTTTGTTATGTTACCTCCCATCCCCCACATTGCTAACATGCAACACTTAAGTTTTTTCCTTCAAACCAGTTGAAACTTTGCCAATTGCATTGGCTTGATGGTAAGCTGATTTTTTTAATGATACCAGGACAGATTAAAAAAAATGTCACTGAGGGTTGGCGTGATTGCTTAGTGGTTAAGGTGCTTCTCTGAAAAGCCAAAGAACCCAGGTATAGTTGCTCAGGACCCACATAAGCCAGATGCACAAGGTGGTACATGCATCTGGAGTTTGTTAGCAGAGGCTGAAGGCCTTGGTGCACTCATTCTCTCTCTCTCTCTCATCTGCCCCTCTCTCTCTAAATAGATAAATAAAAATAAAAATATATTTAAAAACACTGAAGTTCAAATACACTTTATCTGTTGCCTTTCCTTTAACTATTGTCTCTCAATTTGGCCACAGTCATTTTGTGTCAAAGCAACTTCAGAAAAAAGAAATTTGGGATGGATGTGGTGGTGCACACGTCTAATCCCAGCACTAATGAGGCTGGGGTAGACGGATTCCCATTAGTTTGAGGTCAGATTGGGGTTCCATAGTGAACCCCAGATCAGCCTGGGTCAAAGAGAGAACCTACCTTGAAAAACTGAAAGGAAAAAAAAAAAAGAAACAAAGAAAACAGAAAAGAAATTTGGTCAAGAAGATAAGGTTGAGTTTAAAGGAAATACAATGAGCATCATTTTTGTTTCTTTTGGTTTCTTTTTCAAGGTAGGGTCACATTCTAGCCCAGGCTGAACTTGAACTCACTATGTAGTGTCAGGCTAGCCTTGATTTCACAGCACTCCTATTTCTGCTTCCTGAGTGCTGAGATTAAAGGTGTGTGACACCAGTAGCTTTTAAAGTTGGTCGTTTTCTTTCTTTTCTTTTTCTTTTTTGGTAAAGAATTACCATCAATTTTGTGCCATGTTTTCTTTTTTTCTCCATGCTTTGTTTTTTTCTCAGTAGCTTGATTTTGGTATGTCTAACTTATTTCTATCTACTACTACTAGCTATTTTTCTTAGGCATTGCTAATGTAGAATAGTCTAAACATTTTACACGTTCACAATTAATTTAGAAGAATGCAAAGGTCTAACACCTGGCAGATTGGTTTAAGATATGTAACATCCAAATGCCCATAATAAGCTTTTTAAAAGGTTATATGTGTTGATTTGAAAGGCAAATGAAGAATTATCATTTTATCATGTCTAATCATGGGTAAGCATAACTTGAGAGGCATTTTATATTAAAAAAATCCAGTTCAGGGCTGAAGAGATGGCTTAGCGGTTAAGCACTTGCCTGTGAAGCCTAAGGACCCCGGTTTGAGGCTCGATTCCCCAGGACCCACGTTAGCCAGATGCACAAGGGGGCGCACACATCTGGAATTAGTCTGCAGTGGCTGGAAGCCCTGGCGCGCCCATTCTCTCTCTCTCTCCCTCTCTCTGCCTCATTCTCTGTCTGTCGCTCTCAAATAAATAAATAACAATAAACCAAAGGGCTGGAGAGATGGCTTAGCAGTTAAACACTTGCCTGTGAAGCCTAAGGACGCCGGTTCGAGGCTGGGTTCCCCAGGTCCCACGTTAGCCAGATGCACAAGGGGGCGCATGCGTCGGGAGTTCATTTGCAGAGGCTGGAAGCCCTGGCGCGCCCATTCTCTCTCCGCCTCTATCTGTCTTTCTCTCTGTGTCTGTCGCTCTCAAATAAATAAATTAAAAAAAAATAAAAAATAATAAACCAAGAATTTTTTTTAAAAAATCCAGTTCATATTAATTATTTACCTATGATGAGTATGTTATATTTAAATGATATTTATTTGTAAGGAGAGAGATATAGGAAGGAAGTGAGAGAGACAGACAGAGAGCTTATGGGCACACCAGGGCCACTTGCTGCTGCAAATGACCTCCAGACACATGTACGACTTTGTGCATCTGGCTCTGTGGTAGGCACTGGAGAATCACACCTGGCACAAGCAGATAAGGGTCTCTGCCCAGAGTCATCTCCCTAGCTTTGCACATCACCTTTAGAACACTTACAATGTCGGGTAACTCTGCATGAATTGATCAACCACTATGTTAGTTTCAAGGAATTAGCTCTTTGGGTTCTTTAGCTTATCCCCAAAGAAACTTCTTTTCTTTTTCTTTTTTTTCTTTTATAATTAACAATTTCCACGATGATAAACAATATCCCATGTTAATTCCCGCCCTACCCCCACTTTCCCCTTTGAAACTCCACTCTCCATCATATCCCTTCCTTTTTTTTTTTTTTTTTTTTTTTTTTGATGTAGGATCTCACTCTAGCACAGGCTGACCTGGAATTCACTATGTATCCTCAAGGCGATCCTCCTACCTCTGCCTCCCGAGTTCTGGGATTAAAGGCATGCACCACCATGCCCAGCCCCAAAGAAATTTCTTAATTGTTCAAACTTTTCACAATATAGGTAGAATAAATGCAGATGAATTCTATATATAGAAAATGAGTAGAAATAAACCAGATCTAAGAATCATCAAATAATGTTTAAAGATACAATGGTGTAAAGCTGGTCTACATTTTTTCACACATACTTGAACATCTGATAGAAAATACTTATTTTTAACTAATGTGATTTGGGCAATTGGCTCACAATTTGCTCTGGATAAATAATATGTTCTCTGTCTGCAAGGCTACTAACACATTAAAGTTTGTTCTTCGTGATTCTATGCTGGATATGAGGGGGCACCCTGTATTTGTATTTATTTATTTGCAAGCAGAGAAAGAGAGAGAGAGAGAGAGAGAGAGAGAGAGAGAGAGAGAGAGAGAGGGAGAGGGAGAGAATGGATGCTTCAGGCCCTGTAGCCACTGCAAATGAACTCCAGATGCACGTGCCACTCTGAACATCTGGCTTTGTGGTTGTTAGCCTTTGCAGGCAAGCACCTTAATTGCTAAGCCCTCTCTCCAGCCCAACTTTTATTTTGATAGTCTACCAGCCATTTCTTTAATGATCTATTATAGGGCACTGCCAAATTGAGAAAATTGAACAGTATATATAAATTCCTCTCCAGGCTGTCTAAAACACCAATGGGGAACAACCTCTTACTTGAAAATAAACACTGTCAAACTGAGCTAGGATGCGGTCCAAGCATTTTATTCCAAGTATTTCACACTGACTGATTTTCAAGGAAATTGCTCAACTTCTCCATTCTCTGGCACCCCTACAGAATCAACTCAACCACACTACCTGCATTTTCTACTCACCCTCCCTCTCAGCTTCCTCGGGTTATTTTTCCCTTGACCCATCTCACTGTCAGTACTGTTACTGTGAAAGTCCATGTGTGTCCAGAGGGTATACTGCTCCGCTCTGACCACACTCTGTACCCAGGGCCACCAGCTTCACAGGAAGCTTCCACATGTTGTGAAGAAAGTGTCGTGAGCCTTTTGCAGTGCTGTTGCCAGGTGCATAAGTGGTAGAGAGGTAATTTCCACGATTGCTTCTAATGTACACTAGACGACACAGAAGACATATTTTATGTATAAGGGGATCCAGTGAACATAATAGCTCTCAACTGCTGAGGGCTTGTTTAAGGCTAATGACATTTGTGTGTGTGTGTGTGTGTGTGTGTGTGTGTGTGTGGTATGATGTGGTGTGAGCACATATGTGTGCACATGTGTACAGCCCATGCATGGGCATGCAGAGGCCAGGTGATGCCCCTCCAGCTCTCATCCATGTGTTTCCTTGAGACAGAGTCTCCCTCTCAAATTGGAACTGCCAAGGTTTTTGTTCCCCTTCTGCAAGCCCCAGCAATTCTCCGTTCTCTGTCAGCAGAGGACTAGGGTCACAAGCGTGTGCAGTCACGCCTAGGTTTTTATGTAGATGCTGGGGAGTCAAACTGCTGGGCCGTCTCAGGCCCTCGTTTTTGCGTGTGCAAGCATTCCTACTCACTGAGCCTTCTCCCCAGCTGCTAAGTGCATATCTTAGTGTCTGTTAACATACTGTGGTGTGTCTGTATAATCTAATGAACACTTAGCAGAATAATTCAAGAACTCTCCAAATGGGATGTGACATCAGAGTGGTTAGTTTTAGCTATTTCTTTAACCTTTTATTTCATTTGATAAATAAATCAGTAAAAACATGAAAGAAACTATTGGCTGTCGAGATTAATGATGACGTCTTCAGGTGTCACTCTGGACCAGTGATGGTTTCATCAGAACAGAACATCCTTAGTCCTAGCATTTACCATGTCAGTGAGTACCTCTGTCTGTTTTATGGTGACTGTCCCCAAACATATCCATATGGCAAAATCAGCCCTATTAGTTCACCTTAGAGGATGATCAAAGATGAAAAAAAAAAAAAGAGAGAGAGAGAACAAAAGTGACTTTTCCAATTAAGAAGGTATCAATTTTGATTTAAAAAAGAGTGAAATTTTAGCCTCTCTGGTCCCTAAGTAGGCAGCTGACATGGACCATATATTTCGCTTTGTCCCCTCGCCTTTTTCTCAATTTCATTTTATTTAGAGAAAGAAATTACTGACAACGGCTCTGATGCAGTGTCTGCTTAGTGAAACTAGCATGTTTCTTAAATATTTATCCTTACATACGGGGTGTTTGGATTGCAAATGTGTGGAAATGCTGTCAGGTTAAAAATAGCTCTTCCACAAACAGTGGCGCATTGGAATGCTAGCGCAAGCTCGCTGCTAGCCTTTGAATTTTCACCCCCTTGCCCTGGCTGCTCAGAAGCAAGAGCCTGGCTACCTTGGGACCCTGGCCTTCCTGCTCAAACTTCGCTTGATATGTGTGTTAGGCCAAAAGCTGAGTGACAAAAGAAGACACATTGTCAGGTGACCCCCTACTTTCAGAGAGCCCGCATTTCTTACTTAGTGCCTAATAAGAAGATTTCTCCTGTCTTTGTGTAAAAGTACAACAAACCTACACACAATGTGCACAAACCATGTGCAAACAGGAAGGAATGGGTGAGAAACACAGATCAATGAACACACACAGGTATGAGGCAAGACAGCTTGGTTCTGGAAGCAAAAAACCTGGTGTAGGGATGTGAGGGTCCAGGCTAAAATCTTCAAGACTCCTCCTTCAGATTTTAGGTAGTGCAGCCCTCAAGGCTCACTTTTCTTAGTCTGTACATCAGAAGGACCCATGCCACAAAAAAAAAAAAAAAAAAAAGGTTTAGGTTTAGAGATTCCAGGGGTTATCACTGTGTCTGACAAGGGCAAAGAAAAAGCATTTGATGATAGTCTGTCTTTTCCTTTCAAATGGCCAGAACAGGGCTGGAGAGATAGCGGTTGAATACTTGCCTGTGAAGCCTCAGGACGGCGGTTCGAGGCTCTAGTCTCCAGGACCACATTAGCCAGATGCACAAAGGGGCGCACACATCTGGAGTTCATTCACAGTGGTTAGAGGCCCTAGAGCATCCATTATCTCTCTCACCACCCCCCCACTCTCTTTCTCTGTCTGTCGCTGTTAAATAAATAAATTAAAAATAAAATAAAATGGCCAGAACATACAAGGACAATCCAACATCTTTCTCCTATGACAGGTGAATATTTTACTGCAATGCTCTCAGTGGACCAGTTAGCTACAAGCACAAGTATTCACCTGTGGAGTCAGGTCAAACATAAACAGGTCTTCTAAATTCCTACAGAAAGATTGGATTTGCGTTAACATCACATACTTTTGAACTTGTACCACATCATTTCGTGTAGGACAAATCCCTGGCTTTTAGTTTACACTTTAATAGCTCCCAACCTCCCAAGTTAAGATGCCACAACCACAAGGAGAAGGCCCATACAAACAAGTAACTGATCCCAACAGATTTTCCACATTTTGCAGAGCAATGCCAGACACAGTCCTAGCACCAGAGTTTAACTAATCCTCACCCATGCCTCAGTGAGCACTAGTCCACTTAAAGATAAAGACCTGCAGACCTTGATACTGACCCCTTCTCAAGTGACAATGTGAATGTGATTTCTCTTTAAAGTAGACTGATTACACTGAGGCAGAGAGAAAGCCCAGAACTTGGTGGACTCTTCCAAACATGCTTAACAGTGCAACAAACCCACAGACTCATTTCCTTATAGCAGTTTTCCTTTCTAAAGCAGTTGCATTCTTTCTTTCCCCCTCTTTCTGGTTTAAATAAGAGCTGTGTGTGTACACATTTGACAGTGAGCTGTCATTCTCAAGGCAGGAGGCGAGGCAGCACATTAAAGTTTCATATGAAGCAACAAAAATTTCAAGGAATGTCCTCAAATTACACCCACAGTCTCAAAGTTCAAGCATTGTGGCCGAGCACTGCTTACCTTCCAACTTCAGGTCCACAGAGGTCTCTATGTTTAAAGCAGGACATCAAAGTACTGGGTTTACTTTCCTTGCATAGAAATCTCATCTGTCATAGCATCCAGCTGCTGGGCAGGAACCAGCCCCCTGTTCCAGAGCACCAATGACAAAGCCAGACAGTACATGTAGGCGGTGGCTTCCCTGCAAGCTGGTCACAGTCTGCACATGCTCTCTGCCACAGAGGTGCCAACATTACCTTGGCACGAGGTTCACAAAGCACCTCATTGTGAGTCCCTGGGCATCTCTCGGGGAAGAAGAGGTTAAAGGAAGTTCTCACCAATCTGAAGTCTTCTTGCTTTTGTTAGATGAATCACTCATTCATTGAAAATAAAATAGGAGGAAATATTTTCTGTTAATTACTTTTGGGGAAACAAAAGTCACACTATTACAAATCCCCCAGAATGTTAAGTGGAAAGGCTTATCTATTGGATTTCACTACTGTTCTTGGCTGGTGGAAGGAATATTCTAGCTAAAGCTTCACTTTGCCACTTAGAAAAATATCCATTGCATTAGATCTGACAGGATGCTTTACTGGAAGTTCATGGGTTAAGAGTATGAAATAATGTTTGCTGATGATGGACCACCACACCCCAAGATCCCAGGACCCCCATTAGCCAGATGCACAAGGTGGCATGCATGTGTCTGGAGTAAATTTGCAGTGGCTGGAGGCCCTGGTGAGCCCATTCTCTCTCATAAATAAATAAATAAATAAATAATATATATACATACATATATATATAACCAAACAGATCAGGAGTCAGAGGAGATGGCTCAGTAGATGAAGCACTTGCTTTGTAAGAATGAGGACCCAAATTAAGATTCCCGTACCCGTGCAAATTCTGGGTGGGTGTGCTAGCCAGCCTGTAGGAGACAGCACTCAGGAGATGGAGACAGGGGGTCCCACAGGCAAGTCAGGTAGCTAGGCTAACTGAATCAGCAAGCTGTGGGTTCAAGTGAGAGATCTTCTCTCAATAAATAAAGTGGAAAGAGATTGAGGAAGGCATCCGACATCACTTTTTGGTCTCCACTCACACACCTGCACACATGTGCAAATTCATACACCCATGCATGAACACCAAACACCTTAAAACCAAAAACCTTAAAAGATGCAGAGTGGTTCATCTCCTCATTATTTATGAACTGGCAGTAAGACTCACCAGAAGTAATATGGTGAATAAAGTTAAATTTCTTTCTCAGGGTTTGTTCCCACTGTTACACTGACTTCCATACCCACTCACCTGGGGATGCTTTCAGGTTAACTCTGGATTTCTAAATGCACCTACCACACATCTATCTGGTTTGGTCCTGCTTTCGGATGCGAAATCTCTCCTTTTGAATCAGAATTGCTTCATTATTCTGAAATGTTTCAGGGACTTAAAGCAGGTGAAGGTGGTGGTGATTGTACCTGGTTCTCTCTCACTGAGGGCAGAATGTTGCAAATTATCAGAGAAAGAGAGAGAAGGAAGGAGAAGGGAGAAGGAGAGAGAGAGAGACTGACAGAGACAGAGAAAGATGATAGTACATGCTAAAAATACTAGTACTTGGGAGTCTAGACAAAAGGATCACAAGTTTGCAAGTGGCCTGACTGACAGTGAAATCTTATCTCAATAAAATAAAATAGTAAAATAAAAATCAGAGCGAATTCACATTTCTAACATGTAGTTAGAAATGAAGCTACTTGATATTAAGATGGATGAATAGTGAGTAAACAATCAAACAAAATTTGGGGTGGTCTTGTGGTAGTTCATAGTGACTGTCATCTTGATGGGAGCTGGGATCGCCTAGGAGGGCTTGCCTAGGTTACGTGCCACGAGGAATCATCTTGGTTAGGTTAGTTAAGGTAGAAAGATCTTAACTGTGGGTGACATCATTCTATGATCTGGGGTTCTGGATTGCAGAAAAGGGAGACAGCGAGGGCTGGAGAGATGACTTAGTAGTTAAGGCAATTGCCTGCAAAGCCTAACAAGCATGGGTTTGATTCACTAGTATCCATGAAAAGCCAGATAAACAAAGTGGTGAATATGCCTGGAGTTTGTTTGCAGGGGCTGGAGGTCCTGGTGCACCCAGTCTCTCTGTCTCTCTTCTCTGTGTCTTTCGTTGCTTGCAAATAAATAAGTAACTAAATAAATTTTTTTTTTAAACAAGATTGCTGGCAGGGCACCAGCATCCATCGCTTTCTATGTCTTCATTGCAGATTGTGAAGACATGACGCAGGCTTCCTATTTCCTGATAATGCTTTTCCTGCCTTTATGGATTACCTTTGGAAACTATAAACTGGAGAATTTACTATTTACTTCCTCAATCTGCTTCTGTTTTGGTATTTCATCCTAGCAATGAGAAAGTAACTGATATAACCATGCTTGCGAATTTTTGATCTATATGTTCAAGTGATGAGTCTGCATTTTGGATTGGACTGTGTGCTCTGGGAACTGGGTATCAGAAAAAGAAAAGAAAAGAAGGGAAGTAGATGTAGGTGTGTCACTATCACCTAAGAAGCACTTTGAAAATGAGCATGTGTGCGTCCCATCTTACATGGTCAATCTGTTGTTGGAAAGGAAAGCACAAGAGGATAATAATGTGGTTTGATTGCAGTCCAGGGCTCAATCTCTAGGTTTTACACATGCTAAGCAAGTGCTATAGTGCTGAGCTACAATCCCAGTCAATGAGAGTCATTTGGAAAATCATCTAGTCAACATAATTCTAATATGTTCCCAAGTTGATTTAGAATCCTAAAAGAGTAAAACAACAAAATTTATTAGAAAAACCTCAAAATTTATAAAGCAAAATCATGTTACACTACCACAGGACTGTGGTGGTGGACTCCTATAATCTCAGCACTCAGGAGGTAGAGGTAGGAAGATCTCAAGTTTGAGACTAGCTGGTATGCATAGAGAGTTATAGGACATTGTGAACTATGAGACCCTGTTTCAACAAACATAAAAAGCAAGCAAGCAAACAAACAAACAAATAAACAAAAAGGAAACCAAAACACAAACCTATATATATGAGAAAAATTGAAATTCGTGAAGCAAACAAAGAAATATTAAGGATCTCTGATCTGAGTCAAGTTAAAGAAAAACAGAAACAGTAAATTCTTGGAAACAGAATAGAACATTGGCAAAAAAAAAAAAAAAAAATTTTTTTAGCTGGGCATGGTGGCACACACCATTAATCCCAGCACTCAGAAGGTTGAAGTAGGTGGATCACTTTGAGTTTTAGGCCATACTGAGATTACACAATGAATCCTAGGCCAGCCTGGGTTAGAAGGAGATCCTATCTCAAATAAATAAATAAATAACAGTCCATTTTTAAAGGGAAATTGCTGGTAACTTTCTAGAATTGAAGAGAAATGTTAGTTCTTTCTTGAAAGTATGTAAAGTGCCATGTGGGATAAATAAGTGAATACATACCTACCATTTTCTGTCTCAAACCTGAACTCTCCCATCTCCTAACCATGAATAACATCTTTCTTTGATTTTTTTTTAAATAACTTATTTTTTTTATACTTACGTATAAGAGAGAGAGAAAGTATGAGGGTTCCAGGGTCTCTGGCAAACAAACTTCAGACATCATGCCCAACTCCAGACCATGTTTCTAGAGCCATTTTATTTATCTTTTGAAGTTTTTTTTTTTCTTTCATTGTTGAAGTGCAGTAATCCCTTATCCACAGTTTCACTTTCTCATAGTTAAGTCTTCCATTTTTAACTATATTTTTTTTTTTAGAGAGAGAGAGAGAGCATGCAAGAGGGAAAGACAGTGAGAATTGGTGTGCCAGGGCCTCAGCTACTGCAATCAAACTCTAGATGTTTCTACCACCTAGTGGGCATGTATGACCTTGGGTTTGCCTCATTTTTGCAAATAAATTTTTAAAAAAATTACCGGTTTAATGATTCATGAAGAACATCCAGGTAGATGTTTCATATTGTAGCAGTAGCAGCAGCAGCAGCAATAGCTACTGACAAGCACAGCATATCTGTTGTGCTCAACACTGGCCGAAGGGCTAAATGTAATTAATTCACTTAATGCACAGTCCCCTCAATAACCCCAAGCACTATCACTGTCACCATTCCTCTGATGAGATCACTAGACCTGTAGAGAGATGAAGTCACTTGCACAAGTTTCACAGGCAGCAAGTCAATAGATGGGATGTTGAACCCCAAATCTGACTCACTAAGGTCTCTGCTTTTAGTGAGGTTGCCATTTTGAGAGTGAAATGGGATGGGGTTCAAGGTCCTCTGGGCCTTAAAAATCCGACTGTCAAAGGGAGGTGCCAAGAAGACAATGCAAGAGTACTCCAACTCAAAGACTCAAACATGGCCAAAGTATTGAGAATAATTGGTTATTGAAAGCTTAACTATAAATTGATCATCGATACTACAACCTTCAAGGCTCAGAGAATATTTCAGAACAGTGTGAGTGGGGCAGAAAAAAATGTCAGAGCCAGAGAGTGAGGTGGATGGAGTGTTAGAGAATAGGATGTTGTTTTCCTGGCATGATATGGCTATTGTACTCTTGAATAATTAGCAGCTGTGCTTATCAGCACATGACCTTCATAAGAGTGGGCCTGACATCCTTCTTTCATTGAGCATGGAAAGGATCATTCAGCTTCATTCGTCTCTTGAGGATTTATGGATAGTTAAGTATACCTGGGGGAGAGGGACATACAAGCTTATACTCCTCCAGGAGGATATATAGACACTCAATGGCTGCTGGAAGCCAGAGTTAGCTTTGCATTGCTGGGAACAAACATCCAACAAAAAGTAGTGAGGGGAGAAAAGGGTTTACTTTGACTTATAATCGTAAGGAAGATTCATGATGGTAGGGGTAAGATGGTAGAGCAGTTTCTGACCACCATTTCTTGCCACAGCAGACAGAAGATAACAGCAAAAGAGTGAGTTGAGTTCTGGCAGGCGGAACTGGTCATTGCATTCCAAAGCCTGCCCCTGGAAACTTACCTCTTACAGCAAGCCTTCACTTCCAAAACTATCACTAACTGGCGACCAAGCATTCAAAGCACATGAGTTTAAGGGGAGCATCTGACTCAAACCACCATATTTCAGTCATGGTACCCATAAACTCAGAGCCATTCATGTTATAAAATGCATTCAGTCCAACTTCAAAAGTCTCCATAGATTTTCAGCAATCTTGATAAATTTAAAAGTCCAAAATCCTGGGCTTTCCACTGTATCCAGAGTTTATCCATGCCGTGGCCTCCCAGGGTCTTCACACAGGGTCTTCATCAGTGCTGCCTCACATCACCCAGTGGCCATCTCAAAAAAAAATAAATTAATTAAATAAATAAATAAAAACACAGTATTGCAAATCCAATGACCCTCCCTTTCTTACATTTGTTTCATTTCCATATTCCCAGGTAGGCTACCAGATTTTTAAATCCAGGGAGGAATAAAGAAAGCTTTGAATAGTAGGAAAGCTTCCACATTCTTCCTTCATGGCCTTTCTCTTCAAACTTCTTTCTACTGTCCCAATTCAGAACAGCTGACCTAATCTTAATGGTGGGAATTTCTCATGTAGTTGCAGATGAACTAGGCTGCTGTCTCTTGCATGAAACTTTCTTTATGTGCTATATCCTTCCACTCAAACAAGTACATCCCTCCCAGTCCAGGCAACGTTCTTCTTCCCTTATACCAAGCCTCAGGATCCACAGCCCTTTTTGGCATTTAGTTCTTTCACCTCCCAGAAAAGTCCATCAAGCTGTACTTACAGCTCTTTGGGGTGTGTCCTCTTCCAGGATTACAAATCCTTTCATAGTCCACAAACAAGTCCATTCTAAAAGATCCAAAGCCACATAATCTGGTTTCTTGAAGAAGCAACCCCACTGCTGGTACTGATTTTCTGTTATAGTTACCTTTGCATTTCTAAGATTTAAAAAAAAAAAAATCAACTGATGGGAAGAAAGGGTTTATGTTTGCTTATAGTCAAGGGAAAACTTCATGATGGCAGGAAAAAGATGGTAGAGCAGAGGCTGGACATCACTTCTTGCCACTGAAGGTGGAAGATAGCAGCAAGAGAGTGAGCTGAGCTCTGGCAAAGGGGAACTGGTTTGTAACACCCTAAAGCCAACCCCCAGAGACACACCTCCTCCTGCAAGGCTTTATCTCCCAAACTGCCATCAGCTGGAGACCAAATATTCAACACATATGAGTTTATGAGTAACATCTAATATAACCATGCTACTGAAGATAAAAGAAAAGGACATTTACTTCAAAGGTATAGGTACTGGTAAGGTTCCTATTCTCCTGGGAGTAACCCTTTAGCCATGATCCTGTAAGCAACCCTAAAACATATTGAGTCACCCCTAAATAAACAAAACAGAGAGGGACAGAGAGAGAAATGTGACAGTTCACCAGGGAACTAGTTATGAAGATGAAGTAGAATGGAAGAAGTGGGAGAAAATCAAGGGTTATGGGTGTGAATGTCAACAATATTTATCATATATATATGTGTGTATGAGAATGTCATAATGAAACACATTGTTACATATAATTCATATATACTAATATTGTTTTAAAGAAAGAGTGCTCTGAGTAAAAGATGCATAAAGTAGCAGCACTAAAAAGGAATGGGGAGGGCTAGAGAGATGGCTTAGCGGTTAAGCGCTTGCCTGTGAAGCCTAAGGATCCCAGTTCGAGGCTCGGTTCCCCAGGTCCCACATTAGCCAGATGCACAAGGGGGAGCATGTGTCTGGAGTTCGTTTGCAGAGGCTGGAAGCCCTGGCGTGCCCATTCTCTCTCTCTCCCTCCATCTGTCTTTCTCTCTATGTCTGTCGCTCTCAAATAAATAAATAAAAAATGAACAACAACAACAAAAAATTTAAAAAGGAATGGGGAAACATAGCCACCCTTATCAGTAGGAGTCTTGGGTCTTTGGAGGCTTGTAGAAGTGATATTCAACTCCTAGAGACTTGATTCTGAACATTCATGGCCAGAGCTAAGGGCTACATCTAGTCCTATAGCCAAAACATAAAATATCTTCTGGCATATCCAATTAACATCTCTTCTCCTTAAAGGTCAAGACCCTTCCTTTCATCAGTCTCAAAGCTCTTTACAGTGTGCAAAGATCTAATTGGTCCTAAAAAGTTTCATCTTCCCTATCACAACCAGAGACATACAGTCTCAGAAGAGCCAATTTGTTCACATCTTTATTCCTTCAGAGTAAAGAGATTGGAACAGATTCCTTGAAAGGTTCTAGGGCTGTACTAGCAAGCTTACTATGAGGAGCAGACACTCGGCTTCCTTACACATAGACAACCTCCAACAGTGCTTCTACAAAATAGGTCATTCTGTTAGAAATAGTGGTTTCTCCACCTGGTGGTAATTAGGGAGGTAAAGTCTTGTTGGAGGAGGAGTTTTGCTGGGGTCATTTTAGTGGTATTATAGCCTGGGATCTCTCCCTTGCCAGAGCTAGCTCATTCTTAATGATTTCTGCCAGCTGCTATGGCAAAAAGTGATGACCAGCTTTGCTGTACCATGATGAAGATTTTTTTTTCTCAAGACTATAATCTATAATAAACTATTTCCTCCAATCAACTGCTTTTGGTCAACTGTTTCTCCCCCAGCAACACGAAGATAACTGCAGTATTAAAAAGTGATATATTTTTTTCTCTTTTTTCTTTCCTTTTCTTGTGTGTGTGCAGAAAATGTGCGATGCGTGCTGTGTATGCCATATGCACATGTGTGTACAGGTGTGCACCACCCTGTGTGCATGTGTACAGAGGCCAGGATGACAATGTCTTGTGTTCTCATCTACTGCTCATCAGTGTGTGTCCAAGACAAGGAGTGCCTCACTCAACCCATTTTCTGTCAGCAAATTCCAGTCTCTGCCTCTTCCAAACCTGGTTTTACAGACATGAATGGTGAAGCCCAGCTTTGTACACAGACGCCAAGAGATCCGGCTTGAATAGTTGCAGCGGTCTTACCTACAACCCCAAAGCAGTGGTATTTTAGTGTGTACAATCAGCCTTCCACATCCTTACATTCTGAGTCCTAGAATACAGCTCACTACAGATCAAAAATATTCAGAAAAAAATCGGCACATTTCTACTAAAAATGAATAGATTTTTTTTATTCTTGTCACTCTATTGCCTGAACTGCACACAACTTAGCAACAATTTATTTACATTTAATATTGTATTAGATATTAGAAGTAATCCAAAAATGATTTAAAATGTACATGGGGGGGGATGTGTGCAGGTCACTTGCAAATTACATAATTTTATGCAATGAACTTTATCACTGTTGACTCTGATATTAGGCCTGGAACTCATGCTTTGTGACTGTATTGTCAATGGTTGTATCTATGACTAGATTTCTCCATCTGGAAAGAGTGTCAAGACAATAACAATGATCTGTAAATGGAGGTGACATTCTAAGGGATTACTGGCCAGGTGTGAAAAGAGAACTTGGAGCTCAGAACAGGTCTAAAAGGATGTCAGATGAGATTTTTGTAGCTTAGATGTGACAGAGGTTAGACGTTGTTTGGGTAAAACTTTGAAACATAAGACTTATTTTGAAATGAAAGTCAGTTGGTTTGCCCGTTGCATTTTTTTTTTCTTTGTTTAAAATTCTACTAGACTACCAGAATGTCATTCAAGTGACACATGGCCTGAGCAGGCACTGGCCTGGGGATGCTGGCGCTCCAGACCTTTACTCTTGTCCTTTACTTAAAAGCCAGGCTCTCTGTCTCCCTCAACAGCTCATTAGCTATCACTAGCAGATTGATTTGTTTTGTCTGTAAACTGACAAAACAGATGAAATGTTCAGGTCCCTCCTCAGGAAGCCAACTAGCGGTAGTTATGAGGGTTGTTGTTGTTTTAGCTGTTGGTGTTTCTTCTGAAGTCTATTAGGATCATGGGGTTGGGCTAATGGGTAGGGATGCTGTAGAGCTAAGTAGAATTGAGTTTTACTCCTGACTGGGTAAGTTTTTTCACCTCTCAAGAGCCTCATCAACAAAACACGTCCTAACAGCCCCAGCATGGGGACTTTGTAAGGACCAAGTATATCAATGGGGTGTAAGGGTCCAGCACAGTCTTGCAAAGAAAGAACACAAAACAAATAAGATCCACTCCTAGAATGACATTGGCTTGAGTTCCTTTTCTTTTCTCTTTCCTTTCCAATTGGCCTTTCCTTTGTCTTTCTTCCTGATATCAAAGGATGGATACCCCCCCCCCCCCACTGGTCCTCATTGAAACAAATGGCTCTTTCTGCAAGGTCCTAAAGAAAGCAGCATGGAGGAGTTTTGCCCAGCCCTCCCCATGCTCTCCCTGCAGTGGACCTTCTCTAGACTCCATCCTGGCCGAAAGGGATGGCGTCTGCACATTAGTGTGTACCTAGGCTCTAAGTGTGTTCCTTTTCTGTATGAATCAACAATTCGAATAACCCCTCCCTGATTTCCAGAACACCCAAGAGAATTTGGAAGCCTGCACACACACACACACACTCACACACACTCACACGGCACATGCACACATGCATACGTATACACACACACACACACACAAATAAGAAAGAAAGAAAAGAAGTGGGTAAGGGAGGGGTGACAGAGGAGAGGGAGAGAGGAAGGGAAGAGAGATAAACTCAGTCCTTAATTCTACACAGCTGTGTAATGTTTAACAAGAGGAAATGAGTCTTTAAAAATTCTCAATGAATTTCTTTAACATCAGCTGAAATCACAGTGGAATTCTAGGCAGGCCTGGAGGCCACCATGTTAAGATAATAAAAACACTTACCAGGGCTGGAGGCTTAGCTTAACGGTTGAAGCACTTGCCTGTAAAGCTAAAGGACCCAGCTTGATTCCCAAAGACCCATATTAACCAGATGCACAAGGGGCACACACATCTGGAGTTCATTTGCAGTGGCTGGAGTTCCTGGTGTGCCCTCTCTCTCTCTCTCACCCTCTTTCTCTGTCAAATAAATAAAGATAAAATATTAAGCATTTGTTGATACCTAAACTGTTAAGGTTTTAAAGGAATAATTCCTTTCCCTTAAAAAAAATAGCTTTTGTAACTACACTTGGGCCTCTTACTTTATTGAGAATCAGACTTACCTGGAGATATTTATTTATTTACTTACTCATTTACTAAGATGAGTGAGAGCAAACCCAGGGCTTGACATAATGTAGGCAAACATTCTACCAGTGAACAGCAGCCCCAGATCAATAACTTTTTAACTATATAGATTCCTGGATGCTACAATTTCAGTGCAAATTTGTATAAAGCTTTTTGAGTGACTCTAAATCTTAAGAAGGATTACTGACCTCAATGGTTTAGGTTGCTCTTAGACTAAGTTTGAAAAACATCATTAGGAGTTGTAGATGTTCAGATTATGCAGACACTATGTTTGATTAATTGATTCATCTAGGGCATCAATTCATTCTATCCACAAAAAAAATTATTGAGGGGCTGGCGAGATGGCTTAGCAGTTAAGGCACATGCCTACAAAGCCTAAAGACCCCAGTTCTATCCTCCAGGTCCCACATCAGCCAGATGCACAAGGGGACGCATGCATCTGGAGTCGTTTGCAGTGGCTAGAGCCCTGGCGCTCCCATTCTCTCTCTCTCTTACTCTCCCTCTCCTTACCTCCCTCTCTCTGTCTCGAATTAATGCATAAATTTTAAAAAAGTAAAAATTTTAAAAAAAATATTGAGAATTTTTCCATTGTGCTTAGGGTCTTTGGATTTCTTTCCTGGATCTATCAAATGACTGTGAAGGTGGCAGTACCCTTATCCCTTGTGTGGCTCCATAGTAATGTTTCTTACAAGGTGAACCCCTGAAACACAGAAGCAAGAAGCAGTGTGTCAACATTTCTCTTATCTTGTTCACTGTTGGCTCAAATACAGTAGAATCCCAAGTGAGGAAACACTGCTCCCAGATGGATGGAAGAATGGAAACCCACTCTTAAGTTTTTAACCAATGAAGTCTCTACCCTGTGGCTTTAAGACATTTTTTTCCCTATCATAAGGTATGGTGATTATGAACATATGTTTGGAAATCCAAGGCTGCTCCCACAGTTTTGAGTTAAGAAAATGAGAACATCAGGGACAAAGTGGATTCTTCCATTGGGATGGTCACAGCCCTGCCTATCAAGCTTTGAAGTCCTTTGTTATGATACTTGAGTACATTCTCACATTCAGCACTGTAGTTGAGTCTGTTAAAAGCATTTGCTTTTATGCAGTGTGCTATATGTTACACATGTTCTATTGAGTTTGCCCTCCAGGTAAATTCCATTTTATCTTGGCTTATCAGTCACCAATAAAATCAGCTTGAAAATATGGATATATTGATCTTTTCAAGATCTTATTTTCTCTTTATCTTCATGTAGTCCTTACATTTTCAAAATCTGTTTCAGGGGCTGGAGAGATGGCTCAGTGGTAAAGGTGCTTGCTTGAAAAGCCTGATAGCCTGGGCTTCATTCCCCTGTCCTTACTTAAATCCAGATGCACAAAGTGGAGCATGTGTCTGGAGTTCATTTGCAGCAGCAAGAGACCCTAGCATACCCATTCTCCCTTTCCTCCTCTCCCTCTTTCTTTCTCTCCTTGCAAATAAATAAATAAATACACAGAATTTCACCCAACATTAAAAAAAAAAGAAATATTTAAAAAAGATCTGTTTCAACCTCTTAGTGCCTAGTAATAACTACACAAAACCCTCATAATAGGAGAAAAAGATGATGACATCAAATTAAAAGAGAGAGACTACTGGAGAGAGGGAGGGGATATGATGGAGAGCAGAGTTGTGAAGGGGAAAGTGGGGGAGCGGAGGGAAAAATCATGGTTTAATGTCTGTAAGTATAGAAGTTGTCAATAGAGGAAAAGAGGGACAAGCAGTCAGGAAAGCAGGGGTTGGGGATTTAGCTCAGTGGATAAGGACTTGTCTAGCAAGCGCAAGGCCCTGGGTTAGATCCTCAATGCCAGGAAAAAAAAAAACAAAAGTGCTATAGGGCTGGTTAGGCAAATCCTAACAACCTGGGTTCAGTTCCTTAGTCCCCACATGAAGCCAAATGAACACACACTCACACACACACAAACAAACATGTTTCAGAACGATATGATATGATATGATATGATATGATATGATATGATATGATATGATATGATATGATATGATAGAAGTCCTTCACATGCAAGGGCATAGTGTATGCACTGTCAAGGAAAACATGACCTTCGAGCTGTGCTGATTCATTTCACATTATTCCCTGGAGACCGAAAGCATGAACTTGAAAACCTCCAGTGGAACAGGAAGCGACCCGAGCCAGCTGGCCTGCAAGTACTCAGCCCGCAGCCCCTGTGGGCCCACCCACTGCGTGGTCCGAGGAGGCGCTGCTCCGCCACGGTGCTCTGGGCGATCTCCTCCCACACATGCCTCTGTGTGTTGCTGAGCTTTTGGTCTCGGTCCTCCTGCCTCCTCTCTGCCCTTGCCTAGGAACCGGTTCCTGTGGTTGTCATCTTCCAGGCAGCCTGTCTTCTGGCCATTCTCTGTGTGCATGACTGACCCGTGGTACTGGAGAAAGAACTTCCTTTACTGCTCAGGAAAACAATCCTTCTGGCTGTTCGACCAGCAAATGCTGTTTCCGCTACAACTGGGAAGGAAAGAAGGAAGGAAGGAAAGAAGGAAGGAAGGAAGGAAGGAAGGAAGGAAGGAAGGAAGGAAGGAAGGAAGGAAGGAAGGAAGGAAGGAAGGAAGGAAGGAAGGAAGGAAGAAAGAAAGAAAGAAGGAAAGAAGGAAGGAAGGGAGGGTGGGAGGAAAAACAAACATCTCCCTGGGCTGGTGAAGCCCTACTTCATTTCCTGGTTTGGGATAGTTGGAAACTTAAATCCATTAGCTGTGAAAACATGAGCTCAGGGCTGGAGAGATGGCTTAGCGGTTAGGCGCTTGCCTGTGAAGCCTAAGGACCCTGGTTTGAGACTCGATTCTCCAGCACCCAGGCAAGCCAGATGCACAAGGGGGCGCACGCATCTGGAATTCATTTGCAGTGGCTGGAGGCCCTGGAGCGCCCATTCTCTCTCTCTCTCTCTCTCTCTCTGCCTCTTCCTCTCTCTCTGCCTCTTCCTCTCTCTGTCACTGTCAAATAAATAAATAAAATAAAACCAAAAAAATGAGTTCATATCCTTTTTAAGATTATTACTATTTTTTTTTTTTTTTTTTTTTTTAGTTGGCAGATAGTGATTTAAGTATCATTCCTTCTGGCGTCTTTTAAATACAATTTGTCTTAGTTGGTTCTTGCCCCCCTTTCCCAATCCTATTGTCTTATAATATGGAGTTTCCAAGTCATTTGCCAGACAGACATCTTTTTTTTGTTTGCTTACCTGAATACTTATGTGCTCTGCATTCCTTTGCATCTATCACTGAATATGAATAAAACAGAAGAATTAATTTGGGATTGTTTGCTTAATGTCTGTCTTCCTCCAATACCATATGCGCTCCAAAAGACCAGGGCTGTGCATTCTGAGTATCCCTGTATCTCCAGCCTAGTTCAGTGCCTAGCATGAACCACTCCAGATGCACAAGATGACACACGTGTCTGGAGTTCATTTGCAGTGGCTAGAGGCGATAGCATTCCCATTCTTTCTCTCTCTCTCTCTCTCTCTCTCTCTCGATCTCTCTCAAATAAATAAGTAAATAAATAAAAATATTTTTAAAAAGAACACCGAGGTCAGTATATGAGAAAGGAAGTATGATTGCTCACCAAAAGACTATTACACCAAAATATTTAAATTTTTTTAAATTTTTTTTTTAAATCCATGGTTAGTTTCTTTGTATTTATTTATTGGCAGGGAGAGAGAAAGAGACAAAGACAGAGAGGGAGAGGGAGAGCGGTAGGGAGAGAGGAATGGGCACGGCAGGGCCTCTAGCCACTGCAACTGTGTGCATCTATCTTTACATGGATACTGAGGAATTGAACCCACATCATTAGAGAAGGCAAGAGCCTTAAGAGACTGAGCCATCTCTCCATTCCTTATAGCAAAATGCTAATAATTAGCTCCTTTCTGTTCTGCCTTGTGAGCTAACTGACCATAAATAAGGGAACAGTTATAATCGCAACTTGATCTTGATTTTCCTCTGTCTGTGATGTGAGTGGCTTCAGCTCCGCAGAGCGAGCACAGACGCTGCCTCTGCAGGGGTCGACAGCTCAGCACAAAGGGAGGCCCCTGTGTTCTCACCACGCCAGGAGTTCGGAGGGCACCTTGGCCAGAAGGGGTCATTCTAAATCAGAGGATTGGCTTAGGATCACTTTTGAAGGCCACATAGGCCTTATCTCTTTCTCCCATTGATCACAGTGGTCACAAATAATAGCTCAAAATCTTCTTGTTACTGAGTTGTGAGGGCAAAGAGAACTCATGTGGGGAGCTTGTAGGTATTGTTAGAACCATGTATGAAGTTTCCGGTTTTATTCTGAGCATTTATTTGAGAACAGTTCAAGGAAAGTCTTGTTAAAAAAAAAAAAAAAAAGCCTGAAAGAGATTGCTTTGTTTATACGGAATGGTTACCTTTTTTTTTTTTTTTTTTTTTTTTTTTTTTTTGCACCATTCTTTTGGTAAAGCTGAGTGGGAAATTTTCAGGCGTGAGCAGTTGATTGCTACAATAACACTCAACTTGAACTCTACAGAGGAAATAACTCCAGGATAATGTTTGCTTTCATACTCACAACTCGCTCTGTGTTCTGATGTAACTGCTGTATCTTATTCCGAGATTTTATTCTTATATATGAGTTTCACTCTGGAAGGTTTGCAAAGTCCTTCTAACTAAAAGCGAAGCCTCAGACCATGACATCTGGGGTCCTGGAAGGATTGTGGTTGCTGTTTTAATGAAAAGTAACCTTGTTCTTTGTTAAGGGATTTAAGAGATTATTGAAAATCCACTCGGCTTTCTGAAATCCCTTGTACTTCTCTCTACATTTCTGCAGTCTTGCTTTCAGAGAGAACAAGTTCATATCACCTCACGAGAAAGACAAACTGATCTCTGATGTGATAAACTATTGATAGTCTCATATTTTCGATCATGTTACTTTCTCCTTGGAGGCTTTAGGAGAAAGGCACCAAAGTTGTGATAGACAAGGATATAGAAAAGGTTAAAACCAATCATTATATGTGACATTTCCAAGCTATAAAAAGCAAAACAATTCTTTCTCACACATTCAAGTTTGTTTGTTTCCTAGAAAATAAAAATTTCCTTCCTTCAAGGTCAGATCAAGAAGCTCTGTCTGGTCTTGATTTTGCCATATGTGTACTCTACCTTCTAGACAAGCTAGAAAACATCCAAACAAAAAAGACCTGAAGTGGGCTGGAGAGATGGCTTAGTGGTTAAGGCACATGCCTGCAAAGCCTAAGGACTGAGGTTTGATTCTCCAGTGCCCACATAAGCCAGGTACACATGGTGTCACATGCATCTGGAGTTCATTTGCAGTGGCTAGAGGCCCTGGCATGCTCATTCTCATTCTCTCTATCTCTAATAAATAAATAAATAAAAATAAAATATTTTTTTTTTAAAAAAAGCGTTTTAAAAAAGATCTGGAGTAACAGGTAGTGCAAGGAAGTTTAATCAATTCTCACCATATGAATGGTCCATTGTTTGAGTCAGAGCACACATTTTCCTTCTCTAAATAGATGTGCTAAGGACTGGATGTGGTTTGACTGTTTCCAAAGGCTTCTCATGTTAGAAACCTAAGTGTAGTGATCTTAGGAAGTGGTGGGCCTTTAAGAGTTGGAGTCCAAGGAGAAGATACTTAAGTGCCCAGATCTTGGGTGGGGGGATCAGGACATTTTCCATTGGACTCTTAAGTTCATTCTTGTGAACATGAGTGGTCATAAAGGAGCCAGCCTGGCCCATGCCAGTCTCTGATTTCCTGTGTCACCATGTGACAATCTCTTCCTCTGGTTATCTGGCCATTGTGATTCAGTGTGCCATGAAACCCTCATTCTAGTGAGGCCAGTCTCATCCTTCACTTTCTGCCTCCAGCTCACCAACCAAACAGAGCCCCATTCTTCCCACCCATACCACCCAGCCTCTGGGAGTTTGTTACAGCAGTAGAAAACAGATTAATACCAGATGAACTTGATGTAGGTAAGGAGATCTTTTCCATGTCGAACACCCTGCTTTTCTTTTATTCTGAATGATCTCAATTAAGAATGCTTTGTCTTGACTTCAAATATCTTTTTTAATCAAAGAGGGATTATTTTCACAAAATGGAACAGTAAATGCTCTCATTAACCCAAGATTGACCCTGGCAAGTGAAAGACACATTGACAGGATTTTAACGTCCTTCTTGAAGTAAGTTGTTCAAAGGGCCGTGACAGCCTTTCCACATCAGTAGCTCCACAGTCTGCCTGTCAGCAATCAAGAAGGAACAAGGAAGGGAAGGATTCCTGGCCTTGGAGACTTGCTTCTCAAACTATTCTTTTGAAAAATTACATTTGCTTTGCTTTCAGAGAGCTGAAGAATTTGATGGGAACTTCAAATTTTTCTTGTTCAATGATTTTGAAGTTTATAATGTTTGACAAGCATATACGCAAGTGACTATATATAACATGCACATATATAACTATTGCATGTTCAAACATAATGCACAAGGGCTGTGATGTGTTTCTTTTATTTTTCTGTCTAGATTTGAGAGGTGGTCGACCTTTAAGAGTTGGAGGCCCAGGCAAAAGTTTCTAGGGGGCACAGACCCTGGAGGGGATTGTGGCATTTCCCTGGAATTCTGAGTTAGTTCTTGTGAAAACGAGCTGTTATAAAAAGAGCTCTGGTTCTAGCCTGGTCCTCAGTATGTAGCCCAGGCTGGCCTTCAAGTCACACAGATTCCTCTGCTTCAGTCTCCAGAGAGCTAGGATTATATGAGTGTACTACCACAGGAAGCTGACCTTTTTCTGTTTTATCTTTTTCATTCTTTCGTGAGCTGTCTCAGAAAACGAAGAGTGTCCATAAAACCTATTAAAGGATACATTGGTACCTTAAAAGAACAAAATGTTGTGCCCTGTGACAAAAGTCTGCAGACATAAAATGTTGATGGGAAAAGTCACTGAGCTGGGCATCAAATTTAGGCAGATTTGTACAGAACCCAAGCCTTCTTCCTGTTCTTTGGTTCTAAGGACAATTTGAACTCTATGAGCTTTACTTACTCACAAAGTACAGCCAAAACTTCTACCTAAGCTAGGGGGCTGCTGTGAGATTAGAGATCACACTGGAGGTGTGCACTCACTAAAATAACAGCTTGTGTTGATGTTTGAGCATCATGGCAACCCAACACCGGCATCCGGGGAGGGAAGATGCAGCTTGGGTGTATAAAATACGTCTGTGGATGACACTGTCAAAGCCATGGCTCATGAGTTACTTAATCTGGTTCTCCGATTTCCCATGTCCTTGAAGTCTGTGAGAATGCCTTCCCACCACAGCATGGAAGACTTGTCCCACTGCGTCTGTGATACCCATTAGATGGGCAGCAGCAGAGTACTCTAGCATAGCCCCAGGCATGATACATATAGACAAGCTAGAATGAAGGGTTGTTGGTCCCTGAGTAGCTTTAAGCTGGTCTTCAAGAGCTCACACCCAAAGGCTCATATGTAGCTGGGTGACTTCTCAAGAGAGATAAGTTCGTCTCTTTAAGTGTCACATGCTTGAATTTATTGTCTCATGATCCTGAACCATGCACATGACGACATAAGCACAACTCCTTTCCATCACACTAGGCAGAGATTTGATCTAAATTCATTGTAACTGAATAGAAGGCCAGTATCCAAGTGGTCTGTACTCACTTGAAGACAACGTATTGACCGTCATGCACATTGTCATGTTAAGTCTTGCTAAAAATTAGGCCAGGCTATAAATCACCAAGCATTCTATTGATTCACCGCCAGCACCATCCATACCTAAGATTAGGTGCAGTGGGGACATCACCTTACACAGAAGCAGGTGCAGCGTGTGAACCTTCCCTACAGTTTAATAAACCTACCCTGCAGTGCTGACCCAGTGCTGTAGTTACACAGTTTGTGCAGCCTCTCCACCCGTCCTGGTGATCCCCTAAAGGCTAAGCCGAGGCCTAGGCTTGGAAACTAACATCCTTCCTAATTTCTTCAGAACATTTTAGGAGATGGCTTACATTTTGTATTCCCTCACCCACTGGCTAGAGTTCTCACTGGACTCACTGATAGTCCACAACCCAATATTTGTTTTATTGTTCAGAATATACACCTTGACATAGTGTTGTAGAAATCCTCATATTGACACTTTCTGAGATAACCTCTGATCTTTGAGTATGATTTTTTTAAAAATTTTTATTAGCATTTTCCATGATTACAAAATATATCCCATGGTAATTCCCTCCCTCCCCACACTTTCCCATTTGAAATTCCATTCTCCATCATATTACCTCCCCATTATAATCATTGTAATTACATATATACAATATCACCCTATTGATTTTTGTCTTGAATTTCAAGTTGCCTTGCAGAAGTTAACAGTTTCAAGAGAGTTTATCACTCTAATGCAACCTATCCTGCTTCCAAGAGTTGGGGGCCTTTCCTGACCTTGGTTCACTAGGCCTCCCCACTGGCCTGGAGTTCTCTGCCTGTGGTAGACCTGAACCCATCTTACCATAATAAAAACTCTGATTAAGCACATATATACCATTTGATGTGCAACTTCTGGGTGGCTTTCCCTGTCTACATCTTCCATGAGCTCCATTCCTATGCCTCCCATGCCTCCACAACATACCTGCATGTCCTTCTTGCCACATTCCTTCCTTATTTGATCATCCCTATGAAAGTGTATGTGTCATCTTAACACCTCTATCTCTAATACTCAAGAAAAAGAACAAATGAAGCCAGGCATGGTGGCACACACCTTTAATCCCAGCACTTGGGAAGAAGAGGGGTAGGAGAATTGCTGTGAGTTTGATGCCACCCTGAGACTACACAGTGAATTCCAGGTTAGCCTAGACTAGAGTGAAACCCTACTTCAAAAAACCAAAAAGAAAAGAAAAAGAACAAATGGATGAATAGGGTGCCTTTCTATAATTCAAGGATTATTAATTATTAATGTTGACTCATTGGATTTTAAGTCAACAAAATACCAAAAAGTAAAGAAAAGGATTACTTACTTCTTATACAAATGTGTTTGTTCCCCCCCTGTGATGGTGAGTTGCTGCTCTGCTATTTCATTAGCAACAAAAGCAAACATAAGCAGCTGCCTTTGGTGAGCCATGCAACATGCTAAGGGTGTGACCCTTATGTTACTTTTACTCCAACCCTGCATTATTTCCACTTTACAGCACAGAACATAGTGATGTTGGTTTGCTGTCAATGCCTGAGAGCCAGAGTATTGTGTGCCTATCCACAGGGGATGTGAACAAAGAATTCACTTCAGATAGAGCACCAACAAAGAAACAATTCCACCCCAAGTGTATGCCCATGAACCCGTGAGTTTGTTGGGGTTGCTTACAGGAAGATAGCAGTTGCATCACAAGAAAGCCCACCCCATGATGGGCTCTTTAAAACCACATCCATGGAGCTCCCCGAGTGTGGTAGTTATCTTCTTGTTGCTGGCACAAACACCTGACCAAAAGCAGTGTTTTGGGGGGAAGAAGGGGTTTATTTCAGGTTTACAGATTTTAGGGGATGCTCCATCAAGGTAGAGAAAGCCGGCTCACTTTCAGCACACATTTACAGCAGAGAGACATCAGCCAGCACCAGCCAGCTTGAGCTGACTCTAACCACACCATAGGCTGAACTCAAGATCTGCCCCAGTGACACACCTCCTCCAGCAGAGGTCTGCCTGCCAGAAGACTAAGTAGGAAGTTTAATCAAAAATCCCCGAGGCTCTGGACTATTTAACTTCAGGCTACCACACTGCACAACCTGTGGGCAACTGGGCTGAGTGTGGAGTCTCCTCTCCCCAGCAACTGTTAACACTTCTATAACCCTGAGAAGGAGCCTTGTGGATCTTGACTCAGGCATTTCCTGAGACTCATTAAGTTCCACTCACTTCTTGAGCCTAACTGAGTGTTTCTAACTTCAGGAAATAGTTGTGTTACTTGATGAGGTAGGAACATTCTCTTTGTCTGAGGTCCTTTGTAGAACTTTTTTTTTTTCACATGATGTTCTCCAAAGGGCTGTATAACTGTGTTCTAGAAACTTCTGTTCTCTGTTCATATACAAGAAATAAGCAAGAAGTGCCATTGAGATATGGACCTGGCTTTCTAAGATGAGCACAGGATAGGAATTCCACTCTTACTAGTGTGCTATAGCTAAAGCAATCACAATCACGTTTTGATCTTCTTTGGCTGATCAGCCATGAAATGGGTCTTCAGTCCTTTCTTTAGGCTGCTGGGCATTACTCACATGCATGCTTGGAGAGAAGGGAGATTCACATCTATTCGATTAGACCATCTGGACTGACTATCACAATAAGAAAGATGAAAAATATTATAGACAAGAGTCTGCCATCAGGTTCCAGACTACTACTCCCAAGAGAAGGCTGGTTCCCCTTGCTGGGACGGCAAACACTCTGGTCCTTTACTTTGTTCTGAATATAAAGCGGATTTATAATCTTCATAGTAACCTGTAGATTTGAGACCTAGATACTTCATGGGATTTTCTATCATGGGAAAGTGACTTCTTAGCAAGTAATATACATGATTGATTAGAAATAATTGAAATAATACATGCATTCATATTGGTACCAAGGTAGCAAATTGGAGCATTTCCATCTTTTAAACTTGATTTCATAGACTTCCTTCCTTCCTTCCAAGTACAAAATCAAGAAAGAATGAGAGGCCAACCTGAGCTAATCCTGACAGATGTTAGCAATAGTGTCCTTCCCAATGCCAATGCAGAGAACTCCTGTGAAAATACTGGTGTGAGGTGGAACCTTCTGGAGAAGTGGTGCATAACTGAATTTTTTTTGCTTTTCAGTCTGGTTTTGACATATCTAGGCACCCTCACTTTTGGCAGAGAATGACACCTTGTTCCCGCATGGCAGGCTTTCACAGCAGGCTCCAGGAGCTGCTCTGTGGGCCACAGCTCACCTCTGCACAGTGGGGCAAAAGCAGCCATAGAGAATGTATTCAACTCTCTTCTTAGCTAAATACCTGGGCTCTTTAGCAATCAGAGAAATCCATGCCCCACAGACCTCAGTCCATGTCTTGAACATCCAGCTTGTTATCTTTGCTCTCAAAGGATTAAGCTTTAGATCTGAGAATGACTTTCCTCTTTATCTTCTCAAGCTCATAATCCACACATGCATTTAAGTCTAAAAACGGACTTGGCACACTCCTTTAATCCCAGCACTCGGGAGGCAGAGGCAGAGGTAGGAGGATAACTATGAGCTTGAGGCCACACTGATACTACATAGTGCATTCCAGGTCAGCCTGGGCTAGAGCGAGACCCTACCTAAAAAAACAAAACAAAACAAACAAACAAACAAACAAACAAAAAAGACTTGGCTATCAGGAACCACAGTGAGAGCTGGGGTCACAGCATTGTGATAGAGTATTTGCTATTACACATAAGGCTCTTGGTTCAAGGCCCAGGATGAGAAGAAAAAATGTGAAAATAAAAAGAATGTATCTATATTAGAATATGAATGCTACTCCAAAACTACCTCATGGACTGCTACAGAGCCTTAAATTCCCACCATCTAGTTAAAAATCGCATCATGTCATCATCACATACATAGTATTTTATTGACTTCAAGAGTCACTACATTCCTTTCCCTCGTCCACAATCACATAGCTTATTACCAATCATCATATAAAATCTATGAATATCATTAAGCATTTCTTTGCTTTCCCACTACTTTATTTTCAGTTTCTTTAAAAAAATTTTTTTGATCTATTTACTTATTTGAAAGCAGAAAGGGGAGAGAGAAAGAATGAGACTATGTATGCCAGGGCTTCCAGCATCTGGCTTTATATTGGTACTGTGGAATCAACCCGAGGTCTTCAGGCTTTATATATAAGCACCTTAACCACTAAGCTATCTCTTCAGCACCTATGAGCATTTGATGAATTTATCCATGTAAGTGGGTACACATGAAAAGCAGTACATTGAAACATATTCCTTCAAACCCATTGCAGTTGTTTTTCATTCATAATAAATAGTCGGCCCAATGTATGCCAGCTAGATTAAAATTTATAAGCAGTCAGTGACTGGAATGAAGGAATCTTTGTTCATTACTACTAAAAATTGGAAGGAGAGACAGACTCAAATCTGAGCAAGATTTGTAGTCTTTCTGCAACATAGGAGGCAACATTTTAAGCAAGATAATGTCCTTTCCTCTCTTCAATAAACAGCTATCAGCTCAGGAGTCACTCATAAGAATTCCACAATGAGGCTCATAACATCTGTTGTCTAGATCTATGTAACTCTTGCCAGTGTCACTTGAGGACTAAAAATCCTTACCCCCGTTTCTCTCTGCTCTGAAATATAACTAAACTGGCGTTGTACTTGCACAGACTTATAGAAGTTTGTAACAGGGATAATAAAAAGCTAAAATCTTCTTTGGGTAATTTAATTTCAACAATGGAATTAATAATGTATTTCTTGTTAAATATACTAACTGTGCATTTTCAAAGGAAAATCTCACTAGATCTTTTTTAGCTTCAGTTTAGACAAAGTTATTTGTTTATTGAGGCAGCCCCAGAGGATTGAATTAGAAATACCTAGAGATTGGATATGTGCACGTGTTACCTACAGCATGCAGTTATTATAAGCCTTACATATAAATAAAATATGCTCTCAGAAATTTCATAGTTTTTATTTATTTATTTTTTTAATTTTATTTATTTATTTGAGAGTGATAGACACAGAGAGAAAGACAGAGAGAGTGAGAGAGAGAGAGAATGGGCACGCCAGGGCTTCCAGCCTCTGCAAACGAACTCTAGACACGTGCACCCCCTTGTGCATATGGCTAACGTGAGACCTGGGGAACCGAGCCTCGAACCAGGGTCCTTAGGCTTCACAGGCAAGCGCTTAATCACTAAGCCATCTCTCCAGCCCTCATAGTTTTTATTTTGATAAAAATATTTTGTGTGTGTATGTGTGCATAATGTATGTTTGCATGCATGTATGTATGTGGACATATATGTATATATGGGTGTGTGGAGGCCAGAGGTCAACATATACATCATTTTCTTTGAGGCAGGGTCTGTCACCAAACTAGAGCTCAGCGATTTGCCTAGACTAGCCAGCAAGCCCTGTGGAACCTCTTATCTTGCTCACCCAGTGCTGGCATTATAGGAATGCACCACTGAACCCAGCTTTTACAAGGATGCTGGGAGCCCAAACTCAGGTTCTCCGGCTTACGCAGTAAGCAGCAAGCACGTTACTGATGGACCATATCCTCAGCCCCAAAGCACTCCATTCACTCACAAGTTAATAACACTTTTGAATTAACCATTGCAACCAGACCATATTGCCAATGAACGTAAACTCCCAAGGTGAGTATGTACACTGGGAAGTCTTTTCTTTTTCTTCCTATTTTTGTATTAAGGTAGAATTTACATTCAGTAAAAATCACCCTTTTTTTTTTTTTTAGTGAGTATGAAGTGTGGGCTAGTGAGACAGCAAGGTGAGCAAAGCACTTGCACCGTAACCTTAGAGCTGGGAGTGGTGAGATGTGAGGATCTCCATGCGTGGCTTGTTGGCCACCCAAGCCAACCTCACTGGTGAACTCCAGCCCAATGGGTGATCGTGTCTCTGAAAGAGATGGAAAGTGTACCTAAGAAATGATGCTGAAGACTGTTCTCTGGTCTCCACCCCCCCCCCACACACATGCACACACACGCACATACACACACATGTATCCCAACACTTCCACAGTCAGTCATAAAATAGTTCTGTCCTCAACATACCTTTTATATATTGTGGCCAACCCTTCCTCCATCCTTGCCTCAAGCAATTGCTAATATGTCTTCTGTCCTCTGTCCTCATAGTTTTGTCTCTGACAGAATGTGATACATGTGTATGTATGTAGTATTAGATCTGTACTCCTTGGAATCTGACTTCTTTTGCTTAGAGAAATGCATGTATGATTTTTCCATGTGGTTTTGCTAGTTTGTCCCTTTTGAAATGCTCCACTGCTTATCCATTCCCCACCTGAGGGACATTTGGGTGATCCCAAGTTTGACATGATTACAAACAAAATTACTATAAAGCATTCGCACATGAGTTATTGGGTGAGTGAAGGTCTTCATTTTGCGTAGGGTAAATACTCAGGATTGGGACTGCTGGGTAACGTAGTATGCGTGTGAAGGTTATGAAAAACGAATTAACTATAGTATTGTAGCTAAGAAACCAGTGCAAAGGACAAAGTTAGGAAGAATTGTCATAGTGTTTCCTTGTAAAAGTTTTGTGGTGTTAGCTCTTTGGTGACTGACTCCTTATTCACATTTATCCACTTGCTTATTTATTTAGGTAGAAAGCAAGGCAGATCTGGTGTTTTCACAATTGTCGTTGTCCAAGCTAGAGTTGGGTATGTGATCTCATTAGACACATGTCTTCCATGACTGATTACCCAGTTACCTCTCCTACAAAAATTATCTGTCTTTTCCATTCCATGAAGGACAACCAGAAAGACATGCAAACTCCCAAATGAAGGTTGGTTATTCCCACCAAATACTCTTTCCAGCAAACCATGACTCTGCCTTGTCTCTCTCCTTGACTTCAGAAAAAGTGAAATTATATTCACCACTGATTAGACTTCTGTCTAACAGTAGCTTTAGCCATTTTGCCATTGAAATATGGATTTATAAAAATTAAAGTGCTCAATCTGATATTTTTGAAACCGTGAAACATACAAGGTACTGAAATATACCCATGTGATTCATAATATGAAGCAGTTTTGCACCAATTATCTGGAAAATTGCCTCTGCTTCCTTTTTGATCATTTGCTTCAAACAGAGATCGGGCTAATAAATTGTGTCCTCCCCTCCTGAATATTTTCCTACTGAAAAGTGAGGATGCTGGTATTTATCTCCTTCTCATTTCAAGGGACTATTTCTGTATATGAGAAATTTAAGTATTCTGTCTATGAATTTCCAGAAAAGAAAAGTGTGAGGAGCCTAAAGTGTCATTGGTGCAGGGAAATGTTTTCACAGTTGTGTTCGTACGTGCTCTGGTAAACAAACAACAGATTAATGTTTGGAGAACACTGTGTCATAGACAGGAGTGTTCATCAGCTTCTCACCTGTCAAAACAGTCTGCTGGGAACTAAGTATTCAAGCCATTTCCATCTCCTTATCTTACTTTTTGTGTGAATTTTTGAAACTGGTAAATAATTGTTTGACTCTGGTCCATTCCTAATGACATGGTGTTATCATTGTAATCCAAAAACTAAATTTTTAAATATTTTATTTTTGTTTATTGATGAGAGAGACAGAGAGGAAGAGAGAGAAAGAGGGAGATAAAGGGCCCTCTCTATCTCCACCAGGCCCCCTAGCCACTGCAAATGAACTCCAGATGCATATGCCACCATATGCATCTGGCTTATGTGGGTTCTGTGGAGTTTAACCTATGTCCTTAGGCTTCATAGGCAAGCACCTTAACCACTAAGCCATTTCTCCAGCCAAGATAAACTCTATTTTAAGAAAGAAACTCCTTGGCCTTTTCTCTGAAGATGAGTCCATATGCCATTGTGATAAGTTCTACAATGTATTGTGGAGAAAATATAAGCCTATATATATTTAGATAATGAATCAATGATTAAATGATCCACTTTGGTATTGATTTCATTAAAGAAACTAGAATATTATACTTCTTGGACTTTCCATGAAAAGCTTATGTTTTATTATTGTATTTTATATTCTATGTTTTATATTTTATATATTATCATTATTATTGTTTTATACATTAATATACTAATTTTACAGATGTTGAAACTAAAAGAACAGAGAGATAATATTGCATAAATTAAGAAAACAAAAATCACATTGTATGCACACAGAGAGGAAGTTCAGGTGATTTTTTGTGACATTTCACTACGTAGTGGGAAACTTTCTGGGTTATACCCATTAAGTCTGCAATTTCCCCTTCTTCTCTGCAGGTACAACATAATTTGATTTATTCTGACACTGCGTATACTATGTAGTCATAAGACTTACAAAAGAGCCAAAAGAGGAAAAAAATTCTAATGAGTAAAATTTTTTTCAAGGTTCCAAAAGATTGCTTAATAAAAATTGTGTGTAGAAAACAGGTAAAATTGATTTGTTTTTCCTCATCCTTCAAAGTTAGTATTTTGAAATCTTATAGGCAATTATGGTGAAACGTGTGTTTGGGATTATTACTGTTATGAACTAGTTCTTGGATTTAAGTTCTAATTATTCTGACTATCTTGAGTTATCAACTTTAGCCAATGTTTACTTAGCATTTACCTTATTTAATGTCAAAGGTATCTACTGCACGTAGGCTTGTTTTTTCTCTTCTT
Source organism: Jaculus jaculus (assembly GCF_020740685.1). Taxonomy (NCBI): domain Eukaryota; kingdom Metazoa; phylum Chordata; class Mammalia; order Rodentia; family Dipodidae; genus Jaculus; species Jaculus jaculus. The sequence continues at coordinate 15,804,682 of NC_059108.1, forward strand.
GAGGTCTGTCATCCTTTGGTGCCACAATTCCTTGTATGTCAGATGTTCATTTAGATGCCAGAGGTGACTGGAGTTGGAGATCTCTAAGTACAAGAGGGAGAGAACTCACTGTCTTTTCAGACTCTGGCTTTATTTTCTGTTATCCAAGGAACAAGCCATCAAAAATTAATGTTGAGGTGACAAATATCTCAGCTATTCAAGTCAGTAGCAGAAATAATATTTTTTTTCATGGACTTTGTAGTTTTCTAAGTGTAAATGATTCATGAAGTGTATGTCATTCTAAGTGAAAGTCAGGTCAATGACAGAGTTGAGGCAGCAACAGAAATTTTGCTCAGGTAAGCTACCACAGAGTAGAGCTTCAGAGTCTAGTCATGCTGTTAAAAAAAAAAAAAAAAGAGCCAGATGGGCGTGATGGTCCTCTCAGAACTCAGGAGGCAGAGGTAGAAGGATTTCTGTGAATTTGAGGTCACCCTGAGATTCCATAGTGAACTCCAGGTCAGCCTGGCTAGAGCAAGACCCTACCTCAAATAATAAATAAATAAATAAATGCCTTGGCTTCTGTACAATTGAATTCAAATTCTTAAAGTTTGTAAGTTAAAATTTCAGGAAGCACCAATTACTTTCTAAACCGACATTGGTTCTGTGTTGAATTATTTAAGGCAGTATCCTCTGGAGACCTGCCAAGAAAGAAGAATGGCATTTTTGTGTGAGAATTAGGTAACTTTTATTTTCCGTGTCCTAAGTAGAGAGAGAAATCCCAGGGCAGTAAGTCACTTAGCCTGCTAGACATGTGTTCTTCAGCTGTGCTCTGAGATGGTAGCACTATGGGAATATTCCTTTGGCTACAGGGAGCCAAGAGGTTGACAGTCACTTACGCTGACCCTCAGAGGTTCCTCCACTTGGTGGGCTGGCTTTGAGTTTGGCCCAAACCCCTGAAAGGAAAAGACAGTAGTGACATGTATCTGAAGAAAGAAATCTCTGTTGTTAAAAGTCATGCAACAGAGATGGAGAGATAGTTTAGCAGTTAAGGTGCTTGTGTGCAAATCCCAAGGATCCATGTTCGATCCTACATAAGACAGATGCACAAAGAAAAGGCAAGCGCAAGGTCACACATACTCACTAGGTAGCACAAGTGTCTGGAGTTCATTTGCAATGACTGAGGTCCTGGCTCTCCACTTCTCTCTCCCCCTCTATCTGTGTCTCTCTCTCTTTCTCTCAAGTTAAAGAAAATGTAGAAAACGTCAGGAATCATGTGTAGTATATGTATTCCCTCTGAGGTGGTTTCACAGAGGGACAATCAATATCTTTGATAAGGATCCACTACCTTTCAGCATCCCACTGTTAAAATTATTAGAAACAGGAGGAGGAATTTTGTGGCCACTTCCAAGCAAGGCTTACTAAATGGTGAGCATGGCAGCCCAACCAGGAACACCCAGGAGGAAATTCAAGTAAAAAGAGAAAGGAGGAGCCAGTGGGCAAAGTCAGTTACAAGTTTCTGTTCTGGAGCCACAATAGATGGACACAAAGAAACAGCCTGGGAAACTGTACAGTTCAACAAGAGTGGAGAGTGAATTATCATAAAACATCTCAAAATTCAGAAATGAGGGCTGGGGAAATGATTTAGTGGTTAAGGTATTTGCATGCAAAGCCTAAGGACCCTGGTTCTATTCCCTAGGACCTGCGTAAGCCAGATGCACAAGGGGGCACATGTGTCTGGAGTTTGTTTGCAGTGGCTGGAGGCCCTGGCACGCCCATTCTCTGTCTCTCTCTGCCTCTTCCTCTTCCTCTCTTTCTTAAATAAATAAATAAAATATATTTTTTAAAAAAATCAGAAATGCCTTGCACTGAGAGCATTGACAAAAACCAAGGTCAAGTCACTATTAACACCTCTTTTGGCCATGTGTCTGTTACCTCAGTGTTCATATTCTGTATTATCTGAGGAAAAACTACTTTGACATAGCATTTCAAAGTATGGCATGATAGAGGTTCCTCAAGGTATGATCATTTAGTAACACTTGAGGACAAAGATCAAATAAAAAAATAAATAAAACCTGAAAACATGTAAGTTATGCCAATGGTTTGGTTTGGTTTTTTCGCTCAATTAATATCCTCACTTATAACAATAAGCAGCTCCGTCAAGGGGCTTACACTTCGTGTTTGTGTTTGTATATGTCTCAGAAGTCAAGGATCTGTTGGCATCTCTAGCAAAGTATGATAAATAAAAATAAAACAAACAGGGGCTGGAGGGACAGCTTAGTGGTTAAGGTGTTTGCCTACAAAGCCAGGGGTAGAAGACATTGTGGTTGGGAGGCTTACAGCAGTGACCAGCTTCATGGTGTCAGGAGGACTTGACATCTGCTTGTTACCTGTGATACAGTAATTTAGGTTGTCTCAGAGTGTTGGTGCCTCATCTTGGCTCTTAGATGGTCAATAACGCAGGAGTGAGGGTCCCAGAAGCTCAACAGTCACACAGAACTCTGACTGAGTTATTGGTCTTCTGGATCTTTGCGTTAGAATTTTCGAGGAATGAAATTTAAAAACCAGAGAAGGTTTCGAAAGATTTGATTATGCAGAGCGCTTAGAGCTTGGTAGAAGGAGAACTTAGAGAAAGGTTAAGAGAAGGAAGAAATTCAGGGCTTCTGCCCAACTGGGCAGAGTAGGGTGCCCTGAAAATGGGAAGGCCCATGATGACTCCCTGGTTAGTTTTTTTTAATGGGGCCTGGACAGTTAAGTCCAGTTAAGACGCTAGGTGTCTGTGGTCAGGATTTCTGGGAAAATGAAATCTTCCCAAGAAATCTTTACCCTCTAGGAAGGATATTTCCTCCTCAGAAGGGAGATAAGTATCTCTCCTAGGAAAAGAGAACTTCTCTGGGGAAGAAGAGATAAGGGAAGGCCAGACCCTTCTGACACATCTGACCTCTAGCCAAATAGTGACCCAGATTCTCCCTCTATAGACTCAAAAACATTTTTTGCTTCCATTTTTTTTAAGGAAGGAAGGGACATGTTTCTCCTAAACTGTCTCAGTTCCACCTAATTGCCTGCCTTCAGGGAATTGGTGTGACAACCGATTGGCATCTTTAAGCTGAGTGGAATCATCAGGTGTGGTAGTTGGGCTATCTTTGCAGTGGGTCTATCTAAGGAACCCCAAAAGTACATTGGTATGGTGTAAGAAGACTGTCCTGCATAAATATGTTGGGGAGAAGGAATAAAACAAGAGGAATCAGGAGAAGGAGGATACAGAATAAAATGAGGCTTTTAAGGGTTTCCATTCATGTAGACTTTTAGTTCTTGGAGGATGAGGAGAGGACCCAGGTCTGTGGGGCTAAATTAAAATAGGAGAATTCGAGTGTGGATTGACTATAAACAAAAAGAGAACAAATTAAAACAGTAGCTGAGTATATGAGGCTCCAAAATTAACATAATTACCAAGAATGATAGGAATAACTCACTTTCATGAAAATTCAGAAATCCATTTTTATATAATTTATTTATTAATTTGTAAGCAAAGAGATGATAGATGATAGATAGATGAAAAATAGATGGATCATAAATACATAGATACATAGGTTGAAAGAAAGAATGGTCATGCCAGGACCTGCAGCTGCTGCATGTGAACTCCAGGTGCATGCTCCACTTTGCTCATCTGGCTTTATGTGTGTACTAGAGAATAGAACCTGGGTAGTTAGGCTCTGCAGGCAAGTGCCTTAGCCTCTGAGCCATCTCTCCAGCCCCCAGGAATATATTTTTATTTTTAATATTTTATTATTTATTTATTTGAGAGAGAGAGAGAGGGAGAGGGAGGAGAGAGAGAGAGAGGGAGGAAGAGAATGGGCACTCCACAGCCTCAAGCCACTGCAAATGAACTCCAGATGCATGTGCTTCCATGTGCATCTGGTTTTATATGGGTCTGGGAAGTTGAACCTGGGTCCTTAGGATTCAAAGGCAAGTGCCTTAACTACTAAGCCATCTTTCCAGCCCTGTATTTTTATTTTATTTATCTATTATATGAGGAGAACAGATAGAGAGAGAATGGGTGTGCCAGGGCCTCCAGCCACAACAAACAAATTCCAGATGCATGCACCACTTTGTATATCTGGTTAATATGGGTCCTGGGAAATAGGACCTGGGTCCTTAGGCTTTGTAGGCAAATGCCTTAGCTGTTAAGCCATCTCTCCAGCCCCAGAAATCTATTTTTAAAGCTGTTTGCCAAGTGACACAGTGGTGTCTGAAATGGTCTAAATTTGTTCAGCTTTTGAAAAATGTGTATGTGTGTGTGTGTGTGTGTGTGTGTGTGTGTGTGTGTGTGTGTGAACTAATCTAGGGCCTACCCCCTAAAAATTTAAAAGAAGCACATTTCCTAGGGAAACAAAAATACCAACTCCAGACTAAGAAAACAACCAAATGGAGCTAAAGTGGGGAGAAAGGGCAAATAACAGGGGAACGTCACCCATTTCCACAAACACTCAAGACACAAAAAGAAACACAAAGAAAAAGGAACAACAGATTATTACAATGCATTCTCACCCTCTCTATTCCCCCAGAAGAGGAGAGGAAAAGGAGACATCCAAAGTTTCCGGAGAAGAATTTAAAGTGCTACTTCTAAAAGCAATTAGTGACCACGTAAGCACCTAACATAAGCAGATGAGGAAATCTATGATAACATATCCAAGGCCTCGACAGGTCAGTCTCTAAAGTGAATGAAACAGTGAGAATATTGAAGGAGAAAGTTATAAAGAGGGAGGAAAACTTTAGCAAGGAAACTGAAATGTTTATAAAGAGTCAATCAGAAATTATGGAAATGAATAAAATAAGCAGTCAAATAAAAACCACATCATAATGCACTATGAACAGACAAAAATCAAGCCAAACAGTAAATTTCAGGGATGGAGGACAAAGTTGAAGCAATAACACATCTAGACACATGTAAACTGAAAAAAAAAAAGACTATAAACAATATTTCCAAGAACTCTAGGATAAATTCAAGAAATAAGCCTCAGAATTCAAGGAGTAGAAGGAAGAGCTGGAATAGATGCAAAAGGAATTGACCAACAGTTAAAGAAATCTCAAGGGAAATTTTCCCAACTCTTGAGAAAGAAGTTGACATACAAACACAAGAGACACACAGAGCTCCAAAGAGACGTGGTCAGGGAAGGACCCCCTGCATGACACATTGTAGTAACAATGACAGAAATACAAGGTTAAAAAAAACCCAAAACATTAAAAGCTATGAAGAAAAACTAGCAACTCACATACAAAGGCAGTACTATGAGAATAATCTTGGACCCTTTATCAACAACCCTAAAGACCAGAAGGATATATTACAAGTTCTGAGGGTAATTAACTACCAACTAGGAATGCTATGCCCAGCAAAGTTCTTTCAAAATTTATGGAGAATTAAAGATATTTGAAGACAAACATTAACTAAGTCAATTCATGTCAAGTAGACCAAGCTCTATTGAAAGTTCTAAACAAAATACAGTACAGAGAAGCAGAAGGAGGGGAAGGAGAAATACAGCCTCATCTGTGAGAACACATAATTGGATATACCTTAAGAAAGAAACCGATAAACAGAGAAGAAATGGAAAAGAATCAATTCTGCCTAAAACAACAAATCAGTAAACGCTGAAGGGAAAAGCAAAAGAAATGGCAATCAGATCATCACTCAACAAAATATTAGGGAATAACAAGCCTTGTTCTGTAATTACCCTAAATGTAAACAGCCTCAACTCACCAGCAAGTTGATTCAGCCTGAATGATTGGATTATAAACAAGAACCATCTATCTGCTATCTCCAACAAGATACGCAGACAGCCAAGATATTAAAAACAAACAAACAAATAAAACAAAAAACAAAACCTGAGTAGCAAAAGGATGAAAATTAAACTACCAAGTAAATGGAAGCTGTAAACAAACAAGAGTGGCTGTCCTTTACCAGACAAAGTAGACTTCAAACAAGAATTAATTAGAAAAGACAAAAAAGGCACTACCCATTAATAAAGGAAACAAATCATCAAGTACATATGACAATTGTAAACATGTAGGCACCAAATATTGGGTTTGTTAATTCCACAAAACAAACACTAAAAGACAGAAGATCACATAGCTATCGTTACCGTAGTAGTGGAAGGCTATAGTATCCTTTCACACTTACATGACTCATGTAGACTAAAAACCAAGGAAACTATCAGAGTTAAACTACATCACAGATACATTGAACCTAACAGATGTAAAGAGTATTCCACTTAATAGATAAGTAATACACATTCATCTAAGTTGCACATGGAAGCTGGGCTTGGTGGTGCATGCCTTTAAACCCAGCACTAGGGAGGCAGAAGTAGGAGGATTGCCATGAGTTGGAGGCTACCCTGAGACTACACGGTGAATTTCAGGTCAAACTGAAATAGAGTGAGACCCTGCTTCAAAAAAACCAAAAAAGAAAAAATAACTAAGTGGCACATGGAATCGATAAGATCAAATACATAATAGACCACAAAACCTTTACAACTGTAAAAAATGATGTAATCTCTTGTATCCTATTAGACTACAGTGGAATGAACGTAGAAATTAATAGCACGAGAGAACACAGAAAAACTATACCGATTCTTCAAGACTAAACAATACACTTTTGAATGGCTTGTTGAAGAAATCAAGACAGAAAATAGAACATTCTTAGAAACAATTGAACATGACAATACCACCTACCAGATCCTCTGGGATACAGCTAAGGCAATACTAAGAGGAAAGTTTATAGCTCTGAGCACCCATATCAAAAAATTAGAGAGATTTGGGCTGGAGAGATGGCTTAGTGGTTAAGAGCTTGCCTGTGAAGCCTAAGGACCCAGGTTCGAGGCTCGGTTCCCCAGGTCCCACGTTAGCCAGATGCACAAGGGGGCGCATGCGTCTGGAGTTCGTTTGCAGAGGCTGGAAGCCCTGGCGTGCCCATTCTCTCTCTCTCCCTCTATCTGTCTTTCTCTCTGTGTCTGTCACTCTCAAATAAATAAATAAATTTAAAAAATTCTTTAAAAAAAATTAGAGAGATTCAAATAAATAACCTAATGATTCACCTAAAGGCTTTAGCAAAACAAAAGAAGCTAATCATAAACCCAGGCAATGACATGAAATAATATAGATCAGGACAGAAATTAATGAAGTAGACACTAAAAGAACAATACACAAAATTAATTTTAAAAAAGTTAATTCTTTAAGAAAGTAAATAAGGTTGATGTGGTAGTTTGAATAGATGGCCCCCAATATATTCAGGTTTTTTTTATTGTTTGTTGTTTGCATCTGCAGCCACCTGGCTGGAAGCGGTATTACTGGGTGGATCTTAAGGTGTGGTGGTAGGTTTCAGATTTCAATATAAAGATGTGCAAAGTGTGCCTAGCTGGAGTTCCTGAAGTGTGCTGTGGCTTTTGGCTTTTAGGTTTGTGCTTCTGTCTGTCTGCTTGGGCCTGTGAAGGCAGACCAACTTCTTCTGCCATTATGGAACTTCCCCTGGATCTGTAAGCTTCAATAAATATCCCTTCCTCCATAACTGTGCCTGGTCTGGAAGTTCATCTCAGCGAACCCGAAGCTGTCTGCTACAATATCTCATGAAGGCTTGAGCCTTTTTTAATATTTTATTTATTAGCACAGGGAGGTAGGGAGAGAGAAAGAGAATAGGCATGCCAGAGCCTGAAGCTGTCTTCTAGAGTTGATAAACTGTTAGCTAGCCTAAGACACAAGATAGATGATCCAAATTACCAAATATAGAGGCAAAATGGAGTTGCTACAATAGACCCTGATGAAATTGAAAACAACTTTAGAAAATAATTTGAAAATGGATATTCCAGAAAGATATAAAATCTAGAAGAAATGGGAAAATTACTAATACATATGTCCTTCCAAAGTTAAATCTTAAAGCTATCAGTAAGTTAATCAGATCCATTACCAGCAATCAGATTGAAGCTGTAATTAAGAGTCATCCCACAAAGAAAAGCCAGGATCAGATGGATTCATTGCTAACTTCTATCAGAATTTTAAAGATGATCTAATAGTAACTTTTTTCAAGTTGTTCTACAAAATATAAAGCAAATAAACATTTCCAAATTCATTCTATGAAGCCAGCATTATCCTAATTCCTAAACAGGATAAAGAAACAGCAAAGAAGAGAAAACTTCAGGCTTATTTCCCTGATAACATAGATGGAAACATTCTCAACAAGATTCTTGCAAAAGGACACATTAAGAAGATTAACCGCCATGACCAAGTGGGATTCATATGAGGGGTACAAGGTTGGCTCAGCATACATAAAGCAATAAATGTTATTTATTGTATAAATAAACTTAAGGATAAAACTCAAGATCATTTCAATTGATGCAGAAAAGGCATTCAACAGAATCTAACCTGCCTTCATGATGAATATCATGGGAAAAGTAGGAATAGATGGAGCATATCTCAAAATGATAAAGGCCATATATGACAAACCCATGGCCAATATTATAAAATGGAGAAAAACTGAGGCCATGTCCTCTAAAGTCAGGAATGGGATGAGGATGCCCACTCTCACTACTTGTATTTGATATTGTACTTGAAGTATAGCTAGAGCAATAAGCAAAGAAGAAGAGGAAAAATAGGAAGGAAAGAAGTCAAATTATCCTGATTTTCAGATAACATGATTGTATTCTTAAAATAGCACATAGACTCTATTATAAAACTCCTGGAGCTAAAAAAAATTAATAACTTTCAGGATGCAAAATCTATGCACAAAAAATTCAGCAGCTTTCACATACACCAATAATGAACTGACATATAATGAATTATCTCACTGACAATAGTAGCAAAAATAAATAAACAAAAATAACCTAACTGAAACAGTGAAAAAAAAATCAAAATGTAAACTCTATGATGCTTAAAAAAAAGAAACCAAAGAGTATACTAGGTAATGGAAAGACATTCAATCCTGGATTGGCAGAATTAACATTGTGAAAATTGCTTTATTATCAAAAGTAATCTACAGAGTCAATGCAATCTCATCAAAATTCCAATGATGTTCCTCAATGAGCTCAGAAAAAAAAATAATCCAAGAATTCACGTAGAAGCAGAGAAGGCTACATATAGCCAAAACAGTCCTAAGGAGAAAAAACACAGCTGGAAATGTCACAACACCTGATCTCAAATTATACCACAGAGTAGTAGTGACAAAGACAGCATGCAATGTCACCAAAGTAGATATATAGACCAATGGAATAGAAAAGAGGACTTAGAAACATAGCCACACTGCTTCAGCCACTTAATCTTTTACAAATGAGGCAAAAACATTCTGTGGGAAAAAAATGATAGCCTATTCAACAATTGGTGCAGGTAAAACTGGATATCCAACTTGCAGAAAACTGAAATTAGATCTACATCTTTCATCTTATACAAATATTGATCCTACTGAGTCAAAGACCTTAATATAAACCTATAACACTGAAACTGCCAGAGGGGGAAAATAGGGAACACTCTTCAGGTTATAGATCTAGGTAAAAATTTTCTGAGCAAGATTTTAATAGCATAGGAAATAGCCCTCTGAACCAACAAATGAGACTAGATGAAATAAAATTGTGCTTAGTAAAAATAAATAAATAAATAACAGTAAAGCCTGCAGAATGGAAGAAAAAATTTTGGCAGTTATACCCGAGACAGGGGTCTAGTAGCCACAATTTACAAAGAATTTCAAAAATTAAACATGACAAATACAAAACGAATATAAAACTGCCAATCACAAAATGGACTGAGGAAATAGTTCACCAAAGAAGAAACATAAATGGCCAATAAATACTTTTAAGAAATATTCAAGGCAGAGCAAAGCTATGGTAGGAGAAGCCAAGTGAAGGGGTCTTCCACTCACATCAGCAAAGACAAGACAAAGAAGGCAAAGACAAGAAACTGAAGGGGGTCATAGCAGAGACCAGCACAGCAGCTGCTGAAGGAGAACACAAACTGGACCAGCTAAGCAGATCTGGATCAACCCCAGGCATTCTGCACAGCCTGCCTTCCCCTATCCACTTAGTGGCACGAATGACCAGAGAACTTATTGACCTCCCAGCCACAAAGCATCCAGCACAGCCTATCAGAACACCAGATACGGTGATCCAAGCAGCCTAACCAAATCCATAGAGCAACAGAGCGGGATGGAGGTGGGTACTCAGCATTAGTGAGATTGGAAGCCATTCCAAAAGGCAAGAGAGCCTACTTACACAAGGCCAGGTACACAAGCCTGCGCTGGAAGTGCCAGTCTCACCCCAGGGCAGGCTGTGTGTGAGATTGGATGGATGTATTCTCGGTCAGCTTTGCCATTCTCAAATAAACTATAGTTTGGTGTTGACTATTACTGCCTTTGATGCTTCCTGATTTACAGTGCTATTGTCTTTTCTTTCTGTCATTGTTGATGATAGGGTCTTACTCAGCCCCAGACTGACCTGAAACCCATTCCATACCAGAAATTTCAGCCTCTCAGTTGTTGAAAGGATTAAGGGTGTGGGAAAATGTAATGGACTTTGACTTTATTAGGTAATCTGTTTTAATCCCCCTCTTGCATAAATATTCTGTGTTGGTTTTGATTGAATATGTATATTGCTCAGATGAATTTTAGAATTTGGCAGTAATTTGCTCCACCCAAAATACTAGAATACCCGAATAGCAGGCTAACTCAATACCTAGGATCACTTCTGCTATTACTCTGGAAGCATAAGAGCCACACCTATTACCTTAATCTTACCCTGAAGATACAAAAAGTTGGATTTACACAGCTATGAATTCTTCAGATAATGAGAAAAGCCAAGCATCAAATTAACTCAAGATCCAAAAATCTCTACAGTATAATACAAGAACAAACAAGCAAAAACCAAAACAATACAATTCCACCAAAAATTACCAATCCATCCGAAATGATCTCCAGTGAAACTGTTTTAGATGAAATGCCTGACAAAAATTTGAAAAAATGATTAAAACTATGCTCATAGGAATCTAAGAAGAAAACAAACTCCTAAAGGAATCCAAAGAGAATATAGGAAACCAACTTAGTGAAATAAGGAAGTCAATATAACATATGAGTAAGGAAACAGAAATAATGAAAAAATACCAATTAGAAATATGAGAAATGAAAAACAGAGTAAGTCAAGTAGAAAATTCTGTAGAAAGTCTCACCAGTAGAATGGATCAAGAGAGGACAGAATATTTAGACTAGATGTCCAGGTAGCAAATCTAATACATTCCAATAAAGAGAAAGACAAACTAATAAGAAGGCAAGAATGAGAACTGCAAGACAGTTGGGTTCTATGATGAGATCAAGCATAAGAATTCAGGGCATAGTAGAGCAAAAAGAATTTCACTCCAGAGGCGTTGTAGGTATTTTCAACAAAATTATAGAAGAAAATTTCACCCAAATGGGAAAAATGATGCCAATACAGATACAGGAAGCCTTTAGAGCACCTAGCAGACAAAATCAGGAAAGACCTCTCACTGCCATATTAAAATTAAAGTACTACCAAATATAATACATAGAAAGCAATTAGAGAGAAAAACCAAGTCTGGACTTCTTTGTTTCTTTTTTCTTTTTTCTTTTCTTTTCTTTTCTTTTCTTTTTTTTTTTTTTGTAGTGGCTACTGGATCTGGTCTCTCTCTTTATCTTGTCTTGAAAATAAATAAATAAAACAAAAACAAGAAGTTAGAAAAGCCAAAACTGGGTGCTATTTCTGACATGTAGACCCTAGCTGGTAATATCTTTAAATATGTATATATAAAGGTGTATATGAACTTATAGGGGTAACCAAGAACAAGAATAAGGAGCTGAGCAGGAGGAGGGGTGAAAGAAGGGTGGAAGTACTCACCTGACATATGAACAGAAGGAGGAAGATATTGGGGGGAGAAGGGGAAGGGGTTTGAAGAGAGGATGGTTGGACAAAGACCAACTAAAACAAACTGGTTTTGAAGATGCCAGGATGAATGATACCTAAATTATTTACTCATAATAGATATCCTCCAGTGAGGGAAGGGTTAAAGAAATCATGCCACACCCACACCTTGGAACATCACTAAGCAACAAATAGGAACTAACTCCAAGCAACTTGGTGTTGATACACACAATGCAACAGAGATTAAAGCCCCTGGCAAAATAGATACGCCCTCCGATTCTTGGAAACTCCATGCTCCATTACAAAGGGAAAGGTTGTTTGCAAGTGTCACTTAAGGGTGTGGATGTTAAAAATGGGGAGGTTAGCCTGAAAGATCCAGGTAACACCCATCTGATCACATGCACACTTAGACCATTTATCTCTGGCTGGTCTTAGGTTGAGATGTGGCATGAAAAGTCAGTGAGCTTCCAAGTGTGGAAGGAGTTCTCTCAGGTGGTTGGAGGTGGGCCCTTCTGAGCATAAAGGGCTTTCAGATGGTCTCCCCTGGAGCTGACTGGCTCCCTACTGGACAACTAGCAAGGAAACAAGAACCTCTGTCCTACTGCTGCAAGACACTGAACTTACCCAGTGACCTGAATGAACTTGGAAGCAATTTCGCCACCAGAGTCTCCAGAAAGATTGGTTTAGGCCTTACGAGACCGTAAGCAGACAGCCCAGTTGAGCCATTGTGTACTCAGACTAAATCTGTGGTAATTTGGTTTGGCAGTAATAGAACACTAATATATGCAACAACTTGGATGAATCCCAAGAGAAGTGTGCTGGGGGTTGGGGGCGGGGAGCCAGTCTCAAAAGGTTATGTACTGAATGATTCCATTTATATGATGTTCTTGAAATGACAAAATTATAGGGATGGAAAAATAGATTAATGGTTGCTGAAGGCTGGGGAGGGGGAGAGAGGTGAGTGTGACTGAATGGCAGCCTAATGGATTCTTATGGTGATGGAATGATCCTTGTTACTTGGCTGTAGTGCTGGCTAAATGAATCTGCATATATGATAAAATAGCATGCCACTAAATACACACACATGCATGGATGTAAGTACATATGTATGAGCATATACAAAAGTGAAGAAATCAGAGCCAGGTCACTATTATTGCCAACTGTCACCACAGTGACAGTTGTGATTTTGTGCCATAGTTAGTATAAGACGTTACCATTGCAGGGATTGCGGTTCAGAACATATGGGATCTCTGTATGACTTTTGAAAATGCATGTTCTGGGCATGGTGACTCACACATTTAATCCTAGCACTTGGGAGGCAGAGGCAGAAGAATCACAGTGAGTTTGAGGCCAGCCTGAGATTACATAGTGAATTACAGGTCAGCCTGGCCTACAGTGAAACAAACAAACAAACAAACAAAAAAGGCAGAGAGAGAGAAGAAAAAGAAAATAATGCATGTGAATATATAATTGTTTCAAAATCAAAATGTTTATTAAAAAGACTTTGCTGATATAAAATATATTTTAACTGAACATTTTATTCTTTCCACTTTGTGTATTCATGAGACAAAAACCAATGCTCTCATTTTTAAAAATGTTAGTCTGAAAACCCAAGGGCTGACATAGTTCAGTCATCATCACCTTGACCTCAATGTGAGCTGAGGAACAAGGAGAAGTTTCCCTTTATTTTCTCTCACTTGCATCACTAGAGCCCTGTTCAGCCACAATTTTTGCTGCAGGAATCTCTGTAAGATGTGTGTTCATTTTGTAAATATTAGTTTAATTCAGGCCAGGTAACAGAATTCACAAATCTACTTAGATGCATTAGTTTGCTGTCAGCACTAATTATTGCAGGGTTAGTAGCTTAAGAGAACACCTGTTTCTAATCTCACTGTGCTGGAGGGCAGGTGCTGAAGGTGCATCTGCCTGGGCGTGAATTAAGGTCTCACAGAGCTGAGTGCTAGAGGCTCTAGGGCAGAATCCGCTTCCTGGATTGTCCCAGCTGCCAGATGCTACTGACCTTCCTTGTCCAAGAGTCCCAACAGTCACAGCGCTGTGACCTCAGTATTTACTGTACGCCTCCTTTCCTGCTCTCTCATGAAGGAGAACCCTGCTGGTTTGCCATCCATGCTAACTCCCCCAGCCTCAAGACCCTCCACTGATCACTCCTGCTCTAGGCCTTTTGCCGTGTGAGGTAGCATGTTTACCATCTCTTATGATTACAGTGGGAATTCAGGGGAAGCTGTAATTCTGTCTGCCACACAGGACATAGGCAAACAACACCGCATTGTCCTCACCCATGGAATGTGTGCCGATGTAGATGTCTGAGGACATGACTGTCACCCTCTGTTGTGATACTTACAGGCTTCCTGGGTATCTTATACATCAGGCCCCCTGTCCTTTTCCAATGCAGGCTTAGAAAAGGCAACAGTGTTAACTCACCTATTAAATAAATCCTTTGTGGGTTTGGGGTTCTTTAAATATAATTACGTAGCAGTTCTAATACTCTCTTGTTACGCTTCAATTGATTGTGTTCAACCCTTGGCTTGGGTGCCCTAGCTGGAAGATCTTGCTTTAAACAACCAGTATTTCATGACCCTTGACATCTGTATAGCTGTGGGTAATTCACAGACCATCTTTACAGTCTCTTAATTTATTTTAATTGCTATAGCAAAAGTGCCATAGAACAGGTGGCTTCGACAGCTATTTATTTCCAACACTCCTGGAACATGGGAAGTCCAAGGTCAAGGTGCCTCTGCTGGTTCACAGATTGCCATCTTCCCACTACAGGTAGAGGGTGAAAGGTCTGTCTAGGGGCCTCTTACAGCAGCACTCACCTGATTCATAAGGCTTCATGCTCACAGTTTAATCTCCCAGGGACCCAGGTCTTGCCATCCTCATCCCCAGGGGATAGATTGTAATGCACGAATATTAGAGAGACGTAAATATTCAGTCCACAGCAGTTATTTTCATTTCATGGTAATTAATTAATTCTATAGGAACAGCATAGAGAGGGAGCTGCACTCCTCATTTTATAGATGAGGCAACTTAATCTCAAAAAAGTTCAGAAACCTGACCAGTAAATTCCAAGAAGAATGGTAGAACTTCACAAGAGTGAGTTCTGAGACTAAAGGTGTGATTCTCCATACCTAGCTTCTCTTTTTTTTCTTCCTTCCTTCCTTCCTTCCTTCCTTCCTTCTTTTCTTTCATTTATTTTGAGACAGGTTCTTCTCACTGAACCAGTTTGGCTAGACAAACGACCCAGCAAACCTTAGCTACCTTCCCAGTCTCTGTCATACCTGGAACTGCACAAGGGTGGGGAGGATGTGGATTTGGGTCTGAACACTTGTGTGCAAGTGCTTTCTTCACTGAGTCGTCTACCGCAGTGCTCTTGAGAGCTCTTCTTCGAAAGGCGCTTGTAGTTTCTTGTAAATTCTCATGGTCGCACCTAACATCCCATTCCTCACCCAGGGAGGGCACTGCCATGTACAGGCCAAAATTTGATCCAAACTGGCAGATGGACAGACAGAAAGGCCTATAGGCATTTCTGTACTGTCCACCTTCTGGTCACCACCCATCCACAGAGAGACATACACACTCAGAAAAGCAAGGAGGAATATTGACTTTGAGCCAGGTGTTTGTCTCTACACACACACACACACACACACCTGAAGAAAAAGTCAAAGCAGAAGAAAAAAAGTTCAACGAAAAGAAAAAGAGTTCAGAGAAAGGGGGAAGGGGAGTAGAGATAGCACAAGGTAAGGTAATGGGAGGGAATTATGGTCAAAATACATTATTTACATTTTTAAAGAAAACAAACTTTAAAATATAATCTTAGGAGACCAAAATCACTTGCTTTCACCTAACCAAAAGAATGTCATCAGATAGCATCCAAGGGGAAAAAAAAAGAATTATAATTTTATATCATAGCCTGCGTGTCAATAACAGCACTGAGTAGGAGGTCTTGGTGAAATAGAATAAGGACTTTTAAATTTTTTTTTTTGTTCATTTTCATTTATTTATTTGAAAGTGACAGACATAGAGAGAAAGACAGATGGAGGGAGAGAGAGAGAATGGGCGCGCCAGGGCTTCCAACCACTGCAAACAAACTCCAGACGCGTGCGCCCCCTTGTGCATCTGGCTAACGTGGGACCTGGGGAACCGAGCCTTGAACCGGTGTCCTTAGGCTTCACAGGCAAGCGCTTAACCACTAAGCCATCTCTCCAGCCCAGAATAAGGACTTTTAGCTTCTGCGACAAAGCATCCAAACTCTTGGGAGAGAGCAATAGCAATGGCAGGAAAAGCAAGTGGCCAGGTTCCTAGCATGAACTGCACACTGGCTCCTGAGACATCATGATGTCTTCATGCTCAGCTCCTACAATGCCAGGACCCAGTGCACTACAAAAACCTACTGTAGCTGGGAGCTCAGATGTGCAGAAAAGAGAAACCATTGTTCTTGAGCACATTTTCCCTGACACTTTATGAGGCCACAAGTAGTTCTGGTGCTTCTGGGTTTCCTTTGGAATGGACATGAGAAATGACAGTGATTCAGTGACAGGCATTCCTTCTTGTCTGGTGGGTCAGAGCACTGAAGAGGACACAGGCTATTTTTATCCACTGTGGCTAGGGAGGGCTATACTGGTGTCCTAATGAAGGGAACAGTTGCATTCCTGAGCAACCACGAAAAGAAGATAAGCTCTTGAAAAAACTAGAGAGATGCAGATGTAATTATACAGAGAATCTCATGACAGGAACTTAGAGATAATTTGGTACAGCATGATTGAGCAGCAGAGGAATAAGGGTATTTGTCACTGATACATACTGGTAACTGGCCTTAATTCTGAGAGGTGGTTTGAAAGGTCTAATAGAGAGATGACCTAAAAAACATTATTTGGAGCTTAGGTCTGACACTGACTTATTTTAATATTTTACTAAATGCTAATTTTGGTACCATGAATTATTTTATATATTCAGTTCATGGGGTTGCTTCTTACTGAATTAATTGGACCTGTAAGTAGTCTTTAAATTACAAATGATAAGAAACAAATATTTGAAAGAAGACTGCGGCTTGCAAAGAGTTTGTAAGCTTCTGTTTGCTAGTGTAATCACTCATTTGCAAGAGTTGCACACGCAAGCCAAATCTAATCAATTTACTTAGGACATAACATTGAGGTCACATTACATTAGCAAGGGGAAATGGAAACTAGAATTAATTGCCTTGATACTGTATAAACTAGAGTAAACAAATGGTGCTTCAATTATCTGATTCCTTCAGATGAGACTTTGGGGGCATGAACGACCTGAATTACATTATTACATTGCTACTGAAATTCACCATTGCCAGCTTAGACAGATGCTAAGTCAGGAAGCCAAATTGCCACATAAAGTAATGTCTTTCTTTCTTTCCTTCCTTTTTTCTTTCTTTCTTTCTTTCTTTCTTTCTTTCTTTCTTTCTTTCTTTCTTTCTTTCTTTCTTTCTTTCTATCTATCTATCTATCTTTCTATCTATCATCTATCATTTGTGTATCTATCATCTATATATCTATATATCTATGAGTCCATCCATCCTGTCAGCCTTTCATCTACCTATCAGTCAATGTTTCTCTCGGTACAAGATTTTCCTACCCAGCTTAGGCTGGTTCTAAACTTGCTATCCTGTGCCTCCACCTTCAGAGTGCTGGAATCATAGTGTGCACCCCCACACTCTGTTTTGACACAGTGAATAGCTTTTTTGTGAATAGCTTCCATATAGCTGACTTGCCAGAAGGTGATTTATCCATTGATACTGGTCAAGAATTTGACCACCTTCTTAACTTTATGGTTTATTCTTAGAATGAAATCTGAAGTGGCCAAAATGGTATTTTCATAACAATTTATTAGGTCATAGTTGTAGTTATAGGAAAACACAGCTCCAAAGTCAGATGTGGTGGCATACACCTTGAGGTAAGAGGATCGCCATGAGTTCGAGGTCACCTTGAGACTACATAGTGAATCCCATAGAGTAAGACCCTACCTTGAAAAACCAAAAAACAACCAACCAACCAACCAACCAAACAAACAAACAAACAACAACAACAAAAACTTCATATAGGTATGTAGGTGTCAGGATGAATATACAATTACTATTATTAGATATTTTTTATTACATAGCTCTATACTTCACAATTTTATGGGCATGAAAATTAAAAAAAAAAAAATGACAGTACTTTCACACAGCAGATTACTTAAAGAGTTGGGAATATAATCTTCCTCCAGTATCCCCAGGAGATTGGCTCCAGGATTTCTGTAGATAGTAAATTCTATGGATGATAAGTCTCTTATGTAAAAAAGAATAGTACAGTATTTGCATAGTTTGGTACCTATCTTCCCAAACACTTTAAATCATTTCTAGGTTACTTACAGAAGTGGTATGGGAATTTGGAGTGTCCTTGCGAGCAACAGAGCTTTTCTCAGCTCTTGGCTGAACTGTAACCCAGAGGCTAGGGTGCCAGATGGTTGTAGCCACTCAAAACCTCCACTGAGCTAGTGACCTCCAGTTCTTGTCTCAAGAATTTCAACGAATGAAGTCCAGAGACCTTAGGGAGTAAGTTTAGAAAGACTTCACTACAGAACTTAAGGGGAAGAGAGAAGGCAGAACTTCTGCCAGGAGGGCGTCTCAAAACCTACTTGGGGACCTTGATTGGGGTCTTTTATGGGATTTACTAGATGGGGGCTGAGCTGGTCAGTTCTCATGCTGGGTGTCCAGATGCTTCTTGGAAGGGGTAATTTTCTCTGCAAGGAAAGAAAGAGATAAGGAAAAAAACAGACCACCCCCTACCCCACATCCTTGGCCTCTAGTCAGATGGAGGCTGCAAGGATTCTTTTAAGAGAAGATGCAGGGAAGAACCATGGCCCCCTTACAGGTTCAAGGGCATTTCTTGTCTTTACCCACTTTCAGTTAATTTTTCAAGGCTCTACAACCTCTAAACTGCTTCAATACTGAATATGATATAAATGTGATGGAAATGCTATCAGGTCTGAGTCCAAGATAGAGGAGACCAGACACAAACTGTTTCTTGGGTCCAAGACACTTTTTTATACTTAAAGTTTGTTGACAGTTTTCATACATATGCATGATGTATTTTGATCATAATCCCCTCTTATTTTCTTATTTTCTTTTGTCCCACCTTCCCTACCCGCCATCTACTTCTTTCCAACCAGTCCTCTTCTGTTTTGATGTCTTTTTACCCCCTCTTCCAACACCCATGACAACATGTTGGGACACAAGACTTTACTTTAACACCAGGAGGAACTATTGCAGGGAGGGGGTGTGCAGGGAATGAATTTAAGGACCCTTCGTAAAGAAAACGGAAGGAAGGGGTTTTAAGTGTTATGGGGTGACAGGGAGCTGCACTGTGAGGGAATTGCCTTGTGATGTGACTGATTTTGGGACTTTGGGGTTGGAGAAAGTAGTGGACTGGTCTCTCTTTTCAGCCGAGATGGATTAATTTACCATAATAGAAAGTGCTTCCAAAATCCCACACCTAATCTGAGCATGGCCAGGTGGAGGAGGAAGAGAAGTCAGGGACAGGGGTGGAGGTGGGAGGGAGGCAGTTCTTGAATTTTTACAGTTCCTACAGTGTATTATTCAGTGAACATTGATGAGAAAATAGTCTGCCATGTTTCATATACACACACATTTTGTTTTCCAAATGTATTTTATCTGTGCTTGGTTGTACCTGCAGATGCGGAACCTTTGGGGTCCAGGAAGATGGCTGCATAATGCAAAGGAAGAATTCTCTCACCTGGCATAGCTCTCTGTCACAGCCCAGAAGCTTCTGTGTTGGAGGTGCCGCTGGGCTTTAATCTAGTAATGTCAATGCAGCAGTCAGTAAACCACCTTGCCAGGCAGCCAGACTGCAAATTTATAACTCATTTCCATTTCTTCAGACAAAGAAAACACTCCTTTGGATCTTGTCTTTTTAATGCAATTTTGGAGCTCTGCTCTGCATTTTCTGAGTCCAGGGCTATGCATTTTTAAAAAAGCTTCCCTGGTGATTTTTGTGACCCATCCATTTGTGGGAAACACTGACGTTGGCCCAACCTCATCAGTTTTCCACAGACCTGGAATGTGGGGCCTGCTTTGTGTCTGCCGGGACGGGGTGGGGGCTAAGGGAGGAGAACTGAATTCCTGCCTGTGGACTTGTGAAACGTTCCTGCTCACTGAGCAGCAGGAGGTGCATCTGTGTCCCCAGCATCTCTCTGACATCACCAATTGTCCTTCCTTGCAAACTTTTTGAACCAAGATGAGAGTGTAGCAGATAATTTAAAATTCTGATAAGGAAATGATCAAGCTAATAGCATCTTACCTTCACAAGCCCTTTTTCATGCTTCTATGAGTACCCAAGCAATCCATTTGCGCCCTTTCATTTTCTTTTGTTAAGAAGCTTGCCCAAAGGGAAGAAGTTTGCAGTCCTCTTTCCTTCTACTTAGCTATCTATATATATGTATATGTGACAATGGCTACCTTATAAACTCATATGCAAAACCCCTCTTTGGTGTCTTTGGCACATGTTTAATGCTTTCATATCAAACCTAAAGAGCCAGAGTGGTCAGACTGGTGACTAGTTTAGCGTAAGTACAACACCGCCACCTTGTGTTGTGATCCTGGGAGAATCTGCCTGTTTGGCAAGACAAAAGCTTGAGCAAGGCAGACAGGGCTGGGGTGGAACAGCTGGACTGCTTTCACTACTAGAAACAGACGCCATTGTCCCCTAGAACCTGTGGAGGATTGGTTCCCGGAATTCCTATAGATGCTAGCACCCTTGATGACCATGTGCCCTGTATCAAATGGTACAGTATTTGAACATAACTCTCATATACTTTCAGTCATCTCTAGATTACATATACGTAATTCAAAGTCAGTGCTGTGCAAATCATTGTTTACACTGCATAGTTACAGAAGAAATGCAAGAAAAAAAATCATCTGTCCAGTACAGGCATGTACTTAAGTATCTTTTTTATTTATGCGTTTGTAATCAGAGAGAGATAGAAGAGAGACAGAGAGACTGGGCACACCAGGGCCTCCAGCTGCTTTGGGACTCCAGATGCATAGGCCACTTTGTGCATCTGGCTTTACATGGGTACTGGGGACTCGAACTTAGGTCGTTAGGCTTTCCAGGCAAACCTCTTCACCGAGCCATTTCTCCAGCCCCAGGCACATATTTTTTTCCCCCCACATATTTTCAATCCTCAGTTGATGGAATCTGCAGGTGAGGTTAGGAAGGACCAACTAACTGCATCCAATATGATACTTTGGTCGCAGATTGTCTTACCAAAGAGTCCATTGCCTTGAAACCAGGACAAATTAGTCACCTTGACAAATGACATGGAAGGAGACTTTCTTGGCTCTCAGTGAGCTTACCTCTGGTGCCACCAAAGCCACCGCCCCAGTCAGTGGCTCTTGAGCTGGCACATGCAGAACAGTAATTAAGGAATGCAGACAAGAAGTGAAAGCGTATTCATTAAGAAGAGAGTAAAAAGTACTCACATTCAGGAGGGGCAATGCGGGCGGGGGGGGGGGGGGTAGTAGCCAGTGAGCTTTCTGGTTTACTGGCCTTTTATGAGACTTACGGCAGGAAATGTGAGGCAATCTTCACTGAGGCTGGTCATTCTTTGTGTGCCTCAGGAGCCCAGCAGACGAGGCGCCTGCACACCCTGTGCATGTCCCCTCAGCCCCATAAAAGGCTGATCACGTGTTGTTCACCCTACCCGGGAGCTGGCCAGGCTTCACGATCAGCTTGACTGTTTCCTCTGCTGAATGACATCCCATTCTGAAGATTATTGACTGAGTCCTTTTTCTTTTCTATCCCCACGCTATGTGCTTAGCTTGTATAATGGGCTACTTGGCTGGCTTTTAATTCACCATGACCCCTGTCTTTAGTCTCGAGGAGCTAATTCCTATCTCATTAAAAGTTCTATAAATAAAAAAGAAACTCTATGAAATCCTTTTTCTCTAAGTTGTAGATTTATATGCATAGGAATAAGCATTTACACAAATATTACACTTATATAACATTAAAAATTTATGTCTAATGTGTTTGTGTATGTGTGTGTGTGACTCAAGTTGAGGGTTTAATATGTGAATTTCAACTTTTGACTGGATGACAATTCTTTTAGGACCAAAAATTAAAATATCATCAGCCCAATATTCCCTTTATCTGACATTTTCACTGTAAATGGTTAGCGAAGGTTGTTTTCAATCATAATTTGGAATGTGAAAATTAGGATAACAAGCCAGTAATTCTCTGTCTTTGAAATCTGGAAAATCGAACCCAAAGTCTTGGAAAGGGGAAGTAGGAAGTAGCAAACCTTTTGTATTCCAGTCCGAGTTGTAGAGACTCCTGCCTGGAAGGTCCTGTCGAGAGCTCAGTTACATAACTTTTAATTGTAACAAGTTTCACCTACAGAGCTCTTTTCTTCACCCTGTGTCCAGTGACATGCCCACAGTGCTACGGTAACGATGTTGAATTTAGACTACAAATGAGAAGCGCGATCATGATAAGTTTCCCATGCCCTTTTCTGGAGAATAATCACTTAGGGTAAGCAATATTTCTATTGTTAGATTAATTCTTTTGGTATTGTACACTTCAATGAAGTTGTTGTAAGTTTCATAAAAATAGCGAATTGTCAGTTATGAAGGTCACACTGCAATTTTAGAGACATGTGAAATGATCATGGACTTGGTGGGCATCCAGAAATGCCAGAGGGCAAGTGTGGTATTGTGTCACATCAAGATGAAAAAAGATGCTGCTCTTTCCTTGGAGAACAGGCGATCTCAAAGCCTCCCAAGGGCTATTTTTTTTTTTGCTGCCTGAAAAATCTCATGACTTATTTTCCTAATCATTGCTAGTTCTCTGGTCCCAACTTTTCTATTCTCGATCCTGCCACCGGAATGACCACATCCAATGGCACATGGTGAGGTCACATATGTCTCAACGCTCTTCTCCCTCAATTAGACTTCCGCTTTGATTTCGATCTCATTTCAAAGTGACTTCCTTATGCAGCTGAAAAACACTTCTTATACCATGAAGCCCAGCTCCCCTCAGCTCTTGGTCTGCACGCGTGACTTCTCGTCTTGGGCATTACCCTCAGCAGCACGGTTGACTTCTCCTTCACTTACCCATGTGGAGCAGCAAGTTCACCACACTCTAAACCCGGGAAAGCACGGTGAGATGACAAGGAAAACAAAGTCTAACTTTAAACTTTCTGCAATGCATTCCATATTAAAAGAGCAATAGTTGCTTTTCATTTTCCTGTTACTTGAATTACATTACCTTTTTGTGTTTTTTTTTTTTTTTTTTCATGACAGCTAGCTGGTTGAGTCTCTTCCGGATATATCTTAATTTTTTTAATCTAATTTGATCCACGGATAGATTACTGGTGTCTAGCCATTTTCTCTGAGAAGACCCAGTAGATAAACATATCTGGGAAAGCTGAAATTTGAAAGGTCACACCTCCCCAAGGTCATCGAAGGTGTAAACGCCTGTAGGGTGAGGCCCTCTGACCCGCCCAGCTGCCTGGAGGTTGTGCAGTGAGCTCCAAAGATTTAGCTCCATGGGACGTCAGCTAGGCCAGGGTGGGCTTTTCTTGGTAATGCAGCTGCCTTTGAGTCAGCCATGTTTGTTTAAGCAACCCCTCATCCTGCTCTGTAAGCAGTCTCTGCAGTACTCATTGGTTCACCACAATGGTTTTGGTGTAATCGTGCCTTGGTCTACAGTCTGTGCCCTATCTGGGGTGACTAGACATAGCTTTGCATCTCCCCAGGGGGAAAAAAAAAGTTTCACGTAACAACCACACACTGAATTTCTAGTTCTCTTAATTCTCTACTGACAGCTATGTATTGTCCAATGATACAACTTCCTTCACAGGGGATGAGAAACGACCATTTGTTAATAATGGTAAAAAAAAAAAAAAAAAAAAAAAAGAAAGAAAGAAAGAAAAAAGAAAACATGATTGCCGGATAATTTTTAGAAATCACTCATATTTACTAATGGGGCGGTTAACCTTGAGCTGACATAACAAAATACTAGAGACCAAACGAGTTAAATAAGAGACAGTCATTCTCTCAGTTCTAGTGGCTGCGAATCCTACATCCGGGTGCCAGCAAGGTTAGTTTCTGATGAAGGCTCTTTTATTGGTTCTGACAGCCATCCTATGGCTGTGTCCTCACTGTACGCATGCATGCAGGGGAGGAAGGAGGGGAAAGGAAAGAGAAGACATACTCTACAGCATCTTTCCCAGCAAAAGCACAGCAGCCCTATAAGAAAAAGAACCCTTCTTAAGATCTCATTTCACCTTAAATAGCCCTTTAAATGCTCTGTCTCCAGACACAGTGTTTAAGGTGGATGGGCTTCAATTCATTTTATTTGGAAAGGTGGGGGAATTACTGGGCATTGAATCTAGGGCCTGTACATGGCAGGCAAGTGCTCTGTCACCTATTAGTTGACTAAGTTGAACTTGAACTAAATGTGTAGTTCAGGAAGTTCTTAAGTTTATTTCCTCTTACTTCCAAGTGGCTAGGATTACAAGCCTACACCATCGCACCTGGCCAACATATGGATTTTAGGCAAGACATAATTCAGTTCATAATTAATGGTAATTTTATTTGTTAAAAAAAATATTCCTGAAGGGCTGCAGAGATTGCTCAGTAGTTAAAGGCACTTTCTTGCAAAGCCTGATGGCCCAGGTTCAATTCCCGAGTATACATGTAAAGCCAGATGCACAAAGAGGCACGGGTGTCTGGAGTTCATTTGCAATGGCAGAAGACCCTGGCACATGCCCATCTCTCCCCCCCCCCCCCGTCCTATGTGTGTGTGTGCGTGTGTGTGTGTGTGTGCTATTCTTTCTGTCTTAATTCTCTCTCTCAAATTTGTTTTTAAATCACTGGATCTGAATGTCCCCCTAAGGGGCTTTAATGATACATCCTTCTGGTAACTTGGCTCTGAAAATGTTATATAGCACATAAGTTTAAGAGAGAGATTTGCCCCATTAACTGCTTTGTTTTCTTTCTGTCAATGACCATGCTTTTGGGAATCAAAAGAAGACTGATTGCTTTCTTATCTATGTTGACCTGTTGTATAAGTGATAAGCAAAACAATAAGAGTACAGAAATGAATTAAAGTCAGCATAAGGTCACCTCCCTCGATTCTGCTTCTATTGTAACTTTACACACTAGGTAGACCTTAAGCAGTTTAAGTTGTCTGAGAAGTAGGGTTTCTTTTTCTATGAAAATGATATAATTAAAACCACTCCTATCTTGAAGAACTGGTCATAGAATTGACAGTTTCTGGAACAGGTAGACTCTATGGTACATTACAGATATTACTAGCCTCTTATCGAGTTCCGTGGTAAGGTGATTTTTCCATTGCCTGAAATCTCCAAGTCTAGGGACTGACACATAAGGTACTTCAAGAGTACACGGTACTAAGAAGTGTAATGTGGGCTGGAGAGATGGCTTAGCGGTTAAGTGCTTGCCTGTGAAGCCTAAGGACCCCGGTTCGAGGCTCAATTCCCCAGGACCCACGTTAGTCAGATGCACAAGGGGGCGCATGCATCTGGACTTCGTCTGCAGGGGCTAGAAGCCCTGGAGCACCCATTCTCTCTCTCTCTGCCTCTTTCTCTGTCTGTTGCTCTCAAATAAATAAATAAAAAAGAAAAACAGTGTAATAGTAAAAAAAAAAGAAGTGTAATGTTAGCTTGTTGACTTCTGATTTTGATATAGAATATGCTTTCTTCCACTCTGGAGTGACCTGATGACTTACTTGGATGTCTGATTCACCTGGAGGTTGGGATTCTGACTGCGTAATGATGCAAATCAAAGACATGGTAGCAGTCTTCATTCATCTACAGCTGGAAAGACTCAGCCAGCTTCTAAGTACATCACCAGTGAGTCTGCTAGCAAAAAAAAAAAAGGGAAAAAAATCAAAATCAAAGTCTAATCTCCTCCCCCATGGTCCAAAAGAGGATGTGAACTTTTTTCTCAATACCGAATGGCTATTTGTATTAGTTACCTTCTCATTCCTGGAACAAAATACCTAACACAGATCTCTTTAAGTGAGGGAAGGTTTTTACTTCACCTTACAGTCTGTTATGGGGGAAGACATGGTGGCCGGAGCATGAGGCAACTGGTCACTTTCAGCCTACAATGAAGAAGTAGAGAACAATGAATTTAGGTGCTTAGCTGGCTCTCTTCTTCTTAAACAGTCCAGGACCAAAGTGCATGGAATAGTTGAGGCGGGTCTCCTCACTTCCATTTACCCAATCAAGAGAATCCCTCACAGGCATGCCCAGAGGCTAATTTAATCTAGGTGTTCACTTACAGGTGATTCTAGGCTCTTTAAAGTTGACAATTAATATCACCATCACACTTTGAAAAAATTATAATCTTCTTAAAAATCAGAAAAAAGTTGTATGGTATGTAAAAGTATAGAAATGACTGAATATGATTGTTTAAATTGTATAAAATATGATTTTTTTAAAAAAACAATAAAAGGAAATGGTCTTTTTGCATTTGGGCATTGGTTTCACATCCTCTCCTTTCCTCCCCATCCTCCAGATCTTAATTTTCTGTTCCATCTTCACTGATATTGCCTGAACCCTAAAGAGGATTGTGTATATGTCTGTGGTGGTTTGAACAGATGGCCCCCAATATATTCAGGTTTTTGTTTGTTTGTTTGTTTGTTTGAGGTAGGGTCTCATTCTAGCTCAGGCTGACCTGGAATTCATCTGTACTCTCAGGCTGGCCTTGAACTCACAACGATCTTCCTACCTCTGCCTCCCAAGTGCTGGGATTAAAGGTATGTGCCACCATGCCCGGTTTATATTCAGTTTTTTAATTGTTTGTAGTTTGCTTCTGCAGCCACCTGGCTGGAGGAGGTGTCACCGGGTGGATCTTAAGGTGTGGTGGTGGTTTTCAGATTTTAATCTGAAGATATGCAAAGTGTGCCTAGCAGGAGTTCCTGAAGTGTGCTGTGTTTTGTGGCTTTTGGCTTTTATGTTTGTGCTTCTGTCTGTCTGCTTGGGCCTGTGAAGGCAGGCCAGCTTCTTCTGCCATTATGGAACTTCCCCTGGATCTGTAAGCTTCAATAAATATCCCTTCCTCCATAACTGTGCCTGGTCTGGAAGTTCATCTCAGCGAACCCGAAGCTGTCTGCTACAATATCTCATGAAGGCTTGAGCCTTTTTAATATTTTATTTATTAGCACAGGGAGGTAGGGAGAGAGAGAGAGAATAGGCGTGCCAGAGCCTCTTGCCATCACAAAGGATCTTCAGAGGCATGTATTACTTTGTGCATCTAGCTTTACATGAGAATTGGAAAACTGATCCCAGACCATCAGGCTTTATAAGTAAGCATCGTTAACCTTTAAGCCATTTCTCCAGCCCTAGTCACTTATTATTTTTTTTTTTTAGTACATAACCAGTTATAATTCTTTTCATTAACTGTCTCCCACTGCCAAATTAAAAAAAAAAAAAAAAACATACATACACAAAAACACCCAAAAGTTTTTCTGGCCAGCACTGAGAGCAAAACTGATGTGTGGATATAAATATAAATATCTAGGTGGTAGTTTGACAATAAATCCATTTAGAACTATAGCAATCGTAGAATAGCACAAACACCTTCTTTCTAGAGGTTTCCCTAATTTTCAGTCTACACTTGGGATACTGTGTAATACAGACTGAAAGGACAGCAGTTGGGGGAAAATAGAGACAGAATAAATAGCCTTTCTTTTTAAATATAAATCGTAATGAAAAATAAATCCCTTATAAAAATTCCCCTAGCCTAAACTTCATTTTCCAAATATGCCACAGGTCCATGCCAAGCTTCCGTGGAGTATGGATCACCAATCCTTTTGTACAAGAACAGACTTTTCTTGTTTGCAGAAGAAAGGTGGGAAAAGTGCCTAAGCCCACACCCATCCATGAGATCAACAGTTTCCAGAAAGCTTTCCTGGAAAACGGTGCCTTCTTGGCGCGGCTCAGGAGGCATGATGCTGCCGGCTCCACCCCTGATGTCAGCCCTCGGCCCTGAGCATGCAGAACCTGACCACAGTCCAAACTCAAATGCTAACCTTGACCTTCCTTCTTGCCCCTGCTGGGTCAGCACTTCCTGCCATACCCAAAGGGCGGGGGGAAAAGAGCTGTATCCTTTCTGGGAACAGATAAGACACATGTGAGGGTGAGGCCATCAGCTCGCCTTGATTGGCAGAAGATGAAGGGCAGGGGTCTGTGCTCTAGGGCCCTTGCCACAGTGATGAGGGAGAAGCACTGTGCATCTGCGCTGAGCTAACACGTTCAGACATGCTAAGGCCTGTGAGAGGCAGAGACTGAACATAAGCAGTGTGCTAGTGATAAACTGCTGTGGCCCAGAGTGGTGGCACAGGCCTGTAGTCCCACCTACTGTGCAGACTGAGGCAGGAGGGTCACTTGAGTCCATGGGTCCTGGGCTGTAGTGTCCCATGCTGACAGGGTGTCCACACTCAGTCAGACATCAATATGGTGACCTCCCTGGAGCAAGGGACCATTAGGTCGCCTAAGGAGGGGTGAACTGGCCCAGGTCGGATAAACTGCAGTGACCGACCTCTGTCATTTTGAGCCCTGTGCACCTGCTCATGTCGGGAAGCTGTTAGAATGTAGTAGTACTGACTGGGTCCAGTTTGACCGCATGGATACTTAAATGAAAATGTCCATTAAGAAGTCAAGGTGGGGCTGGAGAGATGGCTTAGCGGTTAAGCGCTTGCCTGTGAAGCCTAAGGACCCCGGTTCGAGGCTCAGTTCCCCAGGTCCCACGTTAGCCAGATGCACAAGGGGGCGCACGCGTCTGGAGTTCGTTTGCAGAGGCTGGGAGCCCTGGCGCGCCCATTCTCTCTCTCTCCCTCTATCTGTCTTTCTCTCTGTGTCTGTCGCTTTCAAATAAATAAATAATTAATTTAAAAAAAAAGAAGTCAAGGTGGAGGAGAGAAGACACTCTGGACATTTATACCTTGAAACTCTTGTGAAACACTTCTATCTATAAAACGTCTTGTGCAAATTGTAGAACACATTCACAAATCCTCAATATTTATCTGTATGAAGCAGCCTGGCCACTCTCCCAGGCCATTCCAGTCTGTCCCCTTCACTTGCCCGAGTACCCCAGTGCTTATCATCTGCGTGGTAAATGTGCATTCGTAGTGCATTATTAACTTTGACACAGGCACGTCAATGTTGCCCTTTTAAAAATTGCTTTTGGGGCTGGAGAGATTGCTTAGTGGTTACAGCACTTGCCTGCAAAGCCAAAAGACCCAGGTTTGATGCCCCAGGACCCATGTAAGCTATGTGCAAAAAGTGTTGCATGCGTGTGGAGTTCATTTGCAGTGGCTGAAGGCCTGGGCATGCCCATTCTCTCTTCTCTTTCTTTTTCTTCCCTCTTTCTCTAAAATATAAAAATAAATAGAAATTGATTGTTTTGTTTTCTACTAATAATTTTAAACAATGTCTAAATGTGGCACTTTTAAAAAAATGTTAAATTGGGGCTGGAGGAATGGCTTAGTGGTTAAATGCTTGCCTTTGAAGCCTAAGGACCCCAGTTCGAGGCTCAATTCTCCAGGACCCAAGTTAGCCAGATGCACAAGGGGGCGCATGTGTCTGGAGTTCGTTTGCAGTGGCTGGAGGTCTTGGAGCGCC
This sequence comes from Jaculus jaculus, assembly GCF_020740685.1. Lineage (NCBI taxonomy): Eukaryota > Metazoa > Chordata > Mammalia > Rodentia > Dipodidae > Jaculus > Jaculus jaculus. The sequence goes on from NC_059108.1 coordinate 15,834,261, forward strand.
CATTCTCTCACTATCACACACACACTCTCTGTCTGCCTTTCTCTCTCTGACTGTCATTCTCAAATAAATAAAAAATGAATTAAAAAAAGTTTTAAAAAATGTTAAATTGTTTTGTGTTCCAATGAGAAAATAAAAGATTATGGGCTTTCATGAGAAGCATGAAACTTCATATTCCATCATGGACACTAGTGAGCCACAGAATTCTGAGTAGTGTGCTTACCCTCTGCACAGTTCAGCTTTCTCATTTGAACAGTGGAATGAAATCGCCATGATAGCACTTCGTAAAAGCTAAAGGCTCCGGGCAATGATACACATGGACTGCCTAGCCCAGTGTATTTAAGATGTTCGATAAATGCTAGTCAGGCACAAATGTGGTGGTAATGGCAGTATCAGGAGTGCAGTATCACACACAGCACGCTGTCTTTCCACCAAGGGCCATTCTTGAGGGCGGGCGTGGATGAAGCTCAGTGGTAGAGCATTTACGTAGCCTATGCCAATTGCCAATAACACACACCCACACAGACTATCCCTGAGAAAACAGATGACCTCGTAGGCTCTATGGAATTTCTCAGCATTTCCAGCATGGGGAACAAACAACGCTCAGTAATCATGAGATGAGATGTACTGGCAGAAACGAGTAAGAGTTCAAAAATTTCCTCCAGCTAGAGTACAAGAAGCCAACTGAGGTCACCAGATATTCTGGAGTGAACCATATGACACTAAGAGAGTGCTTCATTACAAATAAGGATATCAGGCAGGAGGGATGGTTTAGTGGTTAAGGTATTTGCCTGCAAAGCCAAAGGACCTCGGTTCGATTCCCCAGGACCCACGTAAGCCAGATGCACAAGGGAGCGCATGCGTCTGGAGTTTGTCTGCAGTGGCTGGAGGGCCTGGCGTGCCCATTCTCTCCCTCTCTTTTCTCTCTCTCTCTCTCAAATAAATAAATAAAAATAAATTTAAAAAAATGAAGATGTCCTTTTTCATATGGTCTAGGAACTAGTTTAGGGCAAGGAAGGGAGAAAAAGAAATGCTGCTGAGTCATGACAATGACAGTGGGGGACAAACAAAAGGGAAGTGAAGGAACAGAAGCCTTACCTCCTGAGGATGACATGTTGGCCCTGGGCACGGCTCTCACTCTCTTTGGATACTGGAGTCCTCAATGCTTCAGAAACCCTAGGTGAGCTCACCCGAAGCCTCACAGCCAGCAACGGGTGAGACTGAAAACTGTACTCAAGGCAGCTCCTACCATCCTGCACAGAGGACAACTTCTCCACACCAGTCCCTCTTCAGGCTGCAGCCCTTCCTTTACCCTTACTGTAGGGCGATCATAAATGATCATTCAAACCACGACACATGGGAGACTTTGAAAAAGGAGTAATTTATTAATGGTTTATCCATACCTGGGCGAAACTGGCCATTTGGTCACAGTAATTCAAAAACCGGTTGACTATCTTTTGAACTTCAGTTCTTAAGCACTCACGTATCACAATATTGTGCTATTTATCTTATTTCCTCTCTAGAGGCTATCGAGATGACCACCAGTCGCAGAAGCAAGATAGCATTTTCCTCAGAGTTCTTCATATTTGTGTCACCACCAGAAGGTGCTGATGATTCTAGAAGAAGGTCTTTTCCTCCCACTTCTGCCCAGGAAACACTTTGCAGACTTGTCCACAGTTGTTTCTTAGCTGAATCCACAGCCGATCAAGTTAACAACCAAGTTTAACAATCACACCAATGCTCTCCATATCTCGGTCACAAGTTTTAGTCGTTCACTTGGCTTCTCATCACATGAGCTAAATACCACAGATATCCTTCCGTCTGGTGTTCCCCGTCTCCGTGTCTTCTGAGGCGCACCAGCCTACTACTTAGAATTCAACATGCCTAGTAGTCCCACATGAGATTGTCTGCATAAATTAAAATGTCAGACACCAGCCGGGAATGGGGGTGCAACCCCTTTAATCCCAGCACTCGGGAGGCAGAGGTAGGAGGATCGCTGTGAATTCAAGGCCAAACTATGACTACATAGTGAGTTCCAGGTCAGCCTGGGCTAGAGTGAGACCCTACCTCGAAAAACCAAATAATAATAATAATAGCAATAATAAAAATAAAAATTGTCAGAGGCCACTGACACTTGGTTGGGAGGTTTTCTTTTTCATCTTCCTCCCATCCTTCTCCGACCCTCGTGTTTCTTCTTAAAATTTAATTTCTTGGGGCTGGAAATATGGCTCAGTGGGTAAAGGCACTTGCTAGGAAAGCCTGATGGCCTGGGTTCAATTCCCTAGTACCCATGGAAAGCCAGATACACAAGTGGCCCACATGTCTGGAGTTCATTTACAGTGGCAAGGGGCACTGGCTTGCTCATTTCCTCTCTCTCTCTCTCTCTCTCTCTCTCTTCTTGAAAATAAATAAAAATAAATCAAGTTCTTTCTACATGCCCACCCTTGGGGACGCTATCTATCATGATGGCTTCACATACAGTCTTTAAATGAATTACCATCACTTCCGCATGCCCACTCTAGATGTTGGATCAGAGCCTCATACCAGTTATTCACTCACCACTGTTCCTTGGACACTTAAAAGATACTTCAGTCTTAGCATAAAGCTTAGGTCTTCCCATCCCCAACAACTCAGTTTCTCCACATGACCCCCAGGTCATGAATGCTCTTCCCCCAAAGACATAAGAGCCAGAAGCATCCTCCGGCTTTCAGCTGCCACACAAACAGCCTCCTAAACGTCCACCGTCCTTCATTTCTCCTGCTGCCGTCCTAGTTGAAACTAGCACTCTTTTTGCCCCCAGTGATTATGATGGCCTCTTAGTGGTCTCTCCACACTCACTTTTCCCTTGTCCTGTGTTATCTGGCCTTCTCTTGCTTTTGGCTCAACTCTCCTTACTTCCCCCTCCCCACCCTTGATTTCACTTTTCCTTCTTTAAAAGCTCAGAATGCTTTTGGACTAGAGGAGTTCGTCTCTTTGGACCTCTGAACCTAGTTTGCATCTCCCTGCCAAACACTTTCATGGCTTCCTGTAATTTCCCTTGAGGTATTCATGAAAGTTGTGATCCTACCTGCTTTGAGGCACAACATGACTCCCTTAGGTACGGACACTGTTCTGCTGCTACCACGGTCCTGAGCAGGGCCCACAGCGTCATTATAGTAAGGACACTGAATGGCCAGGATGGGCCAGACGTCATTTCACGGGTTTGCTTATTTTGAACTTGAGCTGTGAGACAGTGACTTGCTTTGGGGACAGTTTCATGTTAGGGACGTACGGGAAAGCAAGAGGAAAGTGCTAAGCTAGCAGAGGGTCTCGTTCTAGCCCAGGCTGACCTGGCATTCACTACGTAGCCTCAGTCTGGCCTCGAACTCACGGTGATCCTCCTACCTCTGCCTCCCAAATGCTGGGATTGAAGACGTGTGCCACCGCTCCTGACCTCTTCTTACGTTTTAAACTCAGCTTCCTGATCTGGTTGGATGACGTGGAAGAGACAGACACGCATGAGAAAAGCATAGCTCGGGCGGAATAAAGTCACAGGCGCTTCAGGTGGCAACGCCTTGGACAGTCATGGATGAAGAAGCGTACAAGGACGTATTCCCAGCACTGACCAAGGTGACCAGAGATTCCAAGTTTCCTCTGACCCCCACATCCGTCTTAAGCACCAACCACAGTGATGCTATTCAATATGGAGGGGTCCCATTGCCTCTGCAAGACATAACTTTAAAATAATAAATTATAAGCTTGCCCATTTTTGTTTTGCCTTAGCAATATCTAGCTGTTCTTTATATAATTATTCTCATTTAAATTATGTATTAGCCTGAGCAGCATGATTCATCTAATCACTTGTATTTTATATTCTTGTTACTACCCAGTACTTTAAAATCTCATTTGTGGGCAATTAAAATACACTTTTACATTTCCAAATTACATATACTATTAAAAACACTTTAATCTAAATGTAGGGACAGCGCATAAAATACTCTATTTGCTTGTCAGGTTTATAGCTACCAAAGATTGCTATAGTATAGAAATCGGGCTTTATTTTAATAGTAGTGTGCTCTGACTCACGTTTCATTCTTCTGAGACACCCGGCCATGTCGGCAAGTTTCTGTCAATCCTTCTTCTCTACCAGTGTCTCCTAGCAACTGGGATGGGGGTGAATTGGACCGAGGTGGGTATCTCCCAGGGAAAGCTGTGCTTCTCAGCTGACCGAGGAAAGTACTGCACAGCAGAGGAAACGGAGGCAGGTTCCAGGGGGAGATGATCTTGAGGACCACGGGGCATGAAGAATGAGAACTTGGAGCAAACTGCAGTTCATTTTCTAACTCTTTGCACTGAAAAATGCCTGTAAAGCTCATTCTGTTTTCCTTTTCTCAGACTACACATTTAAAAATTAGAGCCAAGAGATAAGGAAGCATATCTTCCCTTTCCTGAAGCCATACGATGATTTTTCAGGCAGGCATTGAAAGATAACTAAAATACTGAGTTAAAAAAACAAGGCTAGAGAAATTGTTCAATGGTTAAAGGCACTTGCTTGCAAAGCCTGATGGCCCAGGTTTGATTCCCTAGTAACCACATAAAGCCAAATGCACAAAAGTGACACATGTGTCTGGAGTTCATTTGCATTGGCTGGAGGCCCTGGCACCCCATGTCTTTCTCACTCATTTTCTCTCTCCTTGAGAAAAAAATCCATTATTTAAATAGATAAAGAGAATGCTGAGAGATCATCTCAGCAGTTTTATGATAATAATTCTGGCTTATAAATAATGTCAATTGGGCTGGAGAGATGGCTTAGTGGTTAAGCGCTTGCCTGTGAAGCCTAAGGACCCTGGTTCGAGGCTTGGTTCCCCAGGTCCCACATTAGCCAGATGCACAAGGGGACGCACGTGTCTGGAGTTCGTTTGCAGAGGCTGGAAGCCCTGGCGCACCCATTCTCTCTCTCTCTCCCTCTGCCTTTCTCTCTGTGTCTGTTGCTCTCAAACAAATAAATTAAAAAAATTAAAAAAATAAATAAACAATGTCAATAATTAATGATCCATACAATATGTATCTATTTCTGAACGTGCTCAATTTAAATGGGTACAAAGGCAAGTTGAGTCTTTATCCGTAGGTCTGAAACTCCCTCTGCTGAATGGCTCTTCCACTGCTCCTCGAAATCTGATGGAATCGCCTGCCATGAAAATTCCAGCACCAGTCCAGAGAAATGCTCACATATTCACAAGCTCTCCTCTGAAGGAAACTATCCCCCTTTCCAGTTTCTGGTGACACATGCTGCTTGTTCCCTCTCTTCTTGAATTGTCTCTCCAAGGCCCGAAAAGGCTGGGACTAGCAGGCAGATAAAGCGTCAAACAGGGGAGCTTGGCTGTGGTAGGCTTTGGAACGCACTCCCCCAAACTATGACACCTTGCGTTGACATTCTGAGGCCTCAGCCTCCCCCCCCCCGACCTGAATAGGTCATAAAACACAAGAGAAATTTTTTGTCCTTCCTATGAAGTAGCTCATAAGACTATCCTGTGACCGCTGCCTGTGCTATGCCCAAAGGGAAGGAGCCAAAAGCATAAAGATGCCAAGAAGAATGTGAAAAAAAATCACCCCCCTCCTTGTTAGTGGACCATAGCCTTTTTTCTTCCTAATCCTCTTTCTTCATGACTGTCAACGCTTCATGAAACCCAGTAAATAAAACACTAAGGTTAGAGTTTCTTCAGGTCTCCTTTTCCTTAGGGATCCTATCCTCTCATATAAAATTTACATTGAATATATTTACATATTCTTCTCTTATTAACCTGTCATTTGAATGTAAACAAGAGAAGAAAAAGTAGTTTTCTCTCCTCTGCAGTCGATAGGGTTGTGATCAGAGCTTTCTGAGTGTGGCAAATTACAAATTCTACTTCTTTTTTTCTGTGTGCTACTTGGCGTCTTCTCTAGAGATCCTGTCTTTCCTGACGGAGGCTCTGCCTGTATATATAGTTCCTTTCTTCCACCAAAATGATTGGCTTGATGTGGTTCTTTTGTTTGTTTTGAGGCAGGGTCTCATGTATCAGAGTTGGCCTTGGAGCTAAGGCTGGACTTGAACTGCAGATCTTCCTGCTTCTACCTTTCAAGTACTGGGGCTACAGTTGTGTACCACTCTTACCCTTAAGTACTTTCTTCCTCTGCTGGGCCATCTCATCCCTTTTAAAAGGTGATTTTGGCACAGTCCTTGGATGTCTCCCTTAGGTTCACACCTGCCTCTTGGGAAACCCAAGGAATCGTTCCTTGTGGCATCTTCCCAATTCTGGGTGTGTGAATTATTCCTGTATAGAGCTATGATACTTCCCTCTGCTCCAGGCTAGGGAAGCTTCCTGCCTTGGTTTTCCAGACTTGTGTCAGGGCAACTTCTACTTTTCTTCAACTTCTGGGAATCAGTGCCAAGCTGTCTGAGAGGTAGTCTTGAAATGACAGTCTCCAGACCTGAGGTAGGAAGAAGCATGTTTCTTTTCTACCCTAAATTAGGGTTTCAACTGAGCTCAGGGCAGACAATACCCTGAAATAACCCTCAGTACTACAGCCTTTTCTGACAGAGCAGAAATGAGGGGTGGACTAATGCTGCCTAAATTCATTCTGTCCTTGCTTAGCGCCTATGTATCACGTCCTTTGGCTATTTGTCATTGATTGTTTGTCCTCCAATTTGGGGGCCCCTGCTGCTATTTCAAGACAGCAGAAGAGTCATGTGGCTTCCTATTATGTACAAGTGGCTGGTCCCTATGCTCCCATCATGCTTCTGTGGTAACAGCATTCTCAAGATTTCCCCTGCAAGGTCCTGGTTTATTTAAACACCAATAGAGGCACTGCTGCAAAAGCCCATTGCAGACACAATTAAGGTGACTAATCAGATGATCAGAAAGAGCAGATTATCTTGGTTTATCCAGGTAGAGCCAGCATATTCTCAGGAATCCTTAAAAACAGAAGTCGAACATGGACTGTCACCTAAGGAGATACTGCACTGGAAGAACAGAAGGGAAATGACGAGGAAGGGGAGCCCTGGAGATTCAGAGTGTCCATTCTACAGGGTGGTAATCAGTGGAACTGAATTCTGCCCACGACCTGAATGAAGCTGGGGGCAGACCCCCCCCCCCAACAGCCTCTCCACCGAGGCCTGACCTGCTGATGCCAGTTTTGACCTTGTGAGACTCTAAAAAGAGAAGACAATCAAAATAACCTGTACTTCTAAGGGAACTAAGAGATAACAAACGTGTTGGAAGCTGCTAACTTGAAGATGATTTTGTCACCTTGGAGGCTGGAAACTAATGTGCACTTTCACACCTGTCATCTTTTTCATTCTTGGAAGCTGATGCAAGTCCAGAGATAAGTGTGTGTCCCACTTCACTGGGCACTGCTGAGGGGACTCGAGAAGGGAATGGAAGGTTTGACACATCTTGAATCCTGTATCCCTGTGTGGCAATGACACTACCTTACCTAGAGTTCTCATTATCTATTCTTAATTCCCATCTATCTATCTATCTATCTATCTATCTATCTATCTATCTATCCATCCATCCATCCATCCATCCATTTATTTATCTGTTTATTTGCATGGTGATTCAAATGCTAGACAAGGGTTATGCCACTGAGCTGCACCCCTAAGGCCATTCTCCTATTTCATTTTATTTGCTTTTTTTTTTTTTAATGAGGTAGGGTCTTTCTCTAGCCCAGACTGATGTGAAATTCACTGTGTAGTCTCAGGCTGGCCTCGAACTCACAACAATCCTCCTACCTTGGCCTCTCAAGTGCTGGGATTAAAGGCATGCGCCACCATGCCCAGTAGAGAGAGACAGAATGAATGCATCAGGATCTCAAGCCTCTGTAAACAAACTCCAGATATAGGTGCCACTTTGAGCATCTAGCTTTACATGGGTACTTGGGAATTGAACTCACATTGTTAGGCTTGACGGGCAAGCACCCTAACCACTGAGTGATCTCTCCAGCCCCATTCTCCTATTTTTATTTTTAGTTATTTATTTGAGATAGTGATAGAGAGAAAGAGGCAGAGACAGGGAGAGAGAGAATGGGCACACTAGGGCCTCCAGCCACTGCAAATGAACTCCAGATGCATGTGCCCCTTGTACATCTGGCTTACATGGGTCCTGGGGAATTGAATCGAGGTCCTTTGGCTTTGCAGGCAAACGCCTTAACAGCTAAACTATCTCTCCAGCCCCATTCTCCTATTTTAAAACAGCACACTGCTTCCTCTTAAGTCCTTAGGAGAATATAGAACAACATCATACAAACCAGAAAAATCACATGGGCTGGAAACTTTCCTTTCACTGGGTGTCTGCCAAAGACGCTGTTTCTGGTATAGTCCTGAGGAGTCGCTACACTCAAGGCAGAGATAGGAAGCAGGAGAGTCTCTTTGCTTGAAAATGTGTCTGAAAAGCTAAGAGTTTTCAAGAAGAGCCAGGATTTACTGTAAAAGTTTGTTGAACTGTGGAAAGGCTTTCCAGAAGAAAAAAAAAAAAAAGCCTTGAGAAATGATTTCTTCTTCGGTCGTTCTTCATGATTTGCCATACAAGCAGAGATTCAACTGGCTGCATTCTAGGCCAAAGGTAACTGTGATGGGTTCTCTTAGTTGTCAACTAGACTGGAAAGCAATGCCTTGGAGAATAACAAGGCAGCCCTGAGGGCATTTATAATGGCATTTCCAAAGACAATTAAATCATGAGAGCTCTGACCTAATCAATGGATTAACCTCTTCACGGAGTCACAACGTGCCATTGTCAGGAAGAAGGGAGGGCCTGGATGGAGGAAGCCAGTCACTGGAAGCCAGCTTTTGGGGGATATATGTTGCCTGACTTCGAGCCATGGCTCTGCCCTGCTCTCTGTCCAACATGATGTGAGCTGCCTCCTCTCCTCTGGTCTGCCATGAGGTGAAGCTTGCTGTCATGTTCTCCACATGGAGCTGAGCAGCCACAGCACACCATCGGAAACCATGAGTCAGACAAGTCCTTCCTCCCTTAAGTTATGACTAAGAGTCCTTGTCACGGAAATGAGAAAGGAAAAGAAATCAATATACTAGCCATTTACTCAGAGAACTGTAGGATACGATTTTTTTTTTTTTTTTTAAGGAGGCATGGCAGACCTATATATTTTATGAAGTCCATGTCTGTTATAGACATGGGAAACACAAAGGCCTCATTTGAAGTCTTTGTTGTTGTTTTCTGTTCAGTTCAGGTAAGCCCAACAGAGTTACCTTCTGTTTTGTTTTGTTTTAATGAGAGTGTGAGTGAGGGGGGAGGGGAGAATTGGCGTGCCAGGGCCTCCTGCCACTGCGACTGTGTGTGCCCCCTTGTGTGGTTGTTTGTTCAGCCTTGGGCATTTGTTACCTTGTGTGTTTGGCTTACATGGGATCTGGGGAATCGAACACAGATCCTTAGGCTTCACAGTCAAGTGCCTTAACTGTTAAGCCATCTACTGAACCCCTCATTTGAAGTCCTAACCTCAAAAAGCCTCTGATTTCCTCTAATGGGGATCAATCTCCACACTTCCTGAGGAGCTGGTCAGTTTTGCTTGATTGGTCATCAGTGGATATTTGGCAATGAGGCAATTAATCTGGAGGTCAACCACCTTTTTCAAAGCTCCCTTATCCTTTCTTATGTGATAATTTAAGTTAATTATCCCCTCACAAGTACTCCAAGTGCCAGAAAGTTGAAACTCAGTAATAAACACAAAATGTAGGCATTTCAAAGAGAGTACCTGAGAATTATCTCATGTATTAACTGAAATCACTGAAGGAGAAAGAAGTCCAAAGGACAGACTTGCAAGTACAAGCTGGAAATAGGAGAAGAAAAAAACAATCATGACATTTTGATTCATCTTCCACTGTGTCATTCAGTGGTTATAATTTGGCCACCCAAATCGTGAAGTCTCCACAAGGGGCTTTTAGGGAGTCTGAGGATGGAAACAATGAAGTCATCTGCCTACTCATTTTTATAGCTTACGATTGTTCCCAAAAGTGTGTTATTGAATGTCCTGTCCAGCAAAATTTCTCTGACTCAAACTATGGGATTATTATTACATTCCCCAGGAAGCTCTTTGAACAATAATAGCCTTTACTATTTTGGAATTCTATTTTGAAGGTCAGCCACATTTTCTCATTGTTCATCTATGTCCAAGAGTTTGGCTAAATTTTCCTGGCCACCCCCAAAACAAGTGCTTCCATTCAATTTTATGTGGATAGCACTTAGAATTTCAGACAGCACTTGAAATATAAGACTCATAAAAATGCTTGTTGACTGTATGTCTGCGTGAGAGGATAGATGAATATATGAGCTGCTTCCCCACTTTTATCATGCACAGCTGTGACATAATGCCTATGGCTTTAGCCACCTCCTTTATCTTACTTTGTCACAGTAGTCTGAGCCATAAATACACTCTCATAGTGTCAAACACTATCTACAGATTAAATGCTGAAAGACAGCCAGCAGGCATGGAGATTCCCTCTTTCACTTCCCACCCTCAAACCCTGCCCCTATCAAAGATCTTCAGTAAGCACAGTGGAGGATCAAAGAATGGGCATGCCAGGGCCTCTTGCCACTGCAAACAAACTCCAAACGCACGCACCACCACCGTTTTAGTCAGATCCACATGGCTGGGAGGAACATCCAAACCAGACACAATTTATGGGAAGAAGGAATTTATTTCAAGCTCACAGATACAGGGGAAGTTCCATCAAATGGCGCAAGAAGCTGGCTCTCACTAACAAATCTAAGCAGAGTGACACCATCAAAGAGCCAGCACCACAAGCCAGCACAGCCAGAGCTCAAAACCCCTCTGCATACCTTTAGGCTGGATTTCAGATCCACACACACCCCAGTGACATGCCCCCACCCCCCATATCAGGAGTCTGTCTGCTAGGGGCTGAAGCTGCAAACTCAATGTTAATAAAACATGTGAGTCTATTGGGAACATGCATTCAGACTACCACAACCACTCACTTCGAGCAATTGGTTTAGGTGGGTACTAGGGAATGAAACTTGGACTGTCAGGCTTTGCAAGCAAGCACCTTTATCCATCTCCCCAGCCCTGGTGTAATGTTTAAATATAGTTGAGTTTGCAATTAATGGGGTCTGAAAATTCCTGAGGTATGCTCCAGGCATTCTTCCTTGACCCAGGGCAGAGTACTTGGTTTTTTCTCTATGGTGCTAATTTATTCAAAAGTTATGCCTTCTTTAGCCCCAGCTTTACTTTGGCATTTCTGAACAAATGCCATTTTTAGTTTTAGATTTTTTTTCATTAACTTATTTATTAGAGACAGAGAGAAGGAAAGAAGAAAGATATATAGAGAGAATGGGTGTGCCAGGGCCTCAAGCCACTGCAAACGAACTCCAGACGCATGTGCTACGATGTGCATCTGGCTTACATGGGACCTGGAGAAATAAACCTGGGTCCTTAGGCTTTGCAGGCAAGCACTTTAACCACTAAGCCATCTCTCCAGCCCCAGATGTCATTTTTCAAGTCTTTCTGCTCCGTATTTTACTATAATGTTTTTTTTTTTTTTTTCACAGTAAACCTGGCTGAAAGCAGCTGGGAACCAGTACTAGATTAACTAGTCTATTTCTTTTAAACTTACCTTCCCATAAGGTCTCAGGACAATGACAAACGATGTTTCGATGCTACAATGCTGTCACATGAATTAAATATAGCTCAGTTCGCAGTAGAGTCCTTGTTCCCATTTGAAACCCCACAACCGTTCTTCACATTCCTGTTGGCATTCTGGTCTTCTCAGTTCCCATAACAACAACAACAACAAAAATCCCATTAAACTCTTCTTAATGCAATGTAAGCATTTACTAGCCTAATTCTCCAAATTCTGCCCACAGACTAATTCCGACAGCTTCTGAGCCACATTGTCTAGTCCTCACAGCAGCAGCCTCACTTCTGCGACACCAAATTTATAAGGTAGTTACCTTTTAATTGCATAGCTATGACCAAAATACTTGAGAGGAAAACTTAAAGGAGGAAAGATTTGTGCTGACCCATAGTTTCAGAGGGTTCAGTCCGCAGTTGCTTAGTTCCATGTGCTTGGGCAGTTCATCAAGGTGGCAGGAGTGGACAGCAGAGGAGATTCTTCCCCCTCACAATGGACAAGGATCATAGAAAGAGGAAGAGCTGGGCCATCGGGGAGAACCTTCAGAGCCATGTTCATTTTCTCCAGATATAGCCCACCACTTATTTAAATTTTCTACCTTCTCGCAAACTAGCACCACTAACTGGGACCAAACACTGAACCAACAAGCTTCTGGGGGACGTGTCATATTTCAAACCATGACATACCTTCTGGAAATTTCAGGGCTTATGACATAGAAGGAAATTATGGGGAGTAACCATATGATATGTGGACTACACTGCGACCATGCTTCCATGAAGGGACACGTGCTTTGAGTGACTTGAACCTCTGTGATTAACCTTTACACCTCAGACTTATTACACAGAAAGAATGAACTGAGGTTGAAACACACAGCTCTGGTGTCTACACAGGGGTACAATCTCTCTTCTTTTCCTGGACACCAGGGCAGAAGTCTGAATGATGATAGGTTATGTTGAGATTTCTCCACCATCCATCCCTCTCTGTCTAGTTCCTAGGGAAACTGGTCTGTATTTCCTGTGTGTGCTGTCCAGAGAATCCTTAAGAACAGATGTTGACTTTGAACATGGCATTCCTTCTTGCCAAGCTGTAGCTTCCCTTTCATGTAAAGAGAAAAAATTTTATTTTTATCCTAACCTGTCTCTTGATTTACTACTCCCCTAAAACAAAGTATAGTTTAAAAATCACATGTGGATGCTGCTAAGACATGTAAACATGACCTTCTTAAGAAGTCCCATGCCCACCTGGGGGTGGGAGTGCCTTTCCCTCTCCTTAATGTGCATGCTTCACACTATGCTAAAAATTTCTCATTAGTGAACTCTAACTCTGTTTCGTCCTGATGAGTCCTGTCAATAATCCTGGCTTCACCTTGCAGAGGTCTCTGAATGGATCCCCTTGGGCTGCTCCAGGCACCAGCATGGAGCGGTATCTCCTGTAACATCTTTTCTGATGCTCAATGTGGGGCGATTTCCAAAGTTCAGAGGATGCGCTGCCTCCCATAGAATGAGTCACAGTTCGAGTCCATGGGCAGTTGGTTACCCTCCCCTCCAGTGACCTACTTAGAGGGGACAGCCTTGAATTTAGGAAACACGGACCTCTGGAACTTTCCTATCCTGAAGTAGGCAAACTGCTTCTAGGAGCAGATCCGGAAAGATGGGAGAGCTAACTCCTGGTGCCCTCATCCCAAGAGTGAGTTAGCAGAAACCTGTGGAAAAAGGAAACTGAAAGGAAGTTTAGTTTCATCTGCTGTCCCCGCTGCTCTGATGTTACTGCGGCTGTGCTTCCTCAACCAACAGACTCTCACCGCACGTTTACTGAACAGAGAGAAACCAGGAAATATGTGAACAAGTAGTACATTGTATGAGCAAAGGGTAAGGAATGCCTGAGCTTGGATAATTCTTAAAGGTTTGTCAAAGGAAGGGACTTAGGGGTGTGACGGGCTGGACTCAGCTGATCCGGAGCCCACATGCACTCTGATCACAGAAGCAATAACCTTAAGCCCACCAGTTGCCTTCAACAGCTCTGTGGGCCCATGGCTGCTGACCCTGCTGTCTTACAGCGCAATGATCAGCACTTCTTACGCTTGTATGTTTGCTCTGAGTTGAATCGAGCCAGGCCTCTGAGGAAAAGAGCATAGCTTAAGATCAGTCAGTGTTGGGCCTTAAGAGGCCGGGACATGAGGCCTAGTGGAACTTCCTGAGCCTAACTGCCTCCCCAGCTATGACTCAGCAGGGGGCCAAATGGCCTCAGGCCTGCTACTTCCACACAGGAAATTAGAATTCCTGCCTGTGGGCACTTAGAACTCAGCAGGGGGCCAAATGGCCTCTGGCCTGCCACTTCCGCACAGGAAGTTAGAGTCTCCGGCTCATGCGCGCTTACAACCAATCATCTCAAAGGTCACGGTGTGCTATTGGCCCTTACATCTCACCCCTAAAGTCTCCGCCTTCTTTCTCAACATTATATAAGCACCCACCTGTAACAAACAATAAAGTGAGTTCCTGCTTAGAAGAGACTCCCAACTCAGTGTGGTTTTTCTCTGGTGGCCAGGAGAGGTTTCTGGGTAGTCAGATGCTCATCATCCTCCCTCAACCCCTAGGGAGGAACCAGCAGGCCTGGTTATTCCCTGGGCACTACCTGAGTGGGAAGGAGCCCAGAAAGTCAGCATCTCTAAACATTCCTTGCCAACCTGGCCATCTGTGCTGTTCAGCCCAGAGGTCCACCAAGGCAGAGGAAACCTAGACACAGTGTTTGAAACAGGTGGATTACAGGGTGCAAAAATGAACTTTAAAGCAAATTACAGGTAAGAAATTTAGCAGCTCATAGAAACAATATCACAATGGCTTATTTGTAAGGTCCATAAGAAATATTCCCACAGTTTTTTCCCATGGTTCATTCACATGTTTCATTCTCATGCTTCATTCACACAGTTAGTTCTTACAGTTCATTCCCACATCCCATAACAGCGACGCCACTATTGCACCAGTAGGTACCTCGTGCTTTATGCCTCGCTACTCAGGTTTTTTAAAAATATATTTTATTTATTTATTTATTTGAGAGAAAGAGGGGGGAAAGAGAGACAGAGAGAGAGAAGAGACAGTGGGCACACCAGGGCCTCCAGCCACTGCAAACTCCAGACACATGTGTCCCCTTGTGCATCTGGCTTAATTTAAGTGGGTCCTGGGGAATCGAACCTGGGTCCTTAGGCTTCACAGGCAAACACGGTAACTGCTAAGCCATCCCTCCAGCCCACTACTCAGTTTCATAGCACACACGGTGGACCCATAGTTAAATAGGTAAGCTTGTTTGCAACTTTTCTTCCCCAGCAGGCTACATTGCACTTTTCACCACTATGACAGCTAGCCAGAATGGAGGAAGATTACAGCATCATTTCAGCTTGATTTTTCACAGTCCTATATATCCAACACTTGTGATGTCTTTAGCAATAGTCTTACCCACTATTTCTAGTGGGAAATCAAGGGTCTAGGTATAGCCTGCATTATTTTGGGGACTTTTAAGAGACTTCTGTGACCAACAACTCACTTGGTCCCCAGGACTGGGGTAATTCTCTATGGCTAATGAGAACAGCACTACCTACCCCATAAGAAGTTTCTATCCCAACCAGAGATTTTTTCTGTCTCATTTTGTTTTTGCTCATAGGTATATATATTTTTTAATTTATTTATTTCAGAGCAACAGTTCAGAGAGAAAGAGACAGATAGAGAGAAAGAGATTGAGTGTGCCAGGACCTCCAGCCACTGCAAATGAACTCCAGATGCATGCGCCTCCTTGTGCATCTGGCT
This sequence comes from Jaculus jaculus, assembly GCF_020740685.1. Lineage (NCBI taxonomy): Eukaryota > Metazoa > Chordata > Mammalia > Rodentia > Dipodidae > Jaculus > Jaculus jaculus. The sequence continues at coordinate 15,849,675 of NC_059108.1, forward strand.
AACGTGGGTCCTGGGGAATAGAGCATCAAACTGGGGTCCTTAGGCTTCACAGGCAAGTGCTTAACTGCTAAGCTATCTCTCCAGCCCATCGTAGATATATTATTAATCAGTTAACAAAGAAGTGGGTTTCCCTAGGATGTTTTCATAATGTCTTTAGCTTTAGTTAGTCCTCCCTCAACCCCTCTTCTTTTCTGTTGGCCTCCCTTGGCCTCTTTACCTTAACATTCTAACTTTCTGCTTACCTGTGTACTGTGCCCTCCCCAGAAGCCCTGCCCTCCCTTCCCCCCTCCCCCCCCCCCAGGGTCCTTGACTTCTTTCTGGCCTCCTGGCATTCTGTCTGACTTTTACTTCTACTTACCTACAAATCTAAGTATTCAATGTGAGGATCCACATATGACAGAGAACATGTGGTTCTTACATTTCTTAGCCTGGGTTACCTTGCTTGAAATAATATTTTCTTTCCATTTCCCTAAAAGATTCTCAATATCATTTTAAAAATATTATTTATTTACTTATTTTATTTTTGCAAGGAAAGAGAGAGAGAAAGTGATAGAGAGAAGACAGAGAGAGAATGGGCATGTCAGGGCCTCCAGCCACTGCAAACAAACTCCATATTCATGTGCCACTTCGTGCATCTATCTATATGTGGGCACTGGAGAATCAAACTAGGGTCCTTAGGCTTTGCAGGCAAACATCTTAGCAACTAAGCCATCTCTCTAGCCCAAGTTCATTTTTTTAAAGAAAGTAAAACCACTGTAAGTTAGTCAACTGAAAAACTTTGCATTTTTTAGTTGATATGTAATTCTTTTTTAAAACAATTGACAGTTTTAACATATGAACATACTATAATTCTATTGTTTTTTTTTCTTTTATCTCTTCTCTTCCCCCATCCACTAACGACTCTCTTCTTTCAAAGCAGTCCTTCCTCTGTTTGTTGTCTAAGTTTTCTGTCCTCCTTAGTCCTCTATGTCAAAATGTTTCTGCGCTCAGAGCCATGCTGGTCTTATGGAGGTGTCAGTGACCACGGTGAGGTTATGCATGTATCAGTCAGCTCATGTTGGAAGGACAGTCCCATACGGTATACCTTCCCAATCTATGGCTCTTACACTCTTTCCACCCCTTCATCTGCTATGTTCCCTGAGCCGTGGAGTGCATGATAGAAATCTCTGCTAGTTGCTTTCAGCAACCTCTTATTTTCTGCTTTGATCTGTTTTGAGTCCCTTCAGTGTTTACCATGTTCCTGGCGAAGATTCTCTGGCCAGCAGCGAGAGCAGCACTAACATTCTTTCTGCCACTTCCTCTGCAATGTTCCCTAAGCCATAGCTCATGTGATAGAGATGAGACATGTTTCTGCCCCTATTGCCAGCGACCCAATGACCTAGGGAAAGCTATTTTTATGGGCAGTTGTGTGGAGGTATGATTGGATGCAAGATGATATTGATAGGAATTAGGAGTAACGTAGTAGGTTATTGGGGTTGTAGGACCAATAAGAATATCACTAATAGGTCCAGAGAACAGAGTCTAGAGGCTGAACCACATAATAACCCTGAACTAACCATAACTCACTAAAGAATTGGCTGACCATCTGCCCCTGGGCCCTTGCTCCTTTTTTAACAAGAGCCCCACATGCACTCAAAGCAATAATTACAGTGCACTTTGACTTGAAGCCCAATTTACAACCCCAAAGGTAGAACTCCCATGCACATTCAAGGAAACCAATTTTATCTACCCCAAGTTGATGTCTAATTTATATCCTTGAGAGGGTAAGAACTTCTAGTCCAAATGGCCAAGTGGTCACCCGTGGGCGCTCCTCCTAGCCTGGAGCTTTCTGCTGCATTTTCTGAAAATAAAGCCTAGCCCAGGTGCCGTGGCACATGCCTTTAATCCCAGCACTTTGGAGGCAGAAAGAGGAGAATTGCTGTGAGTTCAAGGCCATCTTGAGACTACATAGTGAATCCCAAGTCAGCCTAGGCTAGAGTGAGACTCTACCTCAAAAAAAAAAACAAATAAAAGCTGGTGTTGTGGCGCACGCCTTTAATCCGAGCACTTGGGAGGCAGAGGTAGGAGGATCGCCATGAGTTCAAGGCCACCCTGAGCCTACATAGTGAGTTCCAGGTCAGCCTGGATTAGATTAAAATCTTACCTAGAAAAACAAAAACAAAAAAATCTATCTATCTCCTTAGGGCTGGAGAGATGGCTTACTGGTTAAAGGCACTTGCTTTCAAAGCCTGCTGGCCTGGGTTCAATTCTGAGCCACCCACATAAGCCAGATGGGGATTCCATTTCCAGCAGCAAGAGACCCTGACACATTCCTCCCACACACATGCAAATAGTTATGTAATTTTCTTAAATAAATAAAATAGAGCTTAATTTGCCCATCTTTCATTCTATCAATTCTTTGTGTGTCATAAGAAAATGAAATTGAGAGCCACTGGCTTGGAGATTTCTTAAGACTGTTGACTGGCATTCTAATCCCCAACCTGGGCACATGCAGAGCCTAGAAAGGCTCCATTTCTCTCACAACTGGCAAAAGTACAATGCGATGATAACCACAGGGTGGGAAAATGGCTCCCAAAAAAGCCTGTCTGTTCAGGTTTCTCATGACCTCTCTGGGGGGCTTTCTTCTCTCTGGACAGAGGGGAGGACCTGGGTCACAGGAAGATATTCAAGGAGAAATGAAAGATCTTATGGCCTGCTTCAAGGGAGGAAGGATGAGGGAAGTTTCAGGTTTTATGGCCCACTTAAATATTTTATTTATTTATGTATGAGAAAGGCAAGATAGAGAGAGAATAGTCACGATTTTATGTATTTCTTTGTTTATGATAGAGAAAGAGGCAGAGAGAGAGAAAGAGCGTGCCAGGGCTTCTAGTCACTGCAAATGAACACCAGACACATGTGCCACCTTATACATCTGCCTTTACAAGGGTACTGGGGAGTCAAGCCAGAGCGCTTAGGCTTTGTAGGCAAGTCCCTTAACTGCTGATCCATCTCTCCAGCCCTATTGCCCACTGAAAAGAAGGAAAAAATGGGAGAAGATCAAAGAGGCCTTCCTGATACCAAGGTTTTCTTCATTTTCAAATACTCAGTGTGTTTGAGTGCTATATATTTTGGGTATTTTTGGTGGTGGTGGGGTAACATTTCTTTTATTTCATCACTGGCAAAAGTGAACTTTCTTTGGTCTTTATCTCATCATGAGATGATTGGGTAAGCCAGTGGAGACCAGGAAAACTCTCATATTCCTGAGCTGCTCAGCAAGAAGATGTCACCTAGACACTAGAAGCACCTTAAACTGCAGGTAAGTTGAAACTATAAACCCCAGTTGAGTTAGATACACTATAAAATGTATTCTTTCCAAATGTTGCTACTCATAGACAAAAACAAGGCATACACTAAATGTTGTATTCCTACAAATCTCCACAACAAATGCCTTGCATTACCCATGCAGATTCTTGGTCCCAAAAGGATGCTTGCATACAGAGACCTTTTCATTGTGTGATGTGTGCCCAGCCCCTTCCTCTGTTGGCAAGACTGTTGAACTAAAAACCCCTTAATTTCTTTTTTACTTCAACTGTACATTTTCTGATTTACAAAAAGGTACATTCAGACTTTTCGCCTTCCCTCCAAGTGAGTGTCTCGGGAATCCGCAGCTGCATAAACACATACAGTTCAGTTCACTGACACCAGGGATTAATGATATGAGGTACACATGCATTTTTAATCTTGTGAGAAGGGCCTATGCGCGAGCCGAAAACACCGGGATGGCTGAACACCTGCTAGGAACGCTGTGACCCTGCTTGACAAAAATGAGGTGTGTCTGCTCTGCCGTGTGATCTCAAGTCTGCAGCCAGGTCTGTGGATGGGGGAAAGCCTGTTGCTATTTCACATAAAGGGCCTTTTATTAGGAAGGAAAAATTATGGCTCTATGGTTCATTAACGCAGAAATGAACAGCTCATAGCCAGTTTAGCCAGTCGCAGCTGTATTCAGCAGTTCCTCTTAAGAAGATGGAGCTGCCCTAGTCCAAGGCGCACACACTTGAATGCAGTCTGTCCCGTGGCTGCTCGAGGAAAACACGCTCGCCACAGGGTTACACTCGCTTCAGCCTGAGGAAGCTTAGCGCTTTCAGCTGTGTTCTCGGGACGTGGACAGCTTCTGGGCAGGGCGGCTCTCCGTCCACCTGCATGTCCAGTCTGCACTGTGGGGCTGTTACACCAGAGGTGCCCCTTCTGAGAACCAAATGCTCCCTAGACGTTCCCCGTGATTGGACAAAATGGCAAATAGCAGCCCTGCCATAGTTGAAAGAAGTGATAAGGTTACTTAGGGTGTGAAACACTCAAAGAAAAAAAAACCTCAGGAACTCGTGGTTGACAGTGTGTGGACTGTGATGCTGGGATTTTACTTAAGATTGCCTTTTCAGAAAATGTTTTAGAAATGATCATATGATCATAAGAAGTTTTAAGTTAGATTTTAAACTAGTAGTTCTGAACTTAACCCACAAAGTAAGATAAATGATGGATATATCCTAAAATTTACTTTTAGGGAAGTTCATTGCAGCACTTAGTCTAATTGAAACTAAACCTAATGTGCATCATTAGGGATTAAAAAAATACAAATTGGGCTGGAGAGGTGGCTTAGTGGTTAAGTGCTTGCCTGTGAAGCCTAAGGATCCAGGTTCAAGGCTTGAAATAATAACAACAACAAAAAGTAAAGAAAAGAAAGAAAGGAAAAGAAAGAAAGAAAAGAAAAACCTCCTGAAAAAATTAGGAAATATATATATACCTTTACTTCTACTAATCTGCCTGTTGCACATTTATTTCACAAATTCAACCACTCAGCAGCCAAGGATAGTAGAAGGAGTCTTTCCTAACCTATAGAATTACTTATGCAATTTGGAAAAATGGGCTTTTGTTTGTTGTTTAGCTTTTTTGTTTTGTTTTGTTTTGTTTTTGAAGACAAGAATAAATATCTCACTCTTTGTTAACTTCCAGGCATTAGCTTTGGTCCAGAACATTTGTGCATGTGAAGCAGTTTTGAGAGATGCTAACGTCTCCCATGATTCAAATGATGCTGTTCTGATTCTCAGGGACATGCTTCAGTCCTGATGTCCTACTTCAGATCACAGCATTAGAAAGAAAATGGTGGAATGGAGATATGGCTTAGTGGCTAAGGCATTTGCCTGCAAAACCTAAGGACCCAGGTTCAATTCCTTAGTACCCACATAAGCCAGATGCACAAGGTGGTGCATGCATCTGAAGTTCATTTGCAGTACCTGGAGGCCCTGGCATGCCCATACTTTCTCTCTCTGTGTGCCTCTTTCTCTCTCTCTCTTTTTCAAATAAATGAATAAAATAAATCTTTAAAAAGAAAGAAAGAAAAAAATGGCTTGAAAAAACTAGAACTTGAAACTCAAAGTTCGAGTAAAAGTGAACTTTGATAAAAACTTATTTGAAGCTGGTATGGTGGCTCACACCTTTAATCCCAGCACTCGTGAGGCAGAGGTAGGAGGGTCACTGTGAGTTCAAGGCCAGCCTGAGACTACATAGCGAATTCCAGGTCAGCCTGAGCTATAGTGAGACCCCCACCTTGAAAAATAAACAAAAAACAAACATACAAACAATATACATATATACACATATATATTTGATTCAAGGTTTATTTTGTGTTCTGCTATAAAACAATAGCATTAAAATATACATTTGTATTCCCTATTTGCATAAACATTGTCACATTCAAGAATGTCTATACTTCTAAAAAGAGCCTTAATGGATTAAGATTAAGAAATCAAAAAGTCTATGTTTTAGTACAGTAACCATCTTGATGGGGATGGAGTCTTTCTAGACTTTCTGTGCACCTCCCTTTGGCTGTCAGATAATCGAAACAACAAGATAATTTCCAAGGGGTTGGAACTTCCTACAGAATCTCGGGCTGGGCAAAGGGAAAAAGGTGAGGCTGGTGCTAGCTGGAACAGAAGCTTGTGTCTCATTGAGAAAGCGACTTACTACAGTGCTGACAACTTGTCAGACCACCTTGAAGGAGCGAGTGGAGCCCAGACAGACAAAGATCAGTCTGTAATGATGAGCACTTCACATTGACCAGGGTTGCTTTAATTATGCATCCCCCTTCTCATATACCTCAACCTAAATCTCAAGTCAGGGCCAGGGAGACGGACATGACGTTGGCCAGGTAGGAGATGGTCACTGGATCTCTTTATATGTTTCTCTTCCCATGGAATAAATCCCTTTTCTCTGTTTTTCACTATTGTCTGTCTAATTGGCCTACTGAGGACAGGTGACCAAGGCTATCCTGTTAGGCATGTTAGGGCTCTGGCTGTGAACTCTCATCACAAACCTTGGCTCCTTTACTCTTCACGGACTAAGAAACCAAAGTGAATGGTGGTGATAACTATGGATCTATGTTATTTTCAATATAGTGAGCTCTAACTGTATTCAGTGGTGAGATTGGAGCAAACTGCTCAATATACATGTTAGTATATGTATATATACCATATATATATTGGCCTGGGAGTGAGAGTCTGGCTAAGTATGAATTTACATATATTTATAAGACAGTGATGGAGAGAATGAGAGAACAGATGATCAGTGCCCTCTAAGGACTATCTTGTGCTGAATGCATTAATCTAGTCTCTGGTGTTATCATAAATGGTATGGAATTTTTGGCTAATTTTACATTGCAAGTTCAAACATATTTGTAATATTAGTGTGTTTGTCACTGAGCATAGTATAAAGGTGAAAAACTACTTGCAGCTGACTGAGCATGTACTTCTGGTGGAATCACAGGGAATTCAATGGTAAAATGTGAGATTTTGAAATAGGTTATAAATATTTTAGAAGGGGCCAAGATGCACTAGAAATCTTTGCAAAGTGTACTTTTTGTTGACTCTTTTACCCAAGATCTATGTTTCCTGGAAGAAACTTCTGAATCGTTGTATCTTCTACAACCTGCATTTATTTCTTCTGTCCAAATTTTTACTGCAAACAAAATGCCTAGCACGTGGCTGCTTTGTTGAGGATTTTTTTTTTTTTTTTTTTAATGGTTGGGGATTTGAACGTTCCCCATATCTTCAGTTGTTTTCAGACCACAACTTAGACTCGCTGGCAAGGGCAGCATGTGCAGCTCGTCCAGCCTAACTCTGTGGTGGACTGAATATGAAGGTGAGTGTGTGTCCCTCGTAGGCTGAGGTGCTTTGAATTTAGCCTTCAGCTTAGCCCCCAGCAGCCTGCTGGAGGAGGTGTCACCGGGGGTGGATCTTACCTCCGGCTCTAAGGTGGCTTCAGAGAAGTTGGGGCTCTGGCTGTTCATGCTTGCTGGCTGTGTGGTGGTCTCTTTCTGCTATCATCTATGGAAGTGAGCCTGCTTCTTGTGCCATTGACGGCTTTTTTTCCCCTGGATTCTGGAAGCCTGAAACAAACCCTTTTCTCTCATAAACTGCTTCTGGTGAGATGTTTGTTCAGTAACACGAAGGTAGCTGCAACGTATGAGCACACAGGAGAAGACATTGCTCTTGTTCTTGGATCCTACAGTCCAGCACTGGCTCTTTCCATACCTGGGAGCATGATCTTGGCCAAGGCTCACAATTCTGCTAGCCTCTGCTTCCTTCTCTGCAAAATGAGAAGGTCATCAGGAGAGATGATCTCTAAAGTTCTTTTCAGTTTTAAACACCTTTTTTTAAAAAAAAGTTATTTATTTATTAGACAGAGAAAGGGAGAGAGAGAGAGAGAGGGAGGGAAAGAGAGAGAATGGGCACGCCAGGGCCTCCAGCCACTGCAAATGAACTCCTGACACATGTGCCCCCTTGTGCATCTGGCTAATGTAGGTTCTGCGGTATTGAGCCTGGGTCCTTTGGCTTTGCAGGCAAACACCTTGAGTATCTCCAGTCCAGCTTTAAACACCTTTGAAGTGAGATAGGTGGTAAGTGTCCTTCACAAGAACTGAACATCATTTTGTGAAGATTTCGGGTATGTATAAAGGCTTAGAGCGACACCATCTTCCATGGAAGGAGCATTTCACTTGGAGTAAAATACGCTTTTCCCTTTTCCAGAGACACAGAGACAGGACTCATGCAACTCCCCTCGGCTTCCACAGCGGAACAACTACTAAATGTGACAGGCAAATGCACAAGCTCATAAAGTATGACACACGGCTTTGAAGTGAGCGCATTCCACAAATCACAATTCATCAACCCCCCCTTAAATGGCATGGTAGGTTTTCTCCCAGCACTCACCCCCCTTCCTTCCTTTCAGCGTGTTATAAATTCCAGAAGGCCGCTCCGCTTCCACCAGGTGGGGACATTCTCCAATAACTCAGCTTCCGTGATGCAGCTCTTAGATGCAGTGTTTGCCGAAATCAATCACTCGGGTCTTGACAAACATTTGTATTCCCCTGTGCTCTGCATTAAACATCCTCCATAACCCTTGGATTCACCTCTCTTCAAGTTATGGATGGTAGTGAAGGGATCACTTTGAATGCAAGTAGGCATCAAGTTGATGCTTTTACATAGTTAGAATGAACTGAAGCCTAAACTTCGTGGTAGTTGACACATTTTAGTACATGCAAAGACTGTGCCATGTGCTCCACAACCCTTGTTGTTTTACTCACCATCTCCACACAGGATCTGCTTCTGTTCTCACAGTAAGTGCTCAGCAGATACCAAATGCAATTAGAGAGGTCTCTAATGATACGAGCAGATGATTAGCACCGAGGCTTCTCATTTTTGGGACAAAATACCCAACTAGGAGCAGCTTTGGGGAGGAAAGAGTTTATCTCAGCTTGCACTTTTAGAGGGAAGCCTCATCCTGGCAGAGAAAGATAATAAGTGGTTGACATCTTAATCCATCAGAGGCAGGAGGAACAGCAAGAACCAGTCTGCTATGAACACCCAGCGGGCTGGACTAAGAAGCATGATGGCCCGCCCACAGTGACACACCTCCTCCAGCAAGGGTCCACCTGCCAAAGGCCCCACCAGCTGGGGACTAAGTAGGAGGCCTAATCCAAATCACATGAGGGCACTGGGGACACTTTACCGTTTACCCAGCACCCAGAAGGCTCCAAGGCTGCCAAGTGCCATAAATATGGTAGTCTGCTCCTGCGGAGATTCTGTTAGGAGTAGCACCCACTCCTTTTGAAATGCCTTGGACAGAAATGGAGACATAGGAAACATAATGAACTGCTGAGGAGATGGGTCAGTGGTTAAACACACTTGCTTGCAAAGCCTGCCAACTGAAGATTAATTCCTCAGCACCCATATAAAGCCAGCCAACCCCCCCCCCCCCGCCAAAAAGTGATGCATGCATCTGGTGTTCATTTTCAGTGGCAAGAGACACTGGAATATGGACACACACATGCAGGTAAATAAATAAATAAAGATATTAAAAATTACATATATGTACTTATACAGAGTGATCTTCATTATTTCAGTGAAAAATACTGAATTACTCTTTATTTTGGGTGGGTAGGGAAGAAAGTATTGATCTTATTATTTCATAGCTACTAAAGTAAATGTTTATAGATACACAATTTGGTGCAGCATTTTGCTGCAAGTTTGAAGTGCATCAGGAAAATCATTGAGTCCTGTTGGTTGTGCAATATTGCTATTCTTTTATCATTTGTTTAATTTCTAGGTCACTTTACCATTTTATAACCCTTCCTTCCATCCAATATTCTATCTATTAAACTCCACCCACTATAGGAGGTGTCACACTAATAACCCATCTCATCAAGTACATGTGGAATTGAGGCTCTAATATGGACACTTTACTAGTATTTACTGATTGAAATACCTTCAGTAGAGATCTTTGAGACAGCTCAGATTATGATTCCAAGTTTTTATAGGTATAGAAATTAAAACCCATGGAAGTTGGGTAAAGTTGAGTCAATTGCTTAAAATCATCTTACATTTATTGCTAGAGCCAAGATTTGAACTCAGGTTGTCTGAGTCACAGCCATTCCCCATGGATCCTCTGCACTGTAGTGGTTAGTTCTAGGAGAGTGCAGTGCCACTGACTATACCTGACACTATAACAGCTAGCATCCCCTCAGTACGTGATGTACTCAGAGAGCTGCCATAAGGACCTTTCCAGTGTCTAAAACCCCAACTAAAATGTTGAGGAGAGAAGAAATCCAAGTTCAATGTAGGAAAAAGAAATGGAGGGATGAAAGACTCATGATTTGAGAATAATTAATGGTTGGAATATTATAAAAAATTGGTCTTTTCTCGTTCTCAAGATACTCTTTTGAGCATGAACTAAATTTGTAGTTTTATACTTACATGAGGCAGTATGAATGCTATAAATGCGCCCTTAAACAGGCTATCTACTCTCTGTCTGAGGAAACACTTTGAAAGAATATTAATCCTCACAGCTGTGATTGCTTATTGGCAATAAGTCATCTTGCTTCACTGTTAATTGGATTTTTTTCTCCAATTGACCTAATCTTTCCGTGAACAAAATGATACTATCTACATTTGGATTTATGACTAAAAATTGTGCAAGGGGTATAAACTCCTCCTGAATCTACTAAATCTTCTCTGATAAAATCAATGCTAAATAACTTATGTGCAGACCTGTCAGAATTAATTGGATACTAAAGAATAGATCAGGAAATGTCACCCTTGTCTTTAAAACTTATTTTTGATAAATGTAGACTCCTCCTTGAGTGATATTTTCCAGAGTTTAACTCTTGCTTCTCTGAATTCCCATGGCTTTAAAAATATTTTAGTTATTTATGAGAGAGAGGGAATAGGTGTGCCAGGGTCTCAAGGCACTGAAAACAAACTCCAGATGCATGTGCCACCTTGTGCATCTTGCTTACATGAGTACTAGGGAACCACACCTGGATCTTCAGGTTTTATAGATGAGTGTCTTAACTGCTAAGCCATCTCTCCAGCCCTCCTATGGCTTTTTCAATAATGCCTCTGACATTAATCCTACCTAGTATTATATGTTCCCTGGTTTTATAATTAGGAGTATGATGTCTTGCTAGTTATCTTGTCTTCTCAAGAAACAATAGTATTTGTTACTATAGGAAATTTCTGCTTGCATTGGACATGCAGAAATGCGCATGAATGAGTACTGTGGGCCTGACTTGGTGATGACGTGCGAGGGGATCCGGTTTAAGTCACTGTGATGCTCAGAGTCCTGGCTGGGAGCCGAGGGGCTTGGATTCTACTTTTCATTAGCTGTGGCCTGAGGTGAGTCACTTGAGCTCTCATCTTTAGTTCAATGACTAAGGGAAGTCTCTGCTAGCTTGGCACTTCCGGGTCTTGAGTGCCAATGTTGGCATCAGCTCCCCTTCCGAAGGGTCCAACTTCACACGTCTAGGCACCTAGGTCTTCAGTAGTTCTCCAGTGAGGCTGCTGAGAAGCTGAGATGCAGAAGACCTTGTCCATGCCGCAGACGTGCTAATCACCTGGGTAAGGCTTACGGCCACCGCGCAGCCACTCACCTCCAGCTTCTGATGCTTAACATTCAGTCTTCACTGTGTAACGTCCAGCTTAAAAGAGTTTTTGCTTTCCCCACAAATACCCCCAAAGAACACAGGCTCTGGACAATGTTCTTAGTTGCCCATCACAACTAGATGGTAAGACCTATTGCTGAAGGTATTACATGCTTTGGTTGCAGGACCCCTGAGCAATCAAGCTGGTGAGCAAGAAGCTTCCTTCCTGTCAACTGTCATAGTGCTGAAAAGTGCTAAGACGCCTATCAGGAGAGAAAAGTCATCAACAGACTTAGCCAGCACTGGACCCTACGAGTCACATAGTCAACCAGTCATGCAAGGTGTGCTCACTAGTGCAATCATGGCATGACTCTTATGAGGCTAGCTAACCGCTCTGTGATTGGATCTGAGGCCCACTCCAAAGGAGGGAATTCATGCCTGGTACTGAAAACTCAAGCAAAAACCTATCACTGGGAAGGACCTAGGTTCTAGGGGAGAAGCTACTATTGTAGCTTAGCTAAATGGATAGTCCAACAAATCATCCCGTAAATATTTCACACTTATGCTCATGTATTAGTGCTTCTCTCCCCTTTAACTAGAGAAGCTTCCGTTTGCAGACGGCAGTGACTACTAGGGAGACTCGGAACTCATTAAAGAGTTGAGAATAAGTGACTGTTGAGCACTCAACACTATGGAAGACATCTCTATCATAGGGGTCAGAAAGAATGTAAGAGCCAGAGGATGGGAAGGAGTGACTTGAAATGTTGTCTTCTGGACACGAAATGATCATTGCATTTATGACCTCACAGTCTTCATGTGCATAAGACCTACATAATATTTGAACCATTGGCGTTTTGCCATGGATGATGGAGGTGGGCAAAATAAAAGAGGGACTAGTTGGAAAGAAGGGATTCAGTAGACGAGGGATGAGGAAACAGATCAAAAGAATGTAATGGGAAGATGCAATGATCAAAATACATTTATGTGTAAGTATGAAAATTATCAATTAAGCTGGCTGTGGTGGTACATACCTTTAATCCCAGCACTCAGGAGGCTTAAGTTGGAAAATTGCTGTGAGTTTGAGGCCAGCCTGATACTACATAGTGAATTCCAGTCAGCCTGGACTAGAGCAAGACTCTACCTGGAAGAAAAAAAAAAAAAAGAAACAAAACTTATCAATTAAAAAGTTTAAAATTTTTTACTTTATCTTCTCATCTTTCTGCCACAGTTGGAGTTCCTAAAATGAAAATATAATGCTATTTCTTTCAAGGTTAATTCTTAAAATTAGTTTACAAAGTGTTAGATATCATTGCATGGCATTATTTTCTAACACAATTTGTTTTAGGTGGTTCCCCTCCTCCCACTTCTCCCTCATCCTTCTAGCCCTTTGAGTCCTCCATGTCTCTTTTCTGATCACATGTCACATACATCCTTTTGCCCTTCCCTCATTTCCTTCCCTGTCATCTCTTTCTACTCTCTTGGTTACCTGTCTAGTTTTTTTGGGGTCAAGTCCATTCTATTTCTATGAATTCATTTCAATCTTTTCGGCTATCTTGACTTTTGTGACAGATATTGTACATGTGTCCAGCCACCCCTGTGTAATCACAGAGATCTTGAAAACTACTCAGAAAGTTTGAGGAGGGTAAGGAATATCGCAATTAATACACCATAACTATAAACACAGTGACACATCAATCATAGTGAGCTTTGGTGGACATGTGCTTTGGATTTTGGTAATTCCTAGTATGATGGCTGAAATTTCACCTTCTCTTCCCATTCTAAGATTCATGGGGAATTAGAAACTAATGAAAGGGATTTATTTATAGGCATAACCTTGCACATGATTATTTTCAAAAACTAAAACACTCTCAAGCTTTTAGTGCTTTTATTAAAATTTCTTGTGACCACTATAGAAATGATTACAGAACAAAAGTGTATCCTTCTATGCATTTTTTGGTGGACAGTTTAGTGTGAGTCTTGCTCAAATTTAGGCTATATATAGTTTCTTTTAGGAATTGTAAGTAAGAGAGAGCTTGGTTGTCAGGGAACTCGCAAGTACTTGAATTTAACTGGTACCACCCATGTAGGGTACAAAAAATGTTGCAATTTTCTACTTTGACGCTAATTCTGCCTTTTCCCATCAGTGATTTTAGTCAATCTTATTTTTGGAGATAAGAATCTGTCTACCACTACTCTTGTAAGACGCCTAATTTCATACCTCTTTTATGAGGACTGAACCTTAAGAGATTTGCTTTTATGTTCCTCAAATGACAGTAATGATCGCTGTACCAAGATTTGATGATAATTTAATGTTATACATATATGTATATACATATACTCTCTCTATATATATGCTTACACTAAAACATAAGTGAAAATAGTCACAGTACTCAGAACATGTCAGATATGAATGGTTAAGGTTAAAATATTGAGGTTGTTTCACTTAATCTCTAAGGTATATCAGTCATATAATTAGCTAGGACCATAAATCTCAAAAGACAGATTGGGCACATATGTGGCCTAGCAAGCAAGCATTTCTTTAGAAGGGTGCTATAAATCTTAGCTCTATCTAAGAAGCCTTCACATCTTAAAGATTAAGGAAAATTTAATGAAAAGTAGCCATAAAATGCATACTGCTGAGATGGGCTAATATTGTAGAATACATATGTAAGGTGTGTGACTCATAAAAATCTAGGATCTCAGTTAAAGGACTGTAATATGATATGTAATAATTCAATGTGTAATGTTGGATTCTCATCTCTGTGTATATCTAAAGGGGAACATGCTGAAGAAAAGTATGAGTGATCACATGGATTTAATCTTTTAGAAAACAATATATAACCAGGCTCAGTGCAATACAAAGTTCTTCATTACTGAGCATGACTTTTTTTCTGAAATTCCTAAATCTGTGTAGCTCATGTGTTTGGGGCCATTTTGGAATTATTTTGGGCATTACTCAGTAAATTTGGTTGCTAGAGAATATGAAGCTAATTTCCAACCATTAGATGACTACCAGACTGTCACAGTAGTTCTTAAATCATACAAAACCTATAAAATTATTGCTGTCATATGTTTAATTGGCCTCTTAATTTTATCTGGACCCATTGTATTTCATTAAGCTGAGGACAATTGAGCTCTTCATACTCATAATGTACTTTCACCCTTAAAATTACACTGTACTTCAGCACTAATTGTACCAGGAAAATTACATGTGGAAATAAATTGTGTGCCTGTGTGTGTGATATTTCACATTTTTTTCGTGACTGACCTGTGAAGGTAGAATAACTCATGGAAGATAACAATAACAAGTGAGATGTGTTACTCTTAGAAGTAGAATGCAATCTCACTGAGGAAAAGGACTGTTTCTTCGATTCCCATGTTTGAATATTGAAAACGTCTGGTGACTTTTCGGCAACATAATTATGAATAGTAGTAGCAATACTATTGTGTATCAAAAGAACAAGACTGCCTGAAATTCTAGAAGACAAAGTCTTAAAACACTTTGATGACAAGAGGATTTTAAACTCTCTGCTGCTCTTGATGCATCATCCTGCGCCTCCTCCTTCCATGTCATAACCCCTGACTCCACACGCATCAGGAGCATTTGTTCTCTGTGACTTGTCACCCTAGCATCACCTCTATAAAATGGTACTTAATTGACTTCTAGAAGGAGAATAGACTTGTCAGTTCATACATTTCCCTGTCTCACAAAGTTTATCTTTCTGTTTTAAAAATTCTAAAAATCAAGCCATTTGACTTTGCACTTTCTAATGTTATTTCATATAATTACATAAAAATACATATCTTGCTTGCTTTCCCAAGCAAGATAAAGGCTTTTATTTCAGCTCAAATTCTGGGACTATAATCATGTAGACAGAACACAAATGTTGGAAACAGCAAAATTATCTCTTTATTTTTTCTAGAAAGCTTCTCTATCAAACAACTTTTTGCCACAAATGCAAAACTAGATTTCTTTTTTTTTTTTTTTTTTTTTTTTTGAGGTAGGGTCTCAGTGTGGCCCAGGCTAATCTGGAATCCATGATGTAGTCTCAGAGTGGCCTTAAACTCATAGGAATGTTCCTACCTCTCCCTCCCGAGTGCTGAACTAAAGGTGTGCACCACCACACTCAGCTTGCAAACCTGGATTTTAACTATTTACATCCAATTCATTTTTTTAAACTTTGGCAAATAATTAAATTGTGACCCCTGTCATAAACCCTTGGTGGAGTTACAGAGAGAAAAGGGGTAAAAGTTTCTTGTCAGGAAATGAACTGTGGCCCTCTTTAGGCACCATAATTCTACTTTTCGCTAAAAGGATCAATGGTATTTGTGAGATAGTGATTTCCAACGGGTTTGCAGGTTAAATAGAATTAACTCCTATAATCATTACCATAGGCCATATTCATCTCTGTTAGTGACAGAGCTAGCTCTGAGATCATTAATTACTAACAGTGAGTGACCCATCATCTCATTTATTCAGCACCTGCCATATGTCAGATCTTTTGTTAAGTGGGCATGTGAGATTGGACCAAGGATGTCAGAGACCCTGCCTTTGCGCAGCTTGCCATCAAGGGAAAAGAATCACGTTGTTCATCCCAGCACTAGGGAGGCAGAGGTAGGAGGACCTCCATGAGTTTGAGACAACCCTCAGAATTCACAGCCTGAGTAATCCTTTCCTCAGCGTTGCTTGCATGAAAAAAACCAGCCAGATGATACTCACATGACAAATGATATTCAAACGTATGACGCAAAGGTCACCTTCTTGTTATCCTGTATTTGCCTTCTCTTCAGATGACTTCCAGCCTACTCCATTTGTTTTGAGCCATTTTCGTTCTGGTTTCCAGGAGCAGGTGACACCCCTCAAAGGAGCCTTGCACACTCTTGCTTAGCTGAGATAATCTTTTTAGCCCAGGCTGCCTGCCACACCCCAACGGTCCCTTAATTACAGCAGCATTTCTTTTCTGCTTAGCCAGCCACCACCCAGAGTGATCCCATGTGCTCTGGCTTTGTGGAGTAAAGCCCTGGCTAATTCTTTGTGCATACCTAATTGTTCTGTTGATTTTCTATATTATTCAGGTTGATTTCCCTTAAGGAAACACTGAGTTGAGTGAGCAGTCAGGAAGACAGGCAAAAGGATAGTCAGAAATCAAGGGTATGCAGGGGTGACGTTTCCACTGAAGTTTCCTGCTTGGTGTGACCAGCAGCAGAGGTCCACAGTGACCACATGAACGTTCATCTTCAAAGGATTAAGAAGATCCTACCTGCTTCTTTAGCAAGCCAGAAACAACAAAAGGTCACAGACAGGAGCTTCTGAAATCCAGGGACTTGTCGAGGTTCGGATGTGCCACTAGATGGCAGTGTTTCTGAAGAACATTCTAGAAAGATCTTATTTGGAACAAGGACTGTTGTTTTGTGGAAAAGTAAAAAAATAATCTAATATTTATCGAAGGCTTATTATATACAAGGCTATGTAGTATTCTTTTACATTCACATTAACGTGGTAAGTTTGGCAAAATAATTGTTCTCTTATTACAGATGAAAGAAGTGAGGCTTAAAATAGTTCACAGTACTAGCCAGGAGCCTAGCTAAGCGTTTTTCATTTATTTTGCCATTTAGCTCCCAATTGCTGTATACTGTAGGAATCAATATAGTCCTTATTTTCATGACAGGGACACTGAGGCCACCAGAGGATAGGCAATCTGTTCAAAGCCACACAGCTAGTAAGCTAAGCACTGGTGTAAATAGAACAGAACAAGCTGAGGACTTGTGAACAAAACAAGTTTGTCTAATTCCAGAGCAGATGCTCCTAAACACTGCTCCTTCTTTGGAATGGAGCTTAATCTCTCTCTCTCTCTTTTTTTTTTTTTTTAAATTTGTTTATTTGCAAGCAGAGAGAGATGGAAGAAAGACAGAAAGAATGGGTGCATCAGGGCCGCCAGCCACTGTAAAGAAACTCCAGACACATGTGCCACTTTGTGCATCTGGCTTTTCATGGGTGCTGAGGAACTGAACCTGGGTCCTTAGGCTTTGCAAGCAAGTGCATTAACCGCTGAGCCATTTCTCCATCCCCCTGTTGTAACTTTAACAATAAAAAAATTACACAGATACCCAATAATATCTGTATTTCCACCACCTACTGAGAAAATATCCACATAGACAGCAACTCGCCAGACCCAGAGATTGGGAAGCGTCACTGAGTTTATGGATGCTTGACCATCACCATCAACTCATTCCAGCCTGGAGACATTTCTTTTGTCAGATGCCCTAGGACCCACCTCTCTGCAGAGATGAGAGGCCAACTACTTCAGACAAGTTATTAGGTTCCTAAGTTGTCAGACCACCATTACTCAATATGCTTCAGAGTGAGTAGGCCAGACCCTTGTCTCTTTAAGCAAATTGTTCTCAGTGATGGTAGCAGAAGGTGAATTTGGAAATTATCAAAAAGGGAATGCTATTATCCTACAAATTATCCCATAAAATTTTGTGTAGATTTGAAACATGTCTTTTTTCTGGACTATATATGAATCCTCCTCCTTTTTTTTGTTTTTTTGTCCTGAGGTAGAGTCACACTCTAGCCACGGCTGACCTGGAATTCCCTATGTAGTCTCAGGGTGGCCTTGAACTTACGGCGACCCTCCTACCTCTGCCTCCTGAGTGCTGGCATTAAAGGCGTGCGCCACCACACCCAGCAAAAAGTGAAGAGCTTCTTCAAGCTCTCCATCTCCATCATGGACGATGAAAGAGAGCTGGTCTCCCTTCCATTTCAGAAGTGGGAGCCATGGGAAGTGCTGTGCCCTCAGCTCTTGTCCAGGTTTGCAGCCCTAGTCAAACTCCCTGGACGAGGGCGTGACTACTTCCCCTGAATCGCAGGAATGTCTCCAATGTGGCCTTCTTCTCCTATGACACATTTATGGCAGTGTTCTTTAGCATTATGCATTATAGCCTGAAGTGACATGGACCATGGATTCTGGAAGGTGTTTTGTAGTTGTTTGTTTCTTGGTGCAAGGGAGTTGTTGATACTTGGCTCAGTTGTGATGGACGCTCACAGAGCAGCGTGTTCACAAGTGGACTCAGTGTCAAGAGTACAGTGGTAACAGGTAATTTAGTGTTTATGATTTTAGGGAAAGAGTTAGGAAGGAGTAATGAAGAAACAGAAGAAATTCATCCCTGGAACGCTAATGGGTACCAGATTTGGTGCAAATATCATTTTCCAAATTTCAGTATTTTCAGATATCCTTTCTTCAACTTTAATTTTCCTAGTCATTTGAGTCTTAGTTATGGCTAGCCGTAGGCACAGCTATTTTCCAGATGCTTATTAAAGCAAAGAAATGAACATTCAGGAAATTATTTGAAAACCTAGCCTCTAGCTGCGTGGGGCCATGCACACTCGTAATGTAGCACAGGGGAGGCTAAGGGAGGGTTATGAGTCCCACAAGCTGCCTGGTGAGACCCAGTCTCAAAAACATAAAAGCACTGGGCGTGGTGGCGCACACCTTTAATCCCAGCACTTGGAAGGCAGAGGTAGGAGGATCACCATGAGTTCGAGGCCACCCTGAGACTACATGGTGAATTCTAGCTCAGCCTGGGCTACAGCGAGACCCTACCTCAGGGAAAAAAAAAAAAAAAAGGAACAGAAAAGCATAAAACCAAAACCTATCCCCTATCTATCCGTGTCTATTCCAAGCTATCTGTTGTCTTCCAGGGTATAGCATAGCTCTCACTGACGCCTGTGGGAGAACAATGGTCAATGCATGGAGCCAATGGAATGATGGAAAGGAAGAATAAGACGGTGTTTTGCCATTCCTTTGTGATGGTACTCCCCACGGGCGTGTTCCACCCTCCAACGGGAAGAAAGCCATTGCCCAGTGAAGATCACTCCTTAGATTTCTTGCACTTGACACTGTTTCTTTAATGCAGTTCTATAAGTATAAGTCACTATATTTTTGATTCAGTATGAATAAACTTAGAATGGATGCATATATATACATACATACATATATATACACACATATATGTATATGTGTATGTGTATGTATATGTGTGTATATATATATGTGTGTATGTGTGTGTGTTTATGTGTATGTGTGTGTGTGTGTGTGTGTATATATATATATATATATATATATATATATATATATATATATATATATATGTATATATATGTATGAATATCTCCATGGCAATGAAGGGACTAAAACCCAAGATGAGGTATACAACTTTCATTGACAAAAGGTTGTAGGCAGCACTTTCTGCTTGCTGTATGTAGTGTATGTGGTGTGCATGTCTGTATGTGTAGGTGCATATATATGTGGGCCACCAGATGTCTATTTCATGTGGAGATTTTCTTTCTGTAGAGGAGTATCTCACAAGTTGCTGTGTGTGTGTGTGTGTGTGTGTGTGTGTGTGTGTGTGTCCAGAGGCCAGAAGACAACCTCAAGTGTTATCTTCCCTATGTTATCCACCACGCCCCCCCTTTCGACACAGGGTCACTTGGCAGCTTGGAACTCTCGGATTGGACTAGACTGGCTGCCCAGTGAGCTCCGGAGATCCTCGTATCCTCACCTCCCGCCTAACGTGGACATGGGTACTGGGATGGAACTCCGGTCCTTGTGTTTATGCTTACATCTCCCCAGTCCCTTTAACCATTTAAATGCCAGCAGAGGAGCTGATGCTTCTACTGGTGTGCTTCTGTTGCCATTTCCTTTCGGCCTCAGGTGTGGGAGGCAAGAAGGTGCTGGGAGGGCAAGCTTACACCATCTCCAGAGAAAGGAAGGTGTTTTCACCTGTAATCTCATGTTTGCGGAGTGGAAGGGTCTTTCCCAGTACACGACCAGTATCTCTACCTGGAGCACACAACTGATCATTTTTATAAACCTTACTCATTGCCCTTAGCCAGTAAGATGGAGCTCTGATCAGCAGGCAAGTCACACTGGACCAAAGCCTGCACGATGCCCATCTCATTCGGAGCATGGTGAAAGACACAATGCCATGATGACAGACAGACACAGTGAGCTTCCTCACTTGCTTTGGATACTGAAACTCTGAGTCGTCACTCCTAATGCAGACAGGCATGATAAGGACACAATCAACGTGTTCTGATGGACATGGTCGCAGCATGTTGAACAACTGCTGGGGTGGCTTTATGTGGGCAGCCACCAGATGTTTGCTTCATGCAGAGATTTTGCTGTCTGCAGAGGAGTAACTCACACGTTTCTGTGTCTGAATATAGTGGGAGGTGAGTGATTATTAT
The DNA here is from genome assembly GCF_020740685.1 of Jaculus jaculus. Taxonomy (NCBI): domain Eukaryota; kingdom Metazoa; phylum Chordata; class Mammalia; order Rodentia; family Dipodidae; genus Jaculus; species Jaculus jaculus. The sequence continues at coordinate 15,870,374 of NC_059108.1, forward strand.
GGACCATAATGCCTTAGGAAGAACAGTGGCTTCTTTTGGCGGGGGGAGTGGGCATATAAATTATCATACAAGGTTATTAAAAAATATATGACAGGAGGAAGCTGGAAAATTTTCAAAAACAACTACTTCATCTGTTGAATTTGGTCTCTACTTCTTATAAAGAACATTGGGGGGGGGATTTTCTTTTAAAATATAGGATCCACTACGTAGTCCTTGCTAGCCTAGAACTTATGTTCCTCCTGCCTCAGTCTTTTGAATACTGAGATTAAAAGTGTGCAACATGGGCTGGAAGGATGGTTTAGTGGTTGGGTGCTTGCCTGTGAAGCCTAAGGACCCCGGTTCGGACTCCATTCCCCAGGACCCCCATCAGCCAGATGCACAAGGGGGTACACACATCTGGAGTTCCTTTGCAGTGGTTAGAGGCCCAGCCGTGCCCATTCTGTCTCTCATTGCCTCTTTGTCTGTAGATCTCAAATAAGTAAAAAAATAAAATAAAAAGTTTGCGACATGACAATTTACAATTTATTACTTTAAACACTGGGCCATTTAGCTAAATTCCAACCTTTCTTCAAGAATTTTTGACGAGTGAGTGCACACTTAAAACCGTCACCAGCCTATCTTCAAGGATCATTCACCATATGTGTGGTGTTACCTGCTCTTTCCCATTGCCAGGTCCATGTAACCGTCCTGCCCTCGCCCCCATACGCACATAGACAAGGTACTATTTCTTCCCTTCTAATACATACTACACTAAAAGTTAATAAGGAAGGAGTTTTAAATAAAATGACCAGTTTGATTTTGTAATATTCCTGACGGTTATCCCCATAACTATAAGCAACAGATACCATTATTTTTTCAGACTCATGGACGACATCTTTGTGTCACATTCCTCTCTTCATCAAACACCTCCAGGTTTTGTTGATTCACAGAAGTGTTGGTGTTCCTGGCATTAACAGTTCCAAGTAAGTAATGTGAAGTTCTTCCTTAATTTGACAACTTTCTTGTCTTAGTGACTTTATAGGGGCTTTTTAAAACTTTTACAAGCATCTTATTCTCTCTCCTTCTACCTCTCTGCCTCTTTCTATCTCAAGTAAATAAAGTAATAAAATTTATAAAAAGAACATTTTATTGACAGCCTGGTCATAAACCCCTCCCACCACCCTCTCATGAGCCCCTCCACCGAACACCTTTTCATTGCTAACTAGTCCCTCTTCGATTTTGACATCATCATTTTCTTTCTTGGCCCTCAGATTGTGCAGGTCTTGTGTAGCAATGTCAGCCACTGTGAGGTCACGCATGCAATAGACACTGTGTCTGGAGAACAAACAGGTTTCCGAAGTGCTTCCCCGCTTACTGTAGCTATAACGTTCTTGCTGCCGCTTCTTCCACAGTGGTCTCCGAGCTCAACTCTCAACAGAACACTCAACTGTCGCTTCTTCTCAGCACTTAGGCAGTCACCGCCATCTGAAAAGAGAAGCAGCTCTAACCAAAAAATGAGAACAGCATTAATATATGGACATAAACATAAATATTTAGAGGGCAAGGTAGGGACATTTTTGATGTTTCTATTTTAGTCCACTTTCCCACTATGTCTTATCCCAATCTAGATTGCTATTTTTATATTAGAGAGAGAGAGAGAGAAATGGAGAGAGAGAGAGAGAGAGAATAGGTGCGCCAGGGCCTTCAGCCACTGCACTGAGAAGAACTCCAGATGCGTGTGCCCCCTCGTGCACACGTAGGACAATGTGTCACTGAGCTTCTGGCTTACGTGGGACCTGGAGATTTGGGCCTGCATTCTTAGGCTTCACAGGTAAGCACCTTAACTGCTAACCCATCTCTCCAGCCCTAGATCATTATTTTTCATGGTAAGATGGGCCAGAGCCCAGAGCTGGTGTCTCAGATTTTCTACCTTTATTCCTGCACTGCATGTCTTGGGAGATTTTTGCAAGTACATGTCTCAGAACTCCTATCAAGTTTTTCATTTTGGCAATCATATTTTTTAATTACTAGGAAATGTCTTTTTCTATGACTGCTTTCTTTTGGCAGCAGCCTATATTTTGCTTTATGGCTTCAATATCTCCTCATATTTCTCTGAGGATACGAACAAGAAATTTGAAAACTCCCTTTCGATCTTTTAGATTACATCTGTTTTCTCCAATGTTAGTAGTTGTACTTACTTGCCTTGGTCCTTCTCATTTGTTCAAATTTATTCTCTCAGATATCTTCTGATTCTTTTTTTTTTTTTGGCCCGATCTTATTTGTAGGTGAGTGTCAAATGCTTAATACAATAGTACTTGATAATATTCAGTGTTAGAACAGTGAGGCTGGATTCTCATGCACTGATAGGGAATTTCTCAGGGAAATTTAATCCTACATATCAAGAATATGTTCTATTGTTCATATCTGTTGATATGTGGACCTGCTTGTAAGAAGCCACCTCTGGGAAATTAACCGATTATGCATAAACATAGTCATGTAGGTGTGAATTAATGGAAGGCTACTTAACACATACAATGAAATGTATTATGCAGCATAGAAGTTGATGTTTAGGATACATTTTTTTTGAGCCTTTTTTTAAAATTAATTTTGCACTCAGTGAATACAGTCAAGTTGGTACCATTTTTAGCCTTCTCCCTGTCATCCCCCTTCCACAAGGACCCTCCTTGTTGGGGTATATAGGTCATGCATTTTTAACAACATAACATACACAGTTACTTAAAAATGCCCCAGTTCATTCATGTCTTGTGTCTATCCCAGGATCCTGCCCTCCTCTTCAAACCTGCCACAGAAAAACACTCCTGTTTTTTTTTAGGTCTTCATTTCCTTAGGTAGTCTCCTGTGCTATAAAACTTGTATGTTTTTTCCATGCTATTTTGTCTTTTTTTTTTTTTCACGGGGATCCCAGCTATAAACATTGCAAAGATAGGAGGGAATATCTTCCCTCCTCTACAGATGTAATGATATATGAAATAATAGACATGAAATTACATTTTAAGAGACAGTGCTGAATCTGTCACCACATTATAAACGATAGGGACCAAAGCGAAGCAAAACAAAACAAAAGCATCTTCTTTTGGGGTCTGGCCATTGAATTCAGGACCTGGGCCATGCTAGACACACACTTTACCACTGAGCAGCAACCAATGACCCATCAGAATCTCTTACACTGCTTTTGGATTAAAAATTTGGCATCAGTCCTTCGAGATGCACAGTACTGACGTTTAGACACTGACTTTGTCCTTCAAGACACGGGCTCTGGGCTGGGGAGCTGGCCCAGTGGTGAAATGCACTTGCTTGCAAAGCTGGCCAGTCAGGGCTTGCCCCTTAAACACCCACTCACAGCCAGACACACAAAGCGGCGCATGCATCTGGAGTTTATTTGCAGCAGCAGAAGACCTGGATGGGCCTGTAGTCTGGCTGTCTTCCTCCTTGTGATCTCAAATAAATAAATATATTTTTTAAAAGACATGGAATTCTTTTTAAAAGTAATTAACGACAACTTCCAAAAGTATACAAATATCTACCATGACCATAGTCTCCACCTATCGACTACTTTCCTTTTCCCCATCCCAAATAACCCCTCCACTGAATCCTTTTTTTTTTTCCCCCAATTTCCAGTTTCTTTTCTGTTTTTATGTGATGATTTTGGCCCTCCTATTATGCAGGTCTTTTGTAGGTAGCAGCAGCCACTATGAGGTTCTGAATTTCAAGGTCACTTTCTGACTGGAAATCAGTATTGTAAGCACTCCTTCCTTCCTTTGATTCTTGATCCTTAAGTTGTTTTTTTTTTTTTTTCCTGCCACTTCTTCCGCAATGGTTCCTGAGATTTGGAGGGTGTGATAGAGATGTCTCACTTAGTGTTGAACACTCCACTGTTACTTATTATCAGCACTTAGGTACGTTTGGAGTCACCTAGTATTTATCATGGTCATTACCACCTGAAAAGAGAAGCATCTTTAACCAACAGTGAGAGTAGCATTAGTATACGGGCATGAACCTAAGCATTTAGAGGGCAGCTCAGTGGACATAATATATCCACTTAGCCAGACAATAGTAGTAGTTTTCCTCCAAGGTTCTCAGTACCATGCATAAATGTTTCCCCTGTGGAGGGGGCTTCAAGTCCAATCAGAGAGTAGTTGGTTTCCCCCATAACAGACATGCCTCCACTGCACCAGTTGGTATATTTGGCCTGGATGGATGTATATCTTATAGAGTCCACTGCTGGCTAATTCCACTGATGACTTTTCTCCCCTCACGGGCAGCACAGGACTTTCCAGCACCCCGACAGCTGGTCAACAAGGAGAGGCTTCCCGCTCGGCTCCAGCTCGGTTTCTTAGTGACCTGCAGTTCAAGCCAGGACATGGGTTCTTTATGCCTACAGAGTTGTCTCTGCCTCCTTGCCTCGCACATATTTGTTGCACATTGTGAAAGTAACACTAATGTCCACACCAGTACTGTGGTAAAGCTTTTGGGAGATCATTTTTTTTTTATTTCATATGGAATAACTTTGTAATGTGTTCACAACCAGACTGAGAAGAATATATTTACATAAACTTTGCAAAATTTTGCATAAAACCACACTTATTTAATTTATATAAAAAAATCTTTATTCTGAGATTATATCCTATTTTGAGAGAATAAACTAGAATATCTTTTATGAATTGTGCTGTTAGGGAGTTATAGTAGTATTAAAAATGCCCTTATATGGTAAAATAAAAGCTAGAAAAGCATGACAGATGGTCCTCAATTTAGGATACTTGGCAGGATTTTTCAACTTTGTGATAGTGTAAAAACCAGACATATTTAGTGCAAATGGTTCTTGGAGTTTTGAATTTTGTCTTTTTCTGGGTCTAGAGATAGAAGATAGCACTGCCCAGTCCTCGCCTATGCAGTCACAGGACCAGAGGGCAACCCTCTGTGCAGGGTTCAGGTCAACTGAACCGTGGCGTTCTGCTGGTGAGTGTATTAAATAGCTTTTCAACTCAATGCATTTTCAATTTATGATTTACCACAATAAGGCCATGAGCCAAGGAGCACCTGTATTTGAAATTTTACAGGCCTAGGCCTCAATGGAGCCTAACAATCTTGGTTTCTCTAACTGCCAAATTATGTTAGCTACAAGACGATGTGATATTTTCAAGGTGTCTTACTAAAAGATGAGTAGTAAAATCATTTAAATAATTTCAGAAAATCTTTTTCACATGTTTCCTTTAGTTTCCTGTTTTCTTTGGGTATTTTCTTTCCCCTAAGAAGATACTAAAGGGATTAGTATGACAATAAAATCAAGAGGCAAGTTTCCAATCGTGTATCTTAAGTGCAGGCATTTGCCAATCTGATTCCAAATTTTATAGTCTGAAAATTTAGGGAATAAGCAAGTAGTAAGATTCTTCTAAGTAATAAAGTTTAATTGACAAAAGTATTTATACACATACATATACCTGCATGCCTATAAATTTATACATAATACATAACATTCGCTTTTATTATTTTTGCTATGTGGAAACTTAATTCTTATTTGAAACTCTGCAAACTTTATAGAGAAGTAGTACTTTAGGGAGTAGTTTATTTAAAAAACAGACCCTGGAAGTCTAAGAAAAGTACATAGATATTGCATCACTTGAGAGGCAAAAAGAAGTCAGATTGTATGCTATAATTAGAGGTTTTCTTTTTTTTTTCTTTTTAAGTTAATTATGAACTTTCCTGTATTTCATATTGATCATATTCCCAATGGAGTATACTCTTATGTTACCTGTCCCTGGCCCCAATCTACTGAGGGATCTCCTCAGTGGGATATTGGTATTCACTATCAGGTCATGAATCACCAGTGAGTCTTGGGGGAGGGGCAAGGCCTTCGGATATTCCTTCCCACCCAGTGACTTTTGCGATCTGTCCACCTCATCTTCCACCATGTTCCCTGAGTCTTGGTGGGTATATTTCATGTCTCCTTTAGTGTTGATCTCCCGCATCCTCTGACTTTCCACTTTGATGAGCTTTGAGTCTCCTCGGCGTCTACAGCCATCTCCCCAGAGGGCGTTGTTAGGCTAGCAGTATGGATTATTTTTCTTTATTTATATGAAAGAGATAGAGCAAAAGAGAGAGAGAGAATGGGCGCACCAGGGCCTCTCGCCTCGGCAAACTAACTCCAGATGCATGTGCCACTTTGTACATCTGGCTTTATGTGGGGACTGGGGCATCTAACCTGGATTGTTAGGCTTTGAAGGTAAGTGCCTTAAGTGCTGAGCCATCTGTGTAGCCCCAGCACTCATGTTTGAATCGCCAGTTCCTCTGTAATGTATCCTAGGCCCCAGCAGACATTACAGAGGTGACTCTAGTCTAGTGTTGGGCAGTAGCTTGCCTTCTCTTGCCATGTTGATGGATTTCGTTACTCCCTGGTTTGATTGAGAAGGTTTATAAGCCACTTTGCTGAATGACTGATAGGCATCTTCCTTTGCTGCTCTTGTGGTCAGTTGCCTGGCCCCTCAAGTGCTGGAGTCGGTGGTATAAATCAGGAGCAGTGGGTATACTCAGCACTAAGACCTCGTTTGAAATTTGGTCATGATCCTTCATGACTCTGTATCTGAATGATCAAGACCCCAGTTTTCAAAAGTAGTAATTGAAACAAAGCCAAGTTCATGGGACAAGACCTTATTTTTAATGTCACCACTCTTCCTAAGTTTCCATTTGGGAATCTTCTAAAACTATTGTCTTGCAATAAGCTTCATAACTTATACTGATACTAACTTGAACAAATAATGTGATACATTTATAAGTGACAACATAAGCACTCAGAAATATTTTGGGCCTATGAGACAAAGTGAAAACCATGCAAATTTTATTAAGGGCAGTAAGGAATCCAATTTGGTCATTTTCTACATTTCAGCAGCGGTTTTTGTTATATTATTCAGCAATTGTGTATTGTGGAATGGTATATTGTTATGATGGTCTATGCAGATTGTCTACTTGACAGGACATAGAATCACTTATGAGGGACCATCTTGACTACGTTAGTGTTCTAGTCAGCTTCACGTTGCTGGCAGAAAACACCTGACCAAGAGCAGCTTGTGGGAGGAAAGGGTTTATTTTGGCCTACAGATTCCAGGGGAAGCTCCATGATAGCAGGAAAAATGATGGCATGAGAGGAGGGTGGACATCACCTCCTGGCCAACATCAGATAGACAGCAGCAGCAGGAGAGTGTGCCAAACACTGGCAAGGGGAAGCTGGCTAGAACACCCATAAGCCGGTCCCCAGCAATACATGATCTCCAGGAGTCTCCAATTCCCAAATTGCCACCAGATGGGGACCTAGCATTTAGAACATATAAGTTTATGGGGGACACCTGAGTGAAACCACCACAATAAGTATCTGGACATGCCCATGAGGGATTAGCTTTATTAGATTGAAGTGGGAAAGCCTATCGTAACTGTGGGCAGCACCAGCTTCTGGAGCAGGGTCCTGAACTGTCTGAAAAGGAGCTGGCTAACCACCAGCTTTCATCCCTCTCTGCTTCCTCAGTGTCAGCTGAGCGTGACCAGTTCTGCTTCAAGCATGTGATTTTTGCACGTATTTTGTCCCAGCAACAAGAAGGCTAATTATGAAGCTTACCATTCGTTGGTCATCATGTCAGAAAAATGTAGAGGAATGTCAAGTACATGGCATAGAATTGGGTACTTCTAGTATCTATTATTGCTTTGATCATTTTTCAGTATATGTTCTCTCGCTTGGTGTTGTAGCTGTCCCATGAGCTTCACTCCAATGACGATGCTGAGAAAACTGAGGCTTAGAAAAATAAAATTAATGTACTATCCCAAGTATTAAATTTCCCAGCGGCATTTTAAACCTAGCATGCCCAGTTTTAAACTCTGACCTATTTTGATGAGATTACATTGACTTGATTCTGTTGTTTGCTTTTGGTTTAATGTCTTAATTTCTGTCACCTCTCCCTTACCAAAAATATGATGAAATTCTTAATCTCACAGAACATAAAGTTCTGCCCAGTAATTAGCTCCATTCTGTACACAAATGAGACATTGCTCAAATACTCTTCAGTTATTTAAGGCTAGGAAGGTAGACACCTGATGTCTAGACAATGACTTAAAATTTTATTTTATTTATTGGGGGTGGGGAGCAGAATAGGTGTGTGCCAGGGCCTGTTGCTGCCGTCAACAGCCCCAGATTCATACACCATGTTGTGCATGTGACTTTAAGTGGATATTGGGGAATTGAACCTGTGCCTGCAAGTTTTGTGAGCAAGCACTGCTGGGCTATCCCTCAGCCTCAACAATAAGATTTGCTAACAAATTACCGGGAGTGAGATTTGACGTTGGATCGACTCTCACAAAGAGCCTCGTGCTTCCGGTGCACGCATGTGCAGAAGTAAAGAAACCTTGTCCTGGAGTGTCATCGCCGACAGCTGGCAGATGTGACGGGAAGTGCCCATGACGAAGGCATTTTCATCTCTGACAGATTTCTAACTCTTCTCTACTTAATGAGACTAGCGTGCTTTCCAAAATAGAAAGCTGCTCACTGTGAAAGCTCCCGAGGAAACTCACGGATAACAGATCCTCTTCCACAAACATGTGATTCTCATAATGGAACTGAGGCCGGGGGCCTATCCTTTCTCTGCTCTGAAGAAATCCTTCATTCTCGGGAAATCAGCTCTGATATTCCCATTAGGGTACTCTCACCTCAACATCCAATTTTCTCCTAAGATGCAAGGTTGAACAAATATCTAAGGCTGTTTAAGAAAACATTTCTGGAGGGAATAAATATTCTGAGTTCTTGCCAATGAAGCTATTTTCATTGTACTGGGCTCAAGACTTTATCAAAAGCCTCTGCAGAGGACCATGGGAAGAACCCAGCTGAACTCTGGTATGAAATTCCCAGCACAAGCACAATGCTGGAGTGGGAGACGCCACAGTCTCCACAGACACTGTTAGGATTTTATTAGAACGCTCATCTTATGGGTGGCTTTGCCTACTTAACTAGGGGTCTGGCGGAGTCCTCCTGCTGGCAAATAGTGGGGTGGATAGCAATGAAGGCCTTCCTTTCTATCTTTAAGACCTGGGGTTTCTCTCCTTAGTGCACACTAGGGCTCCCAGGATTATGGCTTGCTTCCCAGTATTCAGCCCACTGGCCTCCAAGCTTAGTTTGAGAGATATATAGCAAGGTGGTTTGCTTATCTAATTGTCTCTATTGTCACATGATGCCAAGACTCTGCCAATAAAAATCACAGCACCGACTGCAGCAGCTATTGTACTCTGACCCTTGGCTCCCAGCGCTGTGGTAACAGTACATTCAGTTCTCATAGCAAACATAAAGCCTGTTGTGATTTGGGTTAAGTGTTTCCCAAAGGCCCCTGTGCCGAAGACTTGGTTCCCCCAGGCTCTGGTGCTCTGGAGAGAAGGTGAAAGCTTTAAGAGGCAGGTTCTACTGGGAAGAGCTCAGGATTTGGGGTGTGACCTTGAAGGAGGTTATGGGAGTCTGTTCCTTTCCCTTCCTCTGCTTGGTTAATGTAAGAAGAGGACAACCTTCACATCAGGCTTCTACGTGGACACAGAGACAACTGTGCAATTGGACCATGGGCTCAAATTCCCCAAACGGTAAGCCACACGAAACCCTTCCTCCTTACAAATTGATCAGCTCAGGTAGTACTCTGCCAGAACGATGGAGAGCTGACGGACACACGACAGGTAGGAACATGCAAATGAAGACAAAGGCACCTTCCGGGATATCCATGGTAGGATCAGGTGTTACACTCACACCTGTCAGTCTCTAGAGCCAGAGCTCTTACCTGCCAGACCATACTGAACTTGAATTTGATAGATAACCTGTGAAGGGGGGTGAGATGGGGAGCTGTTGGGAAGAAATAGCAACTCTGTCTGTAACATTCAGTGCTTTTTTTCCCTGTGTGATTGGCACTGCCATGCCTACTAGATAAATACTAGATTTTCAGAATGGAGAAAGGAAGCCCCGTGCTTCTTTTTAACGTGTACAATACAACTTTATTAATCTCAATTCTTTTTAACATTTATTAATTTGTTAAATAAAAAGGTAATCATCTTATATATATATCCACTTTCCCTTACCCCCATTCTACTGAGGGTCCTCCTCGGTGGGGTTAGTGATTATTTGGTTTTTTACTTTATTGTTGTTTTTTTTTTTTTAAATAAAAACCGTGCATACACTGACCCCTTGTCCCCCTCCTCCCATTTCAATTCAGCTGAGGATTCTCAGTGGAGTTACTGGTATTCATTGTGGGGACCAAGAGGCCTCAGTCAGTCTCTACAAGAATGGGGGAGACTTGGTTTCTCAGGCTCTGCCCACCCATGCTGAGACTCTTACAATCTTTTCACCTCCTCCTGCATGATGCCCCTGAGCCTTGGTGGGCAAGATAGAGATCTGATTTAGTGTTTCTTTCTCTGTAGATGCCAGGTCTTTGTTTGTATGAGGTGTGAGTTGACCACAGTGTCTGTTGCCATTTCCCTGGAAGAAGTTTTCAGGCTATACATGAGAGCCAGTATTTTGTCAGTGTTACCCCTGTAATGACTCCTGGGCCATATCTCCTGGTGGACAGTTGGCGCTCTCTTCTTGAAGATAGGAAAAAAAGGCGGGCTGGAGAGATGGCTTAGTGGTTAAGCACTTGCCTGTGAAGCCTAAGGACCCCGGTTCGAGGCTCGGCTCCCCAGGTCCCACGTTAGCCAGATGCACAAGGGGGCGCACGCGTCTGGAGTTCGTTTGCAGTGGCTGGAGGCCCTGGCGCGCCCATTCTCTCTCTCTCCCTCTATCTGTCTTTCTCTCTGTGTCTGTTGCTCTCAAATAAATAAATTAAATAAATAAATTTTTTTTTAAAAAAAAAGGGGAAGTGGTGGTATTCTCTTTGAAGATGGGAATCCAGGAATGTCTCTGAAGCTCACACCACTTATAAAATGCTCCTTCGGTCTCACCCCCTCCACTGTGTTGTGAGGGACATGCCCTTCTTTCCTTTAGAATTCAATTGCTTTCATTCACAGCTCACAGTCTCTGCACAAGTAGGTGTTACTGGCTCTGCCCACCATGCCCACACACCGAACTCGTTTCCTTGATTACTGATTCTCCAAAGTTTCTCTGGGAGGGCAGTCTCCTCTGTGAAACCCAAAGACTGGATAACCACCCTCCCTTTCACGTCCAGGGGCTTCTTCTGTGTTCCTTCCCTGCACACCTGCTGCTGGGTTCATCACACAGCTCTTATGTACCCTGCCTACCCTTCATATCTCTCTAGCTGTACAATAAAACACACCCGGGCTGTCTTAAGTTTTATTCATCTCTGTGCCTTTGCTGCACACCTGAAAACACACATACCTAATGAATGTATATAAAATGTGCACTCGAAAACTCCCTTGTATGAGAGAGTTAAAGCCATGAGCTACTTCAATAGCCCTTCATGACCAAAGTTATAGCTTGACAGCAGAGCATTGTATGTTTTTTTTTCTTCTTCTTCTGCAGTTGTAAATGTGTTGAGGATGAAAGAGGTGTTTGTACTACTGAAGATGTTGCTGGAAGTCACCCAGAAAGGAGAAATGAGATATCTAGCTCACAGATCACCGTTGCAGAAGCCTTGGGTCCAGGAGCTGTTTGTAAGAGAAACAGCAGCATTTGATGGATGTGAGAATCACATGCGTGTCTCTGGGTTGTCATTAAGAATTGTGAGTGTGGGCCTTTTTTGTTTTATATTTTATTTTTGCAACAGGCGAAAGATTTAATGCTGTGGGATGATTTGTGGTTCATTCAGCAGCGTTAGTGTTGTTCTCTTCAACCAGCATAAACTTATTTTCTTGATCAATCATCTTAACACTGTGGTATAAACTAGAAAATGGGTGGTTTATAGAGAATAATACCTTGACAAAATTTATACACAGCCCTGTGATGTTTACAAAACCCTGACTTCTTGCAGACTTTTTTTTTTTTTTTAAAGAAAAAGTTCATGGAAGTTGAAACTCCAGAATCAGATCATTTCATTCAAGACAATATGTAGATTTTTTTTTTAAATTTGAAGAAATCTCACTTGCCATTGAGAAATGATCACTTATAATTTTTCTCTACTTCCTGTTGTCCTTACACCCCCTTTTCTGGGGGACATGAGGAGAGCCATGGGAAGCAAGTTCGAGTTCAAAACTAGGTAGAGGATAGCCAACAAGACCAGGAAGTCTAGGGAGAGCGTAGGTACCTTCAGAGGGCAAATGCCACCCTCTTCTTAAGTCTGTGCCCACTGATAAGATTTTGAGATAATAGTGAGTTCTGATTGCCTATCAAAGAAAAATGAGTGTCTAGGATGCTACCTGGATGCCCTAAGTAGATTGCAAACTTAAATTTTGACCCTTCCAATCTGTAATCTTTATACTCAGTTTGTTTGGAATAAACCTAAAGAAAGTTTGACTCTTGCTGAAATGAAGATGTTTGTGGAACATGCCCAGTCTATGTCTTTCAGGCAGTTACTGCTGGGGCATGGTGTGTGTGTGGGGGAATTGCTTAAATTATCCTTGAAGTAATTGCTTCATTTAATATTTTCATATATTCAAGACATGGATGACTCAACATCTTCAAATCAAAGCCTGCCAAAGGCTGGAGACTCATGTCCTTGCGTCTCATGTCATTAATTGTCAATTTAGATTATCTCAACAGAGACCTGTGAGAGGGGAGCAGACTAGCTGACACCATGAGACAACGTCAGTGCAATGCCCTGGGACAACCCTTCAACCTTGCTTACATTACTGGGGTCGTTCCCACTCCTGGAAGAGAGCCCAGCCCCCAGTGTACTCAAGCAGTTGGTCTGGTTCTACCTACTGCGCTAAATGAGGCAGCTAACGTCAACGCAGGAAACAAATGGTCACGTCATCTTATCCTGATCTTGTGAACGGGTTATGTATGGGTTACCTGCCCTCCTGTCCGCCATTCTATCTAGTTGGTTTCCAAATTTAAATCAGACATGTAGGAGACAATGACAACGACAAACTTTTCCAGACTAGGATGAGAATGATCAAGGAGAGATCTAGACCATCTTGAAGGTAGAGGGCGTGCTTCACCAAGACATTAATGGTAAATGTAATGGAAAAGCACTTGCCAAAGCTCTACTGTGTGTCTCTAAGACTGCGGGCATACTCTGCTTACCATGCCTCATCCCTCCACCAGTGAGAATGACACAAGACGGCCACGTTTCTTTGACACCTCTCAAAGGCATACGGCCAGTCATGAGAAGAGAACTTCTCCAGGCTTTGCTTAGCTAGATGCCCCAGCTCAGCACAACTTGTTCACAGAACTGGGGATGGCAAGTTGTACATAATGTTGGGTTGTATGTGAAATTCTGCACCTGCCTGCTTTAGGACACACACACACACACACACACACACACACACACACACACACACACACTGGCTAGTAGATTTGTGAGGGCTTAGTAGTTCTTGATTCTCTGCTCCGATTCATTGATCTGTGTAGCTAGGAACCTGTGTGTTTATCTCTTCCAGCATGCTAAACTATTGACCAAGCTATTGACGTCCTAACAAAGTCCCTTTGTAAAAAATGTAACAACCTCCCATGAGTTTCAGTTGTCTGCATAAAACCAAGGCCACTAACTCTGGCTTGATTTTGGGGCCTTCCATAAGCAGCCCTTGGATGGGCTACTATCCAGCACATCTCCTCTGCCCTTTTCTGCTCTGTCTTGCAGCTAGATTACAGAAACCCGTGAATGACCTTCACCCTCTTCCCCACTGATCAACACAGGGCTGGAGAGCTGCCCGCACAGCATGCCTGAGTAATGACAACCTTTTGATCAGAAGAGTACTCGACATGAAACCTACGTGCGTGCAGCTTATTCTAGCAGCAAACTGTCAACTCCTTTTTCTAATGTTGATTGATTGCCTACCACTTCTTATTGCTGATCTAAGCTGAGCGAGGATTCTCCTTGTCCCCAATCTCACTTCTCTGTGACCTCCTTGCTCATCTAACATCCCCGCTGACCATTCCTTTGTCACATAGCTCAGTGCTGTCTTCTTTGGGATATCTCCTTATGTTGCAGTCAGGTTCGCATTGCTGGTAGAAATCACTCAACCGAGAGCAGCTTGTGGGAAAAAAGAATTTATTTATTATTTTTATTTATTTATTTTTTGCCTACAGTCTCAAGGGGGAAGCTCCATGATGGCAGGGGAAAATGATGGCATGAGCAGAGGGTGAACATCACTCCCTGACCAACATCAGGTGGACAATAGCAACAGGAGAGTGTGCCAAACGCTGACAAGGAGACACTGGCTAAACTACCTATAAGCACACCCCCAACAATACACTCCCTCTAGGAAGCATGAATTTCCAGTTGCCATCAGCTGGGAACCTAGAATCCAGAACACCTAAGTTTATGAGGAATGACTGAATCAAACTGCCACACCTTAATTTCTCTAAATATAGACAGTTGCCTAGCTTGGAGCACATGGCACCTTGTCTGCCCCTCTTTAATGATGGCAAACCCATTCCCCTTTGAATTTTAATTATTTCATGCCTGGCTTCTCTTCTATCTTCAGGACCATTACCAATCATCACCATGTAACTAAATGCTTCCTTCTATACCAGAGGCCAAGTCAGAAGTGGCTCTGTCACAGGGTGTAGCCTGGAGCTCACACTATCCACCCTGGACACCTAAGCTCTGGGGATTGTACTTGAAAGCTCATGTGCACATGAATTTGACATTCCTCTCTCCATCAGCATCCTCCAGGGCCCCCAAGCTTCCCTTGGAAGTTGACTGTCATCTCAGCTAGGGTTCTTTGCTTGAAAGCAACAGAAACTAAATCTGGCCAAAATTTTTAAGAGGCAAGTTATTTAGAGACTGTATGGAAGTCTTCAGAACCCCAGGGAAGGCTGGAGAAGCAGGCAGGGAACAAAAAAGAAACTGGGGATCTGGAGCAGATTTCCCTGCCCACACACATGTTTATTAAGTAAAATGTAAACTTAGATGCTTATGACTCAGAATTGAGTATCGTTGTGTGGCTATTATGTGGATGACAGACTGACTCTTATCTTACATACTTGTTTATGTCACAGTGCAAGTAGAGTTTGGTTTATGCTCATTGGGTTTCTATCGAAAATCATAGAACAGCTCTACACCATTAGCTGTTAACTATTTCCAAACGCTTGTTTCATCACCAGATTCACTGGCAGTTATTCCGCTCCTCATGCTCACTCTCTGAGCACTCTTCAGCTGTCAGAGGATATTATGTTGGTGTTGTCCCCTCCTTAGCTAGTTACCAAAGGGGCTATGACTTGTTCATATTGACTTCCCAGGCCCTAGCCAGCATCTGGTGATGAATAAATTATTGCAGCTTATCCCTGGTGTTGGCGCTGAGGGTTGCTGCCTCTTATTGGGTAGTTGGGCTTAGTATGGTTCTCTGCTAGTGAGAACTGAGTTTTGGTAAAAAGCTGACTAGGAATCGTGGGAAGAAGGCAGGCTGGTCCCCAGGCCAGCAGCCAGATTGGAATGTCCTGCCAGCACCTGTCACTGGGTGAGAAGAGAGCAGTGTGGGATGGAGCAGAAGGATGGTCTGTCAGGATTGGGCGGGAAGGGGGGGATCTTGGGAGAAACACCTTGCCTTCTTGAAGGACAAGAGATCCTTCCCTCATCCCCTAGTGAAGAAAGCATCTGTTCAAACATTGGCGAGTTCTGCTCTCACCCACTGATGTTTCAATGGGAATAGGAACAATTATGCATAAATATTTTTTTTTTCTAAAATCCGTCATCAAGTCTATTTTCCTGATCCTTTCCTCACCTAGTATCTGAGCAGTGTTACAGCTGACAGCGGTGGGCAGCAGTCACAGGAGCTATGTGGAGAACAGTGCCCAGGGATATTACTCGATGTTTATTAAAAAACTTTCCCTGTCAGTAGCAGGTATTTGACTGGCTGACGTATTCCGGGGGGTGAGTGCTCATTTGCATAGCTGTTTTGCAGCGCTGTTTTTGTCTAAGTATATTAATTTTGCTCTGAGCATCTGAATAGAGGGGAACATGCTTCATCATTGTTCTCTCTACTCTCAAATACCAGGACAATTACATGAACTATGAACTCTCAACTAAATAGTTTTGCATTACTAGAACAAATAGAAAGGATAAACCAGAGAAGAGAAACTGACCTTGTGACAGACCTTGGAGAATGCCACCCTTTGGTGCCGTCCACTGAGACTGCTCATCAACTGAGACTGCTGCTGTGGTTTTGATCTTAAGTGTCCCCCTGAGTTCCAAGTACTAAAGGCTCAAAATCAAGCTTCTTTTGGTTTCTTAATTTTTAATGTCAATTTACACAAATCCTCTCCTGTCATCCTTCTTTGTCTTTATCCCCTCCACTGATCACCCACATTTTCTTACTGTTTCCTCTTCTCTATTGATACCATTTTGTTTTGCCCTCCTCCATTGTCCATGATAACCTGTGGTGAGTCCAATAATGTGCAGGTCTTATGCAGATTATGACAGCTCCTGTGAGATCACAAATACAACCACTTTATGTCTGGGAGGCAATGGTCTAGAGAACTCCTCCCCATCCTTTGGCTCTTCCATTCTTCCTACCACCTCTTCTGCTATAGCATGTTAGCCATTGGAAGGTGTAATAAAATAAATGTCTCATTAAGCTGTAGAGATGGATTAGCAGTTAAAGTGTTTGCCTGAGAAGCCGAAGGACCCAAGTTCAATTCCACAGGACCCACGTAAGCCAGATGCATGAGGGACACAGGCATCTGGAGTTTGTTTGCAGTGGCTGGAGACCCTGGCGTGTCCATTCTCCCCCCATCTGTCTCTCTATCTCTCACTGCTTGCAAATAAATAAATCAAAAATTAAAAATGTCTCATTAAGTAACAAACATGCACTGTTTCTTCTTCCTAGCATTTTGATGAGTTTTGAGTGTCTCCAACCGTCACCATCATTTGAAAGGAAAAACTTCTCTAACAAAAAGTGTGAGAAGCACTAACCTGGGTCCTTAGGCTTTGCAGGCAATTGCACTTACTGCTAAGCCATCTCTCCAACCCTCATGTGTAGTTTTAACCCTCTTCTCACCTGCTTCTTTCCTCCATTTATCTCTCTTGACCCCACTTAGAGTATTCCTTCCCCAGCATTCATCTCTCTACTTACTTTTCTACTATCCTGAAGTTTTCTCTTCTCCCGCCCAAGTTCCTGGCCTGAATAGCACTCCATTGTGTTCATGTACCACATCTTCGTTTTCCATTCATCAGTGGATGAGCCATTTCCTAGCTATGGTGAATTGAATAGAGCACCAATAAATACTGCTGGACAAATATCTCTGAAGCAAAGTGCAGAGCCTTTAGGAAATATGCTGAGAAGCGGCATAGCTGGGTCATATGGTAGGTCTAATATTAGCTGTCTCAGAAACCTCTGCACTGACATCCATACTAGCTGTACCTGTGCACATTCCCACCAACAATGCACAAGGGTCCTTTCCCTACACCAATGCCAGCATGCCTTGTCATTTGATTTATTCATGACAGCCATTCTGCTGAGTGAGATGGAATCTCAAGGTAGTTTTAATTTGAATTATGGCTAATGATGTTGAACGTTTTAAAAATACTTATTAATTTTATGTATTTCTTCTTTTTATAACTCCGTTTAGTTCTATGATCCATTTTTTATTGAGTTGTTTCATTTTCTTATTGTTCAGCTTTTTGTGTTCCTTGTATATACTAGATATTAATCCTATGTCAGATCTATAGCTGGTAAATATTTTCAATATTTATTTGTTCATGACAGAGAGAATATGAATGGATGTGCTAGGACCTCCTGCCACTGCAAACAAACTTCAGGCACATGTGCCACTCTACGAAATTCAAAAGCCTTCTGCATAGCAAAGAACACTGTTAACCAAGCAAAGAGAATGGGAGAAAACATTTAAGCTGTAGAGATATCTCAGTGGTAATTCCTTGTACAGCCTGATAGCCTGGGTTCAGTTCCTCAGTACCCACTTAAAACTAGATGCATAGAATGGCTCATGTGTCTGTAGTTTTATTCAGAAAGTCCTTGCCTATGCCTTTATGTTGAAATATTTCACTTGCTTTTTCTTCTCACAGTCTCAAAGATTCAGGTCTGATGTTCAGGTCTTTTAATCCATTTTGAATCAATTCTTGTGCATGGAGAGAGATAGGATGGAGTTTTATTCCTCTACATATAGATATCCAGTTTCCCCAGCACCATTTGTAGAAAAGGCTACCTTTTCTCCAGAAAATATTTTTGGCATTTTCATCAAAAACCAGACAGCTGTAATAGCCTGGCTTTATGTCTGGATCCTCTATTTTGTTTCAACTGATCTACATGTCTGTGTTTGTACCAGTTCCAGGCAATTTTTAAAAATATTTTATTATTTATTTATTTAAGAGGGAGAGAAAGAGAGAGAGAATGAGTGCTCCAGGGCCTCCAGCCACTGTAAACAAACTCCAGACACATGTGCCACCTTGTGCATCTGGCATACGTAGGTCCTGAAGATTCAAACTGAGCTCCTTTGGCTTTGCAGGCAAATGCCTTAACTGCTAAGTCATCTCTCCAGCCCCTCCATGCTATTTTTGTTACTGTTATTCTATAATATAACTTAAAATCAGGTGTAGTGATAAACTACAGGTTTATTTTTGTTGCTCAGGAATGTTTTGGATACTCAAGGATTTTTTTTTGTACTTCCAAATAAATGTTAGGATTATTTTTAATTTCAGTGAAGAATACAATTTGAATTTTGATGAGGAATGTATGAAATCTATAGATTGCTTTTGGCAATATAGCTTTTACATAATTTTGGTTCTTCCAATTCGTGAACATTTTTACTTTTCAGTGTCTTCTTTAATTTCTTTCTTGAGTATTTCCCAGTTTTTATTGTAGAGGTTTTTTACTTCCTTGGTTAGGTTTATTCCAAGATACATTACTGTTTTTTTTTTTTTAAACAATTGTGAATGGGGTTGTTTCCCTGATTTCATCCTCAGCATGTTTGTTATTGGAATAAAGGCAGGCCACTGAATTCTGTGTCTTTTGTTTGGAGCATTGACACCATGAATATCCAGTTATTACTGAATCATATCACTCTTGCTGATTTTACAGTGCTTGGTATTGTCCCATTCCTCCCTTGCATTACCTATTATTCAAGCATGGTTTATTCTTTCCTGTGGCCTTGTGTGCATGCTTTTCCTTCTCTTCTGCTTGAAGGATTCATTCAAGTATTTTCTTTTTTTTAAAAAAAAAATACTTTTATTCATTTGCAAGCAGAGAGATAGAGAGAAGAGAGGCAAAGAAAGAGAGGGAGGGAGAAAGAGCACCAGGGCCTCCAGAAAAGCAAATGAACTCCAGATACATGTGTCATTATGTATCTGGCTCTACATGGGTACTGGGGGATTGAACCCAGGTTATTAGGCTTTGCAGACTAACGCCTTAACAGCTGAGCCATCTTTCCAGCCCCATTCAATTATTTTCCGTAGAGCTGGTTTAGTGATCAAACATTCCTTTAGCCAGTTTTTGTCATGGAAAGTTCTTCTTTCTTCTTCAGTTACATATATATATATATATATCTGATATACATATATGTATATCAGATAGCCTTGCTTCATATAGTAGTCTGAGTTGGCAGCTCTTTCAGAGCTTAAAATATGTCATTCCAGGGTCTTCTAGTTTCTAAAGCTTCTGTTGAAAAGTCTGTGTTATCATGATGGGCCTGCCTTGGTAAGCAACTAGATGCTTCTCTTTCACTGCTTTCAATGTATCTTCCTTAGCTTGTGCAGTTAGCAGTTTAATTACACTATGATGAGAGGAGGTTATCTTTTGGTCTTGTATGTTGGTGTTAGAAATGCTTCCTGCATCTGCATTGCCCTCCTGTTCCCTAACTTTGGGAAATTTTCTCCCACAATCTTGTTGAAAGCACTTAGTATGACACTTGATTAGAATTCATCTCCTTCTTTTATGCTTAGAACTTTTACACTTAATCTCATAATAGTGTCCTAAGTGTCTTGAAATTACAGCTTTTATTTATTTAGGTTTCTCTTCGTTGAATTGTTCCAAATCTCCACCTTGTATTCAAGCTCAGATATCTTGTCCTCTCCTTGATCCATTTTATGTGTGAGGTTTTCTGTGGAGACTTGTTTTATGTTAATGTGTTGTTTATTTCCAGTTTCCCTTTATAATTGCCACACAGTATTGGACTCGTGAATAGCATTTATTATGGCATGAAAAGAAATACTTTTTTCAGTCTGCTAACATTTCAGGAAGCCAGGGAGCTATTAATTATCATTCTTATGTTCACAAACCAAGTGTCTTGTTTTTTTTTTTTTTTTTTGAAGTAATATAGATAAATTTCCAATAGCAAACAAAAAAGAATAAGGCAGAGACATTACCCAAGATAATTTCTAACCTGCAGTCATTTATCTTTTGTTTCATAGCCCTGATATTCTATCTGATATCTTGAGTGTATATCTTGCTGCATGCTAGACCGGGGTGATTTTCTTCATTCCCAGATCATTTGAGTTGCAGTATGCTGCCTCAGTAAGTGTATTCAAGATGCCTATTGGTGTCAACATGATCTCATTAATTGTTCTCACGAAATTGCTTTTCATGGACCAAATGACAGAAGCAGTAAGTTATGCTATGCGTTCAGTCCTTTCATATGAACAAATGTGACTCTGCTAAAACATTTTGGGAGAAATGTATAAGCATTGTAGTTTGGTAAAATTTTTAATCACTATAGCATTTTCACCCACACCATTGCCTTCTTTGGCCAAACATGCTCTTTGTACTGACTTTACTCAAACATTTTTCTCTTAGACTTTCTTATGACATTTGTACTGAGTGACAATTGGGCTAGGAAAGGAAGTACAAATAAATCACAAACAGAGCAAACTACAGTGTACTCTCATATTATTAATTACCCCGTGGCTATACTGTATTGAGAGAGTAGCCTTCTCAGATGATGGTAAAAACTAAAGAAAAAAGTTGTTTCAGAAATTGATCATATCAAACAAAAGTTCCCACTATGAGGAAGAGTTGGGTCCAACAGCTTGCTGATGAGCAATGCAGATTTTTTTTCTGTATGTTTGTGTTGGGGGGTGCACATGTGTGTGGAGGTCAGAGGTTGATGTTAAGTGCCTTTCTCAATTATTCTCCACCTTATTTCTTTTTCAGACAAAGCCTGTTAGTAAACCAAAGACTCACCTGGCTAAACTAGCTGGCCAGCAAGTCCCAGGCATCCTCCTGTCTCTGTCTCTCTACTGCTGGGATTGAAGGCATGTACCAGCTCAACCAGCATTTTATGTGAGTACTGAGGACTCGGAACCAACCCCTCATGCTTTTGTTATAATGACCTTGCTCAATGAGCCATCTCCCCGCTCCTTTCTTTTCTCCTCCAACATAACTTTTGATGAGAACTTATGTGTGTGTATATACATAAACACACATACAAAAATACACATGTACACATATCAGACCTCTCTTTGTCCATAAGTTATATTCTATTTTCAAATGTCTAGTTTTTGTAAAGCTGTGTATTTTAGTAGCTCTTGAGCCGTTTCATGGCCATAAAAGTTAGTCATTTTTAACTTTTTACCAACTGAAGAAATACAGACAAAAATGCTCCCTATTTTAATCTTACCATTTCAGACACTTGTACTTTTGAGGTTTTAATTAACTTTCATTATCTCCATGCTGAAAGGAAAAGTCCTGTTCCTACTGCAGCCAATTTGCATCGGGAAGTTCTGACAAGCTGCTTGGAACCAGACATCAAAAAGCCATGCACGGTCTCAGCAGATTGAAACGTAAATTTGACTGAAGAGAACCACCTACAAAATTTATGCTTCTGTGTAATCCACGTGATTAAATGCTACTTGTTTCAAAGCTAATGTTCCTGACACTTTCAATTACAGCTTTTAGAAGTCTTATTCCACATCATTTAATCTATTTTAAGTAACTCTCTCTTTCAGGCTTTGCACTCAGTCATGCAAATTTAACCTCAATGTTTGATGTAAATTTGGATATAATATCTGTCCAGTCTATGAGACCCAGTTTAGATGGAGACAACGAGGTTTAAAAAAGCCAAGCCTACCATCTTATTCCTTATGACTAGGAAAAGATTCAGTCTCGATAGAACTCATATTTTCCTTTACAGTGATGGTACAATACACATAACACAAGTTTGCCATATTCACCGTCCTACATGTCTAACTGCACGCAGTGTTTGCTGCAGTCACGTTGTTGTGCAGTGGCATGCAGAACCGTTCAGCCCAATACTCCACGCGTGTTACACAGCAGCCTCCTACTTCTCTCTTCATCTGGCTCTGAGCTCCCCCCATTCTACCTTATGTTTCCACGACTGATGACTTTAGCTAGCTCATTTACGTGGAATCATGCAGTACTTTTCTTCTGGGGATTAGCACATTTCATTGAGAAGAATGTCTTTCCATTTCTTCTGTCTTTTAGTATCTTAGAGGAGATCTGCCTTTAAAATTTTTATATTTATTTATGATACAGAGAAAGAGGCAGACATGGAAAGAGAGTGAGAGAGAGTGAGTGAGAGAGAGACACACACACAGAGAGAGAGGATGGACACACTAGAGCCTCTTGCCACTGTAAACCAACTCCAGATGCATGTTCCACTGTGTGCATCTGGCTCTATGTGTAGGTACTGGGGAATTGAACCCAGGCCACCTTGAGGGTAGCTGAAACCTTTCTGGAGATGGACATCTTGCTGTGTTAACACCCTCTCTCAGACACGGCACAGAGATGACAGTACCAGTGGCTCCTGATTTATCATGGTTCAATTTATTTATTTAACAGCAACAGACAGAGAAAGAAAGAGACAGATAGAGAGATAATGGGTGCTCCAGGGCCTCCAGCCACTGCAGACGAACTCCAGATGCATGCACCCCCTTGTGCATCTGGCTTATGCGTGTCCTGGAGGATTAAGCCTCAGACTGGGGTCTTTAGGCTTTACAGGCAAGCGCTTAACCACTAAGCCATCTCTCCAGCCTCAACTTAATTTTTTTTCACTTTTTGATAGTATGTAAACAATATGCATTCAATGAAAACCACCCATTATATTTAAACCAACTTTCATTTGTGCATTTATCTGTGCACTGTCAACCACAAGTTCCGAGAAGATAAGATGGTGTCATACAAACAAGAACATTTTGATGCCAAACTAACACGTATATTTTATGCATGTATTATTGAAATCCAGCAATTTTTGTATAAAATGGATATGAGAATGTGTTCTAAAATTTATGTGGGAAGGCACAAAATCTCAAATAATAAATAACTTTTGAAAAATGGGAATAAATTTGGAGGAGTTACTCTACTTGATTCCAAAATTTATTTTTATTAAAAAGGTAACAAATATCAGGAGAAGGATGAGCACATAGAACAAAGGAACAGAGTACAGAATCTAGACAGGAATTGCACAATTGATTTTTTTTTAACAAAAAAACACTTTAATAAATAAATGCTATATATTAGCACAAGATTGTATTTGTATTGACTTCAGCCTCTCTCCCTCTAATTTTTGTTGCTATTCTCTGCCCCAATTTGCATTCCTACCTTCCCAAGTGGCCTGTTTCTCCCAGCTTTGGAGAAACCCTCTGACCATTGCAGCCTGACTGAATGAGTACCTTCTACTTTTGAACTTCAGAAGGGTTTGGTGTTTTGGTGTCCTGTTTCAGACTAAAGATTTCCAGTGGAAAATCAAATTAAAAATTTAAATATGCAAAGTGAAAATGTAAGGCTAACATAAAGGAAGGGCTGGAACTGCAGAGATCATGCTGGTCTGACCTTCTCTGGAAGTTGTAAGCTTTTCTGCAGTGTGCTACATGCTCATCTGAGTTGCCCTTAGGAGCTTAAAATCTGTAGTCAGCGCTACATGCATTTACTTATTTGTCACAGAACTGACTGCTGACCCTGGAATCTGTAAGCCTGAAATAAACCTCCCCCCCCCACCCCCAGTACGTTGCTCCTGGTCAGGTGTTTGTCCCAACACCTACAACATAGGCCCTTAAATCACATTCCGAGGAAGTAGTTTTGACAGAATGGCTGAATGCCTACACTGAGACTGAAGAATGGAAAACAATCAAATCAGAAAGAGCACTTGATTGAAACAGAGAAAGGACCCATGATGGCCTGTTTGTCACTCAACAATTGTGTGGCTGAGTCTTCCAACCTAAGACTTATGTTACAATCAAACTTTTATTTGATATAAAAGGAAGTCTCAGGCAACTGAATAGTCTAGCCTGAGAGCTTCGGTCCCCAATGGCCCGATCATATGGCAAAGCAGAGTGACTGATCTCTTTTTCTCTCTGCTTACCCTCATTAGAACTTTGTTGCTTTTCTATTTTGAGATTTAGAGACATCAACAAATGGTACCTGAAAATAGATACATGAGGTTTTAGGGGTTGATAAAAAAAATGATTTAAAATTGGACTATGGTGCTTCTGTAAATGCAAATTTCCTGAAACTCATTGAACTTTGCACATATAATACATGAATTGTATGATATATAAATCATACTTAAAAAGTTTAGAAAATACCCTTTACTTGGACTAAGGGTAATATATTCTTTTTAAATTTATTTTAAAAATATTTTTATTTATTTATTTGCAAGGAGAGAAAGACGAAGAAGGGAATCAGAGAGAGCATGGGAATGCCAGGGCCTCCAGACACTGCAAATGAACCTCAGATGCATATGCCACTCAATCTAGCTGTACGTGGGGACTGCGGAATTGAACCTGGGTTGTTAGGTTTTTCAGGAAAGTGCCTTAACCACTGGGCCATCTCTCCAGCCCCCAAGGACAACATGGATGAGTTGCATCTTTCTTGTAGTACTGTGATGAGTAAATGTGGTGCTAAAACTCAGGGGCTGAGTAGTCGTTAGCACATCGTACATGCATGGTAATTGGATAATGACATGCTTAGTCATTACAGTGTTGCATTTGCCTTTTAAAGCTTCTTAAGGTTTAATGAGTTCTTCGTTGGTGTTTTTAATGCACTTTGTGAATGGGATAACCAGGACTCAGAGAGGTATGACTGGTGCAGCAAGAAGACGTGTTCTGACCCCTACCAGTGATATCCCAAGACAACAAGCCTGATTAATGGAGTAAACAGTCAAATTCATCTTCTCCTTTACTCAGCTTTTCATTTTGGACTTTTCTTTTCATAAAGAAGTGCAGGTGAGAATAAAAGTGCCAAGGTAAGAGTTCATCAAAATGCTGCTGGGAAGAACTCCTGTAACATTCACCCTCCCTTCCCTTCATCCACTCAGCAGGTATTTATTTGTTGCTTGTGGACTGTGGAGCGGACAGTGGGCTCGATGATACAGTGCTGACAAGTGTTCCACTTGTTTTCTTTCTTTTCTACAGCCTTCTCAATGAAAGGAGGCCTTCTGGAAATTTCTTTTTTTAATTTTTTTTTAAAATTATTTATTTATTTATTTGAGAGCGATAGACACAGAGAGAAAGACAGATAGAGGGAGAGAGAGAGAATGGGCGCGCCAGGGCTTCCAGCCTCTGCAAACGAACTCCAGACGCGTGCGCCCCCTTGTGCATCTGGCTAACGTGGGACCTGGGGAACCGAGCCTCGAACCGGGGTCATTAGGCTTCACAAGCAAGCGCTTAACCGCTATGCCATCTCTCCATCCCAATTTCTTTTTTTTTAAAATATTTTTTGTTCATTTTTTATGTATTTATTTGAGAGCAACAGACACAGAGAGAAAGACACATACAGGGAGAGAGAGAATGTGGGCGCACCAGGGCTTCCAGCCTCTGCAAACGAACTCCAGACGTGTGCGCCCCCTTGTGCATCTGGCTAACGTGGGACCTGGGGAACTGAGCCTCGAATCAGGGTCCTTAGGCTTCACAGGCAAGCGCTTAACCGCTAAGCCATCTCTCCAGCCCCCCCCACCTTTTTTTTTATTTGACGCCTGATCTTTATTACTTCTTGCATCTGTATAGGGGTTCGTTGGCTTAAGAAAACATTTAAAACAATTACTGCAATAGCTCATTCATTACTCCTCAGGAATCTTTGATTATATAAGAATTGTCAGGCTGGAGCGAGGGTTCAGTGACTGAAGGCACTTGATTGCAAAACCAGATGGCCAGGGTTTGATTCCCCAGTCCCCCAGTCCCCAGATGCAAAAAAAAAAAAAAAAAAAGTGGCATATATGTCTGGAGCTCCCAGCCCCCCAGTGGCATGAGGTCCTTGTCCACTTACTGTCTTCGTTCACAAATGAATAAATAAAAATATTTAAAAATAATTGTCAGTTTTTAATAGGAAGCCGCAATGTGTGGAATTTCTGTGACTGACATTTACAGCACATACTGTTGTAAAGTTAATGCCTTTTCAAGATATCTACTTAATAAGCCCAGCGCCACAAGGGGTTGAAATACTGCATCAAGGGAACACAGAACTTTCTTCTATATGGCACAGTTATTTAATGTGATCAGAGACATAGCTAGGCTTGGGATATCTGAACTGATGTAACATAAAGTTAAAAGACCTCAAGTAGCAACTGACAAAACAATGACTATAATTTGCCTTCGCAAGACAAAGGAGAAATGAAACCCATGGAGAAGCTGCACATTTCCCCCAAGTAGGCATGTATTACGATGATTACTTTTATTGCTACTCCTGATGTAGCTCTATGAGTTAATACTGCTGTTGTGGAGCTTCAAATCAACTAGTGGCATTGATTGGCATGAAGATGAATGCTCCCAGCAAAGTCACATACTAAAAGGATGCTTCCCTCGGAGGCATTTGACTGGGAATGAAGGCATTATTTCTTATTCTAATGTACTTTGACACATATTTTTATTTATTTATTTTAGAGAGAGACAGTGAGAGGGAGTGGGAGAATATGGCTGTGCCAGGGCCTCTAGCCACTACACAGAGCTCCAGATGCATGCACCATGTTGTACACCGAGTTTTAACATGGGTACTGAGGAATTTAACGCAGGCTGGCAGATGTTGTTAGCCATCTCCCCAGCCCCTAATGTAATTTTTGTGTGTGTGTGTGTGTGTGTGTTTCATGGTAGGGTCTCACTCTAGCCCAGACTGGCCTGGAGTTCACTATGTAGTCTCAGGGTGGCCTTGAATTCACAATGATCCTCCTACCTCTGCCTCCTGAGTGCTGGGATTAAAGATGTGCACCACCATGGCCAGCTTCCTAATGTACTTTTGAGTGTCGGGTTTCAATTGATTTATAAATTCAAAGACTTCTTAGATAACTGTATTCTTTCAAAATATGCTTATTTTTTTCTGTCAGATTTTAGAAATTTATAATTAGAATTAATGAGTGGCATTTAGTGTTTATATCTTCCATGCAATGTTCAGGGTTTATCTATCCTGCATAAGTCTAGCATTAACTGGGTATGATAACTTAGAAAATTAATCTCAAGCACAAGGTGGCATGTGAGTTTGGAGTAGCTTTGCAGTACCTAAAAGCCCTGGTATGTCCATATTTTCCCTCTCTCTCTCTCTCTCTCTCTCTTTCTCTCTCTCTCTGTCTTTTCCCCCCTTTCTCTCTCTTTCTCAAATATATGAAATTAAAAAATTAAAATTAAAAAAGAAAAAATATTTCAGATTTCCACTATGTTCCTCTTTTGGTTTGATTTGGACATTCTCATGATCTATGTTTATTAGCCTTTAGGACTTAAATTTTTTCAATGTTCATTTATTTATTTATTTGGACTGGAGGCCCACTCCATGGAAGGGAATACATGCCTGGTACTGAAAATCTATGATGGCGGTTGTCAGGAGCCCTAGGGGTGTAATGCCTGTTGGTATCTGGCTAAAAGCATATACTATGCTCACCAAACTGCCTGGTAAACACTTATCTTAATGTTCATACCCATATATTAATGCTACTCTCACTTTTGGTTAGAGAAGCTTCTCTTTTCAGATGGTAGTGACCTCTGGGGTGACTCAAAAAACACCATAGTGCTGAGAAGAAGTGACAGAGGAGTGCTTAGCACTGAAACATCTCTATCACATCTCCCAAGGCTCAGGGTCCATTGTCAAATAGGTGGCTTAAAGAATGTAAGAACCAAAGGAAGGGTAGGACTCCTTACAATGCACTCTTCTGGACACAAAATGCCCTGAATATCCATTACCTCACAGTGCCTGATACTACCTACACAAGACCCTTGTAATAGCAGGAAAAGATAATGACATCAAGATAAAAGACTGATTGAGAGGGGGAGGGGATCTGATAGAGAGTAGAGTTGCCAAGGGGAAAGTGAGTGGAGAGGGAATTGTGGTGATTTATTGTCTATAATTATGGAAGTTGTCAGTTAAAATAAAACTTGAAAAAAATGCAGAATTTTTTATTGAATCTAGTGATTCATCTGTCTTACAAGAACTATGTCCACAAGTCACATGGTATGAATGCAACAGAAAATACACATTTCAGGTAATGAGTTTGTTTAAATGCTGTATCAATAATCTCCCTGTCTGCTTGTTAATGGAAATATCTAAGTTATATTCCACCAATGCTATGCTGATAGCTGCATATCTGATCTCTAAATAGGAAATGTTTGAATGTTACAAAGTTACCCATCCCAGGACCTGCGGCTCAGAGCTTAAAGGTGCTTGTTTTCAAAGCTTGCCAGCCCAGGTTCAATTCTCTGGCCACCCAGGGAAAGCTACATGCAAATGGGGCAAAACGTCTGAACTTCATTTGCAGTGGCAGGAGAACCTTGAATGCCCCCCACAAATATAAGTAAGTAAATGAATCAATAATTTTTTTTTAAGTTACCCATCTTAAGAAAAAGATAAAGCAATGAGTGAACTTAGGAGATAACATCAAGTGGGCCGACATATTCATTATGGTAAAATTCAGCTTTGAGAAACCAAGAAGGTGACTAAATCCACACTGCCATGTTATAATTAAACTGTCAAAAGTCATGACAAGGAAGGAATTTTAAAATCAACAAGAGAAAACGTGATTTACATACAAAAAAAAATCCATTACAAAGCCCAATAGATTTCTTAGCATAAAACATACAATTCAGAAGTGAGTGACACAATATATCTAAGTTTTTAGCTGGGAGATGGCTCAGTAGTTAAGAGTGCTTGCTGGCAAAGTCTTCCAGCCTGGCTTCAATTCCCTAGCCTTGCAAATAAAAAAATAAAATTATATTTTAAAACTTTGTGAAAATTAGGGGATGGAGAGATGGTTCAGCAGTTTAGGCACTTGCCTGCAAAGCCTGACAACCTGTGTGTTGTATACATGTATAGGTGTATAGGTGTATATATATATATATATATACACACACACACATATATATACACACACACACACATACACATACTTATACACACATACATATATACATATATATACATACATATATATATACATATATACATATATATATAAAATTTTGAGCTTAAAAAGGATGAAGCTATGCCTTTGGAAGAAAGATAGATACAAATAAATTGAGTGAATTAAGCTCTTTTTAGATAAATATATGTTGTCTCTCATTTGTGGTTCCTAGATTTTACAATGAGAGAGAAAAATCATATATATAATATATGATAATATATAATATGTGATATGAAGGTGGATGTGAAAATTACAAGGTAAGCAAGGGAGATTGTAGTGAGGGGGTGAGAAAATAAAGGTTAGGGAGAGTGGTATGAAGGTGAATATGATTATGGTAAAAATAGTACTAAAAAAGACTTTTGTACCCATAAGTGACTACATTAAAAATAGGTAGAAAGCTCAAATAAACAACATCGCTCCACACTTAAAAAAGCCAGAAGAATATAAACCTAAGCCCAAAGTTAGCAAGAGAAAGTGCTAATGTTTACATGCCTTCAAAATTTATAGGTTGGGAGCTGAGGCGATGGCTCAGCAGCTAAAGGCACTCACATGCAAAGCTTTATGGCCTGGGTTCTATCCCCTGACACACATGGAAAGCCAGATGCAAAAAGTGATGCAAGCATGTTGTATTCATTTGGTATAGTAGATAAAAAATGTTTAAAATTTCATATGTCATGATCACTAATGTGATAGTGTTGGAGTTGTTGATGTTGGGAGGTGATTTGGGATGTAATTCATGTAGTGTGAATATTCCCCATCTGTGAACCAGGAACTAAGTCTTATCAGGCATTGAAGTAGCAGGTGCCTTGACTTTGGACTCTCCAGCCTTTCCTCTATGAGAAATAAGTTTTTCTTGTTTTAAGGTATTTAGTTGTTATAGGGTTTGGTTATAAAAATCTAAGCTAATTTAAATACATGGACATAATATTATTCAGAACAAAAGTTAATAGAAAAAAAAATAAACAAAACAAAGGCTTTTATACTTGAACCAACTTACATCATTGATAAGCATTTAGGAGGACTAAGTAAAATAGGACACTCAAACTTTTTATTTATTATTTTAACTTTGTTAAAAATGTAAGATAAGATACCACAAAAACAACAGGTTATGAGACTTTTAAGGACAATAATATGCCAAAATACATTTGATAATAAAATAAATTGATGCATTCCTAAGGTATGTAACCTACCAGTCTTAATCCTAATCAAATATAACATCTGTGCATCCCTGTTCCTATTAACAATCAATCAACACTCAAATGTCTTCCAAAAATCAAAAGTCCAAGACTAGGTGACTTCACTTATGAACTCTGCCAAACAAATTAAAGAACTTGTGCTAATTCTTACACTCTCCCAAGCTATGAAAATAGGGAAAGACTTCCAAACTCATTTTATAAGGCTATGGTTGATATAAGACAAAAACCAGAAAAAGGCACTACAAGAAAGTTCCAGGCCAGTATTCTTGGTGAGTGTAGCTGAAAATATTCTCGTCAATATATTAAAAGAATCACACACCATGACTAAGTTGGACTTAATGCTGGCATGCACAGACTGGCTGAAAGGAATCAGAAAAAGAACAGAAAGTGTGGCCAGGCCACAAAACTTTAAGCCTCTCACACTGTGACCCACTTCTCCCATCCAGGCTCTATGTCTTAAAGGTTTTCACAACCTTTCCAAACAGTACCAACAGCTGGGGATCAAATGTTCCCATGCATTGGCCTGGAGGGGACATTTTACATTGAAATTATATCACAAGTGTATTTTAAAAGACTAACATATTTAGTGACTAGGGAGATGGCTTAATGGTTACAAGTCCTTGCTTTCAAGCCTACCTGCCTGAGTTGGGTACTCCTCCGTACCCAGATGAAAAATGGTGTGTGCATCTATAATAATCCCAATGTGTCTGAACCAATGGGAGACAGAGCCAGTGGATACTGGAAGCTCCTGATCAATACCAACAAGAGAACAAGGCGAAAAGAAACTCTCTGAGGTCCTCTGACCTCCACCTGTGTGCGGTAACATGTGTGTGTGCCCCTGTGTGCACACACACACAAATAATAAAAATACAAAGCACAACATATTAAGACATAGACTTAATGGATATTTGTGCAATGAAGGCTATAAAACATTGCTCAAAGAAATTAAGGAAGATCCATACCTACAAAAGGGCAACTTATACTTTAAGAATTTGAAAGTTCATATTGCTAAGAAGCCCATTCTGCTCAAAGCATTCCACAGATTCAGTGTCATTCCTCTCAAAATCCTAGTGGCATTTTTAAAATTTTATTTTAAAAAATATTTCATTATCATTTATTTATGAAAGAGAGAGAGAATGGGCATGCCAGGCCCTCTATCCATTGCAAACAAACTCCAAATGCATGTGCCACCATGTGCATCTGGCTTACATGGGTTCTGGGGAACTGAACCTGGGTCCTTAGGCTTCACAGGCAAGTGCCTCAACTGCTAAGCAGTCTCTCCAGCTCCACATTTTTTTTTTGTACTAGAAAGTAATAAAGTTCCCATGCAACCATAAAGTATCAAAACCCAAAGAGACAATCTCGAGGAAAAAACAAAGCTGGCATCTTTATAGTTGCCAATGCTGAAATATATTAGAAAGTTAGTTATCAGGAGGATGATCTTGGTGTGAAGATGGACATATGGTATAAGAACACAAAATGAAGAGTGAATGGGTGTTTAACTGACTTTTAACAAGGCTACCAAGATTCTATGATGAAGAAAGTTACCAGCAAATGGTGCTCGGAAGAGTGGCTATTGACATGAAAGAATATAAAATTAGACTTGATCTTATACCATACACACACACCACACACACACACACACACACACACACACACAAACACACACACACAAAATTGCAGTAAAGATGAAAATATAGGGCCGGGCATGGTAGCACACACCTATAATCCCAGCAATCAGGAGGCAGAGGTAGGAAGATCACAGTGAGCTTGAGGTCACTCTGAGAGTGCATAGTGAATTCCAGGTCAGCCTGAGCTAGAGAAAGGCCCTACCTTGAAAAACTAAACACACACACACACACACACATACACACACACACACACACACACACACACACACACGATGAAAATATAGACCCTGAAAATACAAAATTCCTTAGGCAAAAACATAGGGGAAGAGATCTATGTCTCTGACTCTGGTTACACAATGGTTTTTGTCGCCTCTGACATCACAAGCTAAGGCCATGTGAGGAGAGCTTGGATAGAAAGGGCTACATTCAAACAGAGATGCTTCTTAGAAACAAGAATCAATGGAGAAAGATGCAACCTATAAAATAGGAGAAAATACTTGCCTGGTAACAGGTTAAATGTCCAAAAGTATACCAGAAATTCTTAAAACTCAGTTGGACCATGGGCATGGGGGAGACCAAACAAGGACACAACTGTATACAAGCTGGGAACATCCATGCCAAGAAGAGAAGTGTCACCAGGAACCACCCCTCACACTAACACTTGATCTTGGAACTGTGAGACAATGGATTTCTGTTCTAATGCTGTTGACTATGTGGCATTTTGTTTTCTCAACCACAGCAAACTAATACAACAACTTAATAAGGAAAGTACTACATGTTTTCCTGTATAGTTTTATGTGTCTTCTGCTCTTCAAAAAGGTGGGGCAGATAATATGTGAAGGAAAGGAGAAAGAGAAGGAACATTTGTGATAATTATTTTATCTTATTTACTTATTTGAGAGAGGAAAGAGGTAAATAGAGAGAATGGGCATACCAGGGCCTCTAGGAAATATAAATGAACTCGAAATACATTATGAGGTAATAAATGGATGATTTTGCTTTTTACTATTTTATTTATTTATTAGAGGGAAAGAGAATGGGAGAGAATGGGTATGCTAGGGTCTCTTGCCCCTCCAAGCAAACCCCAGAAGCATGTGCCACTGTGTTTCTGGTTTTACGTGGGTATTGGGGAATGGAACCTGGGTTGTCAGGCTTTGCAAACAAGTGCATCTCACTGCTGAGCCACATCCCCAGACCAGTAAGTGTCTTTGTATCCATTTGTGATAATTTGTCACAGCAGTGATAGAAAATGAATGCAAGTAATGCAGACAGTTAATGAATTTAACATTAATATGATAATATGATTTTCACTATTTAATATTTAGCAACATATATTATTACAAAATACATTTAGTTTCTCAACATTCACAAATTATGGCTATGACAGGAAGAAAATGCAAGTGAGAAATATGTGACAGGGGAAGAAAATAGACTGCTCTGCTCTTTGAAAACTAACATTAGTGAATTAAAAAGGCAAACCACATATTGGGTGACAACATTCACAACACAGGTATCTTGCAAAGGACCATACCCAAAATGCATAAAGACTCCTTTAAAAATAACAAGAACAAGTCTGGAGAGATGGTTTAGCGGTTAAAGCACTTGTCTACAAAGCCAAAGGACTCTGGTTTGATCCCCCAGGACCCACATAAGCCAGATGCACAAGGTGGTGCATGTGTCTGGAATTGATTTGCAGTGGCTGAAGGCCTTGATGTGCCCATTCTCTCCCTCTCTTTCTCTGTCTTTTTCTGTCTTTCTCTATACCTCCCATCTCTCAAATAAATAAATAAACAAATATTCTGAAAAAAGGATTAAAAACAGTAAGAACCCACCCAACTAAAAGTTTGAGACCTTTCACAAAGGATTACTTATAAAGGTCAATAAGGACTTGAAAATAACCCTCAGTGGCTTAAGTCATCAGGAAAATGACAGTGGAAGAGCACAGTGTGATTGCATTACACACCCAGTCACATGGCTATATTTATTACACATACACACACACACACGTGCATGCATGCACATGCAATGTCAAGTGTTGTCAAAGATGAAAGAGCTGGGCGTGGTGGTCCAATTTAATCCCAGCACTTGGGAGGCAGAGAAAGGAGGATCGCCATGAGTTTGAGGCCATCCTGAGACTACATAGTGAATTCCAGGTCAGCCTGGGCTACAGTGAGACCCTACCTCGGAAAAAAAAAAAGGAAGCATCTGGAACACTCATACTCTTTAGATGGGGTGGTGAAAGAATGAGATCACATCAGAAAGAACAATTTGGCAGGTTTCTTTTTATCTTAATCTTTTTTTTGTTTATTTTTATTCATTCATTTATTTATTTGAGAGCTACAGATAGAGAAAGAGGCAAAGAAAGAGAGAGAATGGGCGCACCAGGGCCTCCAGCCACTGCAAATGAACTCCAGATGCGTGCACCACCTAGTGCATCTTATGTGGGTCCTGGGGAATTGAGCCTCGAACCGGGGGTCCTTAGGCTTCACTGGCAAGAGCTTAACTGCTAAGGCATCTCTCCAGTCCCTATTTTAATGTTATGATTCATCGAATGCATTCTGATTTTTGCTTAAGAAAAATGAAAACATGTCTACAGAAGGCCTATCCTAAATGTTTAACCTTTTCATGTATATTTGTAAAGACTCTGAAAACAACCGAACTGCCCATCATGAGAGGGAAATAGATAAATTTTAGTAGAAACATACAATGAACTACTTCTTAACTATTCACAGGTAAGTGGGCCTGGGAGATGGCTCGGCAATTGAAGAAACTTGCTTGTAAAGCCTTCCAGTCTAGGTTTAATTTCCCAGCTGACCATGTCAAGCTGGGCAGGCATACATTGGCAGAAACAAGAGGTTTCTTTCTCTTTCTCATACATACATGGAAATAAAATAAATTTTAAAAACAGTTAAAAGTAAAGAACTTTGAGCCATGGTTGAGCACTGATTCAATTTATATGATCCTCTATGAAAGACTCCTGCATAAGGAGCAGAAGTGGATCCTTGCTCTCATTACTGAGAGGACAATGGGGCTAAGAAGGTTGGGGGAGAAACAGCAGAGAAGCTTTGAGAGGATGGCGAAGGTTTGGATCTCCACTTTGTGGTGGCATTTACGCAGGAGTATACCCTTGCAAACACTGAAGGACCAGTACAAATTTTTATGGCATTCAAATTATACTCAGTATATTTTCTTTCATCTTAGAAGGGGGAAAATAAACAAAGCAATACAAAATTAACAGGACTAATGATCATGACTTTGAGCCGGAAGAGAAGAATACAAAACTTGATCTCGAACACAAAATAAAAATCAGACCATATCATTAAGTTAGATATTCTTTTGGATTTTTCTTTTAAAATTTTTATTTATTTATTTGGGAAGACAGAGATGTTGATAGAGAAATGGCAGAGAGAGTGAGAGAGAGAATAGGTGCACCAGGGCCTCTAGCCACTGCAAATGGGCGCACCATGCATGTTCCAACTTGTGCATCTGGCTTACCGGGGTACCGGGGAATCGAACCTGGGTTCTTTGGCTTTGCAGGCAAGCACCTTAACCACTAAGCAATCTCTCTAGTCCTTCTGGGTTTTCCTATCCAAGCAACCCTATTTATAACACAGTAGTCAACGGAATAGCTCTCTCTCTTCTTCTACCAAAATCTTGGCACTGGTTTCAATCCTCTCCCTCCCTCCAGACTTGGCGTGCATGATGTATGCGCAGGTCACGGAGCAGGAAAGGAGAACAATGGCAGGGTGGAGCCGAGGCTGCTCAGGGCTTCAGTTTAAGCCCCAGCTCTAGACACTAGCTGCCCAGACGTTGCTCCTGTCACAGGACGACTCTGCAGCTGAGCAGAGGGCCCCAGGCAAGAGTCTGGGGTGCTGGCAGTTGGTTTCTGAATCAAGAAGGTGAAGTGAGGTCTGTGATGAGTCATCGGCTCAGAAATAAATCTTGTCTAAGGGCCAGCTGACATCATTGCTTCCCCTTTTAGACTGCTTGTGCCTTGCACAGAGTGACTGAATTTAGGTTCACATCTAATCACAACCGTATTAGCCGGTGTAGCAGTAGTCAGACCACCTTGCCATCCTTTGGTCTCAGTTCTAGCACCTTCCCATTCAAGAGCACGTCCCTGACTACTTAGCCATAGCTGACATCTGACACCCCAGTACCCACGTCACGTTCCGCTGCACCTCCCTGCGTGATTATCTCTACTGCATGTCCATGTCTGAAATAGCTGCCTTTCTCACTGCCTTTCTTTTCTCACTGGAATGACATCGAATGTTTTGGGATAAATTAAACTATAAATTAGCTCTGGAGAGATTACTCAGCTGTTAAAGGTGCTTGCTTGGTAAAACTTGATGGCCCAGGTTTGATTCCTTCAGATCCCCATAAAGCCAGATGTGTAAAGTGGCGCATGCAACTGCAGTTCGTTTTCAGGGGTGAGAGGTTTTAGTACTCACTCTCTCTCTCCCTTTTCAAATAAATAAAAATATTTAAAACATTAAACTAATGATAGGGAGATTTTTTTTAAATGCACAATGTCAAGTCTTCATTTAAGTTCTTTAAAACATGTCTATTCTCACCCTCAGTAAATGTTTCACTGTTGTAAGCATGGTCAACTACTGACAGAAAACGTGTAAACAGAAGTTGTTAATATGCAAATTGCCTCTTCACTTTAAATCCCTTAAAATTTTTAATTAAGACCTAGATTAAAGCTGAGAGATGTCCTGTCTAACTACCAAGCAGATATATACCCTTTGCTCTAGGTAGTCATTAAATACCTTCAGTTGATTTTTGCCCTTTTCATGGTTCAGAGGTTCCTATTTCAAAACTGTAAATAAAAAAGTTAACTGAAAATATGGAAATGCTCAGGATAAAGTCATCTAGTTAATAAAACAGCAGTTATAACAGGACAGGCATGCATGGAAGGTAGGCACTATTATCTGTTTGTGATCTATTGCTGTGAAGGAAAGAAACAAAAAGCAGTGATTCAACAATTCCCAATTTAATTTCATTAAGTTAAAACTAATGAAAAACATTTTAAGTAGAAAATGCAGCATAAGTATAAAAATAGGTCTTTAATCATAGAGACTTAAAAAAGAAGCCTGGGGCAGGAGTAATGGCTTAGCCATTAAATGCTTGCCTATGAAGCCTAAGGACCCTGGTTAGGGGCTTGATTCCTCAGTGCCCATGTAAGGCAGATGTATAAGGTGGCAAATGCATCTGTTCGTTTGCAGTGGCTGGAGGCCCTGTTGTACCCATTTTCTCTCTATTGCTCTCAAATAAATAAAAATAATTTCTTTTAAAAAAAAAGAAGCCTAAATGGAAGCATGTTCTATTTTATTTTATTTATTGGAGAGGAGAGAGAGAGAGAAAGAGTCAGATATGAAGAGAGAATGGGCACATTAAGGTCTCTAGTCAGTGCAAACTCCAGATGTATGTGCCACCTTGTGCATCTGGCTTATATGGGTACTGGGGAATAGAAACTAGGCCCTTAGACTTCACGGGCAAGATCCTTACCATTAAACCATTTCTCAAGCCCAGAAGCATTTTTTTTTAGAGGGTTTTGAGACCTCCTTGATCATGGTTAGATTAATCAACTGTGGTTAGGCTCTTATTTTGGTTTTACACTTGAATTGTTTGATATAATGGCTTGCATTGGGTATCCCTCAAATTTTGTTCATATCCTAACCCCGTCACCTATGAAAATGACCTCTTCTGGAAGTAGGGCTTTGCAGACATGATACACTTAAGATCTTGAGATGAGACCATCCAAGATTTTAGGACTGTTCTTGGTTTGATGAGTAGAGGCATTACGTGAGAAAAAAAGTAGAGATCTGTGAACACAGACATAAAGGAGGAGACCCAGGGAGATGGAATGTGGACACAGAGATACAGCTTGGAGTGACATCTGCAATCACAAAACGCTAGTGATTACCACCAACCATCAGAACCTAGGATAGAGGCATCAGAATGGATTATCTTTCTGACGCTCCATGCAAAATCCAAATTAGTAGACGCTTTCATTTCAGACTTCAGGTTCCCAGAACTAATTACACTTCTGTGGTGTGAAGCCATCAAGTCTGTGGTGATTTGTTATGACAGTCTCAGGAAGCAGTTAGGGCTGTATATTGCTGGGATTATCTTTCTCCTATTTCTAAATTTGTAGGACAAGATATCTTAAAACTTTGCAAGCCACCGTGGGCCACTACAATCTGTATCTTTGGGAAGTAGGCTTGGAGTGGTCTTTAATAAAAGCTTTTGTGGCCTCTTTTACAACAGAGCCTTTGTTTGGGAGGCAACAATGACAACTTCAATAAGCAGGAAAAATAATCCAAGCCACCACTGAAAATCCTACTTTTCCATTTAATAACCTAATCTCCTTGAGGGGATCGTTTAGTAGTTATTTCCCTCAGAAGTAAAAGCATTTTTTTTCTTTGAAATAACTGCTTTGTGTGGCTATTCTTTATTCATCATTGCTATAATATTTTGGTTTTAATGTATCTTATGAAAACCATACTTCAAATATCCAATAAAATAAGTGAGGGTAGAAATAGAAGGGTGATAGTATGCATTCTTCAGTCTTTAAATATTTACTGTAGGCTTGGTCCATCGTATTGAATTTATGATATATGTGGTAAAACTGCAGGAGCAATTCTGCATAAATGCATTTGACCTTTCGATGCTCTGATAAGCAACTTTAGAATGACTCAGTCATTTTGGAAATATTCTTGGCATCTCCTTCTCTCTTCCACCATAAGTAATCACACTGCAATTCTCATTTAAATATCCTGTAAATACTGCTCTTTAGTTCCAAAGTCTCAGAAAAAAAGGCTCACATCATTCCATGGTTTGATGTCCACAGTGTGTTTCTCACTTGTCTCCATCTTCAGTATTTTATATGATCCATTATCCATCCACAGTAATTCTAGGGTTATATTAGTTTTCTTAAATAAATCACATCTATGAGTAAAAATTCCCCCAGCATGATATAAAAGGCCTTTTGTTAGGGTACCTGTCTAGTTCTCAAGCCATTTCTTGTGATTCCCTCAGCCCTCATCTCTGCTTCTTTGGGCAGATGTTGTTAGTTGCATGCTGCATATGTAATTTTTCCTTATTCTTAGAACTCCATTTTATTTTGAGACAGCCACATGCTCAGCTTTAAGGAAAAATACATTTCTCAGCCTCATTTCAGCCAGAGTTGGTTAGCTGATGCGATGCTTGCCAGTGAGATATGTGAAATTCCTGTTGGGGGGGGGATGTTCTAAAAAGAGCAGGGTGTCTTGAAATAGTACTCCAGTTTCCTTTTACCAGTTTACGTTTTTATTGCTTTTTTATTTTTTCAGCAGGGTTTTGGTGTATAGCACAGGTTGTCCTGGAACTTGCTGTGTAGCCCAGCACGGCGTCAAACACAGAAACCTGTGGCCTCATCACCCCTCATGCTGGAGTGACGG
The DNA here is from genome assembly GCF_020740685.1 of Jaculus jaculus. Taxonomy (NCBI): domain Eukaryota; kingdom Metazoa; phylum Chordata; class Mammalia; order Rodentia; family Dipodidae; genus Jaculus; species Jaculus jaculus. The sequence continues at coordinate 15,909,990 of NC_059108.1, forward strand.
CACACATCACTACGCCCAGCTTGTGCCCACAAGCCTGGGCTTCAAGTCCTCGTTTTGGACTTACTGAGTGGACTGAGGCCTGGAGACAGAGAAGTCATTGCTACTGTCAGACAAACACAAAGATGAAAGCTGCCAAATGCAGGCAGTGGTTTGGAGAGCTGGAAGAACACAGGATCCAACACCACCTTCATCCTGGCTTCCTGACTCTGGTCTTGTTCTGTGAGATAACTCAATCTTTACTTGGTTGTGTTGTTACAACACAACACTTTTACATGTCACCAAATACAATTCTAATCCACACATTAGGACTGTACCTTTTCTTAAATGAACCTTTGCTCTGAAGCTCCTGTGGTCTAGTGGTCTTGACTTGTGGTGTAGAAAACCTTTGTATATTATTTAGGAGCCAATTCAGAAGATACCACTGCATAGACACATTTCACAACTACTTCTTTTGTAATTTCTAGTCTATCTCTGCGTCTCTGCCACTAGGGTGCATACCTAAACGGAACAGGCAAAGTTTAGGCTTCATTCTGTGAGAAATGTCACTTTCCTCATAGGACTAAAATCAAAGCTTTATGTAAAATTGCAAGTTAGTTAACCAGCTTTGGTTCATTTTTAAGGCCCTTCCCTACAAAAAGCTGAATTTTTTTCACTCAGTCTATGAAGTCAGAGGAAGAAAATAATATTTAAGAGTAAGATGTAGTGCAACGTACCTATAACCCAAGAACTCAGGAAGCTAAGGCAGGAGAATCAGGAATTCAAGAGCACTCTGAGCTACATAGCAAAATGTCTCAAAAAAAATCTCTTGAAAAATAATATTTAAAGGAATAGGTTTTAAACCAATGAGTGGATAATCCATGTTGGCAGTCAGAAAGTAGAAAGAACTCAGGTTGGAACTGAGCCGGACTATGAGGCATAAGCCCACCTCTTTGGCCCTATTTACCAGCTACTCGCTGTGTCTAAAAGGTTCCATTACCTCCCAAGACAGATCCAGCAGCCATCGACCAAGTTCTCAAATACATGACCATGTGGGGGACATTTTGTACACTCACCATAACAAGTCGTTTATCTCCTTTGTGGCTTTCTGTCATCTTCTCAGCAGAGAACCTTCATGAGAGACAAAGATAAGGACCATGATTTTGTCCTCCTTGGATCCAAGAACCTGGCATTTAGCATTTATTCCACAAGCTGTCCTCAGTGTTAATTAAAATTGAGCTGACTGCATATTTGTGCGAAGAAGCCCAGGACAGAAGGAGCTTACAAGCAGGGAGAGTTATCAGAGAGGGAGTATTCATGCTGCTTGTTAGTGGAAAGATGGGATTTTGAGCAATGGAAATTGGAAATCTATCATTGTATCCAAAGAAATTATTAGTAAAAGAAATCAGAGCATTTTCAGAGACTGATAGAAACTGAGGTAGGGAGAGGAATGAGGAGTCTTACATGGATAATGAAAAGATCTAAAGTACAAGAGGGAAAGGAAAGGGTGCCAAGATACACAACACAAGAACCTCAGTGCCTTTCAGGCTAGCTTTGGCAGGCAGAAAAGGTTAGGATGCGATGTCTACTTCAAGCGAGTGGGTAGAGCTGGGAAACTGCGCTCATGTACGGGACTTCAACCTCCATGGAGCTGTGTCCAGTTTTTAACCTTCTAATTTTTCTTACTGAGAAAAACATTGAATAGGATTTAGAATAGATAATTTAAAAAGCAAAACCAAACCAAGCCCTAGGGGTCTCAAAGAAATTATCCTGTAAAGATATTTCATTTTTCCATTGGGGATTTATCAGAACAAAGAGTGAGGACTACCTTTTCTCCTTAACCCCGTGAGGAGAGGACAGGAAGAAAATAAGGGCAGTAACACCAAGGGGACTTAGTTTCCTCTTGGCCAGAGATGGGAGAATGTGCCAGGCATGTCTTTGATGCTGCGCTGTCTAGTGTGGTTTGGCCAGAGAAAGATACCTCATGATCCAGTCTGGAATAATATAGCAGGGATTGGATAATCGTGAAACAATGTCGGTTCTCAGAGATGTTTTCCTCTAGTTAGCCATTTGTTTCTGGCGCAGTGAATGCCTCTTCCCATAGCTTCTTCTATATTCCTGACCCCTGATCCTCTTATTCTAGACCTCAAGACTAATGGTGATGCAACATTGGGTGTACATACGAGGAAATGTGAATTATCAAGAGAATGAAAAATGAACAATCTCTTGGAGACCCCAAGAGATAGAATTCATCAATAGTTCATGCCTGTGAATGAATGCATATAGTTCAGTCCTGTGTATCTATAGAATTGACATTCCTAGGTTCTATGGACCATGAACAGAAAGATTTTTTTTAAAGTGTATGAACATCTGAAGGTACATTTTTTATTGCCATCATTTCTTTTTTTTTTTTTTTTTTTTTTTGGTTTTCGAGGTAGGGTCTCACTCTAGCCCAGGCTGACCTAGAATTCACTATGGAGTCTCAGGGTGGCCTTGAACTCACAGCAATCCTCCTACCTCTGCCTCCTGAGTGCTGGGATGGGCGTGTGCCACCACGCCCAGCTTCATTTCTTAATACAGCAACTATTTATGTAGTATTTACATAGTACCAGGTATCAGATGTATTCTAGAGATAATGTTAGAGGTATGGGAGGATATGTTTACATTATACACAAATCCAAGCCATGTCATATAAAGGATGTGTGCATTCCCATGTTGTGGTATCTGTGGGGTATCATGAAACTAATTTCCCACAGAGAACAGAGATTATTCTGCCTGAAATTCAAGATTAGCACTTAAATACCAGTGTTCCACAGGCTGATAGACCTTGGTTGAAACCAAGCTGTACTCACTATTACTTATATTACCATAGCCAATGTCATCGAATCTTAGCTTTATTCACCTATAAAGTGGGGATAAGAATGATTATCTCATTGGCAGTTAAGCATTTGTCAGAGCATCTGGCACGTGAAAAGAGCAATGAGGGAAGCAGCTATTTTCTCTCGTGCACACATTAACTCAGTATCTCTCAAGCACCAGGTCATTTACAGATGTAAAGATCTGGAAAATGTTACATGGATTTATTTTTTATTTATTAGCATTATCTATTAATGGAAAATCAATAATCAATTAATAGGAAATCCATTCTTATATTTACTATCATCTGATTCTTGTATAGTAAAAGAAGAACAATCTTGCATTTCTTTAAGCCTCATTTCCCCCATATTCTGTGCCAGATAGCTAAACTGGTTTTTCCAACTTCCATATGAGTTAGGGGAAGGATGTGATCAGTGTTCTTCTGGGCCCAGGCTTATAGGACTTTTTACAGATCATCATCTGTGCTTCTCCCCTTTCTATTAGCCTGGAGAAAAAGTGGAGGAAGACCATTAAATCTTTGCTCTCTACTCATTGTAGGTACATTGATTGGAGCCCTGAAAATGACATCAAGAGAAACAGACCAAGGAAACATATACATGGATATATAACATAAGACTTACATGACACAAGAGCCTCCACAAGGAAATGAAAACCCAAAGTAAACATTAGGATGAAGCATTTTTACTCTAGGTTTGATAATTCAAATAGATTTGGTAATCTTACAGGTCATACTATGGCTGTGTGATCAGAGAGTAGTCAACTGTGAGAAATGTAGGGCTGTTCATTCACAATCCTCTCTGCGTCCCACAGGCTTCTGAGGTAAGAGGCTCTTCTCTCAGTATAGGGAGGGTGTCTCTCACTGATGAAACTTCTGGCACTGTTTGAATGGAGAGGTACTGAAACAGATTTAGATGGCATGCATTTATTAACACCAGCCACTGCTGAAGAGATTCTTAGATGGTCAATGGCAGAAGCTCACAAAACAAGGAAATTCCTTGCCTTTATATAGATCTTTTAAGGAGAGGGGTCCAAGGTAAGGCCTGGCTACTATTGTGGATGTGACTCTGGTTACTAGTCATGGACTCAGGCTAAGAAAAGGCACAGGAGAAGTCTCAAAGTCATGAAAGTCATGGGCTTTGCTGTCCCACCCGGGCTGGCAGCTTTCTCTCCTGGTGGACCTGGGGTCAGAAGGAACCTCAGTGAGTCAGGACTATTTTATATCCATAGGACTAACATCTGTCCTATTAAGGAGCAGTGTCTATGACCTAACATCTAAGAGCTTTTCCTGCACATGTGAGTTCTCAAGTCCCTCGGCTTAAAATATTCAAGATGTCAAGTTACTATATTCTGGGGTGTCACGTTTTGAACGGTGTCACAGACAAGCAAGGTGGCCTTGAAGGGAAGGAGCCTGTGACTGACTGTCTGACGCTTACAGAGGGAGAGACACAGAGAGAGAAAGTCATGTGTGTTAGCCAGAATCAATCAGTTTGACCTTCTATACATTGAAATAAAATTCTATGGGATTTTTAAAGATTTTTTTTGGCCTTGTTTTTTGAGGTAAGGTTTCATTCTAGGCTAGGCTGACCTAGAATTCACTATTTAGTCTCAGGGTAGTCTTGGACTCACAGTGATTCTCCCTCTGCCTCCCAAGTGCTGGGATTAAAAGTGCGCAACATCATACCCAGCTAAGTTATATGGTTTTTGAGCCATTAAACATCTGAGTGTTAATTTCATATTAGAGTGCCTACTTTACTTAAAATATGTGTCATTTTATCATTTAGCAGAAGTATATAATTACATAGTAAAAGGTCAGAATTGCTTTGCGCAGGTGTTTTTTTGTTTTGTTTGGTTTTGGTTTGGTTTTGGTTTTTCAAGGTAGGGTTTCACTTTAGCTCAGGCTGACCTGACCTGAAATTCACTATGTAGTGTCAGGGTGGCCTCGAACTCATGGCAATCCTCCTACCTCTGCCTCCCGAGTGCTGGGATTAAAGGCATGCGCCACCACACCCGGCTGCTCAGGTTTTTAATGCTGCTTTTATGGCATGTTTTAGTAAATGTATGGGTTTTTATTTGGTTTTGTTTCTGAGGTATGGTTTTGCTATATAGCCCATGCTAACTGTGAGTTCATCATCCTCCTGCCTCAGCTTCCTGAGTGCTGGAAGTACAAGCACACGATAATACACCTTGCTCATAGAAGTCTACAAACAAAAATTATCATCAAACAAATGTTCTTTTCACTGACATACATCTATTCAAAGGTGGATGGTAATCATAATGACTTGTCACGCTCTGGTTTGAATGGGGACGGTTTCAGTGAGAATTATTCAGAGACTAGTTGGAAAGAGGAAGGAGTCAGTGGAGGAGCTGTAGGAGGGGAAGACAAGAGAGGGTGCTGGGAGGGGATTTTATGACCATGGTGTATCGTCATACGTATGAAGGTTGTCAATAAAAAGTCTTAAAAAGTCACTATTCAGAACATATCTAGTTTCACAAATAAAATACAACATGGAAGTTACAAAAACACTCTTTGCAACAATACTGAAGTATTTTCCCATATTTTCCTAAAAGCAAGCAAAATACATAAATATACTGCCTCATCTTTGTGCATTCTCTGTGAATGGTCATCACTAATTTAAGAACATGATAAATGTTCAAATGCATAAAGATAGATAGATGCATTATTTTATTTTATTTTAATTAATTAATTTATTTATTGTTATTTGGTTTTTCAAGATAAGGTCTTACTCTAGCACAGGCTGACCTAAAATTCACTCTGTATTCTCAAGGTGGCCTCGAACTCATGGTGGTCCTCCTACCTCTCTGACTCCTGAGTGCTGGTATTAAAGGAGTGTGCCACCAAGCCCTGCTAAATGCATTATTTTTAAAAGGTATTTATTTATTTATTTATGTGAAGTCAGGAGAGAGTGTGTGTGTGTGTGTGAGAGAGAGAGAGAATATGGGCATGTTAGTGCCTCTTGCCGCTGAAAATGAACTCCAGATGCATGTATTACTCTGTGTATCTGGCTTTATGTGGCCACTGGGGAATTGAACCCAGCTGGATAGGCTTTGCCAACAAGTGCCTTTAACTACTGTGCCATCTCCCCAGCCCTGCATCTCCTTATACACATGTTTTTGGAAACTAAAGCATGTTAAACCACAGTGGAGGCCTTTCAACAGCTTAGCCCTGCAAAGGCAGGAGACTTTTGCACTGATGACAAAGTGAACTTACCTTCCTGTTTTGTTAACTGTTTCACCTTTAGATCAAAGTTTTGAGACTGAAGGCTTCCCTCTTGATTTTCTAAGATTCTTTTCTTTACTGTTTGTTTCCTTTTGAGATCAGGTCTCCCTCTGTAGCACAGACTGTCCTAAAATTTCACTCTGTAGCATAGGCTACCCTCAAACTCCTGACAACCTTCCTGTCTCAGCCTCCCAAGGGCTGCCATTATAGGAACGAGCTAGAGGACCAGCTTTGCTTGCCATCTTTCTGTGGTTCACAGTCTAGGCAGAGCTGGTCAAGGAATGCTCCTTGAGCCTGGCCTTGCAGATGTGTGACATTAGCGTGTTCTTTCACTGCCTTTTCAGGAAATTGAAAATGAAGAGCTGGACTGGGGCATCTCTTGCAATGTACCAGGTTCTCTCACTAGTGGGCCAGTGTCCTATGTAGGGCCATTCCCTTTAGGGAGGAGAAACCTCCTGTGGTCTCCCCATTGCACTCAGCCCTGTTTGCATTTCAGTTTTATAGGAAAATGCAGGTGGTGGGGAGGGATGACAAGAAGAAACATGAATAATAAAAAAAACAAACCCACAAAGAAGCATGCTACCTAGATTTTCATTCAAGAGAAAAATGATAATTCATGGCCTTAGTACCACTTTAAAGCAAATCATCTTTATTTTTTTCTTTTTGAGGCAAGCTCAATGGAGAATAGACTGGCCCTTGTTATTTTATGCAAGAAAGCAAGAGTGAGTGGCGCGGTGGGGGGTGGGGAAGCGGGATTGGCTTCCGGGGCTTCCAGACAGAGAGATCAAACGTCAGATGCGCGCGTCACCTTGTGCGCGTGTGCGATCCTGCGCACCTTCGTCACTTGGTAAGTATGGCTTACGTGGGACCTGGAAAGTCAAACATGGCTCCTCAGGCTTGGCAGGCAAGGGACTTAACCACCAAGCCATCTCGCCAGCTCCTAATCACCTTTTATTTGGACATACACAGCACATAAACTAGTAGGAAGTAATGCTGGGTCTACAGAGACGGCTCAGTGGTTGAATTAGATAAAGAGTACTACAACAAATCTTATATTGGCCCACTAATGATAAAAACTGGTGCCATTTTGAGAAACACTGCAAACAAAGACACGATTAACTTAACATAAATGTGTTCATTTATTTATTTATTTATTTTTTGCATCTACACTTTTGGAAGCTGTCTGACTTGCTGAGTCAATTATGTCCACATTGAAAAAAAGTAATTATTTATAAATTTGTGTTTTTCCTCCTGATCTTTCCTTTCTAGTTCAAAAGAACCACAAAATAAAATGTGAAAACCAAAACCAAAGCAATAACGTTGCTTCCTGCTGTGTGACCTTCCTAGCTACACATTCTTCGAGTCTGGTGGGGCCTACACACCCTTGCTTGTCTCAGAGTAGCTGATTACATTTGAGGAAATTTCAGACTATTATGACCTTAAAAATTAGCCCCTCTTGGGTTTAAAACAGATCATTAGCAAGATGATAAATTGCCAGCATTTTAGACCTCCCCATGTTTTCCTTTCAGTTGTTTTCTGTTTTGCTGCCTCATGGATAATAGGTTGATTACTTGCTTATTCACTGGTGCATGCCATGCCAGAATAAAAAGAGGTAAGGGGGATGCTTAACACATACCAACATGAACATTTTGCCTGTGTGTCCACACGTGTGCATGTGCACTCACAGGCACTCATGTGTACAAATGGCCTATGTTGCATTGAAAGGCCCAAGAATTCAGAAGCCCAGAAATACTGTCATGCTCCAAAGGGAGCTTAAGCGGGCCCCTGCATACCTCAAACTCCAGGCTTTACTCTCTGTTGAAAGCAAGTAAAGAATCCCTCTTCTCATTATATCTGTTGAAAGCAAGTAAAGAATCCCTCTTCTCATTATATCAGAGCCCGCTCCTAATATAAAACTAGGTAAAAAGGGCATGAGATAGCCCTCAAGGATGGGAAATGAGTAATAAAGTAAACCACTTATTTGGTTTCTGTAAATAGCCTACACCATAAGCTTTAATAGCCCACACTGTAAGCCTTAGTAGCCTGCACCATAAGCTGTAGCAGCCTGCCTCAGACCTCCAAGGTCATAGGAGACTGATACCACACTCTGCTACCCCCACCCAAGGACCTGCGCAAATGCTGACCTCCAAGGTCATAGGAGACTGATACCACACTCTGCTACCCCCACCCAAGGACCTGTGCAAATGCTGACCTCCAAGGTCATAGGAGACTGATACCACACTCTGCTACTCCCACCCAAGGACCTGCGCAAATACTGACCACCAAGGTCATAAGAGACTGATTGGTCCACGAGGGGCTTGAACAAATTAAACTAATTGACTTAGAAACTATGGAGTGGCACAAACTGACTGGCTCGCACCCTGCGTGCTCCTGATATTAAAGAAATGATTGGTCTAATGCATAGGCTTTGTTAGAAACCCTATAAAAACTGTCCCGTTCCTGCATTCGGGGCTCTGCAGTCCTCTACCCCTGTGCGGTGTACGACTGTGGGCCCCAGCGCGCTTGGAATAAAATCCTCTTGCAGTTTGCATCAAGACCGCTTCTCATGAGTGATTTGGGGTGTCGCCATATCCGGGCAGAGCGTGGGGTCCTTGTTTTGGGGGTCTTACAGAATGTCAACATGCAAAGGACCTGTTGTAGTCACTTTCATGTTGTTGGGATGAACATCCAAACCAGGCCCAGCTCACAGGAGGAATGGATTTATTTCAAGCTTACAGATCCAGTGGGCAAATTTCCATCAATGGTGAAAGAGGCCATTTCCATAAATCCAGGCAGAGAGAAACCATCACCAGCCAGCAAACACAAAAAGCAGGAAGCACAAACTAGTAGCAAGCATCAGGGACTTCGCCAGAGATCAGATTGGTCTTCACACCTTGGACTGGAAATCAGATCTGCCTCAAACACCCCTTAGTGTCTGACACCAGCATCCATTGCCAGGCTGCTAGAGATCCAAGTTACAAGCTTTAATAACACATCTGAGTCTATGGGGGACATACATTCAAACTACCACAAGGTCTAACCTAAGATCATCTAGGAAACAAGCCACTGGACATGCCTTTGAGGACTGATCTTGATTTGGTTAATTGAGGTGTGAAGACCCACCTTAACTGTGGGCAGCACCATGGGTGGAAGTCCTGGACTGTATAAGGAGAGAACAAGCTGAGAATCAGCATTTATCACTCTCTAGGAGAGAGCCTTGAGTCTTAGAAGAGAATTTCTGGCTGTGGTCATACTATGACCAGCCCTGCCTCATGTTCCTGTGGCCGTACCTTCTCCACTGTGATGAACTGTAACCTCTAACTGTAAGCTGAAATAAGCTTTTCCTTCTTTCCTTAAATGGCTTCAGGTTCAGTATTTGGTCACAGTGAGTGCAAAGTGATTAATGCAGTGCACACACACATACATATATCATATATGCATTGTATTAATTACTATATGTATGTGTTGGGGGATACATGAGCACAGAGGTTAATACTGAGTGTCTCCCTCAATTGCTCTGTGTCTTATTGTCTGAGGCAGGGTCTCTCATTGAACCTTCAGCTCACAGATTCAGCGAGACCAGCTGTCCACCAAGCCCAAAGGACCCTCCACCTTCCAAGTAGTAATATTGCATGCACAGCCCACCACACTCAGCTTCTTACAGGAATGCTGGCGGGGTCAGATCTCAGGTATTTGCACACTAAGCATTTCACTGACTGAGCCATCTTCCCAGACAAAACCTTAAAGCAAGTTACAAATGGAATGGTAAGGGCAGATATGTAAGAAAGGGATATGTAAGATATGTAAGGATATAACACACGCAACGCTGTCGGCTTTGGAGACGGCCTAAAGGGGGAGCTACTCCTCTGGGACCACTCAAGCAAGAGAGTAATGCGCAAGGCCAGAGAACTCAACTGGTCCCAGCTCTAATGAGATGCGTGTCAGGTGCTGAGGAAGAGAGCAAAACGCTATTTATTTAAATATTGCTACTTTCAAGATGGAAGCTGAGTCAAACGATTCAAGGCTTCCCTGGAGGGTTTTTTTTTTTTTCTCTCTCCTTTTCAGTTAATTATGCCAGCTCTGCTCTGCAGAAGCCACCGGTAACAGAAAGGCTTCTGCACCTTGTGCCAGAGGAATTGACAAGGGATGAAAGGTGGAGGCAGCAAGCCCCGGCATATTTAAACTTAAAAGGTGAACCAGCAGGGTGAGAGTCTGGGGAAGGGTCCTTTTTTAGCCTGCATAAAGCCAAGTAGAAGAATAACTTTGTGTTTCATACAGAGAAGCTGAGAAGTGCTAGAAGGCCCAGAAATGAGGCCTGTTCCTTCTCCAGGATTCCAGCAGGGTCGCCCTGGGGAGTCCATCAGCCCAGAGGAACAGTCAGGGTACAAGGTTAACAACATAATGCTATTGAAATTCCAGACTTCTTTATCACATAGATACCAAAATATGAGACAGGTTATGTGGGTTAAAATATAAATATATATCTTGCTCTTCTTCAAATTTCTTTAATGAACATCGGTTTCTTATAATCAGGAAAAAGAAGTACAACAATGATACTCAGTATTCTAGACAATGAAGCAAAAATAATTTTTAGATGGGTACTCTTGGCGTTGCATTCACTATTAACGTGAGCAGTAGTTATTAAGCAGTGAAGGACTGACGAGGAGACACCATGGTGAGATAGTATATGATCTGATTATGTCCTTGCAGTGCTGTGATATGGGCAAAAAAGTCCATTTCTACATTCCCCTCTTCCTGACCTACTATATCCTTGTTTGAATATTAGAGCAAAATATATAGGCCTTCGTTATTAATAAAATATGAATAAAGGCTCCTTTTCTGTAGGTTAAAATACTCACTCTGATCTATATTTTATTTTTGTTTGTTTTTTAAAATACATATTCTTTTATTTATTTGAAAGAGAGAGAGTATATGCGCACACCAGGGCAGATCGCCATTTAAACTAAACTCCAGAATTCTAGACACACGTGCTGCGTTGTGCATCTGGCTTTATGTGGATACTGAACTCAGGCCTCCAGGCTTTCAAGAAAGTACCTTTAACTGTTGAACCATTTCCCTAGGCTCCCCCTGTCCCCTTTTTGGAGGTCAGGTCTCAGTCTAGCCCAGGCTTACCTGGAACTTCCTCTGTAATCCCAGGCTGGCCTGGAGCTCATAGTGATACTCCTACCTCTGCTGGGATTAAAGGCATGTACCGCCCACTCAGTCCCTGCTTTTTTGAGGCAGGGTCTCACTCTAGCCCAGGCTGATGTGGAACTTGCATTGTAGCCCTAGCATGGCCCCAAACTAAAGGAGATCCTCCTATCTCAGATTCCGAAGTGATGGGATGAAAAGTATGTATCACCATGCCTGGCTGTGATCTCTATTTTTAATGTCTAGTACATTTCCAGGAATTAGGCATCAATAATGAGTGACTGGGTATCTGGTCTTCTCCTGCCCAATTGACTGGTTGAGTAAATGAACAAGATATATCTCAACCCAACAAAGTCATTTCATAATATTGAGAGCCTACAGTATTTCAAAATGCAGATCAATGGTTATAAGAAAATTTTGATTAAATCAGATGTGAAAGATATATGGAAATTGGAAAAATCATCAAATGATTAATGAGTTTAATGAGCTTCTATGATTATAATAAAAGTGTGATGTTTCCAAAATTATTACCAAGTTAATGAAACATTACATGGCAATTATTAATTTCTAAAAGAAGAAAATCAAACTATTTTTGAAAATTATATTGCCACGAGTGGCCTTGAGTTATTAAACTAACGATGGATAGCCCCAATCTCAAACTGTCACCTGCATATCTCATTTGTGAAACTGGCATTTTGTAGAAACATCTGAATTATTGTTCAAGATCATGGCCAAAGGAGGAGTTTTACACAAAAGTGTAAATATTTTAAAGGAAGAAATTATACTCTTTATACTAGCAGCAGGAGTAGAACAGCGGAGCTGCAAGGGCCCCTGTAGGTTCTGTGGAGCCGCCTTTCACTTTACAGATGAGTCCCTGAGGCCCACAGAAGGGGACTGGCCCCACAGTAACATCTAGGCCAAGGTTGGAGCCTCCTCTTATTCTCTCTTTTTTAAAAATTTTTGTTCATTTTTATTTATTTATTTGAGAGTGACAGAGAGAGAGAGAGAGGCAGAGAGAGAGAGAGAGAGAGAGAGAGAGAGAGAGAGAGAGAGAGAGAATGGGCGCGCCAGGGGTTCCAGCCACTGCAAACGAACTCCAGACACATGCACCCCCTTGTGCATCTAGCTAATGTGGGTCCTGGGGAATCGAGCCTCGAATTGGGGTCCTTAGGCTGCACAGGGTAAGCCAACTCTCCAGCCCCCTCCTCTTATTCTTGCTAAGAGGCTATTACAACATTCCAAGAGAAATCGTTGGGGAAACTGTCCAGGGTTTTAGAATTGCAGACAGTTGGAGTTTGAAAGCACTAGCCGAATCCTATTAACACTACTGGTGAGATGTCAAGAGGAAACTCAGAATATAGACAGAAAATTAAAACAAAACAAAACAAAACAAAAAAAAACTAAAAAAGCCTTACTAAAACCCTGAAGACCTGCCCAACAAAATCTCTTTATGAAGTTGCTTGAGCCTTCTGGGGCCTTGCGTGTGGGTGCTGCTAGAAGATATTTAGTTCCAACTAAGTCGCTTCTCTGACAAGGCCAGGGTAATTCTTTTGTTGACATGTATTCTAAAACATACTGCTCGCTTCCTGGACAGTTCCACTGATCTTGACTCGTTCTACGTGTTTTTTGTTTTTTTTGTTTTTTTCTCTGAAAGAGGCCTTTCCTATGATAGTGCGATTTTAAAATAACGTGTTTCATGTTTTGTGGGGCTGCTCCTCAGCTGGTGGGCTTATTTTGTGAGGATGTGGAGCCTTCAGGAGGTCAGTCTGGGTGATTGAAGTAGGTCACTAGCAGTGGTCATGGATACTTAGTGGCCAGCCTGCATTTCTAGCCACTCTCTGCTCTGTGCTTCCGAGTCCATCACCACTTGAACAACTGGGCCCACCTGTTCCCAGCTGCCACTGACTGGAGCTCTTCTCCAAGCTTCCCGGGTACCAAGCATGGAAACAGTGAGCCTAAGTAAATCTTCCCTCCCTGAAGTTTCTTCTGTCAGCTATTTTGTCATATTGACAAAAAAAAAAAAAAAAAACCCTAGAAAATTTACCTACCTGATCAAGTGGATGTCTCCACAAATTATGACAAAAATTTGGTTTTTTAAAATATATTATTTTTATTTATTTGACAGAGAAAAGGGAGAGAGAATGATTGGACACACCAGGGCCTCCAGCCACTGCAAAGGAACTCCACATGCATGTGCCCCCTTGTGCATCTGGTTAATGTGGGATCTTTGGCTTTGCAGGCAAATGCCTTAACTGCTAAGCCATCCCTCCAGCCCCTGACATAAATTCTTATTGAAATAAGTAATATGCATGGCAGCACGGGCTAGTTGGCTTCACTTTGAATCATAATTTAAAAAATGTTTTACTTTCCATTAAAAGAGAGTTAAAATGTCTCACAAAGCCTGTCACGAAAAGTGGCATCTATACCCTGCTTTATTTTTGCTTCTCACATAGAACATTTTCAAATCTTAGCGTATGTGTATGCGTGTGCATGCACCTACATGTGCGTGCACTCGAGTGTGCACGTGTCTTCATTGGTGTCAACTACCTATTTTATAACATCATCTTCTTGATTTTGAAAATTTAGCTTTTGATGTTATAATATAGAGAAGAGCCCTTACTCCCTTTTGCTGTTTCCCTTCTACTCTTACACACATTTCCCCTCAGTTCATCTTTCCAGTGCATTGATATCATGATTTCTGTTTACTAAAATATATGGCTTTACATTATTTTCATTATTTCAGTATCATTCAGAGTTGAAGCACATGACATGATATGATAACATTTCCTTTTTAAACATATTATTATTACTTATTAGAGACAAGGAGAGGGAGAGAAAGAGAGAGTGAGTGAGAAAGAGAGAGAACATGGGTGCACCAGGGACTCTAGCCATGGCAAACAAACTCCAGATGCATGTGCCACTTTCTGCATCTGGCTTTCATGGGACCTGGATAATCAAACCTGGATCCTGAGGCTTCACAGGGAAGTGCCTTAGCCACTAAGCCATCTCTCCAGCTCCCAGCATTTCCTTTTTAAAAATGCTTTGTTGACAACTTCCATACATAGACAGCATACTATGATCGTAGTCCCATCCCACCATCCTTCCATTCACCCCTGTCAAATACCCCTTGATTGAATCCCTTCTTCTTTCAAACTAGTCTCTCTTCTATTTTGATGTCATCATTCATTTGCCTGTTCTGCAGGTCTTGTATAGGTAGCATCAGCCACTGTGAGGTCATGAATATTGAGGGCACTTTGTGTCCAGAAGACAGTATTTTAAGCACTCCTCCCCTTCCTTTGGCTCTTAAATTCTTTCTACCACCTCTTTGGCAATGATCCCTGAGCCTTGGAGCGTGTGATCGAGATGTCTTAGGTAGTGCTGAACACTGCACTGTCAGTTCTTCTCAGCACTGTGGTGAGTGTTGAGGCACCCCCAGTGATCAATGTTCTCTTAAAAGAGAAGCTCCTGCAACCAAACACAAGAGTGGCATTAATATATAGTAATATATAGGTTTAAGCACAAGTATATATGGGCCAGTTTGGTAGGCATAATATATCCACTGAGACAGACAACAGCAGCAGTTTCTCTTCTAGGACTTGCAACCTCCCCAGTCAAAGGCTTTGGATTAAGTTTTCAGTATCAGGCAGGAATTCCCTCCAGTGGAGCAGGCCTCAAATCCAATCAAAGAGCAGGTGGTTTCTGTCATAACAGACATGCCACCATTGCAGCAGTTGGTATATTTGGCCTTTCTTATTTCACATGCATTGTAAAATCCTTTTCTATGCCATTGGTAATTGCCTTGTTTTCTATTTAGCCTAGTTTTTAAGGTACATAAGGGCAGTCTTATCAGTATGTGAGAGTTTATTAGATGTTAACTATACCGTCTCTGAAATAATTCTTCTGTTTTTGCCCGGGTAGGTAACTTTGTCATATTGTCTTGTCACTGTTGTCTGGAAATGTTCTACCACCAGTTTTCTAGACTATCCTCCTGTTCTGCTCCACTGTGGAATTGCTTGTGCTCAGGATCTATCTCCCAGAGGTCATGCATGAGTGTGTGTGTGTGTGTGTGTGTGTGTGTGTGTGTGTGTGTGTGTGTTGGGGGACAGTATGGTATGATGTGGTGCCTCACATGCTCATCTATGGTGGCCAGAGTAGAACATCAGGTGTCCTGTTCCATTGCTTTTCTGTCAAGTCTTAGTTATTTCCTTTTAAAAATTTTATTATCTATTTATTTATGAAAGAGAGAGAGATGGACGTGGGGGAGAGAGGGGCAGGTAGAGAATGGGCATGTCAGGGTCTTTAGCTGCTGTAAACGAACTCCAAATGAATGTGCCACCTTGTGTATCTGGCTTACATGGGTCCTGGGGAGTCAAACCTGGGTTCTTTGGCTTTGCAGGCAAGTACCTTAACCACCAAGCCATCTCCCCAGCTTGTCTTATTTTTTTGATATTTTAATTATTTATTTATTTGAGAAAGAAAGAGAGAAAGAGACAGATATATACATAGAGAGATAGATAGATATAGATATATACATATAGATATATATAGAAAGAGAGAGAGAGAGCATGCACACCAGAGCTTCTAGCCACTGCAAACAAACTCCAAACACATATGCCACCTTGTGCATCTGGCTTCATGTGGATATTGGGGATTTGAACCTGGGTCCTCTGGCTTTCACTGCAAGTACCTTAACTACTAAGCTATCTCTCCAGCCTTCACGCATCATTTTTGAGCACTATTCTCTTTACTGACTCTGCAGCTTGTGGGGCTTTTGTAGTTCTTGGGTCTCTGCTCCCCTGCAGAACTGGGGTCATAGGTCCACAGGGCCTCTCCCAATTTTCTATGTGGGATGTGGAGATTCGAAGTCTGGTGGTTTCAGGACCCCTCAGACCCTCATACGTGCACAGGAAGCACACTTATCAGTCTAGCTACCATGAGTCATTTTTGAAACATTAATATGATAATAGTATTAGTGACAAAAGTCATATATCCCCAGAGGAATAAAAGTCTGGACATTTTCCAAAAAGAATACAGAGAATTTGATCTCATTTTGTACTTTTAGAGTTGTAGCTATTTTTGTGCTATTGCATTTAAAATTAGTTTTTCTTTTTACCATTCAAGAGTGAGTATTCTCCATTTTAACATATTACCTTCCAGGAGGGTAGCAAGGATAATTGAAGATGTGTTAAATATATATCCTAGTTAAATCATGCTGAAGCAAGGTGATTTTTTTGCTTTTAAATTTTCAGCTGCATTTTTATAGGCCTGAGAAAAGCAGGTGACAGATTTGTAGTGTGCTCAAGTGTTACAATTTATAGTTTATGATTTCAAAGACCAACAAGGTGATATCGTACAATGCTCAAATATGGTCTTGAATATCTATATTTAGCAATCTGAAACTCTCAGCCAGGAAGGTGTTTTTTTTTTCAAAATTCACAAGCTGGAAATACAGGGGACAGGCGCTGACAAAGGTAACCTTGAATAAGAGGAACAAAAGGAGTTGGAGCATGAGCCGTCAAGATGTATGGGAATGTCATAGTAACTAAGACACAGACTGATGGAGGATGAATCCAAACATACATCGTCTCCTTGTTTCTAGCAAGGTGATCCTGAAGTACAGTGAAGAAATGCCTTTGGAATAAATAGAGATGATGTGGCTGTATATCTACATAGAAAAAATGTGATTTGGTTTGTAATGCAATATACCTAAACCATCAGTGCCAGTGGGCTTAAATCTATTTAAAGGTAAAATAGTAAAGCTTTTCAAAATAAAATCTGTAGGAGGAAAATACTTCCATGATTTTAGAGTAGGCAAAGCTTTTTAAAATGCATCTGAAATAACTTCTGTTCATCAGAGTCATCGTTGAAAAAATTCAACACTAAAACACATCTATAGAAAAGGTATTTATAACACATATGCTATGAAAGGGAGAAGTTAATAAGAAAAAATATTATCTAATAAAAAATGGCTAAAAGAAATTAACAAGTATTTTTCAAAAGTATAACCTAATCAATAATTAGCACTTGATAAAATGCTCAAGACATGTCATCCTACAGAAATTAAGTCCACATGAGATTTTTCTACTACAAAAATTGACTAAAATGTTTAAAGAAAAGTTTTTATTTATCAGGAATTAAAGGATAGTACTAAGTTTCAAACACGTAGGGATCTATTAATGAGTACATGTCAGAGACAGGATAGTCATAAATTGATAATAAAACTCATCATCTCTCTCTTGATTATCAACCACTATTTGAAGATAGAAAAACTAAATCAGTGCAACTTACATGAAAATGAGGATGATTTATATCTATCATATTTCTAGATTGAAACTTATATGTACTCAGGACTGTATGATGGGGCAATGGCATTTGCACAGAATAAAAATAACATAGCGAATTTCTTGGCATTTTATTTTGATCATACTTTATCAAACGAAGTATTTCAAATTAAACCTAAGTGGGTGATTATTAAACATGACAACTGGTTTGATAACCATTTGTGGTAGTTTAAACATATGGCCCCCAATATATTCAGTGTTTTGATAGCTTGTAGTTAGGATCTGCAGCCACCTGGCTGGAGGCAGTGTCACTGGGTGGATCTTAAACTATAGTGTGGGTTTGAGATTTCAACTAAAGATATGCAAGGTGTGCCTAGCTGGAGTTCCTGAAGTGTGCTATTCTGTGTGGCTTCTGGCTTTTGGCTTGTGCTTCTCTCTCTGTGAAAGCAGGCAGCTTCTTCTGCCATTATGGAACTTCTCCTGGATCTGTAAGCTTCAATAAATCCCTTCCTCCATTACTGTGCCTGGTCTGGAAGTTCATCTCAGTGAACCTGAAGCTTTCTGCTACACCACTGTACAGTGATATATGTGCTAAGCTTTCCAGCCAAGGTGGAAATTTGAGAAAAATGAGAGAGCTCAAATATTGTATTTGATGTAATTAACTTGGGGTAAGTTTCTTGAAATATCATTACATGTAAACCTGTGCAGAAAAAGTAGATATGAACTTAGGTTCCATGTCTACCAAAAGACGTAACTCTACAATTCTGCTTGAAAAACAGGAGGCAGTAGCCCTCTTCAAGCTGGTGTTGCAGACACCCTTGAGAATATATGAACTGCACGCCCACTGACTCAGTCCAGGGAGTGCAGGCCCAGGCAGCAGTCAGCCTTATGGAATCTTTAGTGCAGACAGACAGATAGTGAGCATGGTTCAGACTTAAAAAAATGACCATGAACCATTGCAGTGTGGGTCTTTGAAATGAAAAGTCAGGCAATATTTTATCTGATCATGAATTTCTTAAAGGAATCTTTAACAACATTATGTTTAATCAAATGTTACTTACACACATTTATTTTATATTAAATTTGCTATATTAAACCATTACAAATCACAAAGACCATATATTGAGGTATCATCTATAATCTGGGTATTTACTGTGGAATGTATATTAGTCTACATGTCAATTATGACACAATAAAGAAAGATACAATTTATCTACCAATAGTTTGATGAGTTACTAATTTGAATAACAAATGTAGTGAATAATAAAAAAAGAAAAGTTGACTATAGAAGCCATTAGTTTGTGATGATGTGGAGAGATTGCAACCCTTGTATATTGCTAGTAAGAATGTCAGAACATAGAAACTAATGTAACAGCTACTTAAAAATTTAAATTAAGGGCTGGAGAGATGGCTTAGCGGTTAAGCGCTTGCCTGTGAAGCCTGAGGACCCCGGTTCGAGGCTCGATTCCCCAGGACCCACGTTAGCCAGATGCACAAGGGGGCGCACGTGTCTGGAGTTCGTTTGCAGTGGCTGGAAGCCCTGGCGTGCCCATTCTCAATCTCACTCTTTCTATCTGCCTCTTTCTCTCTCTGTCACTCCCATGTAAATAAATAAAAATGAACAAAAAAATTAAAAAAAAATTTAATTAAAAAATTACCACCTAAACCTGTAATTTAACTTCTGAATGTCTCCAAAAAATAGCTTAAAGTAGTGGTTGAGATAGATGGTTAAACATAAATGTTCACAGCAACTTAGTTACAATGGCAAAAAAATGTAGAAAGAAACAAAATATCGACAAACAAATAAATTATATATTGCTCATGGAATGGAATATTTTTCTAGCTTAAAAAAATTAACTTCTGATGCAGTCTTGAAGGCATTATATTAAATGTACTAATAACATACAAAAGGATTTGTTTTGCATAACTCAATTTAAACAAGGTCCCTAGAACAGTCACATTTATAGAGAACAGAATGTAGGTTTTCATGCACTGGGGTTAGTAGCATGGAGAATTCTTGCTTAATAGGAACAAGATCTCAGTTTAGGATAAAAAAAATGGTTTTGGAGAATAGTGATGATGGTTATACAACATAAATGCACTTAACAATATTGAACTGTATAGTTAAAATAGTCCAATTATTTTATGTTTTTTACTACCACAAAATAAACCTTGTTTTGCTCATTGTCAGTGAATCTACAAACTGGCAATTTCTCATTTTCAAAAGCCCTTGTCAGTAGACACTTGTACTAGTCAGCTTCATGTTGCTGGGATGAACTTGAGACCAGACACAGTTAATTGGATAAAGGGAATCTATTTGGAGCTTGCATATAAAGGGGAAGTTCGATAATGGCAGAAGAAGCTGGCCCCCTTTCATAGGTCCACACAGAGAAAACAACCACCACCAGCACAAGAAATCACACCTCAGGAACTCCAGGCAGAGTTTAAGCATTCTGTGCATCTTTTGCCTGGAATTCTAAATCTACCCCCATATCTTAGGGCTGAACCCTAGGATCTGCCCATAGTGACATCTCTTCCAGCAAGGCAGCTGGAACTCCAAGAAGCTTTAATAAAAACAAATCTATTGTGGGGTATTTACCCAAACTAGCACATTTTCCCCCTAGCTCCCAACAGATTCATAAGCATCTCACATTGTATATGGTTTACAGTCCAAATTCAAAGGTCTCATAGACTTTACCAACTTTAAGATTGTTCCATTCTCACCTGAGATTTGTCTTTTAACTAAATCAAAATAAGTTATATACTTTCAACAGATAAAGACACAGAGTAAATGTTTTCAAACTGCTATAAGGCATAACAAGGAGAGACTGGAACAATGCAAACTCAAGAACCATCAAGCAAACACCAAACATCTGCAGTTCAAGTCTGATATCATAACCAGTGACTGGTGGTCTCTGGATTTTCTATTTTTACCCCTCTAGCTGGACTGAATAGCCAGAGAAAACTTCCATGCCAAGCTAACAGCTCTCCATGGTAGCCCTCACACAGTTCTGGTCTATCCAAAACACATTTGGGTCTCCATGAAAACCATGGTCCATCTTCCTATGGCTTTGTCAGCCTCTTTATCAGAGTCACCATGCCTAGCCTCATGCCACCTCTCAGTAGTGCCTCTAGGAACTGTATGCACTA
Organism: Jaculus jaculus; assembly: GCF_020740685.1. Taxonomy (NCBI): domain Eukaryota; kingdom Metazoa; phylum Chordata; class Mammalia; order Rodentia; family Dipodidae; genus Jaculus; species Jaculus jaculus. The sequence goes on from NC_059108.1 coordinate 15,930,663, forward strand.
TGTGACCCATTCCATGCTCCTCTAGCCAGCAATGAAAGCAGCACTAATATCCTTCCCACCATCTCCCCTGCAATGTTGATTGGGCTCGGACAGATGTGACAGAGATATCTTCTCCATTCCAGAGCACTGGACTGTCACTTCTTCTCATGAACTTCATGAGTGTTGGGTTTTCTCAGTCCTTCCTACCATCTGCAAAAAGAAGTTGGTCTAGACAAAGGTGAGAGCAGTCCTAACATAGGGTCATAAACACAAACATCTACAGGGCAATTTAATGCACGGAAAGTACACACACTTGCCATGAGCTATATCCCTATGCCCTTAATTCTAACATCTATGTTGTATATTTCAGAGAAAAGGTTTATACTATTCCTTTAAATTCAATGTCTTATTGTAACAAGTCTCTTGAGAAATCCCTGTTCACTTTTTTTTCAGCTTACAATTTTAGATTATTTCTCAATATGGTCTTACTGGAAATAAGGGAATGACATCATGACTGGATACTATGATTTCCTGTTAGAGAGTAAGTTACAAGGAAAAGGGCTAGAGCTCAGGAAATTTTCTAGATTAAACCCTAAAACTGGGGAGCTGTAATATGCTGAGACACATGAAATAAAGAGGAAAACTGTAAGACATGAAGGGGAAACCAAAGTGGCATTTTAAGGTGTTGTTTTAATATAAAGGGGAAGTGTCACCCTTCCCTCCCCCCAATCCATTACTTGTTCTTTGAGATATTGCTATTTCTGCTTCATAATTTATTTTAAACAAAAAACAAAGAAAAATTAGATCTAGACTAAAGACTGAACCCCAAAGTATTCCTTCCCACCCTGTGGCTCTGACGTTCTTCTGCTATAACTTTTACAATGTTCTCTGAGCATTGGAGGACATGGTAAATGTATCTCACTTAGTGCTGACCCACTTTGGTGAGGTTTAAATCTCCTGGACTCTATCAAGGCTTAGCTAACAGGTTTTTACAGAAAAAAATGTAGCAGCATCAACTACTAAAGGTTAGGGGCGACCTCCAGCTCACTTTGAGGACTTTTGGAAAATTCACATGCACATAAAACTTTTTCAGATTCATAATTTTTTAAGTGAGAGTTTTAATAAATAAGCATACTGAAATCTTATCACATTTCTCTCCCTTTACCTACTTTCCCCCTTCAACCATCCCTATACCACTGAACATCCTGCTCTTTCTAAGTAGTACTTCTGTTTTTATGTCTCACTTTTTAATTTTTTAAAATATTTTATTTTCATTTATTTATTTGACAGAGAAAGAAGGGGGGGGAAGAGAGAGAGAGAGAGGGAGAGAGAGGAGAATGGGTGCACCAGGGGCTGCAGCCACTGTGAACGAACTCCAGGAACATACACCCCTTTGTGCATATGGCTAACATGGGAGCTGGAGAATAGAACTAGGGTCCTTTGGCTTTGCAGGCAAATGACTTAACCTCTAAGCCATCCTTCCATCCCTGTCTCACTTTTTATTTTTTAGCCTTCCTCTGTCCCCTATGTCAACTTGTCAATGGCCTCTGTGTTGTAAAGGTTTGTGGAGGTGCCTACATTCACTTTGAGGACATGATTGTACTGTTCAGTTCCTGACCTGAGGACAGTGCTCCCAAAAGTTCCTTACCACCCTGTAGCTCTCATGTTCTTTCTGCTTCTCTTCTACAACATTCCCTGAGCATCAGAGGTCATGACTGAGATGTCACATTTAGTTCTGAGCCCTTTGATGAGTTTTAAATCTCCTCTGTGTCCACCACCATCTCCATAGAGAAGCTCCTCTAGCTAGCAATGAAAGCAGCACTAATATTCTTCCCAGCATCTCCCCTGAAATATTGACTGAGCTCGGGAAGATGTGATAGAGCTATCTTCTCCATTCCAGAGCACTGGACTGTCACTTCTTCTCATCAACTTCCTGAGTGTTGGGTTTTCTCAGTCTTCCCTACCATCTGCAAAAAAAAGTTGGTGTAGACAAAGGTGAGAGCAGCCCTAACATAGGGTCATAAACACAAACATCTACTGGACAATTTGATGGGCAGAATGTATCCATGTCACCAAAGAACAGCAGTATTTCCCTCCAGTGGTCTATGACGTTCTAAACCATAGGCTTTTGATTTGGTTATCAGTACCAGGCATGAATGCTTCCCTGCACTGCTTGAAGTAGGCTTTAAATCCAATTAACAAACCATTTTTTCCCTCTCTTACTGAGCTGCCATTACTGAACCAGTGAGTACTAGCTGGCCAACTGTAAAGGCTACAAGATCCACGGTTAAGACTATTGATCTCCCTTCCCCAGCTGCCTGCATAGAACTTTGCAGCACTCTTAACAGCTAGCCATCTGGGCGGAGGCATCCAGCTTAGCTTCAGTATAAATATCTCAGTGCCCTGCAACTGACAGCTTTATCACTTTTGTTCAGGTAAGCTGAGATTTAACTCCGGGGTCCTCTAGCCCTTTCTGTCTTCATGCCCTTCATCCAGGGTCTTTGTGGCTATGTCTCTGTCCTCTATAAATTATAACCACATATTATTGAGTATCTGCGTTGTGCAAGGAATTTACACTACTTTATTTAATCCTCCAGTAAACCATGAAAATCAGGGTTCATTAACCCCATTTTACGTCTGAGGAAAACCGAGGATCAGAGTGAGTGATTTGAGTGATTTGAGTTGTAGCTTACCAGCCATGGGTTTATCACTTACATTGAACACTTCCTTCATTTGGTCATTTCTTTAATGAGGCATGATAGGAAGACAGGGGAAATTAAGCATTCACATTTGTTGTAGTTTGAATTTCGTCCATTTCTTAAAAAAAAGAAAAAAAAGAAAGAAAGAAAAAGAAAAAGAAATCATCATCATTCAGTATCCAGTATTAATTCTGCAGCCCTAGAGGGCTAACGCGGTGACTAATCAGGTCCCTACGCGGCTCCCGTAGTGTTTTGGTTTCCCACTGGCCGGCAGTGACGTCGCGAGATTTGGGACCCGCGGGAAAATCCGTCCGCGCGGAGGGGCGCGCGCGGGACTTTCAAGCGCCGGCGGCGGTGGCGGCGACGTGGCGCCGACATGAGCCTGTGGGTGGACAAGTACCGGCCGTGCGCCCTGGGGCGCCTGGACTACCACAAGGAGCAGGCGGCCCAGCTGCGCAACCTGGTGCGTGCGGGGCGGCGGGGGGCCGGAGTCTCCCCGGGAAAAGCGGCGAGCGAGTCACCGCGGCCGAAACGCGCGCGTGCCGGCAGAGAGAGGAGCGGGTAGAGGGGCCGGAGCGCAGGCTGCGCAGGCCGGGACCTGCCTGCTCGGTCCATTCCCTTGACTTTGGGCGTAATGTGGGATGGGCATTGTCACAGCGCTTCGATACACTGTCCCTCGGGGTTGGCAAATTTGCTTTCGCACAGCGCCAGCTGTTTCCTTTTGAACCCGCGACGTCTGCAACAGAGCCTTTGTTGTCGCGTTGAACACAGTTTAAGACACAGAGGCAGTAGTAGTAGGTGTTTAGGTGACATCCGCGTCTCCAGGCGCTGTGTTAACTGAATACTTCCTGTCCTTGAGGCTTCTCTCTGTCACTGCCTGATATGAGTTAAGTTACGAGATATTAGAAAAAAAAGTCTTGGGCTGGAGAGATGGGTTAGTGGTTAAGCGCTTGCCTGTGAAGCCTAAGGACCACGGTTCCAGGCTCGATTCCCCAGGACCCACGTTAGCCAGATGCACAAGAGGGCGCATGTGTCTGGAGTTTGTTTGCAGTGGCTGGAGGCCCTGGCATGCCCATTCTCTCTCTCTCTCTCTATCTGCCTGTCGCTCTCAAATAAATAAATAAATAAATAAAAATAAACAAATAATTTGAAAAAAAAAAGAAAAAAATAGTCTTATTTATTCATACGTTTGTGTATGTGAGTGTTCCATGGTCTCTTGCCATTATAAACCCACACCAGATGCACGTGCCACATTTTGCATCTGGCTTTATGTGGCTAAGTGGGGAACCTGGGCTCACAGGTTTTGTAAGCAAGTGCCGTCAACCACTGAGCCATCTCCTCAGGCCTGTAATTCGGTCTTAAGCGCCTCTTATTTATTCAGCTTGACTACAGTGGTTTACAAAGGTTTGGCAAAGCTGAGGTCTGTGCCCAAGTCATCTTTACAGTTTTCCTAACACTGGTTCCTGATCTGAGCATCACAGCCATTCTGGAAGTGCGTTACTTGGCTCTGTATTGTAGCGGATATTGTCAGTCTACTTAAAGCACCTGTGGCTTGTTCTTCTTTTCTCAGGTACAGTGTGGTGACTTTCCTCACCTGCTAGTGTATGGACCATCAGGTGCTGGAAAAAAGACAAGAATTATGTGTATTCTACGTGAACTTTACGGTGTTGGAGTGGAAAAACTGAGAATTGAACACCAAACCATCACAGTAAGCATTTCACTGGAGCTCCCCCAGTGCTTTTGGCAAAGATGTTCGAGTCTGGTCATGTACTCACACCTGCCCACCAGCTGGTGCCTGGTGTATAGTTGAAGACAGAATTTCAGTTATCCCTGCACAAGATTGAGAGTGTCTCACACAGACCCGAGAATGAAAACAAAATAGTCTTTGTATTAGAGAGGTCATATGAACAGGAGGAAGTTCTGGCTAGACAGACTGGTCTGTAGATATGCATACATTGACACACAGAGTGGCCAAAAAAAAAAACAGTGAAAAACACAGCATAATTATCTTTGGAACAGAGTGATGACATCAGAGCAGTTGTTTGAGAGGGCTTGTCAGTATCAACTTGTTAAGTCGGAAAAGCAAAATGGGTACATATAAGATATCTCTTGCATTTTTAGTTTTCATAAGGAATTTAGAAATGTATTTTTTCCTTATTTTGTATTAACATGGAAAAGACTGAAAGTATATGTATACAATGTTTACAGTGATAATTGAAGATGGTTTGGGGATTTCTGCTAAAGAATCAGGAAATCGTAATAAAAACTGACTAGAAGTATGACATAACCTATAAATACAATTACCTGCATATTAAGAATATAAGTAATTAAGTTACATTAATGGAGATTATGTCAAGTTTTATGTTGTATCAAAGTTCAGTTGTTTATATAATAGAACAAATGGAAAACACAAAAAAGAGAGAATAAAGCTAATAAATGTTGAAATTTTTTTTTAATGTCTGCAGACCCCTTCTAAAAAAAAGATTGAAATCAGCACCATTGCAAGTAATTACCACCTTGAAGTTAATCCCAGGTAAATTGCTACTAAATATCTTTAGAAGGTTGGAGGGATGGCTTAGCGATTACAACACTTGCCTGAAAAGCCAGAGGACTCAGGTTTGATTCCTCAGGACCCACATAAGCCAGATGCATAAGGGGGCACACACATGTGGATTTCTTTTTTTTTTTTTTTTTTTTTTTTTATTTATTTGAGGGCAACAGACACAGAGAGAAAGACAGATAGAGGGAGAGAGAGAGAATGGGTGCGCCAGGGCTTCCAGCCTCTGCAAACGAACTCCAGATGCGTGCGCCCCCTTGTGCATCTGGCTAACGTGGGACCTGGGGAACCCAGCCTCGAACAGGGTCCTTAGGCTTCACAGGCAAGCGCTTAACCGCTAAGCCATCTCTCCAACCCACATGTGGATTTCTTTTGCAGTGATGGAAAGCCCTGGAGCACGCATTCTCTCTCTCTCTCTCTTTCTCTCTCTACCCCCTTCCCCTGCCTATTTCTCTCTCAAGTAAATAAAATGAATAAAAAATAATCTAAATATCTTTAGAAAAAGGGCTGGAAGTAAACTTTTTTTTCCCCCTGTGGAGATAGTTAAAGATGCTTCCTTGCAAAAGTAGGCATTTTTTTCACCAAAAAGTTTTCAGACCTTTCTCCCTAAAAGAGTCAAGCCTTTCTTGACATAAAGTTACACCTGTAGAAGCCCAGTGCTTCAAGCAGATTAAAATACCGCTGCTGCCTTGGGGTTTGCCCCAGTGCTCTCCTCGCCTGCTTAGACAGTTTCAACAATGCATCTACCGCATGTTCTTGCTCTGCACAGCTCGTTCTGTTCACAAAGTTCAGTGTTATTAGTAGGTTTCTCTAACTTAAATTGACTCAATACCAATGAGCAAAGAAGTGTCACGTCTGCAAGGAATCTTTCTAAAACTAAATTTGGTTTGCATTACCTTTCTTTCTTGCGTTTCAGTTTCTTGAGGAAAGGGTATTATAGTAATCTTGCAACCAATGTCTAGATACCTATCAAGAGATAATACTTAACTGGAGTGACTCATGCAACAGCATTAAAATTGGATAAAGGGCTGGAGAGATGGCTTTGTGGTTAAGGCAGTTGCCTACAAAGGTTAACGACCCAAGTTTGATTCCCCAGTACCCACATAAAGCCAGGTGCACAAAATGAAGCATGTATTTAGAGTTCACTTGCAGTGGCTAGAGGTCCTAGTGTGTTCTTCCTTTCTCTCTTTCTCGTCCCTCTCTCCCTCCTTTTCTCTCTGTCTCTGTTTGCAAATAAGTAAATAAATAAATAAAATATTTAAAATTCAGTAAAGCACTCATTGGGGCTTGAGGAATTCTTAAAGGAACCAGAATGGAGGACCTGGTCAGATGAAGCAGCTGTGGGAGTGGGAACCACGGCTGAGTGCGTGTCCGTGTGGAGGAAAGGGAAGAGAATGCAGGAGCAGGGGGAATAGCACTTAAGCTAGTATGTGTGCAGGCAGGTGTGAGCATGGGTTATGATAGGTTGTCCTGTACTTATTTATACATATTTTTACTTATTATACGCGCACTTGCCTGTGAAGGCTAAGGACCCAGGTTTCATTCCCCAGTACCAAATAAAGCCAGATGTGCAAAGTGGCACAGGCATCTGGAGTTTGTTTGCAGGAGGCCCTGGCATGTCCATTCTCTTTCTTTATATGCTTCTTTCTCTCAAAATAAGATTAAATAAATAAATAAAATATTAAAAGTTTGTAATTGTAATTAGGTATTACTAGTTTCAACAAAATTTTGTTTTCTTTATTTGAGAGTAACAGACAGAGAAAGAGGCAGATAGAGAGAGAGAATGGGCACGCCAGGGCCTCTAGCCACTGCAAACGAACTCCAGATGCGTGCGCCCTCTTGTGCATCTGGCTAACGTGGGTCCTGGGGAACTGAGCCTCGAACTGGGGTTCTTAGGCTTCACAGGAAAGCGCTTAACTGCTAAGCCATCTCTCCAGCCCTCAACAAAAATTTTAACCACATGATCTTCAACAATAGCCATGCATAGTGAAGTGTGTTGGAGGCTGAGGCAGGAGGATTTTCAGTTCAAAAACAGTGTGGGCTACATAGAAAAACCCTATTAAAAAATCCAACCAACAAACAAGGCGTTTTGATGTTTTCATACAGTAACAGCTTAAGAATAATGGATTAGTATTTTGTGAATTTTTACATGTACGTAACCATTGTTCTTTTGTATAGTGATGCTGGAAATAGTGACCGGGTCGTGATTCAGGAGATGTTGAAAACAGTAGCACAATCACAGCAACTTGAAACAAACTCCCAAAGAGATTTTAAAGGTGAGTGATGCGAGATTGCTTCATCTGAAGCTGTAAAGTATTAATGCTTCTTTTTATTAGATTGGCAAAAATGAATGGGAGCTATGGTTTCTGCCTGTGAGAGTGCATGGTCTAATTGAATTGAATTTTACGGGAAGAAAAATCACCTTTGACATGTATTTGATACAGTGAATAGTGAAAAAACTTTTTTTTAAATAAGAAATGGCATGATTTAAAAATATTTGTTTTGGGCTGAAGAAATGGCTTAGCGGTCAAGCACTTGCCTATGAAGCCTAAGGACCCTGGTTCAAGGCTGGATTCTCCAGGACCCACATTAGCCAGATGCACAAGGGGGCGCACGCATCTGGAATTCATTTGCAGTAGCTGGAAGCCCTGGCGCCCTCATTCTCTCTCTCTCTCACTCTCAAATAAATAAATAAAAATGAACAACAAAAAAAAATTAAAACAAAAGAATATCTGTTTTGAGGCCAGTAAGTTGAAAAGGAGACATAAAGGGTGGAGAAAGGAAGGGAGGAGGATACTTAATAGGTTGATATTGTATATATGTAATTACAATGATTGTAATGGGGAGGTAATATGATTGAGAATGGAATTTCAAACGGGAAAGTGTGGGGGTGGGGAGGGAGGGAATTACTATGGGATATATTTTATAATCATGGAAAATGTTAATAAAAATTAAAAAAAAAAAAAAAAAGAATATCTGTTTTGATGACTAAAGTTTCATACTCTTTACCAGCTGTTTCCATGAACATAAAATTAGAATCAGCTTTTAGAGGCATCTACTATTACCATTTGATTTTTGCTTTCTAGTATTTTTATATGTATATAATTCTTGCACATAATATTTTGTGGTGATAGAATGCCAACATTTAATGTCTTTTACCAAATTCTTTATCTAAGGGGAGATGTAAGTTTGTATTTCTCCCCAATATTTTTTGATACTGAAGAAAATTATTTTTAATCTTTGTCGGTTTGGAGAACGTCATACTTTGTTTTCATCAGTAAGTATGATAATTCTTCAGTTCATGTCTTATTTTCATATTGTGAATTGCCTGTGCTTATTCTTAGTCTGTTTCTTAGTTTTCTTCCTCATTCCTCTGTATTTCAAAATAAATTTACATTTATGAATTTTTATGCTACTACAAATGGAGTCTTATGTTGTAACATTTTCATTTATTATAGCTATTTTATATGCTGCCTTGGCTTATAATTTTCCAATTGTGTGTTATTATCTGCATAGCTTCTTAGATATTTTAAAAAATATTTTATTTATTTATTCATTGGAGAAAGAGAGGGAGGGAGCAGTGCAGATAGAGAGAATGGACACACCAGGACTTCTTGCCACTGCAAATGAGCCCCAGACACATGCACTGCTTCATACATTTGGCTTATGTGGGTCCTGAGGAATTGAACATGGGGCCTTAGGTCTTACAGGCAAGCGCCTTAACTACTAAGTTATCTCTCCAGCCTGTTTTATAGGTTTTTTTTTCAGGAATATATTCCTGTATGTAAATAGAGATAGCTTCTTAGGTTTTTCACTCTGTATGACCCAAATATCTTCTCTTAAGTAATCATGTCGTCTAGTGCCTACACTATAGTTCTGAATTGTAGCAAACATGATAAATATCCAAGTCATGTTCTGAAAGGACAGGCTTCAGGTTTCCCCATTTACTTAATTGAATTGTAGTGTGAGATATATGTATTTGGTCTTGGTAAGAAAGTAATCATTGGTTCCTATTTTATTATGTACTTTAAAAAAATATTTATCATTGTAAGCAGAGAGAGGGGAAGAGACACAGATAATGGGCATGCCAGTGTCTCTAGCCACTGCAAAGGAACTCCAGATGCTTGTGCCACTTTGTGCATAGGGTTTTACATGGGTACTGGGCAATCAGACTCAGATCGTTAGGGTTTGCAGGCAAACAGCTTAACTGCTGAGCTGTCTCTACAGCTCTTTATTCATGTTTTAACATGAATATGACTGTGGATTTTTTTTTCATTTCATTAGTTTGACTGCTTACATTACTTGATTTTCTAATGATATTTATATATTTCTAATGTTTTAAATTTCTCACTTGGTCCTGATATCATAATTTCTTTTATATGTGCTACTGTTCTAATTGGGCCACCATCTTTTGCATCACTGTACACAAACAATGGTATGTATATATGTGTGTGTGTACAAATACATAAGTAAAAGTTCTGTTTGTTAACTCAATCTTAGAAATATATTGAAGGTTTGTTAATGAGCTGCAGAGATGACTTATCTGTTAAGGTACTTGCCTGTGAAACCGAAGGACCCATGTTTGATTCTCTGGCACCCATGTAAGGCAGATGCAAATGGTGCATGTGTCTGGAGTTCCTTTGCAGTAGCTAGAGTCCCTGGTGTGCCCATTCATTCTCTCTTGCTTTTTCTCTCTTAAATAAATAAATAAATACATAAATGTAAAAACTATAAATACACTTACAATTTATAAATGTTTACTAAAGTTCATAAAACCCAAGGGAATTAAAGACTTCACTTACTGTTTGTTTGTTTGAGACAAGGTCTTACTGAGTAACCCAGTCTGTCCAAGAAGTCATGGTCCTCATTCCCTGCCTTCCCAGGTGCTGGGATTACATTTAGGATCAATATCAGTTGCTGACAGTCATGAAAATTTACATGTTCTTGAATTTACAGTTACATAAAAGTAGTCGTTGTTTAAATGACTGTTTCAATTCAGTGTTATCCTACTCTGTTGATCACGTTTTAAAAAGCAATGTGAGGGTTTTGTTTTTATATATATTCTTCATGAATTCTGTTTATGGGATTTCCTACTGGGCTGCATTTTTATAGTACTATGGTTCCCTAGCTCTCACCCAGAGGTTGGTCCTTGTAAGATCTGTTCCTGATTAAGGCTCTTTGTTTTCTTGTTGACTTGGATGATTCCTAGTGTGTCTCTCTGGGCAGTTTGAGGGTGTTCTGTTTCCATAGGTATCAAAAACTCAGAGAATTCCTGCTTTTCCTCCCCTTTTATTTATTTAATTGCAAGCAGAGAGAGACAAGGGGATACATAGGGGGTGTGCCAGGGTCTCTAGCCACTGCAAACAGACTCCAGATGTATGTGCCACTTTGTGCATCTGGCTTTACATGGGTGCTTGGTATGAAGGTGCACCTGGGTGCAGGATAGGGGTTGAGAGCTGATCATAAAAATTTAAAAAATACTTTTATTGATTTGTTTGCAAGGAGAGAGCGAAAATGAGACTATGAATGAGTGGGCATTCTAGGGCCTCCAGCTGCTGCAAGCAAACTCCAGTTGCATGGACCACTTTGTGCATCTGGCTTTACATGGGTACTAAGAAATTGAACCTGGGTCCTTAGGCTTTGCAAGCAAGTACCTTAATGACTTACGTTATCTCTCCATCCCTGATCATAAATTTTTTAAAAAGAAAACATTTTTACCAAATCTCTACTGCAGTTTTTCCTTGGCAAAGGAAAGAGCAGAATGTTAGCCTTACTTAACATGGGTTTGTCTACAGCCTGTGCCCTGTGGTTCATGTGTGACGCAGCAGAACTATGAAATGTAGCCTAACTTGTTTGTAAATGACAGGTTCATGTTGGACTGGCAGGTTGGATACCACCCATTTCTAATTTCACGCTGAACATGGAAGAGGAGTAAAGGTACAGATGAACCAGAGGCAAAGTTTGTCTCTCTTACAGTGGTCTTACTGACAGAAGTGGACAAGCTCACGAAAGATGCTCAACATGCCTTGCGCAGAACCATGGAGAAGTATATGTCCACCTGCAGGCTGATCCTCTGCTGCAGCTCTACATCCAAGGTGATACCGCCCATCCGGAGCCGGTGCCTGGCCGTGCGCGTGCCTGCTCCCAGCATTGAAGACGTAAGTCAAGCGCGACTCTCCAGAAAAATTTCAGCTCAGATTGTTGGTGTGTACTACAGTGATGTGTTCGTTTTTTTGTGAAAACAGTGAAGGCTCCCAGACTTAAGAACAGCTATGGATGGATCTAATTGCAAACCATGACTTAGGTACATGTATTGTTGCATTTAGTAACTAATATCTAATATCAACATGTAGAAGATGATCTCTTTTAATCATCCTCTACTTTAAACAAATGGGTAGTATGAGTTCACAAATTACATAAATATACTAAATATGAAGGGTGTTCTACCTCATGCTTGAGCATCTCAGAAATAAGTTTTGCTAGTGGGTAGCATGAAAATACTTTGTCCCTATGTGGGGAGTCAGTGTCCCAAACAATATTGATGCACTATGTTTATCATCCTTAACAACTGTCAATAAAATATATTAGTTTCTCACAATACACAATTTTCCTGCTATTAATAGGTTTTTAGAAAATCCTTGGCAAAATTGTAATAATATATAACACTGTGTTTGAGGCAAAGTAATAAAGTACCTTTATTGTTGGAAGAATAGTACTATTCAAAGATTCTGTAAAGGTTTTAGTAGATGTTGGGGAGATGGTTCCATGTGACAGCTACTTGTTCTGCAAGTCTGTCAACCAGACTTTGTTCCCCATCTTCCACGTAATGTGGGATGCAAAGTGGTGTGTGTGTGTGTGTGTGTGTGTGTGTGTGTAGTGTCAGTGCACCTGTGGCAATGGGAAGGAGAGTCAGGAGAATCCTGAAGCCTATGGGCTAGCTAGTATAGTCTTTTCCACAGCAAATCTAGCAAGCCCTGGACTCAAAACAAGATAGAGGGCTGGAGAACTGGCTTAGCAGTTAAGGCATTTGCCTACAAAAGCCAAAGGACCCTAGTTTGATTCCCCAGGACCCATGTAAGCCAGATGTACAAGGGGGTAAATGCGTCTGGAATTGTTTACAAGAGACTAGAGGTCCTGGCATGCCCATTCTCTCTCTCCCTCTCTCTGCCTCTTTCTCTCTTTCAAATAAATTAATAATAATAAATAGATAGAAGGAGACACCAGCCCCCTGAAGTGGTCCTCTGACCTCCGGTCTCACACTGTGGCATGTGTACCCATGTGCACCCACACACATTAGTCAAAGTTACGGAAACTTAATAGCAGAAATTATCTTTGCTTTTATCTGTTTTTATTAATTTGTTTTGTAGATTTGTAGTGTGTTGTCTACTGTGTGCAAGAAGGAAGGTCTGAATCTTCCTTCACAACTGGCGCATAGAATTGCAGAGAAGTCGTGCAGGAATCTGAGAAAAGCCCTGCTTATGTGTGAAGCCTGCAGAGTGCAACAGTGAGTGGAGGCCCGTTACCACAGGAGCTCTCTGTGACACAAGCATGCCCTTGATAATTTGTCGTGTTCCCTTTGTCACGTAGATATCCTTTTACCGAAGACCAAGAAATCCCTGAGACAGACTGGGAAGTGTATCTGAGGGAGACTGCGAATGCTATTGTCAGTCAGCAGACACCCCAGAGGTAAGTGGCTTAAGATATTGCTGCTAACTCCAATTATTAGTATGGGGCTGGCAGTGTCTGTTATATGCTAGCACCGTGCCTTTAGAAGTGTGATTCAATCTTGAATGCCATGCCTGGCCTTTTTTTTTTATATGAGTTGTGGGATTAAACTCAAGTCCTCATGTTTTCAAGGCAAGCATTTTACTGAATGAGCTGTCTTCCCAGCCATATTTTGTTTTTGTTTTGTCTTACAATAATTATTATTCCTCTATATTAAGTTATCTTCTGTTAAATAGGTGCGTCTTTATTATTAAAGTATATTAAAAGGACACATACTTACAAACTTTATAGAGTCCAAGAAAATGATTTTAATCTATTTTAAAGTAAATTTATTTTTCAAGTATGCATTAGCAGTCTTGTCACTTTTCTATTCATTCTTTCCCCCAAAGAAATTCACATGTAACAAAGGAAAGATTTTTTTGTTGGTCACAGGTACCTTTCCTTCAGTGGAGAATTGTATTTTTGCAAGGAATATAAGGATCCTTAATGATAGTACCATAGATGTAGAGAAAAATTGAAGGTTCTATTTTGTGTCTTTTGAGGCTGTTGGTGTCCAGCTTTATTTCAGTGTGTCATATTGCTGTTAGGATGCTTCTAAGAAATAAGCATGTTTTATTTGACTTCTGGGGCTCATGAAGACTATTCCTACCATTCCCAGTGTCTGTTAGTCAGGTGTGTGTGTGAGCACAATATTAGGCTATCTGTGGTTCTATCATTTCATGGTCTCTGTTTGATTTCTCATTGGTTTGACAATTTCTTGAACTGAGCCTGCAACTTTTGACTAGTAAAGCTATATATGGCTTTCTCTTTTTAAGATACTGTATATCAGTGAGATCACTGGCTTTTGGGTCAGACTTGAATAAAATGCTTGTGCAGGTAAACAGATATTAATGCAACATTTGTAAGTGTTTATTCAAACTTCTGAATAACTTTTTCCCCTTTGGATCAGGCAGTTATATCAAAAGAGAATATTGTCATTCTGTTTCTTGTTCTTAAGTGGCATGTGCATATTTCCTTAATTTTTTTTTCTTATTCCTTGAAATGTTATGAGAAGGGCCTAGATTGAAGGGCCCAGAGGCTTAATTTAATTTAATTCACTTAGTCAGGTTTGTACTTAGTTGTAATCTCTTGTTCTGACCCTGTTACGACAGGTTACCTTTCTGCCCCTGCCTTGTTACTTTTTGCTGTGTGGTCCAGGTGGTAGTATATCTCATGCTTATACTGTATCATCTCTTGTGTAATTGATTAGTGACTGCATAATCTTTTCACAGCTACTTTGTGGCTATTTTAAGCATCTTCTGCCTAATAAATATGTTAGTTGCTGTGGTTAAATATGTTGATTCCATGATACCTAAAAGCTGAAGCTTTACCTTCCATAAATTTCTAATACTTTCATGATTGATAGCGCCCTTGCCCCTTGTTACAAATAGCAACTTTAAAAGAATTACTTAATGCTCAGCATGGTGGCTCATGATTGTAATCCAGCACTGAGGAGGCTGACACAGGAGGATTACACTGAGTTCAAAGCCAGATGGGGTTGCATAGTGTGGTCTAGGTCTCCTGGGCTGCAAAATGAGGCTCTCAAACCAAACAAACAAGGGCTGGGGAGATAGTGCAATGGGTAGAGCACTTGCCTCAAGAATGAAGACGTCAGTTCAGATTTCTGCCCTCAGGTAAAAATGTGGGGTGTGTAGTGCATACCTGTCATCTTAGCACTGGGGAGGTAGCTGCTGAAGGACTCCTAGGACTCACTGGTCAGCCAGTCTAGCCTAATTATTGAACTCATAAAGTCAGTGAGGTATCCTGTCTCAAAATAGTTGAACAATATTCCTGAGGATGAAATCTGAAATTGATCTCTCACTTCCACACACCTGTGCACACATGTATACCTAAACACATGAGAGTGTACATGCAAACCTTAACAAACCACAAAACAAAATTGGGATAGCCTGGAATAGAGCACATTGGCATAGAACAAATTCCTAACCATGATAAACTAAGAAAAGTCACTTGTATAGGATGATTTATTAAAATTGACCCTGATTTTCATTATAAAAACAGTAATTGTTTTGTTTTTATAAAGGCTCCTTGAAGTTCGTGGAAGGCTCTATGAACTTCTGACTCATTGTATTCCTCCTGAAATAATAATGAAGGTAAGAGCATCCAGCTTCATTTCCATATAGCGTGGGTACGGGGATGCGTGCTCTCAGGGGCCTTGTAGTGTAAGACGCATTGCTGTCTCTCGTTTCAGATCATCTCTGGGTGCCGGGCACCTCTAGGGATTGCTAGCAAAGGGGCAAGATCTCTCTCAGGGAAGTTAGGTTCTAATAGAAAGAAATGGGAAACAAGTATGGGGATTTCAGAATGTTAATGAGTGTCTTAAAGGAAAAAAGTGGAATAATAATGGAAGTTTGCACTGTGACTGGCCATTGCTAGGTTCTCGGGGGAGATAGGTTCATAGACGGAAGGTGAGAGAACGAAGGGGAGGGAATTATGGAAACAGCCGGGAGGGAACAAGCCTTTCAGACCATAGTGCTCCATGTGTATGGGGAAAGGAGCCGCAGAGGTAGGAGGGGTCTAAGCTCTGTGGTTTTGTCTGTCAGGTACTTACCAAGATTGATTGATTGATGTCTAGGTATCAGGAAACTCAGAGAGTTTTGTTAGCATTGCATTGTAGTATAAGTAAAATAAAATGATGCCAACTATTCCAAAAGATTAAAGGTTTTTTTTTTTTTTTAATTACAAGAGCTGACATTTCACAAACCTTTTCAAATAGAAACCAGTGTTTTACTTATATGTTTAGTTTAAAGAGTTCTCTTCACTGTTTTCTGTCAACTATACGTGGTCAATGAATATGGCCTCTATTGGAACTTTAGATTGTCTACAGATATTAGTGTAAATAATGGAGAAGTAACTATCTTTGTTATTATGATCTTTGAACTTTCACCCTTGCACCCTTCTGCAGTTGAGGACAGTTGCTTCTCGACTTCAGATACATTCTTCCCTGATAAAACCATAAGTTGAAAATGTTCTAAGTGAAAACTGTGGCCAGGTGTGGTTGCTCTCACCTTTAGCCCCATCTACTTTGGGATGAGGAGACAAATGGATAACTTGAACACAGCCTGGGCAACACGGTGACATGCTTTCTCAAAAAACAACAAAAAGGAATAAACAACAGCAACAAGAAAGAAAAAAAAGACATTTGATGCAACTAACCTATCACACAGCAATAGGTTAAAAACACAGTAATACTATAAAACATTGGTCGTTTACCCTCATGATTTTCTAGTTCTGACCAATTCCTCAGTCTCACAGAGAGCATTGTATTGTATTATATGCATACACTTAGTCCACAAAGTACTCCTAATTTGAGTTAAAATTTCTATTGAATGTGTTGTTATTTTTGCAGCACCAGAAAGCCTTACCCCCATCATGAATTCAGACTGTTGTAAGGGATAGTCTAGATCAGGAATTTGGGGTGTGTTGGATAACTACCACATTTTTATATTATAGTAGTGTATGAAATTTTTGGTTCTGATTGAACTAGGGTTCACATACTTGCTTTTTATGAAGAATGAGGGAAGTAAAGAATGTTTGGCTTTTCTTTTCATGACTGCTTCTTAAACTACTCATAATTTTTCTCTAGGGCCTTCTCTCTGAATTGTTACATAATTGTGATGGGCAGCTGAAAGGGGAAGTGGCACAGATGGCAGCTTATTATGAACACCGGCTGCAGCTGGGCAGCAAAGCCATTTATCACTTGGAGGCATTTGTGGCCAAATTTATGGCACTTTACAAGAAGTTCATGGAGGACGGATTGGAAGGCATGATGTTCTGACTTCAATCAGCAGCTCTTCCAGATAGTTTTTGGAATTAGCATTTATATACAATTTATATTGGAAAAGCTGTGGGTGAAATAAACTACCTTTATTGAATTATGTCTTATTTGTGCTTTTGTGTCTGTGTGCACATGTGTGCATGTATGGGTGTGTATGGATGTTTATGAGGTCAGAGGACATCCTCAGATAACAGGTTTCAAGTGCAGTACACCTCTTCCTAGAAATTTAGATTCCTGGAATTTAGTGTTGGCGTGTGTTTGCCTTTTCCACATGCTTTTGGAGGTAGAGGACAGCCTTAGTGCATTTGTCCTCATTGTCGTTCTCTTTGAGACAGGAGCTACCTTACATGACCACTGCATATGTACCCGTCCAGGTGGCTTGTAGGTGAGTTGGGACCACAGGTACGTGGTCTCTCCCTCTCTCTTTTCCTCCCTCTCCATTTTGTTTTGTGTCCTGGGTTTCATTATTTCTGAAGCAAGATCATTATGATTAGCTTCTAGCCATTTGATTATGATATAGCTTGAGATGATTTTTCTTTGCATTTATCTGGCTTTTGCATTGCTCTGAGATTGTTGTGCTTCTTGGATTTATGAGTTTATGTGTTTAATTGACTTGGGGAGACTTCAGCACCTTCCAGTGTTTTTCTGCCCCATCTCCCGAGACTAGTGACATCTCTGTTTGAACGTGTCCTGTAAGTCAGACTGTCTTTTTCCTCCCTTTCAGTCTGAGTAGTTTCTGTTATCTTCAAGTCTACTCTCTTCTTCTGTCCAATTTAGAGACTCCGTCCAGTAAAGTTTTCATTTTAGGTATTAGAACTCACCGCCTTTGGAGGTTTCCTTTGTTTCTGTATCTTTTACATTTCTCATTCTGTTCATATTTTTCCTGAAATCTTTTGAAAAATATATAATTTTTATATCTATCTTTTCTGAAACATTCTGTTGACTGATATTTTCTCTGGCCGTAGGTAACATTGATAACATTTGTATTATTGTATATACATTAATTTTTGCTGTTTGCTGCCTATTTCGATGAGTATATTTGTGAACTTATGTTACAAGAACACACACACACCTGTGTTAAGATTCTGCAAGACTGATTGACTAGCATTTCATGGCTGAGGAGAGTTGGAATGTTGCAGATCCATAGTCAAATCTCTTTGATTATCTTTAGTTCTCTTAATGGCCACTCATTGCCCACCTCTGTGTCTGACTTAACATCCTTGTGACTATATCAAGCAAACCTTTTGGAATATATTAGCAGAACACTAGCTTCTACCAACCTAAAGCTAAAAATGTCATCAAATAACAAACATCTGAGATCTATAGCAAAGACTTTGTTTTTCTCTTGTAACATGGTCACCTGATGTTTCCACCAATGTGTGTGAAATATGCTTTTATACATGTTTTCTTTTTGTTCTGTAACCATGAAAACATCATGTAATTATTTTCACTTTGGAACATGTTATTTGGTGCAGCTTGAATCTTCCTGAGCCAAGGTCACTTGTTTGGTTCAAAAATGAACTCTCTGAGGTGAGAGCTGTGTTCTGTGTTGATATTTTAGTGTTATCTCACAATATATCATGTTATTGTCAACAGCTTTGGATAAACTTTTGTAGTATTAATTAGATGTAAGAATACCATTACGTCTCGAGTATTATTAAATTGAGTAGGTGAACTAGTTTGAGTTTAAATTTATTATAAATACAATAAGTTATTTAAATTTTGTTTTCCTATTTTAGTTCGTTACTACTGCAAAATTTACAATTATCACACATTAATTTTATTTCTTGTAACTTTGATAAATGCACTTGTTAGTTATTGGCTACGATGTTCTAAGTAAGGCTGGGGAGATGGCTTAGTGGATCAAGCACTTGCCATGTAACTCTAGAACCAGGCTGGAGAGATGGCTTAGCAGTCAGCCCACAAGCCAAATCTGCATGTGCCCCACTCTCCTGTGTCCTCATCTGTATGTGCCCTGTGCTAGGACGACACCTGCATTGGTTTGCCTCCCACCACCACCTTCCTGATACAATAGAGGCACTGCTTTTTTTTTTTTTTTTAATTTTTTTTAGCTCAATTGCTCTACCTGTGCCTTGTGCTTCACTAATTTTATCTTGTCTCAGAAAACCTTATAAAATACTTTGCCCTTCTATTTTCTACCCCTTTCATGGATGATTACTTAGGTTTTGATTTACTGATGTTAAAGTTTCAAATAAAAAAAAAACAAATTTTCACAGCCCTCATCCCAGCCTTCTGTAACGGGCACTCAGCTCTTCTCTGCCACATCTACCTTCGCCCCTCCAACACCTTCCTTGTCTTTTTGTGCACTGAAAAATGAATGACAGACACCAGTACATTTCCTCCCAAGTTGGCTAGTACGCATGTCATTAACTAGCCCCTTTAATAAGGTTAAAATATCTCAAGTCTTCAAGAAACAAAAGGAAGAACATGCTTTTTATTATCTGATGAAAAGATTGCTTATCAAGAAAAGCTTACTGTATGTGTGGGGGGGGGGATGTGTATGCCATGGAATGTGCATGGTGGTCAGGACGGCCTCACATGCTAGTCCTCACCTTGTTTGAGGCAGGGTCTTCTCATTGTTTACCATGTCATGCACTACGCTTGCTGGCCCATGAGCTTCTGGGAGATTCTCCTGCCTCTGGCCCCCATTTTGCTATAAATGTTCTAGGATTTCCGTGACCTGCTGTTAGCAGTTTCCTGGGTTAGAGCTGTGTTCATTGACTCGTAGTTGGAAGAATGAAGAGCATGCTACAAGAAGTGAGCAAGCATGCTGCGTGGAGAAGTGAAAGTCAGGTAGCAGCTCCTCCAGCTCGGAACCAAAGTTTTATGCCTTAAGAATGAGCCCGATTGGCTCCTGTTCATTTGTAGGCATCAAGTTGGGTGCACCTGCTTGGTTGATTTTAAACTTCCATGGGGGATCTTGATTGGTCCAGGGATCAGGTAGAAGAGCAGAGCCAGGGAAAGCTCACTAAGGTGAGGGAGAAGCAGGAAGTGAAAACAACAGAAGGACTTGTGTCCAACCAACACCTTCATGACTTGGAGTGTTTTTGGATTTTAGTTCCCAGATTGGGCCTGCCAGAGCAAATTGATTCTTCTGAGTCTATGTCTCTGACTGGCCTCCTTGCTCCTAATCTCTGTTACCAATATGTCTTCTGATGTTTTTTGTGGGTTCTAGGAAATTTTTAAAAAATTTATGTATTTTGAGATCAAGATAGAGAGAAAGGCAGATAGAGAGAATGGGCATGCCAGGGCCTCCAGCCACACTGCGAAAAACTCCACACACATCCATCTCATTGTGCATCTGACTTATATGGATGCTGGGGAATTGAACCTGGGTCTTTAGGCTTTGCAGGCAAGTGCCTTAACTGCTAAGAATACCATTGTTTTTAAAATGGTTTTGCACTTCATTTCAAGATAGCTGGCACTTCAGGACTGAGGGTATCAGCTCTCCTTGAAGCAATCGATGTTCTGTGTTATATGTTATACCCTTCAGATAATGTTTACTGATTGCTATCACAAGGGAGGTCTCATTGCCTATAAGAGAGCCAAGCTCAGTAGTATCCCGAACAAAAGCAGTACAGTCCAAATGCCTCCACATGCTGCATCTTGGATCATAGTTATCAGCTATGAGATTGTAGTAAAGTAGAACACATAATTAATGCTATGAACCTGAGTATTGCTTATAGTCAGCCAGCTATCAGGGCAAAACATGGCATTCACCTTGAAAGAGACGATTTTGAGTGACAGTGGCCTGAAAAACAAGGTTGCCAAGAATGACATTGTCCATTTTGGAAGCTATTACATGAACTTTTTTTGTTTTGGTTTTGTTTTTTTGAGGTAGGGTCTCACCCTAGCTCAGGCTGACCTGGAATTCACTCTAGTCTAAGGGTGGCCTTGAACTCACGGCGATCCTCCTACCTCTGCCTCTGGGATTAAAGGCGTGCACTACCATGCCTGGCTGTTACATGAACTTTTTATAATCCCTGATCAACGAAAGTCATAAATTCAAGACATTACAAATTAGATTGCTAGGAACATCAGGGAGGCAGGTTACAGCAAAGTCTCCGTTATAAATCTCAGCTAGAGGTTTGAGGTGTTATCTTGCCAACATCTTAGTAGGCAAGAAGACATTCTAAAGAGAGACACTATGCTCCTTCCTTTGATATCAGACTGTTGAATCGCTGACCCCCAAAGAACGAAATTTTCCCCCAGAAATCTCATTACTGAGAGAAGGGAAGGGCTGAAGTCCTGGTGTCAGGGAAAAGGGGAACCTGCCTCCCAGGAAGAGATTTCAAACCATTCTGACCACTTGTCAGCCTTTACCTTGCAGGGCAGACGTGGAGCAGAGATGATGGGCCATTGATGGGTCAGGCAATGTGACCAGCGCTGCCTTGTGACACATCCCTCTTGTCCTGCACTCAAATCTAAACCTCGTGCCAGGATCCCGGAGACAAATATGGTCCAAATATGGTCACCTGGAATACGTTTCCATTCTTGGCTTTTCACTATTAATTGTCTCTAATTGTCATATTGGGGAAAGGATTAACTTATTGTGGCTGGCAGAGCCCAGGCTTTGACCATAAAAACTGAGGTAACAATTTTGGCATGTCAAGCCAAGAGAAGACACTGGTTGGGTATAATCTTTCCAGCAAGTTGACCTCAGACACCGAGAAGAGGTGGAATGTGCCCAGGCAGCTGCCTGCATCGCTTTCTTCCTGGGGCATTTCCCTCATCTGCACACTCAGGCAGCATCGGCTGCCTTCTGCCTCCTCGGTGAAGCGGAGAGTGAGTGTGTGGACTCCACAGTTCTGATGACTGACCCTTCTTAAGTTCTTCAAACTTGGTACATTTTGGCTTTGCCTTTGCTTTCTTTATCAGTCTAAAGTCTCTTCACCTGTCTGGTTTCATTTTGAATTAATTTGAATTTCTATGTTTTT
This sequence comes from Jaculus jaculus, assembly GCF_020740685.1. Taxonomy (NCBI): domain Eukaryota; kingdom Metazoa; phylum Chordata; class Mammalia; order Rodentia; family Dipodidae; genus Jaculus; species Jaculus jaculus. Next base: position 15,952,419 of record NC_059108.1, read on the forward strand.
TCAGTTTTTTTTTTTTTAAAGGGGCTCTTCTGAGCTATTGGGGTTATTTTTGAACAGTTGTACAACTGTATTGGTCATTTGGAAGCTCTGGAGGAAATCTGCAGTTCTCTGATGGACTATTTGGGGGTCTGTCAGGAAAGACAGGGAAGTTTGAATTGTGTTCATCATGAGCAAATAAGAGATATAAGGACCAAGAAAACTCTTTTCTTCAGTTGCTTTCGGTACCTATTTCCAGGAACAACAAAGTAACTCATGCAGAAAATTGGTACCAAGAAATGGGGCAGTTGCTGTAATAAACCTGACTGTGTGGCTCATGAGCATTTGAAACTGGCCTGTGGGAATAACATGGAGGCATTTGTTGTGCTGGACTAGAAACATCCTAGCACACTGTGAATGGAGCTTTAATGGGTCATTTTGGAGGGAGTTTGCGAGACCAGGAGGCTCAGAGAAACATAGACTATGGAGGCCTGGCTTGTGAGATTTCATTGGAGAACAAGGGCTCTATTGGGAACCAGGCTGGAAGCAATTAATGTTCAGGCCATGAATGAATCTAGCTACATATTTCCCATGTCATAAGAATGTGAGTTATGGTGAATTTAAAAGTACTGGACTAATGGCTTTGGAGGGGGAAATTTCAAGACAGAACAGGATTGACTGTGAGTTGTGGCTTCTGTTTTCTGTTCTCCAGAAAGACAGTGGAAGACAATAGTCATAACAACAACAACAAAAAGATACAAAAAAGGCTTCAGAGATGGGGGCGTGGCTTGGTGCTTAAAGGTAATTGCTTGCAAGCCTGCTGGCCTGAGTTCAGTTCCTCCGCACTCACGTAAAGCCAGACACAAACTGGCGCTGGCGTCTGTAATCCTGAAGCACCTACAGAATTGGGAGGAAGAGCCAGGGCACACACTAAAGCAGCATCAGACCAAAAGAGAGAAGAAAATAAAGTGAGATCTGTGCCCATGTCTGGTGGAGCCCAGATGCTTTTCATCATGAGTCCCAGGTACTGGACATGGAGCTGCAGGATTTGATGTTTGCCCTGCTGGTTTTCCATCTTACCTTGCTCTTCTCTTTCTTTGCTGTGCCCCTATCCTTCCATTTTAGAATAGAAATGTTCACTCTGTGCACCTATGCTAAAATTGTTAATTTGTTGTTTGATTTTACAGGGGGTCACAGTTAAGGGATTGCTTTGAGTCTCCGAAGAGACTTTTTAGACTTTGGACATTTAAACAGTGTTGGAATTTTTATACACTCACTATATGCAAGCTTAAATTTGGACTTAATACATTTAAAAATTATTTTTATTTATTTGACAGAGAAAGAGAGAGAGAGAGAATGAGAGAGAGAGAGAGAGAGAGAGAGAGAGAGAGAGAGAGAGAGAGAGAGGATGGGCATGCCAGGGCCTCCGGCCACTGCAGACGAACTCCAGACATGTGTGCCCCCTTGTGCATCTGGCTAATGTGGGTCCTGGGTAATTGAACCTGGGTCCTTTGGCTTTCTAGGCAAATGTCTTAACTGCTAAGCCATCCCTCCAGTCCTGAATACATTTAAACAAACAAACAAAAAAACCATGTTTTTTGTTTAAAATTTATTTGCAAGCAGCAAGAGATAGAAGAGAGACACAGTGAGAGAGAGAGAATAGGCATACCAGGGCCTCCAGCCATTGCAAATGAACTCCAGATGTGTGTGCCACTGTATATATGGCTTTACATGGGAACTGGGGAATTGAACTCAGGCCATTAGGCTTTGTAGGTGAGCACCTTGACCACTGAACCATCTCTCCATCCCCTTGAATGCATTTTGAAGCTATCAGGGTCAGATAAAGAATGTTATGGGAGCCGGGCGTGGTGGCGCACGCCTTTAATCCCAGCACTCGGAAGGCAGAGGTAGGAGGATTGCCATGAGTTCAAGGTCACCCTGAGATGACAGAGTTAATTCCAGGTCAGCCTGGACCAGAGTGAGACCCTACCTCGAAAAACCAAAAAAAAAAAAAAAAGAATGTTGTGGTTTGAATATAAAATGTCCCAAATAGACCCATGTGTTTGAATACTTGGTCCCTAGTTGGTGGCATTGTTTGGGAAGGTTGTAGAACTTTAGGGGATGGAGTCTTGCTTGAGGAGGTGGGGCTTGAGGTTCAATAGCCCAAGTACACTTGCTATTCCTTCTCTGGTTCCTGGACAAAATTTGGCAAGCCTTCACTGGTTCCTCCCCGCCCCATACTCCTCCTCCATTTACTTCCCTTGAAGCTGAAATAAGCCAATTTTCTTCCTTAAGTTGTGTCTAGCCAAAATTTGTTCATAGCAACAAGAAAGTAACTAAGATATTCTCTTTGTTGGAGCCTACTTTTTCTCCTCCCATAGGCCCCTTTCTTGTTTACTGATGTCTACCACACTCATCCCCACATAAACACACAAATATCAAACAAATCTGGGATGTGGATGTGAGAGATACCATGCAATATTGGTCTTTCTGAGTCGGTGTTACCTCAATATCACCTTTTATAGTTCGATCCATTATTTCCATATTACAGTACAAAATTCCATTACCCGTCCATCGATGGCCATCCAAACTGATTTTATTTCCTCACTATGTGAATTGAGCAGCAATAAACATGGATGAGCAAATAACTCTGTAATAGGTCATAGAGTCCCTTAGGTATATGCCCAGGAGAGTATAGAGAAACATCCACACTGATTTCTGTAATATATGAGCCAGCCTGTACTCCTACCAAAAGTGAGTAAGAGTTCCTTTTCCTCCACACCTTCACTAGCATTTTTTTTTATCATTTGTTTTCTTGATGATAACCATTCTAACTGGAGTAAGATGGAATGTTTAAATAGATTTTAAATTTCCATTTCCCTGGTGGTTAAGGATGTTGAATACTTTCAAATATTTATTGACCACTTGTATTGTTTCTTCTAAGAACTCTATTCAGTTGCTTAGAATATTTTAAATTAATTTGTTTGATTTATTTTTTAGTTTTTCAAGTTCTTTACATATCCTAGAGATTAATCCCCTGTCAGATTTATAATTAGATAAAATATTCTTTCAATGGTTAGGTTCCATTTGTCAATTGTATCTTATTTCCCAATTGTATCTTATTTCCCAAGCAAGTAGAACCCTAGTGAAATCCTTACCTGTGTATTGAAATATTTCCCTATATATTTTTTTTCCTTCTTTGAGCAGTTTCAGTTTCAGGCTTTATGTTAAAATTTTTGGTCCAGTTGGAATTGCCGGGTTTTTTTGTTTGTTTGTTTGTTTTTGTTTTGGAAGGGTAAAATAAGGATCTATTTGTCTCACCTATTTCCCCAGCGCCATTTATTAACGTGGCTGTCTTCTCCAATGAGCATTTTTGATATCTTTGTCAAAAATCAGGGGCTATTACTTATATCTACATGGGTTTGTTTCTGGCTCTCTTGTTTCTTTCCATGGATTTACATGCCTGTTTTTATGCCATTGCCATGTTACTTTTGTTATTATGAATTTATAATATAACTTAAAATATTTTTATTTATTTGTGAGCAAAGAGAGAAAGGAGTGAGAGAATGGACATGCCAGGGTCTCCTGCTGCTGCAAACAAGCTCCAGACGCATGCACCACTTCCTGCTCCTGCCTCCATGTGGATCCTGAGAAATGGAACCTGTGTGTTCAGGCTTTGCAAAGTGCCGTAAACCATTGAGCAATCTCTCTAGCCCTTAATCTGTAATAGAACTTGAAATCAGGTGTTAAGATTCTCTTTTTCTCTGACTTGCTTTGTCTTCATGAATTTAAATATTGTTTTTACTGTTTCTGTGAAGAATGACAGTGGAGTTTTGATGGGAATTCCACTGATTTTGCAGATTGCTTTTGGTAAAATAGCTATTTTCATCATATCGGTTCTTCCAGTCCATGAACATGAGAGCACTTTCTTTCTATTGTCTTCTTCATTTTCTTTCTTGAATGTTGTTCAGTTTTAATTATAGAGTTAGTCACTTCTTTGTTAGGTTTATTCTAAGATCTTAGTTATTTATTGTTTTTTTTTAAAAAATTATTTTACATATTTATTTATTTGATGTGACCTTCTTCATTTTGTAACTAGCTTTGGTTTGAGGTCAATTTTGTCAGATATTAGAACAGCAACTCCTACTTGTCTCTCAGCTTCACTTATCTGGGGTACATTTCCCCATCTTTTCACCCCTAAGGTATCGTTTGGTTTTTATAGTGAGGTACTTTTCTTTAAGATAACAATTATTGGATTGCTCCCTTAATTCACATGAAATAACTTTCTCAATCTTCTGGATAATTTATATATTGAAAGGGTCTGGGGCAGGGTCTTCTCTCAGTTAATCCTTCCTGGAAATGTCCTCATAGATCCACCCTGAAATGGAGCTCTTAGTTGATTTCTCATCTACTGGAGTAACAATTAAGATTTGTTCTCACACCAAACAAGACAAGCATTCTAAAATTTTATTAAAAAAAATTAGAAACTCAGTTAATACATATGAGAGACTTCTGTGTAGTCATGATACTAATTGATGTACAATGGATCCTTTGGTCTTTTGTCTTGAGTAAAATGCTATGTCCTTTGACAAACTTGTCCCCAACCCTCCCTCCGCAGCTTCTGATGTTATCATCCATTCCTTTCTTTCTCTGTGAGGTTGTCTTTTTCAGATTCCACATGTAAGTGGGAGGATACAGTATTGAGCCTTCTGTCCCTCATTTGTTTCATTGATGGTGTTTTCCTAGTTCATTCATGGTGCTGAAAATGACAAGATTTCTTTCTTTAAGGCTACATATTTTATATATATATATATAGACACCACATTTACTTCATCCACTCATCTTCATCCATCCATCCATCTTCAGTTGATTCCATGTCTTGAATTTTATGAATGGTAATGCACCAAATACATGAGTACGGGTATCTCTGTCAAACTAATTTCATTTCCTCTGACCAACTACCCAGTAGTAGTTCTAAATCATGATAGTCCTAACTTTTATTTTCTTTTTTCTTCTCTTCCCTTTTTCCTTTTCATCCTTTTATGAGGAGCTTCCATGCTGTTTTCTAGGATGACTATACTAACTGAAATGTCCACAGCAGTGTAAATGTTACTCTGCATCCTTGTTGTGACAGTCTCTCATCTTTTCTTTGTAGTAGACGTTCTAGCAGATATGAGGTGACATCACATGGTTTTAGTGTATACTTCTCTAATGGTTAGTTATATAGACCATTTTATAACTATGCCTGTTGGCCATTTGTGTAACTTCTTTTGAGAATGGCTATTCAGGTCTTCTTTTCTACCTTTCCTTCCAGTGCTGTGGTGATGAAACCAGGCAAGCGCTCTACACTAAACAACAGCCACAGACGCTTGGCCTACTTTGCTCTCAGACTATTTGTTTCTCTCACTGTAGAGTTCTGTCAGTTTTTATGGTATTTCTTTAATTTTTTTTTTAATTTATTTACAAGCAGAGAGAAAGAACCCACCAGGGCTTCTTGCCTCTGCAAACAAATTCCAGATAAATGTGCTACTTTGTGCATCTGACTCCATGTGGTTACTGGGGAATTGAACCCAGGACATTAGACTTTGCAAGCAAGATACTTGGTCACTGAACCACCTCTCCAGTGCAATTTTTGTAGCATTTCTAGTAACATAGGTTTCGCGAAAGATTCTGTTGATTTTATTTTATCCTCTGATTTTTTTTTCTACTAGTTGTGAAATTCTGCATAGAGGTTTTTTTTAATCACCTTAAAGTTATTGCCTGGTGATTTTCATTATTTTTAATGGTCAAACGTTTATCTCCCCACCCCTTGTAATTTTGGGATTTTTCTTTCTTTTAAAATATTTCTTTCCTTCTAATCCATGTGTAGAGTATAGGTCAGTAGCCTCAGGTGTTTTGCTTTGCTGTGCAGCTGTCAGCACTGTCCGCCGCTGGAGATCTGCGTCCTTTGGTTTTTGCAGCCTGTAAACATCTCCCAGCTCTCGGCAACCGCCATTCTATGTTCTGGGTCTATGACTCTGGCTGAGCTACTTTTAGTTCTCGAGTTTCTATTTGTCTTATTAATGGTGCCTGCTTATTTGTCTGTAGTTTCTGCTTGTATTGTATTATATGTGTGAACATAATTTCCTTTACATCCTAAAGCTTAATTTTAATTGCTGTATGTAGTCCCTTTCTGGGAATGCCACCATTTGAGTCATTGTAGAATGGGTCTGTTTTAGTTAACTTTTCTCTTGATAGGAAGTCATGTTTTCCTACTTACTTGTATATTGATGGATTTTCAATTGTAAACTATGGCTGTGAATAATGGAGGCATTGGCATGTACAGAATGAGGAATCAGGCTCTCTTATTTCTCGTTACTAGTGTTTTGTTGTTTCTGAGAAACGAGAGCTCAGCAGTTAAGGTAGTTGCCTACAAATCTAATGGCCTGGGGTTCAGTTCCTCAGTACCCACATAAAGCCTGATGCACCAAGTGGCACATGTATCTGGAGTTTGCTTGTAGCATCTGGAGGCCCTGTTGCCCCAATTCCCTCTCTCTCTGTGTCTCTCTCTTTGCTTGCAACATATATATGCACATATACATGAACTGATGTCTCGGTCATGCTAGCCACATTGGTTGTCCCCATCCTCTGGTTCTATGATCAATGATGACTATGGTTTTCCTAAGAATTTTAGTTGCCAGTCTTAATAATTACTGTGGCCTGTCCTCAAGCAAAAATTCCTCAAAAGTTCAAAAAAAACTCCCATGTTCTGCTCATCTTCCGGTTGTGAACTCCCTTTCAGTTTCGGCTTGTTTTTCTCCTCTCTCCAGCAGTTGCTCTTTGTGCCTTGTGCAGTGTAGAGCTGCCGTCTGCAGAGCCTGTCAGCTGTGCCTGCAGAAATTCCATCTCACTCTTTTCTAGGTATGTTTAAGTCTGTTCCATTAAAAAAAAAAAAAAACAAGTGCACTCATACACCCGATGTAGCCATCTGTTCTTGTTTTCATTTTTTTAAAAAATACTGTTTGTTCATTTTGGCTTTATTTTATCATTTCTCAACTCACTTTAATCTAACATTCCTTCCCATGCCTTCAAAACTTGACTTTAGTCTCAAAGATAGGGTTATGTGTTTGCACCTATGTGCCCAGTGAATTTCTGGTCTGTATTTAATAAACTAGTGTGTGTTTACTCTTTTGAGACTCTCTCCCTCCCCACCGCTTCCCTTGACAAATGCTTTCTTGTATTTTGTCCCTGAGCCTTTGGTTACTCACGTCACAGATGTTCTTACTGAGCTCCTGAGGTGGAATATATGACCCTGTGTCTTCTCATGAGACCCTCTCCCTGGGTGGCCTTACCTATGCTGGTCTTAGCTACTTTTCTCACTGCTCTGGTAAAATGCCTAGCAAAGGCAACTTAAGAAAGGGACTATTTCGGCTCGCAGTTTGAAGGCTCAGTTCATCATGATGGGGAAGGCATCGTGGGAGGTGGCTGGTCACATTGCGTCCACAGTCAGGAAGCGCAGAGAGGCGGATGCTGCTGCTCAGGCTGCTTTCTCCTTTATTTCCGGCTGGGACACCAGCATGTAAAAATGGTGCCAAGCCATTCAGGGTCTGTCTTCCCTCCTCAGTTTATCCTCTCTGGATAGGCTATCGTAGACTTGCCCAGAGGCTTGTGTCCTAGGTGACTGTGAATCCCATCAAGGTGGCAAGATTAACATTCACAATACTCAGGCTTCAAATGCCACCTATTTGCTTTTGACAGAACTCTTTTCCACTGGTGCCTCTATATACTTACCTGACGTTTTCACAGATACTTCAAGCAGATCTCCAACAGAACCTGACCCACACTGAGCTTCTGATCACGTCCGTCCCAGAACAGACCTTTCTCAGTGTCACCTTTTCTGATTCCTTTCCAGCTGCCACAGCAGTGGGCGTCCCTTGGCGTCCCTTCTAACTTTCACCTGTCAGCAGCTACTTTAATTCCGTGTCTTGTTCTTAGGTGCTTTCCCCCTTCCCACTCCTGGTGAGACCACCAAGTTGGAGGTCCCCATGTCCTAGCAGCCAGGGGGTTTCCTAATGTCAGCATGTCAAATACGTTCATTTTAGTCTATTGAAAATAAACCCACCAGCTTTTCTGTTAAGCTACCTACCCCTTTCAGCTTCCTGCTTGTGTTAGGACGATGCTTTTCTCTTAGCTGCCTCAGGTAGAACTTTGGGGTAATTTGGTACTTCCCTCTATATTGATGCCATTTGTTGTCTTGTTTTGTCCATTTTCTCTTATAAACAGGTGCTAATTTATCTGAGGTGAGCAGACCTTTCATTGTATAACCCAGAAAAAGCCACCCAATGCTACTGGGTTATTCAATGAAAAGTCTGTTCACCTCAGATAAAGCACTAATGAAAGACCAAAGAAATGATTCCACCCAGTGTGTTTTGGTGACCTGCGGACTTCATCAGAGTTGCTTAGAAGGAGCATGAGTGAGTGGTTCCTTACAGAAGCATGGGTGATTTCTGTAAGTGCATAGCCAAAACTCCCACCTTGACACATGGGATGACCCACTAAATTACTAGAATTCCCTGACAAACTTACAGGTCCCTCTGCCAAACCGTTTCTTCACCGCCCTACCTGCACCTGCCCCACAACAATTGCTTATTGCTTATATAACCTCAAAAGGGGTCTCATGCATCTTGTAACATTTTTATGAGTTTTTGGGGCCTCTCCACCCCAATGAGGGAGTAATAAAATCGAGAGGAAATAGCTACACAACCATCAGTTTAAATTCTAACAGAATCAACTGACTCCATGGGTAAGAGTATTGATTGCTGTCTGTATAAACAATTTAGCTACTCATGGCTTATATTTTCTTTGATTTATATCTCATTAGCTTGTATACTACTTTAAATTATTGTTAGTTATAAATTTAACAAATTAAAGATATTTCATAACGAGTCTATGGAAGGTATTATACATTCCAACCATCATTTAGACTTTGCCATTTGTAAAAAAAAAAAAAAAGCTGTTGCCAGTATATGGAACTTGAGTTTTCTCATTGCCAAATTCACCATGAATTTCTTTGAAAAAATAAGTTAGAATCCTTGGAATGAGAAATTAGCACAATTAACCATATGGCTTGAGAAACAGAGAGTGTAGAGTGTAGGACGCTGTGCTGATAAACCCATAAGCCCATGCATAATATAGCTTTCTGCTACCTTTACGTGGACATTAAGTGAAGATGATTTCCAACTTTGTTCCTTTCATCCAAGGCAAAAATAGTCTCCTAAACTTCCTAATCTCTCAATATCCTTCCTTTCAAAGATGAACTTTAGCCAATCATAGAACCCATCAAAGTAGCTCATATTTTTTTTTTCTTGAAAGGTCATCATTTTTTTTTAACTTATAAGGCGAAAATTTTTCTTAGATCATAGGGGTTCAAAGTCTGAGACTGAGTGAGAGAGGTGTTTGTTTGACAGCTGGTGATATGTCATGGCAGAAACCCAAGTAGAAACAATTGCTTACATCTCTAACCAGCTCAGAGAATGGGTCTGGGGCTCCATAATCTTTTTTGGTTTCACAATCCCAATACCCTGAGGACCTCCTTTAAGGCTCTTTCCCTCTTGCAGGTCCACAGTACCCCCCCAATAGTGCTATACTGGGGACCAAGTCTTGATCATATGGATGTAAGGCCATGCTTAAAGCATTACTAGTGTTCCTGACTCAACTTATTTCTACTAAAGTTGGGTCTTGGAGAAACTATTTTTTCAAGAATAATCTGGCTTATGATCTTACTGGAAATCTATTTCTAGTCATTTAAATAATAGATATCAGTACAAATGCATTCCCCAAATTGCATAGTTGACTGAATTCCTAAATTGGCTTTTTAATGAATTAACATTGGTGTTGTAAAACATTGATAGTCCGCAAATGGGATTTATCAAATTGTAGTGCAGCATGCTATTGAAAACTAATCATGAGAATATTGCACTGTGAGAATTTCACAAATAAGTTGAGAAAAGTAGGAGGAAAAGGTGATGACATCAAAATAAAACAGAGACTGAGACAGGGAGGAGATATGATAGAGAATGGAATTTCAAAGGGGAAAGTGGGGGGAGGGAGGGAATTACCATGGGATATTGTTTACAATCATGGAAGTTGTTAACAGTAATAATAATGATAAAACAAATAAATAAATAAAATACAAAGGATTTGTTTCTAAACCAAAAAATAAATAAAAGTAAGTGAAGCTTTTTAACTGTTTTTTTCCAAATATTCTTTTTTTATACATTTTTTTAAACATTAAAATTTTTTTTTGTTTTATTTTTATTTATTTATTTGAAAGTGACAGAGAATGAGGCAGAGAGAAAGAGAGAAAGCGAGAGAGAATGGGCATGCCAGGGCCTCCAGCCACTGCAAACGAACTCCAGATGCATGTGCTCCCTTGTGCATCTGGCTAACGTGGGTCCTGGGGAATCGAGCCTCGATCTGGGGTCCTCAGGCTTCACAGGCAAGCACTTAACTGCTAAGCCATCTCTCCAGCCCCAAATATTCTTAATTGGGAATAATTATAATGTTTGCTTTCTGAAATGTACGTTCCTAGCCTTCATTTCCCTTAATTCATCCAGCTCATAGGGAAAAGAAATCTCCTATTTAATCAACAATGGGAAGAATAAGTGGACCTACATTTCTCTGTTCTAATGTTCTTGGGAATGAGCCTGCGTGTTCTCATTTGCAAATCTAATTGGCCTGGCTTCTCCATATGGGGAGGCCTGCTCAGCTCTGGCAACTACCACCCAAAGCAACCATGTCCTTCAGTGTAAATTCTGTCAGTAATATGATTTTTTTTGTCTTCATATTTCTTTTTTCTAGTATGTTGGGCTTTCTGACTTGTTGTAAGCTGAGTATGTAATCAGAAAAGTAATTATTAGGTAACAGTCCTCAGAGAACCACAATTTGGTATATTCACCAGTCATATTAAGAAATAAAAATAAAAATGAAAATGAAAATTTAAGGGAGAAAGTTTTATGTATCCAAGGCCTACAACCTTGGGCCTTGAGGTTTAGAGTGAAGGACATATTGACCTTGCCATTTATAGAGGCTTATTTTAAACCAATCACATTTTTCATGTGTGTGTGTGTGCACTTGACTTTGAACTTCTATAGTCTGTGAGAAAAGATCTGGCTGTCAACAGTTGGTTTTGTTTTTTGAATGTGTGTGTATGTGTGTGTGTGTGTGCATGTATAACATATGAATATATAGGCAGGTGCACATTGCCATTGCCATGTGCATGTGTGTAGATGCCAGAGGCGAATATTGGGTGCCATCCTCTATTGCCCTTCCACTGAACCTGGAACTTCCATTCTTCCTGTTAGAATAACTGACCTGTGAGCCCCAGTGAGGCTGTAACCTTGTCCCCCATAGGACTGGGATTACAGACTCTCATGGCCATGCTCGGCTTTTTATGCGGGTGCATCAGGTTAACTCAGATGGTCTCAAACACTCTCAGACCCTTGCTGTGAATTTTGAGGGTTTTTTTTTTTTCTGTTTTTCCATTATGTCAAAATTTGCTGGGTGAGAAATCCACAGAGTATGTAAATTTCATTTTCTTTAATTCACTAAGTACTCCTGACTTCCCTTAGCAGACATGGTCATTAGCAATCATAAGATCTTTTATTCCGATCTTAACTACTAATATTAACTCTTAGAAAGCAAGTTACATTTCACACAGTGATTCAGACACATAAGTTATAGAACGGCTAAGAGAGAGAAAAGGAAGCCACAGAGTTCAGGGAGGCTGTGTTGAAGACAGAGGATGAGAGCTCCTAGGGATTACGAGAAGCTTTAGGAAGTGCAGGAACAAAGCTGTTGTCAAATGCGTGTCTGGGGGCAGGTGGTTTCAAGCGGCCTTGTGAAGTGAGTGGACTCTGTGTCAGGGCCCTTGAGCTGGAGGCCCAGGGCAGAGGCAGAGGGCCTTTACTGCGGCCAGGCTCATGATGCGTGACAGCATGACACATGTCTCAGTCTCGGGAACACCTTTCACTGTCCCAGGTAAAAGGTTTAAGTTGGACGTAACTGATGAGCTCATGTTTCTGACATGATTTTGTATATTCACTTATTGGCCCAAATAAATGATCAGTGTGTGCCTCTTGGTGTTCTAGCAGATGGTGATTGTTTACTTGTGTAAATAAGATGTAGAGTCAACATATCTGACAAAAAAGCAGTAAAACAGATTGAAACTGTTGTTTTATAAACTGAAATCCAAAGTCGCCGTTCTTCAGAGCACACAGTAATCCAGAGCCAGGAACAGCCTGAGGCCCACATTAACCCACTGCCTGGGTGTTCTTTGTTTATTTGCTTACTTACTAGTTGTTTTATTCAATTGTGCCCCCCCCCCTTTTTTTGTTGGTTTTTCAAGGTAGGGTCTCACTCTAGTCCAGGCTGAACTGGAATTCACTATGGAGTCTCAGGGTGGCCTCGAACTCACGGCAATCCTCCTACCTCTGCCTCTCGAGTGCTGGAATTAAAGGCGTGCGCCACCATGCTGGGCTAATTGTGGCCCTTTTTGAGGCAGTACCTCCCTGTGTAGCCAAGGCTAGCCTTAAATTCTTGATCCTTCTACCTCAGCTCTCAAGTCCTCGGGTTAGGGTGTGAGCCATCAAATCTAGTGGCCTCCTTAGTTTCCTGTTGCAGAACGTCACTCTCAGCCTCACCTGTGACTTCTCTCCATCCTTCTCTTCTTCCCTTGTTTTCTTAATTTCAGGCAATCTTGAAGTGTCTGGGCATCTTTCAATGTTTGACCATCATTGCACAGCTTTCAAGGACATGTTGTTGTCCACTGCTGGCAGGTCATGTGTTCTTGTCTGCATATGTGGAGCTCTTTCTTTTCTTCCTTTTTATGTTTAAAGTTGTTTTTTTTTTTTTTTTTGTGTGTGTGTGTGTGTGTGTGTGTGTGTTGTTTATGCACAGATATGTGTCCTTGTGTCAACTTGCACCCTCACCTGCAGACAGGATTGCTATCCTGCGGTAGGTAGAGTGGAGTATCAGGTGTCCCACTCCATTGCTCCTTTGGTATTGTTTGGAGCCAGGGTCTCATTCTAGCTCAGGCTGACCTGGAATTCATGGTGTAGTCTTGGGGTGGCCTCAAACTTATGACAGTCCTCTGCCTCCTGAGTGCTGGGATTAAAGGTATGTGCCACCATGCCTGGCTAGCATTTGACTTTTTGATGATAGTCATTCTGACGGGGGTGAGATGTCAACTAAAAATAGTTTTAATTTATGATTGTATGATGGCTAAATAAGTTGAACATTTAAAAATATTTATCAGATATTTATATTTCTCCATTTGAGAGCTCTCTGTCTGTTCCACAGCCAAGGTTTTGATTGGGCTGTTTAAATTTTTATTGCTTAACTGAATAAATTGATGGAGAAGATCCTTAGTTTATTTTAAGAATAAACACAGGGTAAGGCAACTTGATGAAGAAGTTAGACTAATAAGCCAGGGATTTTAAAAAAGTGATCAGGGGCTAGAGACATGGCTTAGTGGTTAAGCACTTGCCTGTGAAGCCTAAGGACCCTGGATTGAGGCTCGATTCACAAGGACCCACGTTAGCCAGATGCACAAGGGAGCTCACACGTCTGGAGTTCATTTGCAGTGGCTGGTGGCCCTGGCACGCCCATTCTCTCTCTCTCTCTCCCTCTTTCTGTCTCTGTCTGTCGTTCTCAAGTAAATAAATAAATACAAAATAAATATTTTAAAAAGTAATCAGATTCTGACTACTCCTAAGAAAGATATTTATGTTGTCTATAAGGATATTACCACCTAAAATGATGAATGTGACATATGAAAATTTATGAGGGAAAATTCTATGTGATTCTACCAAGAAAGTCTATTATGGACAGATGATTCCTATAGCAGACGTTGTCACCTGGAACGACTGGAGGATGGCCTCTTAGAGAGTGGGATGGTGGTTCCAATGATTAAAAAAAATTCTGAGACTTAAGAGAGGAAATACAGTGAGATATTCAAAGAATTCCTGCACAAATTTTCAGATAACACACTCCTTACATCCAGAGATTCGTATAGCCAATGTTTCTGGTCAGCTTGACTGGATTTAGACTGACAAGGAAAAGAAATGTCTCTCTGTGTCTGTGAGGGTGCTTCCAGAAAGGCTTATCGAAAATGAGAAGATCCGTCCTGAAAGCCTCCCTATCCCATCGGCTGAGGTCTCAGCTGAGGTCCCAGAGTGACTAAGAAGGAAACCGTGAGCCGAGCACCAGCTTTCACGTCTCTTCTAATAGTGATTGCAATGTGACCAGGCACCTCCTCCTCATGCCGGGCCTTCCCACAACGATGACAGCCAAAATAAACCCGTCCTTTTGTGATTGTTTTTGAACTTATTTTGTTACAGCCATGAGAAAAGCAACTAGCACAGAAATTTGGTACTGAGCAGTGAAACTGTTTCTATGATCAGGCCGTTTTTGTAAGCCTTTGGAACTGACTTGTGGGAATCTCAGAGAGTACCAAAGACTCCATCAGGAACTGGGCTAGAGGCCATTTGTGTTACCTTCTAGCAAAGAGCTTGGCCAAATTCTGCCTATTTACTGATAAACTGAGTGAGATTGAATTCAAGTAATGTATTGACTTCTTTGGTAGGTGAAATTTCAGGAAAGGATAGCATTCAGGGTGCTGTGTTTACTACTCATTGTGCTTTTACAGGGTGAGAGAGAGAGCGAGAGAGGGAGAGAGAGAGAGAGAGAGAGACAGGATGAAAAAATGAAGCATAAATATATGAAAAAATTGTCATTTGACATCAAAGTCCGAAATTCAAAGCTTCAGTTGGGCATTGAAAAAATAAAGAGATTAGCACTATTAAGAGAAACCCAGTGTTTTGCTTCTCTAATTAAAAAAAAATTATATATTTATTTATATTTGAGAGCGACAGACATAGAAAGAAAGAGGCACAGAGAGAGAGAGAGAATGGGCATGCCAGGGCCCCCCAGCCACTGCAAACAAATTCCAGATGCATGCGCCCCCTCATGCATTTGGCTAACATGGGTCCTGGGGAACTGAGCCATGAACCAGGGTCCTTCGGCTTCACAGGCAAGTGTTTAACCACTAAGCTATCTCTCCTGCCCGAAACCCAGTGTTTTGTATTGAGACAAGAGGAAAGATACTACGAAGGCAAAACCCTACTCATTGAAGGTTCCATGTTGTGAAAATGCAAATAAGTTTGAAAGGCAAGATCCTAGCTGAGAATGATGAAGAAAGGGTACCCTGTTTGAAACAGTACCTAGAGCAGCATTGCCCTGCGGCCAGGATCCTCAGCACACGGAGGTTATTGCAGAGTTGGTCCAAAGGACTCCAGCTATCTTTCGCCCTGGTGGCAGAACTTGGCAGCATGTGCTACTGTTTGTGCCAGCATGAAAAATGCACAAGTAGGGGCCAGGCAGCTGGAGTCAAGCTTTTAAAAAGCTGATGAAGCCAGGCATTGTGTCCTGGGGCTGCAATTTCTCTTCCTTTCTTCAAGGAGTCCCTGCAAGGGCCACTGCATGGAGTTGTGACGGTGAACCCGAAGTTGTCCTGGTGAGTCCAGGGTCCCAGAGATGCCAGCACTGTGGAATGTGTGCTGAGAAAAGCTGCAGGCGCACATGCACCCGCGTGCACACGCACACACACCCCACACACACAGAAAGAGAGAGAGAGGGAAACTAGGTGTACTGTGCCTGACAGTGCTGAGGAGTCAGGGCAACTTAAAACCTCTGGAGCCAAGATGAGTCGGTCACAAGCCGCCCTCACTGGACGTGGAGCTACAGGATTTGGGTTCACAGTTGAGACTTCTTTAGGCTCCCCTGCCCCCTCTAAAAGTACTTCAGGCTTTTAAACACTGTTGGGACTATTAACTATTAAAGACTACGGGAGGTTTTAGAAGTGGACTAAATGCGTATTATGTCATCAGGTGAGCTTAAGATTTTAGGGGCTGTGGGTGGATGCTACTTATTTAACGTTGTGCTGGTTATAAAGTTGACAACTAGCAGAGTTGTGGCAGTTAAGCATTATTGTCTGTTAGACTTGCTTCGGAATGACCGTGGAAACACATGTCTGGGTGTGCCTATTATGGGTGTGCCCTGAAAAGTTTAACTGAAAATGGCTGTCCTGCATGCTGGGATCCTTGCCTAAAGGAAAAGGGAAAAGTGAGTGGAGCCATAGCATTCATCTCTGCTTCCCGACGGCGCTTGCAGTAGGACCAGCTGCCCCAAGCTCCTACCGTTATGGCTTCACTACCACGGTGGGCTGTGCCCTCCTATGGTGAGCTTTTGCCAAGTGTTTTCCTTTCTTTCTTTTTTTTTTTTTGTCATAGCATTGAGAAAAATAAAGAATACAGAGATACTTTTGCCTCAAAGGAACTGACAGTGAATTTCTGAAATTGGAATGCTAAATAAAGCATGGTGCCAGAAAGAGAGGAAGCCTTGGTGTAATAATTGGAGATGTGGCGTTGAAAGTCTTTGGTGAAATGTTTGATCGGGACATCATGCATATTAGGGTGAGTGAGACAGGTCAAATGTGAACAAACCAAGAACTTGAAGATATGTTCTCTGTCACTGTGGTAGACTGTACCAGAATTTAGAGTACGTGCTAAAATACTTGTCTGCTGCAGAAGGCAAAGGCAGAATAGACAAAAGGAAGCCAATGCAGTCCAGCAAGAGGCATTAGCTCTTTGTGCATTAGGGGCTATTTTAAGAAGTAGAAGAAATTCTTAAGAAACTTGAGTAGTTCTCCTGACAGGACTTGGGGAGTAGCAAAGAGAGGTTAATTAAGTATATTAGAGAATAAAAATTGCACTCAGAAACATTATAATTGCTTTGGCACTGGACTTGTGTTAAGGGTGATCTTCAATTAAACCAAATTTGGAATGAAGAATTCCTCCCCAGGAGGCAGGCTTCATGACCACTGAAATTCTAGAAGTCTGGCACACGAGAAAGTCACTGTGGAGCAGTCTCCTCAAAGCTAGTGTGGGTGTGTCAGAGCCCATGTTCTGGGAAGCACCAGTTGCCCTGAAGCCAATACTCCATGTGATGACAGCCCTGTGGATGGGGAAAGAAAGACTTAAGATGAGCCTGGACTGTGGATCTGTGCCCTTGCAGTTTTCCGAAAGAACAAAATGACTCAAACAGTTGTAAAAGAAAAATAAAATAGAGGGCTGCGGAGATAGATCAGCTGGGAAAGTATTTGCCTTGCAAGGGGGAAGGAGGACCTGAGTTTGACTCTCAGAATCCACATTTAAAAAAATAAATAAATGGATTTGCTGGTACATGCTTCTGATTCCAGCTCTGGAGAAGAGGTGATAGGAAGGTCCCAGGGGCTTACTGGCCAGCAAGCCTGATTAGTTTAGTGAGGTCCATGCCAATGACAGGAGCTGTTTCAAAGAAATATGAGCTCCAAGCCAATAAGGTAAACTGTCTTGAAGAAAAGTGGATAGTTCCTGAGGGGAGCAAAACTTGAGATTATAATATGGCCTCCCCATGCATGTGCACAAACATGCATCTGCACATGCTAACATACACACACATGCATACATTCACGTATACACACAAATGTACACATAAAAAAGAAAAAAAAATAAGACTATAGTTTAGTTATACCCCATCTAGTCTGAAGTCACATAGCCAAAACTTGTCATCTCGGCTTCCCACAAATAATAGTAGCCAAGATAGAAGCTTTAGGTCCTCGTGATCAAACTTAATTAAAACAGTCAACTTTGGAAAAACAGATTGAACAACTATGCTTACCCCAAAGGGTTAATGAAATCATTAAAATGATGATATTATTCTTTCTTCATATTTCACCAACCATAACTAGCTGCTTGACCACGACTTCTTGACATTTTCAACTGGAGGTCTCTCAGTGTGCAAAGTGTTTGAAGTGTGCACAACAAACTTAAGTCTTTTCCAAGTTGATCTACTATTACATTTCACAACTTCCTATGTGAAGACAGAGGAAGCTCAGATGATTTTTCTTTTCATGAGCATGGAAATATAAAGAGATATAAATGAAAAACGTTAAATGTATAGTCTCCAAAATTTTGCTTAGAGAGTTTTCTCACTGGGGTTAAGATCACAGTCATGGAATAGGATCACTTGGTCTTGAATGAGGGACATCCTGTTGAGAAAGATTTCCCTTTCCTCATTTCCTCATAGGTATCATGGGATTTCTGTTGAGGTCTTGAATTTTAATAGTGGAAGGGAAATGATGTTTAAATGAGAGACATTTTTTTCTTGTGTGTGTGTGTGTGTGTGTGTGTGTGTGTGTTTCTCTTTGAGGCAGGGTCTCATTTTCCCCCAGGCTGACCTTAAAATCATGGTGATCCTCGGACTTTAGTTTTCCCAGTGCTAAGGTTAATTAAAGGTATGAGTCACTTCACCTGGCTTCTAAGAGACTTTTTTTTTTTTTTTTTTTTTTTGAGGTAGGTCTCACTCTAGCTCAGGCTGATCTAGAATTCACTATTGTAGTCTCAGGGTGACCTCAAACTCACAGCATTCCTCCTACCTCTGTTTCCTGAGTGCTAGGATTAAAGGCATATGCTACCATGCCTGGCCTGATGGATATTTCTTTATAAATACTTCATGGACCTGTTTTCAAGATGGCACTTGATCTCACTGTAGAATCTTTCATGCTGTTGTGTAGAGCAGACCTGTACATAGTTTTGGACAGATGATAGAATAGGGGATACATTTTTAGCTTTTCTGTGACTATTGTACTCCAAGTGGGCATACAAATGTATTTTTGTGATTCATTAAAGATTCTTCTGGAGGTGGCACTTAAGCTACTGAGCATTGTACACTTGAGGAAACTCAAGCATTGAGGTGTTCTTCTGGCATTGTATACAGAGCTCTTCCCAGGCAGACGGCTATGTCTGCTCACCATAGGCTTCGTGCTTAAACCCAATATGTTATTAGGATGCAAAACTGGGGCATGCTAGTGAGACTCACTTCTTTCCTTTTTTTTTTTTTTTTTTTTTTGAGGTAGGGTCTCACTCTAGTCTAGGCTGACCTGGAATTCACATCTCAGGGTGGCCTTGAACTCATGGTGATCCTCCTACCTCTGCCTCCTGAGTGCTGAGATTAAACGTGTGTGCCACCATGCCCAGCTTTCATTCGTATTCTTGATTGTTGGTTCTTATAATAATAATAATTTAAAAATCAATCCAAAATAACTGTGGGCTTCATTCCGTTCTTTTAGTCCTCTTGCCTCTGATATTAAGACTGTTAGCCATGATAATTCCCTCCTCTCCCCATCTTTCCCCTTCACAAATCTACTTTTCATCATTTCTCTTCCCCCTTTCAATTAGTTTCTTTTGTTTTGATGTCATCTTTTCCTCTTTTATGAGGGTGTTATGTAGGTAATGCTAGGCACTGCAAAGTCAGTGGATATCGAGGCCAAATTATGTCTGGAAGATTGCATTGTAAGCAGGACTACCCTTCCTTTGGCTCTTACATACTTTTCACCACCACCTCTTCTGCAATGGACCCTGATCCTTGGAGGGTGTGATAGAGATGTCTCAGTGCTGAGCACTCCTCTGCCACTTCTCAGCACTCTGGCAGCCTTTGAGTCATCCCGGTGGTCACCACCATCTAACAAGAGAAACTTCTCTAACCAAAAGTAAGAGTAGCATTAATATATGGGAGTGAGGGTTAAGTAAAGTGCTTACAGGGCAGTTTGGTGAGCATACCATATGCACTTAGCCAGATAAGAGTAGGCATTATACTCCTAAGGCTCATGACTTCCCCATCATAGGCTTTTTTTTTTAGGTTTTCAGTACCAGGCATGTATACCCTCTCATAGGGCAGGCCTCCAGTCCAGTTAGAGAGCAGTTGGTTTCCCCCATAAGAGACATGCCACTATTGCACCCATTTGGTCATTTGGCCTGGCTGGCCAGACTTGAGGCTTCCAGTGTCTACTTCCACCCCTGATGACTTCTGTCTCCCATCAGGCTGCATGCAGTGCAGCTTTTTCCAGCTGTCAACTGTTCTACAGGGATTTAGCTCAACTCTAGCTTGACTTCTCAGCAACCTTGCAGCCCGGGAATGGGGAGTCTTCAGCAATAGGGTCTAACTATCAATTTCTGGTGAGAAAACAAGAGCCTTGGCAATAGCCTGTAATGTTTTGGGGGCATCAGGAACTTCTATGGCAAACAACTCACTGGAAGGTATCCCATCCCTGGCACTGAAATTTTTCTAGTAACAATGTATGGCTTCTAGGTGTGCCATTATCCAAAAAGTATGTTTTCATAAGGCTTATTCACAATATCTTTAATTTTGATTAACCCTCTCCCACCCTTCTTTTACTCACTATAAACTTCATTTATAACATGTGATGTGAGTCCTCATGTGTGGAATGAGTATTTGGCCATGTGTGGTCATGTCACTCTTCTCTTTCTGACTGCTGACATTTTGGAACAATTATATTGTCTAATTTCATAGTCTTTCAAATTTGTTTTCATGGCAGAAACAAAAATGCCATGAATACAAAATGATTTTATTTGATATTCAATAAAGTAAAAGTCAGGCTTCTAGGACTTAGTAATGACCATTTCCTCCTGCTTGGCACAAACTTCCAAACTGTGAAATCTTTAACGCTGAATATGGCTCTTAACCACCATGCTATTCTCCTCAGGAGGCAAAACCTCAATGCTTCAAACAAAGTCATGACTCAACACAAAATGCATGCATTGTTCAGTGGCAGACGAACACAGTGTATTTACAGTAGGGACATTTGACACACTACCCAAATATCCAACAGTGGTAATATAGCTAGATAATGTTACAGTGGAAAAGCATACAATCATTGAAGGTTTATTTATTTATTTATTTATTTTTCAAAGCATGGTCTCATTGTAGCCCAGGTTGACCTGGAATTCACTATGTAGTTTCCGGGTGGCCTTGAACGCTCAGTGACCCTGAGAGCCGGGATTAAAGGTGTGTGCCACCACGTCCGGCTCCATTGAAGATTTTTGATAATGTCCAATACTTATGTTCTAATGAGTGAGGAAAATTATATGTAAATATGTTTCCCCACGATTTAAATGTTGAAGCACTAAACTCAGTCTATGGGGTCTTCAAGCAGGCAATTAAGCCTCCCTTATGTCACAAAAAAAGTAATCCAATAAGACCTGTTTCCTTTTAAGACAAATCAAGGGGCTGTGTATGCTCAAAGAAAAGGCCATGAGAGAACATGAAGAAAAATGTAGCTGTCTGTAAGCCTGAAGTGAGATCAAGCCTTCTGACACCTTGTTCAAGGACTTCTTGCCTCTAGAACTGTTAGATGATCATGTGATTTCTCTCCTTGAATCTATTTATGTAATGTATCCCATTTATTATTTTGTATATTTGGTCCCTTCCCTGCCTCTCTGGATCAATTTGATAGTGATGAATAACTTTTTGATATATTACTCCAGTCTGTATTTAAGCAATTTTAAGAAACTTAAAAAAATATTTTTTTTATTTTTTGTTTATTTTTTATTTATTTATTTGAGAGCGACAGACAGAGAGAAAGACAGATAGAGGGAGAGAGAGAGAATGGGCGCGCCAGGGCTTCCAGCCTCTGCAAACGAACTCCAGACGCGTGTGCCCCCTTGTGCATCTGGCTAATGTGGGACCTGGGGAACCGAGCCTCGAACCGGGGTCCTTAGGCTTCACAGGCAAGCTCTTAACCGCTAAGCCATCTCTCCAGCCCAAGAAACTTAAAAAGTATTTTTATAGGACTGGAGAGATGGCTTAGCACTTAAGGTATTTGCCTGCAAAGCTAAAGCACCTGGGTTCGATTCCCCAGTACCCAGTGTAAAGCCAGATGCACAAGTGGCAAGTGAGTCTGGAGTTTGTTTGCAGTGGCTGGAGGCCCTGGCACCCCCAATCTCTCTCTATATATACATATATGCCTCTCTCTCAAATAAGGAAATATTTTTATTTACTTGCAAGCAGAGAGACAGAGAGAATGGGGGCGCCAGGGCCTCCAGTTTCTGCAAACGAAGTCTAGATGCATGAGCCACTTTATATATCTGGCCCTACATGGGCACTGGGGAACTGAACTTGGATTATCAAGCTTTGCAGGCAAAAGCCCAACTGCTGAGCCATCTCTAAAAACCTATTTTTTTTTCTTAAAAAAACAAAAGTATTTGATTGACTGTCATTTATGAAAAGAAGCTTCTTTGATCAAAAATGAGATCAAGGTACTATATCAGTATAAACGTAAGTGTGCAGAGGGCAGTTTGATAGGCACAGCATATTCATTTAACTAGAAAACTATAGTGTCTTCCCCTATAGCATGTATGAACTTCCAAGTGATTGGCTTCTGACCTGGTTTTCTATACCAGGTATGAACTTTCTCCTGTGGATCAGGCCTCACATCCAGAGAGCAGTTGGTTACTCCCATACCAGCCACAACAATCATGCCTCTCTGGGCTCATCTTGTCTGAGCAGCTCCTTGTATCCTTTTCAGGACTCACTGCTAATTAAGCCTGTGGCTGAGTTTTCTCCCTCTGCAGTCTGCATAGCACTTTCCACCACTTCAACAGCATTAGCCAGGAGGGAGGCGGTCCCCAGCTCAGTCCCAGTTTGATTTCTAAGTGTCCAGCTACAGAGGCATGCATTTCTAAATATTTCATTGAGAATATTTTTTGCATCTATGCTCGCCAGGAATTTTTATCTATATATTTTTTTCTGTTGTGTCTTTATTCAGTTTTGGCATAGGAATGATTTCTAGCCACCTAAAAAGTCTGTGATGATGTTCCTTCCTTTCCTAGTTTATGCTAGTTCTTCTTTGAAGATCTGCTAGAATTCAGCAGTGAATTTATCTGGGCCTGGACTTGTTTTGAGTCTGGAGATCTTTCATTACTATAATCACCTCAGTGCTTGTTATATGTCTGTTTAAATTATTTATCTTAACTTGGTTTAATTTGAATTTATATGCATCTATAAATTCATCTTTAATTTTTCCAATTTATTGGAATACATACTGCTAAATTACATCCTAATGATTTTTAAAAAAATTTTATTAGTGTTTAGCATAATGTTACTCTTTTCATCTGTGATTTTATTGATTTAAGTCCTCTCTCTTCTTTGGGTTAATTAGGCTTGTGGATTATCAACCTTGTTTGTCTTTTAAAAAACCAACTCTTAGGCTGGAGAGATGGCTTAACACTTAAGTCATTTGCCTGGAAAGCCAAAGGACCCATGTTTGAGTCCCCAGAACCCATATAAAATCCAGATGCACAAGGTGGTACATACATCTGGAGTTCATTTGCAGTAGCTAGAGACCCTGGCTTGCCCATTCTCTCTTTCTCTCTCAAATAAATAAATAAAATTATTTTTAAAATAGAACTCTTTAATTCATTGAATTTACATCATTGTTTCATTTCTATTTAATGCATTAAGGATCTGGTCTTAATTATTTATTTTTGCTTACTGATTTTGCATTTGGCTTGTTCTTATTTTTCCAAGGCTCTAAGCTGAGTCATTAAGTTATTCATTTGATATTTCTTTGATTGCGTAACATAGGCACTTAGAGCTATTAACTCCCCCCTTAGAACTGCATTCATTGTATCCTTTAAAATTTGATAGGTTGTGCTTTCATTTTCATTCATTTCTAGGAATTGTTTGGTTTCCTCCTTGATTTTTTTTTTCATGACCTATTCACCATTTTCTACTTTATTGTTTAAGCTCCATGAATTTGGATATGTTCTACAGTTTCTCTTGCTGTTGTTTTGTAGTTTTATTCCATTGTGGTCAGGTAAAATACAAGATTTGCTTTGTGTCTTCACATGTCATCTATTTTCGAGAATGTCCTCTGGGCTGCTGAGAAGAAGGAACGTGTTTTCTGTGGAGTTTGGATGGAACCTTCTGTGGAGGTTTGTGAGGTCCATGTATCTATGAGGTCATTCAGTTCAGCTTTGTGCCTGGATAACATGTCATTTGATGAGAGTGCGGCATTGAAGTCACCAATCATTATTGTGCTATGGTTGATCTGTGACTTTACCTATAATAGTATTTGTTTGATGCCATTCAGTACACCTGTGCTGGCACATAGATACCTAGGATTACAATGCCCTCCCAATAGACTGCTGTCTTAATCACTACGAAGTGACCTTCCTTTTCTCTTAAGACTAGTTTTGATTTAAAGTTGATTTTGTTCAATATTACAGCAGTGACACCTGCCTGAATCCTGGTTCCATATTCTTAGAAAAATGTTTTTTCTTCCCTTCACACTAAAATAGCTTCTGTCTTTTATAATGAGGTCAGTTTCTTATAAACAACAAATGAATCATAAACAACAAATGAATCAGTTCTGCCTGTTAATCCAATCTTCTACTCTTGGATTGGGGAGTTGAGACCTTTGATATGCAAAGTTATTATTGAAAGTTGTATATGTTGTGTAATATTGTAGAGTTTGGGGGGTTTCTATTTCTCTCTTACTAAACTTTAATTCAGCTGTGTTTTATTCTTTTCTACAGCTCCATGAAGGTGTTTGTCTTTTTCATCAGCCAGAGAGTCCTTTTAAGTCTCCTCTCCAGAGCTGCTGAGTGGTCATGAATTCCCTGAGCCTGTTTTTATCATGGAAAGTGTTTGTTTCTCCTTCAAGTCTGATGGATGGCTTTAACTTTGCTGGGTATATAATCTGAGCTGGCAGCTGTCTTCCAGACATCAACTGATAGTACATAATTCCAAACTCTTTTAGCGTTCTTAGTTTCTGTTGAGAATTTTTTTTTCTTATGGCCTTGTTTTTACATGTGCCTTAGCATTTCTCACTATATGTTTCCACTACCTTTTATTTCTTACCATATACTGCTTTTGGATTGTTCTTGTTTTTCTAGTACCTTGAAGTACCTTGTTACATTATTTGAGATAGCCCTGATTTTTTTAATGTAATGGTTTGTGAGTGGTGAACCAGTCTTTTATTCATGAAATGAAACCAAGTTGATCATAATGTATGGTCTTCCTAATGTGTTCTTGAGTTTGATTTGCAAAGTCATAACTTTCTACTGAGAACTGACTTAGCTGTATCCGAAAAGTTCTGGGAAGTTTTGCTTTCATTTCCCTTTAATTTTACAAATTTTTAAGTTTCCTTTAAGATTTCTTATATGTCACACTGGCCATATAAGACTGTTCAGTCTCCATGTATTAATGTAGTTACTGTAATTTTTGTACTATTGATATACAGTTTTAGTTTTATTGCACTTTGATGTGATAAGATAAAAGAAATTATTTCATTTATATTTCATAAGATTTGATTTGTGGCCTAAAATATGCTTATTTTAGAGATGGTTCCATAAGCTGCTGTGAAGAATGAATGTTTTGCAGCTTTTGGATGGAGAATTCCATGGATAGCTATCAATTCCATTTGATCTATGATCCAATTTTACTCTAAAGTTCTTTTGACAGTCTCATAATTAAGATTACCTTTCTTCTTCCTTTACATATGGCATTTCTTATTTTTAAGTTTATTTATTTGAGAGTAACAGAGAGAAAGAGGGAGAGGGAGAGAGAGAGAGAGAGATTGAGATAGAGAGAGAGAGAGAGAGAGAGAGGGAGGGAGGGAGGGAGGGAGGAAGGGAGGGAGAGAATGGGCACGCCAGGGCCTCTAGCCACTGCAAAGGAATTCCAGATGTGGGCGCCCCTTGTGCTTCTGGCTAATGTGGGTCCTGGGAAATTGAGCCTCAAACTGGGGTCCTTAGGCTTCACAGGCAAGTGCTTAACCACTAAGCCATCTCTCCAGCCCATATGGCATTTCTTTACCTTTTGCAGTGTTGGGGTTAAAGGTCATAAACTCCCTTAATTTATGCTTGTCTTGAAATGTCCTTGTTTTTCTGTCAATTTTAAAGGATAACTTTGCTGTGTATAGTAATCTTGGTTGGCAGTTACTTAGTCCTGCACTTGAAATATATCATTCTATGATTTTTTTTTTTTTAGCTTTGAGAAATTCCAATGAGATCTGATGTTATTTTCCTATATCTGCCTGTGTAGGAGAGTTGACATGTTTCCCCTACAGCTTTCAGAGTTGCTTCTTTGCTTCGTATTTTTGACATCTTCTCTGTGATATCTTCTGTGGGAGGTTGTTTGATCATATCTATATGAGATTTTTACTGCTTCTTGTGTATGAATATCTATTTATCTAGTTTGGGAAATTTTCCACTATAGATTTAATATATTTAAATCTACTTAATAGATTCTCTATGCCTTTTGTGTTTATCATTGTGACTTCTGCTGTAGATAATTAGATTTGATCTCTTTGTAGATCTCTGGGTTCTCTGGTGTTTTGATTAAGCTCCTTTTTCTTTATTGATATTTTGATACAGTAGTTTTTCCACCTTGTATTCCCTTTTTTTAAAAAATATTTTATTTTTATTTATTTATTTGAGAGAAGGAAAAGGGCAGAATAAAAGAGAGAGAAAGAGAGAGAGAGAGAGAGAGAGAGAGAGAGAGAGAGAGAGAGAGAATGGGTGTGCCAGGGCTTCCATCCACTGCAAACGAACTCCAGATGCTGTGCCACTTTGTGCATTTGGCTTACCTGGGTACTGGGGAATCGATCTGAGGTCCTTTGCCTTTGCAAGCAAGAGCCTTAACAGCTAAGCCATCTTTCCAGCCCATTGTCTTCCCTTCTTGATATGCTTGGTGATGTTTTCCACTGTCTTTTGCTTGACTCATTTAGTTTTCATTTCCAGCATTTCTCTTTTTTTTTTTTCTTCAAATCTAGCTTTGTAATTTTTCAACTGTATTATGAATTTTCTCATCCAATTTGGTGCCATTTTTATCCATTTTGCTGACATTACTCTCTAAGGCATTGATTAAATCCACCTGCTTATTTATATTCAATTTCATTTTGTGACCATTTTTACCCTAATCCTTCTAGAATGGCATTTTGCCTTATCAGTAACTTTGAGTTTAGTAGTTGAGGAGTCATGTTCTTTTGGAGGACTCATGTTGCCTTTCTTTTTCACATTTCTTGTGTTTATGTGTTGCTATTTTGCACATCTGTTTGTCTAAAGAACTCTCCTAGATTGTGTGTGTGTGTGTGTGTGTGTGTGAAGAGAGAGAGAGGGAGAGAGATCTTATTGAGCAGCTCATTCCACAGCACCACTCTATAAGAAGGAAGTAAGCTGCTGTAGCAGCTGCTGTTATTTTCTAACTTTTATTAACAACTTCATACATATAGGCAAAATAACATAATAATAATCCCTTCCCACTACCTCCCTTTCCTCCTCTCAAATAAATTCCAGATGCATGTTCCACCATGTGTATCTGGCTTACATGGGCTCTGGGGAATCAAACCTGTATCTTAGGCGTTGTAGGCAAGCTTATCTTCTGCCCCCTATGTCTTTTTTAATTTAATAAATTTATTTATTTGAGAGAGAGAGGAAGAGGCAGATAGGGAGAGAGATAGAGATAGAGGATATGGGCATTCCAGGGTCTCCAGCCACTGCAAACGAACTCCAGATGCATGCTCCCCCTTGTGCATCTAGCTTACATAGTTCCTGGAGAATCTAACTGGAATCCTTTGGCTTGGCAGGCAAATGAGTTAACTGCTAAGCCCTCTCTCTAGCTGCCCCTACTTCTTTCTGTGGACACTCTCTTCTATTTTGATACCATCATTCTTTCACTCCTATAATTCAGGTCTCGAGTAGGCAGTGTCAGCCTCTGGAATGTAATGAATTCCATGGCCACCTTGTGTCTGGAAGACAGCATTGCAAAGCACCCCTCCCCCACTTTTGGCTTGTACATTCTTTCTGCCACTTCTTCTATAATTGCCTCTGAGCCTTGGAGGGTTTGATAGAGATGTCTCACTTAGTGCTGAACACACCACTGTCATGTCTTCTGAACACTTGGTTGAGTTTTGAGTCTCCCCAGTGGTCACCACCACCTGAGAAGAGGAGCTTCTCTAATCAAAAGTGAGAGTGGTGTTTATTTATTTTTAGTCAGTAAAGAGGCTGGGGAGAAAACTGTAGTGGCAAATTTCCCCCAGACAAAGGAAGGGAAAATCACAGTGTGAGAGGAGAGGGAAGTCGCTGTCTTGCACTTGCACAGAGGCTGGGTGAGGGGCTGCCATTAGGTGGTCACTAGCTCAGATGGTGGTAGATCTGCTGTACGGACACATTTAAAGACAACTTCTAGACTATAGTAATGCTCCCAATACTCGAACCAGTTTCTCCTTAAGTGACCTTTTTATGGACTGAACATTGTGCAGTCATCTCCGGAGAATGGTCAGCTGTGACGAAGTGTCCACACTCTTGCCCCTCCTGGTTGCCCCTCTCTCCACATGCTTTTCCTTATTATCAGCTCACGAGACGTCATGCTACTTCCTGTCTATTCCCGGCAGCCCGGAGGAGGGGAGAACTTTTTGTTTGTTCTCTCTTTACTGAAGAGGAAAGAGAAATGACATGCTGCATTTCTTTTTTATTTTTTTAACACACACACCCACCCACACACACATATATTTATTTATTGACAACTTCTATACTTACATAAAACAAACAATATTATTTCCCCCTCCCCCACTTTCTCCTTCACAACTCTGCTCCCCATCATATCATACCCCCTCCCTCTCTAAATTAGTCTCTCTTTTAATTTGATGTCATCATCTTTATCTCCTATTACGAGGGTCTTGTGTAGGTATTGCTAGGCACTGAGAGGTCATGGATATCGAGGCCAATTTCTGTCTAGACAGTTGCATGTAAGGAGTGGTACCCTTCCTTTGGCTCTAACTATATCCAGCCTGGCATCCCTCCACTTAATGGAAGCAACCATTTTATGTACTTTTACATAATTTCTTCTTAGTTAATGCTACTTCATTTTATAAAATAAAGTCCTATGGAAACGTCTCAACGTAACCACTTCTTTTATTATTATTATTTTTTTCTGCTCCTGATTAAGTAACAAATTCAAAACCCAGTGTGACGATTCATGCCTGCAATCCCAGCAGTCAGGGGGTGATGCAGGAGGATTGCTGCAAGTTTGAGGCAGGCCTGACCTGCAGAGTTAATTATGTTGTACAGAGTGAGATCCTGTTTGGAACAAACAGAAAAAAAAGAAAAAAAGGCAAAGAGATAAGGCACAAATCTGAGCATCCCATATATCTACAAATGAATTGTCACAAAAATGTACCTTACTAGTTGAAGGGTACATATCAATTTCAAGATGTCTTAGAACACTTGATAGTAAAACCTGATCTTTTTGGAGGGTGTTGCAGTCAGGTTTGCATTGCTGGTTAGAAATCACCCAACTAAGAGCAGCTTGTGGGAAAAAGATATATTTTGGCTTACAGCTTAGAGGGGAAGCTCTACAATGGCAGGGAAAACGATGGCACTCCCTGGCCCACATAAGGTGGACAATAAGAAAAGGAGAGTGTCAAACACTGGCATGGGGAAATGTAAGCCCATCCCCAACAACACAGGGCCTCCAGGAGGCATTAATTCCCAAATCTCTATCAGCTGGGAACCTAATATTCAAAACACCTAAGTTTATGGGAAACACCTGGATCAAGCCACCACATAGGGTTTCTTTTTTTTTTTTTTTCTTTTTTTCAAGGTAGGCTCTTGTTCTATCCCAGGCTGAACCTGGAATTAATTCTGTCGTCTCAGACTGGCCTCAAACACATGGCAATCTCTCTACCTCAGCCTCCCAAATGCTGTGATTAAAGGTTCACCTGGCAAAACCTGATCTAATGTGTCATTGAAAGAACCACATTAGGGGCTGGAGAGATGGCTTAGTGGTTAAGCACTTGCCTGTGAAGCCTAAGGACCCTGGTTCAAGGCTCAATTACCCAGGACTCACATTAGCCAGATGCAGAAGGGGACACATGCACCTGGAGTTTGTTTGCAGTGGCTGGAGGCCCTGGCATGCCCATTCTCTCTTTATCTACTGCCTCTTTGCCTCTCTGTCTGTCACTCTCAAATAAATAAATAAAAATAAACAAAAAGATTTTTTTAAAAAAAGAATCACATTAGGAAAGAGGTCAATATTTTTCATAAGCAGGATCATTGTCACAGATGGGATGACATTTCCAGGGGAAGAAACTTCACTCTTACAGGTGAGAAACAGTGCAAATCTGGAGGAGCTTGTACTCAGGTCATTTCACTAGCACAGCTCCATGTTGAAACTTCCCCAAAATTTCTTGTCAGCTCTGTGTCATAGCCAAGTACAGAAACCAGTAGTTATAGCCGGCAACCTTTGTAGCCATACAAACCTTGAGCAGGCAATAAACTGTTTTTTATAAACAAGGAAAATGTCTTTTTCTGGAAGCTCTTAGAGGTAGAGAGTTACCTGCAAAAACATGCTTCTTGGGCTGGAGAGATGGCTTAGCGGTTAAGCGCTTGCCTGTGAAGCCTAAGGACCCCGGTTCGAGGCTCGGTTCCCCAGGTCCCACATTAGCCAGATGCACAAGGGGGCGCACGCGTCTGGAGTTCGTTTGCAGAGGCTGGAAGCCCTGGCGCGCCCATTCTCTCTCTCTCCCTCTATCTGTCTTTCTCTCTGTGTCTGTCGCTCTCAAATAAATAAATAAATAAAATGTTTA
This sequence comes from Jaculus jaculus, assembly GCF_020740685.1. Taxonomy (NCBI): domain Eukaryota; kingdom Metazoa; phylum Chordata; class Mammalia; order Rodentia; family Dipodidae; genus Jaculus; species Jaculus jaculus. The sequence goes on from NC_059108.1 coordinate 15,982,921, forward strand.
AAAAAAAAAAACATGCTTCTTGCATACCTAGACTTTGAGAAGAGATTTCACTGCATTCTTGGAAAGGAATTAATGAACAGCATTATAGGTTTATTTATCTTACACACCCCACCACAGGACATTGTAAGATGAAACCTTTTTCCTTTCAATTAATCAAAGAGATGACTCCCTTCCACTTAGGTAGGTCACTCAGGTCTCTATCCCAGTCAGCATTTTTTTTTTCCAGCTATTTGGCTGGTTTCCATTACTGAATAATTAAGTCTAGTAATTAAATCCATCCTCAGCATTTTTTTTTCAGCAGTTTATTCAGATTCTATGCAAAACAGGGTCCCTTGGGGACAGAGAATGAACATGTTGTGAGATATAATTGCAACAAAACACATTTAGCATTTATATTTGAAGAAAGACCCTAGAGATTTCCTTTGACTTGATTCGGTTTCAATATATTTAGGTATTTTTGTCCATCTACAGTTCCCATCCTTATGATTAAATATGTTTTATGCTTGCTTTCTTCACCAATGAATTGATTTTATTAATGATTATATTTAAATAATTCTCTCTCTGATTATACATACATCAAAATTTAAATGATACAGTAGAGATTAACATATATAATATGTATTTAACATTTTGTACTGTGATACCTACTTTTATTTTAATGTGCATATTTTGATACATACTACTATATTGACCAAGTTTTAATGGCATTTAGTCTAATCTCTTATAGCTCACAATTTAAATGTTCTAAAATTATACACAGAATAGGAGAATCAGAATCTAAAAACATAACAATGGCTATTTATAAGTCACCTATAAGGCCATCTTATTTAGTCCATTTTCCAAGTTTCCAGCTGCACTATTTCATCATAAAATGGAATTTACAAATTGCCTCCTGATGCTGTCGGATTTTATTATGTGTAATAAATCCTTACATGAGTTTCTAAGAAAGGTTGTGAAAATATTTTCCAGGAGACTCCGAGGAGAGTGTTGCTTGCTGAGAACTTCATTTTGTTTGCAGTTATCTGGTCTGCACGATGGACTGACGCTCTTGCCAGTCACAAATTGCTTTTACAGACGAGCTTACTTTTTTAATCAAAATACTTATAATCATGTCAAGGACATAATAACTGAAATACACACACATCATATAAAGTCACGCACCACATAACAATGTTTGGCTCAACAATGGACCACAAATAGGGTGACTGTTCCATGAAGTTAGAATAGAACTGAAATACATTACCTAGTGACTGCATTGCTGCTATAAGGATGTCAAATACATTTGTGATGCTATTGGTATAATCTGATTGTAGTCTGTTATAGAACACTATAGCATATATAAGTATTCACAGCTACGCTATTGGCTTCTATATTCATTGCCCTATGCTTTTATTGTTACTTTAGAATATATATATAATACATACATTATAGTATGCATTTACTTCTTGATATAACAAAGTTGACTATAGCATATCAGATAGAAATTCCTCAGGAACAGGTATCTAGAATTCTCAGTAGATGTCTTTATTTGTTTCTTGTGACTTACCAAGTTATGGTGGCTCTAGTAGGAAGTGCCAACTAGAACTTAACCTGCAGTAAAATAACAACAACAATAATAACAATAATAATAAGGCTGTGTTTGATATCTATAGAATTTACTGACCATAGTCTATCCTTGTTAGAAGAAGCAGTTAGCTGTACAGAGTAGTGCAATATTCTATGGGACACTCAAGTACACTGCCAATACTCTTTGAAAGGGGAAACTGTGTTGCAAGATCCAGGATTTGCTCTGATGGTAACTGAAACAGTGCTCTTGATTCTAAAGCCAGAAAGTGTATGTCCAGGAACAATGAATTGGAAGTGGAAGGGATCCTCTCCCTGGAGTAGCTAACAACTCCCTTACTGAGCCTGTTTTCTATTTCTGTGACTCTTGCTTCTATTACTTTAGCCATCTTGGAAGAGAGACATTTTAGCCATCTTGAAGAGAATGCTTTTCTATAGAGGATATAACAACAGGATTCAGATCATTTGGATGCTCAGCTCAACCGTTTTTGATCACTCAAAGTGCTGGGAGAACAGGGAACGGGGATTGTGGTGGTAGCTGGGATGAAGGAGCCGAACAGCAGAGAGGAGACAGGGCTGCGTCACCTCTGAGATGAATATAGACAATAACCAAGGAGATACCCTGTCCTCACTTTATCAGACAGTCGGAGGTAATGAAAACAACAGCAGCAAAAGCCCTGTAGCATTCCCTTACAGGCCAGATTCCTAAGGATTGAGAATCCCCAGGTGGAAAAAAAACAAATTATTTGTGCCATTCTTGTGCTAAGGACTTCATACCAATTGCAATGCTGGCTGAAAAGAAACAGAAAATGAATTGTGCAAGTAAGAGAGAGACAGAGAAAGTTCATAAACTCCAGCCATATTCCATAAACAGTATTTCTTTTCTTGCCAAGTTCTATGTATGCTTGTACATTTTGACTGATGCATTATGTTTTCTTCCTTACTATTGCTCATATTATTTCTAAAGTAAGTTTGATTGGTTAACTTTATGTTTCAGGCCATTGGCTACAATCAGAGCTTTTTGATTCTGAGTTAAAGGCAGTAACTCACAGGTGATGGGTTGCCTTCTAGTGTCAGATGAAACTGAAAATGTCTAGAATAAAATAAATTGTATTAGCCAGGCATCGTGGCACATGCCTTTAATCCCAGCACTTGGGAGGCAGAGGTAGGAGAATCCCTGGGAGTTTAAGGCTACCCTGAGACTACACAGTGATTTCTGGGTCAGCCTGAGCTAGAGTAAGACGTTACCTCGAAAAGGGGGGAAAAAAAAAAAAACACCCAGAAAACAATTGTGTATATGTGGGAGGAGTGCTCTTCAAGGAAAGGCACGTGGATGTTTTAAGAAGAAGAATGGAACTGTGCAGAAACCCAGTTATTTGGTACCCAGCATTTGGATATCATTCTTTCTGTGCATGATTCCAGGAATGATTCGTGGTGGAAGAGAAGCCTTTCTTCCCATGGCTGAAGCCGACGTAGCCTCTCTCTGACTCCTGGTGCTGGGTGTTTGTCCACTTCCTAGCCTTGGACATCTGCACATTCCTAACAGAGTGTCCTAATGATGCAAAGCAGTGGAGACATGTTTCTAGCTATTTCTTTGGTGACATGCTGAATTCAGCAAATATCAGGGGCTAGTGTCTGAGTTTAGCAGCAGGGACATGAAATGTCTGCTGGTGAGAAAATTGAATGGTTGTCATGGTTAGAGGTGGTGGTGAGGACTAGTGGCCTTCGGATGGAATGTTCCTGTTTGCCTGCTCCTACTGGTTATTTCTCAGCCTGCTGTTATTCGGCCTTCCTGGTGAGTAAGTTAATGACACAACATCCTTTCTGTAAACGCCTTTTATCTTACATTAAGTTAGTAATATTTGGTCTCTAGAGTTTGTAATCAAGAGCCATGACCTTTACAGGACTGAATCATGGACAGCAGTGGATTGTTATCTAAGGACAATTGGCCACAAAGCACTGAGTGCTGTATGCAAAGCAGTACAGAATTTGTTAATATTTTATTTCTATTTATTTATTTATGAGACAGACAGAGAGAGAATGGGGGTTTAGAATGGACATTCCAGGGCCCCTAGCCACTGCAAACAAACTACAGATGCATGGACCACCATGTGCATCTGCCTTACACGGGTTCTGGGGAATCAGATCCACGTGTCCTAACTGCTAAGCCATCTCTCCAGCCCTTTTGTTCACATTAAAAAAATTTTGATTTTCTTTGGAAGAATGACTTTTTTAAAGTTTTATTTATTTGAGAGAGTTAGAGATTGGAGGGGAGAGAGAGAGGGAGAGAGGGAGAGAATGGACACGCCAGGGCCTCCAGCCACTGCAAACAAACTCCAAACACATGTACCACCTTGTGTATCTGGCTTACATGGGTTCTGGGCAATCTAACCAGTGTCCTTTGGTTTTGCAGGCAAACACCTTGACCATTAAGCCATCTCTCCAGCCTGACTGCTGTGTTCTTTTTTTTTTTTTTTTTGTTACCAACATTTTCAAAAATAAAAAAGTGAGACATAGAAACGTGACACATAGAAAAGTCAAGCTACTTCCACTTCAGACAATTAAAATTCTTCTCTGGGAGATAAACACTTACACAGGAAGATGTTGTTGGATTTCTCTTGTGAGCTTCTGCCCATGTTCTGTCTTAGCCTCCAGTGAGATCCCTCTGTCCTACTTTTCTTTGTCTGGCTCTGCCATTTCACGGAGCTGGTCTGGGGGTGAGAGGAAGGGAAGGAGTGCCTCAGATCTCACAGCACAGGGGAGAGGGAGACAAAGACTGCATTATTCTTTATCCTTCAGGAGCAGGAAAGATCAGACGTCTTTATGCTTTGAGTGTGCATGTCTTCCTTGTGCCACATATACGACAATACTTTCTATTACCTCCTCTATGTTGAGAAGTGTTCTGGAAAGTCCCCGTTAGTGCTCCAGACTTGGTGAGGGGATTAACAAGATGACAGATATTTCCAAGCTGGCCCTTGGGTGTCAGGTGGTGAAGCTTAGTGGTTAAGCATTTCTAGCATGCACAAGACCCTACATTTGATCCACAGTACTGCAAAAAAAGAAAACAAACCAACCAAAAACCTGGCCCACTCTAATTCTATGGTGAAAGGGTATGAATATCTCTCTTATCCATCCTTCTGGTTGATCACAAAGGGAAGGACTAGTCTTTTGTTAAGCTGAAAAGAGGCAGAATGCTCTCCTGTCAGGACCGCTAAGTATCTCAAATCTAGTTTTTAAATATGTACTCAGAATATTTTGCCTTCTATTTTGATTTTGGTGAAAATCCTGGCAGAATCTGGAAGGCTGAAAGCAATAAATAGCTCAGCTTCAGTTGAAAAAAAAATATATATCCTTTGCACAGGGCTAGCGGAGGACACAGCATCTCCTGGCTGTCCTGAGCTCAGGCCCAGCGCCAAGTACCTAGCTGGGCTCTTCATCATGAAGACAAGGAAGCAGGATAGTGGATTTCTTTTAGCCAGTTAATTTGCTCTTATGGCTCTAAGATGGTGGTGGTGCAAAGAGGGATCTGTTTTGTTGAGTGTTCAAAAGTCACCTGACATCTCCCAGATGGCACCACAGGAAATGGCTAGCATCATGTTTCCAGACACAGGGCATTGTGCTGTATAGCTAGCTACCTGCAGTCAAAGCAGAAGGGGTGAGCAGACAAAACGGTGACTTTCACTCACTCACTGGAAGACATCCATGTTCAACAGACTGTCAGGAGGGTGACAGGTGGGGCTGGCTCACCACCAGGGGTGAAGGATGGGGAGAGCTTTTATCAGCACTATTGTACCCAACTGCAGAAGGTTAACAGCCAGTGGGTCAAGTGTAATGATCACGGCCATATGCTGGGTCAGAGCTAAGATACTCTTTCTCTAAAATAAACCTGCTTAAGGAAAGCATCATGTATTAAAAGAAAAAATCTCATAGGTACTAGGTGAACACATCCCAGGTTTGTAAATACATCTTAAGTGCCTGTGTCTTCAGTGTCAGTGTCATGGATTTTTGACCTGGGTATGGAGTTGCCGGGGACATGATGTGGTAAGGAGAATACGGTTTAAATTTCAGGCTATCATCAGAAAAACAAGAAGGATTTAATTTTTTTGATTAATTTTTTTTATTGTTTATTTGCAAGCAGAGAATGATAGAGAGAAGAAAGGCAGAGAGAACAGGCATGCCAGGGCCTGTAGCTGCTGCAAATGAACTCCAGATGCCTGTGTCACCTTGAGCATCTGGCTTTATGTGGGCACTGGGGGCATCAAACCCAGATTATTAGGCTTTCGAGCAAGTGCCTAAACCACTGAGCCATCTCTCCAGTCCTAATTAAAAAAAAAAAAAAATTAATGGCATCCAGCATTCTCCTATCCAAGTATTTAGCAGGCCTGACCCAGCTTAGCTTCTGAGGTCAGGCATGTTCAGCGGGCTATGGCCATAGATGGTGGTATAAACCTGGCATTCTATTTTCCACTCCTCTGAGATCAGCTTTTTTTTTTTTTTTTTATTCCACATATGAGTGAGATCGTGAGGTGTTTGTCTTTGTGTGCCTGGGTTATTTCACTTAACACAAGGGCCCTCCATCCGCATTGCTGCAGGTGATGACACTGTGCCCTGCTTTCTGGTGGTGAATGATGCGTTTTCTTCATGCGCTGCACTTCCTCCCCGTGTTTAACAGCTGGTGAATACTGGGGGTCCCTACCTTACCTACTGCGAATCACGCTGGGAAGAGTGTTGACGTGCATGTGTCTCTGTAACATCTCGATCTAATTTGTTTTGGATAGTTACCAAGAGTGGAATGGCTGGATCATATGCTAATTCTATTTTTTTGTGTTTTGAGGGAGAAAGCTGTGAATTTAAGTGGCTCTGTACATTTAGCACAATGTCCTCATCGGCTTTCAGAGCGGCAAGAATCAAGCGCTCAGCATATATGCCAATCAAACTGCAGAGAGGTGACGTGTCCTGACTAAGGCCATGCACATAATTGTGGCAGAGTTACATCTTCTGGTCCTCATTCCTCTGCTCCTTTTAACGAGAGTGCAGAGGGTCCCTTTGGATTAGTCATACATGCTGCTGTGATAAATGACCAGACATAGGGACTGGACACACGCCTGTCATCTTGGTGTTGTGAAGCTTGGATCCCAGAACGGCTCCCTCCCAGCTAAGCTGAGGTGGCCGTAGAGCTGGTGCCTGTGGGGCTCCTCTGTTTGGGTGCTTCTCTATAGAGGCTGCCCGTGCTCCTTGGCTTGAGGCCACCTGGTTTGCATCCATCCAGTATCTTGCTTTTACCACGTCATCTACTCATACTGCTTCCCTGTCATGAATACTCTTGTGATATCATTGGTTCCACCCTGATAATTCAGGCTGATCTCCTGTCTCCAGGTGTGAATGATACCCGCCAACTCTCAGTTGCCAGGTAAAGCAGGATACTCAAAAGTTCCAGGTGTTGAGTTGCAGACCTATTTCAGGGCAATTTTTTTTATTGACCATGCCTCTATCCCATTCGATTCCACTCCACTCCACTCCATTCCTATGAAACCAAAGGTACAGGAGGTAGAAGTTTCTGGGACCAAAACCATGTTGGTCACACTGGTGAAGCCCCAGAGCAGTTCTCTTCATGTGACACTGCACACTTTCTCCTGTCACTTCCTCTGTGCCCTAGATGAGGACAAAAACCATGTTTTCCCCCATTTTACAGATAGTAAAGTAAAGGAGCCTTTAGAGCATTGCTTATTTATGCACAAGTGCTTGCGGACACAGCTGTTCATACCAAGTGTTATTTAACTGTGCAGCTACAATGGTATTTCAAAGTGCTTTGGTTTCTAACTTTGCTAACATTCTTCTTTATCTTCCTGTCTGGAGATAAGAGAACTTTTGCCTACTATCTTCTGGCTATCTTCTTGCTTGTTCAACCTCCTGCCCTTGGGCTGTGTTAATGGACAGGCGGTTTGGTAAAGAAAACTTATGCATAATCTTATAAACCTTATGTAAGTGTCCAAATCACTATAAGGAATTACCTGCTACCAAAGGTAATGGGGTGAGGAGGCAGAGAGAGAGGTGACCTTATTAGCAAGGAGAGGTTGTCACCTTGGAGAGTTCAGTCATTTCTATGACATTCACAGACAGATTAAACTTGTTGCTCTCTAAATTTCATTCTGGGGAATTATTGGAAGAGAGAGTGGAAATATTTACAACTGGTATGAACTTTACCATTTTTCAAATATTCTGAATGCCGGGCATTACATTTTATTAAAAACAAATATAATAGGTGCTCTATAAATGCTTATAGGGTATTGAATGAATAAATGAATCATTGGTTAATTGCATCCCTCTGAAAAATAAATGATGTGTGTTTTCTTTCCAGCTTTTTTGCTTTTTCTACATTCAGTGATGATATATAGAGCCATTTATCTTTTAAAGCTGGGCTAAGCACACTTTAGCCTGGGGTAGGGAAGGGCTTCATTTGGTTTTCTTATAAGACAAAAGTAAGGAAAAACATATTTTCTGAATTCAGTGTAGCCTTAATATTTTTGACAATGGTAGCGAATAAATTTCTTCTAGCAAAGCAATATTTTCATAGCTTTGATAATCAATTTTAGTTGTCAACTGGACTAGATTAAGGAACACCTAGAAAATTGCTGAAACATGTTTCTAGGTACATCTGTGGGGATTCTTGAAAAAACATTAGGCTGTGGGTTAGAAAACTGGGTGGGGAAAACCTTCCTTGAACTTGATTGGCACCATTTAATAGGTTGTGGGCCCAGATGGAAGGGAGATGCTAGCTCACTGTGATCCACTGCTTTGTGACTTGTGGATGTCGCCTTAAATTCTTCATCCTTCAAATGTATGTGTCAGCAACTCCCCAGGGACTTTTCAGGCTGCTGTCTCCAGATTGGGACTAGATTATGGGCTTAACTCTCTTTCCCAGGTTCTCCAGTTCTTGGTCTGGGTTACTACAGATTTTCCAGCCCCTCAGCTATTATGGAACTGTCCAGCCTCTGCTGGAATATACTTATCTGATAAACACCTTAAAATTACATATAATACATGTTACATATGTGTATGTCATATGGTCTTCTCTGTAGAAACCTAACACAAATGATCAATTCCATGCCTCTAGGCTTACTCTGTGGAATGGGAAGTTCACATCTCAGGGAAGGGTGTGGAACCCAAGGCTAATCAAATTGGATCCTGCTGATGTGTTAGTGCCAACCCACAATATTCCAGGCCTATCCAAAGGTGCTATTTCATGAACTTTTCTCAACATCTTTCTAAAACAGTTGTTGCCCTATTTTACAGATTATAGAAACTTGGAGGAAAGTTAAGTAACCTGATAAAGTGGGAAATGTATCCCAAAGCTATGACTTTTCAACTCCAGATCTACTGCTGACTTTGTTTAAAAAAACTTTTTTGTTGACAACTTCCATAATTATAGACAATAAATTATGAATACTCCTTCCCCTCCCCCACTTTCCCCTTCACAGATCTCTCCATTATAACCCCCCCCCTCTTAAGTAGCCTCTCTTTTGTTTTGATGTCATCATCTTTTCCTCCTGTAATGAGGGTCCTGTGTAGGTAGTACCATGCAATGAGAGGTCATGAATATCAGGCCATTTTGTGTTTGGAAGACTGCATTTTAAGTAGTCCTACCCTTCCTTAGGCTCATACATTCTTCCCGTCACCTCTTTTGCCATGGACCCTGAGCCTAGGAGGGTGTGATAGAGGTTTCAGTGCCTAACACCCCTCTGTCACTTCTTCTCAGCACCATGGTGCCTTTTGAGTCATCCCAGAGGTCACCACTATCTGAAAAGAGAAGCTTCTCTAACCCAAAAGTGAGAGTAACATTAATATATGGGTATGAACATTAAAAGAAGTGACTGGGCAGTTTGGTGAGCATAATATATACATTTAGCCAGACACTAGCAGGCATTGCACCCCTAGGACTCATGACTTCCCCCATTATAGGTTTCCAGTACCAGGCATGTATTTCCCATGGAGTGGTCCTCTAGTCCAATTGGTGGGTGGGTGGTTTCCCCCATAACAGACATGCCACTATTGCACCTGTTGGCTCATTTGGCCTGGCTGGTCAAACTTAAGGCTTGCAGTGTTCTCTGTTATTTATCTCCACTGATGACTTCTCTCTCCCATAGGGATGCATGCAGCATAGCTTTTATTCCAGCTTTCTATTGGCTGGTCTACATGGAGGAGGTTTTCAGCTCAGCTCCAGATTGATTTCTGTGACCTTGCAGCCCAAGCATGTGTCATCTTCAGCAATAGGGTCTTAACATTTATATCTGGTGGGAATCAAGAGCCTTGGCAATGACCTGTAAAGTTTGGGGGACATCAGGGACTTCCATGGCCAACAGCTCATTGAAGGTATCCCATCTCTGGTACTGAATTTTTTCTAGTAACAAGCTATGGCTTCTAGGCATGCCATTGCCCCCCCAAAATTAGGTTTCCATATGGCTTATTCATACCCTCTTAAATTTTGATTGCCCCTTCCCCCACCCTTCTTTTACCCACTCTCTTCCCCTGACCTCACTTAGGCCTTTCCACTCCCAGTGATCTGATCATCTATTTACATATATACAACACCATCCCCTTAGGTCTTCCCCTATACTGCTGTCTTTTTAAATAAATATTTTTGGTCACTTATTTGTGAGGAGAGAAAGTTTGAGCATGGGTGTGCCATGGCCTCCTCTCTCTGCAAATAAACTCCAGGCACATGCCCAGCTTTGTGCACCTGGCTTTATATGGGTACTGAGGCATTGAACATGGGCCAGCAGGCTTTGCAAGCAAGTGCTTTTGACCATTGAGCCATCTCCCTAGCCCAGATCTACTACTGTATTGATTTCATCATTGTTTATCATTATTATTATACAACTAGAAATTCCACATAGGCGAAAGTCCAGAGAAAAGAATTAAGGGAGGTCAGAAATTTGATCCACCTTCAAAACAACCTATTAAGAGGTACCATGATAGAAAACTAAGACTTAACGTTCAGATTGGTAAAGGGTCACAGAGCCCAAGACCTGAATTGAATCTCAGCCTCCCCACTTATGCTCATAATATAAAGACCCTTAACCATCCTCTACTCTGCATTCTCCTCTTTAAGATGGATAGCTGACGACACCTGCTTGCAAGGTCTTTGTTTCATGTCCTAAATAGGGAAAGTCATGTGATGACCCCGTGCTTCAATAAGAATCAACAATTATGAAGTGGGGTATGTGATAGCCTTTTAAAGGCTTTATTCTTTTAATCAGAGTTAGTCTTCCCTGAAACCTCTGTCTTTTTAAAATAGTGTGAGATTCTAAAGTTTTAGATTATTATTTTCAGTATGAATAGACTTGTCTGTCAAAATGTAATGCTTTTGCATGTAAAAACTTCCACTTTAATTGTAACTCCTCTATAAAACTTTAATGTTATTGTTCCCTTTCTCCATGTTTTCAAAGCATCCATTCAGGGCATAACTTTAATTTATGTACCACTGTCCTCTTCCAAGCCACTCAGAAAGAGGGAATGATTGTGTGTTAATTATGATAAGTCCATGATAACATGCACTCAAACAACAACACGCCATCATTCCGTGCTACTGCACACGGACTGGTCGTTGCTCCATTATTAACAGTGCCAGTTGTGATTCATCACAGGCAGGATGACCGTGACACTGGCCAGCAGCCAGCCAGCTTGGGTTTCACACCCAGCAGTGTCAATCACTCACTGGATGCTGTCTCTGAAATACCTACATTTTCTTTCCACCGGAGACTGTGATTCGAAGAAGGCTGTGAATCTGACTGAGAATGACTCAATCTGTGACAAGAAACGTGCCTGGAAAATGTCCTTCCAGATGGTAAACCTGTATAAAAATCCTTTGCTATAAAAAACAGAAAGAGGTGAGGCAATTAGTTTGTGTAGTTCAATTCTCACTTCTGTTTACAGTGGCACATTCAGGTTTATTCCTTTCCAAACATCTCTCCTGCTCTGTGTCAACTCAGAGGAGGAAACAATGGATTTGCAGATGGGATCTCATATGTAAGTTTAATTTCATTCCCTCCAAGCAGAAAAGATCTTGAGATCCCACCTGGGCTTCTGCTACTGAAAACACAGTGGGGGCGTAAGGGTTTCGAGTCTTCCACAAGGCCACAAGATGGGGATGTTACTCCATGAACTTAGGTGTCTTTCATTCATTCCAAAAGTAATTATTGTGTGCCTACTATGTGTCTGGAATTATATTGATGAATGAGGCAGTCCTTGCTAAGTGGTGTGTTTGATCTCTGGGAGCAGGGAGAAGTGGGAGTGCAGACTTAGCAGTGGCATACTCAGTACTGTAATGACACAGAAAAGACAGCTACAGGATGGTAAAGTGAGAGCCTGACCTAATTTGGGTAGGGTCTTGATGGAGCTCATGGAAGGCTTTCTGAGAAAACAGTATCTACAAGGGGCTGTGGGGGGACTATGAATTATGTGGGAGAGAAACTCTAATCCAAACAAACACCCTAAGAAGGGTGGCATACCTAAGAGGTATGCCCTTTTCATTTTTCTTTAATTGTTTTTTAAAATATATTTTATTTATTTATTTGAGGGAGGGGAATAAAGTGAGAGGAAGAGAGAGACACAGACAGATAGGCAGACAGAGAGAGAGGGGCAGAATGTGCGCACCAGGGCCTCTAGCCACTGAATGAACTCCAGATGTATGTGCCACCTTGTGCATCTGACACTACATAGGTACTGGGGATTGTACCTGGGCCCTCGGGCTTCACAGGCAAGCACCTTAACCACTTCTATTCTGTTTGGATGCCATCATTTTCTCTCTCCTATTAAGCAGATCTTGTATAGATGGCATCAGCCACTGTGAGGTCATGAGTGCCAAGGCCACTGTGTCTGGAAGACAGTACTGCAGAGCATTCCTCCCCTTCCTTTGCCTCTTGCATTCTTTCCACCACCTCTTCCACAACACTCCCTGAGCCTGGGGGGTGTGACAGAGATGTCTCATTTAATGCTGAACCATCCACTGTCACATCTTCTCAGCATTTTGATGAGGTGAACTCATCTTTTAAAACAACTGGGAAATGTTGGGCTTTTTTCCTTCCTTTATCATTTATAAAGCATAGGAATAGAGTGGTGAGAGAGGAGGATGCTCTACACTAAGAAAAGAATGAATTGAAGGCCATGTACCCTGAGGGTCTTTTTTATCCCTCTATGATAAGTGTAAACCCAATTTTAACCTCTGGGTCTCAATACTCAAGTGCCTCTGGAGAGCAGTTGTGGACTCACCAAAGCTGGAGCTGGAGGTTCTCACGTGGCTCCATGGCCTATTGTATAGGCCCACCAACCACGCATGGAGCAGGAACCATTGTTAACTTGGAAAGCATAGATTTAGGCTTGTCCTGCCTACCCTGCTTTCCATTCCCATATTATCACAGCCTGGTGGTATTGTCCTACAATCCAAGCTTCCTTGGAGGCTGACACAGGAGGATCAAAAGTTCACAGCTTTCCTGAACTTAGTGAAACCCTGTATTAGTTTTTTTTTTTTTCAAGGTAGGGTTTCACTATAGCCCAGGCTGACCTGAAAGTCATCTGTAGACTCAAACTGGCCTTGAACTCACAGAGATCCTCCTACCTCTGCTTCTCAAGTGCTGAGATTAAAGGTTTGTGCCACCATGACCAGCTCACACACAAAAAATGTTAAGGTGGGCTGGAGAGATGGCATAGCGGTTAAGCGCTTGCCTGTGAAGCCTAAGGACCCCGGTTCGAGGCTCGGTTCCCCAGGTCCCACGTTAGCCAGATGCACAAGGGGGCGCACGCGTCTGGAGTTCGTTTGCAGAGGCTGGAAGCCCTGGCGCGCCCATTCTCTCTCTCCCTCTCTCTTTCTCTCTGTGTCTGTTGCTCTCAAATAAATAAATAAAAATTTAAAAAAAAAATGTTAAGGTAAGGGATATAATTCAGGGACTTAAGGTCTTATGTCAAATTCCTAATACTGAAAAAAAGAACTTTATTTTTGAAACTTTGTATTGATAATTTGCATCTTAACAAATCATGTTCAGTGCTTTCTAAATTTAGTGAGTTTGAGAAAATCCATTCAGCCTTAAAAATTTTAATTCAATAAAAGTATTCATGTTTTTAGCTTAATTCCCTTTAAGCCATTTAGATACATGTGTTCTGTGGGATATAAGTTGCCTTTTACTTAAATTTTAAGCTTAGTGATAGGTAGTTTAATTAAATTAGCATCACTGATTAAACATTTGGCACCACCATAGCTGATGATTCATGTAGGTACTGGTGAACTGATCTCTAAAGTTGTGTACACATGTAAGCCAGAGGTACAAGGTAGCACATGCATCTGGAGTTTGTTTGCCATAAACAACAAATAAATAAAATACTTTTTAAAAAGGGATCCAGAGCTTAGATTCTATTCTTGGATTTGCCTTAAACAAGCTTTGCAACTTTGAGAAGTCCACTTCCCTTTTACAACTTCTTAATTTCATTTTTGAACTCACATTGAGCTAAATTTCAGTTTTGTCCTATCTGAACTGCTAAAACCTATGATTTCTCTCTTTCTTTTCTTTTTCTTTCTCTCTCTCTCTCTCTCCTTTTTTTTTTTTTTTTTCCGATGACAAGCTAGCAAGCTTCTGGCAAAATAGACTGATTTATAAATAAATGCAGTGGCTGAAAATCTTGCATTGATTTATTTTTGTTGTAATTTTTTTATTATAAGTATTTTCTGAAGAAAAGGCAGGTTAATAGCTGAGAGCAAGTAGCCATAGAAAATCTGAGTCCTGGTTGTGAAAAACCTTATCAAGTGGTCTTTGGAACTGGTTTGTGGGGGAAAACATGTAGAACTTTGGAGTTTTCTAGCTCTGGGCTAGAGAAGTCTTAGAATGTAGTAAGCAGCTCTTACTATCCCATTCTACTGAGAGTTTGGAAGAGCATAATACTAATAAAAATGTAGACAGTGAAAGTCAGGTTCATGAGGTTTCAGAGGGAAACAAGGATTTGCTACAGGCCATTCATATTATTTTCTGGCAATGCATCTGTCTATATTCTGCCTGTATTCTGAAATTTTGAGTGAGGCTGAACTCAAGAATAATGGACTGAGCAAATGGACCAAGTTGTTTGGTAAAGGAATTTCAAGAGGACATGGCATCCAGTCTATGCTCACTGTTTTTAGATTTATAGTCAGAAAGATCAAAGTATATGGAAAACTGTGCCATTCTTGAGGAAAAGTGTGGGAAGGCAGTCACAAAAGTTCAGGGTATTACCAAGAAAATGGTTGATATTGTTAAAGGGGGGAATACTACAATAAAAAAAAAAAAACCCTTGCACTCTAGACTGGAGCAATAGAAGTGGTACCTTGAGAGTAAGACCGCACCCATCAAAATCTCCAAGGTGTAACAATGAAAATCCATTGAAAAACTTTCATTTGACAAGAAAGTGTCTGAATACCGAAGGAGCTAAGGCACCGTGATCAGGCAGGTCCTGCTAAGGAAATGCTTTCTCCAGATTTAATGAGGCAGGTAAGCAGCTACTAGTCCGGCAGTGAAGTGGGGTGAGGCTACATCTCCAGAGGGCAGCAGCAATTGGCCACGTCCATGTGCTGCTTCTTTTGCAGGTATTCAAGATGCAAGTGCGAGGAACTCGTGAAGGCTCAGGCAAGGGTCCAGAAAGCTCCTAAGCAGGCACCACGTAGCATGCTCGGATGCTTTGAATGGAGCGCCTCAGTAAGTTGTACATGACGCTGAGAAGGAGAAGCCCAAGTTGCACTGGAGATGCTGCGGTGTGGGACAGGCCAGACAAGTGAAGAATTTACCAGTGAAAGCTACAGGCACCTAGTGGAACCAGCCCAAGAGAGGAGACACATTGCCAATGCAGCAGAGCTGGAAGTGTGTAGCTACCCAAGGTACTTGGAGCCCTGGTGATTCCATCACAAGTCCAGATGCTGGGCATGGAAAAGCACAGTTCAGTGTTTGTCTTGTTTGGTTTTGGTCTGATCTCTCCTTGCTACATCTCTATTCCTTCATTTTAAAACAAGGATGTTTATTTATTGCTATTATATACTGGAAATATATAACTTCATTTTCAGTTTTATAGAGGCTCACAGTTAAGAGATTGTCTTGAGTCTCAGAAGAGGCATTGAACTTTTGGATGGTGTTGGAACTGGAAGACAATGGGGAATAATGTAGTTAGACGGAATACAGCTCACATAATGAGATGGCCTTAAATATGTAAGGGCCAGGGGAGGAATTTTTTTTTTTTTTCTTTGAGAGCGACAGACATAGAGAGAAAGACAGATAGAGGGAGAGGGAGAGAATGGGCGCGCCAGGGCCTCCAGCCACTGCAAACGAACTCCAGATGCGTGCATCCCCTTGTGCATCTGGCTAACGTGGGACCTGGGGAACCGAGCCTCGAACCGGGGTCCTTAGGCTTCACAGGCAAGCACTTAACCGCTAAGCCATCTCTCCAGCCCAGGGGAGGAATTTTGTAGTTTGAATTTAAAATGTCTCTCACCAAGTCATGTGTTAGGACATTTGCTCTCCAGCTATTTGGGGAGGTTGCAGAATGCTTGGGAGAATGTTGGTCATTGGGGAAAGACCTTGAGGTTTTCATGTAGTCCATATATATATATGTGTGTGTGTGTGTGTGTGTGTGTGTGTGTGTGTGTGTGTGTATGTTCTCTCTCAAACAAATGAGTAAGAAATTATATATATGTATATAATATATATGCATATATATATATATATTTTTTTTTTTTTCTCTATTTGAGAGAGAGAAAGAGAAAACACCTCCACATAATAGAAAGTACCAGGAGACTTTTATATGGAAGCTGTTTAAGGAATAGAAATGTTATTTTAAAGGCCATAGATTTCCTCCAACTTAGGTTGTTCATTGCCTACAAAGCCAGCAGTATTCTGTCTAAATTCTTTTATTCTTACACTAATAAAAAATAAAGAATTGTACTGTGGCCACTGTCCTGGAGAATCTCAGATTTATACCCTACTCAGGATTGTGAAACCTTAACAACTTAATAACTTACCCTTCATAACTTTTTTAAGCCTCAGTTTTCTTATCTATAAAATGAGCATAATTCATACCATGAGGTGATTTATGATTACTAGGGACAATATATGCAAACCATTTAGAAGAGTACCTAGAATATACTCAGTACCTAAAATGTGCTCAGTACCCAGAATATGGTCAGTACCTAGAAGATGCTCAGTTCCTAGCATAGAGCTCAGTAACTTTGGTTACTTTTTACATTTGCCATGTATTCTTATTTTCCTTTCCATTAGATTTTAAGAGTTTATTTTTTTTTATTTTATTTATTTATTTATTTATTTATTTGAGAGCGACAGACATAGAGAGAAAGACAGATAGAGGGGGAGAGAGAGAATGGGCGCGCCAGGGCTTCCAGCCACTGCAAACGAACTCCAGATGCGTGCGCCCCCTTGTGCATCTGGCTAACATGGGACCTGGGGAACCGAGCCTCGAACCAGGGTCCTTAGGCTTCACAGGCAAGCACTTAACCGCTACGCCATCTCTCTAGCCCTTTCCATTAGATTTTAAACTCCTCTGCATCGAAGACTGACTTCCCATGTTGGTTTTCAGATAATGAACATGTGTTGCAGTTATCCTCTTGCTGCTGGGACAAAACTCAACCAAAAGCAGCTCATGGGAAGACAGGGCTTAGTTTAACTTTCGGTTTAGAGGGAAAGATTCCTCAGGTGAGAAAAGCATGGTGACACAGAAACTGCTCACATCCTGTCACAGCAGCTGGGTAGGAGCTGCACGAGAGAGCAAGCTAGTGAACACCCATAGGGCTGGACTAAAACGTCAAGGTCTGGCCCCCGGGGACACACCTCCTTCAGCAAGGCTCTACCTCCCCAAAGCCTCACTAGTCCGCGATTGCTTACGAGGGTGAACTGTAAACATGTGAGGCTACGGGGGGCATTTCTCATGCAAGCCACCACAACATGCCAACCTATTTTTATAAGAGAACTAAAATGATACCTTGTGGCTAGTAATCCCTTCCATTGACCGGCTTGGTTAGGAGAAACATTGCTCAGTTCATCAGTGTCTATGTAAAGCCAGATGCACAAAGCAGTGTTTGGAGTTTGCATTTGGAGTTCGTTTGCAGCAGCAAGAGGACCTGCTATGTTTGCCTTCTCTCTCTCTCTCTCTCTCTCTCTGTCTCTGAAAAAAAAAAAAAAAATACAATATAAAAAAAAAAAATGAGCCAGGTGGTATGTGACTTTAATCCCAGCACTGAGGAGGCAGAGGTAGGAGGATCGCTGTGAGTTCAAGGCCACCCTGAGGGTACATAATGAATTCCAAGTCAGCCTGGGCCAGAGTGAGACCCTACCTAGAAACCCCCCCCCAAAAAAAATTGTTAATAACAAAGATTCTCTACTTGCTCAGAATTGACTGGGGCTGAGATTTCTCCTGAGTCAACCTGTACATTTCCTTGTAAGATCCAGGTTTAGCACAGGGCCTGCTGGGTCATTTTTACAGGAAGTGTCCATCCTTGGTGTCCATTTACCCTCCCTATCTGATGGGAGTTCCTAATCCTCTCCTATTCTTGAAATGAATCCCATTCACCTTGGTCTGTTTAAAGGATGAATCCTGTTAGATGGTTTAGCCAGAAACTATCTTCCCCCAAGAAGTTTCCTTTCAACAATTTTCCTTCAGCTCACCCCACCCTGCCCTTTAGCCGTAAATTTGCATATGTCCTCGCCTTATTGGAGTTAAGTAATTTTCTCCCTTTCTAGGTGCCCATGGCAGTCATCTTTTTACCTATTTTACCAGTTCTGAGTAAAGTTTTCCTCTTAAGGTGGCAAGGCCACACTGAGACTACAGTGTGAATTCCAGGTCGGCCTGAGCTAGAGTGAGACCCTACCTCAAAAAATAAAAACAAAAACAAAAAAAAAGTTTTCCTCTTTATGCTTTAACACACCTCACTGAATGTCTTTTCTTTTACAGTGCAATTAGTAAAGGTTGTGAAAATGACTGTGGAAGTGAACGCAGAACCCTCGAGATCTAGAGAAGGAGTAATCATTGATGGGCTGGAAATGGCATAGCTAATGAGCTTTCTAGTTAGAGTAAATGGGTCAGAGACAGGTAAGAAGGAAGGAATTTGGATAGAGAATGATGGGATAATTTGCTCTGAGACATACTGAATCTGAGGTGGGGGTAAGGAGATGCACATAGGGGTCTGAGTAGATGGAATTTAGAGGATCTCACAGTCTTTAAGATTAGATGCAGGAAGTCCAGAGTTACTGGCAAGCATGTTGATGTGCTGAATCAAATGACCAAAAAGTGCATATGATTTCTCCAGCAGCTCCTATGAACTTATCTGCTGTCTGCTATCTGCCATCATCTATCTTCTTTCCTTCTCATCCATCCTTCCCTCCCTTTCCCCTTCCCTCCCTCTCTTTGGCCTTTCTACTTTTCTCAAGTTCTTACTGCATTTTAACTTTGTCCTCTAAATCCTCCAAATAAAAGGCAAATAATATTGAAGTTTCAGACAGGTACAAATGGGGATGTTTTAAAGTAATCTTTATATCATTTTTAGTGTAAGGCTCAGGAGTGAACAAGGACCACGGAGACCACTCTGGGGCAAAGATGGAAGTTTTCATTCAGGGAAAACCACGAGCTTCCAGGGACTGACTCTCAAGAGTGGAGCAGTCAGCTTGGGGTGGCAAGTAGTGGGCTTTATAGGCTCTTCCGTTGGGGGAAGGTGAGGAAGGGAAGGAATTTCTTTGTTGGGGCAATACATCTCTGTTCTTTACATTAGCCATGGGGTGAGACCAGAAGTGGCCCAGTGAGAGATAAGGGGGCAGTAAATCTAGACCTGGAGCCTTGTTAGGCAGGGGAGGGATCATGGCTGGACAATTTCTTGAGGAATGTGCATGACTCCTCTGTCGTCCTCCTCCTGTTACTACATTTTGTCCCAACCTAACATTTAGTTTCGTGTGTGTGTGTGTGTGTGTGTGTGTGTGTTTGCACATGTTTATGTTTGTTCATGTGTGTGAGTGGCATGTGTGTCACGGCATGTAAGTGCAGGTCCGAGGACACCTTTGGCTTGGTGCTCACCCGTCCTCCTCATTGGAGGCAGGGTTTCTCACTCTGCTCTTGCTCTTCTCTGGGAAGGTCTGCCACCTGCTCCTCCCATGGCACACTCCACAGCAGCATGCCGGAACAACAGAGCCCGCCCAGCTTCCAACTTTTCACGTGGGACCTTGGGATCCAGCTCGCATATGCTAGCTTGAACAGTGCTGCTTGATCCCAAGACATCTGCCAACTCCTAGGGTCATTTTTTTTCGTTAATAAATCATAATCATAATTGGTGCTTTATGTAACACGAGGCTGTATTTTAACATGTCTCTATAAATTTTCTGCTATCTCAAGTACGTTACAGTCAGTTTTCTATGTTGATATTAGCATTGTTTATTGTCTTCAGAAGCACATTGAGCTAAAAAAAAAAAAGACAAAACGAAAGTGCACTCTCATTTGATAACATATCAATCTCAGTGATGAGATAAAACAGAATAATCATATTACTACTTTTCTAATGTTCTTAAAGATTATTTCATTTCCTTCTTCTTTTCCTGAAGCAAAATAGGTTAGCTAATTTTATCCTCAGTACAGAGAACCTCAGGGTCATTTCCAGCAAGCAACCGCACCATACTACCCCGTGGCTAAGACACTCAGCTTCTAGACACTCCGTCTCCTCTCCTCGGCCTCCCGCTGAGCCCCAAGAAGTCAAATGGCTAATAGTGATGCCACAACCTCTTGTGGAAGAAGAAAAAAATCTGAAAAATAAAGTATCACTAACTCGTCTAAAATTTTAAAACAGCCAAATAAGCAAATAAGAACAAGGGCTGGATAGAGGGCCCGTGAAGCATAAGGACCCAGGTTTGATTCCCCAGAGCCTACCTAAGCCCCATGCACAGGGTAGCACATGCATCTAGAGTTCATTTTCAGTGACTGGAGGCCCTGGCACACCCATTCTCTCCCTCCCTTTTTTTCTATCTGCCTCTTTCTCTCACTCTCTTCCAAATAAATAAATAACTATTTAAAAAAAAAGAAATTAAAAATAAAATGAACTAAGCAAGTTAATTATATTGAATATTTAAAGCTTTTAGACCGGATATTTATTGCTGCTAGAACAAATGACAGTGAACACAGTGGTTTAAGACAACAGCTCTGAAACAGATGTTCTGGAGTATAGAAGCCAGAAGTAACTTGAGGCAAGTTAACTTGGGGTGCCATAGGACTGTGTTCCTCTTTCAAGAGTTGGGAGCCGTAAGCTTAAGTCTTTCTCACATTGCTCCACTCTGACATCACTTCTTCTTTTCCCCACCTACCTTTCAATTTTAAGGACCCTTGTAATTATTTTGGATCTGACCAGATAATTGTTGTAGTGGCCTTCTCATTGCAGGGACAAACCCCGAATGAAAGCAGCTGGTGTGAGGAAAATTGTTTATTTTGGCTTACAGTCTCCAGGGGAAGCTCCATGAGCAGGGGCTGGACATCATCTCTAACAGCAGCGAGACAGTTAGCTGAACTCACACTTTCAAGTTAGGGCTACCAGACCATCAAGGTGCCCCTCCAGTAACACACCTCCTCCAGCAAGGCTCCCTGACCCAAATTTCCAGCAACTGCCCATCAGAGTACCTAAGTTTATGGGGACACCTGATCCAAACTGCCACGGTAACCTAGGAGAAACCTAATAACTCCTCTGCTTTGTCTTGCTGACCTATTGCTGACATAGTCCCTGAGAAAACACAGTGCTACCTTATTGACAGAGCACCTGAGAAAAATCAGTTGAGGGCTGTGGGGTTTGTTCTGCTTGTGTTGAAAGCTGAAGCTGAGTTCAGCTGGATACTTTGCTTCTGGGCTTGAGGTGAGGCAGAATATTATTGCCATGGGAATGTGTGCAAGAGAAAGGTGCGTACTCCATGGCGCCTAGAAGTGGGGAGAGGAGGCAAGAGAGGAAGAAAGAGAGAGAGAGAGAGAGAGAGAGAGAGAGAGAGAGAGAGACCATTCAGTGACATGTTAAGTTTCTTCAGGACATGTCCTTAGTGTCTTCCTCCAACCAAGTTCTACTTCCCAATTATGTCATCATGTTATGACTCCATCAGAGGATTAATTCATTGATTAACTCAGAGCCTTCAGGATTGATTAACAGGATCCTTAGAACCCATGAGCTGACAGCCAAGCCCCCAATACATAAGGTGTTTGGGAGCATTGCAGAGTCAAAACTTAACACAACTTACAGTCAGTTGATTAGCAAACTAAATTTCATGGGAAGCTTACTTCCATTTTGTTATGCTACTTTAACATATTTAAAAGTGCTGGAAGTTATGCTATAATCTAGGTATTATTATTCTTATAATACTTAGCATATTAAGTACATATTATGATATATTATATAACTTAATTATAAAATTTGATATAAAAGATACTAGGGTCCTAATGTGGTCAGATTTTATGTTATGATCCTGAAAACAACCAAATAAATGCTATATACACAAAGCTCTATTTTGGGTACGGGAGACTTGTGAAGACATGGAATGCTGAATTTCTTAAGGCGGGATGAGAAAGGAGAAAAGGTTTAGGAAAAGCAGATAGAATGATAGTGGATTATTCTAGCCAGTACTGTCCATGAGAATTTTCTGAGATAGTGGAAGCGGTATATATCTACAGTGTTCAACATGCTAGCCATTCATTATATATAGCTCTTGCAGTGGGGTTACTATAACTGGGGCGCCAAGTCTTTACTTTTATTCAATTAAATTTAAATGTTAATAGTTACTGTTGTTTGTGGCTATCATATTCATATTTTACAGAATGAAGACCATAGCAGAGCAATTCTGAGCACCTGTTTAATGTTCTCAATAGAAATATGTGTAAGAATATACATACAGATATGCATGAGTTGGAAAAGGCTAATGAGAATTAAATATCTGGGGCTTAACATTTACAGAATGATCTATTATAGAAGATAAC
This sequence comes from Jaculus jaculus, assembly GCF_020740685.1. Taxonomy (NCBI): domain Eukaryota; kingdom Metazoa; phylum Chordata; class Mammalia; order Rodentia; family Dipodidae; genus Jaculus; species Jaculus jaculus. The sequence goes on from NC_059108.1 coordinate 16,005,484, forward strand.
TAATCAAAAATGCATAAGATGCCTCATCTTATTCATGAAGGATAAGTTAACATATTTTTTTGCATGTGCATCACTGAGTCATCTCTCCAGCCTCAGTGACTTAACATTTTTTTAAATGAAATTTAATGGCTATTTGGTGTCACATCAATCAAAAAGACAGACAGAGACGGCTCAGCAGTTAAAGGCACCTGCTTGCAAAGCCTGCTGGCCAGGATACAATTTCCCAGCACTCACATAAATCCAGATGCACAATGTGGTGCATGCATCAACAGTTCTTTTGCAGCAGGTACTCCATGCATGAAACCATTCAATTATCAGTTCAGCAAACACTTACTTGAGTTCTAAGTCCAAGGCAGGGTTGTAGACTTTGTGGGAGAAGCCAAGATAAACAAAACACAGTCTCTTCCTCTAGGAAGAAGATGCAAAGATCTCATCCTGCCCACGCTGGCACTGTGTCCCCATTTCTTGACCATGTATACCATAGTCACTACTTCTAGTACAATCTCGCCACTCACCTATTTCTAGGGTCAGTTCTAAGACTTGCTGTGGTCAGGAATCACCATCTTGCTCACAGCCCATGACATCCTGTCTTGTTGGCCCTATCTCTTTACCCCTTTTCTCAGCCCTTCTGAGACTCCATTGCTTCTGGGGTTCAAATCTCAGTTTGGCCTTTGAATCAGCCTGAGTGCTTTTTTGTAAGGACAAATTACTTAACCTGATTTAATCTTAGTTAACGTCCCTATAATTTAGCAGAAATAATTTTTGCTCCATTTTTATTTGTTTCTTTTGAAATAATTTTAGACTAATAGAAGCTTGCAAAATTTGTAGAGTTCCTGTGGGTCTTCTTGTCAGCTTTCCTTGGTGTTGTAGCTTTGCTTAAACAGTGTATTATTTAAAAAAAATATTTATTTATTTGAGGGAAAGAAGGAGGGGGGAAGGGAGACAGAAAGAGGAGACAGAGAGAATGAGCATAACTGGGACTCCTGCGGATACAAACTCGAGAAGCATGTGCCGCTTTGTGTATCTGACTTTATGTAGGTATTGGGGAATCAGACCCAGACTGCTGGCTCCTTAATGCATAGCTGGAAATGGACCCTCATCAGACCCCAGGCTTGCTGGTGCCTTGATCTGTAATGTCTCAAGCACTGCAAAAAATATATGGCTACTTTTTCAGTTTCATTATATTAATACCTTCCTTCATACACAAGATGACATTTGAGTTGTTTCTGAAGTTTAGCCATTAAATGTAAGCTACTATAAATATTGGTACACAGGTTTTGGTGAGCATTACTTTTCGATTTTTAGGATAAATATTCAGACATGTAACTGATGAATTATACATTTTATAACAAATAATATATCTTCAGATGACCATGTGAAACTACTGGAACTGGGATTTTCAGCAGTTTGGAGGGAAATGTGTGGACATTGTAGAAAATGCAAAGAAAATGCAAATGAGTATTTAAAAACACATAGGTTTTGTTAGTTTCTCTGACTTAATTTAAATAATGTAGTAGTCTCCATCTTCCCATATCATATCAGTAACAATATGAAAGTTTTTTTGTTGTTTTTTGAGGTCGGGTTTCACTCTGGGCCAAACTGACTTGTAATTCATGATCTAATCTCAGGCTGGCCTTGAACTCATGGTGATTCTCCTACGTCTGCCACCCAAGTGCTGGGATTAAAGGCACCATGCCCAACTCTTTTTTCAAAGTAATATTTTATTTGTTTATTTGAGAGAGAGAGAGAGAGAGACAGATAGAGAGAGAATGCACACACCAGAACCTCTAGCCACTGCAAATGAACTCCAGATACATGCACCACCTTGTGCATCTGGCTTTATGCAGGTACTGGGGAATCAAACATGGGTCCTTAGGCTTCACAGGCAAGCACTTTGACCACTACACCATCTCTCCCATATCTTGAGGTGATAAAGCTGTTTTGTGTCTTGATTTTAGTGATGGACATATAAGCTTATATACAACTAAAATTCCTTAGGAGCCACCCCCTCCATACACACAAGTGCATCTAACACCAGGGTTAATGAAGGGTAAAGGGTCATATCATATCATTGTCAATATCCTGCTTGTGATACTGTGCTTCATTTAAATGAGACTTTAGTATTGGCAGAATTAGATCAAAGGTACACACATTGCTCTCTATTATTTCTTAGAATTGCACGTGAAGCTTGCTTATTTATAAACACAAATAGCATCATTGAACATTTGCTGTTTCTAGGGGTTTTCACCAGTCTATAGACAACCTTTGAATTTTCAGAGTGTATACGATTCCATCAGAAAAATCTCTGCCTATTATAACACAGTTTCTAAACAATTGCATTGTAATTTGCATGATTGCAAGGTATTGAACAACCTATACCTCAGGAAGATGACGCTCCACTGCCTCCTCTGGCTCGCCTGTAAAAGTCCTCTTACCATCTCAGCCACCTTTGTGCTTGAGCACTCCCACTTGTTCAACGTCCGCCACAAGGGCTTTGCTTGATTGGGTCTGCCCTGACCAATGTGTGTTTGCTTGAGGAAATTCTATTTTTACTTGCGTAAAAGCTAATTCTTCATGTGGGGAAACAGGGTCAAGTCAACACACAGCTATGGTCCTGAATTATAACCACCCATGCAATGCTGAGAGCCTTTTAGAACCTCGTGTGGTTTCAAAGAACAGTCTTTGAAAGCCCCAGAATGAAATGACCCATTTTCTACCCTGTCTTCAAAGGCACCATCTTTTGAATTGCCTCTGACCCTCAAAAAATTGTGCCAGAGATGAGCTGCATAAAGGCACCAAGCCTGTGTTGTTCATAAATCATCTCCCTTGCAGCCCATCTAACTGAACCTGGTCATTACAGCCAGGGCTCTGTTCTCCATGGCGACCACAGCTGCTGCTATTGAACTTGAGCACACAGTCCATCACAGAGACTTTTCCAATGACTTGTGCAGCTTCCTCCCCTAGGGATGGAGTGCATCCCAGCTTCCTAGGGGCTTCTAAACTCATCCTAGCTCTTGGCAAATATGCTCTTTTGATCACACAGCAATTTAGTTATTCCACATGGGCTTGTGTAAGCCAGAGGAAAGAAGGAGAGAAAGGAACCCTAGAGTGTACAGTGCTTCCTCTTCAAGGTCACTTTCCGTATGCTCCAGTGTCCTCATGCACAGGTCACTTCCTGAACTCTTCTGCAGATTATGGAGCCAAACAATTCTGCCTTCCTCTCTGGCACTGTACCAGACATGGAAGATACTGGCCTCCTGGAATTGAGAGAGCCCTATTGAACATAGCTATTTTTTAACTTATTATTTATTTATTTAAGAGAGAGAGAGAGAGAGGGAGAGAGAGAGTAAGAAAGAGAGAGAGAGATTGGGAATGGGGAAGTCAAAGCCTCTAGAAACTCCAAAGTCCAGACATATGTGCCACTGTGTGCATCTGGCTTATGTGAGTCCTGAGGCATCAAACCTGCCCTTTGGCTTTGTAGGCAAGTAACTTAACTCCAGGCAGCATAGCTTTTTGACCCTTTAAGAAATAATCCCTACCAGGCTGATCACTTGGTTTTGAACTATAGCAGGGGTTCACTTCTATTGTGTTAGTGTATGGAAACATCAAAATAGTGTTTAGGAATATTGCCGTTGTCAAAATGTGACCCATCACATTCTATGATGACATCATGGTATGATATGCTGTGCAAATATAAAACTGTGAGACTTCATTGTAAAAGCCTTGCTCTGGAAGGATCTAGATTCCATTGATACTGTGTTGTTAATTGCTTTGTACCTCAAATTTTTTCCTCTGCAAGTAGAAATTGACCCTTGTGATGCATATCTCATGGATATCTTGATAAATCAAAACAGGATGTTTAGGAGAAATATACTACTCCTGAAGAGTAAAAGTAGAAAATAAAATATCATAAATTATCAAACCCAAGTACAGTTTCAGAAGATAAGGAAAATAAATCTCATTTTTTGCCAAAATGTTTAATTATTGAGATGAAACATTTTTATTATATTTTTGAGACAGGATAGAATCTCATGATATATATGTAGCCCAGGCCAACTTTGAACTTGCAGCAATCCTCCTGTCTCATCTTCTGTGTGCTGGGATTATAGGTGTGAAATACTATGCTACCTGGAGACTAAAAGTTTTAATTCTTTTTGTAACCTTAGGTTAGTTTGGGTCCACTGTCCAAAAGCTTTCCTTTCCTTTTCCCACCTCCTAGCATAGATTGCTTCACAAAATGCTATTTATTGCTTTCCTAATCTCCTGGTCTCCCTTTTAGCTACTAGTGGTTTTCTAGGAATCTTATGTGATCAATGGTATGATGGATCATTGATGCTTTGGGATCATGTTTAACCCAGTCTCATCTCTCAACTGCAAATATGGACACAGGATAGGTAGAGGTGAAGATCGTACCATTGATCACATCAGATCAGTTCTTGACAATGAAACATAAGGTTTTTAAATTTTTCTTCTCTAATGGATTTTGCCTCCTTCATCTCCACCTGTCCAGTGTATGTATCTGCAGCTGAGAGAGGAGATTGGGTTACACATGACAACCCCACAGCATCAGTGATCCATCATAGCATTGAGAGATGCAGCTATGTGCAGTGGACTGTGCTCAGTAAAGCAAGAAGTCATATACTGACATTTGGGGATACATTTAAAAATCATGAAAACTAAAACATCAGGGAGATGAGGTACTTTTTTAATTCTTAGCTGGAAAAATTTCGCAGGTCAATTATTCTGTAGGCTAGGTGATTATTCAAGAATGTGCTGGATTTAAGCTGGGTGTGGTGGCATACACCTTTAATCCCAGCATTTGGGAAGCAAAGATAGGAGGATCGCCATGAGTTTGAGGACACCCTGAGACTACATAGTGAATTCCAGGTCAGCATGAGCTACAGCAGGACCCTACCTCAGAAAACAAAACAAAACAACAACAAAAACAAAAACAAAAAATGTGCTGGATTTAAATTTTATTCATTTCCTTATTCAACAATGACCTTTGTGTAGTCTACTGTCTATTACCTTTTTCTCTTCTGAGTGCTGGGGACGTAGTGTTGATCAGTCTATTCAAGGACCCTGACTCCAGGAACTTTAGGTATTTATTATATGTTGCTAATAATGGAAATGATGGCTGCTTGTAGGGTCAGAAGCAATATAAGAACTTCCTGACAAAGTCCCAAAGTCAAAGGTCTCCATTTCAGCTTTGACCTAAGGTTTGTGAAACTCTTGTACATGTGCCATTCTAAACCAATCTGGCATGGAATGAATGATCTTGATTCATGGATTCAGTCATTTGATCATAGCCCACACCAATTTTATGATAACACCAGTAACATAATAATCAACTAATATGACTTCTTAAATGAGAAAGGACTATATTCCCATGTGATCCTCCTGCCTCAGCTCCTCAAGTGCTAGCATTGCAGACATTTTCCACCACACTCAGCTTGCTATTCCCTTCTGTGCATAGTATGCCTTATTATAGAATATCAATATGAAAAATTAACTGAATGTTTAGACATGCAGGTACTTTGCTGGGAGAACTTATTTTGTCTATCAATCACATAACACATGAAACAACATTGACTTTGTGTTACAAATAACTTCATCCAGGGATAAAGTGAAACACTCCAGAACTTAAAAAAAAAATAATTTTAAACTTTTTTGCCCTTCATGCTCTTGTATAGGAAGTAGAAGCCACTACATTGACTATTTGTAAAAAGCAATAAACTAAGGTTCTTTCAAAATATTGCTTGCTAAGTTTGATGTTAAATTTACAAAAGTGAATGGTGATTACCCTTTTAAATATTCAGCATATAACATTCCAACTGAAAAATCATAGGAGGAACTCTAGTCATTGGAAGAATTTAAACAACTCCACCAACCTTGATTTTAATGCATACTTTTTAGTCCTATGTAAGGTTCCCTAAAGATTTTATCTTGATATATGAACAGGAGCATCTGTCACCAGTAAAGGACTAAGTGAAGTCATGAATCATCTAGCAGGAAGAACATACAGGTAGCCTTCACACATACACTTAAGAAAATAATGGCAGAAACCCCGATACAATCAGTTTGCTAATAACTTAATACTTAATAACTTAAAGACAATAAGGATGAATGTATCCTAGTTAAAGCAAAGTCCTCTTAGCCTAATCTAATAGAGTAGATCAAGGAGAAATGATGCATGTATCCTATGTTTATTATAGTAGATATTTTGATTATTTGCATGCTACAGCCATCAATTAACAAAACAAAATGGCCTACAACATGCAGCTGATTGGATTGTGGTATAGATAATGTCAAACATCTGGATTAAAAGCCAGATGCTCTTTTCCTTCAATGCCAGGTGTCTACATATAAATGCATACTGGGTATCTGCATGTGCCTACACACACATAGATACATAGAGGATATATATGCCTATATATATTTAGATACTTCATATATGGGTATGTATTTGAACTTCAGACCTGTGTACTATATCGGGATTTGAGCATCATACAAGTTTACTTAAAGTTCTATATGCCATATACGAGGAACAGTTGTGAGAAGTTTTATAAGAGAATTAAAAAGATAACAGAAAATAATTTTTTGGCATGGATAATTCAATTTGAAAAAAAAAGCAATGGGAAAATTTAACAGCATTGCTTGAATACATCTACATGATGCAATGACAGCCAAGCAACTCAAATGATTCAAAGGAATCCGAAAACTCTATTGTAGTAGTAAGCGTTGGCCTATAACTGAATTGAATCAGCTTTTGCTAACACCAGAAGCATATCTGTGTGTTTGTATGTGGAGGCAGGGTCTCATTCAGCCTGGGCTGGCTCCAAAGTCACTATGTAGCTAAGGCTGACAAGAACTACTCATTTTGGTTTCGTCTCCCAAGTGCTTGGATTAGAAGCATGAAACACTCCACTGAATTCAAGGCATCTTAAATATAGGAATTTTCTGAGGGCTGGAGAAGTTAAAGATGCTTGCTTGCAGAGCTTGACATTCTGGGTGTGATTCCCAAAGATGCATATATCTGGTGCTTCTTTACAGTGGCAAGAGGCCCTGGAGTGTCCATTCATATTCATTTTCCCTCTCTCTTTCTCTCTTCACCCACACATACTTGCTGAACATTGCTTTAGAAGCAACACAGACAGGCTAAGAATATCTAGGCAACGTAATTGGAATGGTGAAGAAATGATCGAGGAGAGAAGATGATAGGCAGAGTTACAGAAGCCAGACTAAGGGATGTGGGAACCTTTCAAACCCACTTGAAACCAGAAAGTCTTGATCCAGGAGGCGGAATGCAGGCTGGATGATAGCCAAATGGTCTCCACACACACAAGAAGGGAGCCAGACAAAGTCATATAACAGCAAGTGGCATGCTGGGTCAGAGAAAAGACAGGTTCTGTGTTCTACTGGGGCTTCTTTATATGCAGTCTCTCACCAAAAGTGCCATTCTGGAGGAAGGACTTCCTTGTTCAGTTAGCCCTTCCTGGAAGGACCCTCAGAGACCTGCCCAAGAGTCCCAGCTCTTACTCTATTCCTATCTTGATCAAGTTGACAACAGAACTTAACCATTGCACAGGTGATATCACCAGCTAAAAAAAAAAAAAAAAAAAAGCACCCTCTCGAGCAGAGTGAGCATGTGAACATGCAGGCATGCTCAAGCATCCCCTTCTTCTGACGTTTGTACTCACCAGACCACCAGCCTACTGGAAGGCACTGATGGCGGGCTCTCCCCATGCACCTTGCTAATCCACATGCCAATCATCACCTGAAGCATCCTCAAAGACCAATTCAGAAGTGTGAGTATCCAGTTCTGTAGTCATCTCTCAGTCTGGACAAGGTCAAACAAGATTAATCCTCACAATACCAGATTTTGGTCTTTGCGGACCAGCATTGTAAGTTTGAGCATTACTTGACCTCTGTGGCTCTCTTTCCTCATCTGTAAAATGGGAATGAGGATAACACTGCCGTCCTTAAGAATGATGTATTTTATGTAAATAGGTACTAAGAATAGTACGTGGGAAATGGGAAATAACAAATAATGCCTAATTTTTATTCAGTGTAATGACTACTGCTATGACTGCAGTGTTAAAGGTCCACCCAAAGAAAATGAGCTTTGTGTTTTATTTCTTGCTTGATAATAGTTGCTAAGTGCTGGTTCTTGACATTTATATACAATGTTGAGTAAAATGGGAAGTATGGTGGTCCTGGTGAGGGAGAAAAGCCATTTAAACAAACACACTGGGTGACCAAGTAGACAATTATAAATTGAGAACATTGCTACCAAGAACACAAGCATGGATCTAAAGGGAAAGGAAGAATGGCAAAAGAAAGCTGTGGAATGTTCCTAAACTGGTTAGAAAAGGCTGCTCTCAGGAGTAACATCGAGAGCGAGACACGAAGGCTGAGAAGGACTCTTGCACATGGTGTCAAAGGCGCGAGACAATCCAGCTTTTGCCTGGCTCTTGGCCAAATCCACGTCCCTCCCTTCCTCCCTCTCTCACCTTGTATCATGCTTTTGCATTACTCTCTAGGTAAGAGTCTAGGCAGTGAAGGAAACAATAAATTAAAGCATGTTTTGAAGCTTTCACCAATTTCTATTGTATAAATACACTCCAAGCACCAACACCATGGCACTACACACAGAGTTGGGTAGACATGTGCAAAAGCACCCTGATATCAGTATTCCCACAGACAGAAAAGGTTTAGGTAAAATATCTGAAGAAGCTAATTGAATCCAGGCAGAATGTGTTGCTGGAGCTTTATAAATCTTAAATATCTCTTTGTTTTCAGTAAGATTTATAAATTACAAGTTTATGTAACTTATGTTTAATAACTTCCGTGTGTCAACTGTTTCACAAAATTCTTGAAAATTCAATGATAGATTTTCATGAGTAGGTACTGGTGTCAATGACTGCTGTATATGCACTGTGTGCACCCCTGATGATGTTGCTTGAATTCCTATGCCCTCTCTAACACACAGAAACACACATACACACACACACACACACACACACACACACACACACACACACACACAGACATCTGTATATCTTCAAGCCAGTCCCTCCTTTTAGCTGATTGTTTTACAGCCCCAACCTGCCCTGGGGTAGTTCTCCACCCTCTGGACCCTGCTAGGTAGGTTTTTATCATTATTTTACCTTTTTTACAAGGTCAGTGGCTTAGGGTTCTAAGCCGCTTGTCTGTGCTGTCATTTCTTAGGCCATAACTCTAATACTAATTGATTAACTTCCATGAGTCAGCAGAAGCATGGTGTCTTATTTGGTCTTCTAATTATGCACCTGTGCTTCAAATTATGGAGAGAAACAGATGTTTTTGTCCCTGTACATCTTATTATGGTCATCCAGATTTATTACACCAAGCTCTGCTTTCTTCCCTGACTGTGCATCTGTGTATGTGTTAAAATTTGTGTGTGTGTGTGTGTTAAAAGTACTGATTTCTAAAACATTATTTGAACCTGAACATATTAAAATTGTGTGTGGTCAGAGGCCTTTTAGTCAGTTACTTTACCACAGGGACATTGTGTTTTTTCATAATTGTATGCCCAGCATCTAAAATGTTACCTAGGATGTATGAGCCACCTAAAATAATATTTAATGAATGAATAAGTGAATGGATGAATGACACATCTTATACTGTAGCCTAAACTCAACATACAATTGTTTTCTTCAAAGTCAGTTCTTCCTGAATTTCTTTTCTCCTCCTAATGGTGCTGAAGGTTCCTTGATGGCCTCATTTCAAATCCTCTGAACTGTTTCCTCTTCACGTTTTCTCCACCTTGATAAACCTCCATGAGATGTGTCCTTCTGGGCTGCTTTGTCATTTTCCTACCTTGTGACTGCTGGCCTAGTTCACATCCTTATCTCCATCCTCTGGGCTGCTGTTAATTGTGTCTCTATTGGTTTTCCTTCCTCCATCTTTCCCCACATGAATCCATGTCTGTGGGGTTGGGAGAACCCCATGAAGAGCGGAACCTCATACCACACCCTGTAAATGGACCAGATAGATCCAACAGAACCAGAATGAAATTCGGATTCTCTCACCCGCCGTTTGGGCACTTCTACAGGGTCTCTGTTCCGTTCCCTCCCAGAACCTACTCCTGAATTTGAGACACTGACATTTCTCTGACAACTTCCTGAAAACATTATTTCTTTAGACAGTAAAAGGTGCTATTGAGCACATGTCCCTGTGGCCATCTAAGCTGGAATGGTAATCCTTGCTGCAAGGACTTCTCAGAGTCTATGTATGCTAACATATGAGATCCAACAATGTGCTGCTCAGGATACTTACCAGGTAAAAATGCACTAAAAATAAGGGGATCGTAAATACAAAAGGAAAGATAGTAGTTGTTTTTGGTAGAAATGAGAGGAGTGTGCTAGGCTGGTATATGCCAAGTGTTAATGATGTTGAGAACTGATTGGCCCACTAAGTAAGGGAGTGGGTATATGAACAGAGCTGTTTGCTTCTGCTTATAACATCTGTGGCATCTTACCATTTCTGAAACCAGCATTATCTTCAAAATCACTGAGAGGGGACACATATGATGTGGTTGTTTTTACTTTAAAAATATGATAGCCAACTTCTTTCACTTATGCTCCCCTTTTAATATGCATGAGTGACGTATTAGAGCAATGCAAGCATGGAAGAGGACTTGTTTCAAGAAGTGAAAAATAAAATTTCAGTGGAAAGAAGGAATTCACCCACATGTTCATAACATGACCCCGTTCATGTTTGGTGACATGCACAAGGTATTTGTCAGGATTAGTTTTCCTATGATCTCTCCCCTATGGCAGTTCCTGTAGATTGTAAAGATGATTGTTAAAATAGCAAAGTTAGTTTCTTACACTTCATAGTCATAAGGGCCCTTCACTGGATTTGTGATTTTATGAGTAAGCAGTTCCATTCTTCACCCAACCCAGCATTTTCAAAACAAAACCAAATCATACAAAATAAAACAAAACAACAAACATGAGAAACAATAATTTTTCTTTTTTTTTTCAATTATTTATTTATTTATTTATTTGAGAGCGACAGACATAGAGAGAAAGACAGATAGAGGGAGAGAGAGAGAATGGGCGCGCCAGGGCTTCCAGCCTCTGCAAACGAACTCCAGACGCGTGCGCCCCCTTGTGCATCTGGCTAACGTGGGACCTGGGGAACCAAGCCTCGAACCGGGGTCCTTAGGCTTCACAGGCAAGCGCTTAACCGCTAAGCCATCTCTCCAGCCCAGAAACAATAATTTTAAAACTCACTTAGGTTAGACAGTGCATGTGAGGGGTGGGAAGACCATCATAAATCTTAACTCTAACTTAAGTGTTATCTTCTCTGGACGGATGCTGTACTTAGTTGTAGAAAATGTTCTGTGTAGTGGTTTTTGTATGCACTAATTACTTCTGTTGTCAGCATCGATATCATAATTTCCTTCAGAGCTTGTCACTTATGTGGTAGTATTACTTATAACATAAATAGTGCTACTTAATCTGTGGTTTGATTGATTAATGATTTTGTTTGTGTAAGTGACGCATTAATTACAGTCTCAAAAAATAAGGTTTTGGCTGTTCAACTGTTTATATTGACAAAATACCTTAAAATTCAACATGTGGCTATAAATCGGAAACAATCCCATGAAGTGTGATTCTTTTACTTGGCTGATGGTCAGTAAATCAAAAGAGACTAATGATTGGTTAAACCAATGAGGAAGAGAATCTGTAGTCTCTGTATGAAAGTCTCCTGCTTCTGACCTTCAAGGATGGCCTGACTAGCAGTGAGTCAGTGACAGACCTTGCAGACAGACTTCCAGGAGCTTCTATATGATCCACACGGAACTATATGACCATAACTCTCCTGACCATCACTGCCCATGGAAAAGAAGGCCACATAACCCTACGGCTACAGTCCATCTTCCGGGTGGCTTCCATTGCCATTTCCCTATTGTCACCGCCATGCAAAGTTCACTTCTTACTTCACTTTGCTCTCTACTCCTCTGCTGCTCTCAGGACCGGGACGGAGTCTCGTCCTGCATCGTTACTTACTGCGCTTTCGCTCTAATCACTGCTGTGGGTCCTGTGTTATGTCTCCTTAAACTGCTCCTGTGCCGCCCTGAGAGTGAAAGAGGCTTTAGCAAAGGGGACTACTCAGATCTAAGTATTTGTGTCTGTAATCCTGGGCTATAAATTCTGGATCCTTTAATTTTCCACATATTCCTAAGAAATGATAAATACTGGGGGAAAAAAATTCAGCACCCCACATAATTACATCTCAAAACATGAAACACTTCGAGGTAGATAAATATATGAAAAGTTAATTGTGTGAACATAGCTCATTTAAAGACTTGCACATAGGTCTACATCGAAAAGTACTTTTTCTTAGTGGAGAAGGCATAATGGAATTTTTATGCAAAATTTTAGAGCAAAAAGGTTCTTATAGACCAAATTCATCCTCATTTTTTAAGAACAGAGTTAATTGCTTCTTTGGTTAATTTAAATATTGACACTAATCATCCTAATAGAGATTATTGAGAACAAAGAGACAATGAAGAACAAGTTTTAATAGCATTTGCCCATCTCCAAAGACCCCAGCTGAAAGCATCAAGTATTTAATCTTTTTTTATTTTTGTGTGAAGTAATTTTCAAAATGAGTATTTTAGATTAGTGATCCTCTTCAAACCCTGTTAAATGGCAAGGAAAGCATGTATTCAGTAATAATTCTTCTGGAACATTTCGGTGTCAGAGTCAGGCCTTTCATGGGCACTTAAAAATTACTTGGGAATCAGCACATTGCTATTGCACATCTTTCTCTTCCTCATGGCGTGCACATGTCCCCTTCTCCCTGACAGTTCCTTTAACAGGAAGTCTTCAATATGTTTGGAATAGAGAATTGTAGATAATAAAATTTCATTCTCTTTCCAAGAATATACTGAATATCAGAACGAGTGAGGATTAAGGCATTAAATTACTCAGCAACATTGCAAAAATATTTCCATTAAGAACATGAAGAGATGCAGGGACACCCACTTAGTGCCAGTCCTTCAGCGCCATTACTGGTCAGCCTGGAGCAAGGAGGGAAGAACAGACCCTGCAAGACGTTTTGCACTCTGCCAGGGAGTGTAGAAAACTTGGGGCACAATCATGTCTCTGCACCCCAGAGATAGACCCTCCCTCCACTGACTAACAGCACAAGACCTCACTCAACTCTATGGAATCACAATCTAGGCCTAGTGGATGATAAGATGCTCAAGCTAAGAGAGCAGTCACTGGCAGCCGGGCAGCCAGAGGAACCTCCACCTGCGAATATAACTGCACGTGTTGGCATGTGCACTGCAGAGCCTCGGATGCTGACATTGACCCAGAGGACGCATGGTCAGCTAGCACACAGCTGGGACAGTGGCTGGCTGAGGGGGAATTATCCTGACACAGCATTCCAAACTATGGGATGGAAAACTCCCAAGGGAGAGCTGAACGCCGCTGATGCCTGGGCAGACATTCAACCCAGCTGGCAACCTGTTTGCATTCTGTGGAGACACTGCATAGCGCCTGCTGCAGTCTCACAGGTCGGAATGATGAGCAGGGGCTTTTGCAGCAGCAGTTAGCTCAAGACAGCTCAGGGTAGGGAGGGGCATAAAGCATCCATCCCAGCAAGGAAGAGAGATTGCCCAGCAGCGCCATACTTTGTCTTTCACATTTAAAATCTTCACTCATATCCAACTATCTATTAACCGTGCTAGTTTTTACATTGTTCAATTAGGTTGCATGATTATCCTTTTCATTTATTTATTTATTTATTTATTTATTTATTTATTTATTTATTTATTTATTTATTTTACTTGGGACAGAGAAAGAGGGAGGGAGAGAGAAAGAGAGAGAAAATGGGCATGCCAGGGACTCAGTCACTGTAAATGAACTCCAGATGCATGTGCCACCTTGTGCATCTGGCTTAGGTGGGTCCTGGGGCATAGAAACTGGGTCCTAAAGCTTCACAGGCAAGCACCTTAACCATGACACCATCTCTGCAGCCTGATTGGCCTAGCTTTATTTAAACCTATTCTATTGTGTTGAATCTACTAATTTTTATTGCCAAACCATATACTTTTCATCTCATTCCAATTTTATTTTCTGTTTTTCTCTTTCCTCATTTCCTTCTCATTGTAGTTCTTGATGATAACTTTCTACATATTTAGTACTCTTTAAACTCAACTTGTCCTAACAGTATCAAATTCCTTTGCTTCCTAACCTTATTGGAAATGTAATCAAGAGGCTCAATTATTCTTTGCTGCACTTTAATGTTGGGTTGTTTTCAAATCATTGTTCCCATTACTGCTGTCTGCTTCTTCCCTGTTTTGTGGAAATGGTAAATCCAAGAAGGAACAGGAACTAAGTGGACTCATGAAATAAAACAAAATGTAAGTAATTAGAGAAAAAGATACCTCTCATAAATGATGCCCAAATCACAATCTCAAAGCACAAAGCATATGAAAAAGCAAGCCCATGTGATTGTTTCATAATTATAAACCAATTCAATAACTGAAGCCAAAGATAATGAAATAACTGAGATGCTAGGGAAAGCATCCTACTTTTAAAAATATTCAATTTTGAAGAGTATTCAAACAAGCAGATGAACAAAGTGAGGAAATCAATTCAGGACATAAATAAGGAAAATTAGCAATGTAGATCAGATTAGCAAAAGGATGATTCAACAGCACAGAGGAAAAATTTATTAAGGAAATCGAGAGTCTGAAAAAGTACCCTAGGAATTCTGAAAATGAAGAAGTCAATCATTCAAATGGATGACACAGTGGAGAGTTGGAGAGATGGTTCAGCAGTTAAGACATGGGCCTGCAGCCGGGCGTGGTGGCGCACGCCTTTAATCCCAGCACTCGGGAGGCAGAGGTAGGAGGATTGCCATGAGTTCAAGGCCACCCTGAGATGACAGAGTTAATTCCAGGTCAGCCTGGACCAGAGTGAGACCCTACCTCGAAAAACCAAAAAAAAAAAAAAAAAAAAAGACATCGGCCTGCAAAGCCTAATGACTCTGGTTTGATTCCCCGGTACCTACATAAAGCCAGATCAAGTCGCTCATGCATCTGGGAGTTTGATTGCAGTGACTAGAGGCCTTGGAGTGCCCATTCTCTTTCCCCCTCTCTCTCTGCTTGCAAATAAATAATATTGTTTTAAAAACTAAACAAAAAGACACACTGGAAAGCATTGCCAACAGACAAGCAAAAGAAAAATAAGAAACATCAAATATGTAAGACAAGGCTATGTTCAGAGAGTAATAAAGACAAAAATAGACCGTGATGAAAACATCCCGAAGTCTGGAGAAAACATCTAAGAGTCAACAGGTAGAAGAGGCTGAGATCCATTTAAAAAGACATGGACAAGGGCTGGAGAGATGGCTTAGCAGTTAAGCACTTGCCTGTGAAGCCTAAGGACCCCGGTTCGAGGCTCAGTTCCCCAGGTCCCATGTTAGCCAGATGCACAAGGGGGCGCACGCGTCTGGAGTTCGTTTGCAGAGGCTGGAAGCCCTGGCGCACCCATTCTCTCTCTCCCTCTACCTGTCTTTCTCTCTGTGTCTGTCGCTCTCAAATAAATAAATAATTAATTAAAAAATATATTTAAAAATAAAAAAAAAAAGACATGGACAATCGGAAAATTAACTGTGTAGAAAACCATTTATTGATATTATAGCAAAAAATTTCCTAAGCCTATAGGATGATATGGACTGTGGTGGTTTGATTCAGGTGTCCCCCATAAACTTAGGTGTTCTGAATGCTAGATTCCCAGCTGATGGAGATTTGGGAATTAACGCTTCCTGGAGGGAGTGTATTGTTGGGGGTGGGCTTATGGGTATTAAAGCCAGTTTCCCCTTGCCAGTGTTTGGCACAGCCTCTTGTTGCTGTGGTCCACCTTACATTGGCCAGGGGGTGATGCCCACCCTCTGCTCATGCCATCGTTTTCCCCTGCCATCGTGAAGCTTCCCTCAAGCCTGTAAGCCAAAATAAACCTCTTTTTCCCAGAAGCTACTCTTGGTTGGGTGACTTCTACCAGCAATGTGAACCAGACTGCAACATGGACATATAAACATCCAAAGTATTTATCCTCAGTAGACCAAAAAAGAAGAAAAGGAATTTCTCCAAAATACATTATCACCAAAATGTTAAAATGATGGAGTGAAATAATATTAAAAGTGTCAAGAGAATAACATCAACACACCTACAAAGCTAAGCTAGTTGGAATAATATTGGGCTTTTCATCAGAAACTGATAGCTAGGAAAACATGGAATTACGTATCTCAAGCCCTAAAAGTAAATAATTTACCACCAAGATTATTATATCCAGCAAAGATATCTTTTTAAATTGATGTAGAAACAAAGACCCTGTGAGATAAGCACAAACAAAATCTATGATGAGCACCAAGCCATCGTTACAGAAGTACAACATGAACTCTTCAGAGAGGAGAAGCGGCGTCCCCCACAGAAGAGCACGGGAAAGAAGAGGCTGGGGGCCGAGGAGAAGCTCAGCGGACAAGATGCTGTCCGTGCGTGGGGACCTGGGTTTACCATCTCCAGCGCCTGTGCAAAAGGCTGCTTGTAGTGTGCACACCTGTAACCCCAGCCATGGAGAGGCAGACAGAGGGGACCCGTGGGGCTCACTAGCTGGCTAATCTAGCTGAATTGTTGAGTTCTAGGTCCGGCAATTGGCCCCGTATCATAGAACAAGGTGGTGAGTGATGGAGGAAGACTCCACATGCATGTGCACACACACACACAATACAAGGTGAATACACCACACAAGAGAATTAGATCAAGAAATAAGAATTAGGAACCAAACTTTTCCAATGCAGGGAAATCAGTGAACTCCAAAGATGAGCAAGAGAACAAGAAAAGAACAGGGAGTATGTGAATCTAGATTTATGTATGTGTATATGTAAACACACACACATAATGTATATCCAGGGAATTTACCCCATATGTATGTACACACACACACACGTATAGAAAAGGAATTTCTCCAAAATACATTATCACCAAAATGTTAAAATGATGGAGTGAAATAATATTAAAAGTGTCAAGAGAATAACATCAACACACCTACAAAGCTAAGCTAGTTGGAATAATATTGGGCTTTTCATCAGAAACTCTGATAGCTAGGAAAACATGGAATTACGAGAGAGAGAGAGAGAGACATATATGGAGAGACACAGAGAAGTAGAAGGCAGACTGAAAGAGGGGAGGAACATGTATGAGGTTGGAGCCAGGGAGCAAGAGGGTAATGGCATATATGATTCATGAAACACAGAGACTGCAGGGAGGAGGGGCCAGGGAGGGCAGGGGAGTAATCAGTGAGGAGAGAATAAATACAAAGTACAATGGTAGATATGTATGAAAAGGCCACAGTGAAACCCATTGCTTTGTGTGATAACTAAAATCATAATTTGGAAACAAGAGCAATAATTTGTACTGCATTTATCTGAAACAAAAAAATTAGTGACTGCTGAACAGATGCCTATAAAGCCTATACAAATACAACCTCTTAAAACACACAAGACAACTGCGGGCCAGGAGGTTCAGAGCATCGGGAAGCCACAGTGAAGATTTGGTGGCTGAGCCAAGCTGTGGCTATCTGTGGCCTTAGACACTCACTAAACATGCTTCATGAACTAGAGAACTTTTGTGACTTAGGTCCTGATCCTCCCAGAGACAGCTAGCTTCATATAATTGACTGCAGATCTCTCTCTCTCTCTCTCTCTCTCTCTCTCTCTTTTTTAAAATTTTTATAACATTTTCCATGATGGAGATCTCTTTCAGAAAGGAGAAAAGTGGTCAAGATTTACTGATAATATTCTGTCATCTGTGGGCACCAGCTACTATTCTCTGGTGGAATAGAAAAAAATATGTAGGGGTGAGGAGGGAGGGAGGGAGGAATGAGGAGAAAGAGGAGGAGAAGAAGGGTATTAGGAGAGGAAGAGGTGTTTACTGCTAGGAATGGACTTGTGAATTGTGCATTCTAAGAAACTGAACTCTGTAGTCAGCAGCTGAAGATCTGGTCTGTCTGGGTTCCTGTTGAAAGGTCTCAGAATCAGGAGAGCCAATGGTGTAAGACTCACCTACATTTAGTGAGCTGCGGGTCCTGGAAGTGCATGTATTTTCAGTTCAGTCTTTGTGTTGTGCTTTGCTTTGCAATAAGCTTCTACTTGAATGGCCTGTATCTAGTTTTTTTTTTTTTTAGTTTTTATTTATTTGCAAGCAGACAAAGAGAGAGAGAATGAGAGAGGAAATGGATTTGCCAGAGCCTCTTACCACTGTAAAAGTATCCCAGATGATCGTACCACTTTATGCATCTGGATTTATGTGGGTATTGGAGAATGAAACCCAGGCTGTCAGGCTTTGCAAGCAAACACCTTCAACCAGTGAGTCATCTCTTCAGCCCCTGGCCTGTGTCTCTTGACTAAATTCTTTCCTTCAAGAAAAGAACTAGGAGACCTCAGTCACATTATTTCGATCTTTTATGTTATTTCCTTTTCAAAACTATTTATTTACTTGTTTGAGAGAGAGAGAGAGAGAATGGCCTCTAGCCACTGTAAATGAACTGCAGATGCATGGGCCACCTTGTGCATCTGGCTTTTCGTGGGTCCTGGAGAACGTAATCTGCGTTTTTTTGGGTTTGTAGGCAAACGCCTTAACCACCAAGCCATCTCTCCAGCTAGATATTATTTTATTGTCTATTGCTATAATTAGTTTGTTACGACTGTTTTGTTGCCTAACTAATGAATTTAATTGTTTATTTACTTAACTATATAGCATACCAGATACATACTCCTACTCTGCTCCGGATATGCATTAGTATTTCTCAGGTAAGTAAACTGCATTTTTCTTTTTAGTGTTAATAAATGAGCCAGGAATTAATCTATAAAATTGAATGAGAGCCTAAGGCTCTGTTTTTGTCATTCAGAATGACTCTAGCTCAGAATGACCTGGAACTCACTCTCTTGTCCCAGGCTGGCCTTGAACTCACTGCTATCCTCCTACGTGCGGGGATTAAAGCCATGCACCACCACACCTGGCAGTATTTTCTCATACAATTCTTGGTTTGTTCATGTGAAAAGTGGGGATTATGTGTGCCCTGGAAATGGTTAAATGTGTATGAAGAGTTTAGTAACATGCTTGACATTAATCGGCGCTTGTGAATGTTGTGGCTATTGACAGCTGCTTTTAGAGATTCATGGAACTAACCCATTACAGACCACAGGGGCCAATGCCACTGCAGGATGCGCTTGGTCCCAGCAAGCAGAGTCACAGGAAACTTTCTGGAAGACACAGTCTTTAAGGCTGAATAGGAGCTACAAAAATGAGACTATAAAATGGGACTCCATATAGAAGAATGGCTGTTCCTAAAGTAACAGGCTCTGATAACTGAAAGCAACGATGGGCATTGGGTACTTATGAAGGACTTTATTAAAACTGGCAGAAGCAAGCTGTGGAAGGGCTTTAGAGCAGGAAGTCTGATTATCCATCATATATATATGTGCATATATATGTATTTGATAGAGAGAGGGGGGCAGATAGAGAGAAAGAGAATGGGCATGCCAGGGTCTCCAGCCATTGCAAAAGAACTCCAGAAGTATGTACCACCTGGTGCATCTGGTTTATATGGGTCCTGGGGATTTGAACCTAGGTCCTTTGGCTTTGCAGGCAAGCCATCTCTGCAGCCCTGATCATCCATTTTAAAGATGAGGAGGTTGAAACCCAGGTGATTTGGTTAGAATGACTTGCCCACAATCAAACAACTGGTGAATGAGAGAGCACTTTTTCTCCACAGCCACCCTTCACCAGTTCAGAATGGTCATAGGCAGTCACTTGCTTGTGGATGCATACAGGAACCAAGGGCTTGAGGACAGAAATTTGCCTCAGTGGCCATGTCTCAGTCATCACTGGGTGTCATTCTCAACAGTTGCATGCTTAAGGTTACAAATTCATGTAATTTGGAGTATATTTTTGCATAAATGTTTCTTCTTTACACCCTGAACACACTGTCTACCCCCTGTCCCCCTGTGAGTCTGAGAATTATTTGTCCCTGGTGTGGTGGCACACACCTTTAATCCGAACACTCCAGAGAGTGAGGTAGGAGGGTTCCTGAGAGTTCAAGGCCCGCTTGAGACTACATAGTCAATTTCAGGTCAGCCTGGGCAAGTGAAAAAAAAAAGAATTATTTGCAAACTCTCGGCCATGTAAACTCGTCAAGAGGAAAACAGAATCTGGATTTTTAGGAATTTGAAATAAAAATAAAAACGCCTCTCCAGGACCAACATATGACAAATGTACAACGGGGCACATGCATCTGGAGTTTGTATACAGTGTTGGAGGCCCTGGTGTTCTCTGTGCTCTCGCTCTCTCTCTCAAATAAATAAATAAAACATTTTTAAAATAAAATAAAAAAATAAAAATAAATTAAAATGCCCACATTAGGACTGCAGAAATGCCTCAGTGGCTAATGTCCTCACCTCTCAAGCTATCATGAATTCTATCCCCAAGCCTTGGGTAAAATCCCAAAAGCCAGGCTAGGGAAATGGCTTAATGGTTAAGGCATTTGCTTGTGAAGCCAAAGAACCGTGATTCGATTTCTCAGAACCCACGTAAGCCAGATGCACAAGGGGGCGCATGCATCTGGAGTTCATTTGCAGTGGTTAGAGGTCCTGGCATGCCCATTCTCTCTTTCTCTCTATCTGCCTCTCCCTCTCTCCCAAATAAATAAATAAAATATTTAAAAAATTTAAAAGGCCAGTCTGTTGGGCTTGCTTCAAAACAGAAACCCAAAAGCCATGGTGGTCTTCTGTATCCTCAGCATTCTGAGACTGACAGCGTGATGGGTTGTGGAGACAAGAGAATTTCCTGGACGCTCTTCTCACATGCACCGAAGAACAGCAGAGCAAGAATCCAGATCAAGGAGTTGCAGAGATGGCTTAGCAGTCAAGGTGCTTCCCTGTGAATCCTAAGGACCCGGGTTTGATTCCCCAGGACGCACATATAAGTCAGATGCACAATATTGCACTTACTTCTGGAGTTCGTTTGCAGTAGCTGGAGGCCCTGGAATGCCCATTCTCGATCTCTCTCTCTCTCTCCCTGTCTCTCTAATAAATAAATAGAATTTCAAAAACAGAATCCAGTCTAAGAAAGTCGTCCTCAAATTAGGTAGATAGGTAAGACTGACCTGAAAGTTGTTCTCTGACTGTTGTAGTCAGGTTCACATTGCTGGTAGAAATCACCCAATCAAGAGCAGCTTGTGGGAAAAGAGGTTTATTTTGGCTTACAGGCTCAACGAGGAAGCTCCACGATGGCAGGGAAAATGATAGCATGAGCAGAGGGTGGATGTCACCCCCTTGGCAACATCAGGTGGACAATAGCAACAGAAGAGTGTGCCAAATACTGGCAAGGGGAAACTGGCTATCATATCCATAAGCCCGCCCTCAACAATACACTGCCTCCAGGAGGCATTAATTCCCAAATCTCCATCAGCTGGGAATCTAGCATTCAGAAAACTTAAGTTTATGGGGGACACCTGAATCAAATCACCACACTGACCTACACACACACACACACACACACACACACACACACACGCACAAATAAGTAATAAAATACAGATCTTAATTAAAATTTAATGATCTTGAAAGGGCCCTCACCAAGGTATATTGTTTCTGGTCAGTTTCCTGTCATTGCTTATTTGTCAACTAGTCATTCAAAAAATGAAGCTCCTTTCAAATACCTGTGCTAGATCCTACAGAAAGAATATGACCAAGATGGACTGCTTCACCTGTCATTGATGGCAGGAACATTATGAAAAAGAAGTGACTGCAAGATATTGTGCCAAGTGCCATAATGGGGGACGTCCAAGATGTCATTAGGGCTCCTAGATAGGACATGTCCTATGACCCCAAGCACTGAGGAAAGCTTTGTGGCAAGAATGCTTTCCAAGTTGAGTTGTAGGTGGGTCAGTGGTTGGGGAAAGGCCTGCGCATAAGGAGGGCAAAGGCTTGGAGGGAAGAGGGTACCTTCAGAAATGGGAACTGAGCCAGGGAGGCTGGGGTGGGGGCTCTCGGGCATCTTTACAGCGAAGGCAGCCAGGAGATACCGATGACAACCTGAATTGCCCTGTGGGCCTGAGGCAGGACTAGAGGTTCATTTTACAACCTCCACGGGCTCCTATGGCGCTTCTTACAAAGACGGTAAAAGATCATTACAGTCCAGCGGTTGTGCCAATAGCCTGTGAGACAGTGTGTGCCAGACGTTTGCTCTGGGGGACTCCTGTAATGACAATGGTCTGCAGAGGGCGATAAGAGGAAAATGGGAGTGGTCGTCAGCTTGATCGGATGCAGGTGTGGAAGAAGAACAACTAATGGGACAATTCCACTCGCTGGACGCTACTGAGTGAACTGTGCCACTCACACTGCAGGGGACACGGGATGTGGACAGTGGGGGGGGGGGCGTGCCAAGAGCTCAGAAGGCGCTTGCCTTCATTTCCTAAGTGCCCGAGTTTGTTTCCCCAGGACCCACGAATAAGCCAGGTGCACAAAAAGTGGCACACGCATCTGGAGTCCGTTTGCAGTGGCTGGAGGCCCTGGTGTGCCTGTTCTGTCTTTCTCTCTTCTATCTCCCTGCTTTCAGGTAAATAAGTAAATAAAGATACATTTTAAAAGACAGGGCAGTTTTGATTTTGAAATGCTTGTAGCTCATCTAGCTGGGGTCTTCCAGCCAAAGCAGGCAACACAATGTCAGTTAATTTGCACAGACTTAGGAACTTTAGAAAGACATTCTTTGGGTAAAGAGATTACGTTCCAACTAAGTCCAGTGGTATTATTCTGCGCCTGCAGCTGCCCTCAGTAGGCTGTAAAATGAGCCAGAGACTTCACACAGGCACAGTGGAGGACACGAAGTGTGGAGGACTCACTATAATGCAATGATTGGATCCATAAAGGAAGCAAGAAGCACTTTAGCAACTTTTCTTTCACATTCATCAGCATCATATTAAGTTTTCATAAGTTTCCAAGTAGCAAATCAAGTAATTTCTGTGGTCTCAAAGGACACAGTAGTTAAGAATGTGGGCTGCTGATCACATGATTCTGGTTTAGAATCATCCTTCAAAATCACTTCCCATAAGACCATAGAGAAATTACTCTTTCCATGCCTCAGTTTACTTGTCTTTAAATGGGATCAACATACTTAGGTAGGCCTGAGATTATCTGGCTTGGACCTTTGTCAGCATGCGGTGGTGTTTGCAGAATTTCAGCCCTTGGCAGTGTTTGGTCAGTTAGCCAGCCCTCAATCTGCGGTTGCTACCCTGGGTGCTTGCTGTTGTTACTGTGAGATACCAGGGAAAGCAAACACGCTTTTCCCCCTGAGGTTACTCCCACAGCCTGGGATAAAGGAGAAGGTAGCCATATCCATTCACATACATATATGCACAGCACATATAACTGTATATGTGTTTGCAATAAGAGTGTTTCACTGTTTCCTTCTTTTACGACCAGATTCATGCAGTTCCATAGAAACACCGAAGTCACCTGCATCCTGGGGCTAAGTGACATGCTTATGTAATTACCAGGGAAGCAGATGGCCAATCCATTTTAGACAGGTAATTGCCTTACAGATGGATTTAGTTAAAGACTGAAAATGATGATAGAGCCCCTTGTTCTTCTGAGGGCTGTATTTAGGAAGTTCATGGTCAATTATAATAAAAAATAATCACATTGAGAAGAACATTTACCTTCTACTTTTAAGTTGCGGGCAAGATACGGCTTACTCAGTTGTTGAACAAAGCTTTGGAAGAAAATGTCATCATCTGTACCAGAAAAAAAATGTGTTATTCACATCTGCTTTTCCTCCCATGTAAGGACTTGAGCACTTTAAAGTAGTTATCTGCTCATTCATTCATTCACTGATCCATTTAACTAATCAACACTTAGTTAACACCAGATAGACTTGCATGCATGCACCTTCCTTCTTCCATACCCTGAATCTTCTTCCTCCACTTGGCTCCCGTGTGAACCAAACTTCCGTGTCAGTTTAGAAGTGGGTACTGTGGGCATACAGATACAGGTAGCAAGGTAAACTGGAGTCACCTTTTTAATAATTAATATGTATATATATAATTAATTAATTAATTAATTTGAGAGAGAGAGAGAAAGAAAGAAAGAGAGGGCGGGGAGAGAATGGGCACCCCAGGGCCTCTAGCCACTGCAAATGAACTCCAGATGCAAGTGCCCCCTTATGCATCTGGCTTACATGGGTCCTAGAGAATCAAACCAGGATCCTTTGGCTTTGCAGGCAAATGCCTTAACTGCTAAGTCATTTCTCCAGCCCTGGCGTCACCTTTTAAGCTTTCAGTACATTTCCATCCATCAAGCACAGAAATATGTGATTATATCTGGGACTCTCATCTCCTTGGAAATTTATCTGGAGAAAATAACTTAATAGAAGAAAGGGGGTTATTTACATGAAGGCATTTATGATGGAATTCTATGTAATAATAAAAATTTTGTAACAAAATAAGTGCTCAATACTAAGTAATAATAATTTAGGAAGCTCAGGGTCAATTATAATAAAAATATCACATTGAAAAGAGCACTTACCTTCTACTTTGAAGATGTTAGGAGCTATGATGACCCTGTTTATCAATTCCACATAATCTTGTGTGTGTATACATAATGTTTGCAAAGTCTCTTTAGAAATGTTAGTAAAAGCAATAATTTCACAGATAAAATAAGGTATAAGAAATCACCATCTTTAGGGACTAGGAATGTGGTTCATTGGTAGAGTGATTGCCTAGCAAGGCCCTGGGTTCAAGGCCTAGCATCATAGAAAAATAATTATAGCTCTGGGAAGAGTAAGTATGAAATATGAAATGGACTTGGAAAAACAACAAAACTGAAAGTAATTGGAGAGTAGACTGCTTTGGCCAATGTTTAAAAAATTACTTTAACTTTTTAATAATTCATTAAAAATAAGCATCAAAGAAATGTTTGGCATGAGACCAAGGCCAGAGATCCCATCTTCCAGGGAGCAAATAAAAAGGCTTCGCTACTTTTAGAATTCAAATAATCTTACATAAACAGTCTGTCTCTAACTGTTTTATCTCCCCTGTTTTCTACTGTGAGAGGCATTTACAAGTATATTGAATTTTTCTAGCTTATGAATTCAACTGTTGCTGCTTTTCAATGAACAGTTTTGATCCCATGTTCAGCTGTCATAGATGTGACCACAGGGAATGATGTTACTGCCATCAGAGAACTCAAGACTAAAGTGAAGAACTCTTCAAATGCCAGCACACATCTACCTTTCCTGAAGATTGCCAAATAACATATAGATGTCCTTGTTAAGTGCAGGCACCACAAAGTTTATATAATATAAGAATAAACTTTTACATGCTTTATTTTATATGAAAACATGCTGTGAATGTAAAAGAAAATGTTATACTTACTAACCAGTCAATTGGCCAGCAATGTAAAAGGATAATGCTAGGATTCTTCATGGACGCACCACAGTTATGTTTTGCTTTTGTTTAACTTCCTAGACCTTAACATTCAATCACTGAATATAGTTTCCCAATCTTTATAGGGCACCAGATATGAAAGTTTGTTATTATTTTAGTATGATAAACACCAATGGCTGAAATTATTTGTAATGATTGATTTTATAGTTGAAAGGGATTAACTACACAACTGAATTATATAGCTTGATTAGGAATTAGCCTTTGTGAGAAAAATGCTTGCTTGCTTGGGGTGCCTGAGTAGTAGGTGTCTCCTCCTGTGTTGCCCTGTAGACACTCTGGGGTTCCTTCCCAATCCACTGCTACAGAAGTGAGGGTTAATTCCCAAAGTTCTTTTGCCAAGACTTTCAATCTATAGGACAATATCTTTCAATCCCCTTAACATAGAAGGAAAAAGAAAGAAATGGTGTTCCTTTTTTTTTTTTTTTTTTCAATCTGCTCAAATCTTACTCTATACAAAATTCACTGTAGTCTTTGGTGACAAAAACAGATGTTTGAGAGAGGTCTGGCGGAACTAAGTCCTGCCTAGGGAAAAGCTTTCTTTATTGATGACCATCTGGGTTTTGACTAGATGAAGTATGATAGGGAAAAATGTTGCCACATGTTCCCTGTGGAAGTTTGGCTATTAGTACTAGTGGCGATAGTGATGATTTGCCAAGGCTATTTGCAGGGAGCAACTGTGCACCCATTCACATAGTCACACAACACATGATGGTGTCTTGTCCAGTGATGCACAACAACTGTGACGGTGGTTTTTAGATTATACCACCTAGTCACATCACAGCTGTCTTTGCTTAAGTTTCTCTCAATGCTGTTTGTGGGACTTGAAAGAAATTACCCAATAATCGATTCCCCATATTTCCATCATCCAGTGACACATGACTGTCCATAGATGTATGTGTAAGGATGAGTATGTCTTATGTATATAGGCATAGAGATGCACCTATGAAAAATAAATATATGTATGTATGTATAGTGTGTTGATGTATCACATATATTAATGCATATGTATGTCTATGTGTATGAGTATAAACTGTTTTATTCTGTTTTCCAAATGAGTGTTTGGCTTACATTACTTCTCATCCCCTAAGGCTGTCAGTGTAACTTAGCAAATAATAAAGCTCAAAGTTATTGTTTCAGTTAGTATATTTTCACAAATGTATACAGGTGTGTGTGTGGGTGTGTGTGGGTGTGTGTGTGTCCTCTTTTCATTTTACTGAAGCAGGGTCTCTTCTTTTGAGCCCAGATCTTGCTGATTTGACTAGTATTAGCTAGTTTGCCGCATGGTTTCCTATGCCTGCTTTCTGCATCTAGTATTACAGGCAATCGTCACACCCACCTGACACTTACGTGGACTCCAGGGATTTGAATTCTGATTTTTACACTTAGGTAGCAAGCATTTTACTGACTTAACCATCTCTCCAGCCCCTTGATTTTTTTTTTTTTAATAAGGTTGTAATTCTTAAATGAGGATGGAATTTCTGAGACATGAATGTGTTGAATTTAAGGTTCCTGGAGCTTGGTAACTTCAAAGAAAGATCCTAGACATAGTTCCTGTTTGGGGTGATTCTAATGTGCCCTGGATGTGCAAAGCCACCTTGAGTCTCCAATTCCTGTATGTGTCATGAGATGGATGCTACCTACTATAGGCAGAGGCAGTCTCTGCTCTGCTGCCCCCTCTGTTACAGATGGTAGGGAGGCCCTGTGTAGGTAAGTGGATGAGCCAAGTAGGAAAGTTCAGAGTTCTTGATTGTGAAGAATGTAGATGTTTAAATGAACCTGTAATCAACTTTGAAATAGACAGTCAGGAGTGTGGAAAGGAAGACTGGCCTGAAGTACTTAATTTAGACCTATAAAGCTCAGCGGAGTCCTCCAAGTGCTTAGCCCAGGCTTACATATCCAGGGCTTGTTCAGGATCCATTTGAATGTGTGGGGACCAGAGGAACCCTCCTACTTCTATAGCATTGAGCCAAGATGGCCAGAAATCTCATGTCAGCACCTCAGTGGTGCCTGGGACACCTCTTGGGGGCCCTTGCCACAGCCTTCCCACTCTGAGCTCTGTAAAAACTGCCTTAGACACCATTTAATTTCCTTTTTGGACTATCTTGCTTTATATAAGCTGACCTTTTTGTGACTGTAAAATTTCCTCATTAGAAAATGACAGGCTCCCTGGGATCAGAACCCATTCCTGATAACATTTTGTGCAAAGGTGTCTTTGTAAGATTTTCCTCATTTAAAATGAAAGGTGGCCCCTCTGCCCACGCCACTAACAGGAGTCGGAGCCTACAGACAAGCTGACTGGATTGTGTTAGAAGCTTCAAGCCTCTCTTCATACATCCCGGTACCCATTAGGCAGTTGATACATGCCATTGTCAAGAATCTCCAGAGTCACATGATGGGCACATTGCACTCAGGAAAACCCAAGTTCAGAAAAGTGTAGCAGGTTGCCTAAGGTCATCCAACAGGCAAGTGCTAGACCTAGAGTTTAACATGAGGTCCATGTGACTTACCTGTATATCTCGCCATTCTATGCAACAGGACGAATGACTCCTCCATAGAGAAATGCTAGATTAGAGAATTAACCAGGATTTTACTTCAGCAATTGCACTATCGTTACTCCAATGCTGGCTCTGAGCCACACGGTTGGGACCCAGGTTTTCTTACAGCTACTGTGTGACTATGGGCTTTGGAGCTGTAACTTCTCTGGGGTTATGTCTATTAAGCTGAAAAATAAGGATAACAGTAGTGTTTTCTTTTTTCTTTTTTGATTTTTCAAGGTAGGGTCTCATGCTGACCCAGGCTGACCTGGAATTCTCTATGTATGCTCAGGGTGGCTTCGAACTCATGGTGATCCTCCTACCTCAGGCCCTCGAGTGCTGGGATTAAAGGCGTGCACCGCCATGCCCGGCTCTTTTTCTTTCTTTCTTTTTCTTTTCCTCATAGGGTTGTTATGAAGATTGAATGAGAGAACACTTGTAAAGTGCCTGTGGGTAATCAGAGCAAGGGAGCTGCCGTTGTTTCTGGAATGACATAGAAGTGCTCTGTCGTCCCCCACCCCCTTTACAGAGAATATGCTGGAGCAAATTAACTTGTAAATTGTACAAAACTCAAATGATAGCGTCAAACAAAGAAGGCTGACACGTACAATCTGCCAACTGTGGAGGCCACCGCGACAAAACGTGCTCTGCAGAGAGCCACGTCTGTCCCACCCATTATGTCTATTGTGTCAGAGCTGCAACTCCGTGCTGACTCAGCCCAGGCGGGCAGTACTCACGGCCGAGCTCATGTGCTCAGAATTGATGTGACCATGTTTCGACATCCTCACAAGCAGAGTGAAGGGGAAAAGGGTGATCAGAAGGTTCCTTGGGGCTTCATCGTGACCAACTGGCCCAGGTGCCTGCAGCTCACCTCCATGACTCCAAGTGGTCAGTCCAACCCACAATGAAGGTGGATTGGGGAAATCTCTTTTGTCCTTTGGTCATTTGGGAACAAAGAACGTGTCCGTTTTTTTTTTTTTTTTCTCCCATAGAGAGCAATTGATTTGAGGTGATATTAACCATTCAGTTGGTATTTCTTTATTTTTATTTATTTATTTGCAAGCAGAAAGCGAGAGAGAGAGAGAGAGAGAGAGAGAGAATGGGCACATCAGGGCACAGTGCCACTGGAAATGAACTCCAGAGGCATGCATCGCTTTGTGCATCTGCTTTTCCATGGGTACTAGGTGAAAGGTTAATGGAGCACCCAGATTCATTTCACTGTACATGTTTCTTGGCCTCGGGTCCAATAAGGAACATTTGTTACCGGCTGAAGAGATGGCTTAGTGGTTAAGGCACTTGCCTACAAAGCCTAAGGACATAGGTTCAATTCCCAGTACCCACTTAAGTCAGATGTGTAAGGTGGCACATGTGTTTGAGTTCATTTCCAGTGGCTAGAGGCCCCAGTGTGCCCATTCTCTACCTGCCTCTTCATATCTCTCTCAAACAAATAAATGAAAAACTTTTCAAGAAAACTACCTGTTACACAGAAACCACTGTCTCAAGACCACAAAAGCAAGCCCATGACCTAAAGATAGACAAATGTGACCTTAGAATTCTAATTACCTGGCAGTCCACCAAGAAAATAATTAAGTGAGGAAAATAACCTTGTTTCTGTTTGGTGTCCTCTAAGCCACATTTTTGCTTACATTTTCCTAACCCTGATCCTATAAAAAGAAGTTGATATGTGACTGGGGCACTGTAGCCTCAAACCCAGGAGAGATTTTCAGTCTTTCTCTGGTCTTTACTAAAGAATAGTCCGTTTCTCTTCCTTTTCACGTTGTCCCGTAGGTCCTGGTCCAGATCCTGGTCCAACATTGGGGAATCGAACGCAGGTAGTCTAGCTTTATAGGAAAGTGACTTAACCACTAATCTACCTCTCCAGCCCCTCAGATGGGATTTCTAGAGGACATTTCTCTTAGCCACCCTGTCCCCCAGCCCACAGGATCAGTATTGCTTATGTTAACCACCTGATCACCTCACCCATCACAAACACAGAACTGCACAGACAGGAAAGGTTTCAATCCTGTTTTCAATTATCTCTTTGTGTTTCTAATTGTGGAAATAAATTAGAGGACATGTACTGTCCTACTATTCTGAGCCAGCGAATCTATTGTTTTCTTGTTAAAATGGCACTCATTGTGGTTGCCATGGAAACCTGGAAGGTACTTAGACTGAATTGCCCAATCTATTTTTTTTTTTCCCCTGTAAGTGATTTTCTTTGGCTGATAGTGGAGAACCTCCTCAAGAAAAGCTATTATGTGTATGCTCACACCAATTATATTTGTACTGTGGTTAGGAAAATCCATATAAACTGATCACCTAGCAAAGTTAATAGCTCAGTCGGCTTGAGTTTTTCCAAAGCAATGACATAAGACCTAGATTATTTTGAAAAAAAAAAATTGCTTGCTTTAAAATGTGACTATGAGGCTGGAGAGATGGCGGAGTGGTTAAAGACACTTGTGTGCAGGCCTGGTGGGTTCCATTCTCCTGTTCCCACGTAAAGTCGGATGCAAAGAGTGGCACATGCATCTGGAACTTGGTGACAGTGGCAGGGGACACTGGCATGCCTCTCTCTCTCTCTCTCTCTCTCTCTCCTTGCAAGTAAATTAATAAAAACATTTTAAAAGTGAATGTAACATGTACAAGATAAAATAAAATTTGGATATCATTATATTCTATGTGTATGCCTTTATAAGATCAGTTTCCTGTAACTTGTTTTGGAGAATTGCTTCTGGTTCATTGTTAATCCAGTTAGGAAATTTCATGGAAAGCAGATGGGTATTCCTGGACTATATCTGCATGGAAGTGAGAGAATCTGAATCTTTCTTCTCTCTCGCATAAGCTGCTAGACCCTCTCAGAGTTGGTGCTTTAGCTTGGATTTCAGTCTGTGTTCGAGGGGAGACTTGCAGCTTCGTTGCACAGTTGAGAAGATGAGGTGAAGATACACAGGCCATGTTTTCTCATTTGGTGCCAGGAATACAGATCAAGTCGGAGATATCTCACCGGGAATTACCTACGCTCTCCACCCCCTTACAGAGAAACTCCTCCTGGGTCATGAAGCAAGGTGTTCGGATCAATTTGAATGATGGACTTGGCAGAACCTTAGCAAACTTTTGTGTCTTTATGGTATGTTCGTGTTATCAGGGACAATCGCTGTTCTAGGGAAAGCCTGTTGCAGAAAAAGAACCTTCTGCAGACATTTTACACATTCTTTCATCATTATGGAGGTATCTTCTAAGTACCTTGTCAAAAACCTTATTCCTCCAACAAGGTTTAATTACTCCATTGGTTGGATGATTGTGTAGGGATGGGAGAGAACCCCATAAGAATATTTGTTGGCTCTCTGTGCTCATGAGTTTTGGAGTCTGTACAACTAAGCATCATTGAGGTGGAATGTGGCTGCTCACTCAACCCAGTGCATGCTGCACCACATCTTTGTGATTGCGATCAGAGTGTGGTCACCTCATCAGTAGCACATTGTGCTTAGGAAGAAATAAATACTCTTACGAATCTTTAGCTCAGTTACTCTTCCCCACTATTAATGTGGCTTATATTGTGAACCTTAATTAGTCATTCTAATAAAACTGAATACAGAGTAAATGAAGTTTAGGCTCCCATAGTTTGTGTAAGCCTTAATTATACCACTTACTATATTTTATTACAATTGTTTATGTAAATCTATATTCATATATTAAGCAGTTTATAAACAGGGTACAAACCAAGACAACAGCTTCAAAAGTCACAGGTGGTAATCCTCTGTACAAAGCACATTTAGGCCAATCTCTTGTTCAAGGCTTGTTTAGTTTCTTCTCTTTCCCCTGTTCTGAGCCAAATGGCAAGAATGTTTTCCCTTCCCATGATGCAATTGAGCTGAAATCCGCGACAGCAGAAGTTCAATGTTGTAAGTGGTGAACTTCCACATCTATCATTCATCCAGGTCTAGCACACAAGGGCTCCGTGATCCTCTTGAGCTGACATTTAAATAAAATCTGGATTCTTGAAGGCAATGGCTTCAAAGCAGAGAACTGAAGACACATAATTAAGACAAGAGACTCAGGGGCTGGAGAGATGGCTTACTGGTTAAGGCGCTTACCTGCAAAACCTAAGAATCCTGGTTCGATTCCCCACTACCCATGGAAGCCAGTTGCACAAGGTGGTGCATGCATCTGGAGTTCATTTGTGGTAGCGGGAGGCCCTCACATGCCCATTCACTCTCTCTCTCTCTTTCTTTCTGCCTCTGTCTCTCTGACTCTCTCTGAAATAAATAAATAAAAATGAAATATTTAAAAATAAAATAGAACAGAGGCTCTGGGAGAGGGTTCTGAGCAGAGGGAAAAGCAGATGCGAATGGTGGCTTATGGAGGTGTCTCAAGTCACTGTATGGAGCACACAGTGGAGACATGGATCTGTTCCTTTTTCTATAGATGATCATACATTTAAACGAACTGCAGTATCAACATTTTTAAAAAATATTTTACTCATTTTTATTTATTTATTTGAGAGTGACAGAGAGAGAAAGAGGCAGAGAGAGAGAGAGAGAGAGAATGGGTGCACCAGGGCCTTCATCCACTGCAAATGAACTCCAGACGTGTGCGCCCCCTTGTGCGTCTGGCTAACATGGGTCCTGGGGAATCAAGCCTCGAACCGGGGTCCTTAGGCTTCACAGGCAAGTGCTTAACCACTAAGCTGTCTCTCCAGCCCGTATCAACATTTTTGATCTGAGATTCACAGGCTGAGCTAACACCTAGGACAGGCCCTGACTGTATCACTTGTCAAGGTGTCTGGAGCCTGAGTGCACCTTCCAGCACATCCCAGTATGACCCTCCTGGGGTAGAATAAAGCTCTTCTCTGGGGCTTCTTATAGACTTCAGGTTGTTCACCCATTACTCCAGATGTTGAATATATTTTGGGTTCTCAAGAGTCTGCTTATTCAAATGCTAGTTAGGCAAGGGCTTAAACTAATTATCCAGTATTTTAAAATACGATATCATAGGGATGCCTAGATTTGAGGAGACTGCAGAGAAGTGTGGTTTGAGAGTCCACTCAGAGAAATGTGGTTTTGCCTCTCAGCTCTTGCCCCTTGCGTACAGGCAACCTCCCTGCATGGTTCCTTTCATCTGCTAGGCAAGTGTAGGTGTCCTGCCAGGACACTGTGCAGGGATGGAGGAAGGCAGTGCTTATTACCTGGCATCATCAACAAGTAATCATGAGGAAGGCGAGTGATCTGTAAAAGCCTCAGCAATGTTATTTGTTTAAGCAACTTTAGTGGAACATAATTTACATATAATAACAGTTACCCATTGGATCTGTACAAGTCAATGCATTTTAGTATATTTAGAGTTATGCAATCCACACCACAATCTTACCTTAAGATTTTCCCATCATGCTGGGTGTGGTGGCGCACACCTTTAATCCCAGAACTAGGGAGGCAAAGGTAAGAGGATCACTGTGAGTTCAAGGGTAGCTTGGGCCTACAGAGTGAATTCCAGGTGAGCCTGGACTAGAGTGAGACCCTACTTCAAAAAAAAAAAAAATTTTCCCAACAGCTTAGAATAGTTTTAGACCTCCTTTTTTGTGACAATGGATTCCTAATTATGTTTAGGAAATGTTTTATTTACTGTACCAAGATAATCAAATTTGTTGAATAATTATATGTTGTCATATTGTGATAGTTATTAAGAACATTAATTTTTATGTATATTATAATTTCTAATAACTCATTTGGGAATGCACTTCTAATATTGTGCAAAGCACACTGTATTTAACTTATGTTGCTATTTTGGGATTTTTATATTTGATTTTTCCAAAGAATACATTTTAATTTGATTTCCTCCCAGTTTCATTTTAGACATTGAACTAGACATCTCAGCTGATATTTGTTGGTACTATTACTTAGAAAGGTTGATGGAGGTGATTTCCCAAGCACCAGAAGCTTCTCCGTTGGGTCTAGTGCCAAGACTTAGTGATCTCTTAGACTTACCTCTGAAAGGTGCTTTGAAACCAAGATGAAGAAACTAAAAATCATTTAAACACAACACAGGAGGGATGATGCTTACAGACTTAAACTAAAAGTTTCAGTGAAATCACCTGAGAAAACCAGGTGGCTCATTTTATAGGACAAGTATAACTATATTAACCAGTAGTAGAACACACACTCATTTTATTTATACCTTCGCTTATGTACCTAACTTTGCACAAGCACCAATGATGTCCCGTGCATGGAAGATGCTATGTACTATACAGATGGTCAAGAAGACTTAGACATTGTTCACAATCTCAATGAGTTTCTGTGCTGGATAGGGTTTGTATTTATCAGGCTCACTAGGTCATATTTTGTCTGCTAGCAAAGTTTGTTTGGGAGATGGCTGTATGCATTTACTTACTCTGTCACCTTAAGTTGCTTTGCTACCTTACTAACAGGAAGTGGCTTATTATATAGCAGAGCTGGTACAATGTAAAAAACCTGAAACATTTATCATCTGGCCCTTTATATAAAACTTGGCTTCTGATGGAGCAGTCAGGCTGAATGGTGAAGTTGTGTTACACATGCACACATGCACACTCACAGTGAAATATTATCCAGTCATAAAAAGAAATCCTGCAATTTTCAATAGCATGGATAAATCCTAATGGCATTATGCTGAATTAAATAAAGAGAAATCAAAAAATAGTATATTATCTCTCAGTTTATAGAAACATAATATCATGGTGATTTTCAGGGTCTGCAGGGGTAGATGGGAAGAATAGAGAGATGGCAATCAAAATACAGACTTTTATAAATATAATAAAGTTCTGAAAAAATCTAATGTACAGTATGGTGACTGTAGGTAACATATACTTGGAGCTTGTTAGTGAAGTAAATATTAAATGTACTGGCCCAAAGAAAGAAAAAACTTAAAAATTAGTAGTAAGATGAGATAACTGACACATTAGCCAGTTGTGATAATTGTCTTAAACATACAAATACTTCAAATTATCACATTGTATGCCCTAAACATAGTTATACCAGTAACAAAGCTGGAGAAAAACAGCTTGCTGAGCACAGGACTAGAGCAAGCCACTGCAAAAATTTCCTCTTCCTACTTGCCCAAGCATAATGACATGGAAAATTTTTGGTAGAGATTGGATAATAGTAATGTTGCTTCTTAAGACAGAGCTGATTAGATGGCCCATGTCACCTGAAACCCTGATGAGATGGGGCCACTGAGGATCTGAGGGTTGCAGTGTCCCTTGCAAGATTTGGAAGGAATCAGAGTGGTGTGTTGGATTGGAGATGCCCACTGAGTAGGTGGGTGCGTGTGTGGCCCTTGCTGGGAAAAACATCAGAGTACGGTAAGTAAACATTGTCCCAGTGATTACATCAGCTGTAGATGGCTTCACAAGACAAGGAAACATTTCCTATTAGAGGAAAAATAGTGTGAAATAGAAGCTCTCAAAAAAACTGCTTTCAGAAGGAGAAGCAGCGATTAACTTCACTTACCACGTGAAGGCAAGGTGCTGTTTGTATCCCCTGACTTGTTTACTGTGCAGAGCAGGGCTGTGGTGAGGGCAACTGCTGTTATCACCCTGTTTGATGGATGGTGAATCTGAAACAGAAAAATTAAGCAGCTCACTTCTATCCCCATAGCAGTGAAGCCAGAAAATGAATATATGAATGCAAGCAGGGACAGGGTCATGGACTCAAAGGAAAGTGACCAGAGGAGAAGACTGGGCATTTATCCAAGCAAGAAGGTGAGCCAATAAAATTAATGGCAGCTTGAGCAGGAATAGTCAAAAATAGGAAGGCTCGGGCTGGGAAGATGGCTTAGTGGTTAAGTGCTTGCCTGCGAAGCCTAAGAATCCCCGTTCGAGGCTCAATTCCCCAGGACCCACGTTAGCCAGATGCACAAGGGGGCGCACGCGTCTGGAGTTTGTTTGCAGTTGCTGGAGGCCCTGGCACACCCATTCTCTCTTTCTCCCTCTTCCTCCCTCTGTCTGTCCCTCTCAAATAAATAAATAAAAATAAACAAAAAATAAAAAATAAAAAAATAGGAAGGCTGCGTACTTATACTTAGGTGTATCTATGGCTGCTACAAATAAATGGAAGTGCTGAATTTTCTTTTCAAAACATCTATTATTTATTTTTTTATTGTGGGAGAGAAGGAAGGAGGGAGGGAGAAAAGAGAGGCAGAGAGAGAGATTGGAATGAATGTTCATGCCCAGGCCTCCCCCGCCCCCCACTGCATATAAACTCCAGATGCAAGTATCACTTTGTACATCCAGCTTTACATTAGTACTGGGGTATCAAATCTGGGCTATCTAGTTTTATACTTTTAACTGGTAAGCAATCTCCCCAGACCCAGAGTGATAAATTTTCAATTCAAGTTATATGAGCTTCCAGGACTGTGCGCTGTTACGATCAGGTTTGCAGTGCTGGCAGAAATCATCCAACCAAGAGCATCTTTTGGGAAAAAGTGGTATTTATTTTGGTTTACAGACTCCAGGGAAAGCTCCATGATGGCAGGGGAAAATGATGGCATGAACAGAGGGTGGACATCAATCACCC
The DNA here is from genome assembly GCF_020740685.1 of Jaculus jaculus. NCBI lineage: Eukaryota > Metazoa > Chordata > Mammalia > Rodentia > Dipodidae > Jaculus > Jaculus jaculus. Next base: position 16,042,135 of record NC_059108.1, read on the forward strand.
CCTGGCCAACATCAGGTAGACAATAGCAACAGGAGAGTGTGTCAAACATTGGCAAAGGGAAATTGGCTATAACACCCATAAGCCTGCCCCCCAAAATACATTGCCTCCAGGAGGCATTAATTTCCAAATCTCCATCAGCTAGGAACCTAGCATTCAGAACGCCTAAGTTTATGGGGGACACCCAAATCAAACCACCACATTCTGCCCTTGCCCTCCATAAACTGATAACCATTCATGATGTAAAATGCAATGCATTCAGCCCAACTTTAAAAGTCCCCATATTTTTTATCAATCCTAATAATGTTAAAACATCCCATAACCCAAGGTCTTTTAACTGAGCCATAATACTAAAAATCACTCCCCCCCCCAAACCCATCATGGCACAGAATACACATTCACACTGCAAAAGATGGCATTGGGCATAGCAAAGAACTATTCAACCAAATACAAAATTTAAAATAGGGCAAACATCAAACTCTGTAGTTCCAAGTCCAACAACTTTAGTCAGTGACAAATCTCCAATTCTGATAATTCTAACTAGCAACAACTCTCTGGAGTTCCAACTCAATCCCTCCATCTTGGCTACTCATAGTCCTGGAAAACTTCATCCCGGGCATCTCCACTGGGACTCTGCTGCAACCCACAGTCCATCCTTACAGCTCCATCAAGTCTCCATGCAGGTATCCAGAAAACCTGCTTCACACTGCCCATGACCATTTCCAAAACACAAGACCATGTTGCAAATTCAATGACCCTCTCTTTCCTGCACTTTTTATACTTCACAGTACCAGGTGGGGTGCCAATTTGTTAATCCGCGGGTGCAGGATAAAGAAGACTTTGAAGAACAGGACACTCCTTGAGCACTCAGGCCCCTTCAAAAGTGTCTACGTTCTTCTTGTTGCTCCAGTGAAGGTCAGCTGGCCCAATCTCAAAGGTTGTATTCTCTTATATAATTGCAGCTGAACAGGCAGAAGTCTCAGCCCAAATATTTCACTGAGATCTCTCCACAGAGGAACATGTTCTAGTTTAGAATTACATGTAAAACAATTTCTTTTTCTTTTTTTTTTTTTTTTTCGAGGTAGGGTCTCTAGCTCAGGCTGACCTAGAATTCACTATGTAGTCTCCGGTGGCTTCAAACTCATGGTTATCCCTCCTACCTCTGCCTCCCGAGTGCTGGGATTAAAGGCGTGCACCACCATGTCCAACAACAATTTCTTTTCTGCATTGTTTTGTGGAATACAAATCCATTTTGCCCATTCCCATTTAAAAATAGAAAAATAAGTTTCTTCTTTTTCTATTTTTTTTTGTAGGATCTGAAACATTGGACTGGAAAGATACATGATTGTTAACAAACTGTTATGTTAGACATTGCAAACTTTCCAGGAATGATAGGAAAGAAAAGTCTAAGAAACATTCCCAGATCTGGGCAAGTTATGTTACAGACTCAATTTGATAAGAGGAGAAGGTGTTCATGATACTACAGGTTTATGACATGTACCTACACCCACAAAACTGTGGCTTTCCCCAAAAAAAAATTTAAGTTATTCATAATGAAGAATTCTGCATAGAAAAACATCTGTGACTTTATTTTCATGTCAATGGGCTTACTTTATATTAATATTAAATTGACACTAAGTCTAATGGGATAATTGGGTCCTTACATTGTTAAAAGTTCTTACAATCTAAAATTTTTTTAATTATTTTAAAATTTTTATTTATTTGAGAGAGTCACACACACACACACACACACACACACACACAGAGAGAGAGAGAGAGAGAGAGAGAGAGAGAGAGAGAGAGAGAGAGAGAGAGAATGGGTGTGCCAGGGACTCCATCCACTGCCAATGAACTCCAGACACATGTATCACCTTGTGCAGCTGGCCTATGTGGGTCCTAGGGAATCAAACTGGGTTCCTTTGGCTTTCCAGACAGGTGCCTTAACTGCTAAGCCATCTCTCTATCTCTCCTTATAGTTTTGTAAAGTCTTTTATTTATTTTGGTGGTACCTTGGATTGAGCATAGGACCTTACCCATGCTAGACTAGTACTCCACCACTGTGGTAGTTTGAATGGCTGTCTCCCAATAGACTCAATTTTAGTAAAGCTTCTTGAATTTCCAGCTGCCTGGCTAGAAGAGGGTCACTATGGGACGATCCTAAGGTCCAACCCTAAGTTGTATTTGGGGGCAGATCTGAATTCCAGTCCAAGATATGTAGAGAGCAGTCAGCTCTGCTTGCTGCTTAGCTGCTGTTTTTTGCTCTTGGTTTTGGTGATGGGTTTTCTATGTTTTGCTGGCCTGTTTATACAGATCCATACACAGAGATAAAACAACTGCACCCGAAAGCAGGCATGCTCTGGAGACCTCAAGCAGAGCATTCTGCATACCTTAGGCAGCTGGAGGTCTAAAGCTTTAATAAACTCTTGAAACTACTGGGAGAGATCTTTTCAAACTACCACACTGTGACAACCACTAAGCTCCATCCCCAGTCTGTGATTTATGGCTTTTAAGAACAATACAGATTAGAATTTTCTTATGCCTCTGTGAATGAGAAAAGTCAAAATGGGAAAACAAGGACTTTTTTCAAAGATAGAAAGGAGTATTTCAGAAATTTACAAAGGTAATAAGACAGCTAAAAATTTCTATATGAATTACTGTTTTCATGGCTGTGATAAAATACACAATGAAAAACAAGCTAATGGAGGAGGGCTTTATTTCTGCTTATAGTTTGAAGCAATACAGCTCATCATGGTGGGGAAATCATGGCAGCAGGACTATGAGGCAGCTTGTTACAGGCCGTCCACCCCAGGAGGCAGAGAGCTATGTGTGCTCATGGTCTCCTTACTGTGTCCTTTTTCTACTATGTGGGACTCCAAGCTCTTGGCATGCATGGTGCATCTTCCCCCTCATTTAACATGATCTAGAAAGTCCCTTGCAGACATGCAGAGAGATTTGATTCCATGGTGTGGTGGTTTGATTCAGGTGTCCCCCATAAACTTAGGTGTTCTGAATGCTAGGTTCCCAGCTCATGGATATTTGGGAATTAATGCCTCCTGGAGGGAGTGTATTGTTGGGGGCAGGCTTAAAGGCTTTATAGCCAGGTTCACATGCCAGTGTTTGGCACACCCTCCTGTTGCTGTGGTCCACCTTACGGTGGCCAGGGGGTGATGTCCACCCTCTGCTCATGCCATCATTTTCCCCTGCCATCGTGGAGCTTCCCCTCAAGCCTGTAAGCCAAAATGAATCTCTTTTTCCCAGAAGCTTCTCTTGGTTGGGTGATTTCTAACAGCAATGCGAACCAACTGCAACACATGGTGATTTAAAATCCCATCAAATAGACAATATTAAACATCAGAAATTCAGAGGAGGGCTGGAGAGATTGGTCAATGGTTAAACTGCTTGCCTGCAAAGCCTAATGACTGGTGTATGATTTCCCAGTACCCATTTAAAGCCAGATGCACAGTATGATGCATGCATCTGGAGTTCATATGCAGTGGCTAGAGGCTCTTGCATGCCCATTCTCTCTCCCACTCTCTTTATCTCTCGTAAATAAATAAATAAAATACAAAAAAAAAAAATCAGAGGAACTGGGCATGGTGGCGCATGCCTTTAATTCCAGCACTCAGGAGGCAGAGGTAAGAGGATCACCGAAAGTTCGAGTCCACCCTAAGACTACATAGTTAATTCCAGGTCAGCCTGGACAAAAGTGAGACCCTACCTCTAAAAACAAAAAAGAAATCAAAACAACAACAACAAAAATAAAATAAAATAGAAAGAAAAGAAAAGTGATATAATGGAACAGGAATGAGCCAAGCTGAATCTCCAGCCACATGCTGACCAGCAAGGAGAGGGGAAACAGGAGTTTGACCCAAAAGGTGATCCAGGCTGCTTTGGTGCACATAAGCTTCTAGTCTTATCCTCAGGATAACCCCTCAGCTTGTACAAGCCTCCAATCCTCTTTCAGGTGTTGATGAGGCACTGTTCCTCCAACAGCAGTGCAGAGAAATCCCCTTTTGTCACTCTGTGTGACTCAGAGGGTGGTGACTATAGTTTACAACTGAGCTACTCTCAGGGAACAATCACAGATCAGGGAGCTAAAAACCTGCCTAATTAGCCACGGAGAGAAAAATAACCTTGGAAGGAGTTGTACTGATTGGAAAGGCCAGATGTGATTGAGACCGTGTTCCTTTCTGAAACCTCATGGGCTGGGTCTCCACTCTTCATTTCTCTTGGGATTCTTTCTCTTCCGAACACTCCTCACCAAATTGCCTGTTAAGCTCTGCTTCCAGCATTGCCGGCTTTTTCTAGGCAAAGTTTCAAAACTTTTCCACGTTCTTCCCACAGACCGGTTCCAAGGCCCAAGAATATCATAGTTGGCTTCATCACAGCAGCAACCCCGTTCTCAGCACCGATTTTCTGTAATAATTGCTTTACTCACTGCTGTGGAAAAGTACCTAAGAAAGCAACGTAAGGAAGGAAGTATTCACTTTGGTTTGCAGTTTGAGAGTAGACAGCGTGTTGTGGGACAGAAGGTATGGTGGAAAGGCAGGATTCTGGCTGCAGAGGCTGGATCTGGCCACACCAGATTTGTAGTCAGCAGACAGAGAGAGATTAGCATTAGCGAGCATTCGTTCATCTTGTTTTTCCATTTGTTCAGTCTGGGACCCCACTTCATTGATGTTATTGCTGCCCATATTCAGGGCAGATCTTCCCTCTTCGGATAAACCTTCTAGAGACACATGCAGAGGTGTGTTTCCGTGGTGATTCTAAATGCAATCAAGTTAACAGTTTAGACCAACCATCAAACTATATGGGTTTATATATCAAGGACACCAGAGCTCAAGCAGCATTTCTGGTGTTATGATGTAACCTGGATTTTGCTAAACAGTTTTGCAAGCGCTGGTTATGACTTATAGGCCGACAGCTTAAATTTTCAACATGCCCACAATCTGAATGACAACTGGCCCATGTTGATAATGACTAACAGTACTATCTAGTCAAAGCTTTTGAACACCTAAGAAATAAAACCGTTCTCTCTTTACCCTTTGAAACATCTGAGATACTGCCGTTTCCTCTTTGGGTTACAGACGGTGATATCCTAAAAGCTTTGAACCAGCTGCTTTGCCCCTTTGGTGCAAATTCCCATGGCAGACAACATAATTTGCCAACCTGTGGTTACTTTTCTTTTCCAGCTTGGTCATGCCAAATGGATAATGCACAATAGAGATCTTCATGGTGATTTCAATCTCAGAGGTCAGAAAACAAATGGACATGGGGGGAACAAAGAATGTGAATTAAAATCACATTCTACCTGTCCTACATGGTTTAAGAATGAATGCTTAGTGTGCTAAAATGAACTGCTGGTGAGTGCTAGGGAATAAAGTATCTCAAAAATGTATTGGTTTAATGATTTTTTTTTTTAAGTTATGGTGTTCTCAATGACCACTGCTATTATTTGACTAAATTTTCACCTCTTTTAAATCTGATGCTCAAAGAAACCTAGCTGGAATGAATATAATTATTATTACTTAAAACAATGAGTCAGGTTCTCATCTTTACGTCTGGGTAGCAAAAGTGAATCAATGAAAGGGTGGAACTTAGATTTTTATCATTTTCAAAGAAATTCATTGTTGGTGATAAATTTTAGAATAATGGTGGGAAGTTTGAAAACAGGTGACACTTTTTGTTCTATTAAAAAACTAGCTTAGGAGAGAAGACTTATAAATAGTCTTGTGCATACTAAAAGATAATTTATTTGCTTTCACTATTTGTTTTTATTTTTGACACTTTCATACAGGTATATAATGTGTTATAGTCTTACTTCTCACAAGTACACTCCCTCAAACCTTTCCTATTCTACCCTCCCACCCAAACCTTTCCCTTTCTTCTCTCCAATTAATCCAAACTCTACTTCATGCTTTTATATATGTACGTATGTGTGTGTACACACACACACATACATACATATATTGGGCTGGAGCAATGGATTTAGCAGTTAAGACACCTGCCTGCAAACCCAGGTTCAATATTCCAGGACCCAAGTAAACCAGATGCACAAGGTGACGCATCTGGTTTGTTTCCAGTGGCTGGAGGCCCGAGGACACCCATTCTCAATCTCTCTCTCTCTCTTTCTTCCCCCTCTCTTTTCTATCTCTGTCTCTTTCAAAATATTAATTAAATGTATTTTTTATTTCAGAGAAAAAAAGAGAGAGAGAGGGAAAGAATGAGCATTCCAGGGACTCTAGCCACTGGAAACAAACTCCAGATATATGTGCCACCTTGTGCACCAGGCTTTACATGGGTCCTGGGGAAGCAAACCTGAGTCATTAGGCTTTGCAGGCAAGTGCTTTAACCACTAAGCAATCTCTCCAGCCCTCATGCCTTTTTTATCCTTTTGAGTTTAATTCATTGCTCGCATGATCATGAATGGGTGTGAGAATATTTACTGGTGTATGGACAACTAACCAGTGGCTCTAACGCAGAAGAATATGAATCCCCTTCTCCTGGCAAAGAAGAGAAATGCACATAACTCTAATCATCTCTAAAAATGTTATAATAGGGAGTTTCAAAGTTTCATTTGATTACACTAAACTGCAGCCTTACCCTTTCTGCCCTTTATTAAGCCTTCATGCTGAGACGTATCCCCATAGCTGAGTCTGCTATTTCTTCATGCCAGAGAACTGTCTTTGGTTACCTCCTTAATACATTTTTTTCTTTCTAGAAAGAAGGTGTGTCATTCATTTATAAGCACCCTCCTGCTCTCATCTTTGAGGTTCTTCTTTTCAGCTTGCAGTTCAAGCCCCACATCCTACTCAGTGCTCTCATGGTAGGAACGCCTACCAGCTTGGAGTATGCCTGGTGGTGCGTCCATATGATGCTATGATGCTTCCTGATGAGCCCATCATTGCCACCTGCCTCTACCTTTTGGTTATTTAGCTAGCACCCTAGGTTGGGTGGTGTCATGGTTTGGGTTGTGCTGAGAGTTCACATATTGCAGTCTGGGGAGTGGTAGGAACTTTGAAAGGTGGTGCCTAGTGGTCCTTAGACCATTAAGAGTGTGTGTGTATGTGTCTGTGAGAGAGAGTGGCGGGGGGGATTAAGGTATTTATCATGTGACATTTTCTAAGTTTCCTTAAGAGGACATTTAAACTGGATTCAGCGTAGTACACTCTTATCTCTGACACCCTATTTCTCTCTGTCACCACTCAGGCCTGCACATTTCTACCATGATATTATGGCATCTACCACCATCACCAGCAGCAGTCAAACAAATTGGGCTATCCAGTCTTAAGCTCTGAACCTCCAAACTGTGTGCACTGGGGCCTCCAGCCAATGCAACCAAACTCCAGATGAATGCACCCCCTTGTGTTTTTGTGCAACATTGCACGCCTACGTCACTGTGTGTCTGGCTTACGTGGGACCTGGAGAGTTGAACATGAGTCCTTAAGCTTCACAGGCAAGCGCCTGAACTGCTAAGCTCTCTCTCCAGCCATGCCCTATCATTTTTTCAGGAATGGGGGTTTGAGATACGGTGTCACTCAAGCCCAGGGTGATCTGGAACTCACTCAGTAGCTCAAGGCTGGCCTCAAAGTCCCATCAAACCTCCTATTCCTCAGCTTCCTGAGTGTTGGGATTCAAGGTGTGTGCCACCACTCCCAGCCCAAAGTCTTCTTTGAGCATCTTTCTCTGTGGCTCAGGCTCGCTTCAAACTCGTGACATTTCTGTTAAGGGTTCTCAAGTGGACTTAGGTGCATGTACCACCACACTCCTGTTTGTTCTCTGAATGTGGCCAGCTGGACTCCAGCTCCTGCTGCCATGCCCTGCCATAATAGCATGTCTCTTCTTGAGACTGTAAGCCTGAGTAAAGGATAGACCTTTTATTTAGCAAGCTGCCTCCTGTCAGGTGGTTAGTCACAGAAATCAATATTATCATGCACCCATCAACAAAGTCTCAAGACCTTGAAAAGGAGAAGGATAGCCAAATGGTCTCATGAACACCATTCAATATGATGGTTACTCCAGTGAAAAGGAAGAGATTTTGACACAGAAACACAGGCAAGGAAAACACCATGTGAAGATGAACACAGATACTAGGGAAATGATACCAGAGACTGATGGGAAATTACTAGAAGCTAGGAGACAGACTAGTAACACATTCTCCTTCATGACCCCAGAAGGAAGCAACCTGCCAACTTCTAAACCTTAGACTTATGATATTCATAGTGATGGAAAAAAACTAATTTTTTTTTTCCTGAAGAAGCGTTTTGTTGTAGCCCAGGCTGATCTGGAATTCACTATGTCATCTCAGGGAAGCCTCAAACGCACTGTGATCCTCCTACCTCTGCCTCCCAAGTGTTGGGATTCAAGGTGTGCACCACCATGCCCGGCTGGGACAATAAATTCCTGTTGTTCAAAGTCATCTTTTTTTTTTTTTTTAACTTTGTAATAGCAAGTCTAAAAAGTTAATACAGGTGCTAATGATTGGAGGCTTGCAAACAGAAAGTGTTAGGCCTGGGGAAACAAACAAACAAAAAAGTCCTGTGTAAATACAGGACAGAGGTTAGAATAGTGTTAGTCACAGTCATCCATCTGTGACCACCGGATCTGACATTGATATGAGGGCCCTAGTCCATGCTGGTGTGAAAGCACACACTGGGAATGTGTGGCTATGGCTGTTCACATGGTGGCAGAGAAAGCAGAGAACACAGGTCAGAAGCAGGACTCCATCCACTAGGGACTCATGTCTGACAGCGGGGATCACCTCTGGGAGGTGCCATGGCCTCCAATCAGCAGAGCTCCCCAGCTGCATTCACGGGCTCCCTCCAGCAAGCATCCAGGCTGGAGCCTGTGCAGACATTCCAGATTTGAACCATGGTAGTTTACTTGAAATTTGAAAGGTGGTTGCTTCTAAGAGTTCTGATCTGTGTGCATGTGCACACACACACACATACACCCCAAAGTATGTGAAATGATGGATAGGTTAATTACCTTGATTGAGGTTGTAATTTCATAATGTATAGTATATCAAGTTGCTTCTTCATATACTTTTTCATTACATATATTCAATAAGGAAGATATAATTTATGCAATCAAAGCCTCTTGGGTTACCAGTGAATACTTGAGGTCCACAAAGTTCAGATAGACTGATGGATTAAGGTCATGTGACTGGCGCAGAGCCTTGTGGAGATGAAAGTGCCTGTGTTTCGACTCTGGTACTGAGGCTTTCATTGGCCGTGTGGCTACCAAGTCCGTGCATGCGGGGACACAGTTCTGACATATGTGTACGAGGATGATCGGGAAACTTGGAAAATGAGCGATGAAAATGCGCAGCCTTTCTCCTTATCTGAAATTAACCTCACTGAAATTGTATTTTAGATTAACTTTACTATTGCCATTTTAGAAAAAAATTTCTAAGTGACTGTCTGATATCAGTAAGATTTGATCCTCTAATGTGCTTTTCAGGGCAGGGGGCCCTTATCATTGTTTTCCAAACCACCTGTCTGTTAATACATAAGGGGTACAGATGGAGCTCCTCTGTCTCTTTCTCCTCTCTCTGTCTCTCTCTCTTGTGCATGTGTGTGCGTGTGCGTGTGTGTGTGTGAGCAGGACGTCAGAGAGCTGGCAGCTTTTGTGCTCTCCGTCCCACACAATACTCCTCTTCACTTGCTAGTGCAAGCAGGCAGAGTGACCTTTCTTTTACTTGGTTTAGTTGAAAGGTTCTTTCTCCTGCCCTGCATCTCCTCCCATGAAATTCAAGGAAGCTTGAAAATTTACTGAATGCATCCTCAATAAGGGAGGGTCAGACATTTCTGGAGCCATAGGTCAAGACAAAGTCTGACTATAAGAAACATAATTATTTTTTATATCGTGAAGTTGACCATCTTCATTTGTGTGTGTCACTTTTCTTGCATGTGAAGGTGTGTGTGCACACATGCCATTTAGTAGGTGTGGGGCACATGGGTGTACATGCACATGTGGAGATCAGAGGTCAACATCAGGTGCTGCCCTCAAATGCTTTCCACTATATCCTTTGGGTCTCTCACTGAAGCCAGACTTTCACCGTGCCTCTCTCCCTCAAAGTCTCTTTTATTTATGGATGAAGAGAATTCCATTTGTATGTACCACATTTTCATTATCCATCCACCCACTAATGGCCATCTAGGTGGATATTTCCTTCCTATTTTGAGGGAAGCAGTAAGCATGGCTGAGCAAGGGCCTCGGTAGTGGGATGTAGAGTCAATTGTATACATGCCCAGAAGTGATATAGCTGTGACACATTTTATTACTACCCTCAGCTTTTTGAGAAACCTCTATACCGATTTATGTGATGACTTTACCAGTTTGCACTCCCACCAACAGTAAATAAGGGTTCTTCTTTTCCCTCACCAGCATTTATTGTCATTTAATTATTTTTTTTTTCATGATAACCATTTGATTGGAGTGAGATAGAATCTCAAAATAATTTAACTTCCCAAATAACTAAGGTTGTGAAAACACTTTTAAAAACACATATTGGCCATTGTGTTAATTGTGCTGAGGACTGTTTAAGTCATTATCCAATGTACTGATTTGAAGATATGTTTTGTGGTTGTATTGATGTTTTGTTTTTTTTTTTTTGCAGTTCTTTATATATTCTAGATATTAACTCACTGTGTAAACTATAACTGGCAAAGGTTCTCCCACTCTGGAGGCTACCTCTTAACTCTGGTGAGTATTTCCTTTGCTACATAAAAGAAACTAGTAGTTTCAGTGTTCAGAGTCTTCTATTTAGGTCTTTGTCCCATTTTATATTGATTTTAGTGCAGGAAAAGAGATATGGATCTAGTTTCGTTGTTTTTCTTGTGGTTATGCAGCTTTCGCCACACCTGTTGTTGAAGATGATAATTTTAGGGTTTTTCTTTTTTTTCCTATATAGGTTTTTTTGATACCTTTGTAGTTGAAACTAGGGGGTTATTTCTGGGACCTCTACCCTGGTCAACTGTACATGTCTGTTTTGGTCTGTGTCACTATGACTCTTACCATGCGCTAACTGACCGTGCCAGGGGAGTATGCCACTATGGCTCTGTAGTATAATTTGAGGTCAGGTATTGTGAGGCCTCCATCATTGTTCTTTCTACTTAGCATGGCTTTGGCTATTTGAGGTCTGCACCAGTTACTGCCTCCTTGCTAGGATGTAACACCTGACGATAAGAACCTTATTGTGAGAGACCAAGGAGAAGTAACATGCTGCACCTGGCTTCTGTGACCTCACTTAGTGGCTGGACAATGGTGCTGCCATTTAAAATCAGACAGCCATTTTGACTCTGATGAGGAACTAGCTGAGTAATGTGCTATTTCTGCTTCTGTATCCGTGCTTGCTTAGCTATAGCCCCCCGCCCTCGATTCCGGCGAAGCCTCCACCCAAGAACATTCCAGAGATACCTAGCCACGGAGGCCCCGGCCTCTTGCAAAAGATAAGTTCTGCAAACAGCTCTTGCAAAAGATAGGTTCTGCAAACAAGTTACTGACCTAAGATAAGTAGGCTGGAGTTCCCATGTGCGCCCTCTCTGAAATTCCCACGCACGCCCTCTTAGAACCAATCATTTTAAAAGTTGCACTATGATGTAACCTCGGTGGTCTTTTTCCTTTCCCTCTGAGGGTCAAGGCTCTCTCCCCCACTACCGCTGTGCCGGACTGAGGGGACGGAGCCCAGGCCTAGGCTTGCAATAAAGACACCTGCTGCTTTTACATTCGAGTGTCTCGGCTTCTGTGACGTTTCTCTGGGTGACTCCTGGGTGACCGGGGGTCTTGTCTCCTGGTCAGGGGTCTTGGCACAACAGTTGGAGGAAAAGATTTGTTTCAGCCTATAGTTTCAAGGGCAAGTTTCTTTACGGTGGTGTAGCAGAGCAGGCAGCCAGACTGCTGCACCTTCTCACAGCAGCAGGAAGAAAATCATCTGAACACCCAGTGGGCAGGACTGAAAACCCTCAGGGACTTCCTTTAGCAGGGCTTCACATTCCCAAGGCTGCAAATTTCCACCTGCTAGGACCAAATATTAAAAATATGTGCAGCTATGGGGGCCATTTCACATTCAAACCACATCAAGGTCTTTTGTGCTAACATGCAAATTTTGGGATTGAGTTTCATTGTTAAGTGGAGAATGTGATTGCAATTCTGATGAGGATTGTGACAAATCTGTAGATTTTTTTTTTTATAACATGGCAATTTGTAAGTATTTTTGAAGCTATTGTAAACTGAATATTTTTTTCATAATTTTTTTCTTGGCACATTTGCTTTAGATATATATAAAGGCTACTTATTTTGTATATTAATTTTGTATCTTGCCACTTTGCTAAAAATATTAGATTTAGATTTCCAGTTAGGATGGAGGTGTAGGTACCACGCCAAAGCAGCCTAGGGGGGAAAAGCCAAAAAAAAAAAAAACCTCAGCAAAATACACACTTTTATTAAAAAGTGAGGTGTATAGGAAATTGAAATGGCAGCGGAGAAGTAGGAGAGATCTAGAGCCTCCAGAGCCCACAAAGGCCAGCGAAAGCAGCTCTGGCTGGTCCGCCAATGTGGTGGCTACAGCGGTGCACCAGAAAGCCGCCAGGCTCGGCTTGAGCCGCAGGAAAATACAGGTGAGGGGATTTTCCACTCACACCAGAGCTCTCTGCAAACTCAAGAAACACGAAGAGAGATCGGCAGTGAACAACGGAGGAGCAGATCACAAGGTAGAAGAACACGTGGACCAGTGAGAGAACTACAGCAGCATCGGCTCCCTCCCCTCCCCCACCCCCAGTGCCCAGCTCCAGCAAACAGAGCAGTGGTCCAGGGACCCGGCCATGCCTGCTTGAATCGACAACGGGACCCCAGCAGGAGTAGAGAGAATCTTCTCTTTTCAGGTGGCAGTGACTTTGGGATGACTCAGAAGGTATCATGGTGCTGGAAAGAAGTGACTGGAGTACTGAGTAACATCTCAATCACACCTTCCAAGGCTCAGGGTCTAATGCGGAAGAGGTGGCAGAAGGAATGTAAGAGCCAAAGGAAGGGTAGGACTCAAGCCTGTAAGCCAAAATAAACCTCTTTTTCCCACAAGCTGCTCCCTCCAGACATAAAATGGCCTGGATATCCATGACCTCACAGTGCCTGACACTACCTACACAAGACCATCATAAGAGGGAAAGATCATGAATCAAAATAAAAGAGAGACTGATTGAGATGGGCAGGGGATATGATAGAGAATGGAATTTCAAAGGGGAAAGTGTGGTGGGGAGGGAGAGTATTCCCATGGGATACTTTTTATAATCATGGAAAATGTTAATCAAAAATGAGGAAAATAAAATATTAGATTTAAGAATTTTCTAATTGAGCATATTGAATGTTTTAAGTGTAGAATCATGTCAATTGCAAATAGGAATGTGGTGGTTTGATTCAGGATTGACCATTGTGAACTAAAGTTCCCCCAGAACAGCTCTATCTGCTGTACCTGCTTCCAGCAAGGCTGAATGGACTGATAAAGCTCCTGAGATCACAGAGAGATGGAATGTTGCAAGTCAGTGCCAAATCACCTTGGGCTGCCTTTAGCCCCTTAAGAGCCTTATATTGCTCACCTCTGTGTCTGAACTAACATCCTGGTGACTATCAGTTGATCAGGTGTAATCCTTTTTGAAATGCATGAACAAACCCCAGCTTCCACCAACCCAAGGGCTAAGAATGTCATCTGAGGTAAATGAGGGAGATTTCACCACTTTACTATAATCTCCTGTTGCAAGCTGTTGCAGTCAGGTTCCTATTGCTGGTAGAAATCACCCAACAATGAGCAGCTTGTGGGAAAAAAGAGGTTTATTTTGGCTTACAGGCTTGAGGGGGAAGCCCCATGATGACAGGGAAAACAAGACATGAGCAGAGGGTGGACATCACCCCCTGGCCCACATAAGGTAGACCATATCAACAAGAGAATGTTACAAACACAGGCAAGGGGAAACTGGCTATAATACCCATAAGCCTGCCCCCCAAAATATACCACCTCCAGGAGGCTTTAACTTCCAATTGCCATCAGCTGGAGAACCTAACTTCTAGAATACCTAAATTTATGGGAGACACCTGAATCAAACCACCATACCCAGCTACCTGATGGTCAGCCAATGCCTTTGAAAAGTGCCTTGATTTATGACTTTCTTTTGTTCTGTAACTATAAAACCTTCATGAAATTGTCCGCCCATTGGAACATGGAATTGGGGCAACCTAAATCAGTGTTACCAGGCCATGCTAACTCATATTTGGCTCCAGAATAAACTATCTCTTGTCCCCCTTGAGGTGAGAACTATGCCTTTTCCGTCAATACCATAAACTTGAGTGTTCTGAATTATAATCCCAGTTGGTGGCAATTTATGAATTGAAGGCTCCTGGAGGCTGTGTATTGTGGGGGGTGGGCTTATGGGTGTTATAGCGAGCTTCCTCTTGCCAGTGTTTGTCACATTCTCCTATTCCTGTTGTCTACCTGATGTGGACTAGGAGGTGGTGTCTATCCTCTGCTCATGCCATCGTTTTCCCCTGCCATCATGGAACTGTCCCGTAAGTCTGTATGCCAAAATCAACGCTTCCCTCCCATAAACTGCTCTTGAATGGGTGTTTTCTTATTGAAAACAATAAGAAGGTCCAAGACACTGAATGAAGTGGTTCTGCGGTGTCCCTAAAGTAAACTTAACAGCACCTGTTTCTTCAGTGTTTACACTGAATAAAAATGTAGAGGTTGATTTTTTTTGATGGTCAATTGGATCCTTAGGAGCTGGTCGAGGAAGTTACATGACATGTGGAGTTGAGGCGCTCCATGATGTCTGTGGTCGACCACTCTTCCAACCTTATGCGTTGACCTTCTGAAGAGACAAGGTCTTGCTAGCACATCCAAGCTTAGAATGTAAGTGCCTCCAACCTGCTTACTCACCCACTAAGGATGAGGCCCGTCTCAGCACCCTGAAGTATCCCCACATGAAGCCTGCTCCTAAGTGACCCTGTGGGCATGGATACAAGCACACTACACTGCACAGCGCATGTCCATACAGCTGAGTCATCATCACCATCTCCCCAGGAAACAGCTCATGCAATAAACCAGCATGCAGGTCATTACTGCAAAACGTACATTAGGCATGGTGTCCCTTCTGTGTGTGCAAATGTTCTTGTCTTACATTTAGAACTATTTTTAATACATGCTGAATTCAGGTCAAAAACCAAGCCTCAAATGGATCCTGACAACTCTACAATCCAGTAGCTCCTGGAGGCTGGGTGCCGAGACACCTAAATCTTTTCTAGGTACTGGTGGTTAAGTTGACTCTCTTGACGATGCCAAAGTAAAATTATGTTCAACATAGACAAACCCATGGGAACAGCTGTTTGGCGTGAGACTACAGCGCTGGCAAGTGTGCAGAGGCGGAGGTGAGGGGGCCTGAACATGGAGAGAAGACTGCTTGTTCTGGGGCAGCTACACCAGTCCTTCATAGAGCACATCCTGATGACGATGTGGGTTTCTACATGCGTTGTGGGAGAAAGGTGGTTTTATTTAATTTATTTTCTATGAGAGAAAGAGATAGAGAGAGGAGAGACAGAGAGAAGTGGTGTGCCAGGGTTTCCAGCCACAATAATCAAACTCCAGATTGTACGTCTGGCTTTACATGGGTACTGGGGAATCAAACCTGGGTCATGAGGCTTTGAGAAAGGTGTTCAAGCCAGCAGTGTCCTGGGAGGCTACATTATCCACTGTGCTTGCCTACCTCATTAGGTTATGATGGGAAGTTAGGGTTGGGGAGGGTCATTATAGACCACTTGGGGTGGACTGATTGTCATCTGACCTGCTGCATTCTACAGACCTTGACTATATTCAGTTTATTCCTACGATGTCGCCTTTTGGAATTTGCATCTTAGAAGCAGGAAGCTCACTGAGATTTGATCTTCTCAAGTGGCCCTGCACACTTGCATTTTTTTTTTTTCTCTTTAATGCAGTGAGACTGCTGGCACCTCTGTCTAGCTTCTAGGCTTTTTGTCTTTTGGGTTTCCTTATGTCTAGTCTAGCTCTGCTCATGGATTAGTAGATATCCCAACGGAAAAAAAAAAGAATGAATTGTTTTCACTTCTCTGGCCTCCCCTTCTCAGAAAATTTGGACTCCATGTTATGGCTTCTTATCTAATGCTTTCAGTGTAACTTTAATATGCAATCAAATGCCTTAACCACTGAGTAGTCTCTCTACCCTGAGACTTTAATATATGTTGGAAGGTTTAGTTGTATTTGGAAGAGGTGTGGATATGCTAAAAGACACTGGTTATATAGCTATAACTCATGTTCTAAAGTGTTTATGGTATACTAACAATATTGATGACAACAATAAACATTTTACATTTTTTCCATCTTGACCTTGCTTGCTGATGTAATTCATAAGTGATTGATTTGGTAGATGAATTTCATGTTTAACACTATGTATGAAACTTATTTCACATCATATTAAATCACTGAAGCTTCCATATAATAGGAAAAGTTGTTACATGAGCTGTCCATAAAGTAATATTTGTCAAAATTTATTTGCATTTATGGAATTGTCTAATTTGTCTGTTGCAGTTACTTCTTGTTGGTGGGGTGAAATACCCAAACAAAATCATCTTACAAGAGGAAAGTTTATTTCAGGTTTATCGTTTCAAGGGGAAGTTTCTTCAAGCAAGAGAAAGCAAGACAGAGTGGAGGCTGGGTATCATATCTCATCATAGCAGCTGTGAGGTAGTATAAGGTTCGGGAGTGACCGAGACCACACGGACCACTCTGAGGCAAAGATGAAAGCTTTTATTCGGGAAAAGCACCAGCCACCAGGGCTGGCTCACAAGAGAAGAGCACAGCCAGCTTGAGTTTCCAGAAAGTGTGCTTTATGGGGCTCTTAAGTTGGGAGAAGGTGAGGAACGGAAAAGAACCAATAGCTAGGGTGTGAGAGCAGAACAGTGAGAAGGCGACTTAGGAAACCATGACCTGGGGGCATTGTTAGGCAAGGAAGGGATAATGGCTGAGGAAAGCTGTCCTGCTGTTCCTTGGAGACTCCATTTTGGGAGCCTGTCACGACCTCACAGGTGGAAGCAACACTGGGCTTGTTACAAACACTCAGAGGGCTGGAATAGTAAACCCCAAGTTGTACTCCCAAAATACACGTCCTCCAGCGAGGCTTCATGTCTCAAAGGCTCTCTCAGCTGGGGACTGAGCACAAAGCTTAATTGCAAACATATGAGGCTATGGGGAGACACTGCATTCAAACTGCCACAACATGTTATCTGGTGGTGTTTTTTTTTTCTTTTTCTTTCAGGGGAATCACAAACCTGAGAATTCTCCACTTCTCCACTTTTTCTTTTCACTTATCTGTAAGAGGAGAGGAGAGGAGAGGAGAGGAGAGGAGAGGAGAGGGGAAAGAGGAAGGAAGGAACGAAGGAACGAAGGTAGGAAGTATGGGTGTGCCAGGGCTTCCTGCCTCTAAAAAGAAATGCCAGACACATGTACCACTTTGTGCATCTAGCTTTCTGTGGATGCTAGGGAATTGAACCTGGGATAGTAGACTTTGCAAGTAAGCACCTTTAACCAATGGGCCATTTCCTCTGCCCTCTACTTTACTTTTGAAAGAATCTCATAAATATATATAATATATAGTATATAATTATATATATATAATAATTATATATATAATATATATAATATTTAATTAATATAATAGCTAAGACAATTATAAAACTTGAGAATATATTGAACTATTTATTTGCTCTTTTGCAAATTATACTTGATTTTAATACATATTTCTTCATGTTTGCTGTGTCCTCTAATATTTGCTATGACTTTCAACTTGCTATAATATTGTTTCCTAGACATGGTCTGAACTATTTCTACTATTTCCGTAATTATAGTTAACTCTTGTACAACAGGTGGGTTTTAAGAATTTGTGTGTTTGTGTGCGTGTGTGTGTGTGTGTGTGTGTGTGTGTGTGTGTTTAAGGCACACATGCATGTGTGTGGGTGGAAGACAGAGGTCAGTGTCAAGTGTCTTCCACAAGCCAGGGTCTCTTATGAACTTGGAGTTCCCTGATCCAGCTAGACTAGCTTGCCTGCAAGCTCCAGGAATACTTTGCACGAACCACCATCCTGGTTTTTGTTTTTTTTTTTTTTGCTTGCTTTGTTTGTTTTTCAAGGTAGGGTCTCACTCTGGTCCAGGCTGACCTGGAATTAACTATGTAGTCTCAGGGTGGTCTCAAATTCACAGCGATCCTCCTACCTCTACCTCCCAAGCGCTGGGATTAAAAGTGCACCACCATGCCCAGGTGGATCCTGGTTTGTTTGTTTTTTTTTCCTGTAGGAATTTGGTGGTGGGGGGGGTCCAAACTCACATCCTCATGCTTGTACAGAAAATACTTTACTGACTGAGCCATCTCCCCAGCCTGATTTTTATTTAAAAATTTAATAGGTAATAGAAAATCTCCACAAAACAAACTAATTTTTTTTTTTTTATGTTCAACAGAATTCTCTTATTTCTGGACTTACTGAAACATGAGTTTCTTTTCAGCATAAAATGTATGTATCATTAAAAAAGTTGGATCTTGATACAACGGCTCTTCTTGAAATGGTCCTATTATTTCAAGGTGCATCCTGCACTCAGGGAGCATTCCAACGTTAGTGACATTTGGCATAAATCCATGTTTCAAACACTTCTGGTAATTATGTCACCTTCTTTTTCCTGACTTGTGGTGATGCCTGATTAAATTATCATATGCCAGGATGAGGCTATACAGGAGTGCAACTTAGTATCAACACTATGTCGCTGAGTACCTGCTGCCGACTCTCCATATTTGAATGATAGATTAATTAACGCTTCATTTTTTTTTTCTTTACATCAGCTGTGTACTTAGAATCAGTTGATACAGTGACTGTGTTGACTTGGATGGGTAAAGTTTGAAATTCCCTGGAGACAGTCTTCAGAAATATGGTGCTCACCTCTAGCCTGTTCCAGTGGTTCAGAACTTAGCACCGCTGTGGTGTAGTAAAGGCAGAGCTGCGTCTGCACTGTTTACTTTTGCCTTTAAAGATTGAAATAGCCGTGTGAAATGTGCTTCCACCAGTAACCCCTGGGGGAGCTCATAATCTTGATTTTCAGGCTCAACACTCCATGGTTTCAATGAAGGACTTTATCACAAAATACTATGGGAGCCACTTACGTTGACTAGTCACACTTCATATTGAATTCAGTTTTCATATTTTTGCTAGTGACAAGAGACACAGAATGTCAAAATGAAAACTCTACCGATACCAGAGGCATCTTGTGCTGAAGCCTCTAAAGTTTTTCCCACAGTATACTTCACTTTATATCATAATGAGGTACATACTGTTTCTAGTTCTATTTTACAATGTGTACATAAAAGCCAATATTAGCTTTCAATGCTACATAACAAATCCACACAAGCACTTGCTAAAGCATCGTCAGCACTTATTATCTCATATTTGTATGATCAAGAGCCTGCGTATGGCTAAGCCAGGTACAACTCTCAAGGTCACGTCATTATGGAGACCTTGGTTGGGGCTGGAGTTTTGATGGAGGCTGTTGTCTGCTGTCGTTGCCTTCCAAGCCCACAAAGCTGTGGGTAGAACTAATTCCCTTTGAGTTGAACAGTTCATGTTGGTCTTGCTGCTTCTTTGAGGCCAGCAGGAGATTATCTTTGGATTAAATTAAGATCAACTAATTAGGAACTTTAGTTTCAAGTGTGTTTTTAATTGACAATTATAATATATAGTATATTTGGTATATAAAATAACCTTTCAAATATGTGTACACTGGAGAATGCCTACATAGAACTATTTAATGTATGGAGGGCTGGAGAGATGGCTTAGCGGTTAAGCGCTTGCCTGTGAAGCCTAAGGACCCCGGTTCGAGGCTCGGTTCCCCAGGTCCCACGTTAATGTATGGAGCATCACATAGATATCTCGTCTTTTTTTTTTAAACTTTTGTGGACAGGATGCTTAAATCTACTCTGGTATCAACATACCAAAAACATAATCATCATTATTAACTTGACAATACATATTTATCCTGTCTTACTGAAATGTTGTCTTCTTGGACCAACATCTCCCTGTTTGTGATTATAGACATTATTTATTATTTATTTGCAATGAGAGACAGGAGGTATGGGCATGCCGATGTCTCCTGTCTCTGAAAACAAAATCCAGATGCATGCACCACTCTTTGGATCTGGCTTTACATGGGTACTGAGGAACTGATCCCAGGCTGTCAAGCTTTTAAAGCAGACACTTTAACCACTTACTCATCTCTCCAGTCTGACATCTCCCCATTCTATTTAAGAACTGTAAGGCATCTGTGAAGTCCCTGAACTTTTGCAACAGTCTATTGGTAAAAGCAAGCAAGCACTCAAGGGGACAGGACTTTTGGAAGATCACTTTGTGGTATATCCTCTACAGTGCCAAAAGAAACTTCTCCACCTGTCCACAACTAGTTAGTGGTAAAGGCTATTTGAGCCAGAACCCTTGGGTTCTCACTGCTTACTTTCCCATGATCTGTTGACATGAATGGGACCCTGACAAAGGAATGGTATGAATTGATTTGTAGATACTATAGAACATGTCTTCTGTGTGTTTCTGCTCTCTGTTCACTTTGTTCCTTATGAGCCCTCTTTAGATGTATGATAACCAATCCTTATAAAAAGGTAAACACACTTTTATTGTGTGGCAATTGAAGAATTTGTACATGAATATAAAAAATTACTAACTGGTCTTCAATAAACATCACATCCTTTGGAAATTCCTCAGTGTGTAAAGTCTGCAATCCAGGTGGAAATTGCTTCATGGGGCTGATGATGCCTTTTGTAAAATTCAAGATTTGATGAATGAATAAAAAGGGTGTCAGGCTGCTGGTAATTCTTTCAAGGACATCTCAGTTTAGAGACTTGGGGATGGGAGGGCCTGATAGCCCACTTAGTCACACATGCGTATAGGCTCTAGCAATTGCTGGTGTATGTGTGGTTCAGCGACTGCATTTCTAGATTCAGTTTATTTTGAAGCTAAGATAAATGTCTTTCAGCACAAGAATCCTGGGAAATGCAGACTGACTTTAAAAAATTTCTTCCATCAACCACTTGACATACCTTTTAATACACCTGAACTTCAAGGCACACCTAATACTAGTGTTTTGGGAACCTAACTGCATTGCCTGCTGTTGTCCAAAGCATGTGCACACACGCACATGCGCGCACACACACACACACACACACACACACACACAGTCTCAAATTCCCACACATTCCTCTCTTTCAGCCAAATGTGAACATCTGTCACCCTAGCTCTCGATCCTTGGGAAACAGTACAGGTGAACTCCATAGCACCGGCCATCCATGACAGGTACACAAACGCAGATTAACTCTGGGAACCACTGCAGCGCTTCACTGAGCACCTCAGAAAACTCAAAACCACCATCCCCCACTGGTGGGATTTCCAAGTAAAGCAGTTTGACTATGTCTCATCCAATCGATTGATGGCCTGAACAAAACAAAAAGGCTGGCCCTCCTTTGACAGAGAATTTCTCCTACCTGAAAGTGTGAAAGCTGGAGCACTGGTTTCCTTCTGCCTTTGAACTCAGCTTTTCCTAAGTCTCAAGCCTGCTGGCCGATTGAAGACCCGGGTCTTGTCCATCTCCTTACAGAAGTAGGTGAGCTAAATCCTTATAATAAGGCTCTTTCTTCTCCCTTCCTCCCTCTTTCTCCTTCTCTGTCTTTGTTTCTCTTTCTCTATCCATACACGCATAACCCCTATTTCTCTGGAGAGCCCTATTATAGTCCACATTCCATCTTATTACACAGAGTATTGAAATTTCACGTAGTTAAGGGATGACATTTGGTGACAATACTTTTTACAGTTTTACCAGGGTCATTCTTAAGTAAAGGTGCCTTTTAAAATGTTATGCTGTGACTGTGGAACAGTGAGGGCTCGAGTGACCACTCATATAACTTGATGTTAAGGCACCAGCTCTTTCCACTGTCAGTACAAATGCCAACACAAGGAAGGTGTGACACAATGTCTTCGTATCACTGCAGATCATAGTTTTGATCTGTGGATTCCTAAAAAAAAAAAAAAAAAGTCTCAGAGACCCTACAGGAGTCTGCAAACCTCATTTAGAAAATCAGTTGGCATAGGGCTGGAGAAATGGCTTAGTGGTTAAGGCGCTTGCCTGCAAAGCCTAAGGACCCAGGTTCAATTCTCCAGGTCCCATGTAAGTCAGATGCATATGCTAGCACATGCGTCTGGAGTTCATTTGCAGTGGCTAGAGGCCCTGGCATGCCCATTCTCTCTCTCTCTCTCCCTCTTTCCCACCCCTCTCTCTGTCTCTAATAAAGAAATGGAAATCTTAAAAAAAAAAACAAAAAAACAGAAAATCAGTGGCATAAAGTAATACTCAGGCCACCAACATTTCTAAGCTTGGAACTTGACAATTTAGCTGGCCCCTGGTCATGTTTCCCTCACAACATGTAAGAAGCCCTCCTTGGCACACTGTGCTGAGAGGAAATGAAAACCGTTAGAACAACTTCTTCAGTCTTGGTTCTAGCCTTGCCAGACATGCTGCTTACAGAATTTCTTTCTCTCTCTCTTTCCTTGTTTCTCTCTTTCTCTCCCCTGATTCTCTCCTCCCTCTGTCTCTTCCTCTCTTTTTAACTCATGCTAAAGTTAGATTAGATGTCTTTGGCTCACAGCAGACAGTATCTCTAAGAGGCCCTGTCTTATCTAGCCACTTATTTCCTCCCCCTACCTCTCTTCTGACCTGTAAGTCTCTTCTTCAGGATTCTACCCATAGCTGCAGCTGCCAATCTTGTTGTTGATGTTTGGTGACGGGCTCTCACAACAGACCTGGATGAGCTAAAATTCATTATACAGACCAAGCTTGCCTCAAACTTGTGGGAATCCTCCTGCCTCTGCCATCTGAGTGCTGGCATTACACACATGTATCATTACACCCCACTCCAACACTCTTGAAGTTTTCTCCAACTTCTCTAGCCAACACTAATGCCTTTCTTTCTGAAATCTGTCAAACTTTTTCAGTAATAAATATATGTTTCATTTACCAATAAATAATATGTTTGGTTTTGCTACTCCTATCGGACTAATTGCTTCCTTTTCCATCTAGATGTGATTTTTTAAAACTTTATTTAAATGCTGTTTGCATCACTGAGTACACTACTCATAAATGATTTTTGATCTAGCACATTGCTTAGAAAAATGCCTTTCATAGTCAACTGAATACAGCAATTACTGGAGAAAGTATCCACAGGTAGCTTTCTAGAATAAAGAAAACACTTACAGTAAATCATATAATAATTTACCAACTGGAAAAAACATTGATGTTTAAAATCCACACAGGTGTTTATTATAGTAAGAAGCTAGTGTGTCCAGAAGCCATGGGTTGTTACAGGAAAATTCCAGGGCCAGTATAGAATACTTACCAGTAACTTTTTGGCAAGCGAGGCCTATGAGGTCCCCATACAATACATACTACTTCTAAGGTTCTTGGGTCCCACCACAATGCGACAGTAAGACCCCATTGCTGAAGAGGCCTTGTGCTTTGGTTGCAGGATGCTGATGAATTAAGCTAGAAGTGATGGAGATGCCACCTTGCAGCTGACTAGCTACCATGGTGATGGAAGATGCCATGCAGGCTGCTACAGGAGAAAGTCATCAACATTATCAACCAGAAGTGGACCCTGTCTATCGCATCATTGGCCAGCCAAGCACTATGATCCCACTAGTGTGGTAGTGGCACGTTTACTATGGAAGTAACCAACTGCCCTCTGATTAGATCTGAGGCCCAGTCCAAGGGAAGGAATCCATGCCACATACTGAAAACCTAGTCAAAAGCATATGTCTGGGAAGGTCAGAGCTCTAAAAGAGAGGCTACTGTTTATCTGAAGGGATATATTATGCCAACCAAGTTGTCCTCTAGATAATTTTTTTTTTCTTTTTTTGTATTTTGAAGTAGGATCTGGCTCTAACGCAGACTGACCTAGAATTCACTATGTAGTCCCAGGCTGGCCTTGAATTCACAGTGATCCTCCTACCTCAGCCCTTGGGGGCTGGGATTAAAGGTGTGGGTCACCAAGGCTGGCCTAGATATTTATGTTCATGCCCATATATTACTGCTACCCTCACTTTTGGTTAGAGAAGTTTCTCTTTTCATATGATAGTGACCGCTGTAGAGACTCAAAGACTCATCAATGTACTGGGAAGAAGAGCCATTTGAAGACTTATTAAATGAAATATTTCTATCACACTCTTTAAGGCTCAAGAACTATTGCAGGAGAGGTGGCAGAAATGATGCGAGAGCCAAAGGATGGAGAGGAGCGCTTTGCAATATTGTCCTGACCCAAAGTGGGTGTTGCACTCATGACCTTACAGCAGCTGTTTTGACCTTGCTGTTATCTGCATAAAAACGGACCCATGAACATGCAGTCATGGATGGTGAAGAAGGAGACAGTGGGGGGGCGGCAGATATCAAACTAGTGGAAAGACTTGTTAGAAAGAAGACAGATTTGGTGAAAAGGTGGTAGGGAAGGGGTGGCAATAAAAAGTAATGGGAGGGGATTATGAAGAAAACTCATTATGTATATTATGATAATTATCAGTGGAAAGGTTAAAAACAAAGCTGACGAGTTGATGACAATAACATTAATCTACCATTTACTAAGTGATTCCACGGTGGTAAACAATAGTTGCATAATTTATAGAAATTATCCTTAATACCTACCATAACCAAAAATATGGGAGGTATTTTCATCTTACATTTGAGTAACTTGATTCAGAGCAGGAAGATGAGTAGCCCCAGACAGCACAGTTTTCAGTGAGTAGCCACGAGTCACAGGGCCACGGCTTTAGTTCACACACTCATGCTGTTCACATTTGCTGCATATACGCCCAAGAATAATATTTGATTCAGTGAAACCCTCATTTCTCAACGACCTGTTAATATACAGCACTAGACCTAGAACCTCTGGAGATTCTGAAATGAGAAAGGAACTCAACAACTCCAATGATGTTGGTTGTTTATGTTTGGAGAATGGTTTTCTCAGAAAAAAAACGAAAAGAAAAGAAAAGACCAACAGACTTGAACACATGTGATGTACAGCTCTCATCAGAGCACAGGAACCAGCTTCCAAGGAACTGAAGGAAATAGGCTGTCTTGAAGACTCCTCTCTTATTAAACACCTGTTGGCAGCAGTTCTCTTTAAATCTCTCTGTAAAGTTGGTCATGATGACTCTTCATGGTAGAAATGATCACAGAGAAGGATAAAGAAACAGTATTGAGTGGGGTAGAGTTTCACATTTTTAAGGTCTGAAATAAGTATTCTTGAAATCGGAAACAGGTTTCAAATTTATTCTGCCATGTCTTAGCCGAGTATCTAAGCCTCAGGTTTTCAGCAATAGCTGCTGTCATGTCTCCCAAGTATGCTGAGTTGAGTACAGAAATCCTAATAAAGTGAATTATGAATATAAGGAGTTAGTGCCAAGAAGTTATCCTTCCTCCTCCCGCAATCCTGTTGATCTCCTCAGATAACTCTCTCAACACCATAAATGAGAAATTGCTTTTGTTAATGGTTGAAAGTGAGATTAGTGGCCCCTTTCCAACCTCTAGTAAAAATACAAGGACACCTTTTTCAGCTTTGAGTGCAACACCCTTTGGAAGTTGCGTGGGATGAAATGTTACTCTTCCCCAGGGGGTCTTCCTATAAAAATTCCTATAACATAATTTTTTCCATCATAAAATAATTTTTCAATATTACTTTCCAGTTCTTGCTATTTAAACAACTTTCCTTCTTCTCTATGTGAGAAACCTTTCACTATTTAAAGCCATGAATATGCTCCTCTAAAATGCTTAATTAAACTCTACCTTGACTATATTAAAACTGTATGTTAATGGTTAGTTGTGCAAGCATTGGTTCACATTGAAAACAAGAAACAATTTAGAGGAAATAACATGTGAATTTGGAAGTTTATCTGACCTTAATGTGTAGAATTCCTATATATTTGCAAATTATTCATTTCATAATAGATAGATTAGATAGATAGATAGATAGATAGATAGATAGATAGATAGATGATTACTTTTGAAGCTAGAGGAAAGGTTTTTTTTTAAATTTTTTTTTTTTATTTATTTGAGAGTGACAGACACAGAGAGAAGGACAGATTGAGGGAGAGAGAGAGAATGGGCGCGCCAGGGCTTCCAGCCTCTGCAAACGAACTCCAGACGCATGCGCCCCCTTGTGCATCTGGTTAACGTGGGACCTGGGGAACCGAGCCTCAAACCGGGGTCCTTAGGCTTCACAGGCAAGCGTTTAACCGCTAAGCCATCTCTACAGCCCTAGAGGAAAGGTTTTTGACCATTTTGTAGGCATGAATTATCAGGGGCCATACATGTCTAGATTCTGAGAAAAATTTTAAAAAGACTGCTCTGAGGAATATAATCTTGCTCTTGAAATAAAGCCCTATGAACAAAAGGAAAATAGTCACTTCTCTTGGAAGATGTTCTGCAACAATGTGTGATTGAAACTGCTGTTCCTAAACATGAGGAAAAGCTAGCACCTTCTTCCCAGAAGTGACTAGAAAAGTATTTTTAATTTTAAACATGTCATACATAGAGTCCTAAGAAAACTACAGGGAAAGGAGAAGTTTGTTTTCAGTTCTTGTATCTGAAGGAACAAGAATGATTTCCTACTTTAAACCTAGTGCCTATGGAATTGAAGCCTTCATGATAACATAGATCTCAGTATCAACTGGAATCCCAAGGACTCAAGACACTGACGTGAGGAAGCAAACACAACAGGAGGGTTCTGTGAAAGGCCTTTCTTATTTGCCTTCTTAGTCTGCCTTCTCTCTCTCATGCTCTCTCTTTCTGCCTATTTATATATTTATCTCTGCTTGAAAATTGAAAGCATTTCATTGAGATATTTTGGGATAAATTTTCAAGAAGTGTAAAACTAAAAAAAAATATTATTTGGGCAATTAGGAGTGTTACACAGTATATATGCAGTGCTAGATGATTGTACTACTTGAACAATTGTACAGATCTCATAATACTCTGACAATCTGATATTACAGAAAGACCTCAGGCATGTCATAGAAATAGTAATTTTGAAGAAAAAAAAATGAAGACACAGTATAGAGAGAATGGTTCAAAAATGCTCATTTTCCCTCCAATGGCTCCTCAAGCAAAAATAATTGACAAAAATTGGGCTGGAGAGATGGATTAGTGGTTAAGGCGCTTCCCTGTGAAGCCTAAGAACCCATGTTCGACTCTCCAGATCCTACGCAAGCCCGACGCAGTAAGGTGGGGCAAGTGCAAGGCCGCACATATCCACTAGGTGGCGCAAGCACCTGGAGTTCGTTTGCAGTGGCTGAGGTCCTGACCCTCTTCACTCTCTCTCCTTCTCAAAAAAAGAAAAAATTAATAATAATATGCAATTATGCACACAGACATTGCCTCTTACCCATAACTGATGGCTAACCCACAATGCACCACCCACATTCCCCAATGAGGAGGGTCCCTGCAGAGGGGGGAGGACAGGGAGGAGGCTAATGATGGCACCAACATGGCTGTATCCCCACTGTGTACATAACTAATAATAATTATATATACATATAGAAAAATTTAATAATATGTAATCCAGTATCTCAAACAAGAGATTCCGTGTAGTCAACAGAATGAAGGGGAAATAGAAGATGCACATATTTACAAGAATTAATCACAATTATTAGAGTTCCATGAATCTAAAGGAGATCACCATTCCAAAATGCAGTTTTTGCCATTTCTAAAATATAGCCAACCTCAGTGATGGTCCCTTCATACCCCATCCATGACACCTGTCAGGTGTCAGAGGGCTTCATCTTGCTTAGGCCATGATGATTTCACCATGGTTTTATGTTAATTACTTATGTTTACAATTGGAAAGTATGTCCAGTTTATCCCAGTCTGTTTCCAGTCTCAGGAAGTCCATCTGAGCCTGTTCAAGCAGCAATAATTGGATCATACTGAGGTCTGACGACAAACACTTACTTCTTTTACACTTCTAGTGGTAAGAAGTTCAAGATCTAGGTGCTGGAAGGTAGAGTGTCTGATGAGGGCGTACTTCCTGGTTTACTGATGCTCATTCACCTTCTGGTTGGGTCGTCAGGTGGCAGGTAGCAGAAGCAGCCTGCAATGCTCTGTGAGAACCTCCTTACAAAAGCGTCATTCCCACTAATGACGGCTCTATTCTCATGACCAAATTACCTCCCAAACACGTTACCTCCAAATACTGTCACCATGGAGATACAGGCTTCAACATGTGAATATCAATGTGGCACAAGCATTCAGTGTGGAGTAAAGCCTGTCACTTACTGTGGTCTGTTTAAAAAGAAAAAGAATCATTCAGCCTTAATATTGTTGTTTTTGTAACACATATTTCTGATTAAATCTAATTAAATTGGTTCAGCAGTTGTTTTCAGTGTTGGTCATGTGCCCTCTCTGCTCGTGATAGTACTCAATTTCCTTTCAAATATTCCATAAATATTATCAGAAGGTGAGATGACATCACTGATCTATGGAAACAAAGTACATGGCTATTAAAAAAAAGAGAAGGGAAGCCTTCCCAGAGGCAAGGCCAAAGGGGACTGATGTGTGAAATCCTATGAAGTAACCAAGATTAAAAAGCTATAAGAAGATAAACAACAGGGGATTTTTACAAAAGATCTAACTCTGTGTGTCAAGTATAATCTTGGGCATTTAAAAAATATTACTAAGGCTGGGGAGTTGACACAGTAATTAAAGCTGTTTGCTTGCAAAGGCAGCTAGCTTGGGTTCAATTCCCCATATAAAGCCTTACAGGTTTTTGTTTGTTTAGTGACAAGAGACCCTGGCATGCATACCCTGACACACAAATAAATAAACATTTAAGCATTAAAAAATAATAAAAGTTAACAAGTACCAGTGCAGATGACAAAGGAGGAAGTAGAATGAATAACTAAATGTCAGCTACCTGCAAGGGTAGTAATAGCATATCCATACTACAAACAGGTGATTTTATTACTCAAGGAGTGCATCTTGCCTTGCCTGTAGCCTAATGATAACCTCACTCTTTCTTAACCAGTCCTTACCAGTTTTGTTCAAAAACATATTAATTTGAAACCTTTAAAATATTACAAAGAGCTGACTCATTAAATAAGATTGAACTTGAAAATGTACTTTAAGAAATACTTTTAGGGCTGGAGAGATGGCTCAGTGGTTAAGGCGTTTTCCTACAAAGCCAAAGGATACTGGTTCAACTCTCCAGGACCTACGTAAGCCAGTTGCACAAGGGGCGCATGTATCTGGAGTTTGTCTGCAGTGGCTGGAGGCCCTGGTGCACCCATTCTTTCTCTCTTTCCCTCTCTCTTTCAGCCTCTTTATCTTTCTCTCAAATAAATGAATAAATAAAATATATTTTAAAAATAGATCAATAAAAGAAATACTTTTTATGTATATTCTTTGGCTAATATAATTTTTTTAAAAAAGTAAACAGATTTTGATTCTGGGCTAAACCAAAGTTCCAGTTGCTCTTCCCATCACACAGGGGTTTCAGAGGCTCCCGTGGGCTCTCCTGCCCTGCTGTGCCCTAAGTATGACGGAGTGCACAGCATCTCCCAGAAGTTCTTCTGTTATCATCCTCATTTTTCTAAGGAACTCACTGGGGAGCATAGTCTGCAAAATTTTACTTGGTGATGTCTCCCCAAACCTAAATAAATTACACCATACCTCAAACAAACAACAAAAAAAGCAACAGTGAATTGAACAGCAGTTATTATTTTCCAATTTGCTGCCCCCACTCTTTTCCTTGATCCTTTTGTTTTCTGTTCCACACTGCAGATAAAGGCAGACATCTCTGCCAGTTTCCCACCGTATGTAGTAGAAAGGCCTCCAAGTTTTCTACCTGTAGGAAAGATGCAACCCAGAGTAAAAGAGAATAGACTGAGATTTATTTTTCTTACCCTGAGATCAATTAAAATAAGTACATGGATGAGCCTAACAATGGTACCAACTTGACTGTATTCACTGAGTACAAAACTAATTAGTAAAAAAAAAATTAGTAAATTAAAAAAATAAAAAAGTAACACAACAAAAAACAGTAGAGAAAATATATTGTAAAACTAAAAAAAAGAATATATAACTACAAAGGAATATTACCATAAATAGTTCCAATTATTAAAATTCTGGAAAGCAATAAAAACACTCCAAATATATTCAGTGAATGCATTTTTGTAAAAATTCCTGAATACATAAAGTGCAAAAATTTCATTAAAAAATAATAAAATAAAATAAGAATTATTGAAACAAATATCAGTATGGTGGATTGGATATTTCTGGTTGGATTTCTAGGAAAAGTTAGCTAACAGCTTCAATACTAGTCTCAGGAATAATATGCAAAATAATTTCTGGACTCAAGAGGAATGAAATAGTTCCTGATGGCTGCCTATGAGTACAAATAAACATGGAAAATTGTGCACTGTCTCAGAATGCTGAAGCTCATACTAATAAATTTTCCCAAATTGCTGAACTAGAAGAACTCTACAAAAAAGGTTCTAATGAAAACCTAAATGAGTGGCTATCTACAGATCAGAGATACTGTTTGTTTTAACACCTTCTGCATCAAGAATGCAAATATAAGAGCGTTGAGGTACTCCCTAATGAACTGGGCTCCCACAGGGCTCTTTCCTTTCTGGCTATGTGATTTTGGAAAAGGTGCTAAGTAAAGTTCAAGTCCTTTATTTGCGATTATAAAATTAGAAATTAATTAGTCTCAACTGTCCACAGATGTGTCTTGACAAAAATTCACACCACAACAAATTATAAGTTTTATATGCATATTAGTTTTCAATAGGTATGTGCTTTTTAAAAAATCTGCCCCCCCCCACCTCGCCACCCGCCATGACAGTTAAGTTCTGTTCTCAACGTGATCTGACCGGGAATAGAAGGAGAATACTTGGGTGGATCTGTGAGGGTGTTTCCAGGAAGGTCCTACAGGCTGGCAGCTTTTCTGGTGGGGTCTATACATAGGGAAGCTCCAGGTGTCTTTCAGGTTTCTGTGCTACTCACTGGTGTGTGCTCTTGCCTGGCTCCTCTTCCTACTTGCTCATTGCGTTTTCCCCTGAGGACACTGGCATAAACCATCCTGCCTCCATGCTCATAGACTGAGCAGCTACGGGGTTGTCTAACTCCCCTGCTTGTAGACAAGCCACTGTTGGTCTACCAAGCCCATATTTCATAAGACGATCCTTTAAGTTCCCTTTAAGATACATATTCATTCTGTGGATCTGTTCCTCCAGAGAACGCTGACTGATAACCTCACCTTACCGTGTGTCTGTGTGGTCAATCTGTGCATATGTCTGTCGTCTAACTTAATCTGGCCATTTAAAGTTGTCCTTTTTGTTTGGCTACTATGGCCATGCTGCTGTCCTGGTGAGTTCTTCCAAGGCTGAAAAGATACGTATAAATGTGTAACTTGTGTCATTCCTCCTTTTCATATTCTGTAGCTTCCACAAGGTAAAAAAAAAAAAAAAAAAAAGATGAAGAAAAGCGGAAAAGAATAATTTATTTGCATCACTTTTGCCAGAGCCCCTTTGTGTGACCAAATCCATGTTTCTTTCTGTTCTTTAACATGGCAGAGAGGAGAAAATTTACAATTAGATTATTTAGGGCTTATAGTTTATAATGGTGCCTAATTTTATAATGAAGAGGTACTGCTGTGGCAATGGGAAATAAAACACCAGATGGAGTCATTAGGATGCAGAGCAGTCTGGCTGGTACACGTTTTGCCTCGTACTTACGGCTGCTGCTTATTCCTCTGATGTTCATAGCAACTGGCAGCATTTGTTTTGAAGTACATTGCAAGAACAAAGCTGAGCTCCGCTGCTCTGAAGGATCAAGGATTTTTTTTTTAAAAAAGTCAAATATGTAAATCAGAGGTCTGGAAAGTCTGTGTGTCACACTGCAATTGCTCAACATTAACACTGTTGGCACACACCCACTGTGTGGACTGGCCCAGAGCTCTGAGAGGTCCACTGTGAAGGTCTGTTGTACATAATACACTGGGGTAGGAGTAGAGTGAGCATATCTTTCAAAAGAGGAAGACAACCCATCAAGACATGGCCATCCCTCTGGAGTTACCAATCTCCAGGATGGCTTGGGAGTGTGTCTGACCTGCCGGCCTCTCTTCCTTCCACAGGTAGCCCCTGAAGATCTGTTGTTAGCCAGCTTTCCATTGCTGTAACAAAACACATGAGAAAAGTAGCCTAAAAGAAGGAAAGGCTTGTTTCCTTAAATATTTAATTAATTAATTTATTTTCCCACAGAGAGAAGAGAGCCAACCAGGGCCTCTAGCCACTGCAAACAAACTTCAGATGCACACGCCCCTTTGCGCATCTGGCTTTTTATGTGGGTACTAGGGAATCAAACCCTGGTTCATTAGGCTTTGCAGCCAAGTGCCTTAACTGCTGAGCCATCTCTCTAGCCTAGAAAGGTTTATTTTTATCATCATTTCATACATTTCAGTCAATGTTCTTTTAGTGCTGTTGCTTTTGGGCTTGTAATCAGACATTATATCATAATGGCAAATGTGTAGCAGAGCAACTTGCTCATCTTATGATAGCCATGAGGGAAAAGAGAGAAAGAGAGAGAGATTGACAGAGAGAAAAAGAGAGAGAGAGAGACTGACGGAGAGAAAAAGAGAGTCTCCTTCTTTAAGGTTATGATACCAATGAACTAATTTCCTCTCATAAGACTTCACCTAGTAAAGACCTCACCATGTCCTAAATGCACCACAGGTTGCAATTATACCAAGCTTTTGGCATATGGGCCTTTTGGAGACGCTTAAGATACAAACTGCTACATTCTGTTCTTGTATCACACTCAGCTGTAGTATTAGGGAAAATATGAATAACTAGACAGATGCTGTCCTTGGTTTCATAAATTCTATGTTTTAGAAGAGATGACAGTAAAAAAAAAAAAGTCAGGCTATCAAAATTGTGCTGCAAGTTATTATAAATGCCAATACAAAAATTAATTAGCTGAAAGAATAAACAAAAAGAGGCATCTAATTAAGACAAGGTGACCCTAGAGGGGAGACTGAAGTTGAAACATGAAGGTAGACCTCAGGCTAAACGTCAGGCCATGAAAGAGTGGTGACTGCAATGGCTGAAAGTTGCAGATGTGGATCAAAAGCATCAGGGAAAACAAAAGTCAAGGGATTTCTGGAATTATCTTTGTTTTGGATATTATGGTAAAGTGGACTCTGTAAATTGGTACAGGTGTGTAAGATGTCACAACTGGCATGATTGTACCAGAGCAAAGTTGGATGTGTGTGAGCCACGATAACTGGCATTCCCTCAAACATCTTTGGGAATATACAGGATGCAACAGTATAGAGACAGAACAAGTGACAAGATATGTGGCCTTGACAGCAAAGAAAGGATCGATTACTCAGACGGCAGTTGAGCAGAAGCTTGACTGTGAGTTTATTTTCTTTCAAAGAATCTTAGCAGAAGAGAGAGTGGCAGCAACCTAGCACACCCGGTTACCAAAGCTCTGTGCTCACGCTCAGCCCTCCACAGAGCAGTGGACGGTGGCTTCCCAGCACCACAGAAAGCCACCCGCTGGTCCCGGGGATGCACGTGAATCACATGGGCAGCAAGAGCTCGCACAAACAGCCAGCCGTGTTCTGCTCTCTTTAGTTTTTTGGTTTTTGTGTTTTTTCAAGGTAGGGTCTCACTCTAGCCCAGGATGACCTGGAATTCACTATGGAGTCTCAGGATGGCCTTGAACTCACAGTGCTCCTCCTACCTCTGCCTCCCCAGGGCTGGGATTAAAGGCGTGCACCACCACGCCTGGCTGTTCTTCTTTTTGTGTAGGACCCTTTGCTGAGTTTCTCCTGACATTTAATTGCCACTCTAGCTTCTAATTTTAGAAGCAACCAGAGCTGCAGGGGTTATGTAAAGAGAGATTTGATAGATTTACCAAAGACAGGTTATCAACACATTTCATGCCTTAGATTTCAGTTCACCTTTGTTTTCCTTCCCTTCCACCACTTGTCTGTTCTTTTCTTTTCTGATTCTTATATATCCTCTTTCAGGCCCATTCTTCTGGTGAATATCTTTTGCTTAGTAAATACTTAATAATGCATAAAGTATAGCACTACCTTTTCAGAATAAATATTAGGAGCCTGAAAAATATTCATAGCTTTTATGGTGTGCTTTCTTTAGGGAATTATCATGTGGACAAAATAAGGAGCTAAACATGTGTATAGACTGCAAAATTGTGAATAAGAATAAGCTGTACTAAATAGCTAGGATAAGGTTTTCCATGAACACCAAATAACAGAGGAAATGTTTATGATTGCTCTCATGAAAATCATGATAAACAATCTAATTTCCAAACTGTGTCTCATATATATCCATATTAGAAACAATGTAGCTTTGAGGTTGGAGGCCTTAGGCTTAGAGTTAGAGAGTTAGACATCACTTTTTAGTTGAAGTCCTGGGTAAATTTTATTAGTATTCATAATGAATAGATGAAGGGAGGTAGTACCTATCTTGTAAGGCTTTTTTTTTTTTTTTTTTTTTTTTGTAAAGGTAGGGTTTCACTCTAGCTCAGGCTGACCATGAAATCATTCTTTAGTCTCAGTGTGGCCTCGAACTCATGGTGATTCTCCCATCTCTGCCTTCTGAGTGCTGGGATTAAAGATGTGTGCCACCATGCCTGGCTATAAGGCTATTTTAAAAAATTAACTTAGATGTGAACATTTTTCAATTACTACTATAGTCCTACCTCATGGAAAGAATTTATTGACTGGTATTTATATGTAAATATGTAAATGTTTAAAATAGTACCATCAAAATACACAAAAATGTTAACATGCCTTGCTTTTTTTTTTTTTTCTGTTACTTTGATAAAATCCCAGAGACAAATCAACTTAAAGGAGAGTGGTATATTTTGATTTTTAGTGTCAGTCTATTAGATCCATTGCTTTTGGGCCTTTGGCAGAGCCAAATACCCTAATGGATGGTTTGAAAAGCTACTCACAATGTGGTGGCTAGGAAGCAAAAGGAGAGAGAGAGGAAGAAAGAGAGAAAGAGAAAGAGAGAGAAAGGTGTGCCAGGGCCCTAAAATCCCCCTCTGGGATGTTGTCCCAGTGATCTAACTTCCTTTCACTGTGTCTTAATGTTGAGGGATCTACCACTTCCCAATGTCACCATGAACTGAAGACCAACACATGAGTGTATGGCCTTTAATGGACATTTAAATTGATTTTGTTCACTGAAGCAAAATCTTAACTTGGAGAGGCAGTCTGTTGGAGTATGATTGCTTAATTTCAATAGTGAGATCTTACGGTTTCTGAAAACATGCTCTGCACTGCAGAGACCCAGTTACTTCTCTTTGGTGAAGAGCAATTAGTGTGAGCAATGTCTAGTGATGTGAGATAGGATGGCTAGCCCTTTCATTAGTTACATGCCTGACTCAGAATGCTGACGGGCTTCATAGAGCAGCTTGCATTCACTTCAGGACATTCTCACGTTGCTTGTTGGTATTCCCTCGGCTTTCTGTTGCTCTGATGGGCTTCTGGGCTTAGCTGACTTCTACCTGCCCTGCATTTCTTTTCTGCCTGTAGGATGACAGCCTATAATGACCAACACATTTGCTATTACAAACAGCACTGAGATTGTATGGAGGATACACAAAAGCCACAGCAGCTTAAGCCTTACCAACAAGGACGTCTCCTGCAAAGCACAGGCGTGTTTAACAAAGGCTATGTATGCCTGCCTGTTTTCTACTGAAGCGCGTGTGAGAGTGAAGTGCGATGGGAAGAATTTCCTTCTGTTTCTGCCCTCAGCCATCACCCTGATTGTTACCAATCCATAGTCCATCACATTGTGACATCATTGGGGTGACTTTCAGGTTGGCTGGTCTCTTGTTGGCTGTTCTGAGCTCAAATCCATCCTTTCATGGAATCTTCCCATGCCACGACCATTACCACAGTCATAGCTTACAATTTAGATGAGCAGGAAATGCTGGGGAGTGAAATGTGCATTCAGGAAGGAGGCAAAGCCATTGTTGCTTTTAAGGGAGATGACCGTGTGTCTCAAGCACTCATGAACCTTGCCCAGACACAGCAACAGTCAATCATAAATTATATCAAAATGATATTATTTGCAGCAGAGAGCCTCCTATGAGCTAGGCATATGTGGATTCTATTTAGAGGTGGGTTACTAATGTTGCCCAATCTGGAGCCCTACTTTGAGTCCTGAGCTCTTTAACTGTCCTGTCCTATTTATCAAAACCAAAACAAACAAACAAATGAAGCCTATCTAGATGTCTATCCTACCTACCTAACCTGGAATTCACTAGGTAATCTCAGGTGGTCTTGAACTCACAATAACCCTCCTACTTTGGCATATCAAGTCCTGGGATTAAAGATGTGTCTCACCACACCCAGGAGAGAGAAAGAGAAAGAGAGAGAGAGAGAAGAGAGGAGAGAGGAGAAAGCACAACACCAGGGCCTCCAGTTGCTGTAAATGAACTCCAGATGCATAGCCACTTTGTGCATCTGGCTTTACATGGATACTGGGGAATTAAACTCAGGTTGGTAGGCTTTGCAGACAAATGCCTTGTTTGCTGAGCCATCTCTCCAGTCCCATAACTGTCCTATTTTTGTCCAAACTGTCACATGGCCAAGTAAGAAAAAGTCTGGCACAGGATACAGTAGAGAAAATTACTGTATCTTCTCCCAACACCTTGGTAAAAAGGCAGGAGGATAGAGAGTGCCAAGCCAGCTTGGACTATGTAGGAGAACTTGTCTATATCCCTTCCCCCCAAAGGACATACCTTATACTTCATCATCCATCTCTTCCTAAGACAAAACAACATTTACTCATAATGAACCCAGAGATGTTTTCTTCCAGTGTAGAATCACATTTTTAACTCAAACCAGCCTTAGCTGCCTCAATCATATCACCACTTGGGGAGAATGAATTTCTTGCACAGGGCATTGTAATGAGGTAAGTACTGATCTCCCAGAAGCTATGACTACATTGTGTTCTCAAGAAGCCCTGCATGTGATCCTATTTGGGAAGAAGGCCTTTGAAGATATAAGCAAGTTAAGACTCATTAAGCTGAACTTACCCTGGATTATATAGGCAATGGCACAGCAAGACATACCAAGGAGAGATAAAGGTGAGGAGACCATGGGAACTTGGAGCCAGAGAGTAGAGTGATGTGGTCACAAGCTAAGGGATGCCACCAGAATCCCAGAGATATGAAGCAGTATTTCTTCTAGAGGACCCCAGTGGAAGCAGGTCCACTCTGACATTTGGATTTGGGGCTTCCAGCTCAGAATTGTTGGAGAGTAAATTATTGTTTTAAGCCATCTCACTCGTGGTAACTTTTCACAACAAACTTGGGAAACTCAGACAGCCTGATTAAGAGTGAGAAGATCAGAGTTCTAATCCTGTTTAGGTATGACCTTAGAAAAATAGATGAACTTCTCTCCATATGTCATCTAGAAATGAGAATGGAGTGAGAAATGATCATGTATTCCAGTAGTATATTTCTGTAGGACTGCTGGGAGATTTAACTGAGATATATGAACAATGTCTTTCCTAATACAAGGCAATGAAGAGTGTGTGCTGGAATAAGGGAAGGGTGACCTCTAAAGATGCATCGAGCCACTATCTTTTACCACATGGGAAATGCATTTAATATTTAAATATCAACTTAATTGCAGCTTGTACCCAGCGCATTTTTTTTTTTTTGAATCCTAGCATTTGCTCTTTACTTCAGCACCCTGGAGAGGGACTTTGCAGCCATCCTTAGCTCACGGACCTCAATTCCACAAACTCAGTGGACTATCTAGTGTCTGGGATACTATTTCATGGTAACTATATTGAATACTGGATTTTCTGTCCTTAATTACTTTTCTCCATCCAGCCATAGCTTGCTATTGCACTATAATTCTGCAGTGTTATTACATGTCTTCTGTACCCTCTTTTGAATCTTGTACTTACATCTATGTCTAAGCAAGGAGATGAATAATGAATGAATTTCACAGGAATGTAAGTATAAAGGAAGAAGATGGACATATTTTAAAGGCCTCTCAGGAATGTATTCTCCCCTATTTCCAGTACACTGCTGACCCAGGCTTCCCTCGCTCCTGTCTAGTCAGATCCACCTGCAGCACATCCACAAGAGTCTTCCCAGTCTCTCCTTCAGCATGCCTATCTCAAGGGTGTTGATGAGCTTAACTTGTGTCTTCATCACAATGAAGTATGTTTCATGAATGGGGCCAGGAAAGATTATTTCTACCTGCATCCTCACATCTAGTCAAATTCCTGGTTCATATATGTCGTGTGTAAATTCTTATGAGAGATAATGCAATTATATAATAAAATAATATTACCACTTTCTCTTCTTAACCTTGATCTGCCATTTTCTCCTAAATATTTATTCCTATGCACATTGGTTTGTCAGGTTATAAAATATTTGACATGTATATGATGCTATATTAAAAGCAAAATAGCTTAGAGACTTAATGGACTCTATAAAAAAAAAAAATGCCACTTTCAGAAATGACCACTTTGATTTCTCAGTCTTCCTTTCAGATAATTTGTAACCCTGAGGAGTTTAACATGAATTTCTACATTGGCAGGAAGAAAAGGTCTTAGTTTCCTGGGCCAGTCAATGTTAAAGTAAATTATTTTTTTCCATGAAAATATTGTTAACAAAATGAAGAAGGGCATTTCAGATGAGGTGAATCTACCAATTTTATTGGCATGGTGATAAAAGCCAAGTGTTAAGAATCCAATGAGATTTCATTCATTTTGATGTATCAGTAGTATTTGAAATACTGTGTTCTGTAGAGCTAGTCCCATGAGACATCCCATGAAAAAGAGCTTAATGAGAAAATTTGTTTAAGAAACACAATTACCTATACCCCTTCATCACTCTTGATGAGTATATTTTGTGCTAACATTAAGTGCTATGTGGTATCCTACTGTTAGGAAATCAACTGAGCTTAAGCCAACAATTCTTAAGCTTGTTTAAAGTAGTTTTCAAACTTATTTGACTATTAACTTTTTGATCTTTTAAATTGTAATGATTGATCCTATTGATGAATAAAGTGGAATACACTTAGAGAAATACTGTACTAAGGTAAAGATTGATACACAATTAAAAGATGATCCAAGGTAAAAATGAAACAGCTAATGACCACTTTAAAGGTTAATTTTGAATTGATTGTGTGGAGTTGTAACCACAGCGTGTTAGACATTTAATCTTCTCAAATACAGCCAAGGCCATGGGGACCAGATGGTAATTTAATTAAATGGCCACTGAGTAAGTTTATAAAATGAAGGATTGCCACAACTTTTCCAAAGCTTCACCTGTCTCATTTTTAGTCATTCTCAAAGATTTTTCTAAGGTTTCCAGTGCAAAAGGTATATTTCATCAGTTGAAAGGTTTTGCAAGTGGATGGAATTCTTCTGAGGTCCAAACCACAAAATTATGGAAGAACCTGACAGATTGCGTAGTCTTGTCCAGACCCCATGCCACTCTCTCTCAGCAAACGGATGTCACCACTGGCCCTCACAGTGTCTTGGAGGTCCTGGAAGAAGGCACAGAATGATCTCTAAAGTATTTTTCTTGACAAATTGACTCTAGGGGCAGCTTGCTTGTGGACCTGGGGGATCTTCTGAATGCTAATGTGGGCACTATGTTGACTTTACTATTCACACTCACAGTTCATCCTCTGTACATATTTCCTTCATGACTTTCATGTCCTGACCTTCTAAAGTCTTCCTAGCAAGAAATGTCACACATTTGAACACAGAGGACAAATGAGAGCAGGCCAGGAAACATTTTGCAACAGTGGATTTTGCAGTCTGGACTTTGGTTGCCTTCAATTCCTAATGTTATACCAGAGGTTCTCACAGGAGTCATTCAAAGTGTCCTTCCTTTTGTGAAGAGACATAGGGAATCGATAAAGAGTGTTATTATTATTTTTTTAACAAGCTTCAGTACCTCAAAGCTACAGCAATTAGCTCATGGGGCTTGACATATCCTCTTTCTGAAGGTGAACCTGGGAAGTGAAGAGACAAGATGTTGTAAGACAGTCTTTCACCTGTCATTTCTTATAGAAACTGAAGCCCTCGGTGTAATAGTCAAGGTTCTCTGGAGGAACAATAGATTGATAGAATGAATTGGTACTAAAAATGAGACTTATTGGATTAGCTTATGGTAGTCAAACAGTATCTGTCTGCAGGCTTAAGGGTGAGGGAATTCAGAGTTGCTCAGTCCATGGGGCCAGATGCCTCATCAGTCCCAACCTCAGAGTCTCTGGAGCATATATGGCAAGACCCTCTTGGGACATATGAGTGACGATTTCCAATAGAATCCAAGTGGTATGCTTGTCAGACTCAAGCTCTCTTGACATAGCTTCTGTGTGCGTGTTGGGAATGGAAGACTGAGAATGATGTTCTCCAGTAGCACAGCGCAGTGACATAATTCAGTCCTCAAGCTGGAAGACACCTTAGTCACAGTTCTATTTACCACAAGCTCTAGCGGTAAATGTGTAAAATGTCCTTCATAGGCTCATGTGTTTAGACACTTGATCCCCAGCTGGTCAGTTGAAAGGCCCAGGCGTGAGGCCTAGTGGAACTTCCTGAGCCTAGCTAAAGCTTGGCGACCTGTCCCTGGCCAGGTAGGACTCACCAAGACGCCTAATGGCTTCTTGCCTGCCACCTCCGCGTGGCAATTGTAATTACCATTTCAATAGTTACAGTTTACTATTGGCTCTTACCTCTTCCTGCCCCCCCCATCCTAAAATCCCTGCCTTCATCCCCAACATGATATAGGCAACTGCTCATAGCAATAAAGCGAGTATTTTCTGTGAGTTCCTGCTTTGAAAAGACTCCCGACTCAGTGTGGTTTTTCTCCAGTGGCCAGGAGAAGTTTCTGAGTCATTGTACGCTCATCTTCCTCCTCAACCCCTTGGGAGGAACCAGCAGGCCTGGTCCTTCCACAGCGCCCGGGGAGGAGCCCGGCATCTGGAGCCCCAACGGAGTCCGACAGACTAGTGCCCCATGAGAGGCGGTCGTTGAGGAGGTAATCGGTGTACATATGTTGGTGAGTGTACCCTCATAAGTTATAAAAAACTCTTCATATTTAATGCATTGAACTTTACTTCTATAACCTGTACTTGTTTATCAACATCTCTTCATTCCCTTTCTCTTTCCCTTCACCTTTGGTTCACCGGCAGCTTTTGTATTTCTGAATGGGTCCTAGCAAGCTGCATCTGCAGCTTTTGTATTTGTAAAGGCTTGTCCTTCTCTTTCTCTCTCTCTCTGCTTGGGCCTGTGAAGGCAGGCCAGCTTTTTCTGCCATTATGGAACTTCCCCTGGATCTGTAAACTTCAATAAATATCCCTTCATCCATAACTGTACCTGGTCTGGAAGTTGATCTCAGCAAACCTAAAACTGTCTGATGAGCTGAGATGGACTTGACCATGTGGATGTTGATCTTTTGGAACCTTTGTTTTGGAGAAATAGGCATGGACTTGGTGCTTACAATTGAAGAAGTCTTCTGGAATGGTAAGCCAAATTTTATGGACTATTCATCTAAAAGTTTAAAAATACTAGGCACAGACAGCATTAAACTTTGAGGCTTGGCTTATAAGCTTTCTAAGAGAAAAGAAAGAATACGGGGGACTTTATTGGAACTGGGCTATTGGCATAAGGGCTGGCTGAGTCCTGTTGCCCAGGCCCAGAGAGTTTAATCAAGGTTCAATTTGTAATAGACTGATATGCT
This sequence comes from Jaculus jaculus, assembly GCF_020740685.1. Classification (NCBI taxonomy): domain Eukaryota; kingdom Metazoa; phylum Chordata; class Mammalia; order Rodentia; family Dipodidae; genus Jaculus; species Jaculus jaculus. The sequence goes on from NC_059108.1 coordinate 16,084,031, forward strand.
TAGCTAGAGATATTGGATTAAGAGATTTAAGATTTGTGTGTTTTTTGTTTTCTCGAGGTAGGGTTTCACTCTAGCCCAGGCTGACCTAGAATTCCCTATGGAGCCTCAGGGTGGCCTAAAACTCATGATAATCTTCTTACCTCCACCTCCTGAGTGCTGGGATATAAGGCATACACCACCACACCTGGCTGAGACTTAAGATTTTAAGCTAAAAAAAAAACCTCAAGCAAGTTAAAATTACAGGCACTGAGACTAATTTTAAGTTATGGTGGTTCAATTTACATTGTTTTAGTCTCTCCTTACTATGCCTTATACCAGTTAAAAATGTTTACTCTATGCCTTTATATGTTAGAAGTGTTTAACTTGTTTAATTTTACAGGTCTTAATATCTTAAATTGGTCAAAACTGTGGGAACCTTTAAAATTAAACTGAGTACAATTTATAATATATAATAGTTATAAATCTATTGGGAGCCAGGGGTGTAATTTGGTAATTTAAATAGATGGCCCCTCTCCTGGCAGCTTGTGCCTGACCCTCCCCTACTGGGAATTGGTGGGCAATCCACCTCCTGGGAGTCTGCCATGTGGCCCCCTTGGACTGAACCAGGTGGGGATGGAAGAAGTCCGCCTTTAGTCATATGCTTCAATGTTTCGCCACTCTCGGGCTGCCTGATCAACTTAAAACAGATAATGGCCCCTGCTTTGTAAGCAAGGCCTTTGTAGATTTTCTCTAGACCTGGAAAATCTCACATTCCACAGGCATCCCATACAACCCCCGGGGCCAAGCTATCCTTAAAAGATATAATCAGACTCTCAAGTCTCAATTACAAGAAGAAAAGGGGGAATCCTTACCCCATATGACCTACTAAAAAGCCATTATTTACCCTAAATATTTTAATTTTTTCTAAACAATTTATAATGTATGATGGTTATAAATCTATTGGGCTCCAGGGGTGGAATGTGGTCATTTAAATAGATGCCCCCCAATATATTCAATTGTTTATCTTAAGGTATGATGGTAGGTTTCAGAGTTCAATCTAAAGATGTACAAAGCATGCCTAGAAGGAGTTCCTGAAGTGTGCTGTGGCTTTTGACTTTAGGCTTTTACTTTTAATGTTTAACTATCCTTCATACTCACAGCTTTAAACTAGCTCCTGAGAAAGTTCAAACTGTATCTCCCTTTAAGATCTTGGGCTTGATCCTTACCCTAGATACAGTTTTACCTGTTAGACGCTCCATATACTAGAGTTGAAAGTTAAAACTTGTTTGGAGTGCATAAATTTTCAATGGATTTGTATTACTTCTAAAAAATATGACAGTCAATAGCGTTGGGAAAATACATTTATCTAATTCAGATACATTCAGAGATTTTGTCTTTGAACAATAATCATCTTATTTTTGATGGAGCTAAAGCTGCTGATGAGTTAGTATCTGTTTTTAAGTCTTCCTTGACTGGATGGAATTCTCTCACTTCTTGGATAGAAAGCTTTACTGCTACAGGTGTTTGTCTTTTTCTCATTCTGTATCTGATGCCCATACTCGTTAAATGCCTTTTGAGATCCATTATAGATATCCATGCAAAAATACATGGGATACAAGTACAGACTCAACCCCGGCTTCCTGAAATATTATCTTAAAGCCCCTACAGAGGCTGGCAGTCAAAGATGGGTAGGATTCTCTCGAGTTAGATCCACCTAAGACAGGGCGTGAGTGGTGGAATTCTTGTACTGATGATGGGTAAAGCCTAAATATCATAGAGAACAACCTCAGACAGGCACAGTCTTTCTGCATCAAGGCCCAGAAGGGCCTGGTTCATAAAAAATAATACATGAAAAAGGAGAAATTGTCTAAAACCATTTTGCTGGCCTTGTATCCATAGCTCTGGGCCAATTGACAGCAAGACTTTAGCACCTACATGTAAGCAAGATTATACACATTCAGTGTCACTGATCAGAACTGGCCATTCTTTAAGATTTATGTTTGTATTGCTGGGATCAAAGGCCCAGGTGTGAGGCCTAGTGGAACTTCCTGAACTTAGCTAAAGTTTGGTGACCTGTCTCTGGCCAGCTAGGACTCAGCAAGATGCCTAATGGCTTCTTGTCTGCCACCTCTGCATTGCACTTATAATTACCATTTCAATAGTTACAGTTTACTATTGGCCCTTACCTCTCTCCACCCCTGTCCTAAAATCCCCGCCTTCATCCCCAACATGATATAGGCAACTTCTCATAGCAATAAAGCAAGTATTTTCTGTGAGTTCCTGCTTTGAAAAGACTCCCGACTCAGTGTGGTTTTTCTCCGGTGGCCAGGAGAGTTTTCTGAGTCGTTGTACGCTCATCTTCCTCCTCAACCCCTTGGGAGGAACCAGCAGGCCTGGTCCTTCCACAGCACTACCTGCCCGGGGAGGAGCCTGGCAGTTTTAAGAGGGTTGTGGAACTTTTAGGAAGTAAAGCTTTACTGGAGGAAGTGGGCCACAGAGGGACTTTGGGATTTTATAGACCAAGCTCCACTTCCTGTGGTCTTTCTCCTTCCTGACTCTGGCTGCAATGTGACCAGCTGGAGTACTTGTTCCTATGCCATGCATTCCCCACCACGATGGAATGAACCTTGAATCTGTGATCCCAAACAAAGTTCCTCAGGCAGACTTCTTGTAGGCATTTTGTCCCAGCAATGAGAAAGTCACTAAAACATTAATTGAGAGTCTTTGGTAAGTGTAGGTGGCTGTGGTAAGAGTTCATCCTTCTCAGGATTCATTAGCTTCCTCCATAAAATGACCACAACATTCCTGTGCAACTTACTTCATAAAGATATAACCACTATAGAAAAATACCTGTGTGTATGTTTTGCAGAGTGTACAATGCTGCCTTGGTTTGAATTCCCCCAGATTAGGTCTTTAGAGACAAGGATTTGAATGCATTACTTTATTGGAATGGCAGTTCCAGGAAGCACCAGGAAAATAATGGCATTGAAGAGACAGTAACAATGTATTAATATTGGTATGGACATGTTAACACAAAATGCCAAGATATTACTAGTTGGGAAAATTGAGTGTGAAGTTTGTGGCACTCTGTATTAGGTTCCAAATTTAAAGATAGGCTTAAGAACCACTCAAAAACCTTTTGTTATAAAATGAAAATGGTAATACATGTTTTTGTTTTGTAAATGAAAGTTCTATCCCAAGTTTGTTAGATCTTATAGTATCAAACTCTTTTATGCAAAAGTTACAGACTTTAGGCATCTGACTAACAGAAATATATCATAACTTTTATTTTACATATATTTTAGCTATTTAAAATCAGAGATAAAGTTAGTATGTATCTTAAGATTTATTATTTAGCTGGGTGTGGTGCTGTACACCTTTAATCCCAGTAATCAGGAGGCAGAGGTGGGAGGATTGCTATGAGTTTGAGGCCACCCTAAGACTACATAGTGAATTCCAGGTCAGCCTGAGCTAGAGGGAGACCTTACCTCAAAAAAAAAAAAAAAAAAAGATACATTATTTATTGAGTTTTAACATCAGAGTAAAAGCAACTTGTTATCTTGTGATCAAGCAGAGTTCACTTTGATGAATTCCTTTAAATGTCTCTGAGTCACTAAAGAGGAATTATGAGGAATCAAGGTAAACGTCTTTAAAAGTCCATTTACAGCTATTTCTCTGTGGGAATGCAGTCTCTCCAAGTTGTATATTAAAAAGTCATGAAGATTTCATGTAGCGTCATTTTGTCCTCCATTTTCTGCTATAATCTCAGTTTTGAATTGTAGCTATTCAAACAATTTCATTATAATGTAAAAATATGATCTTGAATTCCATGTTATGAAATACATTTGCATTACTAAAATATTACTATTGTATATTGAGATAATCTCATATATTGCCTTTATGTATTAGGTTAACTTTTAGAGATGTGTCACTCAATTTTTAAAATAGTCTTGGGCTGGAGAGATGGCTTAGTGGTTAAGCGCTTGCCTGTGAAGCCTAAGGACCGCGGTTCAAGGCTCGATTCTCCAGGACCCACGTTAGCCAGATGCCCAAGGGGGCGCACGCATCTGGAGTTCGTTTGCAGTGGCTGGAGGTCCTGGCGTGCCCATTCTCTCTCTTTCTCTCTCTGCCTCTTTCTCTCTCTGTCACTCTCAAAAATCAAAAAAAAAAAGTCTTAAAGTTACTTTACTAGAAAATAAACTTAATTTCTCATTAAATCTAGAATTGATAAACCAGGCAAATCCACTGATGACTCTTGTCACATGATGCCATTTCATTCAAAGCTGTTTATCACAAATTCAGAACTCATGCTTGTATCTAAAACAAACAAACAAAAAAGGTGTGGAAGCTAAGAAGCAAGATAGCACACACTCCAAAGACCACAAAATATTTGGGAAAATTTTGTTTCCATATTGAACATGTATATACATTTTAGGGGCAGCTTTATTCCTTAAACAATATAGCATAGCAAGTCTTCACATAGCACTTACAATGTATTAACTACTGTAAGTAATCTAGAGTTGAGTTAAATTATGCAGGCGGTGTGGGCAGCTTATAGAAAAACACTATGCCATTTTCTAAAGGGGCTCTGAGTATGTGGTTTCTTCTCCAGAGTCCCGAGGCCATTTCTAGCACATACTGAGGGGTGCTTATATATGTTTATGAACACATATACTTTGTTACTTTAAAGACTGTCTTGCATTGGATGTCATCTCTACCTGTAGCAAAGAGGCCAGTTGTATCAACAAAGAGACCAAGACAACATAGTATATGCTGTCAGTAGATTTATAAAGCAAATTTTTGCTCAATTTGCTCTTTTTGGTATGTTATAAGAAAACATAAAAGAATAACAGTGAGATAAGACACTTGTTTGTTCCACAAATATTTATTGACTATATTCTATGTTCCAAGCCAAAAGCAATTTAAAAAAAAGGAGCCGGCTGGAGATATGGCTTAGCAGTTAAGTGCTTGCCTGTGAAGTCTAAGGACCCCAGTGTGATGCTCTATTCCCCAGGACCTATGGAAGCCAGATGAACAAGGTGGCGCATGCATCTGGAATTCGTTTGCAGCGGCTAGAGGCCCTGGTGGGCCCATTCTCTCTAATTGCCTCTTTCTTTCTCTGTGTCTGTTGCTCTCAAATAAATAAATAAAAATTTAAAAAAAGTGGACCCAAAAACCAAACTGTCTCCCTTTTTGGAGCAAACACTGTTTGAGATGGTGGGAATCAGAAAAGAAGATGGAGTAAGTGAAGCGTCCCGTCCATGTGCCAACTGCTCACTCTCAGCACTAACTATGAGTTCATGTCTACCAGCTCTTTCTGCACATGGGAGAGGCCAGGTGGTTTTGGAGGCAGCTTTTAACCAATGATGGGTCCACCCATGGGAACGGATCCAGCTCCGAAGGGTGTGCTATTTGAAGTTACCAGAATTTTCCCTGAGGACTGAGTTCTCATGGCCTTCAGGGTGGCCTGCATGATGAACTCCATCTCCTCCTCTCTCACTTCTGGTGAAGTACCTCACTTCTCACTAAACTGCCTGCACTGTGTTGAGTCTCCTCCCAGTAGGGCTGTCACACTCCAGCCTTTGTCTCGGGAAGTCAGTTAGTCAGAAGGGAGTAAGGATAAAGGAAAGCCTGGAAGAGAGGCAGGAACTAGGAGGTGAAGAGTAGAAATTTGGTTGGGCTGTTCAGGATTGCGAGGAGAAGCAATCCGTTGTAATCACCGAGCCATCTCTCCAGCCCCCTCTTAAATTCATTTGGAGGCACAGAATAAAACAAAGAAAACCCCTAAACTAGCCAAAGCAACCCTGAGAAACCAAAATAAGGCTGGAGGTATTGCCATACCTGATTCCATTCTTTCTCTACAGCATGCTGCATGGACATCTTTTCTCTTTGGTGCACTCCGGTTATGATTAGACATTGTTTACCATTTCATCATTATGAATACGTGAGAGAGGTCTTGAGTAGAAACCGCTTCTTCTAATTGAAGAAGTATTCCTCCCCTCCCTAATTTTCCAGAGGAGTTATTTTGAATAAAAATGTTAAAGGGATAATTAAGCAATACCAACGAAATGCAGAAAAATATTTTTCAAACTTGACAAAGGGGGTAAACCCTGAGACCATCACAAAACTGCAACATGTAATGAAGAGAAAGATAGCCACTGAGGTGAAGAGACCGGGGGCAGCAAGGGAGGACCAGGGCTAAGGGCAGGAGGCAGGACGTCATGTTCACAGCAGCACTGTGACTCAAGTGTTCTTGATGGTGGGGTGTGTGGCAAAGATAGAGACAGGTAGGGAAAGAGCTGGGAAACTGACAGTATGGTTGGAGGTGGTTAAAAGAAACAGGAGCCGGCTGTGGTGGCGCACGCCTTTAATCCCAGCACTCGGGAGGGAGAGGTAGGAGGATCGCCGTGAGTTGGAGGCCATCCTGAGACTACATAGTGAATTCCAAGTCAGCCTGAGCTAGAATGAGACCCTACCTTGAAAAACAAACAAACAAAAGAAACAAAGTTAAAATACCCCAAATCAAAAAGTGTCTTTTAAAAATAAACAGAGGTAAACTTTTAGCAAAATTAGAGAGAAAAAGGAGACATCACTATGAGCAATGCGATAAAAAATACTTCACCAGAGATTCCACACAATTTAAAATAAGTAGTAATAAATTCAAAACAAATGAAATTGACAGGTTGCTTAAAGAACACTTTTATTTCTCTACTCACAAAATATAATTAAAAAGAAATAGAAAATGTGGAAATATCTACTAAAAAAAATTCCAATCTAATGGAAAGTGTAAGAGATGAGAGGAGATAGAATATTTTTGTATATTTTTGATACCATCAAGATCATTTCAAAAAGAAAACCGTAGATGAACAAGCCTTGTGAACGCACAGGCAAAAAACTAAGCAATATTAGGAATCATGTCCAACAGTGTAAAAAAAAAAATACTCAGCAGAGCTTGATGGCATTTGCCTTTAATCCCAGCACTTAGGATGCATACGTAGGAGGATCACCAGGAGTTTGAGGCCACCCTGACACTACATAGTGAATTCCAGGTTAGCCTGGGCTAGAGTGAGAACCTACCACAGAAAACTAAAAAAACAAAACAAACAAAAAAGCACTTTATTTTTAAATGTAATTATGATTTAGATATTTAGTGATAAATATAGTTAAAATATTTAAAATGAAAATCAGGGCTGGGGAGATAGCTTAGCAGTTAAGGTACTTGTTTGCAAAGCCAAAGGAACTTGGTTCAATTTCCTATGTCCCATGTAAGCCAGATGCACAAGGTGCCACATGCATCTGGAGTTCATTTGAAGTAGGCTTGACATGTCCGTTCTCTATCTGTCTCTCTCTATCAAATAAATTAATAAAACCAAAACATTTAAAAAATTAAAATGTGTGCTATTATAACATCTAATTTTTTTCTAATATTTTTATAAGAGAGAGAGAAAGAAAGAGTGAGTGTGAGAGAGAAATGGCATGCCAGGGTCTTCAGCCACTGCAATCAAACTCCAGATGCTTGTGTCATCTTGTGCATCTGGCTTATGTGGGACCTGGGGAGTCAAACATGGGTCTTTCAAGTGCCTTAATCATTAAGCCATCTCTCCAGCCCTTATGTAAAATATTTTAAATAAAATATTTTTAGATATCTAAGAGTACATTAAGTGAGATCTAGATGTTTAACTTGGGAATGTAAAATTATTTTATCCTTCAACACAATCAGTGTAATTCACTGAGCATAAATATATAATATATATTAAGTATGATATATAAATATAAATACAACAGAAAAAAATCATCTCAAAAGATATAGAAAATATGAAAACATTCATTTTTCATTTGTAATACAAGAAACAGAAAATTCCACATAAAAATAGAAAGAAGGGTTAGAGCGATGTCTTAACGATTAAGGCACTTGCTTTTGAAGCCTAAAACCCCAGGTTCTGTTCCCCAGTATCCACGTAAGAGATGCACAAAGCGGCATATGCATCTGGAGTTAGTTTGCAGTGGCTAGAGGTCCTGACATGCCCATTGTCTCTATCTGCCTCTCTCTCTAAAAAAAATTAAAATAAAATATTTAAAATGTTTTTGAAAAGGAAAATTCCTCAATTTTGTAAAGTATATCTACAAAATGCTACAGCTATTATCAGAACTAAAATGTGCCATACAATGGGACAAGACAGATTCCATTCTCAATACCACTATTCAACATTGCCCTGAGAGTCTTTGCTAAAATACAGAAAAATAAAGAAATAAGTATAAAAATGCATTCTTACATTAACCTATTATTTCTAAATTAATTATACAATACATATTTCTGTCCTTTTCAGAAATCATGTGGTTGCATGGGTAGAGGCATGTGCCAAGGAAATGTTAAAGCTAACAAGTGAATCCAATATGATCACAAGATACAAGTGCCATCATATAAAACCTCAGATGGATTTCTATAAACTATCCACATAGAAATAAAAAATGGAAATTAATTTTAACAACATCATATATAATAGAATAAATTTGGGGCTGTGAGGAAATCAATAAATTGAAAAAATTGCAAGATTTCTATCTTGAAAACTGCAGAACATTATTAAAAGCACTTAAAGAGTGAAATAAATAGCAACATACATATGCATTAGAACAACCCAATTTGTTAAGAGAGCGATTCTCTCCAAAATAGATCAGCTGATTCTAGGTAATGCCAGTCATCATATTACAAGGTTTTGTGAAGCAAAAAGCTGGTTCTAGGGCTGGAGAGATGGCTCAGCAGTTAACGTGCTTGCCTGCAAAGCCTAACGACCTGGCTTTGATTTCCCAGTGCCCACATAAGCCGGATGTACAAAGTGGCACATGCATCTGGAGTTTGTTTGCAGTTGCTAGAGGCCCTGGTGCACCCATGTTTTCTCTCTCTCTCTAGCACTCTGCTTGCAAATAAATAAAATAATTTTTATTTTTTTGTTTATTATTTATTTATTTCAGAGCAACAGACAGAGAGAGAAAGAGGCAGATAGATAGCTAGAGAATGGGCGCACCCAGGCCTCTATCCACTGCAAAGGAACTCCAGATGCATGCGCCCCCTTGTGCATCTGGCTAACCTGGGTCCTGGGGAATCGAGCCTCGAACCGGGGTCTTTAGGCTTGACAGGCAAGTGCTTAACTGCTAAGCCATCTCTCCAGCCCATAAAATAATTTTTGAAAGATGATTCTAAAATTTATATGGAAACACAAGTTCCAAGAGGAAGAAGTAAAAAAAAAGGAAAAAAATATAAGGTCTTATATGGTCAGACTTTAAAAAAACTGACTCCATGGCTACATTATCCGGATCGACTAACCACAGACCAGGGAAACAGGGCAGAGCGCTCAAGGGCAGTGGATGTGGGAGATGTTACCTAAAGATGGGAAAGGATTGTCCCCGCAACAAACCTGTGCAGAAAACAACCCGAGTCAAGATGCAAATGGCATTGATAGAGGGATGTGAAAGTCTGTTTACATGAGAAGGTAGAGGAAAATTGCAAAGAACCGTGCACTGAATTGTAGATAGGACAGATGGCAAGGGCTTGTCTTTCCAGATTTCAAAGACATTTTTTAAGTTTTAATAACTGACGAAGGTTTGATTTGTTTAGGCAAAAAAAAGTCAATAGGAAGCATGTGGCTAAAACTATGTTTGTTTGTTTTTAAAAATCACGATAGTAAAAAAAAAAAAAAAGATTTGGGATAATAAGAAAGTGTCCAAAAACTTGTGAAATGAACAAAGTTTGTAAGCAAACAAGCTACAGAAGAATAGACGTAAATAAAAGTAACAAAATAACCTTATTTTCTTCCCTCTTTAATTATGGTAATTTAAATTAAATATGGGGAGATACTTATTTCTTTTTCTCACTCCTTCTCGTTTATTTCTTGCATTCCATTTATGTCATTATTATTGCTGTTGACTTTTGAGACAGTTTGTCACATTGTAGAACTCACCATGTCACTCAGGCCGGCCTTAAACTTCAGTTCCTACTGCTGCTGCCTTCTGAGTGCTGGGTTGTAGGGTTTTACCACCGCCCTCAAATGTGCCTTTTCATCATGGCAGAAGGTAAACATTGATACTGATAATAGCCAGGGTGCTGGTCATTTGGGCTGCTGTGACAGTGTAGCAAACGAGGAGTAATTTATAAACAATAGAATTATTGCCCATGTGCTCGAACAGTCCAGCAGATTCAGCCTGGTGAAAACGGCTTCACTTCCAAGATGGCATCTTGTTGCTGTATCCTGACATGGGGGAAGACCACAAAGGTGAGGCATCTCCCTTTCGTCTATTTGTATTTTTATGAAGCTGTTAGTCCTGTTCATGGGGTTTTCAACCTAGTAACCTAACCACTACCTGAAAAGTCTTCTTAAAACATTTTTAAAAATTTATTTATTTATTTGAGAGTGACAGGCAGAGAAAGAAAGAGGTAGTTAGAGAGAGAGAGAATGGGCGCGCCAGGGCCTCCAGCCACTGCAAACGAGCTCCAGACATGTGCGCCCCCTTGTACATCAGGCTAACGTGGGTCTTGGGGAATTGAGCTTTGAACCAGAGTCCTTAGGCTTCACAGGCAAGTGCTTAACTGCTAAGCCATCTCTCCAGCCTCCCGAAAAGTCTTTTTCACAACACCATGGCATTGGTGATTAGATAATGATATATGAGTTTGAGGGTGGTGTAAGTATTAATGAGGATATAGGAAATCAGTACACTCGTGCATTGTTTTTGCTAAGCAAACTGGCATAGCCTTTTTGGAAAACAAACACACACACGTAGCAGGACACAGTCAGTCTGTAAGCAGAAAATGCAGTCCTTCTGACATTTAACTGTGAGGTAGTCAGTCTGTGGTGTTAAGTCTCCTGGGTCATTTGACTTTGTTACAGAAGCCTCAGCAGTCTTACACAGCAACTGTCAGGGTTCAGGTTTGACTAGCCTGCATATGTGATCTACTGGGAAAATTCGACAGCACCTCACTTACTCCAAGTGACTGAGTAGCCTGCAGACGCGATGCAGGTGGACCGGGGGCTGCAGCAAGGAGGGAGGGGTGAGGTGTGTCTTCCTGCGCACTCATCTGCTCTAATGGTTCCTGCTTTAATTATTGTACTTCCTGGTTTGACTCATGTTCTGAACCATTTAGACATTGTATTCTACAGAGTATTTGTTCATATATATATAATATATATATATATATATATATATAATATATATATGTTATATATATATTACATATATATAATATATATTTTATAATATATATTTATATAATATATATTTATATAAATATAATATATATGTAATATATATTACATATATTTATACTATATTTAAATATTTTATCATTTATTTATTTGAGAGAGAGAAAGATACAGAAATAGGCAGAGAGAGAGATATTGAGAGAGAGAGAATGGGCACACACACACAGGAACATGAGCACACATGTATGCACACACATTTCTTTCTCTCTCTCTTGCTCTCTCACTCTCTCTCACTTGCTCTCTCTCTCAAATACACACACAAACACATAGTTTATATCTCTAATTATATTTTTTTGGAGAGAGCGAGCACATGAGAGAGAATTGGTGCTCCAGAGCCTCAGCCACTGCATCCAAACTCCAGATGCTTGTGCCACCTAGTGGGCATGTGCGGCCTTCTGATAGCCTCACCTTTGTGCGTCTGGCTTACATGGGATCTGGAGTGATGAACATGGGTCCTTAGACTTGGCAGGCAAGTGCCTTAACTGCTGAGCCATCTCTCTAGCCTGTCTTTATTTTTTTTTAAATGAAAGAAACTATATTACTCAGCTCTTACTGAAACCAGAAATTAAACCTTATTTCCAAGTAGTTGGAGTGATTGGGAAAAAAGTACAAATATTTATTTCACATGCTCCCATTTTCAATAGGCATGAGCAATGATGAAAGCTTAAGATTAATTTGGGGAAAAGAAACTTTAATAAAACTGTCTACTCAAGACACTCACAATCTAAGAGCCAGGATGGTGGTGTGCACACTGATAATCCCACGACCTATGTGGTAACCAGTGTAAGGCACAAGGAAGAGTTTATCCTAGCCTGTGGGGTAGCAGGGGTGATGGGTAAAGCAGTTTTCCTGGACTCTGAGTCTGACCGCACACAGGGGTGAAAGGTCTTCAAGGTGGAGAAGATGGGGTGGGATAAGGTAGACTATTCCAAGCAAGAGGCCTAGAGGAAAACAATGAAATCAAGAATATGCACATACGAGGTCTGGGGAGATGGCTCAGCTGCTGAAAGCACTTGCTTGCAAAGCCAGCGGCTTGGGTTCAATGCCTAAAGCCAGATGCACAACATGGTCTGCAGCTTGTGCCTGTTTATTCTCATTCTCTCTCTCTCTCTCTCTCTCTCTCTCTCTCTCTCTCTCTCTCTCACACACACACACACACAGACACACACACACATATGCATGCAAATAAATATTTGGTTTTTAAAAGAATGCATGCTGTAGTTCTAGGTTACTCTGAGTTAAGATTTTAGTGATGATATTTAGGCAGTGGGAGACTGTGGGGTTTCTGATTGGGGCAGGAAAATTTGAAATTTGACTGTTGGCAAACCTGTCCAAAAGCAATAGCACTTGGGAATGGAGGAGAAGCAAGCTCCCTGTGACCGAGACAACAACGCGGGTGTGACTCCACCCTGCATGACAGCGGCTGTCAGTGTCCCCAAGGAGAGGATGACAGTCTCTGGTGCAATTTGAGGACTGCAAGTCCTTGGTGCCGAGTGTGCGAGACGAAGACACGGAGGAGCGCTCCGAGGTCTCTGTGGCAGACACGGGGCGGGGCGGGGGGGGGGGCACTGGTTGCTAAAATAGGCATCACAAGGAAAGCAGACCTGCTGGCTTGTGGCGAAGACAAGTTTCAATTTGACTATATCCAGTTGGATGTGAAGTGTAATGTGTAATGTGGGGCTATGCACAGACATGCTGGGCTTGCCGTTTGTAAGAGTGAGGAGATGGTAGTAAACCTGGAGTAAATTATTAAAGGGTTCAGTACTTTAAAACAGCAAAAAGTCTGGTATGTACTATAGCAGACTTTAAAATATGAACTCAGATGTAGTCATGTGGTGCCATCCTGTTAACCCAGCAACTCAGGAGGAGACAGGAGGATTGCAAGTTCAAGACCTACCTGGGCTATAGAATGATCTTAAGACCAGCTAGGAAACTTAGCAAGGCACCATCTAAAAAAGAAAAAAAAAAATCAGTTAAAGAAAGCTAGGTTATAGCTTAGTGATAGTGCACTTGCCCTAAGTTCACTCCTTTTCTTTTTTTCTGAGGTAAGCCAAACAGACTGGCCTTTGTGTGTATGTGTATGTGTGTGTGTGTGTGTGTGTGTGTGTGTGTGTGTGTGTGTGTGTGAAAGAGAGAGAGAGAGAGAGAGAATTGGTGAATTGGTGCACTAGGACATCCAGCCTCTGGAAACGCACTCCAGAGGTGTGTGCCCCTGTGTTCACGTGTGACCTTGTGCGCTTGCATCACTGTGTTCCTGGCTTCTGTGGAACCTGGAGAGTTGAACATAAGTCCTCAGGCTATGCAGGCAAGTGCCTTAACCACTAAGCAATCTCTCAGCTATAAGTTCATCCTGTAGCACTATAAAAACTATAGTATACCCTATAATGTTTCTACTTGGCCCTTTCTTATGTGTTGCTTTTATGGCACTAGGTATCAAACTCAGGGGCTTGTGTATGTTAGACAGGTATTGCCTCACTGAGCTGCACCTTTAACCTTCATCGTGGCCAGTAAAAATCTATCTATCTATCTATCTATCTATCTATCTATCTATCTATCTATCTATCTATCTATCTATCTGCCTGCCTGCCTGCCTGCCTGCCTGCCTGCCTGCCTGCCTGCCTATCTATCTATCTATCTATCTATCTATCTATCTATCTATCTATCTATCTATCTGGTGGGCTTATCACTTAAAGCGTTTGCCTGCAACGCCAAAGTACCTCATTCAATTCCCCATGATGCACGTTAGCCAGATGCACAAGGTGGCACATGTTTCTGAAATTCATTTGCAGTGGTTGGAGGCCCTGGCGTGCCCATTCTCTTTCTCTCTCTCTCTCTCTCTCTCTCACTGCCTCTTTCCCTCTCTCGCTCTCTCAAATAAGTAAACACTTTATTTATCTATTAGAAAGAGAGAGAGATGGGCATACTAGGGCCTCTAGCCACTTAGCCGCTGCAAACGCCAGACACATGAGTCAAAATGTGCCTCTGCATCTTGGCCAGTTTTGATTTATGAAAGTTGCAATATAACACATTGGATCAAACAGTTTGATGTTTAGGGAGGAAAACTTTCAAAGGATCTTTCTTTAGATTTCACTAAGGAAATGAGGATTATTGTTAAGTGTTGAAAATAATGTATTGAGACAAATAAAATGTGAGAAAAATTATTACATTAAAATATCTACCTTCTGAGAGATAACATATATGTGTGTGTGTGTATATATATATATATATATATATACATATATATATATGTATATATATATATACAGTGGTGCCCAATGAGGTTGGTAGATGGCTTTGACCTGGGAGGTACATAGTCATAGTAGTGGGGATTTAGCATCTACTTTTAAGAACTGTGTTTGAGCGGGGCGTGGTAGTGCACGCCTTTAATCCCAGCACTTGGGAGGCAGAGGTAGGAGGATTGCCATGAGTTCAAGGCCACCCTGAAACTACATAGTAAATTCCTGGTCAGCCTGGACCACAGTGAGACCCTACCTCGAAAAACCAAAAAACAAAACAAAAAAAAAAAAAAAAAAAAAAAGAACTATGTTTGCCTTTAATCTCACCACTTGGGAGGCAGAGGCAAAAGGACTGCTGTGAGTTCAAGGTCATCCTGGAACTACATAGTGAATCATACATCAACACTACGTCATGGTCAGCCTGGGCTGGAGCGAGACGCTGGGTCAGAGTACCCTTCTTTCCAAACCCTACTAGGGTTCCAAAGCAGTCACTTCATTGAACAGCAGCTCTTAAGTTTAAAGAAAGAGAAAAGTTCTAAGTTATCATTCCTGAAAATATTAACTACCTTTCATATAATTTGAACTGAAAATTTCCTCTTGGGTAGCCAAAATGATGAGCAAACATTTGGGGCTTTTCAAATAGAAGGAAAAAAATGCATGAAGAAGTGATATTTTCCTTGATGACTGATGCTGGGAACATTCTGTTTTGATCGGTTCAATTCTACCATCGTCATATTACAGTCAAAATACAGCATTGATTGATTTTCACATTTCTCTTCTAAGCGGCTCCTGCTCTCTGGCACTGAGATTCTCCCAGTTCAAAATTATTTCTGCCTTTCAGTTCCATGCTGACATTAGTGTAAACTAAATGAAGAAAACTGAAAATATATTCACAAAGCTGTTTCTGCATATCATCCTTAATCTTCCTTACACTTTAAAATACTCGCTTCTCAGAGAAGAAGAGAGATCTATTTTTACTCTGTGGGAATATAAAAGTAATTTGTTACCATGGTGATATAGTTTTTCCAACCTGTATTTTCCAAACACAGCCTGTGCTACAGGTTTTTGAGTAAGCTGTCACTCTGTTGTCCACGCTCTACTGGGTCAAGCACAAGTTAGTCTACAGGACCCCGCTTTGCCTTTGACAGATTTTATTTTATGATTCTTATATCAATATAAGCCTCTTAACAGAGTCATAGAAAGGGCATCTCAAATTCCTGATCTCTGGGACTGGAGAGATGGCTCAGCATTTAAGGCACTTCCCTAATGACTAATGACCTGGGTTTGATTCCCCAGCACCCATGTAAAGCCAGATGCACAAAGGTGGTACATATATTTGCAGTAGCTAGAGGCCCTGGAGCACCCATTCTCTCACTCTCTCTCTTTCCTTGCACTTGAAAATAAATAAGTGAATTTAAAAAATATTCCTGAGCCTCTTGATTTGGTAAGAAAATTGTAATATTTGAGCCCATCTCTGAACTCTGTATTCTACACAGATATGAACTGGTACTCTGAACACTAGCCAGCTGAAGCCAAGAAATATGTAGAAAACAGTGAGAGGCTTATCTGAAGGACAAGATTAGGGAGGGGCTGGAGAGATGGCTCAGCAGTTAAGACACTTTCCTACAAAGCCTAAGGACCCTGGTTCAGTTCCCTAATACCCACGTAAGGTCAGATGCACTAAGTGGCACATGCATCTGGAGTTTGTTTGCAGCAGGTAGAGACTGGCACATTCCTCCCTCCACCTCTCTCTATTTGTGTGTTTGCTTGCAAATATATATATATAGGCTAGGATGAGGCAGGCATGCAGATGGTGCACGCTTTTAATTCCAGCACTTGGGAGGCAGAGGTAGGAGGATCCCCATGAGTTCCCAACCACCCTGAAAATACATAGTGAATTCCATCCAGTTCAGTTCAGCGTGGGCTAGAGCAAGACCTTACCTGGGGTGAGGGAGGGGGATAAAGAAAGGCCAGGGAGATTAAATTTGTTTTTCAGTCTCCCAGGAGCATCAGAATAAAGTCCTGTGAGCAAGGGTGCAATGCAGGGCCACATCTTTTACTTGACTTGGGGGTAAAAATAATCGACCAAGAATATAGCTTAAAAAGTCGTTTGAAAGTTAAAAGCTGTTAATGATGTTTGAATGGAGCCAGTGGTTATGAACAGCTCATCGTGGTACCGCGGGCAGGGGCTCACCATGGGCGCTCTCAGGTTCACTTGTCAACAGCGGGTCCTGCCTACGCGGCTGCCCGCACACCGCTCTGCTTCCTGCTTTAGCCAAGTCCGCAGCTCCGCTTCCCCGAGCTCAGCTGTGAGCTGAGTTGGGCTCCGCCGCATTTCCCAGGCCCCTTGGACAAGCGATGTTCTCATTGTGATGCATGTGGTCCAAGAGAGCAACAGAAACCCACAGACCTCTCAAATTCTGGACGGAAGTCCTCTTCCTTACTATCACTTCCACCTCAATTTATTGGACAAAATTTTGAAAGTGGTTTGGATAAATTCAAAATATAAGTGGAAGAGTGGGAAAACCTACTCTTCTCTTTCTTTCCCCAGGAAGAACTAGAAAGTCACATGTCAAAGGGTGTGACTATAAAGAGGGTTGAAGAGCTAGGGCTAATATGAAATCACTATCACAAACCCTTGCTCCAAGTACAGACTAGGTTCTGAATTTAAAGGCCCTGTGTTAAAATAAAAAAAGATTGGCAGTGAAGGCCAATAATATCAGAGTGAGAACGATAAAGTTTAATTTTCAATGCTGGGCCTTAATTTTCTTATCTGTAAAACAAAGGAAATACACTAGTTAATCTATCTGACCTCTCTTAACTTGTGATTCTAGTTTTCTAAAACCATCCTGCTTTAAAATCAAACGGCTTTAAGTGTGTACACATGAAGCCACATGAAACTTCTTACTTGTACCGAAATAATAGAGAAGACACTTCGGACTGTTGTATACATTATGAATTTTGAGAACTCAAAAGCTGTGCAGAAATTTGAGCTTTAAGTAGAAAAAAAAAAAACATATGAATTGTACCCTTCAAAGGCAAATCACGGATAAGACTTTTGAGACACCTGTCTCTAATACATATTTAATATCCCTTTATATAAGAGGAAACATGGATGGAATATCATTATTATAATGCCCACCAGTTCAAAAGTTCTCTTTTAATAAAATGGAGATAACTTCTGAGCGCTGCTCGGAACAGCAGAGCACTGAGGGCAACCACCACGTGAGGCCTGCTGTAGCTCCCTAACCTCTGCCCCTCCTAGTTCCTCTCCTCCACAGTGACTGCCATTCACGGGTTTCTCTGGCCTGGAGGTGGACATAGGAGCAGGGGACAGAAGCTGAGCATCGTGGCTGAAAATAATTTGTCTGTCACTCACCCCATCTTGTTCTAGCCACGCAGTTGCTTCCTTTGCTCTTCTGTTTTCTTCCATCTTCCCTTGCTTTTTTTCCTCACTTCTTAGGTAATTTGGGCTTTCACTTGAAACTTCGTGAATGAATATTTGGCCCACATATGACCCTCTTGTATGTGTTACCCATGTCCTCTAATTTTCTGGAGCTACCTTGTCCTTTAGAGTTTAACTCCAACGAGGCTATGCACAGTCATGTGAGGAGAGCCCAGCATCATTCCCACAGACCTCGGTGATTTGGGGGGAGCTTCGTGGTTCAGAGTCCCTGTTACTGCTGAATTCTATATTTTAAAAAAATATTTAATGTGTTCATTTGCAAGCAAAGGGGAAGAGAGGGAAGAAGGGAGACAGAGAGTTGAGGGAAAGAATATGGGCATACCAGAGGCTGTTGTCACTGCAAATGAATTCTAGATACGTGTGCCACCTTGTGCATCTGGCTTTATGTGGGTTCTGGGGAATCCACCCCAGGCTGTTAGGCTTTGAGAACAAGTACCTCTAACTGCTGAGCCATCTTCCCAGTCTGCAGCTGGATTATTAATCTCTCTGAGCATGCTACATCTCCTTTCCATGTCCTCCTGTTCTTCTGGCCAGCCCCTTTCTCTTTCATCTTTACTCAGACACACATAGAGCCAGGCTAGGAATCAGGCCATCCTAACTCATCAAATATGTAGGAGTGATTTTATATGCAACATGGCTCTGTCACTAAAACTCCTTCAGCCGTGTTTCATGTCTGGGCCTTTCCTACAGGGAATGTTTTTACTCTAGTCCAATGACATCAGTCTTCTTCATGGGGCACCTTGGCTACCTCCACAAACCACAGGCTTCCAAGTCTTATAGAGCAATTCTTTACATACTCTACCCAGACTAAATTCCAAGCTGACCTATGTACACATGGGTCACAAAGCACTTGGCAAGACCAGAAGATGGCTATTCTAGGCAGCACAGCATCGGAATGACAGTGTTAATAAAATCCAGGCAGGCTCACATCTCTCACAGGACTAGCTTGTTTCACTGTGAATGTAATACTGCCATTGCTGTTGTTGGCCCCTCATCATTTCAACACCACCATTCAAAGCAGGAATGGCTGTGGTCATTTTGATTATAAAAGAAAAAATTCTTTATGTGTGATGCAAATTAGTAGGACACCTCAGACAAGGAACCTTCCCCATGGATAGAGTTAGTAGCCATTGTCTTTATGAAGAGCCAAGGATGTGGGAGCGAGGTGTAGTAGCACTGCACAGTGTGCGAAATCATGTTACGCTGATGAGATCGGAAAGGAGAGCCTGGAAATTTCCTGCGGATTACACTAAGGAAAGAAGGGAGACAAGTATTTAGAAATTACCTTGTGAATGGATGTTACGCCCCTCCCGCCAGCAGGAAGAACGACAACAACAGGATTCTTCTCAAGCACACTTTATTGGGAGCTCCTAGCTGATAGAGAGAAGGACCCCGACCCTACGGAGCGCCAAGCTTATATACTTGTGGTCATGTGGATGTGAAACGTTGTCTGATTGGCTTAAGTCTCATCAGACGACTTTGCATCACCCAATCGGGATAGGTGAGCAGCCATGTTAGGATAACGTCATATGCTCATGTGCAAACGATTAGGATGCAAAAGCAGTAAACAAGCTGACGCAGCAAAGCCTGACGAAGCCAGCGCGGCTCCCAACAAATGGAGGGATAACCTGTGGGTTATAAAAGTTCCTATTTCTCATTGTAACTTAAAGAAAATCCCTGATGAGAGATCTCAGCTAACAACGATGAAGAATTCTTTCACATTTTGTAGACAGTACAAGCTTCAGATCAACATAATCAAGGCGGCATATTTGAAAAGTTTGTGTAGTGGACACAGTGGCAGCCAGAGTCCCACCAAGGAGCCATAGACAGTACAAAGAACAGCATTACTCAACACTAGACCTATCCTTGAACAACTGTCGCAGCCCTGAGTGTTTTGAATGGCAAAATTAAATTCTGGAGGAGTAGAATTAATATATTCCAATAAGCCACCTTCTTCTCGAATAAGTCACATTTGACACACTTGAAATAAGAGACCAAATCTACTGTGCATGTTCTCTGAGCCTAGGGTGTGGGCCTGTGGGAGTGGATAGGACATTAGAAAGCTTTCACTCTTTACCACACATTTTTCAGTATTTTTTTTTTCATTTTTATAGGTACCGATGGGTTGTTCTGATAAATGAATATCAAAACAAAGAAATAAAACATCAACATAGCCTCAGCTATAGCCATACTGCTTAGCAATGACCCAACGGGGGCTTTTCAAACTCGGTGCAGAGACCGAAGGTGTGAGAACCCGTTCAGACTTCTGCTGGGATAGAGTTGAGCTACTTGACAGAGTAGAAGTGGAGGAGCTGGGGTGACTCCATCCCACACAACTGCCACAGCTTCAGGCTGCGGTCTTTGGACCATGGCCTCTCTCAAGATATCATATCACATAAGGAGCAAACTTTACTTATTTCATAAAACTAGGAGGAGGTCTGATTTATAGATGCTTTGTACTTAGTTCTGCTTTAAGCATCAGTGACTGTTGGGCGGGTTTGGAAGGCTCAGTGAATTGCAGAGTGTAAGAGGAAAGAGAGAGAGGGCCTGCTTACTAGTGGTGCATGGGGATATAGCAGTCAGCTTCAGGGTCGCTGAGATGAACGTCCAGACCAGGCACAGTTACGGGGGATGGGATTTATTGAAGCTTACAGCTCCAGGGGAAGTTCCATAATGGCAGAAGAAGCTGGTCTGCCTTCACAGGAACAAACACGGAGAGATAAGCACAAGCCTAAAAATAACAAAAAGCCACACAGCACAGCACACCTCAGGAAATCCAGCTAGGCACACTTTGCGCATCTTTAGATTGAAATCTGAAACCCACCACTATACCTTAAGATCCACCCAGTGACACCACCTCCAGCCAGGTGGCTGCAGATGCAAACTACAAACTAATGAAACAGTGAATATATTGGGGCCCATCTATTCAAACTACCACAGGGGAGACGTGAGGTCTGTATACTAAGTACTTATTGTTTTTCAAGCCATGTATCACTTATATTACCAACTTAATAGACATAGATATTCACTGGATGTATTAGGAAGCTAATATTTTTCTTCAGATCTAATCTACCACCTGCTACCTGCTGGTGAATGCTCAGTCCATTGCACTTTATCTGACACCATCATGCACAGCTGAGAAGAGAATGAAGATGTGGGCAGTAAATCCATCAGCTCCTTTTTCTGCCAAGCTCAGCTTGACAATGCATTCCTGGAGGCCTGGCTTTGAGCTGATGAAGAAGTCACTAAGCAGTGGCTTCTTTTTTTTTTTTCCTTTAAGTTTATTGCTTTAATTATTTGTGATGAGTTGGTGCATTTGGTCAAACTGTGAAGTCACCAAACCTCCTGCTAGAGAGATATAGCCTGGGCGGATGATGACAGATCCCCAGTTCCTTTGACGTTGTTGGATGTTGTTCTGCTCAGCAGCCCAGGGAGAAGACAGATTTCCTGCGGAGCTGCTGCTAGATTGGGTGCACTTTCTGACTTTTCACATTCCCTGCACAAACTCCCTGCTGACTCTAAAGTGAGGAATGCACTCGATGGGTTAATGTCACCACACGTGGTACATGAACAGCATCACCCTGTTGGATCATTCGTGCAACTGGACAAGGAGCACACTGATCAGGGGTGCAGGAGCCACACCGATCTCAGCGAAGCACGCACGTGTTTTCCTCTGGAGACCTTCCCTTCCTCTCCTAGCCTGCACCCCATGTTTCCACCACGAATGGTCAGCTTTGGTTCCACAACGGTGAGGTCTCTCTCATCACTAGCAGGCCAGAAATTTCTACCAGTGATTTCCACCAATGACTGTTCATCCAGAATTGCGATGAAAGTACTTTTCTCTTAAATTACTTAGAAAATTGCTTTCATTTCCTTTTTCAGTTTTTGTCAAGAATTGTCCAGTCCGTTAGCTGACCCAAGAAGACCATTAGTGAGGGATTCCTGGAGGGCCATTTTGAAAATGCCACTGTGGAGTCACTGCAGCTTTATTTCAACTTCCCGAATGTTATTGCTTTGAACTTTTATAGATTCCTCCTTCAGAAAAACCAGAGCTGCTTGTCAAACTTCAAAAGGAGTCAACATATGCAAAATGGCAAATAAGGAATATGATGAAATAATTAGCTGTCTTCTTATTTACAGCCTTCATGATGCTCGGTTCTAAGATTTTAAAATGTTATGTTAACTATAAAGAGGTCTTTCATCCTCTTAAATTTTATGGTCTGATGTCAGGGTGGTATGCTAAGTTTTGTGGTAAGATTCTCAGAAACACTGAAATGTATCTGGATGTTACCTCTGGAAATTACTAAACATTTGACACAGACAATCATGTGTCTGGAATCTCTGCATATGATATACTCTTCTCAACGAATTCAAGTAATTCTATGGTCAACCTTTAAAATAAAACCTTTTATGGATTCTTGGCTTTGAACTATAACCTGTTTTGGGACTCGTATGGTGTCAAATGTACTTCCCTCTATGCTCACAGGTGCAAACCCAGGCTTTACTTATCATAGGCATGTCATATTTGTTGGACGAACTCCAACCCTCTGTATATTCCTTACTGCCAAACTGGACTATTTGGAAACATCGAAGTTCAGAGTTAAGTGACAAACTCTTAATCATTCAATGGTGGATCAATGTGATGGTCAATCTTCATTGTTAACTTGACTAGACTAAGCGTTAGCATGGATACACATCTCTCAGTACATTCATGAGCCAGAAAGGTTTAACCTGGAGTGTTGGTAGCACCACCTCATAGACTGGGATCCTAGACTGGACTGAAAGGGAAAAGGAAGGAGGAGAGCGAGCATCAGCATTTACCACGTTCTACCTCCTGACTCTGGATGTCATGTGACCAGCTGACCAGCTGCCTCGTTTGCCAACCACTGTCTTGGCCACCGTGATAGACTGTAGCCTCCCACTGTGAGCTGAAGTAAATCCTTGCTTCCTGAAGTTGCTTTTGTTGGGTATTCTGTCACACCTGTGTGAAAGGTGACTTGCACAGCGAGAATTCACCCGATCCTGGCCTCCGTCTACTGCAGACAGGACTGTGACGACCTTTCTGCCTAGACCATTTCTCTTGCTCTTCTCAGCCTCTCTGTGAGCAGGTTTTCATTGCTGGCGGATGTCCGTGCCTGCTGGGCATGTTCTATGGCAGACTGACTCCCAGCTTGCCAGTCTGGTTCAGGTACTGAAACAAAAGCCTTTCTGTCTGCTAGAAATGTCAGTTCAGGGACACTCCAGAGGGGTTGATTAATTAAGTTCTAATAGGAAAAAAAAAAAAAAAAGCCAAGAGACAAGTAGACCAAGAGACAAGTGACCCCCCCATGCTGTGTCTTCTCTGTCTTTGTCAGACACAAAGTGTCCCCTGACATCGCGGAGAGCTCAGAGAACTAGACTATCATAGGACAAGAGCTTTTCTGGGTTTTGGAAAATCTGCCCCACTGAAGGAATCATGTTCGTGCATCCAAGTGAACCTAAAACTGAATCATGCATCGGAGCATTTGCCGAGAATGTGAGAACCGGCCATCATCCTCAGAGAAGGAACTGATAAAGACAGGCTGTGGGGAATTGGGCTCATGAGAAAAGTTGGTAAAATAGTCAAATGCCTAAAATAAACAGCATAATCAAGAATGATGAAGAGCATGCAAGAGTATATAGTGGCAAAAAATGTGTTAGTTAATGGAATTCTCTAGGCTTTACCTTTTCTTTTGAGATGGAGCTTCTATGTGTCCCAAGTTGCCCTTAAGTGCTCCTGTGAATTTCTACTTAAAGTAAAATATACAGATATATATTTAGTCACCTTGAACTGTCTGTCCTTTTGGCCTCTGACCTTCAGAACTTGCTTTAGAGATGGTGGTGTTAAACTTAGGAGGCTCTGACCCTGGGTCTTTAGCTTTCCTGTAAGTGGTTTCTACCCATGTTTCTTTGAATCTGAAGGGACCATTATACTAATGCTATTCTAAATGTGTATCTGGAAGCATGACGCAGTCGTTACGTAGCATGTCGGACATGCACAATGAAGGCATCCTACTGACACACAGGGCTGGGTGGGCGTGCTCTATCCCACCATGTTTCCCAGCTTTCATCACTATGACAAATCCCTGGGACATAGCTCCTTAAAGAAAGAAAGCTTTAGTTTGTTTTAAGGTTTCAGTGGCTTTGGCTCGTGTGTGGTGGCTTGAATCAGATGCCCCACATAAACTCACGAGTTCTTGAATGCTTAATCTCCAGCTAATGACAATTTGGGAGGTGGAGCCTTGCTGGAGGAAGTGTGTTTCTAGCAGGTGGGCATTGGGGTGTTATAACCAGCTCCCCCTTGCCAGAGAACGCCTCAGGACCCTGTTGCTGTGGCCCACATGATGTTGGCAAGGAGGTGGTGTCCAGCGTCTGCTTGTGCCAAGCTTTCCCCTGCCATCATGAAGCTTTCTCTCGAGACTGTGAGCCAAAATAAAGAAAGAAATAAAGTAAAAAAAGTCTTTCCTGCCATCAGCTACTTTTACATGGGTGCTTTTTGCTAGCAACATGAAGGTTTCTACAGTACCATGTCACTTGGGTCTAGGGCTGCACAGTCTATCATGAATGAGAACATGCAGAAGGAGGCCTGCTCCCGTGCCTGCTGGGAACAAGAAGAGGGACAGGCAGGAGTTAGAGTCCGAATATACCCTTCGATGGCACGCCCCCAAGGACTTTACTTCTCTCTCCTGAAGGTTTCCCCAACCAACAGCATGACAGGCTGGGGACCAAGCCTTTAACACATGGATGTGGCGAGGGTCAGCTTAAGCAATACCCTCTAAAATCTTCAAAGTGCATTTATAAACGTGTGTGAGTGCCTCTGTAAATGACAAGTATCCTTCTTATACCACAGAATCTTGTATTTCTTGTCTGCTTGTTCATGCCCCTCAAATTGCTTCACAAATGTGCTTTTCTTCAAGAAACAGGCCTCTGATGTCAGGGGCTTTGTGCGTAATCTCTTTTGTGTTCTTTATTATCTATCATTCAATACTATTTATCACAGTTTTTTTTTTTCCCCTTCTCAGATGAGGTAATGGGGGGAACCTCGAGATTTCATATTCCTGAGGAGTGTAGGGTCAGTAAGAAGAGGCAGATTGATGTTCCTGTCCTCGACCTTCTCATTCCCGTGTCTGGGTTCTTCCAATTTTACTAATGTCTGTTTTGCTCTCTCTTCTTGAGGCAGGATGTCTCTGTGTAGCCAAAGTTGATCTTGAACTTTGGATCCTCATGCCTCAGCCTCCGAAGTGCTAGTTTGCAGGAGCATGCCATCATTCCCCACAAGAACTGCCTTCGTAAGAGTTCCTGACCCATTGTGTGGAGACCACATTAGGAAGCAGCAAGGGGCAGCCTGCCCCAAGCAGGGCCTCTAGCTTTTCATCCTGATCCTTTCCCTGATGCCTCAGTTTCCCTCTAGTTCTCAGTACCCACTTTCTGCATATTGTGTGAAACCTTGGGGATGATACAGTAGATGTCCACGATGGATTGACAGCTAAAGGTAACCTGTATTTTAAAGTCCCATTTTGCGAAAATATCATAATAATTTTGCTGCCATCCATGCCGGTGCCTTTGTACTCAGGGCACAGAAGATCGCAGCTAATCAGGTGTCCTTTGCCCTGGGAGAGATTGAGAAATATGTCAGGCTGGTGCAGAGGCAGCTGCCTCCCCCGCACTGGGCTCTTTCTATATCTGACTTTATGTTCCCATCCAGGCGGGCTCAGCTCCGTCGAGGTGAAGGGTCACAGCACTCCACAGTCTCTCAAATCACTCCACAGCAATACTCTTTATAGATCCTATTATTGTCAGTAGAAAACAATTTTGAAGCCTATATGTGATTAGGGCAGATGGCCAGCTGGAGGCATTTGTAGAAAATATCTTTTTACATTTCCTTTTATTGAATTTGGAGAATTCCTGCCTTAATGCAGACTTCTGTAATGCCTTTCAAAGTTGGATGAAAATCTCTTTCAAGGCTACAGATGGGTCTTGTTGATGCTTTGATTAAATCGCTACTAGGGCGGCATTTCCGGTGCTCCTCTTTGGACTTTCTCTAACCACGGTAATTCTCGCTTTTGATTCCATTATTATGTCAAAGAAGACAGAAGAGAAAGTTAAATATTGCTTAATGAGTTTCTTTCTTCATCTAATGTGCAGACAGAAAAACATAGAAAGGAAAAATAAAACGATGCATTGCCAAACCTTCCAGTCATGGGATTTTTAAGATATCTAAAATCACTGGTTACAGAAAAAAAAAAAAAGAAGTTGTTTTTCTGATTTAAAAGTAGTTAAAGATCAGTAATTTCTCTTCATGTCTATAATACTCATGCATGCTGTGCATCCTTAAAATGAGAGCAGATTTAATTGTTTGCTATTATTTTCCTTTTAGCATGCCTATGATGATGTTGTCTTTCTTTTCTCTGGTAAATGAACTGTGCCCTCCAGAAAGGTGGTGATCACAGATGAACTTCTGTATTTAAACATCAAACGGAGCAGGTGGGGATTTCAAATCTGAGAAACAGCGGCAGAGCAAATTTTTTCTAAATGTTCACATGTTTTACTTTACAAAACTGTGGCTCATACTCAAGCATAACTATTTTTTTCAACTTATGTGTGGAAGGGATGTTACATAAACATTTTTAATAGAGGAAATGATTGAAAATTATACACAAGAGCTTGCAATGGCGTTATACACCTGCTAAGTCTAAAACCTGGGGCGTTTGAGGCATAAGGATCATTATAGGCCAACTAGGCTATAAAGCCAACTTCAAGGCTAGCCGTTGTTTTATAACAAAGTCCTGTCTGAAGATGGAAATACAGAGAAAATAGGAAAGGGGCTTTTTTTGTTTTGTTTTCTGATGCATACCTAGAGACAGCTAGTCTAGATCAGTTCTTCCTATCTGAAGCCGAGAGTGCATTTTATTTACCAAAATTAGACTTTTTTCTCTTTCTTGGCACTCAAGCAACACTCATTTCTGTTTCTCTGCTTAGGGGTGGACAGTGACTGAATGACAACAGAAATGATAGCCGTCATATCTAGTCTTGGCATAAAACTCAACATCCTGTTCTTCCACGTTCTTCTGAGTGTTTTTTTTTTTTTTTTTTTTTTTTTTTTGGTGACTTTCAGGACAAGTAACGTCAGTCACCCACCAGCAGGCTGCGGCTGAGTGGAGCACCACCACCCTGAGCTGCCCTCCCTGAGCTCTCTGACTGACCTCAGATCCGAGGCTCCCGTGATGTCCCGTGTTTCCACATGTGGCACATTGGTCACTGCAGCCTGGCGTCCTCTCATGGCAGAAGCACGCTGACGTTGGATCAGGGCAGACGCTGCCCTTGATGGAAAACAGAAAGATGGTCGGATCGGGGCTCCCAGCAGCACCTGCGGGCACGTCATCCAACGAGACAGGTCAGGCAGTTCTGCCAGGTTACGGAAGGGTCTGTGCTTTACTGTGGCATTTCTGAGAGCATCATTTCACTAGCCTCCAGATGGGAAGCGGAGCAGGCTGCGGGATGTTTCTGAGCATGAAGTCCAGCTTGATGCTCGTGGGAGAAGAGACCAGCTCAACTTGGACAGCAACTGTGCAATGGCTCCCACGTGAGCGTTTGAGCTCTCCGGGCCAGGGGCTTCTGGGGGCTCAGAGCACCAGGGCCATCTCTTGTACATGTGTGTCTATGTTCTGGTGTGACTATTTATGTCAGAAGCCTTAGATATGTCTCTTTATACTTTTTCTTTGTTTTGTTTTTTTCATTGTTGTGGTGGTTTGATTCAGGTGTCCCCCATAAACTTAGGTGTTCTGAATGCTATCTCCCCAGCTGATGGATATTTGGGAATTAACGCCTCCTGGAGGGAGTGTATTGTTGGGGGCAGGCTTATGGGCTTTAAAGCCAGTTTCCCCTTGCCAGGGTTTGGCACACCCTTCTGTTGCTGTGGTCCATCTTATGTTTGCCAGGGGGTGATGTCCACCCTCTGCTCATGCCATCGTTTTCCTCTGCCATCGTGAAGCTTCTCCTCAAGCCTGTGAGCCAAAATAAACCTCTTTTTCCCAGAAGCTACTCTTGGTTGGGTGATTTCTACCAGCAATGCGAACTGGACTGCAACAATTGTGTTTCTTGTAAACCTTTTTTTGATGGCAGTCCTCAGGAAGTTGTTCCCAAGGGAAGCAAGATGTGCATACTGTAGGTTAAATACCCTTCCTTCAAAATGCTTGGTACCGGAAGTGGCTAGGTTTTTGATTTTATTTTTAATTTTGGAATATTTGCATGATATGTGAGATATCTTTAAGATGGGACCCAAGTATAAACATAAAATTCATTTATATATGTTGTATAAAGGAAATTTTACACAATTTTTTAAAACATTTTATTTATTTGAGAGAGAGAAAGAGGCAAGGGCAGGAGTGAGGGAGAGAATGGGCACACCAGGGCCTCCAGCCACTGCAAACGAACTCCAGATGCATGGGTCCCCTGTGCATCTGTCTTACGTGGGTCCTGGGGAATTGAACCAGGATCCTTTGGCTTTGCAGGCAAATGCCTTAAGTGCTACGCCATCTCTCCATCCCATTTGAAAGATACTTTTATTGATTTATAAACAGAGAGAGAGAGAAAGAAAGAGAGAAGAGAAAAGAGAGAGACAGCCAGAGAGCAAGGCTTCCAGCTGCTGCAAATGGACTCCAGATCCAGTTACGTTTTGTGCGTCTCACTTTAGGTGGAAACTGAGGAACTGAACTCAGGTCGTTAAAAGTTTGCAGGCAAGCTCCTTAAGTGCTGAGCCATCTCTCCAGCCCCAGCTTTACACAGATCTGATGCAGCCTATCACATGAAGTTAAGTTTGGAATTTCCCATGTGTGAAGTCGTTTTGGCACTTGGAAGTCTCACAGATGGCACAGCTGAGATTTTGGATGCTTGGGTTAGAGGTCCTCCACCGCTCCTAACCACATTCAGCACCAGCAGAGTCCATCACGACTCAAGCATTTGCAGTCAGTGGGTTTTTGTTGTTGCTGCTGTTATGGAAGATGGGGAATTTAAATCCACTGAAAGTTATTTAGCTTATTTGCCTGTTTTCCACAAATGTCTCAACTTCTCAGCTTTCTGCATTTCTGCTTTAAACCCAGAGGAAATTACAGTTTTTATTTGAGGAAAAAAATAATGATTCATGATTGTGTCTTGATTTATTTGGCTAATTATGAGACGTGGAGGCAATTTGAGATTTTTTACTTTTATTTCTATACATAAAAACTTGATTAACAAGTCTTTCAGTGATCTAAATGTTCAGAATCACCTTGGCTTTCTTCCGTTTGTATATCATGCTTTAGTTTTTAAAGAAGCTTGGCGTTCTTTTGGGCTGTTGAAATTTATGCAGATCTATTTATGGGAAGTTTATAAATAAATATAAATTATACATAATACATGGATTAGCTAAAGATGTGCATTGAACTTTTCTCATGTGCACAGCTGTGTGAATCTAATATTTATGTTCTAAATCAAAAGTTCAAATGGGGCTCAGAAAACAACTATATGGTGTGTTTTTCTCATTTTCCTTGGAGCCAAGTCTTCACTATCATCATTGTTATTATTAATTTCTGTGCTGAGGATGGAACCTGGGACTTCGTGCATCTAGACAAGCATTCTGGCACTGATCTGCACTCTAGACCAAATATGTGAATGTGATGACGTGTATGGTAGAGCTGACAGGACCATACTCATGTTTTTGCCTGCAGTGATTGGTTGAATCTGAGTGAAGTCCACTTCATATAGGTTGGCTGCTCGTGGGGTTCTCTGAAGGTGTCTTCCACTGGTCTGTCTACTGTGCACACAGGTAGCTATGTTGGTGGCTCCTCTGTGTTCAGATTTGCAACCCTGGAGCTGTGGACCTGGGAATCTGCACTTGCATTCCTAAATGCATATAATTGAGAAGTCATTCTAAACATTTTAACCCATTGCCTGCAGATTTGAGGTAGGTGGGCACCAGAAAACAAAACTTCAGACCATTCTAATGTAAGAAAGTGCATGTAAGAGTGCAAAATAAGGGCTGGAGAGATGGCTTAGCGGTTAAGCGCTTGCCTGTGAAGCCTAAGGACCCCGGTTCGAGGCTCGGTTCCCCAGGTCCCACGTTAGCCAGATGCACAAGGGGGCGCACGCGCCTGGAGTTCGTTTGCAGTGGCTGGAAGCCCTGGCGTGCCCATTCTCTCTCTCTCCCTCTATCTGTCTTTCTCTCTGTGTCTATCGCTCTCATATAAATAAATTTAAAAAAAAAAGAAAATAAAAAAAATTTAAAAAAAAAAAGAGTGCAAAATAAAATGCCGCCAGTATGTGAGGAGAAAGGGAGGGCTTTAGTACAGCAATGCCTGCTGTGGTCTAAAAGGTCTGCATGTCCTGAGATTCACAGGGCCGAACATAGGGCTGTCTTATTATCAGGAGCCTTGGGTTTTCTCCCAAACTCCTTCTTCAAACAATTGGCTGAAGTGATTTTCTTGTAGTGATAGGATTGAGGTCTTGTGTCCTTGCTAGCTGTCAGCTTAGGGTGGCTCTCAGCTCCTACAGAATGCCTTCAGTTGCTTGGCATGTGGCCCTTTTTGCTGACAACAGAGCAACTAATTTCTTCAAATCCAGCAGGAAGATGTCTACTGTGGCTCTTGATTCAGACAGGCCCGCCCACAGCGATCTACCTTTCTACTCATAGTCAACCAAGTTCAGATCTTAATCATACCCACAAAATCACTCTTGCATATATATTGCAACATAATTGTAGGCAACCTCCCTGTTGCAGTCCGGTTCGCATTGCTGGTAGAAATCACCTAACCAAGAGCAGCTGCTGGGAAAAAGAGTTTTATTTTGGCTTACAGGCTCGAGGGGAAGCTTCACGATGGCAGGGGAAAACGACGGCATGAGCAGAGGGGTGGACATCACCCCCTGGCCAACATAAGGTGGGACACAGCTACAGGAGGGTGTGCCAAACACTGGCATGGGGAAACTGGCTATAAAGCCCATAAGCCCGCCCCCAACAATACACTCCCTCCAGGAGGCATTAATTCCCAAATCTCCATCAGCTGGGAGCCTAGCATTCAGAATACCTAAGTTTATGGGGGACACCTGAATCAAACCACCACACTCCCCCCACACATAAGGAAAGGAACTGTACGGAACATGTTTATGATGAAGTAGGAATCTTCAGGACATCAAAGAATTCTGCTTAGCATAGCATACCTCTTAGATCTAATGAGATTGCCGTTAACCCCTGGGGTCTATGCTTAACCCCAGGCCGAAAGTGCCAGAACTGATTAAGTGAAGGATGCCCAAGTACTGTTGGTAGTCCTAGAAAAGTCATTCATTATTGGAAAGACACAATAAAGTAGGTATAAAAATGGTAAAAAAAATCTTATAGAAAAAATATTACATGTGTGAAAAACTTTGTAAAATTACTATTGGCAAGAAAAAATAAGAAGTTGGTAAATAACTTTTATTAAGAGAACTGCATCCAAATATCACAATCAAAATGCCACATGTTCACATCGTCAGCTTTTACATAGTCCACCTTGTGTCATTGCAGAGCACTGAGCCTGACACTCTTGATATTTGAGAGACATAGTTCCAGAAATTTCCTGACTGGGTGAAAGAAACACCTTCTCACATTAAAAAAAAAAAAAAAATGTGACGATGTGGGCTATGATGAAGTAGGTCAGGATTTGTTAGCATACGTGGACCCAAGGGAACACATATGATGAGAAAGACTCATTAGAGCCAGGAGCTTTTCATTGACAGAAACATCCTGTGATTTTTCTAGAAATGTCTTGAGTCAAGAGAAAGAACATGAATATCTGTGTGTGTTCACAGATCTGCACACAACCGTACTCACAGATAAGCAAAACACCAGTCTGGAAAGCTCCTGAGAGATGGCTCATGGCAGCTGCAGCAGGAAAAATGGAAAGCAGGAAGGGTGGGAATCAGGTTGCAGAGACACAGTTACCCCTTTTTCATATCCGTGTAGAGCTGAATGTTTTTCTCCCTGCTATATGCAAGTGTTGCCCTTATAATTAAACAAAGTAGATATAATTAAGGTCTCATTGTGGCTCACATTTCACTGAAGACAGTGAAGTTCTTTCCTCAAAATTTTATTTAAGTGTGTGTGTGTGTGTGTGTGTGTGTGTGTGGCCATTTGTCACTGCAAACATACAAACACTGGACATATACATCACTTTGAGTCTGGCTTTATGTGGGTGCTCAGGAATTGAACCTAGGCTGGCATGCTTTGCTGGCAATAGTCTTTAGCCCCTGAGACATTTCCTCAGCCCCCAACGGTGAGGTTCTGAAGGTTTCAGGAGAACTTCCCCAGGGTTCTTGCTCTCCTCGACTACGAGCTGTCACGATCCACAAATGCTCAGAGGACAATGTAAAGCAAGAAAAGTGTATGTTTTTATTTAATCACACACACAGACAATGGAAAACAGTTATCCATGTAGTTCTGGGGTCTCAATGGGATGGGAAGAAAGTTTAGGACTCATGAGATCATGTTCACACGAGCTAAGTGTTCACACGAGCTAAGAGGAAGAGAAAATGAAACCCTGGCATTGGACATGCACATGACATATTTACTATTCTTCCTTAGTAAGCTGATTTCTCAGGGCAGCGTGGGATAGGGTCCTGTGATGGATTGAGGATATGACTGGCTTTCCTAAAGACAAGCAGCATGTGTCTATCTTACACTTAGGTTTATTGTCCCTTTCCATGAAACTGATGTGTGCCCCAGGAGAGGACTTTATCTTCAGATTGAGCTAAAAGCATTTGTGTTTGGTGTTCCTGGTTTGTGGATCATAAAAGTTGAATGAAAGCAAAAGTAGCTCTGTCAAGTATGCCATGCAGCAGGTGAGCCAAAAGCGTGGAGGCAGCACTTTGACGTCCCTGCGGCATCCTGCGGCAGTGACAAACCTATAAAAGGAATGATTAGCAATGGAAACACTGCGTCAGCTTTCAGAATAGCGGTACCGCAAATGACACCACAAAAGTTAGAACAGTATGGCATATTTTCTTATAAGATTAAGGGATTCAATTTAAAAAAAAACACCAAACTTTGCTTTCTTTAGTTGCAATTCTGAGGAAATTCCCACAAGTGCCTGAAATACAGAAAAGAAATGACCTGTCACTATCGCAGGCAATTAAAGACAATAACAGCAAGCAACTTCCTCCCATGGTGACCTCCTTGCATGCCCGGACATGAGAAGTCGGAAATAAGCTGCTTGGCACCTTTTGCTGCTGACTCCATTACCTTATTTTTTTCCACTCTCCTGACTTGCCTCTGTATACTTTCACATCCACATCCATGTTCATGACCATTCATTGCTTGTCAAAGATCCCTTCTAGAAGCTCTCCAAAACCTCTACAACCCTTTGGTGAGCAACAGAAAGCTTGCTGTCTTCAGAGTTTTGCAAAGTATGCCAAAAACTGATAAAATCTACTTCAATTTTTAGGCTTTATTTAGTTGAGAGTGAGAGAATCGGGCTTGTCAGGGCGTGCAGCCACTGCAAACAACCTCCAGATGCAAGTGCCACCATGTCTATCTGGCTAATGTGGGTCCTGGGGAATTGAACCTGGGTCCTTAACCACTAAGCCATGTCTCCAGCCCAAAGTTAGAGAATTTTAATTTTTCTGCCTTATAGTTTTAAGGATGAATTTATTTGTAATTCTGTTCTTTGTATGCACTTTTCTTCTACCGTCATGCGCTCACAGTAGTAATAATACGAAGCCAATTTTAACTTTGTTTCTCACAATCTCCTTCCCTGATTTGTACAGAGAGGTTTTACAATAGCAAAATGTTTTCTTTCTCCAACAGGTAGCTGTATGTAGAAATTTCCAGAAAGCATCTAACGTATGGACTTGACATTATTGTCTTGTTAAGTATCCGTAATTATCTTGAGAGTGGAAAGAGAAGCAGAGGCCAGTTCAGAGTCAGGCTACAGCATAATGACACAGAGGAGACGGGGAAGTTTCATAGGGTGAGAGAAGCCAGACGGAGACCACATGCCTCTTGTTCCTTTGCGTTCCCTGTGTCGAGATGCACAGTGGTGTCCTTTGAATGAATGAAGTCTGAACCTCACTCTGATCTGCAGGTCAGGTTTGCTGTTGCTTAATATTTCAAACCTGGGCTGGAGAGATGGCTTAGCGGTTAAGTGCTTGCCTGTGAAGCCTAAGGACCCCAGTTCGAGGCTTGATTCCCCAGGTCCCACGTTAGCCAGATGCACAAGGGGGCGCACGCGTCTGGAGTTCGTTTGCAGTGGCTGGAGGCCCTGGCGCGCCCATTCTCTCTGTCTATCTGCCTATATCTGTATATCTCTCTCTCTGAAATAAATAAAAATGAAATATTAAAAAAAATATTTCAAACCTATTTCCTCTCTCCACAAACACAGACTGTCTTTCTCTCACTTCTCACTTGGAAGGATGTGGAGAAGTGGGTGCAGCAGGATAGGAATTCTACCATCTGGACGTGAGCACGCTGACCCCTCATACAGACTGACTGGGTGTGGCTAGAAGTGATTGGAATGTACTCCGCATAGTTGTTGTCATCCAGATTTCCTTCACATATTTCCTAAGCTGCTTCTTGTAAAACTAGGAAAATGTAGTCTTTTCACATACTATTTCTGGGGGTGTAGCTCAGAGGTAGAGCATTTGACTACAAATATTATTTCGTTGAATTATTTCATAAAAATATGAGGATCATATGTGCTGCAATGAACAATTAGTACACTCATTACCCAGTTTAAGAAATAAAATATTCCCAAATCACAATAGCTATTGAAACCTGTTGTGATTCCTTCCCACCTGCCTCTACCTTGGTTGCCAATGGAAATCAGTATTATGACTTGTGTATTTGTAATTCCTTTAGTTTTTATATAATAGTTTGACTATGTGCACAGTCAGACAAACCTGATTGAATTTCACTGATTTGAAACCTAAAACAAGTGTAATATTATTTTCAACTTCAGTATTTCTTCAACATTATGTTTCTGAAGTTCATGGTTTTTTATAGGCACCCAAAATTCATTCACTCATCTTCTGTGTACTATTTCAGCCTATCATGAGGTTTTGCTGCTGTGATTAAGGCCATCATGGCCATTCTTGAATGTGACTCCTGGTATACATTTGCCAGAACAGTGTATCACTGGGAATAGAAATTGCTGACTACAGAGTTCTCAGAGCTTGGATATGCTGAAATGTACAAGATGGATTTTTCCTGACTTGTTGCAACATCACACTTCTGCCCATTGTGTATGACGGTTTCCAGAGCACCACATTCTCACCAGTGTGTGGCTTTCCCAGAACTTTGAATCTTTTTCATTCATCATTTGGGTTGATTGATGACTTAAAATTCAAAAGGATCAAAGAGTGCAGCAAACAAAGTTTCTCTCATCTTCAATCCCTCTCTCCCAAGCAGAATATTGCCAGCGTCTTATGTGTTTCTAGAGATATAGTCTGTGCACATCAAAGAAAACATGTGTATACCTATTTATTTGAGTGCCTGTATTATGTGTATATATGCAGATAAGTGGCAGTATGTCAGGATTCTGCACCCAAGTGATTTGATTCAGTGATAAATTGGGAAATTATTTCATATTGGTGAAAAATAAACTATATTAAAAAATAGTTATCTTTC
Source organism: Jaculus jaculus (assembly GCF_020740685.1). Classification (NCBI taxonomy): domain Eukaryota; kingdom Metazoa; phylum Chordata; class Mammalia; order Rodentia; family Dipodidae; genus Jaculus; species Jaculus jaculus. The sequence continues at coordinate 16,119,611 of NC_059108.1, forward strand.
AATAACTTCAGATGATAAAGTTGACAGAATAATTTGAAAAAAAATCCCTTTTAGTCTACCAAATTCTCTAGATTTTACTATTTTGTCATGCCATCTTCCCTCTGATGTTTACTATCTTTGCAACACTTGAGAGTAGTCTGCAGCCATCACACATTTTTACCATTACAAATATCTGCTTCTCAGAACCACCAATGTGCAATGATGAAATTCATAAAATGTCACAGTGGTGTACTTTTACACAGTGAATTAATATTTCAATTTAGCAATTTTCCAAGATATTCTTTCTGACGTTTGATGTTTTTATGATGGTTGTTGAGTTTATATTGTTCTAGTCTCTCTCTCTTATGCCTTATACTAGTTACAAATGTTTACTCTGTACCTTTATATGTTAAAAATATATAACTTTTTTGATTTTACAGAACTCACAGATAAGAGACAATCTTAAATCTCAGAAAAGACTTGGGACTTTGGAACTATCTTAAGTTGGTCAAGACTGTGGGTACCTTTAAAATTGGACTAAATACAATTTACAATGTGTGATGGTTTAAAATCTAATGGGAGCCAGGGGTGGAATGTGGTTTGAATAGATGGTTCCCAATATATTCAGTGTTTTATTAGCTTGCAGTGTGGATCTGCAGTCACATAACTGGAGGAGATGTCACTGGGTAGATCTTAAGGTGTGGTGGAGGGTTTGAAATTCCAATCTAAAGATATGCAAAGTGTGCTTCCCTAAAGTTCCTAAAGTGTGCTGTGAGGTGTGGCTTCTGGCTTGTGATTTCTCTCTCTCTGTCTCTGTGTTTGGACCTACAAAAGCTGGCCAGCTTCTTCTGCCATTATGGAGCTTCCCCTGGATCTGTAAGCTTCAATAAATATCCCTTCCTCCATAACTGTGCCTGGTCTGGAAGTTCATCTCAGCGAACCTAAAGCTGTCTGCTACATATCTACTACAAGAAAGCCGTTCTGTCTCTCTTGTTTGTTCACTAGAAATATCCTCTCGTGTGAGCTTATGGTCTTCTATAAATTATAATTCCCCAACATCATTAGCTATCTTTTGTTCAGGTTTTCCCTGATTTGGCAAACAGGAATCACTTTTTTTTTTTAAATTTTATGTTAAAGAATTTATTTATATGCAACATAATTCTCCCACGTAAGGGACCTATCACCACAATCAAGATTGGAAGAGTTTCTTATCTTGAGGGTTTTCTTTGCCCATGGAAATCAATCCCTTGCCTTGTCTGCCAGCCTCTGGCAACCACCAAGTCACTTGATGTCATGAAATATTTTACATTTTTTCACTATTTCATATAAATGAAATTGTAAAATCAGTAATCTTGGCATTGACACAATTTGGTGAAGAAAATGTTTTTTCTTTCTGGGGGATAGGTTTTAAAAAAATATATATTTTATTGATTGATTTATTTGAGAGAGAGAGAGAGAAGCAGAGAGAGAAAGAAGCAGAGAGAGAAAGTAGTAGAGAGAGAGAAGCAGAGAGAGAGAATAGACACACCAGTGGCTCTAGCCATTGCAGATGAACTCCAGATGAATGTGCCCCCTTGTGCATCTGGCTTACGTGGGTTCTGGAGAGTTGAACTAGGATCCTTTGGCTTTGCAGGCAAATGCCTTAAGCCACCTCTCCAGCCCATAAAATGGTTTTTCTTAATAAGTGCCTTTGTAGATTAGCTAATATTTAAGGTTTATACATACAGTAATAGTTTCAATTGTATTATAAATTTCCTTTCACATACTATCCTTGACAGGTTTGAGAACAAGTTCACTATAACCTCATAACATTATTTACAGATGGTTTCCTAAAAAGTACATGTAAAAATAATGAGATAATTTATTCCTTGAGAGTAAAGAAGGAATCAAACTTGTAGAAAGATTTTTACTACTAATTCAACTTAAATATTTTAAAACCTTTGGGAAGAGTAGAGGACAGAAAAGACTTAATGAAAACCAAATACATATATTAAAATTTATTTTAAGAATGAAAAAATAAAAGCTCTTAAATTTTTTCTTTTATCTGGGAACTCAGGAAGCAGAGGTAGAAGGATTTCTGTGAGTCTGAGGCCAACCTGGGTCTACAAAGTATATTATAGCTCAGCCTGGGATAGAGTGAAGTTCTACCTCAAAAAAATTCTTTCAAAATTAAATTTAGCAAATTATTCATATCAGGCTGTTGATCTTTTAATTTAGCTTTAAAAGTGCTTACACAATGTCTTCTGTAGTGTCTTCTGAATTGAAAAATCTTTGTTTTATTGATAATTATTTCCTCTTTTTAAATTTTTAATTAACCTGTATTAATGGTATATATTATAGTGCTATGTTTCAATGTATGAATATAGCATATCCTGATCAAATCAGGGAAAATAACATTTCCCTTTTCTTATCATTTCTTTATGGTTTGAAACTTCTTTATAGATCTATATACTTTAAGAATATAACAGATCATTACAGAATATGGACACTCCATTGTGCTATGGAACTCCGCAACTTACTCTTTCTACATTCTGATAGTCATTATCCAATAGTCCTTCTATTCTTCCCAATCCCTACTAATAATTGTATGCATTGGTTTGTATTAGATGTTTCCAATAAACTTAGGTGTTTTGAATGAGTGGTCCTCAGCTGGTGGCAGTTTGGGAGGTGGTCACTTGAGGGAAGATATGTGTTGCTGAGAGCAGCTTTTGGTGTGTTATAGCTGGTTTTACCCTCGCCAGAGCTCAGCTCACTCTCTTGCAGCTTTCTGCCAGCTGCTAGGACAAGAAGTGATACACAGCCTCCACTCTACCATCCTTTCCCTGCCATGCTGAAACTTCCTCTTGAGACTAAAAGCCAAAAGAAACCCTTTCCTCCCATCAGCTTCTTCTGGTTGGGTGCTTTGACCCAGAAATTCTACATTAAGGCCTGTTTTCTAAGCTTCTGGGTATAAAAAAAGAAAATAAGACCATGCTTGTCTTTCTTGGTCTTTATTGTTTCACTTAACAAAATGTCCTGTAAGTCTAAACATTTTGCTTCAAATGACATAATTTTTCTCTTTTTATGGCTTAATAGTACTATACTATATATGTGCATATATATATGTATATATGTATGTATAAAATCATATATATAAATGTGACACACACACACACACACACACACACACACACACACACACACATATATATATATATATATATATATATATATATATATATATATATATATATGAAATCATATTTTCTTTAATAATTCATCCTTCCTTGGGCACTGAGACTAATTCCACATCATACCTTCCCTACTGTGAATACACCCACAATAAATGTGGGAAGAAAGTATCTCTTTAGCATGCCAGTTTCATTTCCTTTGGATAAATATCTCCAGTGGTGGGATAGTTACAGCTGGGACATTTCGTAGATCTAATTTCAGTTTTCTGAGAATCCCATGTCCTGTATCCCATAATGGCTGTTCCCCCTGACATTTCTACCAGAAGTGTGTGGAAGCATCTTACCTCACTGCATCCTTACAAACATAAACTTTTACTATTTTTTTCAGTCATTTTAACTGGAATGGGATGATATCTCATTTTAGTTTTGATGTTTATTTTCTTGAAGGCTGGTGTTTTTATTTTTTTCAAATACATGGGTATTTTTAATTTATAAGTTATTAGTCTTATGATTAATTTTTGTCATAGATTTCTAATTTTGTCTTTTGTTTAAAGATTTCAATGTATATCTGCTTTCCAACTGAGACCATAAGTGGAGAATAAGTTCCTTTGAAAGACTTCTTTCCTGGCAGGTGGAGCTCTTTATTTGGTCCATTTTTTTCCCCTGCAATACCACAGTTGGTTTCTTGGCTTCTGACCTAAGATGTATTCTCTCTGTTAGCTTCCCCAGGGACAGTGGCAGATATAGGTTATGAGGTTATTGCTAACTTGCTTGCTTTCAGATCATTTTCTCTTTTATCTTATAGCTCTTTTAAATACTGTCATGCAAGCTCATCAATGCATCTTAAAATGTGCTTGTTATATTTTATCCAGAGGCTATTATAAGAGGAGAGAATTAAAAAAAAAAATCAAGCCTGTGTGCTGCTCAGAAGCTGAAGTTCATTTACTTAAACTCAAAAAACTTAAGACAGAAAAAGTGATTTTCTACAGTAACAGTGCTATTTAAAAGGACATGTCATATGAGCAGTATACTACATATGCAATTTTAACTTTTCTGGTTGCCACAAATAAAAATGGAAGGAAATAAGGGTAATTAGTTTTAATAATCTATTTTTAAATGCAAGCACAAAATCTTCCTCTTACTTAAAAATGAGTTTCTAAAGTTTTTTAATAGCATATTTAATCTAATAACTAATGTAACTAAAATAAGTTTTAAGGTAAGATTATTAATAAAATATACACTGCTTGCACTCTCTTCAAAACCAGTCTGTGTTTTATTTTACTCCCTGTGCACCTTTGCCCTCTCAGCTATGTATCTAGTGTTTGTAGCATTTGTTTTTGTTATGTGTCTTCAGTGTTTCTGGACACTGTAATCTCTCCCATCTCTTCCTGGGAAAGGGCTTTGTATTTTGCCTTACAAAATGACCCCTATGCCAACAAAGAAGCAAAACTAGAAGTTTGTTTAGCTTAGCGACTTTAATTCATATGAGACAAGGCTATCCATGTTTTTCCTAATTGTTCTAAAAATGTTGCCTTGTTAAAAGATGCTTCAAACAAGAAGTGGGAGAGATGCTAGTTTTAGAGCTTAAAGTTTTGGAGTCAGACTAGAACACTATTTGATGAAGCTAGAATTTACACCAGTTATATTAAAGTGTTAAAAATAATTCAGTATTCTTGTGAATGTTATAGTTTTGAAGCTGAAAGGATATTTTTTTCATTGCTAATGGATAAATTTATCATTTATCACACTGAATATATTTAATAATTCATTTTACTACAGGTTTAATGTGAGGAATGATGAGCTAGGGACATGGTTCAGTTGTTAAAGGTGCTTGCTTGTACACCCTGACAGCCAAGGTTCGATTTCCCAGTACCCATATAAAGCCAGACACACAAAGTGGCACAGGCATCTGAAATTCATTTGCAGGGGCACCAGGCCCTTGTGTGCCCATTTACGCTCTCTCTCTCTTTCATCTCTGTTTGCAAATAAATAGAAAATATTTTTAAATGATGAATTACCCATCACAGGTAGTACTATATGTTAGCTCCGTTTCATGCACTGAGAATAGAAGAAGAGATAATTAAATTTTGCAACTGAAAAACATCTATAGTTACCTGTCCATACAGACATGCATACTACATTTTAAAATGATTTATTTATATATAGAGAGAGACAGAGAAAGAGAAAGAAAATGGATACACCAGGGCCTCCAGCCACTGCAAATGAACTCCAGATGCATGCACCACTTTTGTGCATCTGGCTTTACATGAGTACTTGGGAACTAAACCCGGTTCATTTGGCTTTGCTGCTGAGCCATCTCTCCAGCCCACACATCTCATTTTGCTGTAAATGTAACTAGTACTATTAATCTATCATCTATTTATAATCTATCCACCCATCCATCTGCCTATAGAGAGAGAGGTACTTTGAGAACATATACAATTTTGTATGTATAGATTAGGAAATTTTCAGAGATTGTACTTGCTTCAGGTCTTGAGTACTGTTCAGTCATGAATGCACACATTTGACAATAATTTCCAAATAAATTTGACATATGGAGGCTGAGTGGCATTCCTAATTTAAGCAGTTAATTATAGCTAAATTTCAAAAGCATTCATTTATCTGCTTCAGATTTTCTTTAGGCATAGTCATTATCATCCAGAAATGATAACAAAGCAAAACATTTCAAAATGATTAAAAATGTCACTGTTGTTGGGAGAAAATTGTCAGGGTTGCTTTATAAAGCCATTTTTTTTTCCTATGGATGGGAGATATTCATATTAATGATAAAGTAACTAAATATAACTGGTTCAACCTTTATAGAATAAGAAGAATATGAATTATCTTCCCATGTGCCCAAGAACTTTTTCCTAGGGCATAAGAAAGTTAATTTTCCCTTCTAACTCTTGCTTTTGCTTGATTAGTTAGTATATCAATACAGAATTATCCCAGTACTTCTTAAAAATTTACAGAAAGACCTTTCCTCCTGTCCTTCTTCCTACTGTCTGCTCTCTCTCCCTCCTTTCTTCCTCCCTCAATATGAAACAGGTGGACCAGGTGTGGTGGTGCACACTTTTAACCCCAGCTCTTGGGAGGCAGAGGTGGGAGGATCACTGCGAGTTACTATGAGTTCAAGGCCACCTTGAGACTACATAGTGAATCACAGGTCAACCTGGGCTAGAGAGAGACTACTTAAATCTCAACACAAAGATCACAGCCCATTGTGGGCTCACAAGTTTCTCAGTCGCTATTCCCTTGTCTTCATGTTAGCTGTGGGTAAAAGCAAGCCACAGACATTTTTACCAGGTTGGAAATGCATGGGGAGTTTGCTTGTCTTTGACATTCAGCAGTTCTTAATAGTAAAAAAAAAAAAAAGCAGTGGGGGGCGGAGGCAGTGGTTAGTAATCTAGCTAACACCCTTCAGAAACAAATACCAATGAATGAGTGGCACACTTCAGTGGAAGGGGACCCTTCTGAGCGTACACCATGAGAGGCAATCTCTTTGTCCCCATCCCGGCCCCACCCACAATCAGCATGGGTGGACATCTGGGAGACTGTGGCGTCAACACATTTCAAAGGCTCAACAACAGGCATCGCTGATCCATTTCAAAGGAGTTCCAATCCTTTGATCTCACTGGGTGCAATGAGGACCAAAGTCTTGTCCAGCCCACATCTCTGAGGCAGACCCAGTCAGGCAGCTCCTTGGAGCAGTAAAAGGATCAAAGCAAACATATTTCCTATACATCCGCTGTGCTCCAAAGAAAAGGATGCATTGTTTCAAATGAGTATAGAGCTTTGCTAGTGGTTTGAAATTGGATAATAAATACCTTCTCAATACATATTTATAATGGAACTATAATAATAAATGGCTACTTAGCAAACCACATTCCTAAATGATTATTAGAAGGGAGAACAGCATAGCTAAGGCTCAACTCTGCTGAAGCCTAGTATGTGGCTGCCTGGGCCTCAAAGACTAAACAGAGAGGAAGGCACTCTGCCCAATGGGCTGGACGTGTGTGCCTGGAAGGTGCAGCCCTCTCTCCCCAGGGCAGAGGAAGGAGCAGGCAAGGATTTAGCTGGATAGGATGAAAATACCAGGCGGCCTTCTAGCTCCTTCACAGTCAAGCCGAGGCATGCAACGTTATTAGTCTTATTAGAGCATCATCAATTCTCTAAATGTCACATTCATCCCTACTCAAATATCAGCAAAGAAGTATAATCCAAAGACAAACATAACTTGTTTGGTGATTACTCAGTGTTTATAAATAGTCACATTCTGGCTCTCCTCCGAGGAAAGCGTGAGGAACATCAGGAGATGATGGTTCTTGTCTAGATCAGCCCTTCCTTTCCTGTAGACCCATGTGAAGAAGAGGGTATTGGGCTAAGGAGATGGCTTAGGGGTGAGAGCGCTTGCCACACAAGCTGGGGGTCTGAGTTTGATCCAGGCATCCAAAGGGAAAGCCTGGAGTGGCCAAGCACACCTACCATCCGGAGGAGACAGGAGAATCACTGGGGTTTACGGATTGGCCTCCGCTTACACATGCATGGGGCGCACACATACTATCCATATATGACATACACAGACACACACACACACACACACACACACATGAAGGGGGCATGTGGACTGCACTCTTCTGACCACAAGTCTTATCAAGTTAAACCCTGAGGCTGTTATCATTGACATCAAAGTGTTGTGCCAGACCATACCCTGGTCATTCTGGCCAGCCCAGTAGGAAACGTGACTTGATTCCAGCTTTTCTATCCCCGCTGATCCTGTTGTTCTTCGTTCTTAGGACTGGGGTGATATTCTCATGAAGATCTCACTGACCTCGTCGTAGCTTTCCAATCCATCCACAGTGCTTGCATTTTACAAAACGTCTTAAGAGAACAATAATCCTATGAGGGCTTTGGTAAGGGAGAAAAATGTTTTTCAAAGTGAGGTAAGTTTGAGAAATGTTATATATTTCTTTTCTTAGGGGAATAAAATGAGTAAGTTAATAATTTTGAGAAACCCTAAAATTTCCTTAACTGTATCTAACCCATTATTTTCCAAAGTTTATTTTATCAGAAATCATCTTTAATATTAACTATTACCATTCTCTCCCTCCCCTACTCCCCCCTCTCTCTCTCTGGCTATGGAATCAAACCTAGGGACTCATGATGTTAAGCAGCATGTATTATAGTGTAAATATACTTCAAACATGAGTTGTATCTCTAAATATCCCAAGTTCTCTAGAACTTTTATTTATAAACATATCTCACATGTATGCTCAAGGGATCATTCTAAGACGGGTGTGTCATAATGGTGCTTAAATGTTGCACTGGCTTTCCACTAGAATCAAGTTCAAAACCACATAATAAAGATACAAGAGCCTTTATGCTTTATCCCTGGTAACCTTTCAAATTCACTATCAAGCTTTTCCTGACACATCACCCTCCTATTTTCAACCCATATTATGTTCTCTAAAAACCTCCTGTGCTATGCTCTTTTCTAGATTCCTCTTCCTACCTCATTCCAGAGGAAAATTTCCATTTCATCTTCAGATCAAGCTCAACATCATCTTTTCTCACAAGATGTCCTTGCCACCACCCCTACACCACCAGCAACCATCAAGTTTCGTGTGCTGCAAACCTCTGGGAGCCTTGGCATGCATGTGGACCCAGAGAGTCTGTCCTGTGCTGTGTACACATGTCCCCACTGCATTTTAGAGCCCTCAGCAGAGTGGAGCCTTATGTGCATCAGTAGCTTTTTAAAATAGATTAAATTCAGACTTTGGTAAAAATTTGTTAAAAAAAAGAAGAAGAAAAATTAGGTAAGCTGTTTGACACACCATTGTGATAGTGAAGAGAATTACACTGGGTTCTCTCAAATTTAATCAATAAATATTAGATTAGTTCAAATAAAAGGACTTTTGGGCTGGATCATTGGAATTCTCATTGGAAAAAGGACAGCAATATGTGGAGAGTATTTTAATTATATTTAGGCTACTGGGTTTATTTGTTGCTTTAGACTCCAGATCATATTCTGGTGAGCTGATCCTAACACAGAAATATTTAGGAAAATTCTGTGTGAGCTCAAAGAAATCTCATAGGTCTACACAGCACAGTGGTTGACAGAAACAACTACAGCACGTTCTGCTGAAGTCTGTTACTGACTTAGTACTGGGCATCTGGCCCAGCAAATTGGCATACAACTACAATTTGTTGAGTAGAGCAGTATGATGATAAGGAATGGCACCCAGTGGGCAGTGATGTTTAGGCAAAGCCACAGGGTGGATTTCATGGCTAACCGTGTGTACGGACAAACACAAAAGCTGAAGAGAAATTTGCGTCTTCGGAGAACACTGAAATGCAATGTTGGAAACAAAATCAATGTTTCCATTAGCACAGAGTACTTGAGTGAAGCCAAGGCCAAGGCTAAAATATAACTGCGGCAACATAATTGAGTGCCTATACTCAGTACCCTTGTTTATCTTCCCGCATTAAAGTGATGAAATGAATTTACAACTGCCCTTGAGATTTCCCAACTCTCAGAAGTAATACTTTTCTCTTTTAAGATGATTTCAAAGGAATAAAATCAAATATTCTCAAAACATTTAGGTAATTCTTAGGCAAATAAATGCATTTCTTCTGATTAATTATGAAAGGGTGTGTGTGTTGGGGTGAAGCTCACCTTCTGTCTTTATTCCCTTCAATGCTTGTATTCCTCAGCAAACTGGACACAGCTCAATAAAGATATTGCCTTAAAAATATTTCTCAGTGATGACAGTGTTTGTTCAGATGTGATTCCAGTCCTTCTGATTGGTGAACTGTGTTGCTTTTAGACTCCGAGATAATGTAACTGAACCGACATTTGTCAGTTAATGCCCTTTGGGTCCTTTCCTGCATAGGAAAGGATGATATCAAGTCGTTTGTTTAGATGCTTGCATGAAAAGGTGATATTCATTTATTTTCCTCTCCAACAAGAATGCAGTGATCTCATTCTGTGTTGGGCATTATATCATGGATAGGACGATAAATGAAAGTAGTTCTTGGTAGCCTAGTAGGGAAGATAAGCAGATAAATAAGCATATGCTACACAGCGTTATAATTTTACTGTAGGAACAAGGACTGGATGCAGTTGTTGACAGCTCCACATTGCTGGCATGAACTTCCAAACAGACACACTTTGTGGGAGGAATAGGATTTGTTTCAGGCTTACAGATCCAGGGGAAGTTCCATAATGGTGGAGGAAGCGGACTCCCATTTATAAATCCAAGCAGAAAGACACCATCAGCCTGCACACATCAAAAGGCAACAAGCAGCAGGGGTCCTGGCAGAGCTCAGATCTCTGTGCACACCTCTGGACTAGAAATCAGATCAGTCCCCAGGGTCACCTCCTCCAGCTAGGCAGCTGGAGGCAAGCTTGAATAAAACACCTGGGTCTATTGGGGGACATACATTCAAACTGCCATAGATGCCAAGGGAATAGAGAGTAGAGCACCTAACCCAGCCTTGGGCTGAGAAACATTCATCAAGACAGCTCTTAACACAGGACGACAATGCTGCCTGTGACTGGGTCCCACAGTCCTCTGTGGGCCAGTCTTGCTCTTCAGGCACAACGGGGCTCCCTTTGCCTCACATTCTGATGGTGCTAAGGACTCACGGTTGCCTCTGTTGGGATTCATCCCCTTTCCCACCCCAGTGCCGCGTATTGAACCCAAGCCCTTGTTTCATAGATGGTAAAAGTAAGCACTGTGCCATACCCTGAGCCCTGTTTTCTTCATTAATACAACTAGAAAATGTATCTCTTTTTATGTCTAAAAAAATGTAGATTTTATCATTTTTGCCAAAATAACATTATTTTATAGAATGAAATATATGATACGAAATAGAATATATGAAAGTCTTTTCCTGTAATTGTTTTATTAGTTTTGCACTCAGTGAATACAGTCAAGTTGGTAGCATTGTTAACCTCCTCCCTGTCCTCCCCTCTCCACTGCGACGCTTCTTGTTGGGGTACATGGGTCATGCATTATGGGGTTAGCCATCAGTTATGTCTTTATTTCACCGAGAAACTCCACAAAAATACAAATGAACAACAAGAAGTTTTTCCACTGCAATGACAATGGAATAAAGGGAGAGGCAGTGATTGCTCCTGCATCCTCTCTCCTTCCACATAGGCTACTGAGGCATGGAGGAAGGTGACCATGTATTCAGATTGATACCTTTAATAGTAATTTCATTATAAGTTATATTTCCTCTTTCCAGTGGGACATCATAATCACTGTTAAAAGATCACTAGTCAGGCCAGAATGATAGCTCAGCTGTAAAGGCACTTGCTCAAAGAGCCTGACAACTTGGAATCAATTCTCTAGTACTCATGTTAAGCCAGATACACACGAGGTGCATATATCTGGAGTTTGTTGGTGGTGGCAGGAGGCCCTGGCATGCCCATACTCATTCTCTCTTTATCTGCCTATTTCTCTCTGTATCTTTCTCTCATGCTTTCTCAAATAAATAAATAAAAATATATTTTTTAAAATCACTAGTCATAAATACAATAGGTTTAAACATGAAATTGTAGGGTTTTGTTGTTTTTGTTTTTTGAGGTAGGGTCTCACACTAGCCCAGGCTGACCTGGAATTCACTAGGTAGTCTCAGGGTGGCCTTGAACTCATGGCGATCCTCCGACCTCTGCCTCCTAAGTGCTGGGATTAAAGGCATCCTCCACCCCGGCACGCCCGGCATGAAATTGTACTTTTGTGGGTAAGTTCTTGAGTGTTGCACTGCCAAATGGATCAAATTAACATTATTGGTTTAAGTATATTTACTTAAATCCCATAAATATATCATCATTGGTAAACCAATTAGAGAGTAGAGTAGAATGGAATCAAATGAAAGGAATTTTCTTATGCATACTTTGCAGCACTTCCAAACATGTGGAACATGTGAATGGGTTTCTCAGCATCCCACTGACATTACATCCACTGCTATGCCATAACAGCCACAAACAATGGCAAGAACTAATTTAGTAAACATGGCGAGTTCATCCAATTGACATTTACAAAGATCTCCACGTATTGTGCCTGGGTCTTAATTTATAAAGGTGACAGTAATGACATGGAGAAGCCAGTGCCAATGAAAGAAGGTTTTTTTTTAAAAAAAATAATTTATTTATTTGAAAGAGAAACAGACAGAAAGAAAGAGGAAAAGAGAGAGAGAGGGAGAGAGAGAGAGAGAGAGAGAGGGAGAATGGGCATGCTGGGGCCATGTGCCACTGCAAATGAAATTCTAAATGCATGTGCCACTATGCACATCTGGATTTATGTGGGTACTGGGGAATCTAACTTGGCCCACCAGACTTTACAAGCAAGCACCTTTTATGGCTGAGCTATCTCTCCATCCTGAAAGAAGTTTTTTTTTTTAAATTATTTTATTTTATTTATTTATTTATTTATTTTTTCTCAATTTTATTAAACATTTTCCATGATTATAAAAATTTATTTTAAGGGCTGGAGAGATGGCTTAGCGGTTAAGTGCTTGCCTGTGAAGCCTAAGGACCCCGGTTCGAGGCTCGGTTCCCCAGGTCCCACGTTAGCCAGATGCACAAGGGGGCGCACGCATCTGGAGTTCGTTTGCAGAGGCTGGAAGCCCTGGCGTGCCCATTCTCTCTCTCTCCCTCTATCTGTCTTTCTCTCTGTCTGTCACTCTCAAATAAATTTTTAAAAATTTTTAAAAAATTTTATATTCTATAGGTTCCTAGAGATAAGACAAAATGGACCAGTCTGGGCTGCATGGGAAAGATGGATGCCAGAAGACAGAAAGAAAGGAAAGATTTATCATTGCATCAGACCCATCTGTCCTGCAGTTTCTATAGGAAAGGCTGGCACAGTGAAGAGGTTAGAACTGGCAGATTTGAATAATTCCAGTGGGCTCTGTGCTACAGGGGCAGACTCTAGTGGCCAGGCCTTGGCTTTGGGATAGTTAAAGCAGAATCATGTACTGGTCTGACACAGGAAGTGTGCCACCAGACTGCTTCTCATATCACATGTGCCCCTATATTGTCTCTATGAATTGCCTAGCCCAAGAGGAATCTTCTATCCCCAGCCAGAAATGTTCTTTAAAAGTAAGTATCTGGGGAGCTGGAGAGATGGCTTCATGGTTAAGGCACTTGCCTGTACAGCCAAAGGACCCAGGTTTGATTCCCCAGGATGACCCACATAAGCCAGATGCACAAGGCGGCACATGTATCTGCCCATTCTCATTCTCTCTTTCTCTACCTTTTTCTTTCTCAAATAAATAAATAAAAATAATTTTAAAAAAGTTTAATCGATCTATTTGTAAGCTGAGGGAGACAGTAAAGACAGAGAGAGAGAGAGAGAGTGAGAATGGCACCAGGGCCTCTAGCCACTACAAATGAACTCCAGATGCATGTGCTACATTGTGCATCTAACTTTACATGGGTTTGAGGATTTGAACTCAGGCTGCTAGGGTTTGCAGGCAAGGGCTAACCTCTAAGCCATCACTGAAGCCCCAGAAATGTTCTTTTGAAACATGTCAGATAATCAGGGCTGGAGAGATGGCTTAGCAGTTACGCGCTTGCCTGTGAAGCCTAAGGACCCCGGTTCGAGGCTCGGTTCCCCAGGTCCCACGTTAGCCAGATGCACAAGGGGGCGCACGCGTCTGGAGTTCGTTTGCAGAGGCTGGAAGCCCTGGCGCGCCCATTCTCTCTCTCCCCCTCTATCTGTCTTTCTCTCTGTGTCTGTCGCTCTCAAATAAATAAATAAATAAATAAAAACATGTCAGATAATCATAATATGTACAGAAAGAAAAATTATGTGTGTGTGTGTGTGTGTGTATGTATGTATGTATGTATGTATGTATATTCATTCCTTCAGACCAGAACTCGGAACCTTCAGAGACTCCAAAGCAAGGCATGCATAACTATTCGACACATTCACAAGCACCATCCAAGAAGATCTTTCCAATGCCTCTGTACACTGGAATGATTTGTAAACAGCCTCTCAATAAGTTTCCTCAGTAGAGCTAAGTATCATCTAAGTAGTGTAAAGTTTTACACTATGAACAAAAGGCCTCAAGGTTTGAGTGTAACTAAAATTCTGTTAGCATCGCGTCTCTCTTCAAAGATGAGTTTTAAGCATATGTGTTTAATCTGCTAAAATCAATAAAGACTGGAGAACCAATTCTGAAGTTGTGCAACAAGCAGACAAAAAGTGTTTCTTGGGAAATCAAAAGAGCTTGGTCAACTGGGAGGGCAGACACTCTGTTCTTGCATTGGAGCATCTCGCCTACCTCTGGGCCTCTGCAATGGGCTGCACGCCCTTCCAAACCCTCTTCCCCAGTCACATAGCTACCCGGGGTGTTCACTGCTTTTCAATCAACCCAAGAATCATTTCCTCTGAGAAGCCCTTCCCAACCGACCCAGGTGCTCCCGTGTAGCTGAGCTCCCGTTGCTTGCTTTCTTGTTGTCTGCACACCTGATGCCAGTCACAGGGGCTTTAACAGACAGTGTGTGCTTCTTTCCTAGAACATAAGCCAAGCCCTCAAGTGCGAGGAACAATGTTATTTGACTCTGTACCACCAGTTTCTCACTACACTGTACATGTATAGTCAATACATCTGAACTCATTCTGTATGGTTGCCAGTTCCTGGTATTTTCCTCAAATATACATGCGAGCATGCATATAGTTGTTGCAGTCAGGTTCACATTGCCGGTAGAAATCACCCAACCAAGAGCAGCTTGTGGGGAAAAAAGAGGTTTATTTTGGTTTACAGGCTCCAAGGGGAGCTCCACGATGGCCGGGGAAATTGACGGCATGAGTAGAGGGTGGACACCACCTCCTGGTGTACATCAGGTGTACAACAGGAACAGGAGAGTGTGCCGAACACTGGCATGGGGAAACTGGCTATAATACCCATAAGCCTGCCCTCAAATAAAACACTGCCTCCAGGATGCATTAATTCCCAAAATCTCCATCAGCTGTGAACACCTAAGCTTATGGGGGTCACCTGAATCAAACCACCACAATACTGAACCAAAAAATAATTTTAGACTTCAAGAAACATTTGAAAACACAATCTACCTACCACTCACATGTCCTTACCTAATGCTCCCATCCTACATAGCAAAGACTCAGTGACCAACACTGAGAAATAGACGATTGCACCATCATGAGAATTAAAGTATAGACTCAAGGTTTAGAATTTTGGACCTCATCCATTTTTATGGGAACAAAATCTTTTTTTATTTTATGATTAATCTTGAACATAGCATTGCAACTTTCTCCCCCAAACTGTAGTAATTTCTCTTTCCTTATTTGACATGCTTACTGGGCAGGTACTTGGCAGAAGTTTCTACCATCAACGTGTGGTAGACACATCGCATCACAGCAGAGGTTACATAACTGCTACCGTGATTCATTCTCAGTGACGTTAATCTTGATGATCACCTGGTTTATGTGGCAGCTTCCAGGCTTCATGTTGTCATTGCAGTTATGAACATCGCTCCGTCCTAACAATAACAGGATCTTAATAAATATTTCCTTCATTTATTCAACAGTAGTTGACTATAAACCAAAGAGATCTATTCCAGATGTAGAATACCGTGCATTTTTTTTTTTTAGAGCCCAAATCATTTTCTCAAGTAGTTTATGTTCTAGTAAGGAAGGCTTACAGTATACAAGGTAAACAGAATATGGGCTAGATAGTGGTAAGTGGTAGAAAAATGAAGAGAGATGAGACTTGGCATGTTAGGTCAACTGGTCAGAGACGGCCTCCTGAGGAGTGACAGACAAAGGGACAAGGACAGATCATGTATAAAAATGGGACACTGATCCATAACTTGCAGCAACCAGCCTTGACAAGCCACACCAAATCTTTAATGAATAGCCTAGTAAGTCTGCCTCCCATCTCACCAGTGAGATTGTAAGAACCCAGGCTGTTGCCGGTTGTAGGAGCAATCCAGGAAGTCAGGCATTATTTATTTATTTATTTTCTAATGGCCAGGACTTGGTCTTGGTCATGACTGATAGCTTCCTTCTTCTTTTTTGTTTTTTCTTTTCTTTCTCTCCCCACCCCTCTTGGTTTTTCAATGTAGGATCTTGCTCTAGCCCAGGATGACCTGAAATTCACTATGTAGTCTTAGGCTGGCCTCAAACTCACAGAGATCCTCCTACCTCATCCTTCCCGAGTGCTGGAAATAAAAGCGTGCTCCACCACGCCCAGCTCACTTCCTTCATTTATGTCCCTGCCTCTGATGTAGGACCAACCAGCCAGCCAGTGATGTACTAATCCCATGTGAAAGTTGGCTCTTCAGCCAACCTGTCCCCAGCTGCCCCACACCTATTGCCTCTAGTCCTGACACACCTGATGACTTCCCCATTCCCCAGTCCTACTCCTGCCATTGACTCTCTGGCAAATGATGAACGATGTTGGCCAGGACCCTTGTCATGGCATGCTCAGAACAAATGGCCATCGCCTATTCTCATTTGGTTGGTCTTCACTTATTTCCACAAGAGGTAAACTTGAGCAGCTTTAGGGCCATGATATTGGGCAGACCATGGCAGGGGGAGACAGAAGTAAGTTCAGATAAACCATAGAATGGGAATAGATCAGAAGCACAAAGGAGTGGAAAGGGGACCAGATTGTGTACAGAACCCTGCAACTCGTGGAAGGAGTTCCAGAGTCGAAGCTGCTTCCCAGCCCCCTGCTGTCCTGCCCAATCATCTCAGGAAGCTATCCAGCAATCACTTCAAACTCTAGATAGACCTGAAACTGTGATGTCAATTTTTCTTAAGTGCATTAATTAAAGTCAAACATTTTAAAGCGTATGAAAGTGTAGGCTTTCTGGTGAGGCAGTTGCCTTTGAGTTGAAGCAGCTATATGGGGCAGTTGTGGTTTGGCTGGTTTTGAGTCATTTATTGTTCCTGTAAGCAACCACAACCCCTCTCTGTAAGTAGCCCCAATAAACTCATTGGTTCACAAAAACAAAACAAAACAAAACAAAAAAACACCAGCTATGATATCAAAGTTTACTGCTCAACTAAATCAAAAAGAAAACAGGAAAAGCCAGATTCAATGAAGTTTCTGGTCGTAAAATTTAAAAAGCTGGGAATAAAGTGCACAGTGAATTCCAAGCACCCCAGTGTAAGACTCCAGAAAGAACTCACAGAACACAGTAGTTAGCAATCTGGCAAAGGTAGACCTCATACATACCTATCTGGTGGAGGCAACAGGGAACTCACATTCCAAAGCACAGTCTTCTCTCACTCAGTTAAGGAAGAGCTTAGGAAAGAATTCAGAGTACCCGCCAGCTACACATTTGCATCAAAGTCCTTTAAAACTAGCTGTGAGAGCAAACAAACTGTTTCAGCAGGTGGAAGGACAAAGGGTGTAGTCCGATAGAGAAACCGTGTTATTTGCATGAACATACACACCCTGGAGTAAGTTATTTGTTCAAACCTCTATAGAGATCCACTGAGCAAACAGACCAAAGCAAAATGCAAAATGGAATGGCTTCCATGCACACACCCTTTCTGTAAAGCAGATTATAATTCCTTGAAGCACTGGGCGGAGTTTCAGAAAGTCTCTCAAAGAGATAACATGGAACACAGAGGTTTTCTTCTGAGGATCAAAAATACTCACAAGGTCATTGAGTCTAGTCCACCTCAGGCCAGCAATATAATTACCACAGTCTGCAAAGAATGGGGAAAATGGCCAATGTTTTTCATGATTCATTGAGGCAGAAACATTTCTCTCTCTCTCTCTCTCTCTCCATATATATATAAATATATATATATTTATATGCATACATATATGTATGTATATGCTATATATGTATGTATATGTATATGCATATATATATTTTTTTAAATTTTTATTTATTTATTTGAGAGTGACAGACACAGAGAGAAAGACAGATAGAGGGAGAGAGAGAGAGAATGGGCGCGCCAGGGCTTCCAGCCTCTGCAAACGAACTCCAGACGCGTGCGCCCCCTTGTGCATCTAGCTAACGTGGGACCTGGGGAACCAAGCCTCGAACCGTGGTCCTTAGGCTTCACAGGCAAGCGCTTAACTGCTAAGCCATCTCTCCAGCCCGCATATATATATATTAATAAAAGCATAAAGCAAAGAGTTCTTTGAGAATAATAGTTTAACCCTTTTTTTTGCCAGTTTTATGCTTAATTGCTGTGTGATTGTATGGATAACATAAGATATATCTTGATCTATCTCCTCAAATATATAATGATATACCAAATTGAAAGAATAAATATATATTATAAAGGGGACTCATTAGATTGGCTAACAGTCTATGAGCTGGATGGCCCAACAATGGCTGTCTGCACACTGGAGAGTCTGAGAACCTGGCAGCTGCTCAGTCCATGAGACTTGATGCCTCAGCAGCCCCAATCTGATGCTGAAGGCCTGGAGAATTCCTGGAGAGCCACTGTACTTCAGTCCATGTTGGAAGGTGTGGTGGTTTGATTCAGGTGTCCTCCATAAACTTAGGTGTTCTGAACGCTAGGTTCCCAGCTGGTAGAGATTTGGGAATTAACACCTCCTGGAGGCAGTGTATTGTTGGGGGCAGGCTTATGGGTGTTATAGCCAGTTTCCCCATGCCAGTGTTTGGCACACTCTCCTGTTGCTATTGTCCACCTTATGTTGGCCAGGGGGTGATGTCCACCCTTTGCTCATGCTGTCATTTTCCCTGCCATCATGGAGCTTCCCCTTGAGCCTGTAAGCCAAAATAAACCTCTTTTTTTCCCACAAGCTGCTCTTGGTTGGGTGATTTCTACCAGTAATGAGAACCTGGCTGCAACAGTAAAGTGGTTCTGAGGAGTGGGCTTGCTGCTGCATACCTGACTGTGTGGCTTTGATCTTTTGGAGCTGATTTTCAAGAGGAATGTGGAAGGATTTGAAACCTTGGCCTAAGAGATGCCTTGCAGTGCTGTAAGTACAGCTTGATGGACTATTCTGGTCAGAGTTGAAAGACCTGAATGCAGTAAGAACTATGGATTGTGAGGTTTGGCTTATGAGGGTGAGAAAGCTTTATTTGGACTAGGCTAGCAGTTTGTGTAGGAAGCTTGTTGTTATGCCCATGTCCTGAGAAGTTGTGCAGGGTTGCTTTGCATAGAAATGAACTGGTATAAGAAGAGGGACATGGCACAGAAAGAAAAATCTTTGGGTGAATTGCTGCACATTTAGCTGTAATTGAGAGATTCCAACCTTTAAGATAGGTCCAGCTGACCTGCACTGGGGCAATGAGAAGACTGTAGACCCTTTTGAAGGGGCCTGAGTGCTCAAGGAGTATCCTGTTCTAGAAAGTCTGATTTATTCCCCTCTGGATTAACAAATTTGCACCTTCCCTGGTATTGTGGAGTATCAGAAATGCAGGAAAGAGAGGGTCATTGAGTTTGCAACATGGGGTCTTGTGTTTTGGAAATGGCCATGGGGCCATGAGGATGAACCATGGATTCCAGTGGAGACCCAGTGGAGATGCCGGGACCACAAGATGGCTGCTAAGGAAGGCTTCCAGCCCTAATGAAGTTTTCTAGGACTCTAAGTAGCCTAGCTGGAGGGGTGGAATTGAAATGCCAGAGACTTATTGCTCTTATAATTATAAGACTTGGAGATTTGTCACTAACTAGAGCTGTTGGACTTGAAGCTACAGAATTTGATGTTTGCCTTCATTGTTTTAAATCTTGTATTGGTTGAATATTTCCTTGTTATGCCCAGTGCCAATTTATGCAATGTGAATGTTTATTCTGTGCCATTCTGGTTTTGGGGGGCATTTTTTGCTATTATGGTTCAGTTAAAAGACCTTGGATTATTGGGATATATGAACATCATTGGAATTGATAAAAACTATGGGGACTTTTAAAGTTGGATGAATGCATTGCATTTTATATCATGGATGGCCATCAGTTTATGGGGGCCAGGGGCAGAATGTGGTAGCTTGATTCAGGTGTCCTCCATAAACTTAGGTGTTCTGAATGCTAGGTTCCCAGCTGATGGATACTTGGGAATTAATGCCTCCTGGAGGGAGTGCATTATTGGGTGTGAGATTATGGGTGTTATAGCCAGTTTCCCCTTGCCAGTGTTTGGCACACTCTCCTGATGTTATTGTCCACTTTATGTTGGCCAGGGGGTGATGTTCACCTCTGCTCATGCCATCATTTCCCCTGCCATTGTGGAGCTTTCCCTCAAACCTGTAAGCCAAAATAAACCTCTTTTATTCCCAAAGATGCTCTTGGTTGGGTGATTTCTACCAGCAATGAGAACCTGACTGCAACAGATGGCTACAGAAGAAGATGGGTTCCTAACGAACTGTTCTCTGTATGGATTTTTACCTGTTCCCCCGGGGAGAATTCATGTCTGGTACTAACTAGGTAATCAAAAACCTATGGCTGGAAAGGCCATGCACTCCAGTGATGGGGAGTTACTGTGATTGCTCAGCTACACGGATGTGTGGTGCCCATTGAACTACCCTCTCTATATTGATGTTGATGCCCATAGATTAATGCTGCTCTTGCATCAGTCAGAGAAGCCGCTTTTTGTGGCAATGACTGGGAAGACTCAAAACTTGTCGAAGTGCTGAGTATCAATGACTTGTGTGCTCAGCACTAAACGAGACATCTATATTACCTCATCCAAGGCAAAGGGAACATTGTGGAGGAGGGGATGGAAAGGATGTAAGCATCAGCAGATGGGAATTAGTGTTTGGAACTTTGTCTTCTTCACACCAAGTGGCTTTTGCATTGGTGAACCTGACAGCGCCTGTCATGACCTGCAGAATATTTGTCCCCATCACTATTTCACCATAGATAGAGGAGGGCCAAAAAAAGTCCACCAGAGTTGAAGAAGGATTAGTTGGGAAGCAGGGGCTCAGTGGAAAGGGAATGATGGACAAAATAAAAAGGAATGGGAGGGGATTATGATCGAAATACATTAGGTACATGTACAGAGATTATCAACCAAAAAGTTTCAAGAAAAGGAGCTGAGTCCTGACGTCAGTGACGGATGGTACCAACAGTGTGGACACACTCCCCAACAAAGCGCAAAGGTAAGCGGGAGAAGGGAGCCGCTGTCACTTCAGACTTTGTTATGTCTGGGCTGTGGCTTGGTGGGGGGGAGGGCTGCCTGCTCTTCAGAAGGGTCTTCTTCCCCCTGCAATTACTCCTTTCTGGATACTCCCTCACAGACCCACCCAGGGGACATGTCTCTTTGTTCTTTTTATGTTTAATATTTTTTTATGAGAGAGAACGAGAAGGAGAGAGAGAGGAGGCGGAAAGCACTAGTGTGCCAAGGCTTCCGGCCACTGCAATCAAACTCCAGATCTGTGCTCCACCTAGTGTGCATGTGCAACCTTGCACTTGAGTCACCTTGTATGTCTGGCTTATGCAGGACCTGGAGAATTGAACATGGATCCTCAGGCTTCACAGGAAATCTCTCCAGCTTTCTTAGACTGTTCGTGATCTAATAGAACTGGCAATCAAGATTAACTATCATGTATGTATATATGCATGCATGTATGCATGTATATATGGATATATGATAGTTTTGTTCATGCATACATGATAATTTTATGCATGGAATATATGATAGCTTTATATAAGTGAATATTATACACACACATATGAATAAAACACAATACTTACAAAATAATCTAGTGCAATGTTGGAATATATAGATACTTAGTAAATTTTTGTTCTGTAAAGTCAAAAGAGCCAAGTATGTAACTGTCTGATCACTTCCTGGATGATGAATAATTGTGACCTGTCAGCACACTATCTGACAGGAATACTCCTTTGAATATGAACAGTAGTAGTACCTTGAAAAAAAATCAAGAACAAAATGCTTCATAGATGATTAGTACAACTTCATTATTATAACCAAGAGATACCAGAGTTTGCTTCTTTGTGTCTGGTATTTAAGAGGGATACAAACTATGCAAGCTGCCTTTTAAGTTCAATCCTGGTTCAGGCTTCCCTTCCAGCCTCTTCACTTCCAGAAAACCACAGTCCCCAGGACTCAGAAAGCCGGAAGTGGCTGCTTCTGACACTTTTCAATGCCAATTATAAAGCTCATTTGTAGTCTTCATTGCTTTGAAATCTGATCTAAAAATTATAAAATGCCATAATTATATAAAATTATATATAATATAAATTATTTAGAGAGTGATGTGCATGTTCTCTCCATGATATGTCTCATTTTAATCATCTCAGGTTCAGTGGTGTACAGGCATCTCCTTTGAACTGCTCTTTTATGATCAGACAAGACGGGCTGTACTCAAGGTGGTACAGGCCATAGACATTTACCACACTTAACAGTAGTTACATATTATTGTATAGTTTTTTTAAGCACAATAAAATGTTTATGTTTTATTTATATTGTAATTTTAAACATGTGTATGCATCTTTATCACTAGGAAATCTTTTTTGTCTTTTTACTTTTTTTCTTTACTAATTTTTTTCTTTTTGGTCCAGTTTATTTTTATTTTTTATTCTAAGAACGGTAATTTTAGTAGCACTTTGACTTTCTATCGCAGGGTAAAATTGTTACAGTTTTAGCCGGGCATGGTGGCACACAACATTAATCCCTACCTCTGGTAGGCAGAGGTAGGAGGATCACTGTGAGTCCAATGCCAGTGTGAATTTTAGGTCAGTCTGGGCTAGAGTGAGACCCTACCTCAAACAAAAAGACAAAACAAAACAAAATGTTGTTGTTGGTTACATGTGAATATTTTTATACTGGCAAGTAACTCTGGTGTGCAGTACACACAGAAATACCCACATCAATCCATCCATCCATTCATATTCTTAGGCCTCTGGCTCTGACTGGCCTATAAAAAACTACTGTGCTCCTATCTCTTAGTCTCTATCAGAATTAAATAAAAAAAAATCAGCATAAAAAAGTTGGTAGCTTTTATATATGCCAACAACTAACTTGCTTAGAAAGAAGCTAGGGAGGAAAATTCCATTCATAAAAGCTTCAAAAAAGATTTTTACAATATTTTGTTTGTTTATTGATTTGAAAGGGCATGCCAAGGCTGCTAGCTCCTGCAAACAAACTCCAGCTGCATGTGCCACCTTGTGCCTCTGGCTTACATGGATTTTGCAGGCAAGGGCTTTAGCCACTAAACTATCTCTCCAGCCTTCAAAAAAGATTTTTAAAAAATACTTAGGATTAAATTTAATCAAGGAGATTAGAGACCTCTACAATAAAACTTTGAATCAATAACAACAACAAAAAATTGAAAAACACACTGAAAAGATGGAAGGACCTCTCATGCACACTGGATTGCTACAATTAATACTATTTTTCAAAAGCTCTATTACTAAAAGTAACCCACAGAATAAATGCAAACTCCATCAAAAATTCAAACTATATTTTTCACTGAACTAAAAAAATAATCCTAAAATTCTTATGGAAACACAGAAGATCCTGAATAGATAGAGAAATTCCAAGCACGATTCTAGAAGTATCATAATATTTGGTCTCAAATTATACTATTGAGACATTGTAACAAAAACCGTATGGCACTGACACATAACAGACATGTAGACCAGTGGAGAAGCATAAAGAAACCAGACACAAACTCACACAGCTACAGCCACTGAATTTTTGAAAAATGCAGTAAAATTTGCACTGGAGAAAAGATGGCCTCTTCAAATATGATGCTGGAAAATTGTATTTCTACACGTTAAAGAATGAAACTAGACCCATGTTTCTCACCACTCCCTCATAAAAGTTCGTTCAAAACTGGTCAAAGATTGCAATTTATTACCTGAAGCTCTAAAATGGTGGCCAGCAAAAAATTAATAATAACAAGCTAAACACTAAAAGATAAAGACATGGGCAAAGATTTTCTAAAATGGATTTTCTGAGCAGGACAAGCGCAGAAAATCATACCGAGAATTGAGAAATACGATTCCATAAACTAAAAAGCTTTTGCATAGCAAAGGAAATCATTACTGGAATGGGGGAAATATAGCCTACATAATGGGAAAGATATTTGCATAATGGACCCTAGAAATGGTGTTAATGTTTAGAATAAACAGTGAACTAAGCCAATCCCAAGAAACAAATGTAACGTGGTTTCTCTCGTACTCAGAAGCTAGATTTAAGCATGAGTGCATGTGTGTGTATGTATGTATGTAGGTAATGTAAGTAGATAGTCGATCACGAGGGAAGAAAACGTAAGTGTTTGAAAAGTGGGGCATACAAAATAGAGTAAATGTGACAAGGGAACAGAAGGCAGCATTATTGGGGGAGGGGAGGAAACCAGCAAGAAGTGGGCAGGTGAGATGGGGGAGGACGGCGGGAGTAGGAAAGGTGAAGGAGGAGAACAAAGTAAAATGACATAGACCCAAAAATGCCACAATGCAAAGCTGGGCGCGGTGGCGCATGCCTTTGATTCCAGCACTTGGGAGGCAGAGGTCGGAGGACTGCAGTGAGTTCAAGACCACCCTGAGACTACATAGTGAATTCCATTCAGCCTGAGCTAGATTGAAATCCTACCTTGGGACCAAAAAAAAAAAAAACCCAAAAAACAAAAAAACACAATGCATTCCCTTGATTGCCTTGTATACTATATATTTTTTTTTTTTGAAATCAGAAAAATAAAGTTGAGAAACAGTGATAATATTAGCAGTCAGGGGATTTAACATAGCTACTGTAGGCATATCCCATATGCTCAAGGAACAGAGAAATCCATGAACATGTTACAAGGAGGGATGAAGGACAGAGCAGCTAGATACGACTGTATTCACAACTACTCACAGAACTGAGGGAAGAGAACTGCCTGGACTTCCCTCCCAACAAATTAACCGCTGTAACTTAGAAATGTAATGTCTGACATGAAAAATATTCAGCTAATAGGATTAAGAGCAGATTAGACATTGCAGAAGAGAGAAATTTGAATGCATAGCGACAGGAACCACCAACAATAAACACGAACAGATGTAAAGATTGCAGACTATTAACTGAACATTAGTCATCCCTGGAGACCATTTTCACTAATGAGAAGGCTGGATTACAAAAGAGCTTTTGAATGTCTTAGATAAGAAGAGTTACTGGGGGGCGCTGGATGCCAGGGAGGCTGCGCCTGCCTTAAGTACTGGGGTGGTCAGGCTAGAGTGGGCCTAAGGCGGGCGTGACTGGATCAGACCAAGAGGGCGGGGCAGGTGGCTCATCTTGAGTCTGACACACGTCCAGAGCTGGTCTCAACCATGGTCTGAGCACAGCAGAGGAGGAGGTGATGGGCCTATGTGCAGGGAGTTGAATGATGACACAAGAAGCAACTCCACATTTACCTACACTGGAGCTGAAAGGCACACAGTTGCTGAAAAGGTTGATACCATCTTAGAATTGTTGACACTCCCTCCATCATCACCTTGCAACATTCTGATAAGAGGAAGGACCGAGTAGAAATTTCTCCAGAGCAACTGTCTGTGGCCACAACAGAGGCAGAAAGGTTAGCTGAACTAACTGGTTGTCCCATGAGAGTTGTGGGCTGGTATCATTCTCACCCTCATATAATTGTTTGGCCTTCACAGGTTGATGTCTGCACACAAGCCATGTGCTACATGATGGATCAAGGCTTTGTAGGACTTATCTTTTCCTGTTTCATAAAAGATAAAAACACAAAAGACTGGCCAGGTACTGTACATTCGCTTTCAATCAATACAGGCTCAAAAGAGCTTAGGGTATGAGAGAATTAAAATCCCTATCCATATCACCATTGGGAAAGTATGCCTTGAGTCAGCAGTAGAGCTGCCCCAAATCCTGTGCCAGGAAGAACAGGATACCTATAGAAGGATTCACAGTCTTACACATCTGGACTCAGTAACCACAGATTGTGAAGTCATACGTCAGCAGTCAGTGGGTGGCTCTTACAACGGCTGGAGGACAGATTGGAGCAAAACCAGCAGCATTGGCAGGAGTTGTAACAAGAAAAGGAAGAGCTTATGTAAAGCAGGAGAAAAATGTGGGAAAATGAAAATACTCTGCATAAAACCTAGTAAGCTCAATCAGTTCTGAAGATGATAACGGAGGACTCACATGACCTGACTTCATGACTTATTACAAAGCTACAGCAATCAAAATGGAATGGTACTGGCAGAGGGAGAGACACATAGATCAATGGAATAGAAAGGCGAACTTAATCCCCAATAATATGCTGAATGAGTTTTGACAAAGCATGAAACTGTTCAACGAAGGGCAGCCTTTTCAGCAAACCAGGCTGAAGCAACTGAACCCCCACCGACTAACACAAGAAAAAGAAAAAGAACTTTAGCCAAAACCTTACATCTTCCATAAAAGTACTTCAAATGTGTCATGGATTTAAATGTAAGATGTAAAACTTTTAGCCAGACATGGTGGTGCACGCCTTTTGTTCTGGCACTTGGGAGGCAGAGATAGGTGGATCACCGTGAGTTTGAGGCCATCCTGGGACTATAAAGCTCCAGCTCAGCTTGGGCTAGACTGAGACCCTACCTCTGGAAAAAAAAAAAAAAAAATAGGAAGAAAATCATTTAAGAAATATCTTCAAGAGACAAAATTTTAAACTCAAAAGCACAATCCATAAGAAAAAGCAGCTAAATTGAACTTCAGCAAAATGAAACCTTTCATTCTGTGAAAAAAGTAAAGACAAGAAATTATTTGCAAGCCCTATAGTATCTGATCAATTTGGAAAACATAATGTACTCAAAATCTCAACAATAAATAACTGGTTAGAAAATGAGAAAAAAAAAAAAAACATGAACAGACATTTTCACCACAGAATATATAGTAGATAACTGATAATCACATGAAAATACATTGAACTTCATAAGTCACAGAAGAATGCAAATTAAGACTCCAATGGGGTATGCCATACATGGATTCGAATGGCTAAAAACAGAGTAGCTAAAATGCCAAATGATGTTGAGTATACAGACTATATTTTCCATATGTCAATGACAGGAATGTAAAGTAATACAGCCAGTTTGAGGAAAAGCTTAGAAATTTCTTATTAGGTTCAATATACACTAATCATATAGCCTAGCAGTTTCATTCCTGCACTTTTATCATTTATCGGTGAAAACCTGTGTTGGCACACACAAAAAAAACTTGCACAAAAATGTTCTGAGTAGCCTTATTTGTAATAACCCCAAACGGGGAATAACCCAGACATCCTGCAATGAATAAATGACAAGACAAACCTTCCCTACCATGGAATGCCACTCCACACTGGAAGGGCACTGTAGCCCTCACACCTACAACTTAAGTGGACCAGTGTTATGGTGAATGAAGAAAGTTTGCTTCAAAGATCATGAGCTGTATGGCTGCATTTATGCAACATTATTGAAATGTCAGAATTACGGAGAGGAATAACAAATTAATGCTTTTGGAGATACAGACTGGATGTTATGTGGCATATACAACTAAAGGGATGAAACAAGAGGTCCTTTGTGCTGAGCAAATAGTTTTGTATCTTAATCCTAGTGCCAAAACTGTGTAAGTCAGTACAATATAAATCAATGCATGCAAAATCTGGCAAAACTAAATAAAGTCTGCAGTCTACTTAACAGTAAAAAGAAGAAGAAGAGTTATTGGCTCAGTATGCTAGATGTTAGACCTACATTGAAGATGTTGGAGGCAGACACTGAGGCACTCAAACACCTACCAGACCAGACACCTAGAGGCTCCTAAGTGTCCATCACTGAAGTAGACTTAAGATGCTCCCAGCATAGCTCAGGGAATTTTGAGGAAGAGGAGGCGGAAAGATTGTTAGAGCCACAGGTTGGGACATTTTGCACAGAGACGTTGCCTCTCCTCCCTACCAAAATGCAAGACCCACAATCCCCATGGGGTTGACCTGCGTCCCCCAACGAGGAAGGCCTCTTCAAAAAGGGGCAGGGAGGAGGGAAAGGATGGTGCCAACATGTGTTGTTTACATATAAAATATGTCCATGGGGGGGAAAAAAGATGTTGGGAACATGCTTATTTCTCCTCTCATCTCTGCTTCCTCCTGAATTTTGGCTTCATTGTACTGAAAGGCTTTCCATGAGAAGGGAACGGCCTTTACACTTCCTGTGTGTAAACATCCTAGGAGAGAACAATTTCTTCTCAATGAGTATGAATTTTTCAATGCAGGGAAGGATTCTGGTTGGTCCCAATTGAGTCACAGTCTTTCCTGGACCAGCTCTTCTGATCATAGGGGTGAAGGATCTTGAAAGACCTACCTGGATCAGGTGCACACTCAAGCAGGACTCAGGGTTGACAGCATACAGGACCACTGGGAATAAAAAGAGAAAATCCATCTAAAGGAGTTAAGTGTATCAGGCAAATGAAAGCAACGTATGTTCAAACTACCACCCTTTACAGCAGTACCCACGCTCTTTTCATGCGAACTATTTCCCGCTGAAATGCTAAGCACTGAATTTCCAATTCATTTCCAAGCTGCGCCATCGTGTATGCCATTGTGTTGAATTTGTTATTTATCTCTTGTTCTGGCACCTGACAACTCATCCCTCCAGCTAGATATTAAGGCCCTAGCGAGCAAGTCGCCATGGCTTATATCTTTTTAATCTCTCCCAGGGGCTGGCAGAGTGTCTCTCAAATGGTAGCAGAATAAACATTTGTTTTCATGAATTTGCTACAAGAATTAGTCAAATATTCCCATTAAGCTAAGGAGAATTTGGACTGAGTAAACACTCAGCCTTATGTCATCATGCAAGAAGAATAAGTTGTTCACTAAAAACTAATTGGTAAACCAGGCATGGTGGCGCATGCCTTTAATCCCAGCACTCGGGAGGCAGAGGCAGGAGGATCACTGCCTCTTTCTCTCTCTGTCTGTCACTCTCAAAGAAATAAATAAAAATAAACAACAACAACAACAAATACAATTTCTGCTGGGTGTGGTGGCGCACACCTTTAATCCTAGCACTCAGGAGGCCGAGGTAGGAGGATCGCCTTGAGTTCAAGGCCACCCTGAGACTACATAGTGAATTCCAGGTCAGCCTGGGCTACAGCGAGACCTTACCTCAAAAAGCAAAAATAAATAAATCCACTTGCCAATGCTGGATAGATGGCTTAATAGTTAAGGCGCTTCCCTGCAAAGCCTAAGTACCGAGGTTCGATTCCCCAGCACCCATGTAAACTCGATGCACAAGGTGGCACATGTGTCTGGAGTTCATTGGCAGTGGCGAGAGGCCTAAGTTTAACAGATTGTTGCCAGAAGTCATGCAAAAGAAGACTCCCTCTTCCACTATACCTGGGCACACCAGATGTCTGGGACTCATGGGCACCCACCTTCTGAGCCTAGCTGCAGAAACCCCATAAAAGCCTCCAATAGCAAACAAATGTCAAGTGGTGGAACCCCATAGGTCACTGGCAAGCCCAGAGGCGAGGCAGGGCCCCCTCTTCCTGCAGCACCCCTGGCCTCCTCTGCTCGGGCCGCACCTCACTTCCTCCAGGCTGGGTCCTGACAGTCACTGAATATTCAGGAAGTCCTGCTCTGTCTCCATCACCTGCTTGGGACTGCAGTAACTTCCTCACAATCCAACAATTCCCCTCATCAGTCTGAGCTGCTTTCTCTTGGAGTCAGCTGCACCTTCTGGCCCTTTTAATGGACCACTGTTTTCAGGAAGGGGAGAAACAAAACAAACAACAGCAACAAAATGATCACCAAGGATTCTGCACAGCACAGGGGCCAGGTCTGAAGGGGTGTGGGGGGGGGGGCGGGGGGTTTCCAGCACCTCCTTGCACAAAGGTCTTCTGTCTCTCTCCCAGCTCAGTTGCCTCAGATTAAAATGCGAAAGTATAATTCTCCTGCCAACACTTTAATCCAGTTAGCCTGGGGATTACTGAAGACCCAGTTCCTCTCCCTGCTCTGTAATTGCTTCTCTCTAAATGGTCTCCTCCCTTGTATGACTCCAGTGCTCATGTTCACCTTGCGTGATTTCAGCTCAGCACAGAGGGAAAGACATCTCCA
This sequence comes from Jaculus jaculus, assembly GCF_020740685.1. NCBI lineage: Eukaryota > Metazoa > Chordata > Mammalia > Rodentia > Dipodidae > Jaculus > Jaculus jaculus. The sequence goes on from NC_059108.1 coordinate 16,149,743, forward strand.
AGGTAACACTGGCTGCAATGGGGTGTGTGTGTGTGTGTGTGTGTGTATCCCAAATTCCTGCTTTTACTTAAGCTAAGAGGAAATGTATCATGAGCCACAAGGGAGAGAGGTATGATATGGATGTGAATGGCTTAGGAAAACAGCCTGAAAAAAATCTACCTTTCTTCTTAACAAGAGTACTGCAAAGTCAGAGGGAATGCTTTCATGTGTGCTAAATATGTGAATAAAGATTGGACATTTTTTTTAAACAGAAGCACATTACAAAGATTTCCGAAATTTCTACTTTAGTTACTTGACTCCAAGGCCTTTGTTAATATTTGAAGTAGTAATAACCAGAGAGAATAGTCAGTTGCCCTGTTCTTATTCCCTCTAAGGACAACATTGTTCCTTGTTCATGTCTGCCTAATTCCCCAAGGCTCTTAACATATTAGCTCTTGTTCTCTCTTTGTCCCAGGTCCAATGTTCCACAGGTTTTACCTCCCAAATTGCCCCTAGCTGGAGACAGTGTATCCAAAACACTTGAGTCTGGGGGTTTGGAGAGATGTCTTAGCAGTTAAGCTGCTTGCCTGAGAAGAACCCAGGTTTGGTTCTTCATGTCCACGTAAGCCAGATGCATATGGTGGTGCATGTGTCTGGAGTTAGTTTGCAGTGACTAGAGGCCCTGACATGCCCCTTCTCACTCTCTCTCTTTGTCTCTCCCTCTATCTCAAATATATAAAAATAAATCATAAAATAAAGTTAAAAATAACTCAAGTCTGGGGAGAGGGGAACATCTGATTTAAACTACCACAATAACTACAGGTAAGAAACAGCCTTCCTCCCAGGTAACCTTCTGAGCATGGACTTTATTGGTTCAGCAAAGGAAATGATGTCATCCCTGAACTTGAGGAGGCAGCAAGGAATCTGCAGTCTAGCCTGTGCAAAAAAAAATCAAATAAACACGAAAGAGACCAAGAATCAATTCCTGATATTGCTGACTTCCTTCATGAACCAGAACAAGGGAAGTGAACTGTCTTATTTATTCATCTTCATAGAGTACCTGTCAGTGTGCATTTTATTATAATGTTGTGAATATTTTAGAAGATTTTAAAAATATTTATTTATTTATTTGAGAGGGAAAAAGAAGGAGAGAGAGAGAGAGAGAGAGAGAGAGAGAGAGAGAGAGAGAGAGCATGCCAGGGCCTCCAGCCACTGTAAATGAACTCCAGATGCATTCACCGCATGTGCATCTGGCTTACGTGTGTCCTGGAGAGTCAAAGAGGGATTCTCTGGCTTTGCAGACGAATGCCTTAGCCGCTAAGCCATCTCTCCAGCCCTAGCAGATTTTTTTTTTTTTTTTTTTTGCAGATTTCATATTTACAGAACCTGGTACAAAGGTAATCACATTGACATTGGAAACGTGCTGCTCACCTGGTTTCCTAACTGACCCCAGACATGTTTGCCTGCATTAGTATTTTGAGTGTCATAATATGCTTGAAAATAGACAAAGCAGTTTGTTTTATTAAACTGTAAAGACAGTGGGTGACATCTTATTACAGTAGCAATGTTTTATTTCCATCAACAGTATTTCTATAGTAGCAGCAATTTTCATTTGTACCTGCATTACATGAACATTGTTGACATGGTCTCTCATCAGAAGGTATGTGGAGAAACCAAACAGCATTAACAACTAGATGTTCCCAGTGCATGACAGTAAGGGACCATTCCAAAATCTTGGAAAATCAAATCATAGTGTCTGGGCTTTCTAACTACTGTTTTCTTTCTTATCCAAATGATCCACATAAGTGACCATTAGGACACATGAATCAAAATCAATGCAACATTAACTCAGCCAAGACAAAAATAGGATTGAATTAAGTAGCTGATGTGGCAAACTAATGGGAAACACGTGAGAAGTCATCCAGACACAATGAGGTTACTCCTTTCCTCTATCCACTCGCCAGATGCTGAATATTATAGTGTGATGCTTTTTTAAAAAAATCTTTCTTGTATGGAACAGGAATTGATGACACTAAAACCTATCAACTCTGAACTGTTCAGTAAATGGGAAAGTCAGCTATGGCTCATTGGGTCAGATGCCAGTGAAATGATTATTAGTGCCCTTGCAGTGGAGATCAAATCACAGGTAGATGGAGTGAACTCAGGTTCCTTGTAGACAGCATATACAGGGCCCTAGAGATGTGCTGATGCTAAAAGGGATGCTCATCATTCATTGTAGTCCTCAGCACACACAGAGAGAGACAGAGAGAAAGTGTGTGTGCGCGTCTGAGAGAGAATGGGCGTGCCGGGGCCTCCAGCTGCTGCACATGAATGCCAGATGTATGTGCCACCTCATGCCGTTGGCTTATATGAGTCCTGGGGAATCCAACCTGCGTCCTTTGGCTTTGCAGGCAAGCTCCTTAACCATTAAGCAATCTCTCCAGCCAAATTCACTGTGATTTTTCAGATCAATAGAACATGGAAGTTTGTTGATCCTAAAGGCTGTGACTATGAAATAAGCAACAGTTTTAGGTCTCTTGAGTTGCACAAAGAAAAAGAAATACATTGACAACAATAAATCATCCTTTCCATTGAGAATCCAACCAGAAGAATGATATCAAAAGTATCAATGTAAACTCCCAACTCTTCACTTTTTATAAATTGTGTGTGTGTGTGTGTGTGTGTGTGTGTGTGTGTGTGTGTGTGTGCGCGCGTGCTAGGGGGGTGGCGCAATTCTGTGGCATGCATGTGAACTGAGAATGATGGCATGGTGTTGGTTCTCTGCCTTTGTCTTGCTTGTGACATTCTCTGGCCGTCTGCAGTTGAGGTCAGTCTACTAGTCCTCAAGGATCAGGACTCCCCTGGCTTTGCCTCTCATTGCCATAGGTGTTGGAATTGCAGACAAGTGCTTTGCTTTGCATCCAGCTTTCTGTGAATCATTATTATTTTACTTATCTCTATTTTAATAATTTAGAGATTTAGAGTTATAAGCTTCCCTCTTAGGATTACCTTCATTGTGTTTCATAGGTTTGGGTATGTTGTGCTTTCATTTTCATTTAGCTCTAGAATTTTTTAAAGTTTCTTTCCTGAGTTCCATATCCCATTTATCCTTCAGCGGTGTATTGTTCAATCTCCATGAGTTTGCAGCTTTCGGTTGTCTGTCTTGTTGATTTCTAGCTTTATTGCACTTTGGTCAGAGAAAATACAAGGAGTCATTTCACTTTTCCTAAACTTGTTCAGACTTGCTCTGTCTTAACATATGATCTATTTTGTAGAGCATTCCATAGGCAGATGAGAAGAATGTGTGTTTTGTAATGTTTGGATAAATGTTCTATAAATGTCTGTTAGATTCATTTGATCTATTAGGTTCTTTAACTCTCTTGCTTCTCTATTTTCTGCCTGATTGATCTATCTATTGGTGCAGGTGGGGTCTTTACGTCACCCATGATTATTGTGTTGGGATTTATATCTGATTTCATATCTTGTTTTATAAAATATATTTTGTTTTATAAAATTATTAGTGTACCTATGTTTGGTGTATATATGTTTAGAATTGTGATGTCCTCTTGAATTGTTAACTTGATTGGTATGAAGTAACATTCTTTATCTCATTATTAATTTTGGTATGAAGTCTATCTTTTCAGATAGTGGAATAGGTAACCTGCTTCTTTCCTAGTTCCATTTGTTTATAGTATTTTTTTTTCCTATCCTTTCACCCTAAGTCAGTAGAGTCTTTGAGCATTAAATCAATAGCAAAACCAAGTACAGACATAAAGAAAAAGAAGAAAAGAAAATTTTAGACCAACATCCCTAGTGAGCATAAATGCAAAAATTGTCATTAAAATTATTTTAGTTTCTTGAAACCAGGAAAGTATGAATGCTGTTCTCTGATCAAGGCTGCTAGTCTATGTTTATGGATTGGGAAGTTGAGGCCATTAATATTCAGAGTTATTATTGAAAAGTGTGTCTTAATCCCTTATCATATTGATGATTTTTATACAGTCTGGTATTTTCTTGGACTTTGTTTGATCGGTAGGTGTTTTAGCTTAGATAATTGTTTTGCTTCCCCGTAGCTTCTTGAATGTGTTTATTTTTATTCTTCAATGTAGAGTATTTCATTCTATACTGTAAGACTGGTTTAGTGCTCAATAATTCCTTTAGCCTGCCTTTCTTTCTTTCTCTCTCTCTTTCTTTCTTTCTTTCTTTCTTTCTTTCTTTCTTTCTTTCTTTCTTTCTCTTTATAATAGAAAACTCTTCCTTTCCTTCTATTATAAGAGATAATTTTGCTGTGTAGTTTGGGTTGTCTGTTAGATTCACTTGATCTACTGTGCTCTTCAACTCCCCTGCTTCTCTATCTAATTTCTGCCTGATTGACCTATACAGATAGACACAGAGAAAAGGCCAAGTGCACACAGACAGAAAGGTAACCATGAGCATGTCCATCAGAGAGGCTTTAAGAGCAACCCCTACAGGCCTCGACCTCAGGCTCAGGCTCAGAGCCACAACTGGCTCTACACTACAGCACAGCAATAGATTCCTGCGCGTGAATCCTCCCCCACCCCATCTGTAGTATGTGGCATTAGAAGCCCAAGAAACAGATATAACTCCAACTCCAGCGCTTTCCTCATTTTCTAATTAGGCCTTTCATCTCAAAGCTTTTACCTGTCTGTGACATGATCATGGTTAGTTCCTCACTACCTGACAGTGATGCAGGCGCTGTATAGCAAGCTCTCTGGGTTCCTGGGGTGTGTGGAATGACTGCCTGCTATTTATTTCCCTCATTTCTGAACACTCAAAACCAATGTGTCTACATTTTCCTGTCTTGTCACTCTAGTTGAATAAAAGCCAACATACTAAAAAGAAAAAAAAAAAAGCTAAAATGAGTAAGAGGTCACAAAAATGGAAGCTCAAAATAAATATTCATTAGATACTAGTCAGGTGTTATTTTCTTCAAGATTGCATGTTGTATATTTCACTTAAAGAATATGCTTTTCATATAGTCTGCTGATATGTTTTAATATATTCCTTATCCAAGATATAGAACAGCCCAATTAATGGTTAAATCTGTCTGTACTATATAGTGAGTTGCTGTAACTCAATCTCATTACTTTGTATAGGTAACAATAGTTGATACCATCATTCTTAGGACTCCATTTCTCTACTCAATCTGTCATGCACATGTTTACATATTGTATCCAGTTGAAAATAGAAATTAGTAACAGAGAGTAGTAAATAAAATATATCTTGAAAATTACTGTAGATATTTTTTCTACTGACTCAAATAAAAAACTCTCAGCCTTGGCTTCAAGATGAGACTGTAGGTTGCTCTCCATCCTGGATAGAAGGGAAAAACCTAAGTGGGTTTTAAATTATTAAAGGGCCACCTTGTACCAAGACATTCTAAGAAGCTTTTTAAATTATTGATGAGGGCATCAGATCCTGCAGTCTGGGTGGCATTTTTTTTAAATGAAGGAAATCCATGCTGGCTTTAGTTACTTTAAAATTAGACTCTGACCTTACTAAAGCCAGATCCTGGGCATTCAATAATCCAAAGAAGAAACAATGAATTGTATACTTCTCAACATTCCAAATTTTGATCCTATAAAAGCAGGACTCCATACTGTTCTAGAATACCTCAATAAGAATACAGACGGTCAGGCTGGAGAGATGACTGAGCGATTAAGACACATAGCACACACAGGCAGGTCTCCACTCCCAGCCTTGCTTCATATTCAAAGCAAGGTGTCAAACTAAGATGAGGAACTCATGGAAGAAATGATAGGAGTTGTCTAGCACTTCACCATCTGAAAACCATCTGTTTGAAAGTCATGCTATTTTAAATGAAGGTTATGGTAGATATATTGCTTAGTGTTTTATTTACTAGAAAAAAGTACCTTTATATCCAGTTGACTTAAACTTCAGATCTTTCTTTTTAAAATATTTTTATGCACTTATGTGAGAAAGAGAAAGAGTGAGAGATAGCGGGCATGCCAAGATCTCTTGCCATTACAAACAAATTCCAGATGTATGCAACACTTTGTGCATCTGGTACAATGTGGGTACTGGGGAACTGGACCCAGACCCATGGACTTTGCAAATAAATGCCCTTAGTTGATGAGCCATCTCTCTAGCTCTAACATCAGAGCTTTTATTTTTTACTTATGCCCTGCACTGCTCCTAGGGTTAGAGCTGGCAGATAAAATATGCAGATTGTCCAGTTAAATTGGAATTTTGGTCCAAAAAATGAATAACAATTAATACTCTTCAAGTATAAGGCTATTCCAAACATTGTCTGGGACATATTTATACTAACAATGTAATTATTTATCTGAAATGAAAAGTTAACAGGTATGTATATAGTGTAACCATATGGGGTGTGTGTGTGTGTGTGTGTGTGTGTGTGTGTGTGTGTGTGTGTCTGCCTGTGTGCAGATGCACATGCATTGTGCACATACATGTGGAGGCCACAGGAAGACACTGGATATCCTCTGTTGCTTTTCTACTATAGTTCACTGAACAGAGTCACATATGCTTTGGGTTTGGTTTTGTTGTGGTTGTGCTGGTTTTTGTTAGAGTAGATGATAAGCAAACCCCAGTGACTGCTGTTTCCATGCACAGTGATGCCTAGCATTTTACGTGGGTACTGGGATTGGATTTGGGTCTTCATGCTTGTACAACAAACACTTTCCCTGCTGAGCCATCTCCCCAGACCCTGCATATTTTTTAACTGAACAGTTAAATTCACCTGCTGAGCAGGCTGAAGCTGCCACTGTAAGCTCTGAGGTTGGCTACAGGGGCTGGTGGTGAGATGTATTTGGAGCCACACCTGTGACTGGGGCCATGACCAATGCAGGATGAGCAGAGCGTGTGTGAAGGTAGTCGAGTTTCTCAAGGATGAGATCTGAGCTCTTCGATGCCTCTTCAACTCATTCTCAACTTAATAGATGATATTTATTTGTTTGTTTATTTGTTTATGAGAGAAAGAGAGTGGGCACACAAGGGCCTCTACCCATTGCAAACAAACTCTAGACACATGGGCCACCTTGTGCATCCAGTTTATGCGGGTCCTGGGAATGGAACTTGGGATCTTAGGTTTTACAGGGCAGCTCCTTAACTGAGAAGCCATTCCTCCAGCCCAAAATATTTTATTTATTTTTCATCTATCTATTGGAGAGAGAGATAGAGAGAGATAGAGAATGGGTGCACCTGGCCCTCCAGCCACTGCAAACGAACTCCAAACGCATATGCCACCTGGTCCATCTGGCTTACATGCATTCTGGGGAATTGAACCGAGGTCCTTTGGCTTTGCAGGCAAATGTCTTAACCACTAAGCCATCTCTCCAGCCCTTGATAGATGTTTTCGCCCAGAACTTAATAGCATCTTTGATGGGAAAAGATTCAAACACTTTGTATCTCCAAAACTTGACCAAAACTCCCTGAAAACACATTTATTGTTTATTGAAATTTTCAAGGACCCGAATTTCTCCAATGTTGAGTTCTCTGTTGGGGCGTGTCTCCCCTGCTTTTCAGATGGCCACTTCTCTATCCTAATTCCATATTCTGTATCCATAAAACACGCACTGTCTGGCTGTTGGCTGCAGCTGCCTGTTTTTGCATGCTTTGATTCAGTGTCCATTGAGGAATAGGCTTTTTGATCTTATTGGCATATTTGTCTTAGTTGCAGATCTGAGACAATTCCTCTTCAAGTCCTTGGAGCTCTGAGCTGTCAGATACCAGGGAAGGGGCTTCTCTACCCATTCTGGAGTTTCCTCCTCTTAGGAGCACACACAACCCCACCAGTCCTGACATAGCGCCAATGTAGAAACTCAGTTGAGCAAAGATACTTTCTCTCATTAGCTGACATCTATGTTCTCATACGTATGTAAGAGCGACTCTGGTGAACTGTACTTCAATTGTCTAAATATGAAAGCTCTACCTAGAGAAGAAGAAATTTGAACAGTGGAGATGATGTAATTTAATTGTCAAAGAAGTCTCTAAGCCACTGATCATAATGTCAAGAACTACTCTTTTTATATTTACCTATTTGAGAGAGAGAAAGAGGCAGAGAGAGAGACAGAGAGAGAGAGAGAGGGAGAGAGAGAGAGAGAAAAGGGGTGTGCCAGGGCCTTCAGCCGCTATAAACAAACTCCAGACGCATGCCCCACCTTGTGCACCTGGTTTACGTGGGTCTGGAGAATCAAACCTGGGGTCTTTGGCTTCGCAGGCAAATGCCTTAACTGCTAAACCATGTCTCCAGTCCCAAGAACTACTCTTGATAAGAGTGGTACCATTTAATGCTTGCTACCATAATCTGGAGCAGTGTCTTCCCTTGGGCCTTGGGTTCTGCTGTAATCCTCATAAAATCTACAGATATATATGTACACAAATAAAGAAAATTTTACACGAAAAACAGATACTAGAAAAACAAACACCAAAGTAGTTCACATTAGTGAAAAGATGAAGGAGTTAATAAGCCACTAAATTAGTCAGCCTTATTATCTGCATTAGTGGTTTCCAAACCTAAGTATGCATCCTCCAGAGGACATGAGGAAACGCAAATTGTTGGAGTCCATTCCAAAAGCTTCTGGGTCAGGAGGTGTGAGTGTATGTGTATGTTTATGTGTGTATATTCATATACATTTGTGAATGTGTGTGTGTGTGGGGGGGGAGTTTTCATTTCAAACAAGATCTTTGGTGACTCATGTTGCTGGTGATCAAGGGAATGCCTTTGAGAACCCTTACCTGCAATACCAGGAAACACCAAGTTGTGGTACTAAATCATGACTCCCTCCAGCAGTTCCTGAGATACTGATGAGGTAAAACATAGGTAATTGAATTTGGCTGAAAATGCTGGTTGAACGCTAAGGCAGATTATGCACACCTGACCCCAACTTCCCGGGAACCTATTTCTAGCTGGTTGGTTGCGATATAATGGATCACATGCAGAAAACCAACGTTGTACCACTTCCTCCTGCATATCCTTGAATTTTGAATCAAGACACCGTTCTGTGTTCTGCTGGTGGGCACATCTCCATTCATTACCCTTTGTGACCCAATGCTAAGCTTGCTGGGCTGTATAATTACAACCTGAGTAAAAAGCAGCAAAACTCTCCCTAACACCATCATTTGAAGCATAAGAATATTTTCTGGGGGTATTTTCTTTTCCACAATTCTTCCTATTTTCATTGACAGCTTCCTAATGAAATAGCAATCCCAATAGTTTATTAAGTTTAAAAGTTACCATGCATGCAAGATACTGTTTTTTTTTTATTGTTTGTTTGTTTTGAGATTGAGAGGTAGGGTTTCACTGTAGCCCAAGCCAGGCTGATGTGGATTTCACTCTGTAGTCTCAGGCTGGCCTCAGACTCACAATGATCTTCCTACCTCTGCCTTCCAAGTGCTAGTATAAAAGCTTCATTGTGATACTTTCATATAAGTGTGCCTGTCATTGCCTGTTGCTCCCATTTGCTCTCATCCCCCTCCCTTGCCCCCTCTCCTCCTGCAGGTTCCCTCCTGCCCCCAGTGTGAAGTCTTCCACTTTCAGGTCTCATCACACAATATTTCAAAGGCAGCATTAGAGTTGTTGTTATTAGTATTGTTCTTTCTCTTCCCTCTTCTTTTCCTTCCTTTCGTCTAACTTTGTAGTGCCTTGTGGAAACATGTTCCACAAGACTACAGTAGATCATACCAAAGAAATATTTACGCTGTAACTCAAAGTCACTGAGTGATCACAGAATATGCCACCCTGTGACTTAGACTGAAGGCAAGTTAGAAAAAGCAGATATAAGAAGAAAGAAAAAGAGAGGAAGAAAAAAAAGAAGGAAGGAAGGAAGGAAGAAAGAAAGACACAGGCAAGAAAAAAAGAGGCATAAAAGCCCCTCTCTTCTCTTGAAACTTCTCCAGAGGAACCTTAATTGTGAGTCTATGAATCACTAGTTTCCCATGCATTTTGTCTTGCACTGTTTGCTATGGCTGAAGATGCAGGCCCTTTCCTTTTGAAATGCTACTTCTCTAAACGTTGTTTGTGGAAAATGCTACACTAGCCAGCGTTATTTCCATCCACTTCCTTCAGTTGCTTCTCATTTTTCTGGGTTCTAACATGTGTTGTAAATTAATAAATCAGTTAATTTCCCCCTTCTTAATCTGTCTTTTGTTATGGGACCCCAGCTGAGAATTTAGCAGAGTAGAAGCAAAATGAGTTTTTCTATTCCACCACAGTTTTAGATCCAGTTAGTAAACTGCGGGTCTTGATTTACTGGGGTGCCTTTTAAAAAATCCACATTTAGGGCTGGAGAGATGGCTTAGCGGTTAAGCGCTTGCCTATGAAGCCTAAGGACCCCGGTTCGAGGCTCGGTTCCCCAGGTCCCACGTTAGCCAGATGCACAAGGGGGCGCACGCGTCTGGAGTTCGTTTGCAGAGGCTGGAAGCCCTGGCGCGCCCATTCTCTCTCTCTCCCTCTATCTGTCTTTCTCTCTGTGTCTGTCGCTCTCAAACAAATAAATTAAAAAATTTAAAAAAAAAAATCCACATTTAGCTTTCTCACTAAAATAACCTTTTCTTTAAGCATCATACTTTTGCCTTTAACATTTTTTAAAACCTAAATTTAAGCTTATTTTTTTAAATCTCTGAATTCAGAATAGCCATTTACACTATTTCCTTCTTAAAATGCAGAAAATCTTTTGTGGTTCAACTTAATGATTTTGTGTGTGTGAGCATGTGTGTAGTTTTGTGCTATGTGTGTGGAATATGCACATATGTGCAGGTGTGTATGTCTGTTGGTGCATATGCAAAGGACAAAGGATCACGTGTGATATGCCTCTCTTCATAACTCATATGCGTGTTTCCTGGAGGTTGAGTCTCTCACTGATTGTGAAGTCACTTTTTTCAGGAGCCAGTGACTCTCTGCTCTCTGCTCCTTGCAGGACTGTGTGCGCCTGTGTGCAGCTGTTTATGTGGGTGTTGGCAGTCTCAGGCTGGCCTAGGCCTTCCTATTTGCACAAGAAGTGCTCTTAGTATTGAGTTATCTCTTCAGGCCCCAAAGTAATGGTTGTTTTGACAGCCTGATGGTGCAAAACTGATGTATTTGATAGCAACTATATACTTCAAATTTTGAACTTAGCTCTTTCCTTGGACTATCATAGCTTGATGCTGAGCAGTGAGAAGAAACCACAACTTTTGGTTATTCCTGTGATTTCCTGGGGCTTCAACCAGCACTCGATGACCTGCTATGTTGCTAAGTTATGCTGCATAGTAAGTGCACTTTTTGACTTTTTGTGACAGGGTCTTACCATGTGGCTCAAGGTGGTCTTGCCTTCACCTTGTAAACCAGATTGATCTCAAACTCAAGATTCTTCTGCCTCAGTCTTTCAAGGACTGAGGCCACAGGCATGCACTGTTACTCACAGCTTTATTTCATACATTTTGGATGTACAGTATGTTTAAAATAGTTTCAACTTAAGATGAGTTTCATGTAAATTGAGGAACACCTGTATAATGGATTGTGTAATTTCATTCCTTCACACAGTCATCAGTCATCATGACATGCCTAGAGATTTTACTTTTATAGTTTTAAATGTAAGGACAAAGTCAGTCTCTCTCTCTCTTTCTCTCTCTCTCTCTGTGTATGTGTGTGTGTGTGCATGTGTATGCTGGGAAAATTATTAATACCTTTGGAATTCTAAGTGTCTTTGTTTATACTTCCAGTATTTTATGCTGAGCTTGGTTACTCCTTGCTATGGTGTGTGTGTGTGTGCTGGTGTTGTTGTTCGGGGTTATTAGTAGTTTAAAATGTGATTCATCTACTTTTCTATCAATATGCTAAGATTGGCTGTTCCTTCTTGCTATAGTTAGTTCCTACTAAGTTTCCAAATTGTTCATCTAATTTACAAACTATGCTAATTGAGTTGATTTGAACTGTGACAGCTTCTTCAGGAGTCAAATACTTGAGCCTTGTGACTTCTTTTGTTTTCTTTTGAATACCAAGCTGTGCTCTAAGTGTTAAATTATGATGGTTAATGCAACATGCACATGTGGAAAGAGGTGCTTCTATGTCTAGGAAAGCAGGGAGATGCTTTTCCAGACATAGCACCACAGCATTGATAGACCCATAGCCTCTTGTGAATTGGGATTTTGATGTGGGCTCTTAGGCAACATAATAGGCTAAGAAAGCTGGCCCTACATAAGACTACAAAGTACAGATGTCATTTCTTCAGAGCCCTACCTTCAATTCCCAATACATGTTCCTCTAAGTAAGAGTTGCTAGATTAAATATAAAAATCTCAGCTACGTCATAACCGCAAAAATGTCTTAAGTTTTTCTTTTATATTACACTTACATCCCAGATGGAAAATTGTATTACTTATCCTGGAAAAAGATTTCTTCTGGGGTAGAAAGATTGCTCAGTTGACATCATACTTGCTAGGCAAACATAAGGACATGAGGTCAATCCCTAGAACCCATGTTAAAAAAATAAAACAAGCTATGTATGGAGGCACATTCTTGTAATCCCAGCAGTGGGGAGGCAGAGAAAGCCAGATCCCTAAGTCTTGCTGACAGGCTTCAGGCCAGTGAGAGACTCTGTCTCAGAAAAGTTGGACAGCTCTTGAGGAACAGCACCTGACATTGTCTTCTGGCCTCCACATGAAGGTGCACTTACATATATGCACACACACACACACACACACACACACACACACACACACACACAAAGATTTTTTGTGCTTCCTGCGGTTGTGCAGTGAGTTCCAGAAAGGCAACGTCCATGAGTCCTCACCCATGGTGGGGTGGGCTTTCTGGTGACACAGAAGTTTCTGAGTTGGAGCAGCTATGAGAAGTTCATCATCCAGGATGGGATGGAACTTCCCATATTGTACTTGCCTTTGAGCCATTATTCCCCCTATAAGCAAACTCTCACCTACTCTGTAAGTAACCTCAATAAACACATTGGTTCACCAAACTTAGTTTTGATGAAGTCATCCTTGGTCTGTCAACTGTGCCCTGTTCTGGGAAGGAAATGTGTGTGTGCTTTTCATCCCAAGGAAAAGGTTTCACATGGCACGTGACATAGGAAGTTCAGTTTATAAATTTTGACCTTCTTCTGGCTTGGCTTCTAGACAACTGAGGATCTAGAATATGCCACTTAACCATTGTTATGTATGTAAAGGTCCAGGAATTGCTGAAGAAAGAACCCAGACTCAAATAGTATGTAAAAGCAAAGATCATTTATCTGCAGAATCAGTCAGTATGCAGGGGTCAACCATTCATGCAAAATGGCGACCCTGAGGGGAGCTTGCAGGCTCCTTTTAAGCACAGCTAGAGGAATTTTGGCAGGCTTAGTCTTTTCTAACATGATTGGCTAATTTGAACAGTAACTGTACTTGTATTCTTTTGATTGGTCCTAAGTTTTTGGCGGGCTAAGTCTAGGGGAATTCCAGGCCCGTTAGGTAATTTTTAAAATGATTGGCTAGGCAAGCAGCAGTTACAGCTGTGCATCTCTGATTGGTTGGGACAGAAAGCACGAAAGGAATATGTCTGGGCATGTCCGGGCACTGACTCAGCCTCTGGGGCAGCTATCTTCCTGGCCACATGTCAGAGCAGGCCCTTTCCAGAAGTCCTGCCTGCCTCTCTGGGAAACTGAAACTTGGGCCTAGTTAGTGTAGTGCCTTACTGAAGCCTGTCATATCATCAGTTTGGTCCCTTCATATATCACCACACGACTACCAACCTTAAAGTCTTACACTAGAAACCAGTGGGAGGGCCACCCACTCTGGGTGGGAAGGTCCTCATCCCTCTCCCAGTGCTTCCTTGAAATGCCCTCACAGACCTGTCCAAGAGGGACTTTTCTTCCTTGATTCCTAATCTGACCAAGGTGACAATATGATTTAACATTCACATATGGGTCAGAAATTCAGTGTGGATCTGTTGTGATTCTTCTGTATATGAAGTCATCGCATCACATGGTGTCAATAGAGACCACTCTGGTCTGAGGATCTGGGACAACCTCTTCCACATACATGGTGCCTGAAGAAGGATATCCAAATAAACATACCACCCCAAACATGCCTCCTTGACATGTTGAGAACTTTTAGGCAGTTCAGAAACATTAATGAAAAAAAAATGGACCTTACCCCTTTCTACCTAAAATTTCCCTATGCCAGCTTCATTCTCATGCATAGGTAGAAAACCCCAGAGATCAGAGGAAACATCGGCTGGCATTGCTCTTCCCACCAGATGGTCTGCCCAGCTGGCTTGATGGGACTTGCTCACATTTGGTGTTGGAGCAGGTGGACTTCTGACATAGATATTTGGGTTCCAGAAGAGGCATTTCCAAAGGATCCCAACCAAGAGAAGCTGCAAGACTTTTTCCCAAAACATTTCACGGGACATGCATTTTCATTTTCATCCCATTCAGTGAGGTAGAAAGTGGGGCACACAATCATCCCAGAATACTAAGCTATGATTCATATGGGGACTGCCTTTGGAGACTGTACGGAAAGTGGAAGAAAAAAGCAGAAGAAGACACAGGACTTGATCTCTACAGACAGGCTGTTTACTGAGAGAAACAGCGAATGGCCTCAGCTGTCCCGGCAGGACGAAAGCTGAAGCACTGGGCCAGGCTGGGGTGCAAGTTTATAAGGGTGATCCTAAGAAAAACAGACTGGACCAGCTGCAGGTCCAATGCAAGTAGATGAGGAACTGCAGTTATTTGTGTCCTTGCTCAGAATAAGCTTTTTTAGCCAAATAGTCTAGGGAGAATAACCCACCAGATGGTTTCTGTCCCCTCAAGGTTTTCTGAGCAAAGGGAAGTTTACTTTATCATTCGGGAGTGGACAGGCCTGTCAAGGCCATGCTTGCAAAGTTTTTTTATTGCTTGTTGGTCTTAGGGATAGTTATTAACTCTTTAGTTCCCTCTAGTTGTCAGAGAAGTCTATTATTAACCCTTCAGAGCCTAGGTACTACATTCCTTGAGGTGCAATGGTATACCTCTGTGAAAAGGGTTAAAGTAGCCAAGTAAAAACTTTTGTTGCATTCTACAGCAATGTATTCAATAGTCTGAGTCTGACATTTCTACTACCATCTCCATTTTTTGAATATTTTGTGAGTTTTCTTTATGTATTTAATATACACACGTGTCTTACATATAAGTAATTAAATAATTATATAGTATCTTAACATATAAAATTTTAACAAATGTATTACATATCACAGAGATAAATAATATGCATGTATAAAGACACACACATACCTAGATATTACTACAAGTCACTGCAGTGAACATAATGACTTAACGTTCTTCTAAACATCTAGACAGGCACTAATTAAGGAGCATTTCTGGGTGTGTCACAGTTATTATCTCACTACTGGACAAACGTCTGACTGGAGGCAGCTTGCTTGAGGAGAGGGTTTATGTCAGGCTTACAAGATCCTGGGGAAGCACCATCCATGATGGCAGAAGTATTCTACTCACTTCCACACTTCCACAGGCTCACTTCCACAGGGTCACTTCCACATGATCCAAGCAGAGACATCACCAAACAACCAGCAAATACAAGCAACCAGAGCTCAAACCTGGCCCTGAACACACCTTAGGTTTGGACTGCAAGATCGCCCCCTAGTGACTCCTCCTTCCCACCAGGGCTCCGCCCACTGGAGACTTAAATTGCAAGCTCAACATTAACAAAACATGCCTGAATCTGTGGGCTGTATATTCAGTCCACCACAGGGTGCACTGAGAAAACACTCACCAAAACAGTTTTTTTCTTTTTTTTAATGGGCCTTATTACTGTTATAGGATTAAAATTTGAAAGGTTAAAATCTCTTTGCAAAACAACTTGTCTCTTATAACAATACCCTTTCATATGTTATCTTGAATTTAAAGACAAAATATCAGAGACATGAAGTTGTCTTTTTAATTTATATTTATGTTTATATTTGTGACAATTTTATACAGGCATATAACAGACTTTGATCATATTCACCCAATTACCCACTCTTACTAGACCCCTTTTTCTTGCCCACTAATCCCCTTCCAACTTTCATGTCTTTTGTGTATGTGTGTCCCACTGAGTCTAATTAGGGTTGTTTTCATGAGCACCGGTGGGGGTTATTGATTAGACTATGGGCATCTTGCCAGCGGGTATATATATCATTGAAGAACATAACTTCCCTCCCCCAGTGTTTTAGTCAGGGTTCTCTAGGGGAACAGAACCCATAGAATGAATTATATTAAAAAGGGAATTTATTGGGTTCATTTCTGGAAGTTCAACAATAGCAGTTTGCAGGCATGGGAGTTAAGGAACCCGATAGCTGCTCAGTCCACTGGGCTGAATGCCTCAGCACTCCCAATCCGGCACTGAAGGCCTGGAGGCTCAGTGCACGCTGGTCTTCAGTCCACTCTGGAAAGCCGAGGAAGCTTGGTTCCAATGGCAAGGAGGGCTATCCGAACAGGAAAGATGCACGTGCGAGTGAGGAACTCACTTGCAAGAGCACTGGCAGCCAGGCTGGAGGGGGGACTCTTTTCTTCCAGAATTTTCTTATATAAAATCCCTCAGAAAGGGCAGCCCTCTCTGGGGAAGGGCACACTAGGGGAAAGATGGGGAATGACTTCCAGTCCCTCCTTCACAAAGACCCAATCAAGAGGAATGTCTGTGGATTCCCAAACGGTTCAAGTGGACAAAAGAATTTAACCATCACACCCAGCAACCACTTCTCTGAGAGGAATGGAGTCTCATGGCTCTGAACATACCTTTTCCATGACAGAATGATGATGGCCGCAAGCTTGTACAGTGGGGAACCCCAGCTGCTGTGGGTTCATGAATGTAACGACAGGAGGCATGTTCCCTTGACAACACGCCTTTCACTTCCACCTCCAGCTGTTAATTTTACCCAGTGAAAGCAGGCCATCCACCTCCACATGCACACACACGGGAATGTGCAGACAAACTAGGGGAGAGAACAGAATCAAATCAGGTGTGCATTGGTAAGCTGGTGTTTCTATACCTCTTCTGATCATTAGCCTCACTCCTTGGGAAATCAAAGGCTGAGACTAGATTATTAATTTTTTTTCCTGTGGAGGGCTGCAGAGATGGCTTAGGGGTTAATGCGCTTGCCCGCAAAGCCAAAGGACCCAGGTATGATTCCCCAGTACCCATGTAAGCCAGCTGCACAAGATGTCACATGCATCTGGAGTTCCTTTGCAATGGCTGGAAGCCCTGGACTGCCCGTTTACTCTCACTCTGTCTCTCTGTGTCTCTCTCTGTCTCTCTCTCCTTCTCTCATTATAGATCAAAATAAAATATTAATTTTTTTTCCTGCTGAGTCTTCATAGCAAGACTTACCAGCATGAGATATCTGCTAGCCTGCTGATAATGTCAGAGTTTGCCAGTCATTTAGCAGTCCCATGAAGCAATTATTTAACATTATTCATTTATGAATATGTAGAGTTTACTGATCACATTTAGTATAGCAAGGGCTTTTGTGATGCTGGATGCTTGATTTGAAAGGTCTTTTTATTTATCAATACAATACTTTGGATTCTAGGAAGAAGCTTTAGCCTTGTAAAGTTTGCAAAGTTCCTGTACCTCTGTAGTAAGATGTTTCTCTCTGACACTGCCATAAACTGTGTGTTCTCTGCTAAAATGTCTGTGCAGGCAATTTTCATAAAATATACAAATGCGACTTTTAGTGTGCATTCATCAGTGTTCTTTAGAGAACCAACAGCATGTGCAGTATATAGCTAAAAGCAGGAATTCATTCTGAGAAGTGGTTCACATGCTTATGGAAGCTGAGATACCCATGTATTCTGTCATAAAACTGGAGAACCAGAGCTAAAGAGAGCCTTTGACCAGGGCTCAGTGGTTAAAGACACTTGCTCACAAAGCCTGATGAGCCAGGTTCAATTCCCCAGTACCTACCCACATAAAGCCAGACGCACAGAATGGCACATGTGTCTTGAGTTTATTTACTGTGGCAGGACACCGTTCAGCTTACACCAAAGGCATGGGAACTGGAATCGCTGGTGTTAAATAGTCTCTGTTCAAGGTCAAAAGCTTGAGACTGTGAGTGAGAGATACTGCAGCCCTCACCTCAAATGGAATAGGAGATAGCTTATTCTGGAGCCAAATACTAGTGACCTTGGCCTGGGAATGCAGATTTAGGCTATTCCAATTTCCATGTTCCAACGTGGTAACAGTTTCATGAAGTTTTTATAGTAACAAAGAGATTCATAAATCAAGACTTTTCAGATACACTAGTAGAAACATCAGGTATGTGGGTGACAGCAAAGTACACAACTCTCGTACAGGCCTCAGATCTGGCGACCTTCTTGCCTTTGGGTTGGAGGAAGTCAGTGGTCTGTAGGACATTCCGAAAGGAATCACACCTGATTGCCACAAGAATGTAAGATTAAGCATAGTGGTGGGCAATAAATGGCTATTAAAGGGATTAAAGTTGAAAATTATTTGGGCTCTGAAACTGTAGCATTCCATCTCTCCACAATCCCAGAAGTTCTAGGCAGTCAATCAGCTGTACCTGAAGGAGGCACAGCTGATTGTCAGGAACTCCAGTTCACAAGGCCTAGTGGGCAGAAGGGACTGACGCCATCCCAAGATTCCAGTTCCAAAGGCTCCTCAGTGCCCCTGTCTGAAGACAGGGAAGATGGGCATCATAGGCCTAGAAGAGAGTATCTTTGATCTTCTTTGACTTCTGATTTACATAACGCTCAATAGATTGGATGTTGCCCACCCACATTGGTTGGGTCATCTTTATTCAATCTGCCACTGAAGCTAATCTCTTCCAGAAACATCCTCTCAGACATACCAGGGGTGTTTTACCAGCTATCTGGGTATCCATTATAATCCAGTTGAGTTTATTCCTAAAATTAACCACCACATATTGCTCTATCCGACAACTGGCAAAGCTGAAACAACCTGATGTTTCTGTGTGCTTTACCTGCCACTGCTGATAACAGGATTTTCCCAAGGCAAGATATAATTTTTTTTGTTTTGGTTTGATGTAGTGTTATATTGTTTCTTCAGTGAACAGCTCATGAATAGAGTATCACTATATTTTTGTATCTCCAAGAAATTCAGGAGTGAAGTACTTGTCCTGTATCACTTAGATGCAAATGTTTCATAAGAAATCATCTGAAAGATTTAATGATTCCTTCCTTCACTCCCTTCCTCCCTCCCCTTCTTCCTTCCCTCCTTCCTTCCTTCTCTTCTCTTCCCATCCCTTCCTCTCCCCTTCCTCCCTTGCCTTTCCTTCCCTTCCTTCCCTTCCCTCCCTTCCCCTCCCCTCCCCTCCCCTCCCCTCCCCTCCCCTCCCCTCCCCTCCCCTCCCCTCCCTCCCTCCCTCCCTCCCTCCCTCCCTCCCTTCCTTCCTTCCTTCCTTCCTTCCTTCCTTACTTCCTTCCATCCTTTCTTCCTAGTCTTAAAATAGCGATTCTGCTGCCCTCACAGCTTGAATGTGAGAGTATAACAGTGGGCCACCATGCCTGGCTTTCCAGTGATTCTTCTCCTTTCTTATTTTGGCAAAAAAAACCCCAAAAAACCCAAAATACCAAAAACCAAAAAACGGATAAGAGCTTAAGAGAAGGCAAGAAGGCAGAGCTCCTGTAAACACGAGGGATCATAAGCACGAAATCCCTTCTTCTAGTGTGTGTGTGTGTGTGTGTGTGTGTGTGTGTGTGTGTGTGAACGTGTGGGGTGGTGGTGGTGCACATGCCCATGGATGTAGAGGGCAGAGGACAATTTTGCAAAGCCTGTCTTTAAAATAAAATTGCTAGGCTTGAGGGATGGCTTAGCAGTTAAAGCGTTCACCTGCAAAGCCAAAGGACCCAGGTTTGATTCCCCAGGACCCACATAAGCCAGATGCACAAGGGGGCACAAGCTTCTGGAGTTCATTTGCAGTGGCTGGAGCTCTGGCGAGCCCATTCTCTCTCTCTCTCCCTCTTTCTCTCTGTCAAATAAATAAGAATAAATTGCTATGTGTGTACAGAACACATACAGTGTGCAATGGGAGGTGTGTACAGATGCATGTGCCCTGTGCACATGTGAGTGGAAGCCAGAGAACTTCAGACGTCCTCCTCGATTTGTTCATCTGCCTGTGTCCTTGAGACCTTGAGATGGACTTTCTCATTTGACCTCTGAGCAGCTGGGGACTTTTTTCCACTGTTTTTAAACTTTTTTTTTTTTCAGTAACTAAACCCCAAAGATTTTTCTGTCTCTACCTGCCCTCCCACACACACAGGAGTGGGGTAATAAGTGTGCATGTCTGTCCTGCTGTTTGTGTGGGTTCTGGAGAACCAAACTGGGCTGCTCTCAGGAACTCTCAGGCTCTCAGGCTTGTTCAGCAGCTACTCTCAACTGCTGAGCCATCTTCCTGACACCCCCATCTTCTACCTTTTACAAGCCAAGTTCTCTTGTTCTGAAGCTTACCAGGCGAGTTAGAGTGGTTGGCCAGTGAAGCCCAAGGATCCTTCCTTCTCTCACCACAGGCAGCAGATTTAAGTGAATTGTGGGGATTGAACTCAGGTCCTCACGGTTGTAAGGTTGTGAGGCAATCAACTTACTGATTGAGTCATCTCCTCAGCCCTTCAAAGATTCTTGAGGACAATCCTTTAGTTACGGGAATTTGGTCTTTCCTTAAAAGTCTGAAAAATCCAAAGGTTTGTTTAATGCAGATAATCAAACTCTGGCAGTGTAAAGATAACACAGAGACAAAAGGATTACTCTGCTATGAGGTTGTCAAAATTCTGAGAGACTTGGTTTTCATGTCACTAAACCGGATGAAATGAATACTGTTGTTTTGAAAAGGAAAGGTGGCTAAGTAGACTGAACCCGTTAGGCGTTTGAGTCATGTACATTAACACATGTTCCTGATATGTTAGGTAAGAGTAGGAGGAATGAGAGATCACAGTGGAGCAATCAAGCACGAGGAAGCATTACCTAAGGAAAAAGGAAGGATTTGTTGCCGTGGAAATCTCAGTTTTAGTAAGAAGTAAGAGGCTGTGTTGACAAGAAAAAAGGCAGCTGCTTGGGGAGAAAATTGATTGTTCTCCTAATACTGAAGCTTGTCAGATTGTGGTGTGCATTATTTGGGGTACCCTGGAGATCACCTGGCGGGAGCCTGGCAGCTGGTGTTAGAAATGCAGATGCCGTCTCACCCAGAGACTTTTCTGGGCTTTTGGAAGCTTCCTGGGGCAATCCCAGATGGCTCACTTAGCTGGAAACTCATTTGTTTTTAGCTCCAAACACTTCCTCGAATCTCTAATGTCCATGAGAACAGAACCACGAGCTCATCTCTCCCCTGTGCACAATTTGCAAACCACATTAACACATTCAGTCTAAGGGGAATGCCATTAGGAATCACATACTCACATTGTTTATTATCAATGTCATGGGCTGGATTCTGAGTAAATGACATTTACTCTGTGGGGAGGCTTACTGGGTTCATATGACAAGAAGCTTTGAGTTCAGGGCATCTCAGGCTCATTGGGGATCTCGCTATAGTCAGATTTTCTTTCGGTCTCCTATACTGAAAACGATAAAAATTCTTGAAGGTAGCCAGGTGTGGTGGTGCATTCCTTTAATCCCAGCACTCGGGAGGCAGAGGTAGGAGGATCACTGAGAGTCAGCCTGAGCTAGAGTGAGACCCTACCTTGAAAAAAAAAAATTTCTTGAAGGTTAGATATAGATATAAGGTGGAGATAGTGTGAAGTAGAATATTTGGAAAAGGCTTAGGTTCCAAGGAAGGGAACATATTTTTAAAAATATTTTTGTTTATTTTTATTTATTTATTTGAGAGCGACAAAGAGAGAGAGAATGGGTGCACCAGGGCCTCCAGCCACCGAAAATGAACTCCAGATGCATGCATCCCCATGTGCATCTGGCTAACGTGAGTCCTGGGGAATTGAGCCTCGACCCGGGGTCCTTAGGCTTCACAGGCAAGTGCTTAACTGCTAAACCATCTCTCCAGCCCAGGGAACATATTTATTTATTTTATTTGCAAGCAGAGAGAGAGAGAGAAAGAGAGAGAGAGAGAGAGGAGAGACATACAGAGAGAATGAGTGTATCAGGGCCTCTAGCTGTTGCAAAGGAGCTCCAGATATATGCATCTCTTTGCACATCCAGGGGTACGTGGGTACTGGGGAATCAATCCCAGGTCATTGAGCTTTTTAGGCACTTGAACTAACCTATGACTCACTTCTCCATCCTCCCCTTTAATTAATTATGAACTTTTCTATATTAGCTAAATTATTTGTTGGTTTCATTCTCCTCATGTTGTGCTCTTATATCCCCTCTCCCCCACCCCCATTCCACTGTGGGCTCTGCTTAGTGGGGTTATTCACCGTGGGATTATGACTACTTCTGTCAGTCTCTGTGGGGGGGGGGGCACAATGTCTCATGATCATCCTTCCTGTCAAAAAAGCAGGCAATGAAATGAGAGAGACTTTGCTCCACAGCAGACACAGACATTCCTTGGGAAAACCCAAGAAGAGCTTTTGGGGTGGGGGGCAGGTCAGAAGCAACTTCCCTTACAGACTAGGGAATACTCACGAATCCTCGTGGCGTGGTGGCAAGGTGCCATTGGAATTCTTTGGTTGCAGGTCGGTGCACCTCACCTCAGGGCTTGGGCCACTTCAGGGAAGTGATAATCAGACAGGTGGTTTGGGCCATTCCAGGGAAGTGATAATGGGGATGGGATGGGTGCTCTGGATTATTCCAGGAATGTGAGAATTGAGCAGGGTGGTTGGGTCACTTTTTGGGAAACAGTGGGCTACAATGAAATGGCCATCACAGTCCAAAAACGGAGAGATTCTGCTTCTAGCCCTCCCCATTCTGCGGCTCTTGCAATCTTTCTGCACCCTCTTCTGCAAAGCTCCCGAGCCTTGGAGGGAGTATTATGAGTGTAGTTTAGTGTTGAGCCCTCAAGCTTTGTACTTCTTTGGTTTTTTTTAAAATATTTTATTTTTATTTAAGTATTTATTCATTTGACAGAGAAAGAGGGGGAGATAGAGAGAGAGAGAGAATGGGCTCATCAGGTCCTCCAGCCACTGCAAACAAACTCCAGATACATACATCCCCTTGTGCATCTAGCTAACATGGGTCCTGGAGAATCAAGCCTGGGTCCTTTGTCTTTGCAGGCAAGGACCTTAACCTCTAAGCCATCCCTCCAGCCCAAGCTTTGTACTTCTGCTTTCACGAGCACTGAACGTCCTTGGTGTCTATTGCCATCTTTGCGGCCAGGCAAGAAAGTCTTGTTTAGGAGAACGACGAGCGTCGGGAACACATGATGTGGTGGAAAGAATGAGATTGCTGTGCCTTAGCTTGTACTAATTCACCTCTATGAGCTTTAGTTTACTAATTACATGTGAAAACACTTGGTTTCTCTCCACGGTGATGTCCCTGCCTGTCAGGCGAAGGGAGGAGTGACAGGATAGAAGGAATCCTCAGGGAGCTGGCGAGGCCTAGTCCTCATCTGCCCTTAAATGCCATGCAAAGAGGTTCTCCTTCTCTAATTTATCTTTCCCGGCTTGACAGGTGAGTAGAAGCCTTTTTAAGAGAGGAACAAATGAGTAGGTTTCTGTATGTTGACACAGTCACCAGTGACAGAGGCAGGAAACAATTGATGTCTGTTGCTACGGAGATCAGAAGCGCATCCTGTAGCTCAGGCCAGAGGGAAGGTCACGAGAGACTATAGAGGGAGGAATGGAATTGGTGGGCTGTTCACTCATTAATTCAACAGATTCTCACTGAGTACCTTTTATGTGCTAGGTACTAAATTTTATGTCCTAGAATTACGGGGTGAATAAAAGAAGACTCAATGCTCAGTCTCGTGGAATTTATATTGTACTGGGAACACCAACAACGATTCCTGTTTTAGGGTAGATTCCTAGCAGAGGAAAATGTCCGTGTAAAGTCACTAGGCCTTTAATCCCAGCACTCTGGAGGCAGGGGTAGGAGGATCAGTTGAGTTTGAGGCCAGTCTAAGACAACATAATGAATTCCAGGTCAGTCTCAGCTAGAGCCAGAGCCCACCTCAATCCACCCTTTCTACCCATGCTTTAAAAACAAAAAAGACACCAGGGCTCCAGGTGTCTGAGAAGGCAGATTAGAAAGGTGGCATAGAAGACTACAAAGGAGGACCTGGAGGTGACATTGGATAAGCACAGCTAATTGTGTGTGGTGTGTGGAAACAAGGGGTCAATGGTGAGGCTATTTCAGTAGTTCAGGTGAGTGGTGGTGCCTTCTATCTAGGTAGCATTAGAGAAAAAAGTGTCATATGGAAAGCAGAGAAGACCTTCAGCTTTTGAAAGAATGGTGTTCAGAAAATTCTTCACAAACCTGAATTGAAAAATACTTCCATAAACAATAATCCACTTCCAGATAAATCTTTTGGTCCCCTGATGGACTACTTACGGCCATGATAAGATAAGAACAATAAACCTGAAAAAGCGTAGGAAGAGGCATGTGACCATGAGAAACACAGACAGCTACCCATACAGATAGCAGAAAACATTAAGTGTAGCCACAGTTACATTTGGAGTAGATAATAAAAGCCCTCCACTAAAAGGAAGATTTTTGTTTTTGTTTTTGTTTTTTGACTGCTGGGCTCCCTGAAGGCTTAGGTGGAGGACTGAACTTAGAGGAATTAGGGAGGAATGATTTATCTAATAATAGAAAGAATAGTTGACAGTCAGCCCTTCCTGAAATCTGCCAGGTCAAATTAAAAAGTTTTCATGGGGCTGGAGAGATGGCTTAGCGGTTAAGGCATTTGCCTGTGAAGCCAAAGGATCCAGGTTCAATTTCCCAGGACCCATGTCAGCCAGATGCACAAGGTGGTGCATGCGTCTGGAGTTCATTTGCAGTGGCTACAGTCCCTGGCACACCCATTCTCTCTATCTATCTGCTTCTCTCTCTCTCATAAATAAATAAATAAATATATATATATATATATATATATATATATATATATATATATATATATAAAGTTTTCATGTATGAGGGAGAGACAGAAGAACCCCTCGAGTTCACTGGTTAGCTAATTTAGCCTACTTGATGGGCTCTAAAGCAATGGGAGACCCAGCTCAAAAAAAAAAAAAGTTAATGTCTAAGTTATTCTCTGGCCTCTATTCACACACATGGACATGTACCCCAATAACACACACAGACATACACATATACTCACACGCAATACCTGCCACCAAAAAAACCCCCAAAATTGCAATAACTTCCCCTTGTCAATATAAGTGCTGTGACAATATATCTGAAAATTAAGGTAACTCAATAAGAGAAGAAAATAATACCACACATACAGGAGACTACAGATGATGGTCTCTTTGAACTGTTAGAAATTGGGTTGAAATACCAACCTAACAAAGAAATGGGAAAATGAGCAGAGTTATGAAGGGGAAAGTGGGGGAGGGGAGGGGAATACCATGGTTTGTTGTCTGTAAGTATAGAATTATATAGATACAGATGATAAATTTATAGCCAATATGCTGTGGTGGCTTGATTCAAGTGTCTCCCATAAATTTATGTGTTCTGAATGCTTGATCCCCAACTGATGACAATTTGGGAATTGGATTCTTACTGGAGATGTGTTATTGGAGGAGGCTTTGGGGTATTATAGCCAGTTTCCCCTTGCCAGTGTTTGCTACACATTCCTGATGCTGTTGTCCACCTGATGTTGACCAGTTGGAAATGCCCAGCCTCTGCTCATTCCACAGTTTCCTCTGCCATCTTGGAGTTTCCTCTTCACTGTAGCCAAAATAAACCCTTTCTTCTCACTAAAAAAGAAGAAGGAGGAGGAGGAGGGGGAGAAGAAGAAGAGAAAGAGGAAGAAGAAGAAATGGGTAAACGCTGAAAGGGCTCCTATGGGTGCCAATGGGCTTGGGGAAACACCAATGAGCTGTTAGGCTGTGAGGTCAACTAAGAGAAGGTACGAATGTTTGTGACAATTTTGCTTAAGCAATCTCTGCCAGTGAGGTGAGGGCGGGTCTCCTTACCTGAAGTGGATCATGGTAGCTTCACTCCTGGAAGGGTCTCCCTTTAGTCAGCCATGAGGTCTTAGCAAGGCTTCTCTCTGCATCTGTATTGGAAATGTCTTCATTTAAATTCATCTTCATACCAACCCCAGGATTCAAGTAGTCATTTACATTTTACTTAATTAAAGGCCAGTGAGGTCTCATTTGGACCCATGTGGGTCCCATGAAGGCATCACATGCAGATGCAGAGACCATGGCTATGGATACAGGAATGTGGATCTTCTAGGATGTCTTGTGACCCTCAGTGTGATTTCAGCTTCTTTGGGGAATTGAACGGAATGCTCAAGCCAGTTTTGTCTAGATCACTTGGTGGGCAGTGAGAGACCAAAGAGAAGTCACGTGCTGCATCTGGCTTCTGTGACCTCGCTTAGTGGCTGGACAGTGGTGCTGCCATTTAAAATCAGACAGCCATTGTGACTCAGATGAGGAACGAGCTGACTAATGTGCTATTTTTGCTTCTGTATCCATGCTTGCTTAGCTAGACCCTTCCCCCGCCACCCCCCATTCCTGGGAAGCCTCCACTTCAAGGACATTCCAGAGATACCTAGCCACTGAGTCTCCAGCCTCTTGCAAAAGATAGTTCTGCAAACAACTCTTGCAATAGGTTCTGCAAACAAGTTGCTACCTAAGATAAGTAGGCTGGAGTTCCCACACGCACCCTCTCTGAAATTCCCTCGCGTGTCCTCTTAGAGTCAATCATCTTAAAAGTCACAATATGATGTGACCTTTCCTTTATAAACCCCTTTCCTCTGAGGGTCGGGGCTCTCTCCCCCACTACCACTGTGCCGGACTGTGCGGACAGAGCTCAGGCCTAGGCTTGCAATAAAGAAACCTTCTGCTGTTACATTCGAGTGTCTAGGCTTCTGTGGCGGTTCTCTGGGTGACTCCTGGGTGACCGGGGGACTTGGCTCCTGGTCAGGGCTCTTTGTACAACAGGCAGGGAGATCCTTTTCTAGTTGTTGGCATCAATTCCTCTGTCCTGAACTCATTCACCACAGGCACATCATATGGAAGTATTTAGGTACGTCAGGTACTTCAAAGGGGAGAAAACCAGTGTGAGAATGAATCATTATAAGATCTGATTCAGAGTGGATGTTCTTTGTCTCATTACCAGCTTGCCACTTACTTACGGTACTAAGTTAATTTACCTCTCCGAACCTTAATTTCATTATGCACATAAAAATAAGCAACAAAATTCCTATTTTCAGAGCGCTTGGATGCATTATTTCAGACATCTTTTTAGTAATGTGAGGTATTGTGACACTTGTGTTACTTAACAGCAAAAGTCTCAAGAAGTGAAGACGTTAGCTCAGCATCATGCCATTAATAAGAGATAAGAGCCCAAGTTAGAATCCAGGCCTATCTAGTCCCAGACTCCATCTCCTCACAAGAATGATTTACCACTTTGCCATGCTATAAGGTGGTTGTAGGATTTGATGGAGCTAAGTGAGATTAAATGAAAAAAAAAATATATATATATATATATAAGTAAATTGGGTAGCAGGACAGTGCCTGGCGCATACAAGTCACTCAGCTGGTGACAGCTGTTTCACAATTGTTTCATCATGAACAGTAAATTAATCTCATTAAGGGTCCTTTAATTCATGTGCTCTTAGAGTGACCTTTGACCTTTGGAGATTAAAAAATATAGCACAAATTACATAACACAGAGACATAGATTACATTAAATAAAGATGTATAGATTATATGCTTTAATGAGCAGTAGTATGTTTTTAAAGGGAATTCAGAGGATAGAGAATTAATTGAGGTAGAAGCCTCAGGGGATTCTTCACAGAGGAAGCAGAAGTGAAGTTGGGGAGAATTTACATGGCTCTTCAGTAATAGCACAATTTCCCTAAGTATTGTGTTTATAATGGAGATTACTTTAGGCCTCCAATGAACAGGACTCATTTGAATGCTCCAAACCATGAATCATTCAGAGTAGCATGATGGGTAATTTTAATGAAACATCCTTAAGGTCTATGTTCCTTTGTGAAGTGCTTCTATTGAATTTAAACAAAAGTCCCATTTCATTCTAAATTTAAATTCAAAACAGATTTGAGCTTTTCTTCCTGCCATTTTATAGCCAATGTAATTTCCCACAAAGGCCTAGAA
The DNA here is from genome assembly GCF_020740685.1 of Jaculus jaculus. Classification (NCBI taxonomy): domain Eukaryota; kingdom Metazoa; phylum Chordata; class Mammalia; order Rodentia; family Dipodidae; genus Jaculus; species Jaculus jaculus. Next base: position 16,177,884 of record NC_059108.1, read on the forward strand.
TTAAGATGTGAGTCAGATCAGAAAACTGCATGTGAAGCTGAATGGGACACCAAAGCAAAAAGAACAATTTCAGAGAGACTATTCCAGCTAAAACCACACGAGCTGGCACTGCTCAATTCCAGAGGCTTTCTAAATGCAACTGGCTGACATGGCCACTGCATTGGCTTTCTATCACCACAACAAATACCTGAGAAATCCAGTTATAAAGGGAAAGGTATTGTGGTCAGGTTAGACATTTTAATCCATATTCTTTTGGTTATGGTGGCACATTGTAGTAGGGATGCCTGGTGAAAGAATACTAGTCACCTTATGGTTAGAAAGTAAAAGAAAGAAAGAATCCAGGGTCCCAAAATTCCCTTTGAGGACACACCTAAAGATCTAAATACCTTCTACTAGGTTTTATCTTTTAAAGTTTCCAGCAGTTCCCAATAGGGAAAACTGAAAGCCAGATGACCGCAATTCTTACTAGCCTACTACTTGGAACACTGTTAAATCAGATAGAAAAGAATTCAACAGCAATCAAAGCATTAAAAGTGCCTCACAAACACAGAGGTCATGTGTAAATATTAATATCAACTTTATTCATAAAGCCTAACCTCTAAACAACTGAGATATCTATCCAGTGATAAACAAATTAACAGGTTGTAGCACATCTCCATAAAGACATACTACATAGCAAATACATGCAACAGCAGCTCAGAAGCCCTCGGGCATTATGCTAAGTGCAAGAAACTAGACACAAAACCCACCCTGATTCTATTTCTGTGATACTCTGAATCCAAAGGAATGCTGTTCCATCAGAAATCAGGTCATTTAATTTGAAGGCCAGGATGGGGTAGACATTGACTGCTAAAGGGCAGAGGAAACCTTTGGAGATAAGAAATTCTATTAATTGGCTAGGGCTGACATGACAACAGTTCCACAGGCTGAGTGGTATAATAAGATCTTATTTCTTCAGGTTTAGAGGCTGGGGTGGTTGGAATGAAATGTCCCCCATAGACTCTTTGGTTTTGACTGCTTGGTCCCTAGCTAGTACAATTTAGGAAAGTCGTGGCACCTTTTGGAGGTAGAATCTTGTTGGAAAAGATATGCCACTTGGGGTGGAGGACAAGTTCCTGGGTAATGCAGCCAATTTCCAAGCCCAGTACTCAAACTGATTCTTTCTTATTGCTTTAGAGACATGATGTCTGTCTGACTGTCTGTCTGCTGCTGCCATGTGCTCCTTACTATGATGAAACTTTCCCTCAAAACAGTAGATCTGAAGTAAGCCCCTTCCTTCCATAGCTGCTTCTGGTCAGATGTCTTTCCCCAGCAACCAGAAGGTAACAGCCACGAAGGCTTGAGTTCAAGTGTTGGTAGAGTTGTTTACTTCCAATGGCCTTGAGTGAAATTCTGCTCCATGTTTCTTTTGACTTCTGGTGGTCTGAATCTTTGATGTTCCTTGCATTGTGGATGATGTTACACCTTGACCTCATTCTTTATTATCACATGTCATGGTCCATGTGTATCTATCCTAATACCTGAAATAGTATGATCACTATAAGACTCTTAGTCATATTAGATGGGTCACCGAGCCTATTCTACTACAGATGCTGAGACTTTGGAATTGTAGAGGAGGAAAAACTAAAAATTCTTTTACTGCAAGAGATATAGGTGGCATTAGGGAGAGGCAGTTAGACAGGAAGGCCCAGAAGAGAAGGATTAATATAATTCCCGCCTGCCAAGTGGACCATAAACGCACAGCTGCTTACAGCCTTGCTATCTGCAGTAGCTGCTGCAGAGCTGGGATGACTCGGGTCCAGGCAGAGTCCAAGCCCGTGTTGGCTTCTTACCCAGTCCACATTCATACTGAAGAGCGCAAAGGAGGCTTCCTCCTCTTTGCTGGCTTCTGGGCTGTCCATTCCCCAGCACCTGAGACTTTTGCCATTGCTAAGGCTTTGTCCTTCCAACCCTGACCTGACCCTTCAGCTTAGCTATTGTCAGGGTGGGAAAGGATATTTTTGTTTTCCCCTAGGCTCATTGATATGGGCTCCTGGACTCCATTCCCTCTTCGTTGCTCCACACACTCTCCCTCAGCCCTCCTGACTTCTGAACACAAATGTAATAATTGAATAATTATCCTTCTCCATCTGGTTTATCCAATTGTTCAGTTAAAAGCAAACAAGAGCTCAGTTATGGGGTTTGCGTTTGATCTCCCATAAAATATCACCCCAACATAGTACTTTTCTATATTCTTAAATTGGCCTTTCTAACAAAAGCAGATTAGTAAGGAAAAGAAATGAACAATACCCCACAAGTATATATGCTTCATATTTATATAGGAGAAGCTTGGCTGAGTATTCAAAGAGGTGACTGGACCTTGGTTTACCAACTAGGGCTGAAGCAGAGGGAAGGGGTTTAGGGCTGGGAAATGAAGTCATAAGTGAAGGGACCAGGAAGAGTGTGCAGAACAGGGGTAAAGTATGCTAGGATCATCGTAGTCTGTGCCCTCTCCATTGGCAAGAGTCTGTTGGAATTAGCAGTTCTCTTTCTCTACCTTTAACAGGATAGGTGACAACCTTATATAAGGAGATTTCTTTCTTTATAAATGGAAAATATATATTCTGCTGTAGAGATTCTCCTGTTTCTGCTGTTTCTCAGAATAATTAGGCACATTTTGGAGTTGAATAGTCTAGTCTCCCATAGTCTTCAACATATACATTTTGGGTGAGACAAAATTCAACTCCTAACAAAATAATGGTGATAGTTACATAAATTCACACACTTATCAAGTAACCAACAAATTCATATTTTTAATGATTTTTTTTAAATTGTTATTTCTTTGTTTGAGAGCGAGAGCAAGAGCGAGAGCAAGCAAGAGAGAGAGAGAGCGAGAGAGAGAATGGGCGCGCCAGGGCCTCTAGCTACTGCAAACAAACTCCAGACACATGTGCCCTTCTGGGCATCTGGCTAACATGGGTCCTGGGTAATAGAGCCTCAAACTGGGGTCCTTAGGCTTCACAGGGAAGCGCTTAACTGCTAAGCCATCTCTCCAGCCCCAAATTCATACTTTTAAAAGGTGAGTTATGTCTCGACGAGTCTGCCTGGAATTACTTTTAAAGAAAGGGGTAGGTCATTATTTCCTCTTAGGCGGCTTTGGGGGCTGTGGTACTTCCCTGCATCTCCTCCAACGCTGCTCTCTGTGTCCTGCACCTTTTGTCCTGTCCACCTCCACCTGATACTCTTCGGTTGCTGTCCACCTCCACCTGATACTCTTCGGTTGCTGTCCACCTCCACCTGATACTCTTCGGTTGCTGGCTGCCCGTGCCCACAGAATGATCCTTTACATGGAACACGTGGGTTATAGGACTCCTTCCTATCGCTTTGATGTTGCTTATTTACTTGAGAGTGACAGATAGAGAGAGAAAAAGGTAGAGAGAGAGAAAAAATGGGTGCACCAGGGCCTCCAGCCACTGCAAAGGAACTCCAATGCCACCTCGTGCATGTGGCTTCCCTGAGTCCTGGGGAATCGAGCCTCGAACCGGGGTCCTTAAGCTTCACAAGCAAAGGTTTAACCACTAAGCCATCTCTCCAGCCTGCTGCTGCTACCTTTAAAACACATACACATGCACACACACACATGTACAGACACATGCACAAGCTCTCTCATGTGTTCTCACAGACATAGCTGATGTTGTTTGTTCGTTTTGTCCCAGTACCTTGGCTTGTGAACATACTTCTCTACTGAAATGCCTTTCTATTCTCTTATTGAATTATTGCGATCTTAATTTTCTTTGCGTCCACGCTCTGCCCCTCTCCTGGACCGTGGTCACTGTCTTTCTCAGTATGCATGAGGAGGTGAGCATTACAACAGACAGCAGTGGAATTCAGGGTATCATTAGGGGATTCTCATAAAGTGGAAAACCTGGAGAGAATGGATAAATTCCTAGACATACAGGACCTACCAAAATTAAATGAAGAAAATGAAGTATACAGGACCTACCAAAAGTAAATGAAGAAAATGAAGCAATTTAAACTGATCTGTATTAAGCAATATAATTGAAGCTATGATAGCCTCCCTCAACCAAAAAAATAATAAAAAAGAAAAGAAAAGAAAAAAATGTCCAGGATTGGATGAGTTCACTGCCGAGGGCTCCTTGACAGTTAAAGAACTAACAGCAGGGCTCTGAGAAGATGGCTCAGTGGGTATTTTACCTTCTGTGAAGGCACGAGGCCCACAGTTTTTAAAAGTTTTAAAATTTTTATATTATCTGAGAGGATAGAGAGCAAGTGCACGAGAGAAACATATATATACATACATATGTGTGTGTGTGTGTGTGTGTGTGTGTGTGTGTGTGTGTGTGTGTATAAAGACAGAGAGAGATTGAGAGAGAATTGGCATGTCAGGGCCTCTAGCCACTGCAAATGAACTCCAGATGTATGTGCCTTCATGTGCATGTGGTGTTACGTGGGTACTGGGGAATCAAACCTGGGTACTTAGGCTTCACGGGCAAGTGCCTTAACCACTCACTTATCTCTCCAGCCTTAACACCTGAGATTTTGGAACTCCAAAAACTGTTCATGTGGAGCTCTGTGGATAGTGATATGTGCTGGTAATCCCATCATGGGGAGGTAGACACGGGGAACCCTTAAAGCTTATTAGCTAGGTACTCTAGATGATTGGTGAGCTCCACATTCAGCAAGAGAGCTTTTCTCCAAGAATAAAGTGGAAAGTGATTGAGGAAAAATTACCAATGTAATTGGTAACACATATGTTCATGCCAACCCTCCACATGTGTCCACCCACACAGGAACATGCATGCATACATACACATAAACATGCAAAACAAAGAAGAAAAAGGGACTAACATGAATCTACAATCTTTCAAAATAAGGAAGGGATGAAAACTACCAAGCTCATTCTACAAAGTCAGCATTACACTGACACCAAACAAGATAAGCACATGACAAATAAAAGAAAAAAGAAAAGAAATTTTAGCCATGTTCTTCTTATTAACATTAATGCAAGAGTTAGGAAGAATTTGTAAGTCAATTTCAACAGCATAGCTAAAAGTTCCTACACCATTATCAAGTTGGTTATATTAAAGGAATGTAAGGATAGCTCAACATTTGCAAAACTATGCATACAACATAGCACGTGAACAGCTTTAGGAACACAAATCTCATGATCATCTAAATAAATGCAGAAAAAGCCTATGATAAGTCCAAGATTCCTTCATGATAAAAGTTCAAATAGAAGGAGCATGCATCAACAATAATAAAGACTGTGTATGACAAACTTATATCCAACTTTGTACTAATAAGGGAAAAATGGAAACATTTCCTCCAAAGTTCGGGACAAAGGAAGGGTGTGTACTTTTTCTACTCAAAATCAACAGAGTTCTTGGATTCTTAGAATAGGCAGGAGAAGCAAAAGTGATAAAAATAGGAAAGCAGATGTCATATTCCTTCCATTTACAAATGCTATTACTGTAGTTATAGATCCCAAAATATTTCATCAGAAAACTTTTTTTTTTCATTTTTTATTTGTTTATTTATTTTTTTTAATTTTTATTAACATTTTTCATGATTATAAAATATATCCCATGGTAATTCCCTCCCTCCCCACCCCCACACTTTCCCGTTTGAAATTCCATTCTCCATCATATTACCTCCCCATTACAATCATTGTAATTACATATATACAATATCAGCCTATTAAGTATCCTCCTCCCTTCCTTTTTCCACCCTTTATGTCTCCTTTTCAACTTACTGGCCTCTGCTACTAAGTATTTTCATTCTCACGCAGAAGCCCAGTCATCTGTAGCTAGGATCCACATACGAGAGAGAACATGTGGCGCTTGGCTTTCTGGGCCTGGGTTACCTGACTTAGTATAATACTTTCCAGGTCCATCCATTTTTCTGCAAATTTCATAACTTCATTTTTCTTTACCGCTGAGTAGAACTCCATTGTATAAATGTACCACATCTTCATTATCCACTCATCTGTTGAGGGACATCTAGGCTGGTTCCATTTCCCAGCTATTATAAATTGAGCAGCAATAAACATGGTTGAGCATGTACTTCTAAGGAAATGAGATGAGTCCTTTGGATATATGCCTAGGAGCGCTATAGCTGGGTCATATGGTAAATCAATCTCTAGCTGTTTTAGGAACCTCCACACTGTTTTCCACAATGGCTGGACCAGATTGCATTCCCACCAGCAGTGAAGAAGGGTTCCTTTTTTTCCACATCCCCGCCAACATTTATGATCATTTGTTTTCATCAGAAAACTTTTAGATTTAACCAATACTTTCAAAAACATAGCAGCATACAAAATCCATATCCAGATGCAATAGCTTTTTTATATATCAATAAGGGACATGCTGAAAAAAGTCAGGTAAACATCCCTATACCCTATACTTTCTCACCATAAAAACCACAAACAAACAAGAAAACAGGAATAAAGCTAACTAAGGTAGTGAAGTAGAAAACTTTACTAAAAACAGAAGAAAGAAATTAAGATATTAGGTGATGGAAAGGCCTTTCATATACATAGGTCAGCAGGACTGATATTGTGAAGCCCTGCATTACTAAAAGTGATCTGCAAATTCAATTCAATCCCCGTTTAAATTCCAATTACAAAAATGTTCTAGAGTTTATGTGGAAGAACAGAAGACCCCAAACATCTAAAGAAATCCTCCAAAGAAAACATCATCAATAGCAGTGTGGTAAGGTATAATAGCTAGTCTCAAAATACATTACAGAGCCATAGTAACAAAAGCAATGTTTGGCATAAAACTAGACATTCAATTATATAGAGGACAGGATATAAACCCATGTGGAATCACCTGGTTTCCACAAAATTGTATAAAATGTATGATATAGAACAGATAACTTCAATAAATGTGTTGGAAAAACTGGTTGTCCACATGTAGAGGAGTGAAACTAGATTATTATTTTGCTTCTTGTCTAAAAATCAATTGAAAATGGATTAAAAGTTTTAATGTAATATGTGAAATTTGAAACTTCTAGAAAACATAGGAAAAACACCCCCAGATATAGGACAAGTGAAGATTTTTTTTTAAAAAAACTACAACAGCTCAGGAAATACTAATGAAATCTGATATATGGTAGTATATCAAATCAAAAAGTTTCTTCCCAGCAATAAAAAAATTAACAGTCAATAGACAGTACATAGAATAAGAGAAACTGTGCTGGCTGTGTATATTACAAGGGATCAATATTTGGAAAATATAAAAGCTCAAAAAAGTTAAACACCAAAAAAAAAAAAAAACATTTGCTAATCAACAAATGGGCAAATGAATTGCATAGATAGTTTTCATAAAAGAAAGAACAAATGGCCAGTATATATATAAATACAAAAGGCATCCAAGGGCTGGCAAGATGGCCTAGTGGTTAAGCTGATTGCCTGAGAAGTCTAAGGACCCAGGTTTAACTCCACAGACCCCACAGAAGCCAGATACACATGGCGATGCTTGAGCACAGATCACATATGCTCATAAGATGGTGTTTGCATCTGGAGTTCAACTGTAGTGGCTGGAAGCCTGGTGTGCCAGTTCTCTCTGTCTCTCCCTCTCTTGCTCATAAAACAAATAACAATTTTTTTAAAGGCTTAAGAGAAAGAAAGACAAACATTAAGAAAAAAAAAAAAAAGGTTTCCTTAGCCACGAGGGTAATTGTAAATCAAACCTATAATGAGAGTCCATCTCACTTCAGCTAGAATGGCTCTATCATTAAGAAAACAAAGCAACAGGTTGGCAAGCAAACAGATCCAAAAGAACCCTTGTTCTCAGCTGGCTGGAATGTGATCTGAGGCAGCCACTGTGGAAATCAGTCTGGATGCTTCCAAAATAAAATAAGTAAAAACATTATCATGCCATCTAATTGTATCACTCTTTGTTATATACTTCAAGGACTCAAGTCTGTGTAGTGGGGTAACTTTATATCCATGTTTATTGTCCCATCCAGGTTAATAGAGTCATGCTTTATGCCCATTGGCAGATGGATGGGTAAAGAAAATGTGTATGTACAAAACAGAGTTTTTGGCTGAAGAGATGGCTTAGCAGTTAAGTGCTTGCCTGTGAAGCCTAAGGACCCCGGTTCGAGGCTCGGTTCCCCAGGTCCCACGTTAGCCAGATGCACAAGGGGGCGCACGCGTCTGGAGTTCGTTTGCAGAGGCTGGAAGCCCTGGCGTGCCCATTCTCTCTCTCCCTCTATCTGTCTTTCTCTCTGTGTCTGTCGCTCTCAAATAAATAAATAAAAAATTTAAATAGTCCCTTAAAAAAAAAAAACAGAGTTTTATTCTGCCATAAATTAGCCAGGCGTGATGGCCCATGCTTTTAATTCCAACACTTGGGAGGCAGAGGTAAAAGGATCACCGAGAGTTTGAGGCCACCCTGAGGTCAGCCTGGGTTAGAATGAGACCCTACCTTGGAGAACTAAAACATAAAAAAAAAAAAAAACATAAAAAGGAAATTATGTTATTTGAGGTGAAGAGATAGAATAAGAGATCATGGTAAGCATAATGATTCAGGAAAAGGTGAGAATGGTGTTGACATAACACCAAGGCCATCCGGCCTACCCCACGAGATCCTGCCTCAAAACCAAACAAGAAATCTTACACAGTGAAAACATGTAACAAAAACAATCGGGAATGTCCAATATGGCTTGTTTTCTCTCATACTAGGTATCTAGATGGAACTCATATGTTAAAAATGTATATAGGGGGCTGGAGAGATGGCTTAGCGGTTAAGCGCTTGCCTGTGAAGCCTAAGGACCCCGGTTCGAGGCTCGGTTCCCCAGGTCCCACGTTAGCCAGATGCACAAGGGGGCGCAAGCGTCTGGAGTTCGTTTGCAGAGGCTGGAAGCCCTGGCGCGCCCATTCTCTCTCTCTCCCTCTATCTGTCTTTCTCTCTGTGTCTCTCGCTCTCAAATAAATAAATAAATAATTTTAAAAAATGTATATAGGACGTGGTGGGCTGGAGAGATATTTCAATGGTTAAAGGTGCTTGCTTGCAAAGACTAATGGCTGGGGTTCAAATCCCCAGTGCCCATGTAAAACCAGATGCATAGGGTACGGCGTGCATCTGGAGCTTGTTTGCAGTGGCAGAATGGCCTGACACACCCACCCATTCCCTCTCTCTCCTTCCCTCTTCCTCTCTCTCTGCCATATATGTATGTGCATCATGAAGTAGAAGGGAAGTATTTGGCAAGGAGAGAAGATAAATAGGGTGAGGTGCTTGGGAGGGTAACGCAGGTGAGTGCGTGCAAAGCTGGGATGCACAGGCACAGCAATGCCATGATGAAGCTGGGCTGCTTTCATTCAGGCGTCTTCCTCCCCATAAACTCGTGTGTTCCGAGTGCTAGTTCCCCAGCGGGTGGAAATTTGGGAACTGAAGCCTTGCTGGAGGAGGTGTGTTGCTGGGGGCAGGTTATGGGTGTTATAGCCAGCTTCTCCTTGCCAGTGTCTGGCACACTCTCATGCTGCTGTTGTCCACCTGATGTGGGCCAGCAGGCATTGTCCAGCCTCTCCACTCATGCCATGGTTTCCCCTGCCATCATGGAGCTTCCCCTCTAGTCTATAATTCAAAATAATCTCTATCTTCCCACCAGCTGCTTTTGGTTGGATGTTTGTCCCAGCAATGAGGAGGTGATTGCAGCAGAAGCCTATTGTCTTTTCTGATGAAGATATGGTAATAACATGAAATAAAAAATATCCACTAAGGTTTCAAAACTTCCAAGGACTTTATTGTTGTTGTTTGTTTTTATTAAGCATTCCAAAGGCCTTTTGTCCTTTAAAAGCACAAAGAAAATACTGTGATACAGAGATGCTTTCTTATACTTCCTGCCCATGCAGGCTTCCATGTTAGTTTTTTAAAATTTTGTGCTTAACTTTTACTAACTTTGAGGTACTTTTTCCTTTTATAGCTAATCAGGAGATTTTTAAACTTGTTGTAACATGACATTCTGTTCCCTCTAGCTACTTGATGGCTAGGAGCTAGCAAATTTGCTATTGAAGAAAGTAAAATTTTATGAGTCCTTTTACCCCACAGACTTAAAAGGTACTACAGTCATTTCAAATGATTGCCTTTAAAATGTTATTCTCTGTATTTAGAGAAAAATGTGATTCCCCCCCCCACTCTATCTTATTGTCATTTCCTGCTGTGTTTCTTCAGCAATTATTTGTATGAAATAACCTCGTAATTTTATGATATTTTTCTTCAACTAAGATGAGGAAGATTAAAAAGCACAGGTTTTGTATGATAGGTCAGTGTCCTGCTGTTTTTTTATAGCAGTTATTTGTAAGTTATTACCTGGTTATTTCACCTTACTTTTCTTCAGCTGGGATACAACATACATGCCGTTATTACAGTATGTCCCTTGGATTTTACACTAGCTATTAGGAGTTAACTTCTGAGGAGAAAGTGAAGCAAAACCACTTATCCTCTCAAATTGAAATCCTGTTTAAGGACATGGAGTATGTCCTCAGGAGAACCAATGGAAGTGAGCTGCCAACTTTGGAGAGTTAGAGGAACCCCTCTTGAAATAGAGACCTAGATGGGTGATGTCTCAGATTCTGGCATGAGGATTCAAAGCAAAGATTTGGCATTCTGGTTCTCCACATTTCGTCCTAATTTGAGTGATGGGAACCAGATACTAGAAACTTACCCTTCAGTGTAGGAAGAGGTAGTTAGTGGGATACCCTCTAGTATTTACTAAATTGCAGAAGTGGTTTTTTTTATTTTAAATTTTATTTATTTTATTTATTTGAGAGAGAGAGAGAGGGCATGGGCACATTGGGGCCTTCAGCTGCTTTCAATGAACTCCAGACACATGTTCCACCTTGTGCATCTGGCTTAAGTGGGTCTTAGGCAATTGAATGGGGGTCCTTTGGCTTTGCAGGCAAGCACCTTAACTGCTAAGCTACCTCTCCATCCCTAAATTCTGGAAGCTTTACAACCTTTATTTCTCTCTATTTAAAACAATAATTATCAAACAAATGTGTTTCTCCCCCCAGACAGAAAATAAAAACAGGGCTCAGAATGATTAAACAAATGTTCCAGATTTCCTTGGTTCAATGAAAGTTGTATTGGAACTAAAAGTTAGGTCTGGATAAAAGTGAAACATTGCGGGCTGGAGAGATGGCTTAGCGGTTAAGCGCTTGCCTGTAAAGCCTAAGGACCCCGGTTCGAGGCTCGGTTCCCCAGGACCCACGTTAGCCAGATGCACAAGGGGGCGCACACATCTGGAGTTTGTTTGCAGAGGCTGGAAACCCTGGCGCGCCCATTCTCTCTCTCCCTCTATCTGTCTTTCTCTCTGTGTCTGTCGCTCTCAAATAAAAAAAAAAAAAAAAAGTGAAACATTGCTTTATCTTACCAAAAGTTTTTCAGTGAATCCTGATGTTCTTTTAATATCTTAATGCTACCTATACCCACATGAAGTTGGGGGGACTCACTCAAACCACACCACCATCTCTCTAGGCTTTAGAGGTGTCTCATATGTGAACAAATTAGACAGCTATCCTTCAATTCTCTTCAACTTGGGAGAGAAAGAGGTCAGATACCAGCTCAAAATCTTTACGTTTCCCCATCATCTTCCAATCGCCTGTGCAAACTTTGGCTTCCAGGAAAGAGAAATATGATCCTAGACTCTAAGACATTAGGACTTTGCTGGGAATCTAAGATAAGGAGATACTCTAAATAGATTGTTAGTAGGATGTGTCTCTTGAGTGGACTGAGAAAGCGGGGTTCTACTCTGGATAGCTTCAGTGCTGTTCAAAGTTGGTGTATATCATATCTCACACAGGCCATCCTCAGGCCTCAAGCACAGGGGCAAATGTGCTCTGAATCACTGCTATTCTTGCTGAGCATATGTTTTCCAGGAGGGAGCAACGAAGGAGTTGGTACAAATGAAGGTAAAAGGCAAATGCTGAGACATCTCAGAAATGGCACCTTATCCCATTTGTGGCAGTTGGAATGTGAAATATTCCCTGTAGCCCCATGTGCTTGTGATCATACCTATACTCAACGCCTCACTGATGGCAACTTGGGATGGGGAGCCCTCCCAAACTTGGGTGTGATACGTGGAATGGGCCTCGGGATATGACAGCCCAAGTCTCCTTTGCCAGAGTCAACTCACTCTTGCTGCTTACCTCCCAGCTGGTGTGACAAGATGTGACACCCAGCCTCTGCTCCCGATGTACTTCACTTTCTCTGCCACGAAGTAACTACCCGTGGAGACTGTAAACTGAAATAAACCCTTCCTCCCATCAGCTGCTTTGGGTCAGGTGTTTTGTCCCGGCAACGAGAAGTTAACTGCAACTCCATTGCTGCAAAGCTTCCAGCTTTCAGGCTCAAAGGCAGTAAACAAAACACAAAATGGAAAAAAAAAAAAAAAAAAAAAAAAAGATGACAAGCAGCTGGATAGTACCATCTAGTGGCAGTAAAGAAACAATAACGTGTTTAATGACCTTCCTGAAATAGGTGGGGGAGACAAGCTTACATTCCTCTGCATTCTGTTTGTGGATGGTTCAACATGTGTAATGCAGAGTTTCACGTTTCTCCTGGGAGATGAAACCCAAGTCAGTACCAGCTGCCTGTGAAAAAGTTAAGAAGAAGTTATTTCCATGTCCTGAAATAGGAACACATGGGATAACACAAATCATTCATTTTCTGCATAGAAATCTCTGTGAGAAAGCACAGTGGTGCTGACATCCGTGGAGGTCCTGGGGAACCCCTGAAAACCCTGCTGCCTTGCTTTCACGCCTGTTGTTTAGACCCAAGTTGGATAAAGTTCTAGCATGGCAGCTGGTTTGAGGGACTTTGCTGTTTGTGACACTGGAATCCTTGTGTTGAACTTGTTTTCAACTTGCACCGTCATCTTTTCCTGTTTTCTGTTTCCTGTACTGCCTTGAAGCATCCATGCAGGACGCCGGCTGTGGTGGGATGCTTTGAAGCAAAAAGCTGGCACAGCCGCATGCAAACAGCAAATATGAGCGAACCCTACATGCCAGGCAAGACCGTTAGTTATACTGGTTAATTTCAAAACTACCCTTGAGTAGGTCTTCTTGGTCTTAATGACTCTGAGGAGAATGGGGTTCAGAGATCACATGTGACTTGACCAAGACCACAGGGCTAGTAAAGGTGCTGTTAGAGCTAAGAGTCACACAAGAATGGATTTGCTAGCCCCATCTCATCCCTGCTTGCCCCTGTGAAAGATCAGTTCATTGCTGCAGCATCTTCCCTATCTTCAGAAAGCTTATGATAGTATTTTTTTAAAAAATAATTTATTAACTGATTTGTTTATTTGAGAAAGAGAGAGAGAGAGAGAGAGAGAGAGAGAATGGATAAGCCAGTGTCTCTAGCCACTGTAAATGAACTTCAGAAGCATGCACCACCATGTGCATCTGGATCATGTGGGTCCTGAGACTTCATAGAAAGCTCTTTAATCATGAACGCTATCTCTCCAGCCCCCTTGTGATAGTTTTAAGAAGGTAGGATAGGGCTGGAGAGATAGCTCAGCAGTTAAGGCACTTGCCTCCACAGCCCAAGAACTCAAGTTTGATTCTCCAGTACCCATGTAGATCCAGATGCACAAAGTGGCACATGCATCTTGAGTTTGTTTGCAGTGGCTAGATGCCCAGGTGCATGTGTGTGTGTGTATCTGTCTCTTTTTGCTTGCAAATAAATAAATATATTTTTTTAAATCAAACATAAAATATACCTTGAGGGATTTTGCAAATGCTTGTGTTTCAGAAATTGCTGACTGATGAATAAAGCTACTTTGGTAGTTTGAATAGATAGCCTCAATATATCCAGTGTTTCATTAGATTGTAGTTTGTATCTGCAGCCACCTGGCTGGAGGTGGTGTCACTGGGGGGAATCTTAAAGTGTGGTGGTGGGTTTGGGATTTCAATCTAAAGATATGCAAAGTGCAAAGCTGGAGTTCCCAAAGTGAGCTGTGCTATGGCTTTTGGCTTTTAGGCTTGTGCTTCTCTCTCTCTGCTTGGACCTGTGAAGGCAGGCCAGCTTCTTCTGCCATTATGGAACTTCCCCTGGATCTGTGAGCTTCAATAAAAGTCCCTTCCTCCATAACTTGTCTGGTCTCGAAGTTCATCTCAGTGACCTGAAGCTGTCTGCTACAGCTACCAAGCCTGAGAGTCAGATTGAGGTATCAGTTCCTTTTCCCCTCAAAAATAGTCAAAACACTCAGAATTTTCACTCTTTCCTACTCCATGACGTTATTTAGATTTGTTCAAATATGGCATTATTGCTGTAAAAAATGTGGTACCTACAAGAATGAGTTTGATCCCACAGACAAGGAGGGAGGTGAGTAAAGTTTCTGGTTAAGGAGATCTGTTAGGAAGTTGTGATCCTCTGGGCTTCAAAACATCTATCTAGACTCAAGTAGCATCTGCAGCAGTAGGCATAGCCGGGTTGGAGGGATGGCTTGGTGGTTTAGGCACTTGCCTGCAAAGCCAAAGGACCCAGGTTTGATTCCCCAGGACCCACATAAGCCAGACTCACAAGGTGGCATATGCATCTGGAATTCAACTGGAGGCCCTGGCATGCCCATTCTCTCTCTCATGCTCTCTAAAATAAATAAATGGAGTAGGCATAGCCAATGGGCCAGAATAATTGAAGCACATAGGAATGAATCAGGAAGATTATCGCTCACAGGAGATGGATGTGTGTGTGTGTGTGTGTGTGTGTGTGTGTGAAGGCATGTGTGCAGATTCATGTGTGACTGTGTGTGTGTATGTGTCAGCGTGTGGGTGTGTGCATGAGCAGGAGAGTTAGTAAAGGTGTGCGTATGAGTGGGAGAGTAGGTGAGTGTGTGTGAAAGTATGTAGCTTGAGGTCTATCTAGACTATGTCACATGTGATTTCTGAGTTGCTTCTGGGAGTGGGGCCCAGCTGCTCTTGCCTAACCTGCTGGTGTAAGACGATCAAAGTAGGAGGTGTTCAAGTTCAACAACAACAAAAGGTATTCCCACCAGGCGTCGTGGCGCACGCCTTTAATCCCAGCACTCGAGAGGCAGAGGTAGGAGGATCGCCATGAGTTCGAGGCCACCCTGAGACTCCATAGTGATTTCCAGGTCAGCCTGGGCCAGAGTGAGACCCTATGTCAAAAAAAATAAAAATAAAAAACAAAACAACAACAACAAAAAAGGTATTCCCTTGGTCAGATGTGGTAGATGGAGATAAAAATTGTCCTCCACAGACTATTTGCCCCGCCATGTTGTTCTGATTTTAAGGGGCGAGGATTTCTGCTCTCTAGGTGGTAGGGACTGATGATAGGTGACACCTCACCACCCCGCCCCCAATGATTGAAAGGTTGAGGGACAGAGCTGCAGCTGAAAAACAAGGGGAGAGTACAACTCATGGTTTTCACCTTGTGACCTGGGTTAAATCTTCACATAGTGTGTGCGTGTGTGTGTGTACACATGCATGCTGACGTGCATTCACACAAACCCCACAAATGTATGGGTACATATACGTAAACACACAAATACATAAACACGGAGGTACAAAAACACCTAAATCCATGCAAAGAAATACACACAAACATCGATGTACTCATGCAACTCCACACGTGGACATACAAATTGCATGCATGTACAAAAGCATACATAACTTAAAGGACTTCCTCAAAGGATATTTGAGTAGCAGAAGGCTTTTAATTTTTCACTAATGTACACTTAAAACCTGGGGAGAGGGGGATAAAAGCATGTGATTATAATTAGCTTTACTTTTCAAATCATGCTTGGGGGTTCAAAAGTTCTAGGCAGAGAATAAGAATGATTTTATGGGCAGATATGGTGGCTTCAATATAAACTATGCCATGTAGCCTCATGCGCTTTTGAATATTTTATCCTTAGCTGATGGCAATTTCAGAGCATTATTGGGATTTTGGGAGCTGATTTTGCTGGAGGAGGAGTGCCACTGAGGCTGGCTTTGGGGTAGTGTAGCTCAGCTGCAGGCCCAGGGCTTAGACCACTTTCTTTGTGGTGATGTGGAGATGTGGTGCCCAGCTGGTGGGCTGCTCGTCCCATGCTTTCCTTGCCTTGATGAAACTGTAACCCAAAATAAATCCTTCTTTTTATTGCTGCTTCTGGTTAGGTGTTTTTTTTTTTTTTTTTTTTTGTATTAGACTTTTAAAAATTTTTTGTTAGAGAGAAAAAAATTCATAAGAAAGAGAGAGACTGTGGGCATGCCAAGGCCTCTAGCAAATGAACTTCAGATGCATGAGCCACCTTGTGCATCTGGCTTTATGTGGGTCCTGGAGAATTGAACCTGGGTCCTTTGGCTTTGCAGGTAGTCATCTTAACTGCTGAACCATCTCTCCAGCCCTGGTTGGGTGTTTTGTCCTAGCAATGAGAAGATAACTGCTACAGCATATCTTTGTGACTACTATCAGGTAATTTGCCAGACCCATTCAATCTAAGGTAAACTATGTGATGAATAGTTGTCATTCCCTCTTTTTCAAGGTGATGTGATGTGATTATCCTTGAGAAAATTTTCCTGGCAAGGGCTAAAATGAAGGATGCTGACTTTGAGTTAATACTGAGTCAACTTGGGTTGGAAGTGATGAGTGTTGTGGAGTACAGGTGAGAATCGGGGCGAGAAATATAAGTGCAGACATGAGCAGCATGAAAGGACATTTTTATTAAGGGTTGGAAGAACTCAGACATATTTTCAAAGCAACATCACCACTGGGAATGTCAACTAATATTATTAGGTAAATATCACTGAAAGAATGTCAGCACTTAATGAAGACCCCATGAATGCACTTTTATTAAAATGCTGTAGGGGTTCTGAATTTGTTGATTTCAGTTTATTTCTTCAAATACATGGCAGTAGGTTTAGCCCCCATTGGAGAGCCATTGCCTTAGACAAGGGCTATGTTGATATGATGCCAAACTACCAACTCTTAATTAATTTGGGGCTTGCAGCAGGCCAATGAAGTGGTAAATGCTGCCCTGGAATGAAATTATGAATAGAGATCAATAGGCAAGGAAAGAGGGAGAAGGAGTTTTATAGCAAAGTTCATGCTACCATGCTCTCGGGATGTAATCTAGTTGCAGTGATTAATATTTACACGGATCAGTTTTGAACTTCTGATTTCTAGAAGCAAGTTTTTGTGCTAGGAAAATAATTGCCATATATCCCTAACTATAAGATGCACTTTTCTTTTTTCTCCTCAATACTTATTATTTAGTGAAGGAATGTGATATCACAGCCTATGCTCTGAGTTACTTTATTTTGCACAACAAAAACATTTGGGGAAATTTGAAAAACAGTTTTAGGTCAATAGACAGAATTGCTTTAAAAAATTTTAAAGGAAGTTCAAATTATAAACCTTCAGTTGTATCACTGCGTGCTAGACCATCTACTTTCAAATGTTTAATGTGAAGGGGCTTTTGAGTGTTAAAGATCTTTTCCTTTTGTTTAGAGAAAGAGAGAGAGCGAGAGATAATTGGTGCACCAGGGCCTCAGCCGTTGCAATCAAGCACCAGACACTTGTGCCTTCTAGTGCGCCCGCGCGACCTTGCACTTGTCTCACCATTGTGCATCTGGCTTACGTGGGATCAGGAGAGAGATCGAATATGGGTCCTTAGGCTTTGTAGGCAAGCACCTTAACCACTAGCCATCTCTACAGCCCTTAAAGATTATCTTTAACAGCAACAACGTCATAGAGGCTGAAAATTATATACGTAAAAATGAAAGAAATCTTAGTATCTCTATGTATCAATCTATCTCTATCAACTCTTTTGTGCCTCAACAAGAGATTTCACTGATAACACCCCCACAAAATGATGCAGAGAATCATCCTTTAATCAGTAGAATCAGAGCAGTAAGCCAAGTAATGGTGGTGGCCATAAGGACAAGGTTCAAGTGATGTGTTTGACAGTACCACTGAATAGAGGAAGCATAATGTATAAGCTGGATGTTAGTAGGTGTTTGCCCATTTATATTTTAACTAGGCAAAATATTTGGGGAGGCACAGGGAATGGAATAAAGATCCATCATTTCATCTAAAGTCTCAGAAACAGTTGCCTTTTGCATTTCACCCTATTCCTCCATGCATGGGCTCCAGTCTCCCTGTTCTGCTATCGAGTCAATGAGATTTTGATTCCCACCATTTGTCTCACAGCCTGGACCTTTTTAGACAAGATGAGAATACAGTGTTTCTCAAACTGGCAAAGGAGAGGATATAATGATCCATGGGCATCTTTAAAATAATGTTACTTTTACAGTCTCTTGTAGATAATTTATTTTGTTTAAAATAGTTTCATGTTTACCCCATTTCTGTTTTTTTTTTTGTTTGTTTGTTTTTTATTTATTTTTTTTTACTCTGTGTCATAGCATGGGTCCATGGGAACTCCAGTAACATTCCCTCAGCCGAGCATAGGAAATGTCCATGGGCTTAGCCGTGAGAAAGACAAGTGGCCATGTGGCATTGGCTGGCAATTGTAAACACTCTGAGCTTTGATTTCTTACCAGCTCAATGGAGCACTCCTTGGAGGTATGTAATGAGGACTTAAAGAGATACACGTATAGGAAGAAAAATAAACCAAGCCACTTCCCAGTGTTTTGGATCAGCTAACTCAGAGACGTGGATTCAGAGCTTCAGACTTGCCCCCTTTCAAGCCTGAACTGGCTTACATGCTAACCCCACTCTAAATCTAGCAGGGAGCTCACCCCAGTGCCACGCACCACATGCCTGGGGCGAGGCTCAGTATAATCCAGATCTTACTTCTTGGATTGGGTCTTTGAACTTTGGAAGTGGAACAGTCTAAGATGATTTACTTTCTGGAAAAGAATGAAGCAGTGGCTGCCAGAAAACAAACTTATCCTTGAACATCCTCTTCCTCCCTTCCCATTCCATTTCCCAGCCAGCCACCTCAGGACATTCTGCTGATCTTCCACTGAAACATCAAGGGCCTGATAATTGTCGCATGTAATAGTCTATTCATAATCCTCATCCTTTAAATCTCTTCATCCACTTTGATGCTCTGGGCTTCTTCATTTTGAAATGATTCTTCCTCGGTTTCCCTCAGGATCTTTAAGTGGCGCTTTCAGTCCCTTGGCCCTGATCTGTGTCCTCTGACCACAGAGAACTCTAAACGAATAGCATAGTGATCTGGTCCTGAGCACCACTGTAGAACACCCTAACATGTGCAGGGGAGTCCAGCCCCATAGCGAGGTGTAGGAAGAGGAGAAAACATACACTCACCACAGAGGCACAGTAGACGCGGGCAGTGGTGGTGGGGGGGGGGTATGGCAATTCCTAATCTGAGCATCAAGAAGCCTCTTTATGATGAGGCCCCCACATCAGTCTATGATTTTTCCCCTTCCGTTTTCCTTCTTGGATGTTGCTGGCGGGCAACTTCATTAGGGGCTGCTGCATTTTCTCAGTCCACTACTCCCTCCTTATTGATTTTTGAGGACCAAAAATTTCAGTTTCAAAAAGTCTTTGAGCCGGGCATGGTGGCACATGCCTTTAATCCCAGCCCTGAGGAAGCAGAGGCAGGAGGATTGCCATGAATTCGAGGCTACTCTGAGACTACATAGTGAAATCCAGGTAGGCTAGTATTTCCTTTGCTGTCTGACTCTCTCCAAACTAGAAAGATTTATCTGTCCAGTGACAATCAGTTTCACATGCCAATAGCCACACTCGCAACTCAGTGTTCAGAAGCAGCTGTGTTTTCTCATCAGCTGTCTTTCTTCACTTTTCTGTCTTGGTTAGTTCACTGTATCTACCCACACCTGTATGGAAAGCTCCAGGTATGTTCCGTCTCTTGAGTCTTCTTTAGTCAATTGGAAAGACTTACTGGATACCACATATCACTTTAATATTTGCCCTCAGGCACTTTAATTGATTTGAATATTTTATTTTATTTATTTGAGAGAGAGAGAGAGGCCAGGTGCACCACCAGGGCATATGAACTCCAGACACATGTGCCACCATGTGCACCTGGCTTATATAAGTTCTGGGGAATTGAACTTGGCTCCTTAAGCTTTGGAGGCAAATGCCTTACTCACTGAGCCATCTCTCCAGCCCTGATCTGGATTTTTTAAACATGGGTCTCCTAACGAATCTTTAACCTAGACCTGGATCATCCTTGCCCAAATCCTGTTTATACCTTTTTCTGACTGAGCTTGAGAAACAGTTGACTTCTTGATGCCAAAATTGTTGTATTTCTGAGGATTTTCCACTTTGTTTGATAACATATTTGCAAAGGAGTCTTGTTTTGGATGCTCATTTCTTTCACAGGCACCACATCTAGTCCACTCAGCAATCACTGGCAAGTGTTCTTAATGGCTTTTCAGCCTCTTCCCATACTGTTGTAAGTTCACTGTGACCTGCCTAAAATACCAGGTTAGCTCATACAGCCAACTGTTTTCTTTTTCTTTTTTTGTTCATTTTTATTTATTTATTTGAGAGTGACAGACAGAAAGAGAAAGAAACAGATAGAGAGAAAGTGGGGACACCAGGACCTCCAGCCACTGCAAATGAACTCCAGACACGTGCGCCCCCTTGTGTATCTGGCTAACGTGGGTCCTGGGGAGTCGAGCCTCGAACTGAGGTCCTTAGGCTTCACAGGCAAGCACTTAACTGCTAAGCCATCTCTCCAGCCTGCCAACTGCTTTCTATTGTATTGTTACCACCTTTGTAGGCTCCAGGACAAGTTTCCTTACCTTTTCCACTATCCTCCTCCACTTTAACCGATTCATATGATTTCATTTTCTTACAGAATCACTTTATTTATTTATTTTTAATTTAAGATCCACTTTTATTTCCTTTTTTTCCCCTCCTCACATATAGAACTCCACATTCAGTTCTTGCAGCTATAGTCACTTGATTTTGTCAAGGTACCATTTCATCCTTATGACTTTGTTCATAGGCATCAAAATATGACAGTCACTAGTGTTAAATCCATAAAATATTTACACCACACAGCACGTTAACCTTGAGACACTTGCCAATAACACCACGTAAAGGGGACAAGACCCCACCCCCATTCTTGCATTAGGAGTCAGGCCCCTATCTGGCAACTGTCCAGTGGTTCAAAGGGCAGCACAGGAGACAGGCTCTGCTCCAGAGGACACTGGACACTGATCTGGAAGCACGTTATGATGTCACCCCAGTGACACGTACCACACCACTTTTGACAACAATATCTCCCAGTTCTGGAACAGGCAGTTATACCAGAATAAACAAATGGACAGACTATCATGTGACTTAACGCTGCACCAGTTTACTGTGTTCTGCAATGGCTCAATGAACAGGTGGCTTCAGTAACCTGATTTAGATTCTGCAGGCAGTGAGGCAAGAGAAGAACAGGACAGAGACCCGAGCAGCGTCAGTAACGAATTCCATATGGAAGTGATTTGTTACGCTCATTCATATGAAATTGGCTAGATCAAGTCAGATGACCGGTGCTTAGTAGAGCCAGGGAGAGCGATCTTCCCATGTGCCAGTGGGAGAGGACTGTGTGTTGCTGAACAGGGGTTGTATTAGTTTCTTTACTCGCTGCTGTGACCAAATACCTCACAAGTAGCAGCTTACAGAAAGAAAGGGTTTATTTCAGATATCAGTTCCAGAAGTCCAGTCTGTCCTGCAAGCAGCGGCAGGCATGAAGCTATCTGATCATACTGCAGCCAGAGTCAGGAAGAGAGGGTGAATGAGAAGTGGGACCGGGCTGTAACAATGCAGGGGCTGACCCCAGTGACCCACTTCCACCAGCAAGGCTGTACCTCCTAAAGGTTCCAGAAACTTCCTAAACAGTGGCCATCAGCTGGGGACCAAGTGTTCAAACGTGAAATGATGGGGGATGTTTCATGTTCAAACCACAATATTCTGCCACTGGCCCCACAGACTCACAGCCATCTCATGATGCAAGAAGCATTCAGCCCAACTTCAAAAGTCCCCATAACTCTTACCAGTCCCAACAATGCTTGAAACTCCAAAGTCTAAAGTCTCTTCTGAGATTCAAGGCAATCTCTTAACTGTAAACCTCTGTAAAATAATAATGAAAAATTCCATACTTCAAGCATATAATGTCACAGTGTAAATATTCCCATTCCAAAAAGAAGGCATAGGGGCACAGTAGAACAGCAAGGAAAGATTTGGGGAAAAAAAGGTAACAGAAAAACTCATCACAGCAAACAGCTCCTTGTCTGGTCTCTTGGACTCATGGTAGAATCATCCAGGCTCCAGAGGTCTTTGGAAGCCATGGCCCCCCAGCACTGCGACCTGCAGCACCCAAAGCGTTTCTCTTGAGCTGGCTCCACTCTGAGTCTGTAGCTTTCCTTAGCAGACATCTCATGGTCCTGGCATATGCATCATTCTGGGGTTTCCATTGCAACTGAGGCTTAATTCGCAAGGCTTCATACAAGAACCATTGCATGTGAGGGCAGTGAGACGTTTATTTAACCAGCTGGTTCACGCTTGCAAAGTTGGTAAGTAGCTGGGCTGGAATTCACATACGGGTCAGTCAATATTCAAAGGTGTGATTCACCAGTATTTTGTCATGACAGAGACTGGTGATTGACATTCTGTGTGTGATTCTTTTTTAAAAAAATATTTTTTGTTCATTTTTATTTACTTATTTGAGAGTGACAGAGAGAGAGAAAGAGAGGCAGATAGAGAGAGAGGATGGGCACACCCGGGCTTTCAGCCACTGCAAACAAACTCCAGATGCGTATGTCCCCTTGTGCATCTGGCTAATGTGGGTCCTGGGGAATCGAGCCTTGAACTGGGGTCCTTAGGCTTCACAGGAAAGCGCTTAACCGCTAAGCCACCTCCCCAGTCCTGTGTGTGATTCTTATTGTTACTCTCATATGATACTTTCTGGCACAGCTCTCTCCAATTATAATCTCCTTGGCAGCAGTTACTAGGTAATCAATGCTCGTAGTGAAGCATTGTCCTTGCAAGCATTTGATAGATACTTGTTGCTTGAAGAAAGTAAAGAGTGATGAATTGCTGAACTCAATTAAGATTTTACAACAACTTTTAGCACCAGGCTCTGTATTAGTTATTTCTTGCTGTGAGGAAAAAAAAAAATGCCTTTGGTGGTTTAACTCAGCATCTATTTGCTAAGTTCTCCCAGTTTTTTGGGTAAGGGACTCAAGCATGGTTTAACTGGAGCATCTGTTCAGAATCTTACAAAGTTGTAGGTACAGTGTCAGGCAAGATGTGTTCCTTGGCTCCATTGAGCACCCTCTTTGAAGCCTGTGTGGTAGAGGGCTGAATTCACTTCCTTGTAGTTAGAGGATTAAGAATCCAACCATCAGCTGGAGCCACCTATTAGGTTCTGGAGGTGCCCCATTTGTCTGCCATGTGACCCACTTATAACCATGAAAGAAGCTGCTGGGCTGGAGAGATGGTTTAGTGGTTAAGCGCTTGCCTGTGATGCCTAAGGATCCTCGTTCAAGGCTCGATTCCCCAGGACCCACGTAAGGCGGATGTAAAAGGGGGCGCATGCATCTGGAGTTCGTCTACAGTGGTTGGAGGTCCTGGCTTGCCCATTTTCTCTCTTTCTAACTGCTTCTTCCTCTCTCTGTCTGTGGCTCTCAAATAAATAAATAAAAATAAAAAAATTAAAAATAAGAAAAGAAGCTGCCACCTCAACCTAAGGTGACATACTTGGGAGAGTGACCATGCCATCACTCTTGCCCTTTTCTAAGCTCTAGAAGACTATTTGAAGAGAGGGGATCATCCCAGGATTCCCTGCATTGGGATTGTCTTTGAATTCTGCCTATCATACTTCCTGTCAAGCCTATCTGTTTTCTTTGCAGATACACATGGAAGAAAAAATAAAATTCCTGATGTCTTATCTTTCAGTCCAGCTTTCCTTTGCTCATGTTCTCTTCTTAGATCTTATCTTCTATTTGAACAGTCTGTAGATGGCATTCGTACAATAATGCTATCCACCTCCCTTTCCAATGAGATATGAACAGTGTTAACACCATGAGGAAATCCCAGTGCTTCATATGTGAGGAATATAGAAAATCACAGCTGTGTAATCTTAAACAGAAGTAAGTTCAGCTACAATCCTCTTTTATACTTCACTTCTCTATTTAATACATATTAGGGATATTCCAATGTCACTAAATATTCTTTTGTAGCATATTACTAGTTGCTGTGCTGTATGGTATCACACAGAAACATTATGATTTATTAGACTGGTTTGTTCTTGGACATTTTTTATTGTTTTTGATCTTTTGAGGTAAGGTTTCACTCAAGCCCAGGCTGACCTGGAATTCACTATGTAGTGTTAGAGTGGCCTCAGACTCACAAGATCCTCCGACCTCTGCTTCTCGAGTGCTGGGATTAAAGTAGGGCACTACCATGCCTGGCTTTCCAAATTTTTTAAAAGTGGAAATTCTGTTAAACTCTCAGGTAGTTATTTTTTCCTACCATTATAACTCTCTTGGTGGGATAAATTCCTAGAAATAACGTTTTATGTATCAATGATAAGAGATAAACTTAAAAATTGAATTATCAAAGCGCAAACTGGAAGTGTACAATTTAAACGGTAGTGTTTACAGAAACCCAACATACAAAATTCTCTCTCTCTCTTTCTGTGTGTTTTGTTCCTTTTCTATTTTTTAAGTTACATGACTCATATATGTTATTTTTTTGTTTATGTTTATTTATTTATTTGAGAGAGACAGACAGAGAGAAGGAGGCAGAGAGAGAGAGAGAGAATTGGCTCGCCAGCCACTGCAAACGAATTCCAGACACATGCGCCCCTTGCACATCTGGCTAATGTGGGTCCTGGGGAATTGAGCCTCCAACAGGGGTCCTTAGGCTTCACAGGCAAGTGCTTAAATGCTAAGCCATCTCTCCAACCCTCATATATGTTATTTTAAGTAGGTGGGACACTTCTGAAATCTCTAATGAAGAATCATTACTCATTGGTATTCTAACTCTGTCTATTTGCAGTAACCAGTGTTTAACAACTTGCTGTAAATCTCGCCAAACCATGCTTAGCAGATATGAATGTCTTTTCTAATTAAATAGTTGAAAAATGGTCTCTCATTGTTACTTTAATTTGATTTTCTTGACTTACTAGTGAGAATAAACATTTATTCATTTGCCTAGGTAATTTGTGTTTTTCTCTGCCTAGTTGCTGGTTGATTTGGTTTCATTGATCACTGACCATTATGATGTCAAATGTTCATCATCTTTGATGATCCTGTTGTAGCATTTCTCATTGCATTTAAATTTTCATTTATACACTGCTGCAAGATTTTTATTCTATACATTATTTCCTGGCATAACTTACTTGAGTTTAAAGAGTGAAGCTTTTTATTTTTATTTTTTCGAGGCAAGTTTTGCTCCAGCCTACGAAATAAAACTTTTAATGTATGCCAAAGATTATTCACAAATACCTTTTGACTACAGAATATTGCAATTCTTAAGTGGCAGTTCACTTATTTCAAACAAGACTCAATACTGCATAATTCAATACAGTGGAAGCATTTAACATACATCCAACATGTTACTGAAATAAGAATTTATCTACATTTGAAAAACTCATAAAAATGTGTTCAAAAGGCAGTATCATTATTTATACTTTTATATTATTTTTTCTTGGCATTTCTTACCTTTATCATATTCGTTGGGTATTAACGCAGATGATTTTAATGGAGGAGTAAGCCTGAAAGAGTTCATTTACTTCCTAAACTTTCCCAGACACAAAACTGAGAGGAGAATGTATGCCGTGAGCTGCTGACATGTCTCCTGTGAGTTTGCAGATGAAGCCAATGTAGAAAGGCACGCTGCATTTTCAGGGCTGGGTGTCCCTTTTGCTTCTTTGATTTATGAAACCCCGTAGCACCTCTGTGAAGACTGTCCGCTTTAGAGACGAAGATGAAAGGTAACAGGCATTGCTTAGCTGAGTTAGCTTTCAAAGAAGTTTTTGTTGTGCTTCCCCCCCCCCCACCCTTTTCCCTGAAAATGGGTTGCAGAATCCAATTTACAGCTTTATATGTCTGGGCCTGAGATGAGGAAACGAAGGGAATCTGTCCTCAGGGCTCACGCTCTGTCTTGCTTGCACTGCTCTGCTTCAGGGCTTGCCTCTCTCCTCACCACTCTAGACCGCATGCTGCCTGCCCTTGGCATGTTTTCTTTTTACATGTTTTACTTAAAATACCGGAAACATCGTTTACAGGTAGAGAAATTTATTTTAAGTGTGAAAGCGTACGCATATGAATGAGGAGACTATATCCAAATATAGCACAGACAGAAACAGGACCACAGATCTCAGCAATAAAAAATACCCAAGAAGAAAGCTGGGGGAACTGTATTTATCTTTGGAAATTAAAAATTATATATATGGGCTGCAGAGGTGGCAAAGCAGCTAAGGGCACTTGCTTGCAAAGTCTGATGGCTTAGGTTTGATTTCCCACTACCCACATAAAGCCAGGTGCTCAAAGTTGCACATGTGTCTAGAGTTTATTTGCCATGGCAAGAGGCCTTAGTGTGTTCAACCTTACACACACACACACATACATACACTCTTTCTCTCTCTGCCTCTTTCTATCTCTCTCTCAAACAAATAAATAAGTAAAAATATTGTTAAAAAGAAATATCCACAGAGCACATGAGGAGACTACCAGCGCTCAAGAACGGGAAGAAGCTCGTGGGTGTCAGCCCCTCCTGCCTTGTGTTTGGTGCAGCGCTGAAGAGAGCAGACGGGCGGATCAGTGGTTTGAGACCAGCCTGGGCCACATGCCTAGACCCTGGCTTACAAACAACAAAACCGGAGTTTAGGGGATAGCTCAGTAAGCACGGTGTGCATCTCACAAGCATGATGCGCTGAATTTGGATGCCCAGTACCAGCCACACATGGTGAATGAAGCTCTCCTTCAGTCGTAATATTTGGGAGGCTGAGGTAGGAGGATTGCCATGAGTTTGAGGCTATCCTGGGCTACAAAGTGAGTCATAAGTCAATCTGGGTTAGGGTTAAGATCCTGCCTAAAAAAAAACACAAAACACATATCCTGGACGCCCAGTGTTGGAGAAGTAGAGACAGTAAGATCACTGTAGCTTGCTGGCTAGCCAGTGTAGCCTGATTGGTAAGCACCAGGCTATGAGAGATCCTGTCTCAAAAAAAAAAGAGGTGATTGGGCTGGAGAGATGGCTTAGCGGTTAAGCGCTTGCCTGTGAAGCCGAAGGACCCTGGTTCAAAACTCAATTCCCCAGGACCCACGTTAGCCAGATGCGGAAGGGGGTGCACGCATCTGGAGTTCGTTTGCAGTGCTGGAGGCCTTGGCACGCCCATTCTGTCTCTCTTTCTCTATCTGCCTCTTTCTCTCTCTGTCACTTTCAAATAAATAAATGAATATTTTTTTTTAAAAAAAAGAGGTGGTCTTTGGCTGGAGAGATTGCTTAATGGTTAAGGTACTCGCCTATAAAGCCAAAGGACACACATTGGATGCCCTAGGACCCACATAAGCCACATGCACAAGTTGGTGCATGTGTCTGGAGTTGTTTGCAGTGGCTGGAGGCCCTGGCATACCCATATTCTCTCTCTATCCCTCTCATAAAAATCCATAAAACAAACACAAAAACATATATTTTAAAAGAGGACAGCATTCTGGAGGATAATATCCAGCTGTCCTCTGGCTTCAGCATGCACACACACACACACACTTTACACTTTTACACAGATGTATACCCACAAATGTGCAAGCATGTGTACACACACATGCAGAAAAATTATGTGTAGTATGTTGAAAGGTACTATGAAATTATTATCAGGACTCTACTATATACCCAGAACAGATTGTAATGAAAATAAACTAGCTTTAAAAAGGAGAAAGAAAATGATGGTGAAGTTCTCACAGAAATGCCATTGATGTGCCAAAAAGTTCCTCCTCCACAATCACTTCCACACTCACTGCTACATCAGGTTTCCTCCCTCACCAAGTCCAGGCCCCTCTGCTCACAACCACAGAATTCCTTATGCTTTACAAGTCACACTGGGAGATACTCTTAACATTACTACAGTTGAGAAAATTAATTAGAACTTGTTTGAAATCTCAAGAAATTGGGCCAACCTTTAAAAAAAAAATACTCCAGAGAAAGGAGGTCATAAAATATAGTTAAAAATCAGATTACAACCAAAATCTCTTCAGTTTCTTGGGCTATGCTTTCCACTCTGTCAGTGTATAAAAATGAAAAGCTCCACCCTTTTCACCCTATATGTAGATTCTTCCCTCATTCCTCTGCAGCAGTACAGTTGGTTACATCTTATAGGCATGTTCACTGAAGTATGGAGTATTCATAAAAAATTAGGTCCCATTTTATTCATGGACATTGTGGTGGTTTGATTCAGGTGTCCCCCATAAACTTTGCTAGGTTCCCAGATGATGGAGATTTGGGAATTAACACCTCCTGGAAGCAGTGTATTGCTCGGGGCAGGCTTATGGGTATTATAGCCAGTTTCCCCTTGCCAGTGTTTGGCACACTCTCCTGCTACTGTTGTCCACCTGATGTTGCCCAGGAGGTGATGTCCACCCTTTGCTCATGCTGACGTTTTCCCTGACATCATGGGGCTTCCACTCGAGTCTAGAAGCCAAAATAAATCTTTTTTTTTTTTTTCCCCCACAGTCTGCTCTTGGATGGGTGATTTCTGCCAGCAATGGGAACCTGACTGCAACAGACATACTTTGGATTTAATGTTGAAAAGTTTTCCAAGAAATCTCAACTTACCTAAGTGTTGTGACATTTTTTTCCTATTTACTTGCAGAATTTTTGTTTTTAGTTTTTATGGTCAGGTCTATAATCTGTACTGAATTAACATTTAAAAATAGTGTGAAATAAGAATATACTATTGATATTTTTCCACAAATGGATATTCAGTTGTTCCACTAAGTCTTTGAAAAATTTATTTCTTTTTCTTCATGGAATTAGCTTATTAAAAATTGTTAAAAATCAATTGGCTACATGTAAGTTCCATTGCCTATTAGAATGTCCAGCAGTTTAAAATCCTTCAATTTATTCATTTTACCTGTTGTAGTATCACTAATTTAAAAATGATGTTTTGCAAGGA
Source organism: Jaculus jaculus (assembly GCF_020740685.1). NCBI lineage: Eukaryota > Metazoa > Chordata > Mammalia > Rodentia > Dipodidae > Jaculus > Jaculus jaculus. The sequence goes on from NC_059108.1 coordinate 16,206,960, forward strand.
TGAAGCTGTGAAGTGTTGGCAAAAAAAGGACTCATTTTTTTTTTTAGCAGATATATATTGACCAAAAGTAGAGGGGTACATTTCAGACTCAATCCAAATGTCCAGTTTGGAAGACCTCATGTTCAGCTCTTTAAAAAGTATTTATTTATTTATTCAGAGAGAAAGAGGCAGACATGGAAAGAGAGAGAAAGTGAGAAAGCGAGTTAGCCAGGGCTTCTTGCCACTGCAAATGAACTCCAGACGCTTGCATCACTTTCTGTATCTGGCTTTATGTAGGAACTGGCACATTGAACCCAGGCCATTAGACTTTGCAATCAAGTATGTTTAACCACTAATCCGTTTCTCTAGCCCACCAGCTTTGATGACCAAGGTCATATGCATCATTTCCCTTGCAATGTAAACACCATTCCAATAATGAAAGCGATCCTTGCACTGAGGTGACTATAATTCCTGGATTCCTACTTTACTGAAATCTTGGAATGTCTTACTGGAAAGTTTAAAAAAGTAAAAAGAACCAGGCATGGTGGCGCACGTCTTTAATCCCAGGAGAGGTAAAAGGGTTGCCCAGAGTTGGAGGCCACCCTGAGACTACAAAGTAAATTCCAGGTCAGCCTAGGCTAGAGGGAGACCCTACCTTGAAACACCAAAACAAACAAACAAAAAGGACAGTTGCTCAGTCTATCAAATTGGTGATTCCTTTGCTTCTGTGTTTGCCCTCTGAGAGCCTTTCTCTCCTGCCTCTTCTGCAAAACTCAACCAGACCTGTTCAGGAAGCGCTCTCTACTTGTGTCCTAAACTTTGAATGAGTCCAAGTTTATATTTCAAAATAACATGCACTCCCAGTCAGAAATATCACTCTGAAATACTCTTATCACATATGCTTTTGTAAATTAACTTAAGAAGATACATTTTTAGCTGATAATCCCATGTTTTAAAGTCCAATTCTAAGGAAACACAAACATTTTCTTATTGTTTTTTTTTATTTTTTATTTAGTTTTAGAGAGAGAGAGAGAGAGACAGAGAGAATGAGAATTGGCACACCAGGGCCTCAGCCACTACAATCAAACTTCAGATGCTTGCACCACCTAGTGGGCATGTATGATCTTAAGCTTGCCTCATCTTTGTGTGTCTGGGTTACTTGGGATCTGGAGAGTCAAACATGGGTCCTTAGGCTTCACAGGCAAGCATCTAAACCGCTAAGCTATCTTTACAGCCTGTACTGTGGAACTATTGGAAGCTATGTACTGCCGGTAGAATGACAAAAAATATAGTTACCTTGGAAAATAAGAAGAATTTTAGTTTTCCTTTAAATTAAATATACAATTATCAGATGACCTAACAATTCTAATCCTTGAGTACTTACCTAAGATAAATAAAGACATATTCACACAAAGATTTATACACCAATATCACAGCCATTTTATTTATTACCGTAAAATCAAAACCAGCAATGACTCTAATGTTCAATAACAGTAGTGGGAATGAATTGGCCACCATATATATATATATATATATATATATATATATATATATATATATATGTGTGTGTGTGTGTGTGTGTGTGTGTGTGTGTGTGTGTGTGTGTGTGTCATATATATATATGTCATATATATATATATATATATATATATATATATATATATATATATCACACAGTGAGTTAATAGTTAACAGCACAGAGGAATAAAGTCTCATAAATATTTTGCTGCCTGGAGGAAACCATTTACCAGAGTGTGTATGGTATGACTGGCCTGTAATGAAATTTGGGAAAATATAGAATGTGACTCTGTTAACAGAAAGCAGGTCACTGGTATATTGGAATCAGTGATTGAACTGCAAAAGGGTTGAACTACAAAGGGGTTTGAAGAAACCTGGGTTGATGGAAATGTTCTATAATTTTAACCATGCTGGTGGCTACATTGGTTAAGAAGAGTTTACATTAGCCAAATTTCAAAGAACTCTAAATTTAACATAGATGCTTTTAATTGTAAATTTTAGTTCAATTAAATTAGTGATTTGAGGACTGGGGAGATGGGTTAGAGTTCAAGGGCCTTGCCTGCGAAGACTAAGGACCCATGTTCAATTACCCAGTACCCATGTAAACCAGATGCACAAAATAGCACATGTGTCTGGAGTTCATTTGCAATGACTAAAGACCCTGCCATGCCCATTCTCTCTATATATCTGCTTTTACCACTCTTTTTACCTCTCTCAAATATATAAATAAAGTATATTTTTAAAAATTAGAAGACTTTTTGCATAGACTTTTCAGTATAATTTGAAATAGTTTCTTTTAAATAAGCATAAGCTACATGGTTATCAAAAATCAATCTTTTGAATTTGTATTTAATAGCCTTCTGTATCATGGCATATTACTTAAAATTGGACAAAGAATGGTTAAAATATATATTACTTTGAAATTAGCATAGAATCATTAGATCACAAATAGTTATTTTGAGCCTTAGACTTTACTGAAGAAAGAAGGCAAGTGTTAGATATGCAATAAACTTTAGTGGTATTTAGAATCAAAGGTTGCATGTGGGCTGGGGAGATTGCTTGGTGGTTAAGGCGCTTACTCACAAAGCCTAAGGACCCAGGTTTAATTCCCTAGTACCCATTAAAGCTAGATACATGTGTCTGGAGTTCGTTTGCAGTGGCTGGAGGCCCTGGCATGCCCATTTACTCTCCTTTCTCCCCTTCCAAATAAATAAATGAAATATTTTTTAAAGGTTGTGTGTAAATATCATGGGTAAGGAGGAAAAACTATTGATAGTTTAGTTCCATAAGAATTGAGATTTAGCTTACTTATGTTTAGCTACTGTTAAAACCACAGTGTTGGCACACTTGTCTTTGGAGTCTAATAACTGTTTTAGGATTAAATAATATAAATTTCATAAATAAAGGTGAACCAATGTAAGTATGCATGATATTAAAACATAAGGAAAGAGTAAATAATACATGGTATCAACTAGGAAAGAAGCAAGTAGGCTTCATAACTTGAAGTCACCAGTACTACAATTTGATTTCTGAAGTTCACTTTTCTGACAGAAAATTTATAATGAAGAAGTGATGATGGTTTGTTCAGGTGTCCCCCATAATTCTGAATACTTGGTTCTCAGCTGATGGAGATTTGGGAATTAGTGCCTCCTAGAGAGAATGTATTGATGGGGACAGGCTTATGGGTGTTATAGCCAGTGTGCCCTTGTCAGTGTTTGGCACACTCTCTTGTTGCTATTGTCCAATTCATGTTGGCCACGGAGTGATGTCCACCCTCTGTTCATGTCATCATTTTCCATACCATCGAGAGCTACCCCCTCAAGCCTGTAAGCCAAAATAAACTGCTTTTTTTCCCCACAAGCTGCTCTGGGTTGATTGATTTCTACCAGCAATGCGACCCTGACTGCAAAGCTAAAGTGGTACAGAGGAGTGGGATTGCTGCTAGACACCTGACTGTGTGGCTTTGGCCTTTTGGAACTGATTTGCAAGAGGAATGTGGAAGGATTTGAAACCTTAGCCTAAGAGATGCTTTGAAGTGCTGTTAAGTATAGCTTGATGGACTATTCTGGTCAGAGCTGCAAGACCTGAATGCAGTAAGAACATGGACTGTGAGGTTTGGCTTATGAGGGTGAGAAAGAACTTTGCTTGGATTGGGCTAGCAGTTTGTATGAGAAGCTTGCTGTTATACCCGTGTCCTGAGAAGTTGTGCAGGGTTGCTTTACATAGAAATGAGCTAGTTTAAGCAGAGGGATATGGCACAGAAAAAAAAAGCAAATCTTTGGAACTAAACTGCTGCCCATTCACCTGCAAATTGTTTGAACGACTACAATCTTTGATATTGGGCCAGCTGACCTGAACTGAGGCAATGGGAAGGATGTAGACTCTTTTTAAGGGGCCTGAGTGCTCAAGGAGTGTCCTGTTCTTCAAAGTCTGCTTCTTTCCCCCTGGATTAACAAATTGGCATCCTACCTAGTATTGTGGAATATAAAAATGCAGAAAAGAGAGGGTCATTGAGTTTGCAACATGGTCTTATGTTCTGGAAATGGCCATGGGCAGTGTGAAGCAGGATTGCCTGCATGGAGACTCCAAGGGGCCATGAGGATGAACTATAGTTTGCAGTGGAGACCCAGTGGAGATGCCAGGACCATGAGATGGTTGCTAAGGAGAGCTGCTGGCCCCAATGAAGTTTTCCAGGACTGTGAGCAGCCTAGCTGGAGGGGTGGAATTGGAAGTTCAGAGACTTGTTGCTGGTTAGGATTGTTGGACTTGGAGATTTGTCACTAACTAGAGTTGTTGGACTTGAAGCTAAAGTGTTTGACGTTTGCCCTGGTTGTTTTGAATCTTGTATTGGTTGAATATTTATTTGCTATGCCCAAAGCCATCTTTTGCAGTGTGACTGTTTATTCTGTGCCATTATGGTTTGGGGGGGAGTTTTTTTGGTATTATGGCTAAGTTAAAAGATGTTGGATTATGGAAATGTTTTAACATCCTTGGCTTGATAAAAACTATGGGGTCTTTTAAAGTTGGACTGAATGCATTGCATTTTACATCATGTATGGTTATCAGTTTATGGGGGCCAGGTGCAGAATGTGGTGGTTTGATTCAGTGTCCCTCATAAACTTAGATACTCTGAATGCTAGATTCCAAGCTGATGGGGATTTGGGAATTAAGGCCTCATGTATTGATGGGGGCGGGATTATGAGTGTTAAAGCCAGTTCCCCCTTGCCAGTGTTTGGCACACTCTCCTGTTGCTATTGTTCACCTTATGTTGGCCCATGGGTGATGTATACCCTCTGCTCATGCCATCATTTTCCCTGCCATCATGGAGCTTCCCCTCAAGCCTGTAAGTCAAAATAAACCTCTTCCCCCCACCTCCACCCACAATCTGCTCTTAGTTGGGTGATTTCTACCAGCAATGTGAACCTGACTGCAACAATAAAGCTAAATAGATTTCCTTATTCCACTCTTATACAAGTCTGTTAATGTGATTTAAAGAAATGTTTTCCAACAATCTTCTGTTAAAACCTATCTTTGAAAGCCTCATAAATCCCAGGACACTATAAATTGTGCCTTTAATTAACTGATTTGTTGCAGTAAAATTGAAGCAGTAAATGGAGAGGGGAGGTAAGACCCTTTACATGTCATTACATTGCAGCTATGAAGTACACTTTATGAGGCTCAGTTTGATGACTATCTTGTCAGGTACTAACTTGAAGAAATACTTAGTGTGAATGAATCTGCTAATCATACAAAGTCGGCAATGAAAGCCAGTGTTATGATCATGAATCCATGAATTCAGATGGCAGAAACTTAGTAGGATTTCAAACACTTTGTAAGTCTGCTTGTATGAAAAAATTGGGATTATTTTATACTTCTATTATTTGTTCTCAAGAAATTGTGCAAAAGATAAATCAGTATCCATATGCAAGAGAATGATGGTGTAGCTTCCCTTACACTATTTGCAAAAATTTACTAAAAATCAACCAAAGAAATAAATACAGGTATTATTTTTTCTACTTACCACTCTAATATCTACATTGTACTATCTATATAATTATAATATATATTGTATCTATATAATTAATATAGAACTAAGGCTCCACATATAGGATATAGGTTCTATTTTTAGATGATGAAAATATTATAATTTTTGTGGTAATATATACTTAATATGTACTTTGTGATATATACTTTGTGAATATACTAAAAACCTTTGAATTAAATACTTTACATGGATAAACTTTATGGTATGTGAATTATATTTCAATAAAGGTGCTATAAAATAATTTTATTTGCTTAAGTTTGACTTTTAATACTTTTCTGGTAACATTATTCACTGAAAAGTATCAGCCTGGCCTATATGTCTATGGAATTAAAAAGTGTTTGACTTTTTTCACATGTAATTTTTCAAAATTATTGATCATGCCTATGATGTAGAGCCTTTCAAATGGGGATATATTGATATCTAAACTACACCCTCCAAGGCTCAGGAAACCATGCAGAAGAGGGGGTACAAAGAGTGGAGAAGCAGGAGAAGCAAATTGTGGATGTGAGGTATTATCTTCTGCATATATCATATCTGACACATTCATGGATTCACAGCATATATGTGGTTTCCTGCACATGATTGAGACTGCCAATATTTCACCACAGATGAGGAAGGGGTCCATGACACCCCAACACTTTCCAAACTAAGTAGTGGAAACTTATGATCACTGGGAGAGGAGGAATCAAGTGTTTAGTGGTGTACATCTGGTGGGTAAAGCAGTCTCCAATAAATAATCTCCCACCTCTGAGGATGCAATCAACCCTAATTTAAATAAGTAGGTAAAAAATAAGTAATAAATAAATGAGGCTAGGAGGTAGGATAGGGATCTAATGAAAGAAGAAAAGTTTTAGTGGAGGAGGGAAAGAAAGAGTGAGGGTGAATGGGGCTTGAGATCAAAATGGACTATACGTGTTATGACAACATTAAAAACAAATAAGGGGGCTGGAGGGATGGCTTAGTGGTTGACACATTTGCCTGCAAAGCCAAAGGACCCAGATTTGATTCCCCAGGACCCATGTTAGCCAGATGCACAAGGGGCACACATGTCTGGAGTTCATTTGCAGTGTCTGGAGGCCCTGGCGAGCCTCTCTCTCTCTCTCTCTCTCTCTCTCTCTCTCTCTCTCTCTCTTTCCCTCCCTCTTTCTCTGTCAAATAAATAAATAAATAAAATAAAATATTTTAAAAAATAAAGAAAGAAAGAAGGGTGTGCTGTTTTGACTGAGGTGTCCCCCATAAACTTAGGCGTTCTGAATGCTAGCTTTCCAGCTGATGGAGATTTGGAAATTAACACCTCCTAGAGGCAGTGTACTGTTAGGGATGGAATTATGGGTGTTATAGCCAGTGTTTGGAATACTCTCTTGTTCCTATTGTCCACTTGGTGTTGGCCAGGGGGTGATGTCCACCCTCTGCTCATGCCATTGTTTTCCCTGCCATATTGGGGCTTCCCTCTCAAGCCTATAAGCCAAAATAAACCTATATTTTTCCCCACCATCTGGTCTTGGTTGGGTGAATTCTACCAGCAATGCAAACCTGACTGTAACAAATGGGAATGTATGCAAAGATATAGCAACCTTGAGGTAATGATGAAGGTGGGTTGAGGTTGGATACATTTGTTATGGACTTGGGAGGAGCGTGATGTGGTCATCTAGATTTATGTATATTCAAAGTAATATATTTTTTTTTACCTTAGAAGTATTTTTTCCAGTAAAATTATTACACACACTCTCACACGCATACACACACATGCACACACACACACACCTAGGATAGAACTGCTTGAGACACAAGACACAGGATGGAAGAATGGAGATTCTGGAGGAGCATGACTAGTGTCCGGGGCGGACCCGGATCCATGAACATGAGCAAAGGGACACTTTCTTTTACCCCCAGTGCACTGTGCAAGGCTTGTATGACATGGTCATAACCGGGTGGATTGTCCAAGGCTTGCTGATGTATAACATGATCATAACTTGTCTCATAACTTGTCACGAATTAATCACAACAGACCTTGCGAGGGCAACAAAGTCCGAGTGTGGATCACACTAGGTCCACAACACCTAAGAAATCTAAACAGTGATCTGAGCCAAAAAGCCGCCTTCCCTTTTGGTACAAAAGGCAGCACTTCCTAAATTGCCAGGTGTACAATGCCTAAACACCAGTATCAACATGGCACCGATGTCCAGGATAAGCAGGATGGCACCCTTAACCAACCTCATGAAAGGTCTCAAGAAGCCTGCAATCCCAGCCCCATGGGAGAAACACCACTGCAACTGGAGAACATCATTCGACCCCCCCCCCCTGAGCACACTTAAGAGCCCAGAGGCTGAGGTCCTGGTCTGGAGTACCTTTAAGTGACAGAGGGTGACTGGCAGCAGAATGCCTAGGCGGCTTCTGCCAATCTGGCTCCACCTCCACCAGAGAAGAAAGAATGAGGACCTTGAGGAAGCCCTGGAGCTGGAGTCCAAACAATGAGGCACGGCTGCAGACTGGCAACAACTGTGGGCTCAGCGGATGCGACGGCAGTCATAAACCAGAGTCCCGCTTTCATGGTCACCAGGTGTGGGGAGAAGCGCTGCTTCCTCCTTCCTGCATACCGGCCTTTTTGCGCACACTGCCGCTACCGCTGCAGTGAACCTGGAGGATGACACTATATGTTCAGACCCGGGGAGCATTGTTGGCGTACCTCCAGTATTTCCTGTTGCCAATAGGCTGTTACATTAATGAACTATCTACCTGTATGAAGAATTTTTTTTTTTTTTAATGAGAATTTTGAAAGGGCCCAAAACAAATTTCTATTTGATATTGTTTTCTAAATATAAACTTTCCAATAACAAAAAATAAAATAAAATAAATAAATTGAAAAATTGGATATTTCTCTTTGTAATGAAAGCCATTTGAAAATTGCTGAAGGAATAGTGGAAATAATTGTTTGACAACTATAGACCAGAGAGAAATAATGGCTTTTTGGGAACAGGTTAACATTTTGAAAACAATAAAATTGATTGATATTCAAATAAGGTTGAAATTGTTTATTCCATTTCTACGAAGGCTGCCAATTTATATGGGTTATAACATTGAAAGTAAAAACCTGAGCTAACCAGCACATACAGCTTATTACAAGATTCAGGCAGGTTAGCTGCGTGGGTTGTTTCGTCCTCTTCGGAAATAATTATACAGTTACTATTCAGCCTTCACTTCGCATCTAGTAACTGGCTTCATTTCTGCTGCAAACGCATATCCCAGAACGACTAACTACATTAGAGGATAAACTCTCAAAATGGCCCACCATGCCCGATGGTCTATGAAGAGCCTGCTCCCTTTCCCCACCGCCTCGTTTGCTTGAGCTACCCAGTCACAAAGTAGTGTGGGTATAATGGGCATGGCCTTAACTCATCACTCCTGTGCCAAGTTCTTTGTTATGGATGGTCTTCCCCTTAGAGAGGAGAGCCTGAGACTTCGGATAAAAAATTCACTTCACCAGGAATCCAAATTTCCTACTTAGCAGCTATGTTTCCATTACACACTGTTACATGTTCTAAGATGGATTTTGCAAAGGCAACGTGTATAAGAGGATCAGAGCTCTTAATTATCCCTCAGGGGGCAGGGTGGGAAAGAATTTCCTCTTTGATAAGTTTCTCAGTTTTCAAGTTAATTTCAAAACTGAGCACTTGGTCTTGGAAATTTTTTCAATAAAGACAGATGAAATGCTTCCCTTCACATGCTAGCATTTAGTAGCATCACCCAGTGACAGAAACTGTCCCTTTCCAAAGCCCTTGTACATCTTTATCTCACTTTAAAATATTTGTGTAGGACAGGAGAGATGGCTTAGCCGTTAAGGTACTTGCATGTGAAGCCTAAGGACCCAGGTTCCATTCCCCAGTGATGACATAAGCCAGATGTGCAAGATGCTGCCTGTGTGCATCTGGAGTTCGTTTGCAGTGGGTGGAGGCCCTGAAGTGCCCGTTATTTCTCTATCTGCCTCTTTCTCTCTCTCAAGTAAATAAACAAATAACTAAAATATTTGCCTAAGTAATGACTTAACGAGCAGACTCCTCTGTCTCATTTTAGATGTGAGATGAAAACCCGAAGGATTCATTTTTCTGGCCCAGGTCTCAGGCTCTGAGGGGGTCCAGGCCATGTCACCAGAGCTCTGATGATGACAACATGCTCACCGTCTTGCGTCAGCGCCTGCCCAGCGCTTGAACGTTTAGGGCCTGGAAACAGCGTTCCTTAACATGGTGAAGTCCTCCTGTTGCCAGGCCAACACACCTGGTCATACCAGGTCAGATTCCCTGTTTGGCTTCCTGTGGAAATGAACCTCAATACCTGTGGGAGCTCCCCCCCCCCTTAGGTTCCATGCAACCCCTTGACTTCTCCCTCAGTGGGCCTCTTCTCTCTCTGCAGGTCTATTTCTCTCCCATCCAGCCAGGGTGTGTTTAGATCTCCGTGTAGGACCGTCATCTCTGCTCCACATACCCTCTGGCGGACAGTCTGTTCGGTATACAAGTACCTCCTAGAATCCAGCACCTGCAAGCTTACCTCTGTTACCCAGGTCTCTTCTGGGAGTCCCGGGACCATATACCCATTGGGGCCCTCATCTCATCAAGGAGATCCCTTCCGGAAAATCCCAGAGACCTAAACCAACTGAGTGAGAGACCCAGCTCTCTATCCCACAGACCAAGGCTGGAAAATCAGAGCAGCGGAATGGGGCACAGGCTTCACCTTGCTCAGGTGTCTCAGGAGCCCATCTTCCATGCAGGTCCCTGCAGTGACGGCTGGGGTATGAGCAGGAGGCCACACTCAGCCATGTTCTTGAAGCACAAGCCCAGCTTGACAAATAGTAGCCCTGGCACCAAGGAGGATGGAGGGCTCTGGGGGAAACTTGTGAACTGTGGTGGGGTCATTGGCTCTTCTGATTGGCCCCCTTGATTTTTCATCTTATTTGTATGCACCCATCCAGAAATGCTTGTGTCTGTAAGCGCTCTGCACTCAGCAAGACTGTCCGTGAGGCTTACCCTAGGGCTCCTCTGCCACCTCCTACCCCCCTCTCTGGATGCTCCGGGAGCCACTTGCACTCCGGGCACCGAACGGGTTCCCGGCTCTGCAGGGCAGGAGCCGCTCTGTCCCTGACCTGCTTCTAGTCCGAGCACCTTTCTTCTCCGCACCGGGACTCCGCCCTGCCTCGGAGACAGACCCCCCAGGATCTGCTGTCTTTGTGGCTCCTGGGGGACCTGCTGTTGCTCTGGTGGTCCCAAGTGTCGGCTTCGGCTCCTCTCGGGTGGTGTGCCCAAAGCACGCCAAGGGCACCCCTGTCAAGAGTCAGAGCTGTAACTCTCTGACGGACTGTTGATCCACAACCACTGCCACCAGAAGTCAGAGCTACAAACCCCTTTGCCCTCCTGCTGCGCAAGCCTGCACAACCCCCCCCCCCCCCAGGAGTCCGGGTTCATCCCAGCAGTGATAAGTCCCGCGTAAGTAAATCTTCCCTCACCCTGCATGAAGCGTCTTCCCAGCTGGACCCTTTCCTTCCTTAGTTCTACTGGGTCTTCACGCCACAGCCGGCGTTATTTCTGGATCCCTGCTCCCCCCGGCCTTCCTGGAAGGTGGTGTGTAAATCTCATTCCCGTCTGTCTTTCTCTTTGTGTCACTTGCGCTCAGGTTACCCCACCCACGCCTCCCTAACTCTGCAGAGTTCCTGTCCTCCCCCACCTCTGGGCTAGTACCTTTCTTTCTGTCCTCCTGCGTGGGGTGCTGTCTTTTTATATTAGATTTGCTTACATCTATTGATGTTAGTGCAAAAGATACTCATTTGCCTGACAGCTTATGCTTATGAAAGATACGGTTTTGCTTCTAAACAATATGTGCGTACAATTTTAAAGACAAAGAGCCCTATTGAATTTAATAATAAGTGCATCAGCCCATTCTTGTCACTAAGCATCCACTTTCGACGTTTCACATTTTTTTTCTATTCCTCTGCTACATATATGAAAAGACCTGGCCATTCCTTATTTGTTGTTTTTGAGGTTTTTTAAATTGCCCATTCACTTCCTTCTGTGGTTTGGAAGTATTTCTTTCTTTCACGTGTTCCCTTCTCTCTCACCCAAATTTCCACTCTTTTACACTTCAGATACAACTCTATCACTAATTCCAATTATTTCCTTCATCCATTCTTAGCCAATGATGTCCATCATGCATTTATTTCTTTTATCATAAAGTTTTCTTTTCTTGTTGTTTTGCAGCCAAAATTTAAATGTGTAGCCTGTGATCGCTACCATGATTTACTGAGCACTTGGCGTTAAAGGAATGTGCCACCACACCCAGCCCTTGTAAAGACTTTTTATTTGCTTGAACTTCATAATTGCCTGCTTTTAAAGTTTGCTTTCTATTATTTTGTTAATGACTGAAAAAAGTCAAGGAGAGTGGAGCATGCAGCGCCACACTGCTGACTGTGGTAGCCAGGGGGGGCCTTTCTAGAAAACTCCACCCAGGTGAAGCTAGAATCCCTCACATGAATGTAAAGAATTGCAAGATGAACCAGTATAAAGCATAGGCTTTTATACCGATTGCAGCATGGACATGTCAAGAAAAGTTTATACCCCAGAGTGGGTGTGGGCTTCTTAAAGAGTCTTAGCAATAATTATACATATAACTTTGGTGGCTCCTGAAGTTCATTTTTTAAAAGTATTTAAAAGGTAAAAAAAAAAAATGTGTCTTGATATACTTTTATTAATTTTTTAAATTTTTATTTATTTGAGAGCGACAGAGAAAGAGAGAAAGAGGCAGAGAGAGAGAGAGAGAGAGAGAGACAGACAGACAATGGACACGCCAGGGCCTCCAAGCCATTGCAAATGCACTCCAGACGCGTGCGCCCCCTTGTGCATCTAGCTAACGTGGGTCCTGGGGAATCGAGCCTCCAACCGGGGTCCTTAGGCTTCACAGGCAAGTGCTTAACCACTAAGCCATCTCTCCAGCCCAATATGCTTTTTTTTTTTTTTGAGGTAGAGTCTCAGTTCAGCCCAGGCTGACCTGGAATTTACCCTGGAATCCTAGGCTGGCCTAGAACACACAGTTATCTTCTTACCTCTGTCTCCTGAGTGCTGAGATTAGAGGTGCATGCCACCACACCCAGCTGCTATGCTTCATTTTGTCTGAGGATTTCTTCTGCAGTAAATACGATTATGAATTGATTTTTGAAGTGTGTTCTATAGGTTTATGTGGTAATATGATGAAAACTGTTCAAAAAGACCAGAGTCGTCCCTATTATCCATATGTCGCAAGGAAGTCAAGGCATATCTTTTCACAGTAAACGTGGTTTCTAATCTGACTTGTGAGGTCTCTTGATTTTCAACAAGCAGAAGCAAAGCTCCTTTCCTTTTGTATGTCCCCTTAATTTTTTCCCCCATCTTTCTATCGTGCTTCAATCATGTGTCCCCTCACAAGGCTTAAGGAAACAGTTCAATGAACACATAGTTCTTGCTAACACATATATGTCTGTTTTTCTTTTTCTTAGGGACAGGCACCTAATATTTTATTAATTTATTTATTTATTGAGAGAGAAAGAGAGCACATGAATGGATACACCAGAGCCTCCAGCCACCTCGAACGAACTCCAGATGAGTGCACCATCTTGCTTTATGTAGGTACTTGGAAATCAAATGTGGGTCATTTGGCTTTGCTGGCATGCTCCCCAATCACTAAGCATCTCTCCATCCTGCCCATGCAGTGATTTTTAGTGGCCATTGCCTAGACTTCTTGTGCAGTCTATCTCTCTGGTATCTTTACTCCCTTCTGGGTTAGCCTGCTTTTATCCTGAAACTCAAATGTCTTTTTCTTTGTATTTCTCTCCTCCACTTATTCTATATGGCAAGTCACCTAAAAGGTAAATATTTTAAAGGAAGAAAGTTTTCTTTTTCCTTCCTTCCTTCTTTCTTTCTTTCTTTCTTTCTTTCTTTCTTTCTTTCTTTCTTTCTTTCTTTCATTCTTTCTTTTGTTGTGTTTTTGAAATAAAGTTGCACTCTATCCCAGGCTAACCTCGAACTTTCTCTATAACTTAGGCTGGCCTCAAACTTACTATGATCTTCCCTACCTCAGCCTCCTGAATGCTGGGATTAAAGGTGTGAGCCACTACCACTATACCCCACTTAAAGACAAATTTGGGGGCTGGAGAGATTTCCCAGTGGTTAAGGAGCTTGCCTGCAAAGCCTGACAGTCCAGGTTTGATTCCCAAGTACCATGTAAGGCCAGATCCACGAAGTGGTCCATGCATCTGGGGTTCATTTGCAGCAACTGGAGGCCCTGGAAAGCCTGGTCTCTCTGTCTGTCTCTCTTCTCTTTATCTCTCTCTGCTTGCAAATAAACAAGTAAAACAGAGAAATTCTTTGAAATATGTATTTTGAAAATATTCTAACTTTACCTCTTTATATATGCTTTGTTGTCAGTTGGTGCATATATTCACTCACTTTTGAAATACTTTCTACCTCAGGCTCTTGAACCCTTGCTCCACCATCTTCTAACTTCCATTGCTGTGTGTGTGTGTGTGGGGGGGGGGTTACTCACATAATTTTCATGTAGAAAAATTTACATAATTATTTGCACATTTTTGTCTTGACTATTGTATACTTTCATGAAGACTGCCTTTCTATGGTTGATAAGTGTTTTTATTTTATATGTCTTGTACTCCTTCAATTTAGAAATTTGTGTCATTCAGTTGAGGAATGTTCTTAAAATATTTCATCATTCTCTGACCCCAATTTTCATTCCTGTCCCCTTCTGACATCCTTAACTGATCTAGTTTTGGAAGTCCTGATCTGCTAACATTCTTTCCCCCTATATTTAGTATTTCTCCAAGTTTTTGTTATGAGATATTTATAAAATTGTAGCTTTTGAACCTTCAACAATTTTTTTTTAAAGTTCAGTATTTTAGTTTTACTTTCTAGAAACTCTTTTCTGGATAATCCTTTAAATTTTATTTTATCCTGAATGTGCTTTTTTCTTTCTACAACTATGAGAGTTTTTAAAAATATTTTTTGTTCTCTTTGTTATCATGAAGTTCTCTTTTTTCCTTAGATCAATTTTGTTCTTTTACATTAATCACCTTTCTAATGATAGAACAGATAGGACAGGCACCATGTTTATGGACTTGCCCTGTCAGCTGGGCAATAAGGGTGGCAGGTTTCACTTCTGCTATTTTTTTTTTTTAATCTCTGTGGGTTCCCTCCCATAGGCAGATCAGTTTTCTCAATTTATTGCATAAAAGGCATAAAAACACAGATGTCAGCTCTGTTCAGAGTGCAGTAATGCTGGTTCCTGAATGTCTACAATCCAGAGTGTTAACATTCACAGATCTTCCTTGTTTTTAATTTACAACCCATTTTGACCTCAGTTTCAAATTCAGTTCTCCAGAGAGTAGAGCTCTAAGCTTGGGCTGTACTGGGGGAAGGAGAATTGTACCAGAGGTCAGTATTCCCTTTACACTGTAGAAGGGCTTCAGTTCCTCCTTGGTTTTCAGCCTCCTGCCCTTCCCCTGTTTAAGGGCCTATTGTTCCCTCATCAAAGCACTCCCAGGGGCATTTTTAGATGATCTCCAGTTGCTTCTAGTTAGCTTCTCCACCTAAGAGTTAGACTGGTTTCCGGAGGATGGAGGTTGGTTCTCACTCATCTGCTACCAGTTTCCAGATCTTGTTACTATCTCTTTCTTATATGCCGGCTTCTCTTCCTGTTTGTTTTGTCCTTGTAGGCTTCTTTTCTATACTTTTATTTTAAATGTGATTTAAAATGTGATGGAGATAGGATGTGTGCTCAGTCTTCCTGCTTAGCTAGATGTCTCTACATGTAGATATAAAAGCCTATTTCTTGAGAAGCCTGAGCATTTGAGTAATTCTCTTGATTGACAAAGTCGACATAGTCTTATGCCTCCAAGTAATATAATTTTCCATTAAGTTGAAGATTAAAGCAATACCACAAAAGATTTTTTTATTAGAAAGGTAAACTACACATCAATATATAGACATAAATAACTTTGAAGCCACAAAGTACAGAAATTTTCAAGCCTTAGTTTTAAATATCTTAATACAATTTTCTCAATATTCATATATAAATGATAATTCCTTATTGAACAGTTGCCTTTATGAGCTTGGGAAAAGTTCCACCAAGTTTGATAAAGAATTAGCCACTGTACTACCATGGTGGAAAAGCCATAAAACAAATCCTTTTAGCAACTGAAGTCTTGCTGTGTTTTAGACAACGCCTTAAAAGCGCCACTCAGTGAGAAGACTAGAGTGATGGAACCACTTCTAAAAAAATCCTCTAAACATGCAAAATAACAGCGAACTAGACAGCTGCTCATTTTTATCATTTCCTTCACTGTGATTACATGAAGTCTTGACTTGAGATAAAGAGCATTTCCAGCGGTGGTATCTGTTAATTCTAGAAGCCTGTATCTTGCAAGGAAAAAGCCCAAGAACTAAGTAAGATACTTTCTTTTCTCTCTGTAAACTGAAAATTCCCACCCCATCTTCCTCCTAACAGGTCATTAATGGCCACCCCCATTTCTTTTTCTAATGCTAGCTACAAATCTTTCCATCCTGGGTCCCCTCACTTCCTTCCTCCTTAGGTCTCTATAATGACTCCAGTCTGTGAGAAGAATGTGAACTCTGTATTCTGTGCCAGAGACACCCCTGATTGCTGTTGACCCCCAAAGCTGGTTAGCCAGAAATTCCACAGATTTACCAGTCTCTGCCTCCCCAGGGCTCAGTGCACATTTTGAAAATATGAAACACAAGGTGATCCAGGTTACGGGTTTTATTTTTATGTTTACATTTTTATTTTGGTTTTTCAAGGCAGGGTCTCACTCTAGCTCAGGCTGGCCTCAAACTCCTAGTGACCCTCTTACCTCTACCTCTCGAGTGCTGGGATTAAAGGTGTGCACCACCCTTCACAGAAGCTCATAGGTTTTAGATGCTCTGACTTATTATGGCAAAGTGAGAAATTGAAAAAAAATTACCTATATCATCAGAAATCTCAATTTTCTGGGGAGTTTTTTGTTTGTCAAGGTTTAGGAGGTAATTGAAAAACCTAAGTTAAATGAGAGTTTAAGCCGGGCATGGTGGCGCAGGCCTTTAATCCCAGCACTTGGAAGGCAGAGGTAGGAGGATTGCTGTGAGTTCGAGGCCACCCTGAGACTCCATAGTGAATTCCAGGTCAGCCTGGGCTAGAGTGAGACCCTACCTCAAAAAAAAAAAAAAAAAAAAAAAAAAAAAAAAAGATATTGCTCTTCTGTTTTTAAATGAAAGAAGTTCATTTGACTTAGGTTTTCTTTTTTAAAAAAAAAATATTTATTTATTTGAGAGACAGACAGAGAAAGAGAACTGGCATGCCAGGGCCTCTATAGCCACTGCAAACGAACTCCAGATACATGCACCACTTGGTGCATTTGGTTTTATGTGTACTGGGGAATTGAACCCAGGTCCTTAGGATTTTCAGGCAAGCACATTAATGGATGAGCCCTCTCTCCAGCCTTTGACTTAGATTTTAAGCACATAGAATACAAGGAGGCATTTTGTACAAAAAAATTAACACTTTTCAATTAGAAATATTTTAAAATCAATTTTCTATTGGAAAGATCACACCACCTTCCTTTGGCAACTATAGGATATCTAGTAATAGCAGCAAGAGTAACTTGTAAAACACAAGTTTTAGTTCTTCTTAGATACTAAAGAAAGCCTTGGAGTTCTGTAGCATGAAACAAACCTTCAGAGATGGGATCCTCAAAGAAGAGGTCAAGATTATAGACTTTGGAATCAAGTGACTTGGGTTTAAGAGCCTGCTCCACATAGCTTCTCCCCAGGCCTGTGACCCTGTTCCAGTCACTGAGAGTAATCACCAGGCTCTGGAGAGGCTTGGTAGGATCCTAAGGTAAGCTTCAGTTTAGAGCATAGTACACAGCAAGAATTGCATAGATAGCTATTATAATGTCTCTGGAGGGGTAACCTAGCACAGAAAATGGTTTGTGAAATAATTTTAGTGTACTTGTGCCCATGAAGGCACGAGCAACAATGTCAAAAATGTATAAAATTACTCAGGAGAGTATGTTTCTTAAGAACCAACTTGCAAAAAGAGTAAAGAGTCTGCCTGAAGTGGCAATTTAATATTTCCAATAAAACCTAATCGAATTGTTCCCAAACAGGGCCATCTTGTACACATAGCAGAAGTTTTTATTTCTCAGCATTATTCATTCAAAAGAAGGCAGGGTCTAAAGGTCCTAAATGTGGCATCGTAATACTGTGGATTTTAAAGCTAAGGGAGTAAGAAACATTCTGGAAGGTGACATTTAATATATGACATTGGAGCTGGAGAGATGGCTCAGCAGTTAGGGTGCTTTCTTGCAAAGCCTGATGGTCTGGGTTCAGTTTCCCAGTACCCATGTAAAGCCAGATGCACAAAGTGACACATGCATATGGAGTTTGTTTGCAGCAGCAAGAGGTCCTGGTGTACCCATTCTCTTACTCTCTCCTTGCACATTAATAAATATATATAAATGAAAAATATTTAAATATTTAAAATATGACTTTGTTCTTCCAAAAGGCTACTGACTTGTTTTTCAAAACAGTGTTATCAGGTTTAAGGGAGTGTTCAAACCCACCTGATGTAACCTTGATTAATAAATGAGGCTTTATGTTAAAGAATGTTTTCTATGGAAATGTACATCTCCAGCATGGTAATGCAAGACCTCTGAGAAATGATCCCTCAGACATTAAGTGTTGTTTCTACCATATCGAACCAGTCCAGCTAGGTTTGTCAGTCTTGAGCAGGACTCACAGGATCCCCTGAGTGGCAGGTGAGGCAGAAAATATAAGAAAATGGCTGTGTGGGTGCTTCCTCAAATAATTGGAAATGGGTATCTAACCATCCCATTCTCACCTTTACTTTTTTTTGGATTCCTGTGTTCCCAGTGGATGGAACAAGCTATTGCAGCTTCTAGCCCCTGAGTTAGGAGAGAATGAGAGATGGAGCGGGAAAGGAGGCAAGCTCAGCAAAGCAGGGGTGGCTCAGAGGCAGACCCCGACGCAATATGCTAATGTTATACAGTCACAAACTGTTTTGGTTAAGATAGTATTAGTCAGTGGACGTTCTAGGCAGTTTGCTACCAAATTTTACCAATGATTTTTGCCTATTTTCAACCCTGCTTTAGTACACACTGACCCAGGGTATTCTTCATTGTTCCATCAGAAGACTAGAACCACTATGTTGAAGGCTTTATTCCTGGGGTTTGATCTTATACACTTGTCACAGCTGGTGAAGGAAACTATCAGGCTGTTGCCTTCGCATTGGATGCTGGAGCTTTTGGTCCATGGGCAAACAGTCAGAAAATAGACTGTGACAAAATTAGAACTAACCTCATCACATCCACACCTTCTCCACCTTTGTCTCAAGATTATAAAAAGTACTGATTGAGATAATTGAAAAAAAAAAAAAGCTTATGTTTTCAGATTATCACCACCAACTTGCTAATTTTGGTTTTGAGAAAACTAGTTCCTGTGGGTTGAGATCCTCCTCTTGGTTAGCTGTGGGACCTCTCACAAGGTTGCAGTGAAGGGCAGGGACGGGAATGGCTCTCATCTGTAGACTCCTTATGTGACTGCTAATTGGATTTAGTTTCCTGGAAACCACTAGACCGGGGCCCTCAGGACATATTGAGCTGACAAGAGGTTCCTTGTTCCTTGGGAGCTTGCCTCATTGAATCAAAAGGAGGTGAATGTAACAGATGTTTAAACTTGAATGATGCAAGCCACAGCCATCGATACTGCTATCTGCTACTTGTTAGAAGTAGATTATGCCAGTGGTGTACAGGTGACAAAAGCCAGGCAATGGAGCCAGGCGTGGTGGTGCATGCCTGTAATCCCAGAACGCAGGAGGCAGAGGGAGGAGGATTGCCCTCCTGAGTTCCAGGTAATCCCAATATTACATAGTGAATTCCAGGTCAGCCTGGACTAGATTGGGATACTAACTTGAAAAACCAAAAACAAAACAAAACAAAAAAAAGTAATGGGACTCTGTGAATATTATCTTATTGGTTTATTGATCTGGAGGAATTTATGAAGAGGATTATTTGAGTGATTTCTCAACTAAGTAGAAGAGCTAAACTTGTACATAATTTAGGAAAGATTGTTCTCAGGAATAGATAATATTAAGTGTGGAAAATTGGAGATGTCCAATTGTCATGTCCAAGGGACAGAGGGGAAGACAGGTGACGGAGAAGAAGTTAGGAAGGCCAAACATTTGCAAGCCTGGATGGCTGTGGGACTATCTCTGGGTTCCATAAAAGACCTCAGGGATTAAAGTCACATAAATAACTAACCACTTCTGTGGGAGTGTGATGGGGAAACAAACATACAACTGGGGGTACCAGGAGAGAGGTCAAGGCAGTGGTCCAGATGAGAAATGAGGGTTGCTTGCAGGCGGTTGTACCAGTGACTAGAAAATAGAAAGCAATCAATCACTGTCAGACGTCATATTATGATTGCCATTGTTTCTTAGGTCCATGAATTTCAAGTAATTATATGCCAAGGTATTTCCAGGGGAGCCTGTTCTAAGTATGTATTGGAGGCTCTGCCCCTAAGGGTAGTGATTTAATATGTTTTGAAGGTAGGGTGGTTAAAACAAAAATCTGCTTTTAAGCACTGAAGAATTCTGATGCTGGTTGTTTAGGCTGTGTATTAAGAAATTCTACTTTTGTTGTTGTTATTTTTCACAAGACCAGAAGTAAATACGATGTGAAGAAAGCCTCTCCTCACCCTACTCACCCAGGAGTTCTTACATTCATTCCGCAGTGAACTCTGCCATGTCCAGGTTACTAAGACAGAGGGACGAGGAGATAACACTTTGCATCAGCTCTCTTCCATCATGTTATTCCCACAAACAGAAAGCAGAGCTGTGACGATGTGTTTCTTTCCTCACCTAATTTCTCAGGTGACTCTGTATTCAGACCTGCAAATGCACGGTTTTAATCAAACTTCGGGGGAGTCTTGAAAAGAAGCGCACTACGTAAGTTACAAAGTCTGTGCACTAGAAAGCACAATGATGTTTCTCTGAAGTGTTGACAATGGTAGCTGATTTTGTTTGACATATTGTTAATGACACAAAAATTTGAAAAAATAGCTTAGATGTGTGATAAGCTAGGCATGCAGGCTGGGCAATGAATTCTTACTGATCAAATATAAAATAAGGCTCCATCAAGCCAGTGATGCTTGTATATGGCTGTGTGTGTGCATGTGTGTGGTGTGTGGTGTGTATGTGTGTGTGTGGTGTGTGGTGTATGTGTGTGTGTGTGTGTGGTATATGTGTGTGTGTGGTGTGTATGTGTTTGTGTGTGGTATACAGGCATGTTTGACTGGGGGAAGTCAGTTGTTTAAGTGGTCCTACTTCAATTGAGGAGTACATGACCCTTTGGAAATCATTAGACTGGAAATCACTCTTCCTTCCTTTGTTTAATCCACTCTCTTTCATCAGTTAGATTTAAATTTTAATTTACATGAGAAGTGTATTGATAAGAAAAAGTGACTCTCACTTACTCCAGACTCATTTTCTTTGTCATATGCATCCTTCTAGAATTTTTCATAGATTTTTTTGCTTATTCAAACGGAAGCCTAATACATGGAACTTCATATATACATACCATGCACTTCCTTGCTACGTGTTTTCCTTTAAACAAATAAATGCATTATTTTCTCTGCAAAAGAAAATACACCATAAAAGGATTCATATATCTCCACAGGAGGAAAGAGTATGAAGTGCTTTTCTTTCTTATTCATTAAACTGAGCCCCAGTCTTGTTTTACCTTAAGTCCTTTGTCGTCCATATTTTGGGAGACCTGCTATGATTGTAATATAAAAATTCCACAGAAGCTCACGTGCTGAAGTCTTGGTCCCCAGTTGGTGGTGCTTTTGAGAGGTGAGTGTTAACTTCAGAGATAGATTAATCCACTGGTAATTTCAGCTGAATGGGTTTTAGGATGTGAGGCTTGGTGAGGGTTAGGCCTCTGGGCACATGACATTGGAGAGTGTATTTATTTGGTACCTGACCTCTTCCTTCTATGTCTCAGCTTCATGAGTGCCATGAGAAAGTGGATTTCCTCTACCCCTTATCCTGACATTTCTGCCTTCCATATGCCTAGAAGCAGTAAACCAGCCAAGCATGGACTGACACCTCAGGAACCGTGAGCCCAGAGAAAGCTTTCTTCTTTAAGTGGACTCATGGAGGTGTCTTGTGACAATGATGAAAAATGACGGGCAGAGTACCCTTCAAGAGAAGGTTCCCTCATGGACATGCATGTATTTGTGCCATTCCTGACTTGCTCTTAAAAAGAAAATGCCAGCACTTTTGCATATCTAGATAGGAAATGAACTATTAAGAAGCAAATACTAGGTTTTTCTTTTCTTATTCTGGGGGACAAACTATGGCTCTGAGTTTAGATGAACTGAAGATCGCACAACAACTTGAATGTAAGAGCTTCCTAGACATATGTAAGAGGGTGCAAGGGGTCTCTAGTTTAGCAGAAATGTGGCCCAAACAACTTTCTCTCTGTTACCTTGTCCTGCAGCCCATGACCTTCTGGATCCAGAATCATATTAATAGTCAAAAACTGCATAACAACCACCCTGCCTTACATGAGATTGTTTAATAGAAGTAGACAGGCTTCCAGAAGTTGGGCTGAGGGTTTGAGCCCACCATTTCCTTTGATGTGCAGTTAGTGTTCATCCAGTTAGATGATGGCAGCCTTTCTGGGTGTCCTAAGAATTTGGCCAACCTTATTAAATGGAATAGGAACAATTCTATTACTACTTGTAATGAGTTTAGCAAGAGGACTTAAACAAGGCTGTTTAATGCTAACATGGCTTTAAGAAAAACCTTGAATACCTTCAGGGTCAAGATGAAGGCAAGAAATGGGGGAATGCTGCTGGTCTCTGATTCAACTCTAAGAACCACTCCCTGTAAGAGGACTAGCCTTTCACTTTCCTCATTAGTATGAAATAATAGCCTACAGACAGTGAGTGAGTATCTATAGGCAAAATCCAATATGCTCTGTTGGAGAAGTTGATGACCCAACAGCATCCTGTAAATACCCTGATTCTGAAAACTTACTTTGCAATAAGGACGGGTCTCCTTATAATCATAGATAATATAAAAAAAAATAGGGTTTGAAGAGAACAAAGGGAAGTCCTTGCTGGAGGCCTGAGTTCTGATTGCCTCTTAAATCAAACTAAATTGACTTAGTTTCCTCATGTCTCAAACCAGCCCATAAATCATAAGAAAGAATATACATTGAGTTGAGTTCTTAAGCCAAAGAGTGAGTGAGAGAGAAAGGTTAAAACATTAGTTATTGATTTTTTTTTTTTTTTGGCAGACAAAATTAATAGTGGCTTCCCCTCCACAGTTTAAGCATGTCCCAGCTATGACCTTTCTTTTATTGTAAATCCCAAGAAACACATGAACTGACGATCAAAAACTTAAACATATCACCTCCCCTGAAATGTGTAAGGGCATGGGGGAGGGTCCTAGTTTTCCAGAAACTTTGCCTGAAGAGATGTAAGGATGAAAGCTGCTCTCTATGACCTTAGCCTTAGAATATACCAGAATAGTATTCTTCACAGGAGGTTGGATGACTGCTGATTTGAAAGTTTCCATTGGGGCTGTTCCCTCAGAGACCCCTGGTTCAGTCTTAAGCAGCTCTGCTCTCCTCAGGAAACCAGAGTTTCAGAAATAAATTTAATTAGAATGACCAAACTGAGGCCAAAACTCATAGACAACTTATGTTCTTTAACACATGAAAAAGATGACAGTCTGTCACTTTATACCCAGTATTCTTTTTTTCCCATGTCTTGTTTTATTTGGACAAATTTATACATGTATATAAAATATTTTAATCGTGTTTACCTATTACCCTCCTCATAGTGCCTCTACTTACCCAACTATCCCCCTTCTCCTCTCATGTACTGTTTTTGTTTGTGACCCACTGAGTTAAATTGGGCACTGTTGGGGGCTTACTGACTGGAGTATGGGTAACTTGCTAGTAGTTACACTGTGTATAATTTTATTATATAATTTTATTATACACATTTACATACATTAGAATAAGGAAAAGACAGCTCTTTCAGAAGGTACATGAAACTGGGATGGTATTTGTATGATTTAGTAGCTAGAAACCAAACTAGTAAAATTATAGCAACAAAATGGAGAAAAAAAAGACATTACAAATGCCCACATTTTTTTTGTTTGTTTGTTTGTTTGTTTGTGGGCATGTGTAGATGTTTATTTTGCACTCTCCAGTCATTTCTACCTATTGTCCCTAGGTCAAAGTCAGAAGGTTTAGGTTTAATATAAAGATAAATTCAGACATTAGTGAAGCACTGATGTCACTAGCATGGTTAAAAGATAAAAAGGTAAGAGCTAGACAGATGGCTCAGCAGTTAAGGCACTTGTCTGCGAAGTCTACTGAGCTGGGTTTGACTGCCCAGTACCCACGTAAAGCTAGGTCCACAGAGTGGCTCATGTGTCTGCAGTTCTTTTGCAATGGCTACAGGCCTTGACATACCCATCTCCTCTCTCTCTTTCTCTTTCATACATGTATGTATGTATGTATGTATGTATGTATGTATGCATGTATGTATTATTGTTTGTTTGTTTGTTTTGAGGTAGGGTCTCACTCTAGCTCAGACTGACCTGGAATTCACTATGTAGTCTCAGGGTGGCCTCAAGCTCACTGTGATCCTCCTACCTCTGCCTCCCTATGCTAGGATTAAAGGCATGAGCCACCAACCCTGGATTAATAAAAATATTTTTAGAAAAAGATAAGGGGTTAGAGAGATGGCACAGCAGTTAAGGCACTTGCCTGCAGAGCTTAATGGCCTGGGTTCAATTCCCCAGTACCCACATAAAGCCAGATGCACAAAGTGGCACATGTGTCTAGAGTTTGTTTACAGCAGCTGGAGGGCCCGGCACTTCCATTCTTTCTTTCTCTCTCCCTGATTGCAAATAAATAAAAATATTTCTTAGAAAGATAAGAAGGCAGTGACTAGAACAAGAAACCAGATGCAAGCCAGTCAAGCAGCCTTGGCCAGTGGATGGAGACTTGAACGTGAGTCTGGTACACAGTGCAGCCTGATATGGATGATGGGGTGATGGGTTTGGCAGTTCAGTGCTTCCTAAGAAAGCTGGGGGCAAGGGGGGGGGGAGGGCTGAAGCCGCTTGAGTTTGAATCTCCAGAGATCCTACTGTAAGGGTCTGAGAATTGCTAAAGAAAAGACCCCAGATTCAAATAGTATGTAAAAACAAAGAGTATTTATTCTGCAGAATCAGCCAGCATGCGGGGGTCCACCATTCATACAAAGTGGCGACCAGAGAGGAGCACGCAGACCCCTTGTAAGCACAGCTAGTGGAGTTCCAGGCGGGTTAGGTAATCTTTTAAAATGATTGGCTGGGCGAGCAGCAGTTTCAGTTGTACATCTCTGATTGGTTGGGGCAGAAGGTGCGAAGGGGTTGCGAAAGGCAAGAAAGGGACATGTCTGGGCATGTTTGGCCATGTTTGCAGGAACTGACTCAGCCCCCAGAGCCCACCACCTTGGGCATGTCCTTTTTGGTCATAGTTCAGAGGTTTTGCAGGAACTGACTCAGGCCCCTGGGTGGCTATCTTCCCTGGCCACCTGTCAGGGTCACTGTTGATTAACAGCCCTCTGTTTGTGGATTTTCCCAGAAGTTTTGCCTGCCTCTCTGGGAAACTGAAACTTAGGACTAGTTAAGGCGGCACCTCATTGAAGCCTGTCATGGTGTCCATTTGGTCCCTTTACTACCTCAACAGCTGTGCGTGGCTGCATCACCTGTAACCTTAGTACCACTAAAGAGAGCACACACCAGGAATCACCCAGGCTCGGGTAAAAGAATGAGCCTTTCTATCAATAAAACACTTCACTTAAATATTAACAGGCAGAAGAGTGATGAGCCTGTTCCAGCCACGACAGCTGAGTGCCCTCCCACAGGCGAGTACCCAGTGTTCTGTATTTGGTTACTATTTTTCTCCTGTTGTAGCTTCCTGAACATGTCTATTCCTCTCTTCAGTGTGGAATATTCCTTTCAGTGTTCTTTGTAGGAGTGGCTTAATGCTCATAAATTCCTTTCACTTGTTTGTTTAGTTTCGTCACCAAATGCTTTTTTTTTCTCCTTCTGTTATCTGACATACTTTTGCTATGTATACTATGAGTGTGGGGTAGAGTAAGGGTGACTGGACACCTGAAGGTAAAAAGGGCAGAAAAGTTTTTCTCATTGCTTACCTAGTTCCAAAGAACCGTTCTTCCATAAACAGTCAGGACCTCTCCTAGGAGGGAGGTCTTTCATAGGATTGAAACACTGTGGTTGGTCCAGTTCAGCCCCTGAACTACTAACCTCTTCCTAAGACAGCCTAATGTTATAAATACTTGTGCAAGGGGAGGGCAGGCTCTTGCTCTCTGGTCAGTTAGGAACGTCCAGCTGTGGGTGAGTGTTTCCCTCACTGGGTCTGGGCAGGCTTGGTCCAGGCCCAGGCCCAGCCTGGAGGGCCCCCTAGTCCTTACTCTCCACATGGGTTCTTTATCTCCTCCGGCTCCCCAAATGGCAGGAGCTCCTTGACCTTTCTTTCCTCTTTTCTTTCCATGCTTTTTTCCCAGGTCTGTCTGGTCACATGAGTCCTGAGCTACACATGACCCACATGGGCTTTGGGGCTCCATGTGGTGTACTTCTCTTCTCCCCACTTTATTTCCCTAGAAACTCTCAGCCTTCCCCTTTCTTCACTCCTTTGTAAAATCTGAATAAAATGTGATTATTTTAAAAATTATTCTCTTGAATTGGGAACTGCCAATTCTTTGGTTTGTAGAAATGAACTCAGGGCTTAGGGTAGCAGGAAGTACCCCAGAATCCCAATTTCCCCATTATAAGTAGTTTGGGTTGACAGCTGTCATCTTTCCATACTTGAAATACATCATTCTATACCCTTCTGACTTTTAATGTTTCCATTGAAAAGTTGGGATGGAGGGCTGGAGAGATGGCTTAGTGGTTAAGCGCTTGCCTGTGAAGCCTAAGGACCCTGGTTTGAGGCTCGATTCCCCAGGACCCATGTTAGCCAGATGCACAAGGGGGCACATGTGTCTTCTGCCATTATGGGACTTCTTCTGCTTCCCCCATAACCGTGCCTGGTCTGAAAGTTCATCCCAGCAACATGAGGCCATCTGCTACATTAGATGTTATTGAAATATAAGATTAAAAAATCTATTAAAATATTAGTATTTGATCCATGCCATCTCATGCTTATATTTTATTTACTTGCCAATTAGTCTACATTATATTTTAAAAGCAACCCTCTTTTACAAATGGAAATTTTGGTGTCCTACATAGTTGCATTCAATTTGATATTTCAATTTTAAGTTAAGGAATGACACACACACACACACACACACACACACACACACACACACGATATATCTGTGAAAGTAACTAATTTAAAATTGGCAGTAATGTATTTCTTCCTTGATTAGTTCTTTTTTCCCTAATGGAGGGTTGAAAGAAAGCAAGTTAATTTTTGTGGCATTTGAAAATGTACTGAACTGAAAATTGAGTACATGTTTTCTTTTCTTGCCAATTATTAGTTTTTCCTCATAATCATGCTTTTGGATAATTGGCTTATTAAAGTCTGTTCAGTATTTTTATTCTTTAAATATGTTATTATGCTCATCAACATAAGAACTTTTTTTCTTTACTTTCTTTGTTTCAGTTTGATATTCTACCTTCAGATTAGCTTTCAGCACTTTCCTCATGCAGTACATACATATCTCTATTGACCACAGTTCTGAAGATCTGGGATAAGTTTAATATTTACCTATAATACAAAGTGCTTTCATTTAAATGACAAAATGTATTGAATCATTTTTTTTTAAATAGCAACCTTGGATACTCAGTCTTTCAATGCAATACTCTGTTATGTCTTTCTCATGTTTCAGTTGAATTTCTGTTGAACTGAATTTTATGGCATTAATTACTGACTTGCCCGAGTTGGACTCATTAAGAAAAAATGTCTCAGTACAAATCTGAGAGGTAAGACTCATTAATCTTGGGTTTTACTTTTACTAAGCCTTGTGTACAGGAGGAAACCTCTAAACATTGATTGCCACTTGGGGCTGGGGTTGATGGAAAGTGGGAATAGTTTCCTGAAAATGCAAATACTCCATTAGCTTTTATAACTACTCTTCAATTAAAATAAAAATAGAATTCTCTAGGGAGGGAATCTAACCAGAAAGATCACCTCACTGTAAATAGGTCAGTCAATTTTATAGAAGAAAGCCTCTAGCATCTAGCTGTGGTTTTCAGATATATTGATTTATCTAGTCAACAAATATTTACTCAGTGCATACACTGTTGAAGGCCCATAAAATTGCATTTTATACACACAGAGACATGCCTCAGTTTTGGCAATATGGCAGGTGAAACAAGAACTAGTTATTACCACAACTATTACGGTTAGTATAGTAATGACCACCTCTGCATTTCTTTATATGCCTGGCATTTCTCCTAAATCCCCAGTGTCCAGGTTGTTTTCACTGTCTCAGCAGAGAGAAATGCACATTCATTTTTCAAACAAAACATTGAGACAACTTAGGTGGAAAAGATGCTAGGTTACAGCCTGTTCCTGTCTGCTTCATGGCATAATAAAATATACTTCAAGTCCGTAATTTTAATTTTTTTGAGGTAGGGTCTCACTCTAGTCCAGGATGACCTGGAATTAATTTACTATGTAGTTCTAGGCTGGCCTGGAACTCACAGTAATCCTCCAACTTCAGCCTCCCGAGTGCTGGGATTAAAGGTGTACACCACCACGCCCATGCTAGTAACTTTAAATTTTTATATATTTTATGTTTTTAGTGTCCTACAAGTTTGCTTTTGCTTTCTAAGTTTCCCCTTTTGATTCTTATTTCAAGGGTTTATCTATAGAGTATTTAGAAATATTTTACTTGCTGCAATTTCTTTTCTTTATTAAGAATAGGAATAAATAACATGTAATAAAAATCATAATGAAAGCGTAGACATTTAGAAACACAATTTCCCTGCCTGTCCTCAAATTTTGGTCACCATGTTATGGTTTAATATCTGAAATTTCTCCTAAAGGCCCATGTGTTAATGAGTCAGTTGTCATCCTGGGCTGCTGTGGTGCTGTGAAGGCGAACGTTCCTCCACAGCCGTGTGTGTTTGTGATTAAGCGTCATATACATGATATCATGTGGTAGATCCTTGTTGGAGGAGGTGGATCACTAGGGGTGGACCTTAAGACTTCATCGTCCAGGCTACCCTCTCTTGCTGCTGCTTCTCAGCTGATTATATAGTACTTTCTTGTCTATTTTTGCTTACTTCCCCTGCCGTGATAGAACCACCTGTAGAGACTGTACGCCAAAATAAACCCATTCCTTCTGTAAGCTGCTTCTGGCTGAGTGTTTTCTACCACCAGCAGTGACAAGGTCACTGCTACAGAAAGCTGGGACCATGAGTGGAGCTTTTGCTGTCATAAATCTGGCTAGGTGCTTTTTAGTCTTTTGGAATTGGTTGGTGGGAGGAATATGGAAAGGTTAGGAACTCTGGATTAGATAATCCTTGTAGTGCTGTAAGCTGAAACTAATGGACTATTCTGGTGGGATTTTGAAAAACTTAAATGCAGAGGGAAGTGTGGACTCAGCGTGTGAGCTTTTGGAGAGGATAAAGACTTTGTTGTGCCAGGTGTGGTGGCGCACACCTTTAATCCCAGTAATCGGAAGGCAGAGGTAGAAGGATCACCTGGAGTCTGAGGCCACCCTGAGACTACATAGTGAATTCCAGGTCAGCCTGGGCTAGAGTGAGACCCTACCTTAACAAAATAAAACAAAACAAACAAACAACAAAAAAAAGGGCTTTTGTTGGGAGCTGGGCTAGAGGCAACCCATGTGATGTTCTAGCACCATGTGCCCACGTTCTGAGAATTTGAGAGAAGTTTAATTTAATCATAAGAAATTGATGCAGGGGATGAAGGGATGGCTTAATGGTGAAGGCGCTTGCCTGCAAAGCCATAGGACCCAGGTTCGATTCCCCAGGACCCACGTTAGCCAGATGCACAAGGGGCCGCATGTGTCTGGAGTTGGTTTGCAGTGGTTGAAGGCCCTGGCACGCCCATTCTCTCTCTCTCTCTCCCTCCCTCTCTATCTCTCTCCCTCTTTCTCCATCAAATAAACAAATAAATACAAATAAAATATTAGAAAAAAAGGAAACCGATGCATTTGGCCAAAAGGAATACAGGACATAAGGATGTGGATGTGAAAAATGCAAAGTTTGGTGGAGAGGAAATGTGAATAGACTTCAGGACATAGATTGGAGCTATTTCAGCTGAAGTTGTTTAAGAGGTTATTGCTATTCTGGGTGTGCCAGTTTCTCTGCAATGGAAAATAGAGGGAGTGCTTGAAAGGGAAGGCCTGGCAAAAGAATGCTGATAGAGTTTCCTGGTCCTCAAAGTTGGACTGTACCTCCTTTGGACGAACAAATTTGGCAGCACTGCTCATCTGATACTAGTTTTAGAAATAGGATGAATGCAGGACGCAGAGCGTTCTTGTATTGCAACTACAGTTTGTAGGCCTGCTGAGGTGTGAAGGTAGGGTTGTGGTCCCTGCACAGAAGCCATTAGAGACCATTTGTATGAAGCTGAACCTTAGGTTTAAATGGAGACACCAGGATGCTGGAGAATGCCGGGACTACGGGATGGCTGCCAAGGCTCAGGGTAGACTCTGCCTGAATTGCAACTAGCATAATTGCTCAAGACTGTGGAGCCCAGAGGATTATATCATGAGTTCCAGGTGCCAGGTATAGAACTATGAGGTGTGATGTGTGCCCTACTGATTCTCTGTTTTGTATTGTTCCAATCTGTCTTTGTTTTGACCTCAGTCCCCTTTTGTTGAGTGGGAATGTTTACTCAGCAGCATGATGTGTTGAAGCTAAATAACTTGTGTTTTAATTTTACAGAGCTCACAGTGAAGAGACGTTCTTCAGTTTCAAATGAGACTTTGGACTGTTGGTAGTGTTGGGCATGATGAAGATCATGAGGACTTTTAAGGTTGAACTGAATGTATTTTGCGTTATGTGATGGCCATGAGTCTATAGGAGCCAGGCATGGAATGTAGTATTTAGAAAGTAAAGTCTACCCTCCTAGGCTCATGAGTTTTTGATTAAGCTTTATACTTGACATTGAGTTTTGGAGCCTGGATGGAAGATATAAGTCACTGAGGGTGGGCCTTGGGGCTTTATAGCTCAGCCCACCCTTGCTAGTATTAGCTATCTCACTCTTGTTGCATCCTCCCAACTGATATGACAAGATGTGACTCCCTGTTGCTTGTTCAAGTCATTATTTCGCTCATGATAAAACTTCTCCTCAAAACTGTGAGTCAAAATAAATCTTTTTCTTCCATAAACTGCTCTTGGTTGGATGTTTCATCCTAGCATTGAGAAGGTATCTGCTATCGGGGCTATTGGGAGATGGAAGAACTTTTAGGAGGTAGGTCCAGTGGGTGGAATTTAGATCATTATGGGCAAGCTGCTGAAGGAATGCAATGACCCCTGTCACTTTCTTGCTTCTTGGACACTCACAAAGCTCCACCACATGATTTTCATCTTGATGTTATGCCACAGGGCATGAAGTAATGGTATGGTACTATAATACCATACCATACCATACCATACCATGGACTGAAATCTCAGGAACTATATAGGTCCAAGATAAACTTTCCTACTACTATGTTGATTTTTGCACATGTCTTTTGTCATAACAATGAAAAGCTAACAAAAACCAAATACATTTCCTTAAAGCACATGATAGGGTACAGGTAACTATGTATAAACAATGCTGTAGGCCAAATCTGATCATCTAGCTATGGTGATAAATATAGACCAAACTTATTTGAGTTTACCAGACTTGATTGAATATTTGCTATTTAAAAAAAATTATTTATTTATTTTGGTTCTATTCCTCTAGAGTCCATTTTCTTTTTTTAATTTAATTACTTTTTTATTATCAACTTTCATGATTATAAACAATATCCCATGCTAATTCTCTCCCTCCCCCTTTGAAACTTCATTCTCCATCATATCCCCTCCACATCTCAATCAGTCTCTCTTTTATTTTGATGTCATGATCGTTTCCTCCTATTATGATAGTCTTGTGTAGGTAGTGTCAGGCACTGTGAGGTCAAGGATATCCAGGCCATTCTATGTCTAGAGGAGCATGTTATAAGGGGTCCTACCCTTCCTTTGGCTCTTGCATTCTTTCCACCACCTCTTCCACAATAGACCCTCAGCCTTGGAAGGTATAGTAGAGATATTTCGGTGCTGAGCACTCCTCTGTCACTTCTTCTCAGCGCCATGATGCCTTCTGAGTCATCCCAAGCTCACTGTCATCTGAAAAGAGAAGGTTCTCTACCAAAAGTGAGAATAGCATTAATATATGTGTATGAACATTAAGGGAAGTGCTTCCTGGACAGTTTGATGAGCATAGTATATACATTTATCCAGACAGCAACAGACATTACACCCCTAGGGCTCATGACTACCCCTGTTTAAGTTTTCAGTATCAGGGATATATTCCCTCCCATGGAGCAGGCCTCCAATATATTTGCTATATATATATATTTTTTTTCCTGAACTGCGTGTTGCTTTTGTGCTTATGTGATGAACACTTTTGGAAATATTGCATTTTTAAAACCTAAGAAACTATTAGTACACTTCTTTCAAACTTAAGTTCAGATGGTCATATGAAGTCATAAAGAAGATGAATGATTTCAAATCCTCAGGTTCCATTCAAGGACTTAGCAAATGTGAGGAAGGAACTGAGACATAAAAAGGCATTAAGAAAACATTGCAAAAGCAGGGGCAAAAAGATTGTAAGATCCACAATGGGTATGAGACATGGTTCCCCCAAGTACCTCACAGGAACCGACTGGGGCCTTCATGGCCCACAGTGAATTCCATAATCCCACTAAGGAGGCACCCAGGGTAACAGAAGCTGGAACAAGGGAATAGTAAGAGTATAATGTATTATAAATAAAATTAAAAAAATTAAAAAGGCATTAAATAATAACAAAATTATATCCAAATACTAAAATACATAAAACATGCCACTGAGAACTATAAATAGGAAGGAAGACTTGAGAGAAGACAAACCATGAGACAGGAATCTCCTCAACTCAGTAAGTGAGCAACTGATTCTAAAAGTAAAGTAGAATTCTGGGGATTGAAAACAAAACCAATTCTAATTAGTACCTTCGGAGAGATGCATAATTATTAGTGTATTTTTTATTTTCCCTCAGCATTCTAACTTTTAGAAGAAAACTAGCATCAACAAAAGCAAATTATTATCTATAATCTTCCCTCTCACCCCACACACTCTACATTTTTCCAATTCAAAGAGCCAATTTTCCTTTTTTTCAAAGGGCACTTATTTTCTTTTGAGATTCTGTATTTTTCCACATAAATAATAAAAGTCTATCAATTAATTAGTGAAATTAATGATTATTAAAATAGAATTCACTTGTAACAATATTTTTAGGAAAATATTTTGTGAAGAATTTTAAAATATGAGTCCTGTAGGTAGCTTTGTTGAGATTTTATTTGACATATATACTCTCTTCCCTTTTCATGAATGCAAAGAGGCCCTATATTTACACATTACCACGTCCATTTTATAATGCCATATTATATAATAAAAATAATGATATCATATTTAATTTCAAATCATAGAATAAATGGCTATTTTGTGTCAAGCATAGTGTATAGTACCTTGTGTTATAAAAGTGGATACAGAGATCAAGATAGGTTTCCAAAACAAATAAATAAAAACAGTTGGGGCTGGAGAGATGGCTTAGTGTTTAAGGCACTTGCCTTCAAAGCCAAAGGGCCCAGGTTTGATTCCCCAGTGCCCACATGAGCCAGATGCCCAGGGTGGCACATGTGCCTGGAGTTAGTGTGCAGTTCTCTCTCTCATTAAATAAATAACTTTTAAAAAGTAAAACAAACAAACAAACAAAAAACAGTTGTTCATTATGGCAGAAACCACTAATATTAGTTAATATTCATGAGCTCATTTTCATTTTCTTAGCCTCCCATGTTCAGCTCAGGCCTGTTGGCTGATGAGAAGTTTCCTGTTTAAGTGCCTCAGACCCAAATTCCTTCCTCTCCTCATGTGCCAGCTGGAGGATGCAAGGCTGTCCTTATAGCAAGAAGGCTATTCCTGAAATACTCACTGTGTGTTTAGTCATTACTGTGATAATATAACCCCCCCCCAAATCAACTTACTTGAAGAAAAGCTTTCTTTTGGTTTATGATTTCAAATGGTTCAGTCCATGGTGGCTCGGCTTGTTACATCATGGTGGGTGTCGGTGATGGAAGTGGCCTGTTCACCTTATTGTTGCTGGTAACAGAAGAGAAAGGGCAGGAGGAGGAGTCTAGGGTCTTAGAATCTCCTTCAAGGACATACTCGCCTCCCCCCGCACCATGATCGAACTTCTCCCCACTGGGCTCCATCACATAAATCTTCCACTGCCTCCCAATGGCATCACAGACTGGTAATCCAGCCTTTAACACCTGAGACCCTCAAGGACATTAAAGCACAAATTGTACCACATGATTTTGTGGAAAGCTTCCCTACGTATGTTACCCTGTGATAGCATCAAGAAATACACTATTGGAGATCATTTGTCATCAAAACTGGTTGGTAATGGGTATAACTAGTAAAACCATGATTACAAAGTAGGTATCTACACAGTATGGCTGATTTGGACCTAGAACTCTTGGTTGCATTGCTTGTACTCACCTGAATCAGGTAAGAGAGGACAAAGAGGAAGAGGCATCAGTGACTCAACAGCAAATGAAG
Organism: Jaculus jaculus; assembly: GCF_020740685.1. Classification (NCBI taxonomy): domain Eukaryota; kingdom Metazoa; phylum Chordata; class Mammalia; order Rodentia; family Dipodidae; genus Jaculus; species Jaculus jaculus. Next base: position 16,241,456 of record NC_059108.1, read on the forward strand.
GGTCCAAACTTTTCCTAGAATGATGGACTGCTAAGTGCTGGGGCACTGACACCAGGCAAGAATTTTTACAGTACATAAACAATTGGTCAAACATTTTTTTTTTCCTAACAACTACCAACCCACACCCTTGGTTGAACAGAAAGGAAATATAGCAATTGTAAAAGTAACTAGAAAAAAAAAATGTCATGTTCAAGAGAAACATGTTGATGTTTACTTCGTAATGAATAAGAGAAAGAATGAAAATATCATTATATGTACAAAGTGATGTAAAAATCATAATTGAGAAAAATAGGAACATTTTGTGTCTTTACCATGGAGCTGCCTAAAGCCTTTTAATATCTACACAAATTGAGGTAATGCAATAAAATAAATGCATTTTACATTAAAATTATTAAGAGTCATTATTTTCCAAAGTAATAGGGCAATTATCAAATGAAAAAGAATCCTGAAATTATTCTGTGACTCTATTATAATATCAATATCGAATTTATAAGACATAACCCTTTTTTAGGTAGTATTAGATCATTTAAGGATGTGACTATCAGAGTGGAGCATGGCTTAAAAGATGCTTTAAAGAATTAGAATTCCAAAGATGTACTCAAAGTGAACATTAATTACTTGATATTCAACTTGTATAGGCTCATAAAAAGAAATGATTTGGAGTTCTGGAATACCAAGGTGCTTCATGAGATCTCATTTTATTTTCTAATGATTCGAAGCAAGCCCAGGGCAATTTATTCTTTTTTATTTATATAACCTCTGCTTCCATGGTCTCCACACTTCAAACTTGGATAAAAATGTGGGTGTTCAGAGGGGCTGTTGTGAAAAGGTGATCCTCAGGTTGTGTGTGAGTTGTAGCCATTGAAAACTCTTATCTTGGACAATTTACTTGAATGATTCAGTCCCAAATTATAATGATGCCATTTAAAAAAAAATTTTATTTTTATTTATTTATTTGAGAGTGACAGACAGAGAGAGAAAGAAGCAGAGAAAGAGACAGAGAGAATGAGCCCTCCAGGGCCTCTAGCCACTGCAAATGAACTCCAGACGCATGTGCCCCTTTATGCATCTGTCTAATGTGGGTCCTGGGGAATTGAGCCTCGAACCAGCACCCTTAGGCTTCACAGGCAAGCACTTAACCACAAAGCCATCTCTCCAGCCCAGTGATAGCTTTTTTTGAGTGAGATTTTTTTTTTTTTTTTTTTTTGAGGTAGGGTCTCACTCTTATCTAACTCAGGCTGACCTGGAATTTACTATGTAGTCTCAGTGTGGCCTCAAACTCATGGTGATCCTCCTAACTCTGCCTCCTGAGTGCTAGAATTAAAGGCCTGTGCCATTTCCTGTTGCTTTTAAGAAGAAAAAGTCAACTTTAAACTGATACATTTTTTTTTAATTCATGTTAGTAAAAGGCATGAATTTAAGTCACTTTCTCTGCATGTAGTAGTTGCTCACAACCACTTAGATCCTCATCAGTAGAAACTAGGAATGTGAAGTTCAAGATCTTCGTGTATTTTCTTTTCTCAGAGATTAGAGATAGGAAGCATGTATATAGTAGTCAAACTCCTGTTTGCAGCCAGGCACTTTCCCCAGGTATGTTACTGAGGTTAAGCCAGAGTAATGGTATCTGTCTCCTTACGTATGTGGGAAGAAGGCCATACATTACAGAGTCTTTAAAGAGGAACTCTGTGTTCTCAAAACTGAATGCTCCAGTCCACGAGGACAATCTGCTCTGACATGGAATGGGACAAGATTTGTTGGCTGGGGACACAACTCCGTTGAAGAGCTTCTCTCTAGTACACATGTAACCCAGGGTTCAATCCCCAGCACCATAAAAACAGACAAAAACAAAGACCTGAAAAATTGGTATTTATGTGATACATCATAATTTATCAAGGTTTAAAAAAATTATAATATCCCCTGTGAAATGAAATTCTTGTAAGGTAGCTGTACTTTCACTCTCACTTTACAGATGGCCAAGTTATACTAACCCAGTGTAAATGATATAGGCAAAATTATAAAGTGTGCCTTGTATTAAAGCTGAAAGATCCACATGAACACACTTTGCAGGAAAATTATTCCATACAGTGGTACCCAGAGAAGGGAGAATGACCAGAGCTTCAATGACTAGTGTGCTATAAATATTTTTAAGAGAACCAATGACTTAATTGTAATATGACCTAAACATAGATACCAGGGTGGGAGAGATGGCTCAGCAGTTAAGGGACTTATTTGCCTAGCCTGTTGGGCCAACTTCAATTCCCCAGTACCTATGTAAAGCCAGATGCACAAAGTGACTCACAAATCTGGAGTTTGGCCTGGAGAGATGGCTTAGCGGTTAAGCGCTTGCCTGTGAAGCCTGAAGACCCCGGTTCAAGGCTGGATTCCCCAGGACCCACATTAACCAGATGCACAAGGGGGTGCATGTGTCTGGAGTTTGTTTGCAGTGGCTGGAGGCACTGGTACGCCCATTCTTTCTATTTCTCTCTATCTGCCTCTTTCTCTGTCGCTCTCAAATAAATAAATAAAATTTTTAAAAAGTCTGGAGTTTATTTGTAGGGGCAAGAGGCGCTGGCACACCCATTTTCTCTCCTTGTCCCTTTCTCTCCCTTTCTCTCTCTCCTTGCAAATAACTAAATAAAAATATTAAATATAGATACTACTAAGAAAGGGATCTTATTTGATTTAATATAAGAACAACTGATCATTTTTTTTTTTTGTCTGTTATTTCCAGGATAGACAACAGATCCACTTATTTTGAGCTATGGTTTATGCAGGTAAATGCTTTGCAAATCTGATCAAAATAATATATATGGAAAAAAAAATAAAGATACCATGAGTTGAGCTTTAAAACAGCATTGCTTCTCTTGATTTACTTCAGTGAGGTTTTTAGTTTCCTTACTTTTCAGTCGGGGTGTCTGGGGACTCATCATCCCTACTGACCTTGGAAACAGCAGGTTGGGGAAAATTTCTTACTGAGCTTCAAAACCTTTCACCTCAGGGGTCCGGCTGTTCAAGCTGAATCACAGTTCTTCTAACTCTCCCTTGTCAAGGCTCATAACAACACTGTAACTACTTCACTTTAATAGACTGCTTCAATAAGATCTATAAACATGTGTTTAGAAACAATGTTTCTATGGCAATGTAGCATTTTTCCTGAGCAGTAATTATGGAAGTGAAAATGTGTTAATGGATAGGTGGAGACATCACACCTGTTTCTAAGTGAGTTGAACATTCATGCTGTTTTCTTTGTCAGAATTCATTGCTTAGAATACATGCTCTTTGCAGATCAGTTCACTCTCATCACTTTAATCATTTATTGTTAATCACGCTCATGCAACAGACAGGGTAATTTGGGTTAAGTTTTGAATGAAGGAAGGGTGGTGTCTTTGGGAATGTGAAACAAGTGGCTGTTGGAAGTATTAGCGCTGGTATGAGAGAAAATGACATGGAGATAGACAGCATTCAATAAATGCAGACGCTGGCGGAAATGACTGTGAGAAGTCCCAGGAAAGGAAACTGACTACAAAATTAGGAGTAAACAAAGGAAGTAAGTAGAAAGTAGTACAGGATACTATGAAACAGAAAAACAAACAAACAAACAAAAGCTCACAGACCATGAAAGAGATGATGGTGGCAAACTATTTAATTCTCTCACTAAGCCAGGACCAAGCACCTGCTATGAGTCATGGAATTCTGAGTGGTTAATGTCATTTAGTGGGGGTAATATCCTTTCCTGAGACTTGGGATGTTGAAATTCCCAGATGGTAAGCAGCAGACATTGACTTTGACCTGGCCTTTTGGTCCTAAGGTTAGAGTTCTTTCTACCATAATGATGCTACTCTAGAAGAGAATTGATTCCTTTAGATTTTTTATTACATATTTTACACTTTCTGAATAAAAATTGGGTCTTGAAAAGAAGTAGATATGTGGACTCAAAGAGCTTGAGGCAGTGGAAACGCTGATAAAGTAGAGGGAAAGACGATGGGCAGTTGAGTGGGGAAGGAAAGTCAAGGTAAGGCCAGGGCGTCTCTGACTGAGCGCACAATGGCTTACATGGGAAAACTCTGCCGGAACTCTGGTGTGTTTCCTTACACTTTCATTCATTTGTAGATCTGCAAGATTCTGAAGAAAATCATAGACTGCATATTTTGGTTCAATTACTTATCCTTTCTCAACCACAAACTATGAAAGTAGTTTATTAAATTACAAAGTTAACATTGTTTGTTTAATGAGCTAATTCTTGGCAAACTTTTACCTGAATAGATTAAAATCATTTTTTCAAGTTGATAAAAATAAATATCCTCTCATAGAAATTATTTTCAGCCTTAATGCAGAGCATCAACCTGACAAATTAATAATTAATGTCAAACAGTATAATGCTGGAGATTTAGAAGCACTAATTCAATCTTCTCAGAAAATAGCTGAGTGATTTGCAATTTAATAACTCAGTATATTCTGCAGTCTGGAAATGACAATAATTTGAGGTCCAAACAGAAATAAACTTTCTTCCTGAATTTCATTAAATAATTTTCAGAATAGTTCGGAGAGGGCCCAAGTGCAAAATAAAATCATTTACTCAAATAAGCTGTCTCCCAATCACTCTTATGCCTGAACTATCATTTTTGCAAACATGCAGAAGCTATTTGCATATCTATCTATCTATTTATATCATTTCTTTTTGTCTGTATTTACTCCAGTTTGGTTAGAGGGAAGCTCAGTTCCTTGAGCCAAAGTTTACCTTATATTTAGTGGCTCTGTTGTATTCATGGGCATTTAGAAATCTTTTAGCCATTATGATTGAGGTACTCACGAAAACCTATGCAATCTGTATGTTTTGGGGTCACTCTTCACCTTCTGCTGAGTTGCCATTATGTGTGTATAAGTATACATTTTTTCCAGAGGTCCTTCAAGGTGCAGAGTTTTCTTCTGTGCATTGCATATTTTGCTCAGTAACTTCTGTGTGCTTAGCATTGTACACAGTGCCCTTGGAGATGCAGGGGATATTATTAGCAATTGCTTAGGCAAGATTTACAGTCTTCATTTAGCAGGAGCATCCAATCCAAGTGGAAGCCCAATACATATGCAAATGCCAAGCTGTGTGATCCACACAGTTCCTGCCAGGTTGTCAGAGGAAGGGAGGGGAAATGAAATTCAAGTAACTTATGAAGGCTACCTGGGGGAAGCGTGGGCCAAGAACACAGCCACAGTTCAATAAATCTTAGGTGACTAGATAAACTGTGTAGCCATAAGAAGGATGCGAGGAAGAGCATGGACATTCCAGGTGAGGGTCACAATGGTGGCGGCTGCTTCCTGCAGTTTTGATACTGGCCAGAGGATGGACTATGGAATTCTGCAGCGCTGAGACCCTGTTTTTTCAAATAATCCCTCTATCTGAATTTTACCTGAAGGCAATAGATTTACAAACTCCCTCATATACATAGTGGTTTACTGCTTTTGTGAGCACCTCTCAGAAACTGAATTTATGCCACACAGTGATTAACCATCTCTACCAAGACGAGGAAATTGAAGCTCAGAGACTGCCAAAAGCCAAGTAGAATACATGTGCAGTGACCATGCCCATATCTCCAAAATACTTCTTTATTTTTTAATGGTGGGTCACTAAAAAGAACATCTTTGCAGTGAAATGTTATGGAACCACTATGTATTCTTTTGTGACTTCCGCAGGTTTATAAAGCATAAGACCATATGATAGTTGCTGAGAAAAGTAGGTCTAAGAGGAATGTGTTAATGTTTGTTTACTGAAATATTTCCTTTAAGGCTCACAATTTGTTTTGCATGTGGATACATTGTGTGCAGTTTGCACATGTGCATGAGTGTTTGTATAAGTGTGGGCACATGTAAGTGTGCACGCATGTGTTTACTTGTGCATGTAGAAGCCACAGATTGGTTATCACTTCTCCACTTATTTATTTATGTATGCATTTATTTGAGAGATAATCTCCATCACTGAACCTGGATCTCACTGACTACACTGGACTAATTGACCAGCAGGCCCTGGGAATCCCCCTCTCTCTCCACCTTCCCAATGCAAGGATTATATTTATGTGCCAACACACCCAGCTCTACCACCCTGACCTTTTATGTCGAGTGCTGGGGACCCAAACTCAGGACCTCATACACACGTCACAAGTACTTTTCCTACTGAGCTCTTGGCCTAATCCCACACTATTTGAAGCCCCATCACTAGTGAGTGATCAACGTTTTCCAGAACATTTGAGCACCTATTCCAACTTGCTTCACCCCTAAGTTTGACTCTAGCATCTCTTTGAATCTTAGCCCGCCCCTTCATCTTCTATCCTTTAAAAAAATTTACTTATTAAATATATACTGGAGTTGGTGTGGTGGCACTCACCTTTAATAGTAGCACTAAGGAGGCTAAGGTAGTTGGATCACTATGAGTTTGAGGCCACCCTGAGATTACATCATGAATTCCAGATCAGCCTGGGATAGATGGTACTTTGAAAAATTGAATATATATGCTAGAATGAAAAAATGATTATTTTAAAATAAAACATAAATTTACATAATCCTCTTGTGCTACCCTCCGTTACCCCTTCTTCCCGCCCCCCTCCACTGAATCCCTTCTTTGTTACTAGTGCCTCTTTCCATTTTACTTTTTATTTGCCCTCCTCCATTGTCCACAATGTTATACAATAGGCCCAATATTATGCGTGTCCTGTGCAGGTAAGGACAACTGCTGTGAGGTCAGATCTTGAGTACAATGACCACTTGGTGGCTGGAAGGCAGTGTTCGGGTTCTGAGGCACTCCTCTCCATCTTTTGGCTACTGCATTCTTTCCACCACCTCTTCTATTACAGTTCCTGAGCCATTGTAGGGTATAATAGAGATGTTTCATTAACTTCTAAATACTCAACTACCTAGTCTAATTAGTGCTTTGATGAGTTTCAAGTCTCCAGAGAGCTGGCTTAGTGGTTAAAGCGCTTGCCTGAGAAGCCTAAGGACCTATGTCAGACGATTCAGATCCCACGTAAGCCAGTTATGCACAAAGGTGAGGCAAGCGCACGGTCGTGTGTGCCCACTAGGTGGCACTAGGTCTGGAGTTTGACTGCAGTGGCTGAGGCCCTGGCACACAAAGACTCCTTTTCTTTCTCTCTGTCACTCAAGATGGCTTGGCAGTTAAGCGCTTGCCTGTGGAGCCTAAGGACCCTGGTTCAAGGCTTGATTCCCCAGGACCCACGTTATCCAGATGTACACAGGGGCACACGCATCTGGAGTTTGTTTGCAGTGGCTGGAGGCCCTGGCGTGCCCATTCTCTCCCTCTCCCGATCTCTGCCTCTTTCTCTGTGTTGCTGTAAATAAATAAATAAATAAAAAGAAAAAAGAAAAAAGGATTAATTAATTTTAAAAAGTGGAACTTCTAACCAAATATGAGCTCAAATGTAGGGGCATGAACACAAGTATTTAAAAGGCAATTTGGTGGGCATAATATACCCATTTCTTTTTAAAAATATTTAATCTATTTATCTGTGGGAAGAGAGAGAGAGAGACAGAGAGAGAGATTGAGAATAGGTGCACTAGAGCCTCTTTCTGCTGCAAAACCCCAGACACATGCACTACTTTGTGCATCTGGTTTTAAATGGGTACTGAGGTGTGGAACCTGAGCCAGCCTAAATTGGTAAGCTTTGCAAGTATCTTTAACTGCTGATCCATCTCCCTAGTCCCCTATATCCATTTCTCAAAATTATAGATACTGTATCCAAAACAAAAGGGCTTTCCCATGTGCTTGTCTGTTTTTTTTTAATCAAGTTATTAAAGATTGAATTGGATCTCCTCTCAAATCTTTATGTTGGAATCCTGTCCCCCCAGTACTTTAGAATATTACCTCATTTGAAGCAGTGTGATTGCACTTCTGATTAATTACATTAAGATGAAGTCTTTTGTACTAGGGTGCCCTCAAATTTGGTACCACCGGTGTCCTTATCGAAAGTTGAATCAAGATACACACATATGCAGGAAGACTGTTATGTGAGGATATAGGTAGAAATTGAAGAGATGCATCTGTAAGCCAAGACATTCCAGTGATTGTTAGCAAATCTTCAGCTGTCAGAAAAAGAAGGACATGAATTTTGTTTCCTCACATCCTGGAGGAGGAACAAACCCTGCTTACGCCCTGACCTTCCGCTCCCAACCTCCACAACTGGGAGTTAATAACTTTCTGTTGTTTCTGTTAACCCAGTTGGGGTTACTTTCACAGAAAGCTCAGAAAAGCCATACTTTAGTCATATCCTAATTCACTTTTATAGGACACAGCTCTCCTGCTCTTCCGTCCCCTACTTGTAATTTTCAAGTAAATTCCACAAGCTTCAACATGAAAGTCACCTCCTCCAGCATGCTTCTATTCTGCCTGTTCCTTCTAGAGTGTATTTCCCCATTGGTTCTAAGCCTCTTCCAATAGTCTTATTCCATTTCATAGTCACAGCCCTTAGGCGGAAAAAAAGCCTTCCTTAGTCTATCAGCCAGTATATGTGAGTTTTAATAAGAAGCTCATTGAGGGTCTGGAGAGATGACTTAGAGGTTAAGGCACTTGCCTGAGAAGCCTAAGGACCCAGGTTCAATTCCCCAGTACCCACGTAAATCAGATGCACAACATGGTGCATGCATCTTGAGTTCCTTCTCAGTGGCTGGAGGCTCTGGCGTGCTCATTCTCTCCCTCTCTCTCTCAATCTCTCCCTCTAACTCTCAAATGAATAAATAAATAAAATAGTTTTTAAAAGGAAGTCTGTTGACCAATGACTCCCTGGTGCCTTTGCTCCTGACTTATTACTGTCACAAAACTATGGAGTGGTGACCTTCCGAAATGGCACAGACAGTGTTTGGTGGAGTAGGTCTAAGGGTAGGATAAAAAGGTCATTAGCATCTCTTGACAGCACTTTCCTGGAGGCTCAGATGGGATCAGGATGTTATGAACACTCCAGTGCAGATGGCATTAGATTAAAGCACCCTGGCTCCCAGCATCCAGTTTTAATTTCATATCGATGCCTGAGGAGTGGGCTGGATATTGTAGGGCGAATGTTTTATGGCTATAATTGGAACATTTGGTACTCTAGATAGCTGCAGTTGTTTTAAGATGTAGGAATTATTAACTGGTATCTTCATTGTTCATTTCTTTCTTTCCCTCTAAATAAGGAAAAGGCATTAATTTCAGTTATTTTGAAAGGAAAAGAATTACACCTTCTAAATGTAATGCATCTGAATTATGGGTAGTAAATATGCCTTATATCAGAAATGAGGCTAATGCATAATTATTTCCTATCATTTTACTGTGTATGCTTATTTGGCTTTGAGAAATATAATTTACTGATTATGTAGGGTATTGAAAAACAAACCTCCTACTTTGTTTTAAGACACTGAACTTTATACAAACAGTAACTTCCTGTCCTAGTGTGTCCAGAAGCAATCATGCTAGCAATGAAAGAACATTCTGTTTCACACTGTTATACCCTTGCACCAAAAATTCTGAATTTTTGTAGCTTGATGATGTACTTTCAATTTAAAAATATTTTTTTGACAGCCTAGAGAATTATGGCTTAGAATTTAAGGTGCTTGCCTGTGAAGCCAAAGGACCCAGGTTCCCCAGAACCCCCATAAGCCAGATGCACACAGTACACATGCCTCTGGAGTTGGCAGTGGCTAGAGGCCTTGGCTTGCCTTGCCCATTCTCATTCTTTCTTTCTCTTTCAAATAAATAAATAAAATACTTTAAAATTTTGACTCATTGTTTTTTGTATGTGGGTGCGCATGCCAACTGTGTATGTGGGCATGTGTGTTCATGTGTGTGAAGATCAGAATATAACCTCAGGTGTCATTCCTATCACCACCCACTATTTAGAGAGAGGGCCTTTCACTGGCCTGTAGCTGGCTAAGTAAGGTAGCCCGGTTAGCCAGTGAGCTACTGAGAGCGACCTGTCTCTGCCTCTCGAGAACCAGGACTGTAAGCCTGTGCCGCCTTGCCCAGGTTTTTATCCTCCGGATTGAGCTCAGACCTTCATGCTTGCAGGACAGGCACTTTGCCGACTTAACTATCTATCTTCCCTGCCCCTAAAAATATCTTGGCGTCTTATATTGTTCTCAACACTGGGAGACAGAGATAAAACATAAACCTTCTCTCTCTAGCTATCTATCGACATACACGCACATCACTTTATGCATATATTAATCTTTCTATCTATTGATAAACACTGAAAGTGTTTCTTTTTTTTTTATTTTGAGAGAGAGAGAAAGAGAAAAAGGAGAGAGAGAATGGGTGCACCAGGACTTTCAGTGTGCTGCGAACGAACTCCAGTTGTGTGGACCCCGTTGTGCTCACGTGCAATATTGCACACTTGTGTAACTATGTGTCTGGCCATGTGGGACAAGGAGATGTGAACATGACTTCTTAGGCTTTGCAGGCAAGTGCCTTAACTGCTAAGCCATCTCTCTAGCCCCAGAATGTTTCTGTATTTTAGCTCTTGTGAATAATGCTGTTATCAGCAAAGGTATACAAATGTCTCTTCACACTCTGTTTTAGGTTCTTTTGATTATAAACACAGCATATAAACTTCATTACTGCCGTGGTTTAGAGGAGTTCAGGTGTTGGACACAATCCACTGGTGGGGTGGAGCCTGCCTTGCAGCGCTGTAGCAGAGACTGAAAACTGGGTCCATGCCGAGCCTCTCCATGTTGTGAGGTGCTGATACTAGGAAAACTCCACGGAGCTGGAGGACCGGAGGAAGTGCCTTGTCCTTTCTTCCCTCCAGGTCCCCACCAGCCTCCCTGTTTATGTGGAGGATAGTGCTACGCACACAGAGTAGAAATTGAATCCAGTTTTCCATTTCTGCAGCCCTGTGATTACCCCTCGGGATCAGGGCCCCAGTGATCTTGGAAGCCTGTGCCCCTATGCTGTGGGGCTGCTCCCCAGGATCAGAGATCTCAACATTAGCTGACTTTTGCTTCCTCTCCATAGCCTCCATGGCATCTAGGTCCTCACCATCCCAGCCTCTTATTTTCCTCCAACCCAAACTTACAGGTGTGAGTCTCTTCCTGAAATTGCTTTGTCCTTATGACTTAGAATTCTTTTTTTTGCACTTTCAGCTATTTGATTAGCAGTTCTTTATATTAAATTCTATTTTTTGTTGAAATAACCAGCTTGTTTTCTATCTCCTGACAGAGCCCCAATAATACAGTGTGTATGATTTGATTACCCTGATCCACATTTTCTTTGAACTTCTATTTTTTTTTGAAATCCATTTATTTTATTTATTTATTTATTTTGTTTTCAGGTAATGTGTGGCATTTGCACAGTTCTGGCTATATTTCATATCATTTTAATTCATTTCTCTGAAATGCTTATCGGTGTGACTGAAGCCATTCCCCCATGTGAGTTTCAAGTTCATTTTTAGCACTTTCTCTGAAACAGTCCAGTCAGTTTCCACAAGCTAGCATGCACTCTCACATCTTGCCTGGGGTGTAACTTGAACTAACCCCACTGCTAAGGTCCCTTTTGGGGACTGCCTGACTAGTCTAAGATGAGATCCAAAATGTCCCCTTCAGAAGTTCTTTGCGCCATGGTTACACACTCTGTCAGTTTCTACCCAAGCTGTGAGTTTGCTTGCACCTCCTCAATGACCCAACATTGACTTCCTACTGTGTTCTTCCATCTAGTGTTTTCATTATTTCTCTCCAGATAGATCATGGATATCTTTCTTTATTTACTTATTTAGAGAGAGAGGGTGGGTGCAGATAGATAGAATGGACATTCCAGGGCCCTTAGCCACTGCGAATGAACTCCAGATGCATATGCCACCTTGTGCATCTGGCTTATGTGGGTCCTGGGGAATAGGACATGGGTCCTTAGACATTGCAGGCAAGTGCCTTAACTGCTAAGCCATGTCTCCATCCCCACAGTCAATTTTCTGTAGCCTGAATTTATACTTGTGTGCCCACTTCAGGGCATGAGAGAGGAAATCCTAATAAGAACTTTTGTCTGAATTGGATTCTGTTAAACAATAAAATGCAAACATTGGGCAGGATGTTTTGGACTATACAGTATACTATGACATTAGACACACACACGCACACACACACACACACACACACACACACACACACACATGCATAATGGCCTGGTTCAGTGGTACATGCCTTTAATCCCAGCACTTGGGAGGTTGGGAGGTCAGGGTAGGGGGCATCCATGAGCTTGAGGCCACACTGAGACTGTGTAGTGAACTTCAGTTCAGGTCAGCCTGAGCTAGAACAAAACCTTACCTTGAAAAAAATCTATATATATAGTCACCTGTGTCACTAATGAAGTTGCAGGTGAGGTCACAGCAAGCACAGTCATACTATAGTGCTCCTCAGTTGTACAGTGAAACCTCTAAGTAGATAATGACATGGATTGTCTAGCTCTGTGTGGAGTAGGCTCTTTTATTCATTAAATGTACCATGCATACTATTGCTGCATATTTCAAGTCACTATGCATTACTCCTATTTTATAGAAAATAAGGCTCAGAGATCTGACTGAGTAAACAAAACAAGAGTCATTGCAATGTCACATACTGAGCGGGACTTTATTTTTAATCTTCTGTTTCTAAGCAGTCCATGTGGCATCAAATAAGGCTTCTTCTCTCTACTAAAGCTTTTCTAAATAAATGACTTGTAAATAGATCTATTTAAAGGTAACAGAATAAAATGTACATAATAAATGTCCACATAAATTTATGACATGAAATTATCTATCTATAATTTGCAGAAAATTGTATGCAGGTAAGGTGTGTGTGGGTGTGTGTATTTGTGTGTGGGGATGGGTGTATGCATGCACACCCACATGCTCAACATGTCCATATGTGTTTGCCATGACATAGTTCCTGAACTTGGACATATGACCTTGAGAGTAGGACAAAGTCATTCTCTCTGAATTTTCTCATCTCCACCATGACAATGAGAGCACCAGCCTCATCGAAGATACAATTATGGCTGAATTTATCTTCATGACATCCCCGGCTGTCTCCTTATCAATATTCCACAAATGCCAGTCCACTTGCGTTCACTTCAGATTATCGGGAGATAAAGCAATACTGTATCTAACTATGAACAGGAGCAGGGAAAACTAGGCAGACTTACCGAGTTATGATAAAGTTGCATCAGAGTCGAAAAGTCAAGAATTTAATCACTTTTAGAACAATAAGATACGACTTTCCATTGTTCAGGATGAAAGGGGAAAACCTTCAAATGGGTAGCCCCAAAACAAAGAAAAACTAATTTAAGCCAATTAGGCTGCAATGTGTTACTGTGTTATTATGGTTCATATCAATCCGAATATCCATCAGCTTCTAGAATGAAGACAAAGGACAACAATGAGCACAGAGGCAGTCTCCTCACTGAAAGCACCATCCTCTCTGGCTGGTGTTGGCTTTTGATGCCCCGAGGTAAAGGGTCTGGAGTGTGGCCTTGTCCTTGGGTTTTCTGGTGGCCTTGCTGTTTGAAGGTCTTCATCTTTGCTCACTATCCACCGATGATGTCCTCGTTTGTTCTATTCTGAGAGCTTCCCCAGTCCTGAATGCTCTCCTAGGAGACTGACGTCCCAGGCTCCCTTGCAACTGGCTTCCAGGTGGATTGAGCTGACAAAAGGCCTTGGCAAGAGGGTGGAGGTGGGGGTGGGTAGGCATTGGAGGTGAGAGGCAGAGGAAGGAGGAGAGCTGGAGAAGAGCTCGGGTGACAGGCGGGTGGAGGTGTTCCTTCCTATCCCTGCTCTACTTGGAAGGTGGCTCCAGGGCTGGCAGCAGCTGAATCTCCACGGGGGCTAAGGGCCGCCGGCATTTCTTCTCTCTCAGGCCCCGACTTCTGCCAGGTGCCGCTACTTTTACAGTTCTTGTACCGCCGGGTGGCATATCCCCAGACCCCTGAGGGTTTTCTGGACTGAATGTTTCCAGCACTTTTGTGTCTTATTCAAAGATTTAAGAAAAGCGCACATAGGGCAAAACATAAAGACATTTTATTTAAAAAGACCATCCAGGCAAACCGCATAAGGGAGCAGTGGGCTCCTTGAGCATTGCCCCAGAGTGTCTGGTTGCTGTTTGGGGTTCCTTCCACTCCCTCCCCCCGGTCTAGGAGAAAGAGGAGTGGGTTGGTACAGGTAGTTATCTGTCTTGAGCAATGTGAGCTTTTCTCTACCGTGAGCGTCCTTTCCCACCCAGTGCATCATGTTTTAATCGAATGCTTGCCTACTTCTGATTTCCTCCAGAAATCAGAAAGAACTTTTATCGGAGTCAGATCAATTTTTGTTAACCCAGCTCCTCTATTTACGGGGTGTATGACTTTGGGTAAATTACTTACCTTCTTGGAGAACCAGTTTCAAATAGAAATACTAGTACTATCTAAGTGGTGTTGAAATTAAATGAGAAAATAGACATGGCATGGAAAGACCCCAGACCCCCATCACTGTCCAGTGGCCTCTCATCTTGAGCTTGAGGGTGGGAAAGAAGTGTAGGTAAAAAGTGCGAGAGCCCCACACAGGCGAGGGATCCGGGTTGTCAAGAGTATGGTTAGGAAAGAGATTTCACTCAAGCCAAGTGGAGCTGCAGATTGCTAACCTAGCTTTTTTACTCCAGTGTGAGGGTTCACAGTGGCATCTTGATTCTGCTATTCCAGGCTTCGTTATAGTCCTGTTTACCTTCTCCAACTCGTCATTATCTTTGCCAGGCACTTCTTTTGCTCACTTCCCTTTGTTGAAGGGCCTGGGGAAATTTCATTTTCCGATGGAGCCGCATACAGCACATAGGGAAGATGCAGTGGGCGGAGGGTCGGCCCATCGTTTCTGCACAAGCAGCCGCGCTGCCCCCTTGCCCGCCATGGTGCTGGTGTTCATGCCAGCTATAGGAGACAGCATGTTCCTTCAGGCCAGATGGATACTGAGCAAATATGTCCTTTCATCTTTTTTAAAAAAATGGTGAACAGGTGGCCAAGCTCCACAAGCAGCAGAAGGCGGAGTGTTAACAATAGAATTTAGCAAAGTAATCAAATTAAATTTACAGCAAAATGTATTTGCCATGTAGCGGTGGCGTACGAAACCATCGGTGTCCAGCTTTGGGGATGGTGGGCAGTACCACTGCTTGGAATTAGCTGCTGGTTAACTATCATTATTTCCTTTCACCGATGCTAACCAATATTTTCAAGATTAAAAAAACAAGTGTTGTTGTTTTATTCTCGTTTAGTGATCAAGGGATACTTTAGAAACATCAATGTTTATGTTTTTCTTTCAACTCTCATTATGTTCTTATTTACATCACAGACACTGAGTCACTAAGTTCACTTTTTTGTTGCTGACAGCTCACTTTTACCTATAGTTCTTCTTTCCCACCCTCGAGCTCAAGATGAGAGGCCACTGGACAGTAACAGGGGTCCATGGTCTTTCCATGTCATGTTTATTTTCTCATTTAATTTCAATAGCACTTAGATTATACTGGTTTTTCTATTTGAAACTGGTTCTCCAAGAAGGTAAGTAACTTACCCAAAGTCATACACCCCATAAGTAGAAGAGCTAGGATAACAGCCAAAATTTATCTGGCCCCAATTAAAATTCTTTCTGATTTCTGGAGGAACCATGGCATCAAGGCAGAGTAAATGAGACAATTGCAGATAAGATGAAATAACTCTTCCCTGCATTGTCTGTGCCCAGTAGCCTCCCCTGGTCTTATGGTTCCAGGTGACTTTATAACATGGTGCCTCTGTACATCTGAAATCACATCACTCATACTCATGTGTGATTTTTCTTTAATGAAGTAAGGTCTCCAAAACAACACACTTTGCTGTGGAAGGCAGTTCTCACAAGCTGTATCCAATTGCACACCTCTCGGTGGCTGAGATAACTATATTTCTGATTATCGCACTGACCATTTCACAAATGGTCTACCAGAGTGTGGGTTAGCTGCTGGAGACTAGGCTGCTTAGCTATTCTTGGAATCCATTATTGAATTGAGACTCTCTTCTTTCCTATTCAAGCTTGCCTGCGAGTTCCAAAGAGGAGAAGGTGCAGGGCCATGAATCCCTTTGTTACATGTTTCTGGGTGAACACAGTTCAGGGAATGCTAATGCTTTACATATCTTTTACAAGAGGCAACATCTGTCCTCAGAGGTCCAGTAGTGCTTGCCACAGTACAGGCTCAAAGGACACCCTCCCCTGGGATTGCGCACTATGTCCTCACACCTGGATTTCAATTCCTTTTTTTAAAGATTTTATTTTCATTTATTTATTTATTAGAGACAGACAGAGGGAAAGAGAGAGACAGAGGGAGAGAGAGAATGGGCATGCCAGGGCCTCTAGCCACTGCAAATGAACTCAGCTGCGTGTGCCATCATATGCATCTGGCTTACGTGAGATCTGGAGAATTGAACCTGGGTCCTTAGGCTTCATAGGCTTTTGCCTTAAGCTGCTAAGCCATCTCTCCAGCCCTCCACTCCTTTTTTACTAAGACTTCTTGATGTGCTCAAATAGTTATCTTTATTTATATGTACTTCTCTCACTTTTCCCCCTAATTGTTTCTGCAACATCCTAAAATGCCAGGGTGATGAAAATCCTGCTCTTTAGAGTGGCAGTTATCTGCCCTCTCTGGCCACCATAGTTCCCTTCTCACTGCTGGGACAGAGCACTATCCTGAAACAGCTGGTGTAAGGAAAGTCTCGGTTGCAGCTTGAAGTCTTCAGGATGGCACTGTCTGAGCACAGACTGGACTTTGCCTCTGCCACAGCAGGTGGGAAACAGCAGCAGGAGAGTGAGCAGAACTCTGGCAAGAGGGAGCTGGCTATCACACCCTAAAGCCTACCCCCAACAATGTACCTCCTCAGCAAGGCTCTCCCTCCAAAACTGTCATTAACTGGGGGCCAAGCACTCCAGACACATGAGTTCATGGGGGACACTAGGTTCAAACCGCCACATTCCTCCCTTGGTCCCCATAAACTAATAACCCTTCATGATATAAAATGCAATGCATTCAGTCTAACTTTAAATGTTCCCATAGTTTTTAAACACTTTCCAAACATCTGTATGGTCTAAGGTCTCTTAACTGTGAGCCCGTAAATCAAAAGGCACATAATGACACTCAGTAATCATGAACATGGCAAAAGATGGCATTGCAAGGAAATATTGAACCAATGCAAGATCTTAAACAAACAGGGTCAACATCAAATATTGCAGTTCTAAGTCTAGCATTTGTAACCAGTGACCACATCTCTGGAATTCCAGTTCTGCCCTTCTAGCTGGGTTGTTTATAGCCTGGGGAAAACTCCATCCCAAGCCAGAAGCTTTCATTGGTGGCTGTTCTACAGTCTTGGTTATCACCAAAAACCTTAGGGTCTCTCCACTGTTACCCACAGTTCATCTTCATGGCTCCATCTAGCTCACACTGATCAGTGGCCATTTCTAAAAAAAGTAAACTGCATTGCAAATCCAGTGACTCTTTCCTGTATTTGTTATACCCCCATAGTACTAGGTGGGCTACTAAATGTTTTAGTCCAGTAAATCTGACTTTGGAAGTGGGAAAACTTCTTTAGCATTCTTCTTGCAAACTCCCTATTCTGAAAATGAGTCAGCATTCTTCATTCTGTCCCCATGCAGAGCAGCTGGCTCAACAGTGGTTACCTCTTGAACAACTGCAGCTAAATGGAGCTGTTCTCTCCAACCAAAAACTTTCATTTCTCTCTGTGTCATATCTTTTTGTTCACACCAGTCTGTTTCTTCTAAACTCAATCCTGATCAAGTTCTCAAGACACAAGAAGAACACAGATTGCCTCTCATACAAATGGCCTCTAGCCAGGTCTGGACAAAGCTGCTTCTCCCTTCATCAGCCAAGCCTCCCAGTTCTATAGTTCTTTCAGCACTGAGGTCTTTCAACTCTCAACAGAAAGTTTCAATAAGCTCTACTTGCAGCACCACAAGGCATCCAAAGTTTTAAACCTTTCCACACTTCTCCCTCAAATCAGTTCCAAAAGGTCAAGTGTAATCCAAGCCACAGTTTATATAAGCCATAGAAATGTTCTATAAAACTTGAATGTAAACTGTTTAAGGCATCTGAGTCATTATCAAAACCTTACTGTGAAATTTGAAGTGTTTTATTAAGAATGAAATTTCCTTGAAACAGAATTCCCACATATTCCTTAGGAAAAGTTCCTTTCTGTTTTACTTGGTTAATCAATGTATATATCTTAGTAAGTGAAAAAGAGGCCCTAAGAGCTGTCTGTCTTATATGTGTTTATTTCAGTTGATTAGTCACCAGTTTCTAATGTGGTAGGGGAGTCTAACAAGAGCTGTCACATACTTTATACATAAAAATTATATATTTTTTCCATTTCATTATCCTTTTCTGAGGGAGTGTGGGTGCTCAGGATGGACCTTGTCTATTTCAGGCACCTCTCTATTACTAAACTAGAACCACAGTGCTCGTTTTCATATATCTTGCTTCTGTTGCACTCATCTCTGCTTGATCTAGTATCTTTCATTAGCAGAACCAGCACATGAAGAGTGGTTTCCTACCAAATTACACAAGATCAGGAACAAAATGGACACAGAATCAGGGCAGAATTATCTGGCCTATAACCCTTGCCTTTGGTTCCTTCAGTTTACACACTCAGTGATTCCCTCTGTAGGGGTTGTCATCACTAACTTATTTTATTTATAAGACAGAGAGAAAAAAAGAGAGAGAAAATGGGTGAGTCAGCTCAGGGCCTTTAGCCACTGCAAACGAACTCCAGATGCATGTGCCACCATGTGCACCTGCCTTATGTGGATTCTGGGGAATCAAGCCTTGGTCCTTAGGCTTCTCAGACAAGCTTCTATTGTCATTGTTTTAATTTTCGTTGGTTATATCCTGCTTCTCCTACTTGCCTAAGTGTATTTGACTTAGGAGCCACATCTCTCCATCCTTCCAGCAACTCTAAAGCAAAGTAAGGGCTGGAGAGATGGCTTAGTGGTTAAGCCCTTGCCTGTGAAGCCTAAGAATCCCAGTTCGAGGCTTGGTTCCCCAGGACCCGCATTAGCCAGATGTGCAAGGGAGTGCCTGGAGTTTGTTTGCAGTGGCTGGAAGCCCTGGCGTGTCTATTCTTTCTCTCTCTATCTGCCTCTTTCTCTCTCTCTCTGCCACTCTCAAATAAATAAATAAAAAGGAACAAAAAAATTAAAGCAAAGTAAGTCTGCATGTTAACATTATCTAGTGAATTAGTAATATATATATTATATTATATATCATAATATATAATATATATGTATATATAGCATATATATGTGTGTGTGTATATATATATGTATGTATGTGTATATATATATATATATATATATATATATATATATATATATATATATATAAAATATAGGCTTTTTTGTTTGTTTGTTTGTTTTTAAGATCGGGTCTCATTCTAGCCCAGACTGACCCAGTATTCACTATGTAGTCGCATTCGCAGTGACCCTCCTACCTCTGCCTCCCTAGTGCTGGAATTAAAGGCGTGCAACACCATTCTCGGTAAGTTTTTTTTTTTTTAATTTTTTTTTTCCTTTAACAAATATATATTGACACTTAACATGTAACAGGCATGCTATTGTATTTTAACATCCACTCACTGCCAAAATCTGAGTCAGTTGTTATGACTGTTAAAATATTTAGTAGAGATCTAAAGTAATCCCAGCATTCAGGAGGCTGAGGCAAGTTGATCATGAGTTTGAAGCTAACCTGGGCTGTGTAGGAAGAGCCTGTCTCAGAAAATGAAGCAAAGGCAGTGGTGGCACACGCCTTTAATCCCAGCGCTCTGGAGGTAGAGGTAGGAGGATCATGGTGAACTTGAGGCCACCCTGAGAATATATGGTGAATTCTAGGTCAGCCTGAGCTAGAGTGAGATCCTACTTCAAACAATCAAAAAAGAGGGCTGGAGAGATGGCTTAGTGTTTAAGTGCTTGCCTGTGAAGCCTCAGGACTCAGGTTCAAGGCTCGATTCCCCAGGAACCACGTTAGCCAGATGCACAAGGGGGCGCATGCATCTGGAGTTCGTTTACAGTGGCTGGAGGCCCTGGAGTGCCCATTCTCTCTCTCTCTCTCTCTCTCTCTCCTTCCTCTTTCTGTCTGTCATTCTCAAATAAATAAATAAAAATAAACAAAAAATTAAAAAAACCAAAAAAGAAAGAAACAAATTACAATGAGTAAACAGGAAACACAATGCAGTATAAAGGTTTTCATAAGGGACATGGACTATGCCATATGGTTAATAGGATCTGACTTGTGGGTGAATATCTTTGGGGACTTGAGTAGTGAGTAGACATTCAACAAGAATCAGAAGAACCAAGTAGAGAGTGGTTTCACCAAATGTAAAGTAGGAAAATGTATGGGAAGAGTTAAGAGAAATTTATGTTGCTGCACAATCTAAGAGAACAGTATAGAGTGGTAAAACAGAAGCAAATTTACCATCTGCTTTGACCTATGGCATTCTGTCAATGCTAGATGCAAGGCGGACTCTATGGACACAAATTTTAAGACAGGTGACTCTTTTGGGGGAGGGCCCTTAAGTCACAGTATATAAGTGATCTCCTGCTCTACTTAAAAAAATGAAAAGGCTCTGACAAAAAAGAGTGAAGCTATTTTGTTCTTATGTCCATGCAAATTTCAGCCCAGGAATGAGTGTGCCCCAACATACCATTTACACACAAGTGACCAAAATTCTCCTCAAATCATACGTTCATGTACACCCACAGAAAATCCTGTTTCTTCCCCTGGTTTGATTGCTTATAGTGGTACTTGTCCTTCCCCCCACTCCCTATAAGGAAACCCTGGACTGTTCTGAGCTAAGCTCACGTTGACAGGATGTGCGAGAGCTTTGCAGTGGAGGGAGGCAAGTCAGTCCGCGGTTGTAGCAGGGGTCAGACATGCGCTCTTGCCGCCATCTGTGCATACTGTAACTCTAGCTGGGACGCAGAGATGCTGTACCAGTTTCTAGTGGAATCAAAGAAGACATGGTGCTTTGTGAGTTTGGATCACTGTAAGACCAGTTCATGAACAAGCCAGAGTTCAGGGGTAGCTGTGGGAGGATCAAAAAGGTCAGTGTGGGTGAAATACCTAGAGCTGTACTTAGCACCCTCAATTATGGACTCCTTGGGATTGGTATAATGTCTTTATAACGGCAAAATGGCCAGGAAAAGTGGAGCGGAGGCATGGGGTGAACCTCAGATGTCATGAGGGAAAAAGCCAGGCCTAGGCACAGGCCAAAACTCCAACCACATGAGTCTCTCATGGACATGTACTGTCTCTTAAGAAAACCTCGGAAAGGTTCTAATCTTTCTAACGATTAAGAAACTTCTTGATCCTGGATTGAATAAGGCAGTAGTAAATATTATTCCTAAGCCAATTTAAAGGCTTTGGGCATATGGTGTCATGTTATAAAATAATAAACTGTTTTTATACCCTAAAGCATTGGCACATTATTTATTATTTTGCCCATGTCTGCTAAGCTAATAATTAATGACACTCATGACTTCTCTGTTGTTACACAGATGAGTTGAAATTTGGCTTATGTAGTTTTAGATTCTGCTTGTAAAATGTTGGGATAATAAAGTAATTGAAAATTTTCCCCACAAGCCAGTGTTGACACAAATGCCTTTACTGGCTGTGTTCCAGGAGAGGTAAAAGATGTCTGATTGTGTGGGGATAAAGCAAAGACATTCATCATGGCTTGAGTCACTTAAACACCCACTGAAATAAATAAAGTAAGCACAAAAATCATAGCAATCCTAGGCAGATCTATATTCAAGGCATAGCTGTAGAATGCCTTGTCATGAATAGAGATAGAAATATAATTTTATTAAAACTGAAATAAGGGTTATGTTCTCAGAACGGTGGTGATGAAATGAGACAAGCCACTCGCTAAGCGTGGAGAGGACAAAGTGCAGGGAGCCAGCCAGCTCACCAGAGAGATAATGGGAGCATATGCTTCTGTCGATATCACCTGTCCATGCTTCCAAATTATAAACTGTGTTTTTAAGCAATGCAATCAATCTTTATCTGAATTCTCTCTCCTTTTTCTTGCTTGTCTTTATTCAAATTACTGTGTGGTAGTTAAACTTTAGACCATCTCATAAAGACATATGCGTTCCTGTTATCTCATCACCTGGTGTTATCAACTTGAAATGGGCTAAACATGGTGAAAAGTTCAGGTAGGTTTTTTTTTTTTCGAGGTAGGGTCTCACTCTAGCCCAGGCTGATTGGAATTCACTATGGAGTCTCAGGGTAGCCTTGAACTCAAGGCAATCCTCCTACCTCTGCCTCCCGAGTGCTGGGATTAAAGGCGTGCACCACCACCTCGCCTGGCTTAGGTTTGTATTTTTTTTTAAATCACAGTGGGTAGAAATGGGCTTCCTATCCTCCACTGAGAGAAGACTGGGCAGGCCTCGAGCTTTCAGAAAATCTTAGTTATCTGTGTAGCTTCCATCTCTGCTGTAAGAGTTTTTCTACCGTCATTGTAGCCTCAACAAATTGATTTGTTTTTGCAGTTTTACAGGCAAAGCATTCCATTGGGTCTTTGTTATGCATAGATGATAAAATATTTATTGATTTATTTATTTTGAAAAAACAAAGGGGAAATTGAAAACTATTGACTTCCTACTGTATCCCACATGTCCACATTTTATTCCTCCTGCAGGCTTCTCAACAGGGATGGCTCCATCTGACTTGCACAGTTGGAAATTCATTTTCTGCTATCTGGAAGCCTTCCCTGAATTAACATGATATAACGTTGAATTTTGTATTTATGTTTAACTTTTCAAGAATTTATGATGTTTCTCAAACTACAATGGAGAAGCAATGGTACATAAAAGATAAATATTCAAATTTAAACTCAGAATAATTTCAGTTAAATTGGAATTCTGCCATCTACTTAAGCAAGCGGTCCTTTTCTTTCTCTCTTTGTCTTTCTTTCTTTGTTTCTCCCTTTCTTTGTTTCTCTCTTTCTTTCTTCCTTCTTTCCTTCCTTTCTCTATTTTGATTTTTTCTTTTCTTTCTTTCTTTCTTTCTTTTTTTTTTTTTTTTTGAGGTAGGATCTCACTCTAGCCCAGGTTGACCTGGAATTTACTCTGTAGTCTCAGGGTGGCCTCAAATTCACGGCAATCCTCCTACCTCTGCCTCCCAAGTGCTGGGATTAAAGGAGTGAGCCACCATGCCCAGCTCTATTTTTGATTATTTGATGCATGATCTCATTCTAGCCCATGATTCCTTGAACTCACAGTAATCCTCTTACCTCAGCATCCAAGTGAGTGCTGAAATTATTGTCATGAGCCATCATGCCCAACTTTACTTTGTTTCTGAATCTCAGTTTCTACAGTTAAATATAAAAATGAGCCTGCCAGTGTTACACTGCAAGATATATACATTCTTATGTTTTAATTCGCATTTATTTTAGTGACTTAATTTTAAATTTGGATTCCCAGTAGTTTACCTGAATATATTGCATCAGAACCAGAAACATAGACTAATTTTTTTAATCCAATAAAATGATATAAATCACACACACAACAAAACATTCTCATTAAGATTAAAAATAAGATAATGAGGGCTGGAGAGATGGCTTAGCGGTTAAGCGCTTGCCTGTGAAGCCTAAGGACCCCGGTTCGAGGCTCAGTTCCCCAGGTCCCACATTAGCCAGATGCACAAGGGGGCGCACGCATCTGGAGTTCGTTTGCAGAGGCTGAAAGCCCTGGCGTGCCCATTCTCTCTCTCTCCCTCTATCTGTCTTTCTCTCTGTGTCTGTCGCTCTCAAATAAATAAATAAAAAATTAAAAAAAAATAAGATAATGAATGTGAAATTGCTTGCTCACAGCAAGCTGCAATAAATGTTACCTGTTACTGTTAGTTTATGACCGACTACTTGAAACCTAGATCCTGTGATTTAGAAAACCTGTCCCCCCCCCCGACACCCCCCTCCACACGCAGGGCTTAGTCCTGCGATTTTTACATTGTCTGGAGAAGCTCAATGAATATTTGTTTCTTTGATTTGCTGGCATACCAGTAATGTTAACCAATTGTAAAAGAAAAGATAAGACTTGCAATGCACAATTTCAGGATAGAAGTTTGATTTGATCTGGAGTTACAAGTAAAAGGACTTGGTAGGGTATGCATATACTGAGATGCAGGCTTGAATCCTTACTTTAGCCACATGCAAACAGGCTTTGGAAAACTACTTTGGGCAATATAAAAGAACTTCAGGACTATGGCTCTGCAGGGGTTTACAGTACTCTGATTTAGCTTTCTCTAATCTCTTTCACAAGGTCTGAATTTACTGAGGAAAGTAGCGGGAAAAGTAGATGGCCTCAGATGGGCTTTCTGTTCTGGTAATCTTCAAACACATGAGCAATTTCCAAAGTCCTGGTGCAATGCTTCTAGCTCGGCACAAACTCCTTTGAACACCACAAATTCCTTCTGTTAGGTCAGTGTGTCAGCATTCATTTGTGAAGTCTGGGGAGATGTCTGACCACAGCCCCACAGAGCCCCGCAAGCTCACCAGAGGTGCTTCTGACACAAGTCTCCACCCAAGGAAGTGGCCGCGGGTTTGGCAGCCGATCTCAGCAGCTCCAGGTTTCCTGCATTCTATCCTCTCGCAGGAACCCACGACTCTGCTGTTTCTCCAAGTGCCACCAGAAGGGCCCCGAGTTCTCCTAGAGGATAGAAGGTCAGTCACCTGGTGACAAACTGCCAAATTGCTATTCACTATTAACAAAACCTATCTCCTTCCTTGCAAGTCAATATATTATTTATTTTCTGTGATGGTCAGAGCTGTGTTTAACTCCATTGCCTGTCTTCTCACTTCCTTCTCCAGGCTAGCAGGATCACCCTCTGCTTCCACTTTTAGAAATGGATTCCCTTCTCCAAAACAGAAAAATTCAACCACATGTAACCACATTCTTTTGAACATGTTTGGAGCCACTGCATGTGTATTCACTGAAGACACACTCCAGGACAGAGAAGTGTCTGGGCTTTCCAGGCAATGATTCTCAGCCTCAAGTCCATTTTGGCCAGGAATTTCCAAGTCCAAGAAGACCTTCCTGAGGGTGTCGTTCCCAGAGGGCAAAGGGGCTTGCTGCATTGGCATCCTCTTAACTGTGGGGCAGTGGGTGCTCAGAGGAATGGGCAAACACGTGAGTACCAAGCGGCCAGCTAAACGGACCTACTGTTCATGTCCGAGAACAGGCTGCGAGAGGAGTAGGCAGAGATGAATCAGTGAATTAACCCAACGTCTGCTGGCACAGGGAGCCTGCGGTTGCCTGACGTGATTTACCACCCAGCTCTTCTGTGCTTGGATGTGACTCAAGATGCAGACAAGTGACCACTGAGGGCCAGGCAGCAGCTGCCCACGTAGAGGCTGTGCTACCATGGTCAGGTTCCTGTCCCATGACCTCCACATCTGGATGTAATGGCTGAGAGATGAATTTCTTTCATTACATGCTGCTGGAGAGGGAAAAGAAAATGTTCATATGGTTATTTTAAAGGTTAGTCATAAACTCATAGCCGCTAGTAATGAAACCTTTGTCCATACTGAGCAATTGATTCATTCATGATCTGGGCTGTCCTAGACATCAGACACATTGGTAATGACCTACGAGAAGAAGTGGAAGGATGCAGAAATGCACAACAGAAAAAAAAATGTATAATAAGGCTGGAGAGATGGCTTAGCACTTAAGGTACTTGCCTGCAAAGTCTAAGGACCCAGGTTCAATTCCCCAGCACCCATGTCAGCCAGATGCACACTCTCTCAAGTAAATAAATAAATAAATAAAGATATTTAAAAAAGAAAAAATGCAAAATAGAAGTAATGCTCCAAAAGAAGAAATTAACTCTGTGGCATAAGATTACACGAGATGGTGGTTTATCTATCTGTGCAGTGCTTATGATATTCCTGTGATGATTTTGACCTTAAGTATCCAAAGACAGTCGCAACATGGCGATCCTGGGATGCGGTGGGGTAAGAGAGTGGTGGAAGCCTCATGAGGTTGAGCTCAGTGAGAAGTTTTCATCACTCGGGAAGGGGTGTCCTCCAAGGGGACGGAGAGACCCAACTCTCTCACTCATGCCTCTCACCACAAGGCTGTGGGTAAGTGCCTCTACATCTCAAGATGATGTGCGGTCCTGCCCAAAGTATTTTTCTTCCATTTTAGTGGATTGGTTCAGGCGTTTTTATGGCACCGTAAAGGTAACTAATATAATGGTTGATGCTGACAAGAAGAGATCAGAAAAACCCAGTTCCTCTCTTCACCGAGTTTGTGTGAGGGGAAAGGCTTCTTAGAAAGCAACTTTTTTCACAACCCACAGACAGTAGAGAAAGCCATAATTGTGGCCAGTATGAGACACTCCTAGCCCAACTCTATTAGGCTAATCAGAATGTCAGCCTCACAAAATAGCACAAAAGTCTTCTTTTAACCCAATTCATTGAATTCAGGAGATAGAAAATAATTATATATTTTTACCAGTAACGAAATGCTGCTCGGGCTGGAGAAATAGCTCCGTGGCTAAGGCGCCTGTCTGCAAAACCCAATGACCCAGGTTTGATTCCCTGGTACTTGTGTAAAGTCAGAAAGTCAGATGCACAAAGTGGGGCATGCAGCTGGAGCTCATTCGCAATGTCCAGAGGCTCTAATGCACCCACTCTGTTTGTCTCTCTCTCTTCTCTCTCTCTCTCTCTCTGTGCTTACAAATAAATAAATAAATAATTTTTTTAAGAAAGAAATGCTGCAAAAATACTTCAGAAGTTTCTTCTCTTATCAAGTAAACTTTTCCCTCTGTCTTCCAAATTCTATATTTTGATGGCTTCAAAAGAATTTATCATAGACAATAGGAGAGAAAACAACCTAGCCAGTGCCAAAATTCTCGTGTGCCTTAAACTAATGGGTCTTACATTTTAATGGGCCTTTAATTTTTTTTTAAATAATATTTATTTATTTATGAGAGAGAGAGAGAGAGAGAGAGAGAGAGAGAGAGAGAGAGAGAAGCAGGTAGAGAGAGAAAATAGCCATGCCACGGACTCCAGCCACTGCAAACCAACTCCAGATGCATGTGCTACCTTATGCTTCTGGTTTACATGGGTCCAGGGGAATTGAACCTGGATCCTTTGGCTTTGCAGGCGAGTGCTTTAACTGTTAAGCCATCTCTCCAGCCTGAATGTGGCTTTGTTAGGCATTTTTCCCTTAATGTTTTGTGCTACGGATGCTCTCCATCAGAACAAGGAAACATTGTGTATTTTTAAAGGGTAAGAATATTCTTAAGAAGGAATTTTCCATTTACCCGGATGTATGCCCAATCAACTTGTAAAGTTCACAATTATACCATCCAAGCCAGTTTTTTATAGATTCACAGCTTCCAAGAAAGGCAATTTTAGCACCACAACATAAATGTAAAGTATTCCTTGTGGAGCACACCTATTCTGTGTGAAAATGATGCTCTTAATCTTCTAGAGATCTGGGAGGCAACAAAAACACAGCTGTGGATTGAATTGTCATCTCTCCTTCCTGCTTTCCCTCGTTTCCTTCATCCCCCTTCCTTCTTCTCTTCTTCCATCTGTAAGCCTTTCTGAGCCCCACAGTCTTGCCACATAGCTAGTCTCTTGGCTTTACTCCAGTTTCTTCAGAAGACGTGCACAAAGATGGCACTCCAACATCCTACCAGTCACCAAAGAAAGAACAGGTGTTTCTTCAACTAAAAAGGTAGATGGGGGGGCGGGGAGGGAGGGCTGGAAAGATGGCTTAGTGATTAAAGTGCTTGTTAGCAAAGCCTAATGACCAGGGTTCTATTCCCCAGTACCCACGTAAAGCCAGATGCACAAATTGGCACATGCATCTGGCATTCATTTGCAGTTGCTGGATGCCTTGCATCACCCATTCTCTCCCTCTCTCTGCTTACAAATAAAGAAATCAAATTATATTTCAAAAAGCAAGATTTGAAAGCTGAGGACTTTTTGTTTTTAAATGAGATAGGAAGGGAGAACTATAAAGGATGTGCCCCATTCTTTATCTTTTGCTTCCAAGTTCCACCACATCAAGAGTGAGGAAATCACACATTTATAAACCCAAAGGCAGTGGGTGTTCTTGGGGATAACACAGAAAGATAGAAAGCAGCAGGTGAAATTCAGATATTTCCCTTCAATGCAAAGTTAAAATTAGATTTCAGCTGAAAATATTTGCTGCCTGAAACATTTTCCTTTGGGAGATGTGAACACACATCTAAGTCACCCCAGATAGGAAACTCTAATTTGGTGAACTGATGGGTTTATTGAGGTTACTTATAAAACATGGGTGAGGGTAACTTCCAGGCTCATGGGGGACTCAAAGGCAATTTCCAACGGATCACTCTGGATGATGACTTCATGGGAGTCACCTTTTACCTTTTATATAATCTAGCTTCTCCCAAGGTCACTTGTAGCTGGTGGGGGCAGGAAGTAACAATAACTTGTCTGTCAGGTAAGGGTCTTGTGACCCTCCCCTCCTCCATTTGTAAGAATGTCAATAGCTCTGTTATCATAGCCATAGACCTGGCTATCACTGTATTGTTCTGTTCCTTCCAGAAGTTTCCAGGCATTCTCTACTACAAGATGGCATTACATTTTGCCCAGAAGAAAAATGTCACACAAGGCTTGCTACTAAATGAATTTTTGTAAGAAGTAAAAAGAACCAGGATGGGGGCCAGTTTCCCAGGGTTTCCTTCCCTCCTCCCTCTCTATCTCTTTCTCTCTTCCTCCCTCCCTCCCTTCTTTTCTTCCAAGACCCTGATCTAGGCTTTAAGGATCAGGAGTAGGGTAGAAGGGCAGGATTTATATGTTCATTTTTTTCTTCCTTTATCCTTTCACAAGTGGGAAATTGGGTGCAATTGAAGGATAATGGCCAAATCGGGAGCAAAGAAGTCTTGCTCCTTTTATGTTAGAAGTGTGAGGAAGGAGAATGGACAACTTAAGATTCATGTGAAGACCATGATAATGTGGTCTTAATTCTTCTGTGTTCCTGGTTCTTTGCAAAGCAATCATCCCTTGTCCCCAAGCAACTCGTTACAGGTCAACAGACACATAAGCAACAAATAAAGCATGGAATACTATGGGAACAGAAAAAGGGCATGTGTCCTTATCAGAAAACTGGAGAGATTTCATAAAAGCTTGGCAGATTTTGAAGTATCATTTTGAACTAGGATTCACAGTATGCATGCTTTTACTAGTGAGAAGAAAAAGGGTGAGGTAGTTGAGTGGCTATCAAGGACATAGTTCAGTGGACAAATTTGTGTGAAAAAAAAAATTCCAGGCTGGAGAGATTGCTTAGTGGTTAAGGCATTTGCCGGTGAAGCCAAAGGACCCAGGTTCAATTCCCCAGGACCCACATAAGCCAGATGCATAAGGGGCACATGAGTCTGGAGTTCATTTGTAGTAGCTGGAGGCCCTGGCGTGCCCATATCTATGTCTGCTTGCAAATAAATAAATAAAATAAAATAATAAAAACATATTTAAAAAACATTCCCAGAAATCATGCTAGGTACTGCCAGGAATAGAATAGAATGTGGTAGAGGTTCCAGCAGGGTGATGAGAAGAGGAATTGAAATATAGAAGCTAGATTGGGAAAAGTATTAAAAGAACCTCACCTTCCTGTCCCTCTTTCCTTTCTTACTTCCCTCCCTCCCTCCTTCCCTCCCTCCCTCATGTCCTGCCTTTTTTTCTATCCTCTTCTCTCTTTTGTTCTCTCCCTCTCTCCATCCTCTCTTCCTTCCTTCCCTCCTTTCTTTCTTTCTTTTTTTGCTTTCTTTGACAGTGCTGGCAATTCAATCTAAGGCTTCATCATGCTAGGTAGGCAAATGCTTTACACTGAGCTATGCTCCCAGCCCTCTTTCTTCTCCTTGTTTTGTGTGCACACATGTGTTTGTATGTGTGTGGGTACATCCATATGAGTTTATGTGCACATGTGTGTATGTGGGGCCCAGAGATTGATGCCAGTTGTCTTCCATAATTGCTCTCCACCTTACTATTTTTTTGGGGGGGGAAGGGGGAGAAGGTCTCTAACTGAACCCAGAACTCACTGACTTGGTTAGTCTAGCTGGCCAGCATGCCGCAGAATACTCCTTTTTCCTCCTTCCCCACACTGCTATTACAGGCATTTACCAGCATGCCCAGCCTTTGCATGAGGCCTGGCTATGTAAGTCCAGGTCATTATACTGGGATAGTAAGCACTTTACCAATTGGGCCATCTTCCCAACCCTCTTTCTTTCTTTTTCAGTGTGGTAAAGGAAAGGCAGAGGGAAAAAAATTAACAGTGAGGGTCAACCATTAAATCTCTATTTTAGAGAAGCTTTTATAGAACTCTGAGTAATGAAATGTGGAAGAGTGCTGATTGTAGGACTCCAGGCCTGTCATTGGATGGATCCTAGGAGGCTGACTCTTAGATGGAGATTTGCAGATGGAAGATTTATTGCATGCAGCCTTTAGGATACACTTCTCTGTGGCTGTGGGCAGCAGAGTTAGACAGAAGAAAGCTTGTTCTAGATGGCAAAATGCCTCTGGGACATTCCAGAGGAGACCCACAGTTGGCTTGGTCATGCAGAGCTACATCAGATTGATCCACTGGGTGTAGGCCTTAGCATCATATCAGCCAACCATTTGATAAAGAGGGGGTTGTTCCATACGTTATAAGAAGGGAGAGCTTACCTGTGAAATAATTGGTTGCTGACTCATCCACATGACCCATCTGCTCTGGGTTTATTACGGAAGGCTCCTAAACCGTCTCTCTGTTCCAAACTCACTTGTTTGCAGTCTCTTCTCTCTATTGCTTTATAGCAATGTCTGAAGCCTGTGAGTACTCCATACTCATTAAAATAGATGACAGATGGGCTGGAGAGATGGCTCAGCCATTGAGGCACTTGCCAGAGAGGCCTAAGGACGTAGGTTCAATTCCCTACAATTCACATAAGCCAGATGCACATGGTGGCACAGGTGTCTAGAGTTTGTTTGTAGTGTCTGGAGGCCCTGGCAATCTTCTCTGCCTCTCTTATTCATTCTCCTCTTTATATCTCTCTTTCTCTTAAATAAATAAAATACAAATGTTTAAAACATATGACAGAATGACTTCAGGACATAGTGATCCCCTTTGCAGCCATGGGAGGGAGGATGACTTTTATGGTAAAAAGACAACCTTATTATCTCTTGAATGTTCAGAAAACAAAAAAGAAAAGAAAAGAAGCTTCAGATATTGAGGCATTGTAAACATCAACCCATGGTATAGTATCTTAGGGTCTTAAATGTCTTAATGTGCTAAAGGTTTTGTTGCCAGCCTGCACTGCTATTAGGAGGTATGGGATGTTGAGAAGGGGAGGTCTAGTGGAAGGAAGTTAGGCCATCGAACGCATGCCCTTGAAGGGGAAATCTCTCTCTTTCTCTCTGCTTCCTGGACTCTTTAAGGGGAGTTGTTTCCCTAATACGCATAACCGCTGTCATAGTGGACTGTGCCATCACAGGTCCAGGGTGACAAGTCAAGTAACCATTGACGGAAACCTCTGAAGCCTGAGCAGAAAGAACCTTTCCCCTTTAAGCTGGCTGTCTCAGCTATTCTGTCCCAGTGCTGGAAAACTAGCACACGTGCTAAACATACATCCAAAATTCTAATTAATTCATTCATGGGAGATACAGTAAGAATTTAAAATCTGCTCTGCTGTGGTGGTGCACGCCCATAGGATATTGCTGAAGAGGCAGAGGCAGGAGGATCAGGAGTTCAAGGCCAGTCTGGGATACACATTAAAAAAGAAAAAAAAAAAAATCTGTTCAAAAGTGAATTCAAGGCTGGAGTGAAGGCTTATTGGTTAAGAAGCTTGCCTGAAAAACCCAAGGACCCAGGTTTGATTCTCCAGTACCCATATAAGCCAGATGCACAAGGTGATGCATGCATCTGGAGTTCATTTGCTGTTGTTAGAGGCCCTGGTGCACCCAGTCTCTCTCTGTGTCACTTGCTCTCTCTCTCTCTATTCCCCCCCCTCTCTCTCTTGCAAATAAATATACAAAATACTAAAAAAAAGAATTCTAATAACACATATATAATTAATAAAAAATGTTGAAATGAATTAATAAACAGTTACAAAATCGTGTCATCAGGAGTAGAGATAGAAAATTAGTTGCTTGGCCACATAAAATTTACATTTCTATAGACAAAAATCATCAATTATCTATTGTCCAAAAACAATGAAGTTCATAGAAACCCTGTAGAATTAGCTATTCCAGAAAGATATACTTTTACAATGAATACCTAGTTTTCCAATGAAGAGACTCAATAATCTTCCTGCATCACTTCAAAGGCTATCAGAAACGTTTCTCCCATGGGCAAGAAGCAAGAAAATAAAAACTAGACAAGGCTGCCCCCTCTCTCCACAGTGCTGGCTTAAATCAATCTGCTTTCCTAGAAAAGGTTATCAATGGCACATCTTTCACTCTCAAAACTATGTCC
The DNA here is from genome assembly GCF_020740685.1 of Jaculus jaculus. Lineage (NCBI taxonomy): Eukaryota > Metazoa > Chordata > Mammalia > Rodentia > Dipodidae > Jaculus > Jaculus jaculus. The sequence continues at coordinate 16,273,948 of NC_059108.1, forward strand.
CAGTTTGGAAGGTAAGATGTATAGCTGTTTGTTCTGGGTTCAGTGGAATTTCATTATTATCTGGTCAAAACACTAAAGGCAAAGGTTTAGTTGAGGTAGAGCAGCATTCCATAGAATGGTCCATTTGGCCTAAAGGGTTAAAAGTGGTTGGCTCTAAGTCTGCTCTGTAAGTTTTGTAAAGGGCCCAGCTCTAGGCAGCTTAAGCTACCTGGGCAGCTGCCTCTGATACACGACTCTGACCCATCCTTTGGGTGGATTGATCCATCCCTGATTCAAATAGGCATAGGATCTTCTTAAACAAGTATATATTAGTTACTCTACTCATCGCTGTGACCAAACACCTAACAAGAAACAGCTTGAGGAGGAAAGGTTTCTTTTTTTTCTCACAGTTCATGGGAGGCATTCCACCATGGCTGGGAAGGTTTAGCTGAAGGGTCAGGAGGTTGGCTGATCGCACTGGATCCAAAGGCAAGACAAGAGAGGGCAAATGGACATAGGGCTACACTATAAGACCTCGGGACCTTCTCCCAGTGACCTACTCCCTACAGAAAGGGTCTACCTCTGTTATATAGCAAATTCATACTTACTGAAATATTCCCTCTTGCCAGGAGGGGAGAGGCTCTGGGGAGTTAGAAGGTCAAGTCTGGGAGAACTGAAATCTAAAGGGTCACAGAACACTCCCCAAGGTTATGGGAGTGGTGAATGGCTGTTGAGGGGCATTTACTGCTCAGCACTGCGCAACTGAAACATTCCTTCCTTGGGGGAGGAAAAGGGAAGCTCAGTAGACTCATGTAAAACCTGGGGAAAGGTGGCAAGACCCCACCTTAAGGCTAAAACAATTGCGTGGTGATGAGACTCTCCAACAATCCAAACTGCCTCCAAGTCATGTAGCAGACACGGGACTCTCTGATCAGCCAAGCTGCCTGCAGGTTTTGCAGTGTGTCCAAGAGATGTGGCCTCCGTGACATCACTTGTGCTGGGCTGGGCTATCCAGTGACGTAGCTGCCTTTTAGTCACCCAGGATCCTGTGAGCAACCCCTCACCCTGCTCCAGCAGTGACCCCAAGAAACTCATTGGTTCACCAAAACTGGCTTTGGTGCAGTCATATTTTGGTTGGTTGTCTGAGCCCTACTTGGGGTGAATAGAAATGCACGTTCCTGTCTCCCCAACACAAGTTTTGCAACACAACTTCCTGAAGGTTCCACAACCTTCCCAAACAGAACCACAAACTGAGTGGAGACCAGGTGTGCAAACACGGGAGACTATGGGGGACACTTGACATTCAAACCATAACAAAGTGATGATCAAACCACAACAAAGTGATAGAGAGCCCAAATGCTTCGACGGCTCTCCTTCTACACCACAGAACACTTTGTGTTTTCTGGAAATGCCCCAAAGGAAAAATCTACAGTAATGGCTGAGAGTCTGTGTGGAACACTGAATTCAAGCAGAGAGCCAGAGAAAGGGCAGGATAATGGGTATCCTATGGCTATAATATTCTGTATTTATCATTTCACAAACAGGACAAGCTGAATGGATATCTAGGTGACTGAATTTGCTTTTTAAGACATTCTGATATCCTTTTTTTTTTTTTTTTTTTTTTAACGTCACTGGTTCTAACAGTTTTAAAGCCAGGACTTGTTTCTTCCTTTCTCTTGCCTTTGGTTTGTACTTTGGAGGTGTTTTCAAGCCCTCTGCCCTCAGTTTTCCCCCAGGTAGTGCCATGCTAGGAAGCAGGCAGCTTAATCACACTCTAAGAATGTATAAGAAAGCTTACAACATGGAAAGTGCTTTTGTATAAATCTTAGAGGCTTTACTTGCTCCCCCCCCCCACACTTTTATTTTCAAATAAGGAAGTCACATTGTGAGCCACACACTGAACTAATTCCTGAAGAGATTAAGTCTAAACTTAGGGGAAACTATTTATGAACTATGTACAAATGTAACCATATTTGAGTCTTTTTTATGCTCAATATAGTATGAACAAATGTAAACATAGCTTCTAAAGTCTCGGCCAACCTGCAGGCTCTAATCAGACTTCCTAAATTCAGGGAACAAGTGAGGACTGTGAACTGTGTGCATGCATTGCTTGGGGCCATCTTGAACCACAAAGTCAAGAGAGCAGTTCTCTTGTATGAGTCCTGGAGGGTGGCCGCAAGTATCCCAGCATCCTGGATGAGATGATTTGTATGTGATGAGACTTCCCTCAGAAATATTTTTGAATCACTGACATTTACACAAGTCATTTGCCACAGAGGGCACATCCCTGCAGCACATTCTTGAATGCAAAAGGAAAAAAAAAAAAAAACAATGCACACAGTGCCAGCTCAGGCATACTAAACTCATCTTCTCACACTGGAAGGGCCCTGGCACAAGCATCTTGCAGAATTGTACTCTGAATGGTGATAATTGTGACTCACATTTGCTTTGCCCTTTACGGTCTGCAGAGTGCTTCAACTCAAGATGTCAGTTCAGCAGCCTTCAAGGTGGACCTTGTGGAGGAGGGGGAGGAGATGGCTCAGGAGGCTTTTATTTCCAGCCACAATTTTCCTGGCCTTTGCTGCTGTGAATACTGCAGAATAGCTTCACGAGGGAAGGGTTGTAAACTGTGGTGGTGATAACACTTCCGAGTGCCCCCATGCAGTGTGTGTTTCACATAAATCCTCGGTGAATTATGTACTATCAGAACCTGTTTTATAAAAGCAAATGCTAATTAAATTTGGAAACTTTTTTTATAAGTCACAAAATCACAAGAAATGTACATATGTTTTTGGTTACATTTTTAAATCAGTGTTAACACTGGTCAAATTATTATGCAAACATGCAGATGTATTCCCCTCTGTGTACTCTGAAAAGTAGGTTAATTTATTTATGTATTCGGTGAATATGTAAGTGCCTGTTCTGTCAAAGCTTCCCATTTTTATAAGAAACAAAGATGAGTAAGGTTCCACCCTCTAAAGCTTATACTTTATTAGAGAAATAGAGACAGGCATACAATTTCTATGATGCAAAATGTCAAAGGTCTACAAAGATAAAGAATTAGAATCTATTTCTGAGTAAAGAGAATCAGAGGAAGCCGCACAAAGCCAGGTTGAACTGGACCTTGATAAATGGGTAGCTTGTCAAAATGGGTAAAAAAAAAGTGCTTCAATGGACAATCTGGGGAGGGGAATGAGGAGGTATCCATTGTGGTGGGATCATAAAAACATTACAATAGATATCGGCATAGATGAACAGCATCCTTGTGTGGCTCTGATTGCTGTATTCTGTATGTATTCTAAGCAAAATAATAATTTGAAATAAAATTTGAATTTAAATTTTCATCATGTATTAACATAGAAACACAGTCAAATGAACAGATCAGTGTTTAGCTATCAGTCTGTAATTCCATATACTTAGAATTGATTCTTGCACATCTTATAATTACTTTTCTCTTTTATTATAAAGAAACAAAAGTTTTCTTATTATAAAACCCATGCATTTTCTAAAATTATTAAACAAAATAAGCAAAATAGGCAGCCAAATCTTGCACCCAAAAAGATTATTGTTCACATTTTATGAAGAATTATATTATTCTACTTTTTTTTTCAGACAAGCTCAACAGACTAGCCATTATATGAGAGAGAGAATGAGAATTGGCACACCAGGACCTCTAACCACTGCAGTCGAGCTCCAGATGTGTGTGCCACCTCTGTGTGCATGCGTGACATTGTGTGCTTATGTCACTGTGTGTCTGGCTTATATGAGACCTGGAGCATCAAACATGAACCCTTACGCTTCACAGGCAAGCATTTTAACTGCTAAGCCATCCCTCCAGCCCATTACTATACTTTTTTTCTTAACAAATTTTTTTTTTATTTATTTGAGAGATATAGAGACAAAGAGAGAATGTGAGCATGCTAGAAATGCTAGAGCCCCTTGCATCTGGATTTATGTGGGTGCTGGGGAATTGAACAAAGGCTGTTAGGCTTTGCAAATAAATGCCTTTAACCATTGAACCATTGCTCCAGCCCTTCTGTTTTTATCACCTATTGTTTATGTGCATTCTCTAATGTCTAAGGAATATTGGTTTTTTGCTATATAAGCTTCCTTTATATTCAGGTATCATGATTTATGTGATCAATTTCCTATAGTTAGACTTCTAGGTGATCCATTTTTTTAATAGAAAGCATTGTAATGAACAGACTTATAATTGAACATTTGCATATATTCATAAATACTCCCTTAGGCTAAATTCCCAGAGGTGGTATTCCGATTCATGGTGTGAAATGGCATGTGTGTGTGTGTGTGTGTGTGTGTGTGTGTGTGTGTGTGGTCTCATTTTATTCCATAAATCTTTCTTGACTCCCACTTGCAATAAAGCCATCTTACTTCTCAAAGAAATGGATACAATCTCTCAGGAAGATGAGATAAAAGTATGGTCCATGGTTAACATTTGGGCAGAGACATTAAATCTCAAAGACCTGTGCATAGGCAATCTTCTAGCTGATATCTCTTTCACCCAGAAAACCCCTCCTTTATCTCCGAATAAGCGTCCATTGCTACTGTCTGCATCACAAATTCCTCTTCATTGCCACCTTGGCCTTGAAAACTCTTCTATCTACTCCTAATATGAGCCATCTGCAAAGCTAAAGTGTACTGCTACTTCTCATTACACTGAGGCTGGTCACAGAGGCATACTCTTGCCAATCTCAGGTACTAACCAACCGGTAAGTAAGGGCAATTTCATTTGAAGTGCACACTTGCATTTCATGCCCCTTAATCATGGTTACTTGCTCCCCCAAGCAGCACAAGCTCCCAGCTTGGACTTTGACAATACCTTCTTTGTCAGAAGAATACAGCAATGAGGGTGAGAGGCATTTATTTCCAGGAGATGTGTTCCCTGGTACATGATGTGGAGGCAGTCAAAAGAGCAATGTTAATGCAGATCACGGTCCTCTGGCTCAGTGGTTTTATGCTTTTATGCCTGGATGTTTAATGAGGTTCCTTTTCTGCCTACCTCCTCAGAAATCCTATCTAGTTGTGAGGAAACCCAGGGTACCAACCTTGACAAAGCAGCCGAGTGAGAGGTCTAAATGGACCGCTTGCTATACTGTGCTCTTCCTCAAAGCATCCATTAGCCTGGAGTCATGATCATTGAGCAAGGATCATAAATTAAATTAAATTAAATGACATGTTGGAAATTCTGACCTGTCAGGAATATAATCAAATAGAAATTCCTGAACTTGAGTGATACAGAAATCAATTACATGGCTAGTGGTTAGTTAAACTCAAGTTCAAGGCATTCTTTGATAGCCAGCTTCCAGCTATAGTATTTGCAGAAAATTGTTTTTTTTTAAAGTATAAATTAATTAATTATGTATTTTCTTTAGAATATTCTTACCCAAGGTTGGCTCTAAATGGGGTCATATACCAACTATTGTGAACATTCTTTGAAAATATATTGGCTCCACAATTCTTTAAGTGGGAGGCTTCGGCAAGTGTTGGTAGATAAAAGAAAGATAGGGCTTCTGTTTATAGATGTTAACCACATGGGCAAAATGTATGAAACAGTAGTCCCACATTCCTCTTAAATGTTGTTTATTTGTTTGCAGAGAGAGAAAGAAAGACAGACAGAGAGAGACAGAGAGAGAGAGAGAGAGAGAGAGAGAGAGAGAGAGAGGGAGGGAGAGGATTGGCCTAAGGCGTCTTGTTACTGCAAATGGAGTCCAGATTTTCATGCCACTTGGTGAATCTGGTTTTACACAGGTACTGGAGAACTGAGCATAGGTCAGCAGGCTCACAAGCAAGCAACATTAAACACTGAGCCATCTTCAAGTCCAATAGTCCCACATTCTTATGAGCATAGATTCGAGCAAAATATTTCTCAGCAAACATTATGGTCATTAACCATTCACAACAGCCTCATCGGAACAGATGGAAGCTATAAAAAAAATTGGCACTTTTGCCTGGATACGAGGCAGGATGAGTAAAGACATTAAAGGTGGTGTTCATTAATGAGTAACAACTGCAGCTGGACACTTAGACGAGGTCCTAAGTTTGAATAGTAGCCACAGACACCTGCATAGCCATCGAGCAATGTAACAGTGGTAGGAATAGGGGTAAGGATAATTCTAGTAGCTATCAGCACTTGACTATTTCTAAGAACTCTATAAAGCAAGCTTCTCATCAAATTCCATGAATAAAAATGACCAAGTCTCTGAAATGTGAATTTAACTGCCCCAAATCCACTCAGGTGGCAGAGTTGGAAGTCGATGTACTATTTCTCTGATGCTCAATGTTCAATGTTCCTTTTTTTGTTTTTTTTTTTCCATTTTCTTAGAAAGTCACACTGGTTTGGTGCACTGTCTTTACCAGACCTATGTTTTCAGTTTGAATAGCTTTACATACTTGGGAGAGCAGCGTTTTCCAAACCACTGTGCAGACTTGTCTCAAAGAGGAGTTGAGAAAGTAAAGGAAAACGCTGCTCGGTGACATTCTCTCAAGCAAGATCTGTGTCTGCTTGCTGAACACAGTGCTCTGCACACACAGGGACACTGAACACATTTTAAGTGTGTGCATGTGATTCTTAGCGCCCAGGCTTTGCTTGTGCCACACAGTTCCTTCTATTGAGGTATTGGTAATGCAGTCCATTAGAGATGGCATATATTAAAGGGATCTGGGGAAAGGCTCATTGGATAAAGCACTTGCTATACATCTCTGAGTACCTGATTTTAGACAACCCCCCTCCCAACAGTTAAAAGCCAGAAGCTGTGATGGGCTTCTGTCATTCCCTCGTGCCAATAGTGCAAAGGGAGAGGGACAGGAGAATTTCCCAGAAGTTCATGAAAGGAGTAACAAGCAATGAAAGATCTTGTCTCAAAGCAAGGTGGAAGGACTCAGGAATGATCTTCTGAACTCCACACATGTGTCCTGGCAATTTGCTTATCTGTACCCACACAGATCCCCATCCTAAATAAATAAATATAATAATAACAACATATGTAAAGGGCATGTGAGCTGCACTTCGCTCAGAGCCTTAAACATTTCCTTAACCCTACTGAGAACAAGATTTAGGGTCAGTCAGCATTAATGAGGAAATATAACCCACATGCTCTGTGAATGTACCATATACTCTGGGCGAATGGGACAGTGTCAACTGTCAAAGAAGATACTTGAGGCAGAAGGTCTAAGCATCAGGACAGGTTTCTGGTAGGGCTTCCCTTGGGACCAAGCTAGAGGCAAGTCATAGCTGTGGGCACATGGAAAATAATGGAGGACCTTTCAAAGATGGGAAATGAAGGGGCTGGAAAGATGCCTCAGTGGTTAAGGTACTTGCCTATGAAGCCAGAGGATCCAGGTTTGGTTCCCTCAGCACCCACATAAACCAGATGCACAAGATGGTACATGCATCTGGAGTTCATTTGGAAGTGGCTAGAGGTCCTGGCATGCCCAGTCTCTCTCCCTCACATAAATAAATAAATAAATAAATAAGTAAATAAATAAATAAATGTTAAAAAGATGGAAAATCAGATGTCTAAAGAAACAGGGGCAAGAATGTAAACTGTGTTTGAAAATTGGTAGAAAAATCTCAGACTAGATTAAAACAGTTATTTTTCACAGTACAATGGCAGGAAAGATAAACACTAGACTTCTGTCAGGCATCCAGTATCACTCAAAGTAAATGAACCTACATTTCCAATCCTGGTACTTTCAAGAATATCAAAGAAGGTACCAAATAGTCACTTTTGTTTTCTCAGAATAATGTCATGTGAATGTACTTAAAACCACTGAACTCTACATCCAAAAAAAAAAAAAAAAAAATAGCTAAGATGGTTAAAAACTATATTAAAAAAAAACAAAAAAACAAAAAAAAAAAAACTCCATAGCATTCTTTAGAGAAATGTCAAGCCTGGATTAAATGCCCCAAGCCCAAGATTTCTTTCAATTCCATCATCATCCATCCTGCTTTTCCATTGGCTGTTTTCTTACCGCTCTCTTTCATTGGCCTGCAATTTCTTTCTCATTGGTCTTTGGGTCTCCAGGATGTAGCCTGTGGCACACTGGGCGCACACTTGCTATACTTTGGGCAAATTAAGGGCTTCAAGTAAGCAAAGGCTTGAAGTGAATTGCCTTGTGTTCAAAACGTTAAAAAGCCCTTTGTTGACTCTATTGAGCACGAGGCTTCGGGCCAGCCAACGTGAGCAAGGAAACGTGACACACTTGCGCTGACCCACAGCGGTTCAAAGGCAAAGCCCGGGGTTCCCGCAGCCGCGGGGCCTTTCGCTCGCACGTCCCAGGCGCAGTGGATCACTGCCGTGCAGGTAAGGCTATGTCTCTGAGCAAATGCAATCTGTAAATCGTTCTTCTCTAGGTGAAAAGCCAGCGAACCCTGCCGTCACTGTCACCACGAGGCACGCATGGAATCAGCAAGCAGAGAAAGCAAGAGATGGGCAAACTCGCCCCAGTAAAGGCCATCAGGCACGCTGGCTGCACGTGCAGTTTACAAGGATAAAAGATGAAGGACGAATGTGAAAGATAGAAATGCAATTTACAAAGACGCTGCTCTCCCAAGGAAGACGGAGACTTTCCTACTTGGCCTGTTAGTCCTGGTGTAAGGAAGAGGACATTTCAGAGTGGCTCAGCTAGAGATATAGAAGAAAAAGAGACTACCAAGAGAATCCTAAGTGCCTGAAATTACCAGTCTGAGTTGGATTTCTAAGGGAGGGAGGTTGGAGGGGAGCGTCAGCTACATAGCTGCTTTCAAGGCTTGTTGCATCTGGGTAGTGAGTCTGGACAGTTCATTCATTATTCATAGGATAAGTTCAGCAAATTCTCTCAGCAAATTCTCACCGAGCCCTCCTGTGATCTTTATCAAGTCCCGAGTTAAAGCAATGCCTTCCGGGAGGCTTAGAATGGTTTGAGAGTGGCTCCTGACATTCGCACCTTATTTTCTGTCTCATCCTTGGCATTGCTTTCAAATAGTTTTGCCCAGAGAATGTCTCAAAACTACTCAGCCTGGGTCACTCACTGATCAGTGATCTGAAAATGCTCTGGAGCAATAACTGAGGGAAGATATGTTTGGGCTAGATGCAAATGATCTTCAATTCGTGAGGTATGGCCCAAGATATTTCCCTGCCACAGGAACCTACCTACAGCAGAAATGGGAAGCTGGTAACACATACTTGGGGATTTTTGCTTCTCTTTCTGCGTTGCATGGTGGCTGCAGTAATAAACAAAGCAGCTCGGCCCAGCGCACAAGGGCACTGGAAGGTTGTGCTTTGAATGCTGACTCCCAAGGTGGACATTAATTATTCATCAGCTCATTCAGGTTTGTTTTTTTTTTTTCCTTTTGGAGGTAGAGTCTCACTCTAGGCCAGGCTGACCTGGAACTCTCTCAATAGCCCCAGGCTGGCAAAGATGTTCTGAATTCCCTTGTGCTTGGTGCTGTAGTCCCTGACATGCCAGGCAGATCTGGTGACAGCTCAACAACAGGAATGTCACAGTTAAGCATGAGCAAAGATAAGTGTTCTGGGCATTTTGTTAGAATGGTGCTACAGGACACAGAACAAGAAAATGATGAGTTTGAGGGCTGGGGAAGGGGAGCTACACATCACGAAAGCTTCCGAAGGAAACTGAATTTTGTATGGGGGGGGGTGCGCTCCAAGGCAAGTTTTAAAATTAATTAATTAATTAACTTCTGGTTTTCCCAGTTAGGGTCTTTGCGCTAGCTCAGGCTATACTGGAATTCACTATATAGCCGCAGGGTGGCCTCAAACCCATGGTGATCCTCCTACCTCTGCCCACCAGGTGCTGATATTGAAAGTGTGTACCACCATGCCTGGCCCTCCAACACAAGTTTTTAACAAGATATTGGCAATGTTAAGGTTAAGGCACCAGCTGGCAAAGCTAAAGGACCAAAATTTGATTCCCCAGGACCCAAATTAGCCAGATGCACTATGTGGCACATGTATCTGGAGTTCTTTGCAGTGGTTAGAGGCCCTGATGTGCCCATACTCTCTCTCTCTCTATCTGCCTCTTTCTCTCTCTCAAACTATTAATAAATAAAATGTTTTTTTTTTTTTTAAAGAAGAAGAAAAAAGAAAAAAAAAGAGAGGCGTCATGCTGGGTGGTGTGACTTCTTTGAATTTTAAGAGTTAATTCCAGCTCTTTATCCTTAGAATCCTACGGAGCCATGCCCTCATAATTTGTAGCTAACAACTTGATGGATAGCCCTACATATCAACATGCCCTTCAACTTGCAATCTGACCTGTGGCCCATGGACACACCCACAGACACAGTGCTGCATCCAGAGGAAATCACAAACCTGAGTTGTTTCAACAAATATCTGATGAGGTTCAAGACTGTGCTAGACACATTTTTTTTTGGTCCCTTAACATGTGACAAAGAGTGCAACATGTGCATTTATTGCAGCAAGTAGAGACAGAACATATGCAAATACCAGCTGGTGGTAATTCCAGGGAGAATAATGAAAGGTGGTATGGACCATGGTGATCACAGATTTGATAACTTCAATGTTGAGCTCCTTATATGGGCACCAGGGAGAAGAACATTTTCACCTGAAGGAACAAACAAGCCAACAGCCCGAGGCCAGTGTGCTTGGCACATTTGATGAGCAGCAAGGAGAACATTGTAAACAGAGCAGAGAAGAGAACGTCAGTCCAGAGCAGTCAGAAAGGAGGCTGAGAGCAAGCTCATATAGGCCGTCTGGAGGGTTGCTTTACTTACAGCTCACAAAGACATCAGCATGAGTGTGAGCAGGCTAGATTCAGACGAAAGGACCACTGTGGCGGCCATGTGGCCCATAGAGAGCTAAAAACCAAAGGTGGAGACGGGCACCTGTAAGAGACTGTCACAGTTATATCATGGCAGCCCATTGGTGGTAGAAATACTGAGAGACCATTGGATTCTTGCCCAAGTGGAGCCTAAGAATTTGGAGAGAGACTGAAAATGAGTTGAGGGAATGGGGCTGAAGAACACATGCTTAGGGGGACTTGGAATGTCTGACAGTGTGAATGTTTCTTAGCCATCGTGCTACACATTTCCATAGCATTTTTTTTCAGGCAGGTTATATTTTGATTGATGCTACTTGTAAATATTTTTCAGGTTATTACATGGGCCACTAAGAAGTTGAGGGAAGCTGTGATGTTTATACTTTTCATTTGATCCAGAGCTGTGGTTTTCCCAGGTAGGGAGGTCGAAAGACATTTTTCAGAATTGTAACACGTTACATTAATTGAAATAGAGACACATGAAGGAATGAATACACACACACACACACACACACACACACACACACACACACACACATAGTCTTCCTCCCTGAGGTTTGATACTCTGCCATGCTAGGTGATACCAGGCATCCTCCATTTCATTCTCCACTCTGTCATCATTTCCCTCTCTTCACAACCCTTGCTCTGAGATTTAAAAATCTCCATTTCTAAGAAACCTTGCCAGACAGCCAACTTCTGCTATTTTGACAAGATGGGAGGAAGAAGGGAGGTAGAAGGAAAAGACATGAATAATAGGAAAAAGAGATCTGCAGAGATGGGTCTCCTTTTGTTACATATCTGAAGACTCAGGGGGACTTAGCTTGGCTTAAGAAGACAGAGAAGTGATAAACTTTGGAGGCAACCCAGACCCATCTGTTGGTTTTCAGTACAAACTGAGCAGCCAGCCTCGAAGTTAGCAGAGTAAAAGAAATCCGGTCTGGCTCCCAAGAGGGTGAGTCAGTCATTGCTCTGATTTTATCCTAAATTAAGCCCTGAGGTTAGAGCTGACACAAGGCACTGACAGAACGTGGGCCATTCCCAGTACCGCACGTCCTGTACTGCAGATACCACAATTACCTCATCCTATACTGCCACAGTGTTGGAATAAGCTACTCTTCTGGGAAAGTTTCAGCTACACATGAGCCTAGATCCTCTGCATTTGGAAACCTCCAATCTCCCAGTGCAATGCAGCAAAGATATTAAGCAAAAATAATAATTTCAGAAATCTAAGCTGAATGCTGACGACTCCATCAGGATACTGAATCTAAGTGGAGCCTCTCAATTTCTTCACCATCCTCCTAATCTCACAATTATTTCATTCATTGGTTAATTTGTGATTGCTTGTCCCTCAGAGAAGGACAAGGGTCATTGGTGTTCAATTTGCCACCCACTCCCCGAGGACATAACAGATACTCAACAAACAGTTTTGACTTCTGAATGACTGAATGAATGTATCATTCACTCATGAAGCTTAGTAGATGTAGAGAACCACAATAATATTTTGTTTTAAAAATAGCCATTTATGTTTTATGCTAATTTATACCATACTTACTTCTAAAAGTTTATTTTGCTTTACCTTGTTTTACTTGACAATTTCATACCTGTGGATAATGAATTTTGATCTTATCTGCTTCCCACTCTCACTAAAACCCTTCTTCTCAAATAATCCCTTCCTGCTTTCATGGCTCTGGGCATGTGTTACCAACTAAATTAATTAGGATTATTTGCATGTGCATGGGTGAGAGGTTACTTGCAGGAATATGAACAAATTACCAATGGCTACACCACTGAGTAGCACAACTAGTTCTACTCCAGTAACCATTAACTGGCAATAGCTGCTCTGCACGAATGAGGTCTGTGGCTCCCCACCACCCCAATTGCATGATGAAATGTTGGCTCAGTCTTCTGCAGGAAACCATAGCTGCTGTGAGTTCGTGAGTCATAGAGGCCATGTCACACCCAGAAGGCAGTACTCTAACACACTCTTCGCCCATCCACTTTTCTATGAGGTTCTTGAACCTAGGCTTGGGGAGGGGGTTAGATGTTCTGTTTAGGGCTGAGCATACAACAGTCACTTACTCTCAGCAACTTTTCCACCTGTGAAGATCTGCATTAACCTCTAAGCACTGTAGAAAGAAACTCTGAGCTTGAAGCTGAGAACTGCCTTGACATACGATAATAAGCATGAATATTTAGAAGGTAATTTGATAACAAGTCCAGTTAGCATGGCAACTAAAGTCAGGGCAATGGACTTCTGACCAGGTCATGAGTTTCCTCCTGTGGAGCACGCCTCAAGTCCAATCAGAAAGTGGTTGATTACCCCACAACAGTCATGCCACTGTTGCACCAGTGGGCACATCTTTGCTGACAAGTCAGCTGTGGAGTACAGAGGTTGCAGTTTCAGGGGACTTTTGAAGACTTTTCTTCCCCAGCAGCTTGCATTGCTCCTTCTGGCTCTATGAAAGCCAGCCAGTGAGGAGGAAGCTTCCAGCTCAGTTTTAGTTGCATTTTTCTTTCTTTCTTTCTTTTTTTTTTTTTTAGAGAGAAAGACAGATGGAGGGAGAGAGAATGGGCATGCCAGGGCCTCCAGCCACTGCAAATGAACTCCAGACGCGTGCGCCCCCTTGTGCATCTGGCTAACGTGGGACCTGGGGAACCGAGCCTCGAACCGGGGTCCTTAGGCTTCACAGGCAAGTGCTTAACCGCTAAGCCATCTCTCCAGCCCTAGTTGCATTTTTCTATATCCTACAGTGGAAGTGGATGGTGTCTTCCAAGAACAATGACAATATACTATATTGTTCTAAGGGCCTCTGAGCCTCCCTGACCAACATCTCTTTGGTGCTATCTCATCCCTAGCACTGGGATTTGTTTTTAATTTATTTATTTGCGAGTTGCAGACAGAGAGAGAAAGAGGCAGAGAGAGAGAGAGAGAGAGAGAGAGAGAGAGAGAGAATAGGCACGCCAGGGCCTCTAATCACTGCAAACAAACTCCAGATGCGTGCGACCCCTTGTGCGTCTGGCTAAAGTGGATCCTGGGGAATTGAGCCTCGAACTGGGGTCTTTAGGCTTTACAGGCACTAAGCTATCTCTCTAGCCCAGCACTGGAATTTTTAACGGATAATTGGTGACCTCTGATAGCAGGTTTATCAACCATGTAGGTTTCCTCTGTTCAAATTCTTTAAAAAATAACATAGCAGCTTAATTAGCTTATGAAGCAGTACCCATATCTAGTGTAATTTTATTCAGCTGTAAAGAAACGATGAAATTATGTTGGAGGAAAATGTATCAAACTGGAATATCATACTGAGCTGTCTAGGCTTGGAAAGACAAACACTGCATGGTCTCTCTCATATACAGACCATAGCTTTGGATTTCTAGATTTGTGTGTTTAAGACAGAAGTGTTGTCTATAGAGACAAGAAAGCCAGAAAGGGGCTCTTGGAAAGGGGAGGAGGAAAGGAGTTTTTGAATTGATGTCAGAGCATAAATGACATAAAAGTAGAAGGGAGTGGGTTAACCAAAGCTAAGGACATTTAAAGAAGTCATATAGAAGCTATCATAACATTATTATATTATTATAACAGTTACTTTCTTATTACTGGGGCAAAGTACCTGACCAGTAGAAACACATGGAAGGAAAGGGTGGATTTCTACTCACAGTTTTTAAGAGAAGTTTCTATCATGATAGAACAGCATGGCAGGATCAGACAACAATCCTCATATCTTTATATTGGCAAGAAGGAATCAAAAAGTGGCAAAAGCATCAAGCTTCACTATCCCATATCATCCCAAGGCTCATCCCCAATGACACACCTCCTCCAGCAAACCTCGACTTCCTAAAGGCTTCCCAAGCAACACCACCAATTGAGTATAAAGTATGAGGCTCATCACAAACACATAAGACTGTGGGGAGAAAAGTTTACATTCAAACAACCATATTATACCCCTGATCCCTATAAATTCATCTCATGATGCAAAAAGTGCTCAATCCAATTTTAATATACACCACGCTCTTTTCCAGCCCCGAAACTGTTCAGAAGTCTTAAGTTCAAAGAGTAAAGGTCATCACTCAACCATGAGTTCTGTAAAATCAAAACGCAAGTTATGTGCTTCTGTCGTGTTATGGCACAGAGTAGATGTCCTCATTCCAAAATGGAGAAATGTGGCCGGGCGTGGTGATGCACACCTTTAATCCCAGCACTCGGGAGGCAGAGGTAGGAGGATCGCCGTTAAGTTCGAGGCCAGCCTGAGACTACATAGTGAATTCCAGGTCAGCCTGAGCTAGAGTGAGACCCTACCTCAAAAATCAAAAAATAAAAATAAATTAAAAAAAAATGGAGAAATGTGGGCCTAGGTAGGAAAGGTTGGGCCAATACAAGATCTAGAAACAGCGGGAAAAACATCAAATCCTTCTAGCTACATGTTGACACTTGGGGCTTGTGACGAGATCATTTGGGCTCCAAAAGGCCTGCATACCTCCAGCCCCTCTGTTGTGCAGCCTATGACCCCTCTGCTTGGCAGGATGCACTCTTCTCCTGGCAGATGCCCGGATGTCCCGTAGCCTTTGCATCTCTGATATGCCAGGTTCTCCACTACAACAAATATGTGGTGATTTGAGTGAGATTTTCCCAAGAGTTCTCCTGTGTTTTGAATACTTGATCCCTGGTTGGTGACAATTTGGGAGGGGAGTCTTGTATAGAGGGGGTGTGCTGCTAGTGGCTAGCTTTGGGGTGTTGCAGTCTAGGTCTCCTTTGCCGGGGCTGACTCACTCAGACTACTGCCACACAGAAATATGGAAGCTTCCTGCTAATGTCACCCTTTCTTTGAAATGATGAAGCGTCCCCTTGGGACTGTAAGCTGAAAGACACCCTCTCCTTGCATCAACTGTTTTTGGTTCAACGTTTTCTCTCAGCAACAAAAATGTGACTACAGCACACCACAGTTTGTATCCATAGCTCTACACAATGGCCACACAGGGCCTCCTTGTAAGGACTTCCTCCTTACTTCACATTGCCTAGCCTCAGGAGCTCTCTGAAACAGTGATGCTGTCCATTCATGACCCTATAGTTCAGGCATTGCTCATGCTTCCAAAACTACTAATATTTGGGCATCGTTTCCAAATTTTTCTGCCAGATGGGGATGAAGCCTGATCTTAAGGAGCAAGAAAGTTCCTCAGCATTTTTCCTTTTACTTTAAAATAGTTTTTTTTAAAAAAAATATTTTAGATATTTTATTTTTGTTTATTTTAGAGAGGAATAGGCAGAGAGAGAGAGAGAGAGAGAGAGAGAGAGAGAGAGAGAGAGAGAATGAGTGGGCACACCAGCGCCTTGAGCTACCGCAAAGAACTCTAGACACATGTGCCACTTTGTGCATCTGTATTACATGGGTCCTGAGGAATTGAACATTGGTCCTCTGGCTTTGCAGGCAAATATCTTAACCGCTAAGCCATCTTTCCACCCCTTTCAAAATAATTTTCATTCTTATTAAGTTGAGCCTTCAGTGGGTTGGATATTTCCCTCAGGGCATATTTCCTATTGTCCCAGTGCAGAGCATCCTTAATGATGGTGATCTCTAACAACTGTAGCAGAAGCAGATTTGGTCTCTGGGTGTAGGACTTGAAACTTTTCCACATTTCTTACTATGTCAAGCTATATACTATTCATATCCTTCCATATTATAGTTTGTTCTGTTTCATTGTAAGTCTGAGTAAGTGCAGTAAATAGAGGCCAAACCACACCCTGTGTGCTTTTCTGTTTTTATTTTTTTTCTACCAAACACATTTAATCCATTACTTCTTTTTATTTTTCTTTCTTTATTTTTTGTTGCAATATTTCATTAATTTATTTACTTGAGAGAGAGAGAGAAAGAGAGAATGAGGAAGATAGAGGGAGATAATGTGCAGAGCCAAGGCCTCCAGCTACTGCAAACAAATTCCAGACACATGTGCCACCTTGTGCCTTTTACACAGGTCCTGGGGAATTGAACCTGAGCCCTTTGGGTTCTCAGGAAAGCACCTTATCCACTAAGCCATCTCTCCAGCCCAAATCCATTACTTTTAGGTTAAATTTTGTTTAGGTTCTCGAAACATAGGCAGAATGCACTCAAATTTCTTTTGCCAGAATATATGATGAGCTGCTTCTAGCCCAGTTCTGGTGAAGTTCTTTTTCCCTCTCTGAAATCTCATAAACCAAATCTCCATTGCTGGCATTTCCCTCTGGCTTCTGATCTTCCAAACCCTCATCAGAATGGTCCACTGAGTTCTGCTTACAGTAAGAACTTAATATACAGTACTTATAATGCTTTGTATGGTACTGTAACGTTTCTTTAGTCCAAAGTTCCAACTTCCATGTTCCTTCCACAAATAATTCCAAAAGACTGAGAACCATATCGTAAGGTTTAGTGCAGCAATGACCCTACTTCTCACTACCAAATCTCTTTACGAGTTACTTTCTCATTGTTGGGACAAAACACCTGACCAGAAGCAGTTTTTTTGTTTTTGGAAGGAGAGGTTTTATTATGACTTGAAACTTCAGGAGGAAGTTTCTATCTTGGCAGGGAAAATATGGCAGGATCAGAGCCAGCATCACATCCTCATATAGGCAGAGAGGAAGGATACAGGTACAAACACACCATGTGAGTCTGGACTACATCACAACAGCATTCTGTCCCCAGTGACGCAGCGCCTCCAGGGGGGCTCCACTTCCTAAAGATTCCACAAACTTCCCAGACAGTGCCACCAGTTGGGGATTACATATGAGGCTTGAACCATAAACACATGACTCTATGGGGGAACATTTCAAATTCAAACCACCACAGAAACCATCTGCTCTGTAAGATAATTGAGTTATTTTCTGTTGCTGTTGTTCTTGCGTTAATATACATGTAATGCATATGTGTGAGGATGCATATGTGTTTGCCAGTGTGCATGCGTCTGCATGTCTGTGAGCATAGAGGACAGAGGTCAGTGTCAGGTGTTGAACTCTACTGCTCTCCACCTTATTCTCTTGGGACAGCACCTCCCACTGATCTCAGAGCTCACAGATCCAGGTAGACATGATGGCCAGCAAGTTGCAGGTAATTGCCTGTCTCTGCCCAGTCCACGCTCAGTGCCGGGGTTACATGTCACCGTGGTCCACCATTTACGTGAATGCTAGGGATCTAAACTCAGGTCCTCATGTTTGCATGATGCTGCAATAAACTCTTCCTCAGGAAAAGTGAACAAACATCAAGTCACCGCCAAATAGAGCACTGACAACAGACCAAAGAAATAATTCCAACCAAGTCTAGCTCAGTGAATTCGTGGGCTGACGGAGAGTGCGTACAGAAGTATGGGTGAGGGTTACTTACAGGAACAAAGAAAAGACAGACAGTTGCATCACCACAAAGTCCACCCCAGCTTAGGTGACCACTCACCAAAGCTGTTCTTATTCTTCATGTAACCTTGGGGAGGGCCCTTGTGAGTCTTGTAAGTTTCCTGAGCTTCCTGATACTTATAATGTTCTTAGCCTTATTTGCTTCAGAAGTCCTAAGAGCAACAACACTTCAAAATGAAATATTTCGTTTCAGATTCAACTGATATACAGCACATGGCAAGCACTTTACCCACTGAGCTATCCCCTCAGTCCAATTTGAGTTCAAGAGAAAAAAAAATACTACCTTTCATAGCTTCTCAACTTGCTGGATGTAACCTCACATATAAAGATGAAAACTTAGTGGCATTATTTTATGAATATTTGTCAGCATAATGCTCTGAATTTTCTCTGAGAATGCATGAAGTTTGTGCATGTTATTTTGGAATTCGTCTTTCAGCTCATGCCATGCAGAAATAAAGGTATTTGTTTGAGTTGTAACAAGTTAATATTTAGAATATAAAATTCAGCTGGGCATGGTGGAGCACACCCTTAATCCCAGCACTCGGAATACTGGGGTGCGAGGGTCACCCTCAGTGTGAGGCCAGCCTGAGACTGCATAGTGCACTCCAGGTCAGCCTGGGCCAGAATCCATGGGCCATATTCATTAACATTTTGAATGTTTTGTGGCAACAATAGTGTCTTTGTGAATTTTTATCTGAATGTGTTTCTACAACATACCTGCGGAACAGAGAGTTAATAGCACCTTATCTTTTTAGTATAGAGGCCCTTAATTAGGCATTCTGTAATTGTCAGATTTAACATGTTGGTATTGCTAATATTGTTTTGGCATCTTTTGGTCAAGATTCAAAATTCCTTGGGAATTCTGGAGGCCAGTGTTAATAATTTTATAGGAGAATAAACTACTCTCCCAGGAAGTATGGAAGCTTCCTATAAAATCTGTTGACATTTTCTTCAGACACCCCTAAATAACTTTAAATAAGTTCCTGTATCGCTGCCTACCTTATTCTCTTGAGACTACCTTATTCTCTTGAGACTACCTTACTCTCTTAGCCCATTTGTGCTGCCATAACAGGAGACCACAAACAGGGTGATTTATGAAGGGCCGAAATTTGTTTCTTACACTGTTGGTGAAGCTAATATTCAGTGTTAACCTACTGGCGGGGCTCAACAAGCAGAGCTTCTGTTAAAAGTAGCTGTAATTGGGCTGGAGAGATGGCTCCACAGTTAAAAGCTCTTGCTTGCAAATGCTGATGGCCCGGGTTCAATTTCCCAGTACCCACGTAAAGCCAGATCCATAAAGTGGGGCATGTGTCTGGAGTTCCTTTATAGTGGCAGGAGGCCCTATGTGTCCGTCTTCTCTTTCTCCATCCCTCTCTCTCTCTCTCTCTCTCAAATGAATAAATAAATATTTTTTAAAAGTCGCTATGATACATTTACAGTTCCCGTCTGTCTTAGCACATTTGTGTTGCCAAAACAGAGGACCACACACAGGGTGATTTATAAAGGGAAGAAATTTATTTCTCATAGTTCTGGAGGCTGGAAAATCCAAGGTTCAAGGCACTTCAAGTCTAGTGTCTGATGAGGCCCAGTCTTCACTTGCAAGGTGGCATCTCGGACACTGTACTGTCCAGAGTCCTGGGTGCCTATGGCTGCATTGCTGGCTGAGGCTTTGGGTCTTTAGTATATGCTTGGCTCTCAGTACCAGTCTGCCAGCAGCCGCAGGGCCCTGACTCCACTACCACTGCTGAGATGGGCACTGCCCTGGCTGTCTGCACCTTCCCTCTTTGGAGCCAAGCTATTTTGTTAGTGGCTCTTGGGTTCATCTGAAGACATCTGCATGCTCAATGGCTCTCCATGTCTTTGCCTCTTCCACTTGTTTTATTTCAAAAACGGTTAATGAAAAGAGTAAAACAAAATATGTTTTATCTGTATTTTTAATACCACGTATCAGTTTTCTGTGTATGTACATTAAATATCCTCAAAAATCTAGTTTGTTTTAAATTTTTATCTATTTATTTGAGGGTGACAGACAGAGAAAGAGGTAGAGAGAGAGAGAGAGAGAGAGAGAGATAATGTGTACACCAGGGCCTCTAGCCACTGCAAATGAACTCCAGATGCATGCACTACCTTCTGCATCTGGCTTACATGGGTCCTGGGGTATTGAGCCTCGAACCAGCATACTTAGGCTTCACAGACAAGCACTTAACCATTAAGCCATCTTGCCAGTCCCCCAAATCTAGTTTTATTTATTTATTTATTTATTTATTTTTTTATTTATTTATTTGAGAGCGACAGACACAGAGAGAAAGACAGATAGAGGGAGAGAGAGAGAGAATGGGCGCGCCAGGGCTTCCAGCCTCTGCAAACGAACTTCAGACGCGTGCGCCTCCTTGTGCATCTGGCTAACGTGGGATCTGGGGAACCAAGCCTCGAACAGGGGTCCTTAGGCTTCACAGGCAAGCGCTTAACCGCTAAGCCATCTCTCCAGCCCCCCCAAATCTAGTTTTAAATGTTAGTGTAATTTGTTCCAGGGTGGCTGGCTAATTAAACCTTTCTCCTATTGGTATGACATTTCCTGAACTACGTGAAAAATCCTGGGCTAACTGATATTCAGCAACGTGGGTGCCCACCACTGTCACAATCTCACTTGCCATGCTCTTGCCAGGGTTACAGAAATCTGTGTCACTCCAATCAAAAGTTGATTGCACTTTAAACAAGTTGAGTAATGATTTCCATTTCACAAGTGATACGTTAGATACGTTTAAAGAGGTTTGCAATCTTTTTTAACCTATATACTAAAACCAGGAGGTCATGTCTCAGTTTCTGACCTTTCTATGGTCTTCATGTCCCATTAAGTACCCTGATACTTAAAGCTTCAGGTCACTTTCAGTCTTAATTGTATTTTATTATTCTCCATTGTTGCAGAATGTTTCAGTCAATTTAACTGGAGGTCTTTCTTCACCTTTTTTCCCCCCCCTCACTGGTTCATTTCTAGTTATAATTATGACAGATTTCCTGAGATGTTATATTAATTTTATTATCCTTACAATGATTATTTTTAGTTGGATGAAAGTAAGGATAGGAATGATGTTTTCGGTTATGAGTCACTGTGGATTCTCACATTCTTCCTGCATTACGCCAGTGGTGATTATAGAAGGTAATTGTCAGAAATTCTCAGATTCAGCAACAATTGCTTTCATATCATATCATATCATATCATATCATATCATATCATATCATATCATATCATATCATATATCAAGACAAACAGGAAGTGAGGAAGCCTCAGATATTTTTAGCATCTGCTGAGGTGTTTCTGTTGCACTCTCACCTGAAAGATGCGACCCAATGCCAATTTCTTCATCATTGTACTTGCTCAATATGAGTCCTGAGGGCTTGGGCGTGGTGGTGCTCGCCTGTAATCCCAGCACTTGGGAGACAGAGGTAGGAGGATCATCATGAGTTCAAGGCCATCCTGAGACTATGTAGTGAATTCCAGGTTAGCGTGGGCCAGTGTGAGACCCTACCTCGAAACAACCCCCCCAGAAAAAATAGTTCTGAGTTCTGAAAGCTGATTTTTTTCTTTTTCCCTCTCGTGGGATGCTGACTTCTGAGAAGGATGTTTGACATCTCGGTGTCCCTGTCCCTCTATTGAAACTGGGTATTAGCCAAATGCTAAAATCTGCTTCATGTTAAAATGCTACCTCCATGGCTGGAGAGATGGCTTAGCAGTGAAGGTGCTTGCCTGTGAAGCCTAAGGACCCATGTTCAGCTCCCCAGATCCCACATAATCCAGACACATAAGGTGACACATGTGTACAGTCGCACACACAAGATCACACATGCGAACAATGTGGTGAATGCGTCTGGAAATCTATTACAGTGGCTGGAAGCCCTGGCACATCAATTGTGCCCGTCACTCTTTCTCTTGCTCACTCTCATTAGCTCTCATAAAAAAAAAATGTTGCCTCCAGAGTTATGTTTTTGAATCATTTAAATACTTTTCAGGTATACACAAGTGAACATACTCTTTTCTAAATATTTAGTCATAGCTAGCTTGACCTCTAAGCGCCACCAAACAGACTAGACAAAGGTATGAATAATAAATGGCTGTTAACATTTTTCCCAGTTGAAGCCTTTGTGGAAGAGCATCGTCTGGTCTTTTCAAATGACACCATGAGAAAAGCAGCTGCCACAAAACATCACGTACACGCTGAAACTCTATGTGGCTACACAGGTCATGTGTATGCTCATGAAGTCATTCCTGCCAGTTTCAACTGCTGGCCATGTAAATGATACAAGAAACTACCCAGTATGCCCATCTGTCCTTGGTAAAGGAAGAATGGCTGGCAAGAAAACTAAGCAGTCTGATGGATTATTATAATTTTGACAAAAGGATATATGAAAGAATTATTGTCTAAATTAAAGAGAATTTTCATTCAAGTACAAAGGGGGCAGATGGAAAGTTAGATGCAAATGCAGTTAAAATAACAACATATTTTTGAGAAGAGGAGGCTATGATGCTCAGGGAAAGCATCCCTAAGGGGAATTGTGAGTCCAACCTTGGGTGTGCACAGTTTTGAGACCAGTGGACAGCAAAGAGATGAGCCTACATGGCTATCTGCTGCATTCCCAGATAGAAAGCTAGCACACACACCGATGTACAGAAGGCTCTAACGCCCATGTCGGAAGGCACTCACTGCCCTCCCTTCTGTCTAGCTCTTGACCCAGTTTTCATTCCTGCCTCTGGCTATACTCTTTCAGTCTCATGGAGAAATTCGACTCTGTCTGCCTCCTCTGACTTTGTCTTAGCTGGCTAGTGCTTGTCTGTCCTCTGCAATTCAGAGATACTAAACCGCCAAGTTCTACCCTATCTCAAGAACCACATGTTCTAGAGAGTTCTTCTTGTTAATTACTTCCTGTTGGCTAATTATGAAGCTAATAATTATGTTAAATATGAAGCTAACTTGTAGGATTTGCATGGAGTTCTATTTCTCATATACATTTGTCCTGAATCATATTTTGGTATCTCAAATTACAATGGAGGAAAGGCTGTCTTAGCTTTAATTCCTCCCTGTTGATTTTCAGAATCTCTGTCCGTCTATCTATCTGTCTATTTATCTATCTATCTATGTATCATCTATCTATCTATCTATCTATCTATCTATCTATCTATCTATCTATCTACATATCTATTTTCCTCTCTATGTTACAGTCATATTCTCATTGTTGGCAGAAAACACCCAACCAAGAGCAGTTTGTGGGGAAAAGGGGGTTTATTTTGGCTTACAGACTCAAAGGAAGCTCTGTAATAGCAGAGGAAAATGATGGCATGAGCAGAGGGTGGACATCACCTCCTGGCCAACATCAGATGGACAACAGCTACAGGGGATGGGTGTGCCAAACACTGGCAAGAGGAAGCTGACTATAGCACCAGAAGCCCACCGCCTCCAGGAGACTTTAATTCCCAAATTACCATCAGCTGGGGATCTAGTATTCAGAATACCTAAGTTTATAGGGGACACTTGAATCAAACCACCACAGTCTATCTTTTTATTATGTGTAAGGAGGGAGAGAGAGGGTGTATCAGTGCCTCTTGCCTCTGCAAAGGAACTCCAAACACATGTGCCACTTTGTGCATCTTACTTTGTAAGGGTACTGGGGAAAGGAATCCATGCGGAAAGGTTTTACAATAAGCTCCTTTAACTTCTGGGCCATCTCTCCATCCCTTAATATCTGTACTTAAATATGTTTTCCAGGTGGCACTGATAAGCATCAACACTTAAGACACACTTATCTGTACATTAGACATGCTAAAGTTATAGCAGTTATTTTAGAACTTGTCATTCTGACTTCCTTATTCTTTAAAGTTGAAATATGGCATCCTTTAAAACTCCCAGACCTTTCATAATTAAAAATGAATACATTAGACATTTAGCAGTTATTATCCTAAATCTGAGATATATACAATTTGCCTAAGCATTTTATTATATTAGATTTTTATTTTCTTTATGTAATCATGATGCTAGGATTCAGGAAACATTTAATGCTAAAAAACTAAGTAGTATAGACCTTTTTGTAATATTTTCAACATAGTCGATTTGACATAAGCCATTTTGGAATTATACCATCTAGATTTTCTTTTTTAATTTTATTTATCCGAGAGAGAGCGAGAGAGGGAGAGGGAGGGAGAGAATGGGTGTGTCAGGATCTCAGCTGCTACAAACAAACTCCAAATGCATGTGCTGCCTTGTGCATCTGGCTTACATGGGTCCTTGGGAGTCAAACCTGGGTCCTTTTGCTTTCCAGGCAAACACCTTAATCACTAAGCCATCTCTCCCTATCAAGGATTTTTAGTCCCATTGAAATACCATCTTGATATGTAACATTGGGTACATAATTTAAGATTTCTAAGACTCAGACTCCTTGCCTAAAAAGCAGAACAATAGCATTTATTATACAAGTTACTCTAAAAAAAAAACCCAAATAAATACAAGGATGTCCAATGAATAGCTAATTAAGAACAATGGCTCACAATAAGTGCTAGCCTGAAGAGAGGAAGCTGGCAATCTTAACACTTCATCTTTTGACCAAGGCTGGGGAAACATAATAAGATTACATAGTCTGAAAACACTTTGAAAAAGTTAGAGGCCATTTGAAAATCTCAGGTAACAGTATTTTTTCTTGATGACATCTGAATTTTTTGGAAGGAGAGAGTTATTCCCATTTTCATTTTAACACTGTTGAATGTTTTGTTTCAACTTTAAAGCAGAATAAAATGGTTTAAATATATGTATATATGTATCTTTGTATTGATCCAATATTTATTTATAATGAGGCTTAATTAAAAGTTCTTGATCCTATTTATCCTATTTTGTATTGTTAATATCTGTGATTTGTAAGTTCTTTGCTTTGCTTAGCTTTCTTCAGTATAACTTTTAAATAAATAATCCATAAATATCCTCATCTTAACACAGACAATAGGAGATTTTTCATAGCCTCACTACTATTTTAATGGAAATTAAAATTTAAATGCATATCTCATCTCATTCCTGGTTTTGTGTAAGGTTAGGAAAGAAAATATTGAAGGGAAATAGAAAATGAAATTTGGTTATAGCCAGTTTATATTAAATAAAAATGACCATGCATTTTTATTTGAATCAAATTTATATCAGCAAGGTCCTAGCATTTATTAAATCATTTTGTAATGCTTACAGATTATGTTAAGTGAGGACAGAATTCCAGGAATGAAAGAGAATAAAAATATTTTTAAATCAAGAAACCAGGAATAA
The DNA here is from genome assembly GCF_020740685.1 of Jaculus jaculus. Lineage (NCBI taxonomy): Eukaryota > Metazoa > Chordata > Mammalia > Rodentia > Dipodidae > Jaculus > Jaculus jaculus. Next base: position 16,299,385 of record NC_059108.1, read on the forward strand.
AAAATTTCACTACCCTAATACATCACCTAATTTCAGAAAATATAATGCAACTGTTGCATTGGAGTAAGACTGCATTTACAGCAAGCACAGTTTGCCTATCAGTATGCTCTACGATTCTGAATTTGTTAAAGTATTTTTTAATTATCTGTTTATTTTTATTTATTTATTTGATAGTGACAGACACAGAGAGAGGGAGAGAGAGAGAATGGGTGCGCCACGGCCTCCAGCCAGTGCAAACGAACTCCAGATGTGTGGGCCCACTTGTACATCTGGCTAATGTGGGTCCTGGGGAATGGAACCTCAAACCAGGGTCCTTAGGCTTCACAGGCAAGCGCTTAACCACTAAGCCATCTCTCTAGCCCTTGTTAAGGTTTTGAATAAAAAAACTCTACATGTTAGCAATTCTTGGATAAATTATACAAAGTAATAGCAATTACATTATCACATCCTAGGGTGAAAAAGATTTGTGACAATGAGTAATGTCCTTCCTGTTGAGGTGCCATCTAGCATGTACATCATGTCCTCTGTGCCAGTGGCCTTGATTTTCCACACCCAGAACGTATACATCTATTCCATAGGCTATAATTTGCTTAATATATGTATTATGAACAGAGACAAGGGATGCAACCAATGACTTCATTTATTGGCACTCATGATTGAATTTGAGGCATGGGTGCCCTGCTGACCTTCCAACAGCTGGGCCTGCGAAGACACACAGCGCTCCAATAATACAGTCTCTAGGGTACTTGCACACTTTTTCTAACAGAAAAAGAAAATTGCTAGTCCTGTGTCACAGGTGAGAAGTCACAGGCAAGGTAGTGAGGAAGGTGTAGAGCTGTAGCTGTTTTAAGATTCCTTGACTCCAAAATAGAATAAGTGGCCAGAAGAAGCCTTGATCCTGTCCGTGCCTTAAAGAGGAGCTGGGCAGACAAGAAGACTGTCTCCATCCTCACTGCTGAATTTTTCATATATATGTATGTACATGTGTGTGTATATATATATATATATATATATATATATATATATATACACATACATGTACATATGTATATATATACACATACATGTACATACATACACACATATACATACATATACATATACATACATACATATATACATATACAAATACATATATATGTATATCATATATATATATATATATATTTATTTATTTATTTATCATCTATCTATCTGTCTGCCTATCAATCTATCACCTAAATTTGTATTAAGCAGGGGCACCCCCCACCCAGTCTATGGAGGTAGGTTGGCTGATTGTCCAACCGGCTGAACCAAGCCTGTTCTACAGAGACAGTGAACATCATCTGCATTCCACACTAGCATGCCACAAAAGGATTTCCTTGAATGACCATCTCCAAGGCCTTTGGGGAAAAAGAAATTTCTGAGGAATTTCAGAGTGGGTTCCTAAGATTAAGAAACTTTTACAATTGTAACAGGAGCATTTGACATATGATTAACACTCTTCACAACATTTTTAAAGCACAATACAGCATTGCTGAGTAAAAATGCAATGCTGCATAGCAGATCTCTACCATAAACTCATGTGGGGTTGCAGAGCCTTGTTGCTCAGTAAACGGCAACTCCTCATTTCCCCTCAATGCCTATTAATTACCATTTCATTCATTTTCCACAAGTTTCCCTAATTTTGATACTTCATATAAGTGAAGTAGTTTTTCTACTCTAACTGGCTAATTTCATTTGGCACAAGGTCCTTCAGATTTATTCATGTTATAACATATGGCAGAAGTTCTTTTTGTTTGTTTGTTTGTTTTGTTTTTGAGGCATGATCTCACTTTAGCCGAGGTTGACCAGAAACCCACTGTGGCCCAGACTGACCTCAAACTCATGGTGATCCTCCTATATCAGTTTCCAGAATGTTGAGATTAAATGCATTAGCCACCACACCCAGCAGACACCCCTTCTTTTTAAGGTTGAGTAATATTGTATACGGTAAACATTACAGAGAGAGGGCAGCCTGGTCTATGAGACAGGTACTGCGAGGACTTGCTCTTTTAAAATTGGAGCTTTATTATTTATTTTTTTTTTCCAGAGTTTATAAAGGGACTTAGCTAGCTCATAACTTTGAAAGTCCAAGGTCAGGAGGCCCCACTGGCATTCATTACTTTTGCACAAGTGTGACAGAGCAACATGATAGAGGAAAGAATATTCTGGATCATAGCTTCAGAGGGTTCTGTCCACCGTGGCAGGAAAAGCATAGGGGAAGGTGCAGCTGGTTTCTCATCATGGCAGGTTGCCTCCTTGGCTATATCACAACATGGCAGAGACACCGGAAAGGAGACATCCCTGTGCCAAGAGACCAAGCAAGTAGGGAGGCCTGGCTTTCAAACAACCCACTCCTCCTAAAGCTCACTGCCGTGTTGAGGTGAGCATTCATATCCTTCACATATGGTGGCCCATGTAATCACCTTATGCTCGGCCATTCCTCATCTATTACCTCTCCACATTGCCATACTGGGGACCACAATTCCAATGCCCAAAACCAGAATGTGTTCCAATCTTTCCACAACCTCACTTCCATTTATTATTTTAAAAAAATAGCCATCCCGGGCTGGAGAGATGGCTTTGCTGGTAAGTACTTGCCTGTGAAGCCTAAGGACCCCGGTTTGAGGCTCGATTCCTCAGGATCCACATTAGCCAGATGCACAAGGGCGTACATGCATCTGGTGTTTGTTTGCAGTGGCTGAAGACCCTGGCACATCCATTCTCTCTCTCCTTCTCTCAAACTGCCTCTTTCTCTCTCTGTCTGTCATTCTCAAATAAATAAATAAAAACAAACAAAAAAAATTTAAAAAATAATAGCCATCCTAACAGCCATAAAGTAGTATGCCATCACTTTGCTTCTATCTTTATATAATAGAGATTAGTAAGATACTTGGGGAAATAGACATGGTACTGATTAGTGCATGACCTTGTTTTATGCACATTCTTGTTTTTTTAAAATTATTTTATTTATTTGAGAGAGAGAGAGAGAGAGAGAGGCAGATAGATAGAGAGAGAGAGAGAGAAAAAAAGGGCATGCCAGGGCCTTCAGCCACTGTAAAGTAACTCCAGACATATGTGCCCCCTTGTGCATCTGGCATACATGGATCCTGGAGAACCAGACCTGGGTGCTTCGGCTTCTCAGGCAAGTCCCTTACCTGCTACGCCATGCCTCCAGCCCCACATTCTTGTATTAAAAGATTTTACTTAATATGCATTGATGATTCATATATCTCAAAAGCTATAACTCATCCCTAAATGAAACTTAGCTAACATAAGAACTTTTCTCCATAAGGCAGAAACACATGAATCTAATTTTATATTTTAAAAACACATATAAAAAGAAAATAGGAATATGCATTTAGTAAACGTTAAATTATGTAGTCAATTGGGTAAAATGTGTACAAGAAAATTGCGCAAATTTCCAATTTTCTTGCAACTTTGAAATGATTTGAAAATAAAAGTCAAGGGAAAAATAAAGTAGAACTTTTCTCCTGTTGACAGGTATAATTCAAACCACTAGAACAAAGACTGGCCTGTGCTCAACAAGCACATCTTAAAATAATGAAAGCTGTCTCATGGAACAGTCAATGCAGGAGAGGGGCAGAAAGAACCCAAGAGCTGCAGGATGGGTAAGAGGACCATTGAACACTGTTATCCAGGGATGACATAACTGCCACACTCATGACCTCATAGTGTCTACTGTAACCGGCAAATGACCCACACAATATTGGTGGGCCTGTCAATATTCTGTCGTGGATGATGGAAGAGAGTATGAGGATCCCACCTCTTCCTGAGGGGCTATTTGGCAGTTAATAGTGGCCAGAGGAGTGGATGACATTTTCTGCAGAAGCGTGGCCACTGGTAGGACTCAAATGTTATGCTAAATAATTACAAACCTGCGCTACAACTATGTAGGCAAACCTAACTAAATTCAGTAGGTCACACCCACATGTAAGAAATAAAAATGACAACCAGGTAGGAGGAGCACTGGTTGGGAAGAGGAAGGGGTTCAGTCAAAGGGAATGGAGAGGAGAGACTATGATCAAAATATAATAGAAAATTATAGACATGTGTGAAATTTTTAACTAAAAGTAAATAATAATAAGGGCTGGAGAGATGGCTTAGTGGTTAAAGTGCTTGCCTGAAAAGCCAAAGGACCCAGGTTCTATTCCCCAGGACCCACATAAGCCAGATGAACAAGGTGGTGCATGCATATGGATTTTGTTTGCAGTAGTTGGAGGCTCTGGCATGCCCATTTTCTCTCTGTGTCTCTCTCTCCCTCCCTCCCTATTTCTCTGTCTCTTTCTCTCTCAAATAAATAAATAAAAATTAAGAAATATAGTTTTAAAAATAATATGTTTTAAATTTTATTTTTTAAAATAAATGCAAATACATTTTTAATTTATTTATTTACCAGCCAAGGGGGATAGAGAGAAGAGAGACAGAGAGAATGGACTTGCTAGGGCCTCTAGCTGTGGCAAACAAACTCCAAATGCATGTGCCACTTTGTGTATCTGATGAAAATAAAATTTAAAAATAGAATGAAAGAATTAAATCTAGAGACCAGGAGTAGTAACATTGCCTATACAATTGGTGACAAAATACACAAGAATCAATGCTTCACCTCTGTAGGCATGCATAGAAAATGATTGCTTTGGTACAGAGCATCCACCATTGACTAATTCAGAAAACTCAAAGATGTTTAATCCATTCTTATTTCTGGCAGCCCCCATCATAATCAATTGCAATGTGCATGCACACAGATGACCTCATTATAGAAATGTCCCGTGTCCATTCATTGATATTATCGACCTGCTCTTCTTTAAAATGACAACTTTCTGAACTATTTATTAAATATTAAAGGCATCAATTGACCTTTGTTTGATCTCAGATGAAACTTGCAACAATCCCAGATTTGAGATGAACTTGGCCCACGATTTTCCTTACTCAATGCATGTTATTTAGCATTCTGCCCATCTAAGCATCTTATTTTAGAATCAACCATATGGAATGTGTATGCTAAGGCTTGTCTTAATTCTGAGCTATCTTGATAGCATGGTAATTACTACAAAGCCATCAAGTACCACCATACAATTTGTATCTCCTTAGGGAGTAATTTTCCTATGGGACAAATAACAGTTGTCGAAGGACCAAGAAGAATTTTGTTTACAAACACAGATTAAGAAACCACTAAACAAGTATGAACATGCTCTGGGTATGTGACTTTCACTCTTAAGTGGCTGACTCTCAGTCACTAAGCTTTAAGTGCTTATAGTGAAAATCCATGTATGCCAATTCCTTTGATGAGTAGAAGGAAAGCGTGCCTCTGTGGTTCTTCTTAAAAAAAAAAAACATATTTATTTATTTAAGAAAGAGGGTATGCAGGGAGAGAGAGAGAGAGAGAGAATGGGCATGCCAGGGTTTCCAGACACTGCAAATGAGCTCCAGATGTAACTGGCTTACATGGGTTCTGGGGAATCGATCCTAGGCCCTTAGGCCTCACAGGAAAATGCCTGAACTGCTAAGCCATCTCTCTAGCACTGTGGTTCTTCTTGACCCATCAAATGGAACATATGTTAAGGACTCTTTTTTAAAAATATATTTTACTTTATTTATTTAAGAGCGATATAGAGAGATTGGGAGAGGGTGAAGGGGAGAGAATGGGTGTACTAGGGCCTTCAGCCTCTGCAAACAAACTCCAGATGCATGCGCCACCTTGTGCATCTGGCTTACGTGGGTCCTGGGGAGTCAAACCTGGGTCCTTTGGCTTTGCAGGCAAGCTCTTTAACCACTAAGCCATCCCTCCATCCCACATAAGGACTCTTGTTGTTACCATCTTAGTTATAAAAGTACTCAGGACTAGGGCTGGAGAGATGGTTTAGCAGTTAAGCGCTTGCCTGTGAAGCCTAAGGACCCCGGTTCGAGGCTCGGTTCCCCAGGTCCCACGTAGCCAGATGCACAAGGGGGCGCACGTGTCTGGAGTTCGTTTGCAGTGGCTGGAAGCCCTGGCTCGCCCATTCTCTCTCTCTCCCTCTATCTGTCTTTCTCTTTGTCTGTCACTCTCATAAAATAAAAAATAAATAATAAATAAAAAAAAAAGTACTCAGGACTAGAAAAGAAATTTTTTTCCTTAAATCAATTAAGTTCAGTTCTATCCAATTCAGGAACCATGAATCTGTCATATATCTTGTTGTGTAAGAGATTCTGCATAAAGCCTTAGGAAAGTACTTTTTGATTTCATACCATTTCAATTCCTTTGCCTCTCAAGATGCAAGGGTACACTGGTACATGGATCTGCATGCCTTTGATGACTGCTATCTAATGAATTGCTTTGTTGTTCTCTCTCACATGAGATACTTTAGATTCCCCAGATCAATTTATTGCTTGAAAATCACATTTTATTCCATCACAAACACCAACAGCATCATCTTGTTTGACTCTGTAGGAATAATCTTTGGCATTATAAACATTATGAGTTTGTCCATTAATAAACTACTCTATTAGGAAGAGCATAAAAGATTTATCTCATTAGAGTGGGTGATGCTGCTGAAACTGCACTCTCATAAGTTCCTGCCCTAGAATTGCCTCCCCCCCCCCGCCGAAAAAGAAAATAAATTAGTATTTCAATTATGCATGAATATAAAATGTTTTGATGTTTCAAATTTTAGGCAGAACTGATGATCATCACCTTATTAAATAGAATTTTAAAAGCCAATCTAGGTACCTCCTAGTCATTTAGTTTTTAACTTGGCTGTGATTTTTCTTTTCTTTTCTTTTTTTGGCTTACAACATTAATTAAAACACCTCATACTGAGAGTTGTTGCTTAACCTGGTGACTTTCCCTGGACGTGATGGCCTCTGACAGACTGGGGTTGGCTTGTGGTAGGGACCGAGGTAAAGCTATGTTAGATACACACAGTCCCCGAAACCTTTTGACAGCTAGACACCATCTGAGTTTACATGAGGTCTGTCAACAAGACTGCTGCCTAGACAGAGAATCACCTTGTCCACAGAACTGATGCAACACAGGCAGCTGATTCTAAACTTTGACATCTATTCTTAGTCTTGAACTATAACTAGCAAAATTATAACATCTGTTAATATTTCTAGGACAAGTGGTAGAAAAAAATGAGCATTTAGGACAAGCATCTGTGTGCATGATTTCAGATATATACCACTTATTCAGATCATGTGTGGATAAATGAATGGGTAGTTTGCACATCAGGAGTCTCCATGGGAGCTGTGTATAATTGTTTATCTCATCAACACATTATTGACAATACTTTAATTTTTTTTTTAAATTTATTTACTTATGAGAGAGAGAGACAGACAGAGAGACAGAGAAACAGAGAGAGAATGGGTGCACCAGAGCCTCTAGCCACTGCAAACGAAATCCAGATACATATGCTACCATGTGCATCTGGCTTACTGGGTCCTTAGGCTTCATGGGCAAGCACCTTAACCGCTAAGCCATCTCTCCAGCCCTGGAAAATACCTTTAATAGCATTCAGACAATACTGAGTTAATCAACCTTCATATCCAGGTGGTGAGGTTGTCTGCTCTCAGTCAGGATGCCCACAGCTCTCTGATATGGTGGAAATTACATCAACTGTGAAAAATGGACATGCTGTGACGCTCCTTATTCATTTATTGCACACTGACGGAGCTAAAGGGAAGATTATGTACCTCTCACCAACTAACCTGTCAATCTGAAGATCAAAAAACAAAAAGATCTCTTTCTCCTTCACTACATTAAGCTTCTGTGATCTCCTGGTTCAGGAAGCTCTATATATTACTTGATCAGTGCATTATCGTTTGGTACCAAACATTCCAAGATAATCTCTTGTGCTTCCTGATAATCATGACAGCGGGCTACAGGATGCATAACAAAATTGCTATCCCGCTAAGGCATCATTTTATTGACACCATTGACGTAGACTCAGTTATCTGAAAAACTACCTAGAACAGAAAATCTGCTTGACATTGTGCCTGCGATATTCGAAGTTTGGTGGCCAATTAAAAGATACACATATTCATAAGGTTTTCATTCTTAATTTCTAAAGTGTTGCCGCACGTGTGTGTGGTGTGACGTGTGCGTCACCCCTGTGCCCATCCGTGCTGAGGGAAGCTGTGGCAGCTGCCGCAGACTGGTGGGCACACTTTTCCATCACTCTTCCACCCAGGTTTGTTTTTTGGCTTTTGGAGGCAGGGTCTCACTCTACCTCAGGCTGACCTGAACTTCACTATGGAGTCTCAGGGTGGCCTCGAACTCACAGCGATCTTCCCACCTTTGCTGCCCGAGTGCTGGGATTAAAGGCGTGTGTCACCACGTCCAGCCTCCAGTTTTGTTTTGAGCTGGAGTCTCTTTACCGATTCCTGAGCTTGTGGGGACTCTGACAATTCTAAGATCACTGCTCCCCTGCAGGACTGGAGCCACAGGTATATGTCCCCACACCCAGCTGTTTAAGGTTCAAACTCTGGTCGTTATCAGGCCCCCTCAAGCCTTCTTGTTTCCACAGGAAGCTCATCTATTCTAACTGCTGATCCATCTCTCCAGCTTGTGATCAAATATTTTATAGGTAAAAGTTATTTAAAATAAATCTTTCTGAAGCAGTTACAGAATATTAACATTTTACATGAGAATAGAAAGTTTACTAAATACCTCCACTGAACTCCAGTAGGGCAAACATGGCTTGGGTGAGACGGACACAGCAGGGGCAATGAAAGTGAAAAAGGGCACATCAAGTCAAATTACACTGTGTCCCCCAAGCCAGTATTCTCCTGAATGTATAATACACAGTTCAGAGTTTACTTATTTATTTGAAAGAGAGTAGAGTGAAGGAGAGAGAGAGAAAGACAAAGAAAAATAAAGAGCACTCCAGGGGCCTCTAGCTGATGCAAATGAACTCCAGACACATGAGCCACTCTGTAAATCTGGCTTTTCATGGGTAATGGGAAATAGAATCCAAGCTTCCATGCTTTTCAAGCAAGCAGCTTTAACCCCTGACCTATCTTTCTAGCCCTCTCTGTTTTAATATATGTTATCATTTATAGGATGCAGAAATTGCTTAAATATAAATTTTGTCCTTCTCAGAAATTCACAGTTGATAAATAAAGTGATGGAAAGGAAGGCTACTTTTTTTTTGTAAATTCATTGGTTATTTTGTGGGGGAATAAAAGATGAGAAGATAGAATTGGGACCCTGTGGCTACTATCTCACTTAATAAATATTAATTCTTTCTTACATGGATATCAGGGTGTTTGATTAAGTATTCATCAGTCCAAGTATAAAGAAGGAATCATTCATAGCATTAATTATTTTAGTGTTGCTAGGAAAAGCTTCTACTGTTGCATTCTTTTCACTGAATTCCAAGGTCAAACAGGCTCATTTACATAATTTTTGTTTATTTGTTTTACTGTGTTTTGTTTTGTGTCGCAGTGCTGAGGGTCGATCCAATAACCTCACACATGTTACACCATACTCCGTACTCTCAACCACATGTCATTTTCTTCATAGATTCAGTTAATCTATTTGCCCACTGAACCAGGCATATTTGGACTATGGTTTGTCTATTGAATCCCTTTGACGATTTTTTTTTGCTAGCCTTTTTTTTTACATGGATGCAACTTCCCCTCTCCTTCCCTCCCTTTTTCTCTCTCATTTATACTAAAGATTACTATAATCCATTGTGCCATTATCTTTATAATCCTCATTATGAAATACATGAAAAAGAACTAATAAGAGGATTATTTATCTTTTCTTCTTGTGTTCCTCAGGTTTGTGTCTAAGGGAGAAGGGTTCATGCACAAGACAGTCTGGATGTGACAGCTGAAGGAGAGAAGCCACATATTCCCAGGTGTTTGATGTGACCTCACATGAGCAAGCCTGAATTCAAGGCGAATAGAAGAAGGAGGCAGAAGATGACTTTCTTTGTGCTGAACTTGTGGAGTCAAATCTCCAGATGGCCAAGGAAAGGCTCAGGCAGATGAATAATAACAATAAATGTTTATAGTCACACTAATAAGGCTGCATTCTGCTGAATGCACCAGAGGAGCTCAGCTAAGATTCCAAGAATTCAAGAACAGACCAAAAAAAAAAAAAAACAAAAAAAAACACTCAACCATCCACTAACATGGGAAGTTAATTCTTCACTCTACAATTTGTGCCCAGGCATGACTCACACCTATGACTGGGAGAGGAAACACGTGAGCTGTTGCCCGTTACTTCTGACAGATTCTTTTTGTTTGTCTGTTTGTTTGTTTTACAAGGTAGGGTTTTCAACCCTGCTTCACAATGGTGCATTTCAGCAGCACCTGGAGCAGGCTTAACTTTATACAGTCGCCTTGCGGGTCCTCCATACAGGGATTTCTACTGTGTTTTACGCTGCTGCATCTCAGCAACTCCTGGAACGGTGTGCCCTTCATGACCTCCTTCCCTGCATTCCCCACACTTCCAAAACCAGCACCCATGAGAAGCATAGCACATTTGTAAGCCCACGAGGAAATGAAGCTTGACCTTGAACCACAGGGTAGCTTTTCACCAGTCTTCTTTCGAGCCGCCTCCTTTTAAAAGAATCTGTGCTCTTGTTAGCTTGAGCCTTCTGTGTGTGGGTTTTGTCCTCAGGCATCTTTTCTATAGTCCTAATTGGCCAACCCTTAATGGTGGTGATTTCCCTTAACAATTGCAGTTAGGTAACATGAAATCAGTCTCTCCATCTTCAAACTTGCTTAATTTTTTTTTTCTGTGATAAATTGTATGTTTTATATCTTTCTATGTTACACCTTCTTTCAAGCACATAAGTTCATTACTTTTAAATATAACTTTGCTCAAATTCTCAGGGCATTGGTGGGACACAACCAGTCTTTTCAGTAGTAGCCCAGTTCCAACCATTGCCCTTTAAAGGTTTATAAAGGAAGCCTTCACAGTCTGAAATTCTCCTTACACTTAGCATTTTCAAACTCAGAAGAATATCTCACAAAGCTCTGCCTATAGCACTGTAAGACTTCTCCTGTCCAAAGTACCAAGTACTTTTACATTTTTCCTACAAACACATTCCAAAAGACTAAAACTCACACGGTCAGATTCATCATAGAAATGACCCCACTCCCTGTGCTATTTTTTTCATTGTAGTTACTTTTTCATTGCTTTAATAAACACCCAACCAAAACCAGCTTATAGGAGGAAAAGGGCTATTTCAGGCTTATAGATTCCAGGGGAAGCTCCAACATGTAGGAAGAAACTGGTTCATTTCAGCATCCATCCACAGGAGAAAGAGAGAGAGAGAGAAAGAGAGAGGACAATGCCAATAAAGCACAAACAGCCAGAGCTCAAAATTTTCCTTTGACACACCTAGTAGGGCCGAACTTGAGATCTAAACCCAGTTACATACCAATAGCAAGGGTTTGCCTACTAGAAATTTAAGTATAAAGCTTAATCTTAACAAAAAGTACCTGAATCTATGGGGCCTTTCATTGTCAAACGACTATAAAGACCTTGCCATCAACTGAGCTGGCAACTGTTTTTTGCCTGTGTCCTGAAAACACAGTTGAATTAAAGTAACGGACTGTTGTGTTTGGCAGAGGCAATGAGAGTAGGTTCAGATCCTGGACACAGAGACCTCAAGATTCAGCTGCAATTTCTTAAGAGATTATCACCATTGAGTACAGGGCAGCTGCTCCACTTTGGGATAATAGCAGGAGTAATGATTCATTTGAAAGGTGGTATCTTGGAGGAAGAAACCCAAAGTATTGATCCTCAAGGTTGGCTTTATTGCCCCCTGGATTAACAAGTTTGACAGTCTACGTGGTACTAGTTTTGTAAGTCTAACAGATGCGCAAATAGAGCCATGCAATGCAACCACAGACAGTGGGAAGTCAGAGCTGCAGTCTCTTCATAAACAGCCTGTTAGGCTATGCCACAGCATAGCCTGTGACTATGAGCCAAGTGTTGCTATGGAGATCCCAGGATTTGGGAGATGTCAAAACTATGGTACAGCTGCCAAGAAATGCTGCTCACTCTGGCTGGGGTAGATCTATCCCTAAAACAATCATCCAAGGCTGGAGGGGAAGAACTTACAGGCCAAAGATAATCTTTGTGGATTCCTGATGCTGGACATAGAGCTGCAAGATTTGCTTTTTTTGCCTTGCTTGCTTTTGAATTTGCTTGGGTCCAATTGTTTATTGCTTTGCCTAGTTCTTCCTTTTCCAAATAGTGATGCTTACTCTTGCTATTAGGTGTTGGAAATATGTAATTTGAGTTCCATTTTAACAAGTTGCACAGGCTAGAGACTCTCTTGAGTCTCAGATGAGACTGTGGACTTTCACTCCAAGACTCCACCAGCCAAGGATTAAGTATGAGGCTTAATCATAAACACATGAGAATATAGGGGATATTTTACACTGAAGGTACCACAGATGGGAATTTGGAAAAGCTATGGGGCCTTTGGGATGTAGAGTCTTACTGGAGCAGGTATGTCACTGGCAGTGGACCTTGAGGAGATTTAGCATAGCTTGTCAGTGTAGGCTCAGCTCACTCTTTTTACCATTTATTTCTGTCATCACCTTTTAAGCAAAGATCTCCTTTCAATATTTTGAAAATATTTAATTTATTTATTTGAGAAAGAGAGAGAGAGAGAGAGAGAAAGGGGCAGGTAGAAAGAGAGAATGGGCATGCCAGGGCCTCTAGCCACTGCAAAGAATGAACTCCAGATGCAGATGCCACCTTGTGAATCTGGCTTTATGTGAGCTCTGGGGAATCAAACCAGGGCCTTTCGGCTTTGCAGTCAAGCATGTTAACTTCTGAGCCATCTCTTCAGCCTGCAAAGATCACCTTTTTAAAGGGCAAATAGCAGTCTAGTCAAAAAGCTTAATCTTAGCCATATAGTTTCTGGTGATAATTTCTCTGTTCTAGATATTTTTCTTTTTTTAAAAAAAAATTTCACCATACATATTTATGGCTCATGATACTGCATTACATAAGGATGTTTTCATACAAGGAAGTGTATGTGGTGTGTGGATATTATCTTCATGTCCCCTACCGTCCTGTTCCTCCACCCTCCATATGCCCATTAGTTCATGATCCTCTAGACAGTTTTATTTCCAAATGCAGAATTTTAAAATTTAAATATGTGTGACTTTGTATGCAGCATAACTAGTACAGAGTACCTGCAGGAGTCACAACAACAGAGCACCAGTACCAGCACATACGTAGTATTTTACTATTGCATGTTTAAGTGACAAAATTTATCTGGGATAACCATGTAGGGAGAAGAGCAAAAATAACATGCACATTCAAAGAGTATGAGCAAGAAATCGCCCTGATAAGTGCCAAAATACGCTCTATATAACTACAAAATAAAAATTCTTACTAGGGTTCTGAAACTCAGAATTGACAGTGACTTAAGTAGAAGAAATTGAGAACTCAAAAAAGATACCATAGTGTGTATGAAAAAATGTTCGCTATGATAAATGTATTAAATAATCAAAAGGGGAATGACTAGTTTCATCATAGTCCTTAAATCATTAAAATAAAAGAAATAATCTTTGTTCTAAAATATTGGTAAAAAAAAAATATATCAGTGCTGGAGAAATGGCTTAGCAGTTAAGGGCTTGCCTGTGAAGCCTAAGGATCCCGGTTTGAGGCTCGGTTCCCCAGGTCCCATGTTAGCCAGATGCACAAGGGGGCACAAGTGTCTGGAGTTCGTTTGCAGTGGCTAGAGGCCCTGGTGTGCCCATTTTGTCTTTCTCTCTCTCTCTCTCTCTCTCTCTCTCTCTCTCTCTTGGCCTCATTCTCTCTCTGTCTGTCCCTCTCAAATAAATAAATAAAAGAATTTTTTTAAAAAAAATACCAAACATTCTCATCTTTACAGTTGAGTTCCTAAAAAAGAAATAAAATCCTTTCAGCACAGGAACATAACATCACATTTTTCAAACTGGAGCTCCAAGTAAGAAAACTCATCACAGACAGCTGACAATAGTGACCTGTAATAGAATCATTTGCACCTAAGTGACCCAAGGAACCCCAAGCTTAGATGATAATATACAAGGAGCGTTTCCTCACTCAAGTTCACATAATTGCCATACCTGAGGGGTGGGAGAAACCCAAATGTCAATCAAGTGTCCATCCTTGAATGAATCATCAAAGAAATATGCTCTATACATACAGCGGGATGATATTCGGCCTTAGAAGGTGAATGCTGTGGTCCGTGTTCCAGCATGGATGAGCAGTGAGGATAGTATGCCAAGGGAGATTAGGCCACTCACAGTAAGATGAACATTCTCGGGCTCCAGTTTACATGAGTATCTAACGTGATCAAATTCCCAGAAACAGAAAGTAGACTGGTGGTTGGTCCTGAGGGCTGGAAGTGAGGGAAAAAAAAAAAAAGAAATTTTTTAATGGACGAACTTTCAGGAAGTCTACTTAACGACGAGGTAAATTTGTCAAATGCTACTCAGCTACAGGCTGAAAAATAGTTTAGATGTTCGGAGTGCTAAGTTCGACTTTGGACGTGGCTCATTGCCACCAGCGAGCTGCGTCACTGCGGCGGCGGTGGTGATGGGTAGCAGGTGGTGGCTGCACCAGTGACTCCTCATGGAAGAGAATTTCAGGGCACCCTCTACTCCCCCACTCCCCTTGGCCCCCTTTTTGTTTTTCATCCCTCTGTCCCAGACAAGGGGATCCTGAAGTGGAAGCTGCTCAGTTCTTGGTGAAGGCTTTTCATTTTTACTCTCCACCCCATGCACCCATTAATATTCCTTTAAAGAGTCTTTATTGTCAAGCCAGCAAAGTGGAGAGCGCTCTCACAGGAAGCGGCGCTTCTCATGCCAGGGCTCCTTTGGTGGAGGGGCAAGGCGGAGTGCCTGGGCAAATTCCAGGGGAAAGACTCCCAGAATTGGATTCCTGAATGAAATAGCAGACTCCGCAGCAAACAACTCCGTGAATGAGAAGGAACCATGTGATGGCTCCTGAAGAGTTTGGCAAGCCTTGCCTTGAGCTCCTGGATGTGGTGGGGTGCCCACCCCATTCTTGAAAGGGTGCAGGCCGCTGACTGCTGATGAAGCCCCGAAGAACCAAGGCTTACTGTAAACGCAACCCACGGTTGGCAGAAAGTACACCAAATTTTGAAGGCCAGAGGCAGAGAGTCGGCAGGGACAGGAGTAACGCACAACATTCAAATGCCTGCCTCCTAATTTCCAAACTATGGCATGAATTTGAAAACCGAAGCAGAAATGCTGAATTTTAAGATAAGCCTGGAGGCCTGGAGAGATGGCTCGGTGGTTAAGGTGTTTACCTGCCAGATGTGCAAGGTGGTGCATGCTTTTGGAGTTCATTTACAGTGGTTGAAGGCCCTGGTGTGCCCATTCTCTCTTTCTGCCTATTTCGATCTCTCAAATAAATAAAATTAAAAACAAGATAAGCATGAAAATCCCGGTTTGCCTGAGATGGAAGAACAGCTAATACTAAGATCAAGATGCTGGGCAAGAAATCGTTCACTGGAGAATATGGCAAGCCTTATCTTATTCATGAGTCTCTTCCTCATAACTGCATCAAAACATTTTTGGAAAAGAAGAGCGAACAGCTCAAAAACATGGCAGGGCATGTGAAGCTCCCTTTTCAGGTAACAGAGACAGTAGTACCTAGGTTACACCATGGATGAGCTAAGTCCTTCATGGTCAGTACTTTTGCTAGAATGGGTTCCTAGATGTCAAGTTGGAAATTTTCAACAAGGATTCAGTAAATTGAAAAAACCACCATTGGCTTTCTCACAAAACTAGACTTGACAACAGATCAAAGATGATCAACCAAATCTGTCAGGCTGCAGAAAGAGATCTAGGAGTGTTGATTCCTGCCCCTGTGTTGCTCAAAGGGCGGGAAGTGGTGGTTTCTTTTTGGAGGAACATGGATAAGGACTCACTTGGAGGACTTGCTGGTATCTTTGGACAAATACCAGGTTGTGGAACTGGGACTGGCTCAGGGGTTATCCGGAGCAGATTTTTCCCCACCAAGGGACATTATCATTCAAATCAGGTCTTCACTGGCCTTGGGAGAACATTATGCCTCCCATACAATCATGGTTTGCAGAGATGTGCAAGTTTATGAAACCCAGATGGGCTTGAAGCTGGCTCAGTTGTTCCGAATAAATAAACATCAAGGATCAAAGCTCAGCCCCAGAAATCTATGATCCCTCCCTGCGCCCAACTGCCATAAATTCAGATACCACCCCTGGGACAGAGACCTCAGCTTGGTCTCACAATTCCACAATTTAGCAAGGGAAAGCAAGCTAAGACGAGCAAAAAGCCATCACTATCCAAGGAAGAGAACTATGTTAAACTCAATTAAAAAAAAAAAAAAAACTGTTGTGACAGGGTATCTGAATAGTAAAAATGCAAATGAGACCTCCAATAGTATGGGAGAACATGTTGCTTCTGAGCACTTCTTTCCAGAAGTGTCAAACAGAGTGGACACCTTGCCACGAGATAGAGGTGATAGAGACAGAGAGAAAGCAAGTGCTTTGATCAGTTTACTCAAGTGTCAATTTCCTCAGGCTCTCCTGAATGCTTTGGGCCAGTGCCCCAAGCTGGAGGTTGTCATCCTTCTAGCTTGCAGTTTGTGCCATTGTTTCACAGGTGGGGAGTATCTCAAAAGTAGCTCAACCACTGGAGAGTGTTTCCAAGTTCCCTCTCTTATTTTTGTCTGCAGCAGCTAGCTAAATTATAAGATAAAGATGGTTAGCTGCTCTCTCTCTCTCTCCTCTCTCTCTCTCTGCCTCTCTCTCTCAACTAAAAATAAAATAAAATAAAATAGAGCTTGAGAAGTTAAGGCACTACAAAGTCAAAGGACCCAAGTTCGCTTCTCCAGGATCCACATAAGCCAGATGCACAAGGTGGAGCAGGCATCTGGAGTTCACTTTACAGCAGCTGAAGGCCCTGGCGTGCCCTTTATGTCTCTTTTTCTCTCTCTCCATCTTTCTCTAAAATAAATAAACATTTTTTTATGTTTATTTATTTATTTGAAAGTGACAGAGAAAGAGGCAGAGAGAGAGAGATAATAGCACGCCAGGGCCTCCAGCCACTGCAAACAAACTCCAGGCACATGCACCCCCTTGTGCTTCTGGCTAACACGGGTCCTGGGGAATTGAGCCTCGAACCAGGGTCCTTAGGCTTCACAGGCAAGCACTTAACCACTAAGCCATCTCTCCAGCCCAATAAACATATTTTTTTTAAATAATGTTTATCTGAACTTTTTAAACAAAGCAAGGTCTTGATGCAGAAAATGGTCACAGAAATTGATCAGTGGAAACACTTCATGCTGAGTATTTTGGGAGGAAATGAACTGAGTATTTTATTCTCATTCCTCAAACTGGAGAAGGAACTATCGAAACAAATTAAGTAGGATCCACCCCCACATACTATATATAAATGGATTAAAGATAACACCTCCCCCAGACTTTATAAAGGAGTTGTGAACATCTTAATGACCAGCTTTCTACAGAATATTTCTAGTGAAGTTATACCATTCAACGATGAAAGATTCTTCCCAAGCTTCTGCCAAAGACGTTGGAGCAGGAAAATCACCTGCTTCTTTCTTTCAAGCCAGTGATGCAGAAAGTCCTTCATGATCCCATTTGTCTACAAGGCAGCTCCTTATGGGCTTTGCAAGTGCTCCATTCCAGCAGCAACTTCCCAAAGGCGGGTTCCTCCTTACTCTTTATATCGCTGTTGTTGTCGTTTACTTTCTGCAGCTTGGAAATTATCGACGAGGAAGCGTGCTTGCCTTGGAGAGGAGACATAATTCAAGTTTCCAGGAAAAGGCAAGGTTTTGTTACAGATAAATCAGTGGCTCACCTGACTGCTGAAGAAGAATTAGAGAAGTTGACTAAAAGAACCAGCCAAAGCCTTAAATTGTGCAAAACACTGCTGCTGTGGGTAATGCATCTATTTGATCTAACCACTGCAAAAATTCATGCAACTGTACCATTTTCATAGCATTTAAAGCAAAAGCGTGTCAGGAGGGATTTCCTTCTGCTTAAGGATTTTTTTTTTGTGAGCATAATGTCTTAATCATAAGCTACAGTCAAATATTTTGGAGTCTCTTCTGTGCTTAGATTAATATATTAGCAGCAAGCAGTAACTGCATCTTGAATTCTCGAGCAGAGGCAGTCTATTGCAAGGACACTTTGTACTATCAGATATCATGGGCTATTTTACATTAGGAAACTGAACTGCAACTTTGATGCCTGTAGAAATGCACTTTGTTCGGTAATACTTGAATCGTTGCAATATTTGGTTGTAAGAAAAATTCTTAACTGTAATTGATGTTTGTTACCATAACAGTATACTGCCTGTGTTTCTACTTCTAGCTATGATGTTTATATGTGAGATTTCAATATCCTTGAGCCTAGGCAAGTGCACACATCTCTTTACAAAAAAATATGATTGGTTTGCTTCCACAGAACTGATCAGTTATGAGAGATTGTTAATGTCTAAATGTGGTTATTGTGGTTGAGAAGCAAATGGTAAAGATTTGAATTGGTCCCTCTTATTATAATACTGAAATTGAGCTTATTCAATCATGGTCACACTCTGATATAGTCTCTTTCATTAAACAGTGTGATACCTGAAGAAAATAGTTATGATGGTAAATTTTGGTACTTGTTAATCAAAATCTTTTTAAGGATGAGAGAAAAAAAAATGAGTGTGAGAACAGTAGAAGTGTCAGTAACAACTCAACTCAAATAGTCTCGGGAAGAGGGACCCAAGCACTGGCAGCTCATAGCTCCCATCAATATAAATCCCAGGTGCACAGGAACTGATAATTTATCAATAAAAGATCATGACACATATGTAAGATATGATCAAGCTGAACAAACAGTAATGACAGAATCAGAATATTATTTAATATATTCAAATACCAACAATCATTATAAATTAAATAAGAGTGAATAAAACCACTGGATACAAATCATGAAACCACTGGATAGAAATCATGAAACTAATACCAATGTCTGCAGAAAATTATAGGAAGAAATAAAATGGAAAAGAGAGGTGAAGCAGTTTAAATAATAAAATAGGAGCTTAAAGATATGAAAAATATTTCATTAAATCTTAAAATCTAAGAGACTGCCTTAACCAAATGAGATGATAGTAAAGAACTTGAAGATTAATCAAGTTCTTGGAAAAAAAAAAAAAAACAAACCTTGGAGAGACATAAAATAGGGAAGAAAAAGAATTTAAAGACACAGATGGTATAATAAAGAGAAATATGTATCCAACTAGGTTTAGAAGGTGAGGCTGGGAAGGACTGGGAATCAGTGATACCTGATAAGGCAAATGCTAATAAAATTGACAGAGTTGATAAAACCTCTGAACTGGGTTAACTGACATAACTCTGTCAACTGTGATAGTTTGAAAATGATAGTGGAAATATATGGCCATAGAGACTGAGGTGTTTTATTGAAATTGAGTTTGCAACTTCAGCCCCCAGCAGGCACTTGCTTGCTAAGTGGTATGTGGGGGGGCATGGAGGACATGTCACTGGAAGAGCTCTGGGTTCATGCTTGCTGCTTGTTGATGCTTGTTTGCAGCAGTTGCTTCTTTCTGCCTGGACCTGTGGAAGGAAACAGCTTCTTCTGCCATTGATGGAACTTCCCCTGTATCTGTAAGATGAAATAAATTCCTTCCTCCCATAAACTGTGTCTGGATGGAAGTTTGTCCAAGCAAGAAGGAGCTGACTGCAGCAGCCACATTCCAAATTACAAAGGGAGCTCTTCAGAACAGGCTGGGCTCTACTCCAACCTCCCGGAGAGAAAGTCTTTTGACATAGAATTCTGGTACCCTAAGGTATGTGATTTGAGGAGGCCCACCTCAGGGTCCCTCAATCACAGTGCACATGGGCCACAGCCAAGATTTGGAAGCTTTCATGAACCTTAGGGAACCTGCTCTAGAAGATCTAGGTCTCTGCTGTCCTTGAGACTCATCAGTAAGTATAGGTGTAACTTGTTTCAACTAAGTGTGTTCTGTGTCACTAACAACACAAGTTAGATAACAGTGAATCTGCTTTATAGTGAGATCTTAACTTCAGAAGAAAGTACAAAGTATGTAACAGAGCATCTTAATAGGAGAATCATCACTAAACCCAGGTTATAGTAAAATTTCATCTTTCATTTTCTGAGGAAATAATCAAAGTATGATTATTTTCCAATGGGAAATTGTCATTTAAGGAAGGAATGAAGAAATATCCAGGTAAACAAAAACTGAGATAATCTCCCAACCAATACATATGTCATGAAAGTCCATCTAAATTATATACTTAAAAAAAGAAAATCAGGGCTGGGGAGATGGCTTAGCAGTTATGGCTTGCAAAGCCTAAGGACCCAGGTTTGATTCCCCAGTACCTATGTAAGCCAGATGCACAAGGTGGTGCATGCATCTGGAGTTTGTTTGCAGTGGCTAGAGACAGTGGTGAATCCATTCTCTCTTTCTTTCTCTCTCTCTCCATATATATATACATATAAATAAAATAGTAAATAAAAATAAAATAAAATACAGAAAATTTCTAAAATTGTAAATAAAATAAAATAAAATACAGAAAATTGAAGCCAGATCCATACAAAGATGACAAAGCACTATGTGAACTTTTAGTAAAGCTGCATCTGCTGCTACCAAGCCTCAGCATCCTTCTCCACTTCCTTCTGGTTACTTTTTACTTGGTTTCGAGTGTAATTTCACTTTGACAAGAGAACATATACATATCACTTAATTTTACCCTTTTTAATTTTCTCAAAATGCTTTATACTACCCAGCATACGGTTAGTTTTATTTAATGTTCCATACGCAAGGCTATAAATATGTAAATAAGATGAAGCTTGCTAACTGTTCGGTTCTAATTTATGTACCTGTCCTGACTCTTTGTTCTTTTATTACACCAGTTTCTGAGACAGGTGCATTAATCCCCCCCACCACCACCACCAACAAGATGCAGTGGACCAGTGGCAGGTTGATGCTCCTTCTGTGAGCACTACAAATACTGGACACCTGCTAAGATCATGCCAGAAGCCTTTGTAAGATCAATAAATAATCTAAAGTTCCAGAGAGGGGCAAGTCTCTCCAAAGTTAGCTAATGATTTCTGGCAAAGGCAAGGAAATAAAACAAAAGGACGAGGGCTGGAATATAGGACGTACTACTTGATAGCCAAGTGGCATAATTTGCATATGTAAAAAACTCAAACACAAAAGAAATCATTAGAATGCATGTGTACTTGCTAAATCAATGTCTATAAGTAAAATTTAATGCCTCTTCTATTTACTATCAACAAAAAATTCAAAATGAAAAAACAAAAAAGCATAACTTCATTATCATGACATAACATTACATTGCTAGTATTTTGTTAGTATGGTTAACAGTGATTATATACTTACAAAAAAACTCTAAGATAAAAGAGGAAAATCGAAAAACCATATTGAGAAAAGTTTAGGGAATATAAATATTGAGAGACATCATGAATCAGAAGATCTGATATTTTTAGAATATTAATTCAACTTGAAGGAGTTAGTTCAAAGCAATCTTGAAGAACACATGTGAACAATTTAAAACTAGCAGGTAACAAAACATATTCTGGGGTAGAGAGATGCAAAGCAAAGATGCTTAAGGCACTTGCCTGGAAAGCAAAGTACCCAGGTTCAATTCCCTAGGACCCATGTAATCCAGATGCACAAGGTGGCACATGTGTCTGAAAGCCCTGGTGCACCCATTCTCTCTCTCTATCTGTGTCTTTCTCTCTTTAATTAATTAATTAATTAAAAAATAAAAATAACATACTCTGAAGCTATAACCACAGTTGGTATTGGAAGGTGAAAAGAAAACAGAGCAACATTAAAAACACTAAAAATTGAAATCTTCAGAAACACATGCATAGGTATGAAGACCTGACTTTTTTTTTTAATTTAATTTATTAGTTTTCTTTTCAGTAAATACAGGCAGTTTGGTACCATGATTTAGGCTCATCTGTGATCTACCCCCTCCCATTAGACCCTCCTTGTTAATGAAAATGGGTTGTGCATTGTGGAGTTAGCCCCCAGTTATTGGTAGATAAATGTCTCTGCAAATCATGACCCAACATGTAACTCTGACATTCTTTCCGCCCCCTCTTCCGCAAGATTTCCCTGAGCCATGTTGGGTTCATTTTTGGTCTGCTTCAGTGCTGAGGTGTTGGGGGCCTCTGAGGCTCTGGCTCTCTGATTTTTTTTTTTTAACTAAGTGAGTACTATAAAAATATTTCATTTTGGAATGGAGAGATGGCTCTTAGTGGAAAAGGTGCATGCCTGGGAAGCCTAAGAATTCAGGTTCAATTCTTCAGGTCCCATGTAAACTAGATGCACATGGTGGCATATACATCTGGAGTTCATTTGAAGTGGCTAGAGGCCCTGACATGCCTATTCTCTCTCTCTCCATATATATATGCATGTGTGTGTGTGTGTGTGTGTGTGTGTGTATGTATATATATATATATATATATATATATATATGTATATGTATATATATAAAATATATGCATGTATATATATATATACATATATATATGTATACATATATATGTCTCTAATAAATAAATGAATAGAAATAAAATCTGTAAAAAATAAAAATTATTTCTTTTCAATAAATGAAAAAAGCCACCTCCTTATATCATACTATTCATAAAAGTTTATTTGAGCTTAAAAATAATTTATATAAATTTTTATGGCTTGAACATGTCAACATATTCTTTGATATTCATCACTTAAAACTGTGGAGTCTAAACTTCCTTCTCTTTGAAGGAAGACCATAATCAAAAACTTGTTTCTAAGGAATAAATGTACTGTGATGATTTTGCTAAGTTTCAAAAGAATCAAAATATTGCCCCCCTTCCAGAATTTTCCCTTTTTTGGAGACATGCACCTTTACATAGCTGAGCCACCTGGAGCTAATCCTGGCTCCCTGAGGCCATGGTGCTGGGGACACCATGTGGAGGGAATCCATCAAAACAGGAAGTGAAGCCTCAACAACCCATCCTCCCATTTCAGCCCCCCAACTGCCTAAATCCTGCCTAAGTCCTGTACTAGCCTCAGATGGTGGCCATAACAAATCAGCAGATGGCTGATAGCTTAAACCACAGCACGTTTACTCCTTCACAGTCCTAGAGGTCAGAAGTCTGAAATCAATATCCCTCAGCCAATATCAAGGTGCCAGCTGGGCCATGTTCCATGTGGAATCTCCAGTGAAAAAGCTCATTTCTGAAGCTGCATTTCAGGGACCCCAGCCTCCTGTGCCACCTTGAAAGCATCTTGCTTCAGCAGTCACTGTGAATGTCAAATCTTCTACCTCCTTTTCATACAATTGCATGATCCAGGATAATCTCCCCGTCTTGAGAACTTGAATCACATCAGAAAAAAAAAGAAAAATGTCTTTTTTGTGCTTTGTAACTTCCAGTTACATTCCAGGAACTAGACCTGAATATTTCTGGAAATCGTTATTCAGCAGCAACTCCATTTCAGGTAAGAGCATCCTGATGACCTGAGCCCCAGCCACTGCCTTACTGCATCCTCCAGAGAGAGCAGCTAAAACCCCTGGCTGGATTCCTGACTCTACACTATGAGAGGAAAGAAATAATTGCTTCGATGGAGAGATGGATTAGCAGTTAAGGCACATGCCTGTCAAATCTAAGGACCCATGCTCCACTCTCCAGATCCCACATAAATCAGCCACCCAAAAGGTGAGGCAAGTGCAAGGTCTCACATGCCCACTAGGTGGTGCAAGTGGCTGGAGTTCAATTGCAGTGGCTGAGGCCCAGGGGTGTCCATTCTGTCTCTGTCTCTATCTCTCTCTCTCTAAAATAAAAAATAAATAAAATAAAATAAATATTTGCTGTTGTAGGTGGGCAGGTTGAGGAATGTCAGTAATCCCAGCTTTCAAGTGGCTAAGGCAAGAGGATCAGGAGTTCAAAGTCTTCCTCAGCTGCAAAGTGAGTTAGAAGGCAGCCTAAGCTACATGAGATTCTGCCCAAAATAAATAACCCAAAATATTTGCTGTTGTAATAATATGGAACTTTGGTAAGATGTCCCTGGCTAGTTAAGTTTTCTTAGGCAAAATGAAGAAATTAAGCATACTGCAAATTTGCACTTGTCACAAATCTCAAATTGTTTCTTATAAAATATTGTACTTTGTCCTGTTCTTTTGTCCTTTCTGTTCTTTAGCTACAAATGTACTGTGTTGGGGAAGTTATAATTCAATAAATAAGTTATTCCTTTTATGAGTCGGATGGCAAAATGCTAAATTAACCATGTTTGTCAGTTTCACACTTTAAAAAACATTGTTTTGAATTTGGAAGTCAGGGAAGAGCTGTCTATATGACAAGACTACACCCTGCGCAGACCTCCTTCGTGCTTCTTTCCGCATCTCATGCTTCTGCATTCTAAACCTTCTGATCCCTTCACAAATAGCACAGAGTAATATGTTCCTGTGTGTGTCGTTGTTTGCCTGAAATTCTCTTCCCTGTCATGGTATCATGAGACTATTTCACCCAACTTGAAATCCCAATTTTAAGGAATCATAATTCCTTCTTCTTCTTTCCTTGATATATATCTGTATATTGACATTTGAAGTGGTGTGAAAACAATCTTTTACTTATGTATTGCCTAGTAAACAGCAAGGCCCTTAAGGAACCACTTTTTAAAATTTTATTTTTGTTTATTTACTTGAGGGGGGGGAGAATAATAGAGAAGATGGGAGTGCCAGGGCTTCCAGCCACTGCAAAAGAACTACAGATGTGTGTGCTCCCTTTTGCATCTGGCTTACATGGGTCCTGGGGAGACGAACCTGGGTCCTTTGGCTTTGCAGGCAAGCGCCTTAACCACTAAGCAATTGCTCCAGCCCCAGGAACCACTTTTTAAATGCTTCTATTTAACAAAATTAACAAGAGCTATAGAATAAAGTAGTTGCATGAGACATGTTAGACAAGTTTTGAAAAGCAAACAGAAATTAGGTCCAGCAAGTGGAACAAATGATTATGTGAATGGATTCAAATTTTCTTTTCACAGGCTGGAGAAATGGCTTACTGGTTAAGGCACTTGTCTGGAAAGTCTACGGACCAAAGTTCAATTCCAAGGTACTCATATAAGCCAGATACATGAAGTTATCAGCATGCATTTGGAATTCATTTGCAGCGGCTAGAGGCCCTGGCATGTCCATTGCGTGTATGTGTGTATGTGTGTGTCTGTGTCTGTCTGTCTGTCTGTCTGTCTGTCTCTCTCTCTCTCTCTCTCTCTCTCTCTCTCTCTCTGCTTGCAAATGAATAAAAATTAAAAATTAAACCAGTTTATTTTCACATAATGAAGTACTATTAACATCTGGAATGGAAGAATAAATGCTAATACTATTGGGATTAAAATATAATACAAAGTAAGCACCACGTTGTATTTCTTGAATATTTTCCTTTTTTCCTAGCTCATGTATATTAGTATATGTCCTGCTTTTACAAACATGAAAATCGGCGATGAGGAAAAAAAAAGAAAGCAAACGAGAATAGTGTGTGGCACAGGGGTGGATTTCTGTTTGGTTTGCTTTGTTTTTGGAGATAGCATCACACTATAATTCAGGCTGACCTCAAACTCACTATATAGCCAGGCTGACCCCAAATACATGATCCTCCTGTTATAGCTGCCCAAGTACTGAGATTTTAAGTGTGCCCCTGTACTCTCTAAAACCTTGAGAGTTTGAGATGCAGCCTTCTTACAGAAAGTGAATGTGGGTGTGCAGAATGGGCTAGTGGGTAGAGCGCCTGTCTAGCGCACGTGATGCCCTGAGTTTGAGCCCCAGCACCGCATCACCCTCGTGTGGCAGCACAGGCTTGTAATCCCAGCATTGAAGAAGGATCAGAATGCAAGGTCATTTTTGATTACATGGTGAGTTTGAAGCCAGCCTGGGATACATGAAGCCGTTTTTATTTTTTTTTAAATATTATGAATAAGAAAATAGATGGGGAAGTAAGCATTTATCTGAAGTCAAAATTACAGCAGATTGCACAATTTTAAAAAGATAATTTCTACAAACTTATATTCTAAAACAATACTGAAATTTCTATAATATTTTTTCTATAACTTTTGTCCAGATACTTTTAACCATCTTTTTGTATCAATGTGGTTTTCTTATATGTATCTTCTATGAGAAAAGACATAGCTTTTCTTAGCAGAAGTGCTAATTTAGGAAGCTTTCTTCTAACCATTATTGCTGGTCCTTGTTGGCTAAACCACATCATCATTTCCTCCTTCTTTCTTACTCAAGCAGGTCCTTGATACTTCCTGCTAGAGCAAGTCTTGACAATTTGAGCTGTTTGACTGGCAAGGCCATTGCAGTAGCTGCTTCCTGGGCCCACTCCACCAGGTTCACCCTGCCCTTCTGTCTCATGCATGCGAGCGTATTATCCACTTAATGCTGGCTATGTTTCTCTTCAAGTACATTTGACACTTACTGCTTTCAACGTTCCAGGCATTATTCTAACCACTGAGTACACACAAAATCACCCAGAGTCCTAACAACAAAGAAAGTGGTTTTTCCTATTACCTCCCCCATTTTACTGTTGAGGAAACTTGAGGCATTGAGAAGGTAAGGGCTGGGGAAATGGCTCAAGTGCTTACAGCACAAAGTGGGAGGATGCCAGGACCCATGTAAATGCCAAGGATCATGTCTCCTGCTTATAAACCCAACACTCAGGAGGGAGAGTCATCGATCCCCAGGACATGCTGGCTGGCCAGACTAGGTGAAGGTCTGAAACTCTGGGTTCAGTAAGTGACCTTTTCTCAGTAAATAGATAGGGAGTGATTGAACTAAACACTCAACACCAGCCTGTGGCCTCACACACACACACACACACACACACACACACACACACACACACATGCTTGTGCCCTCATACACCCACGTACACAAACACCCACATACATATTCATGCATACTGCACCCACGTGCCAGAATAGGAGGAGGAAGAGGGAAGAGAGCACACAGTTGTACACACCTGAATACCCGCACCTGGGAGTCAAGGATAGCACACTTATCATGAGTTCAGGGACCTGGGCTACATGAAGACCCTGGGGAGATGGCTCTGGAGGAAAGTATGTTTGCTGGGCAAACATGAAAGCCTGAGGTGGACTCCCAGTACCCACATAAAGAGTCAGGAGCGGCTGTGCACTCCTGTCACTCCAGGGCTGAGGGGACAATGATTTTTGGGGGTTGCTGGTCAGCCAGTCTAACCTAAAAACGTAAGTTCCAGGTTCAGTGAGACCTTGACTTAAGGAAACAGGGGTGAGGAGCAATAGAGAAGGACGTCCAATGTCCTCCTTTGGCTTATGAAAGCATGCCCATGGGTTGTACACATCTGTACGCACATGTGCATACACTTTACATACACATACACCGAAGTGAGGGAAAGACTGACCTGGGCTGATGGTTCAGTGGTTGGGGGTGCTAGCTAGCAAAGCCTACAGGCCAGAGATCAACTCTTCAGTACTCATGTCCAGCCAGACGCACAAAGCGGTGTGTGCATCTGGAGATTGTTTGCAAGGGCAAGAGGTTCTAGAATGTCCATTCTCTTTTTCTCCCTCTCTCTGCTCTCAACCCAGTAAAGAAATCAAATATTTTTAGAAGACTGATATTATATGTAAATAAAAAAGAAATAATATACAATGATATAAATAAAAAAGAAATTAGTTCTAGTGAATATGTCTACCTTACTTAAATTGCAAATAGTGTTTTTACATTTCATAGCTGGGTGATATTTCAGCCTCCTCTTTTCTTCTTTTCTTTTGTGAGCTTATGTTTGGTAAATATCTGTTTTCTTTCTTTATTTTTTAAAATTTCAGTCATCTTCCCTGAGGTTCTATACCAATTCCTAGCCTGTTCTCTGCAGTCATGAAGGAAATTTGGTGTTGCAGTCAGGTTCTCATTGCTGGTAGAAATCACCTAACCAAGAGCAGCTTGTGGAAAAAAAGTTATTTTGGCTTACAGACCTGAGGAGAAGCTCCACGATGGCAGGGGGAAACAATAGCATGTGCAGAAGGTGGACATCACCCCCTGGTCAACATAAGGTGGACAACAGGAACAGGAGAGTATGCCAAACAATGCCAAGGGCAGGCTGGCTATAACACCCATAAGCCCACCTCCAACAATACACTCCACCAGGAGGCAGTAATTCCCAAATTTCCATCAGTTGGGAACCTAGCATTCAGAACAACTAAGTTTATGGGGGACACCTGAATCAAACCACCACATTTGGCCCCTAGCCCCCATAAACTGATATCCATCCATGATGTAAATGCAATGCTTTCAGTCCAACTTTAAATGTCCCCGTAGCTTTTATCAATCCCAGTGATGTTCAAACATTCCCACCATACAAGCTCCTTTAACTTAGCCATAATACCAAAAAATCCCCCCTCAAAAAAACCATAATGGCACAGAATAAACACTCATACTGCAAAAGATGGCATTGGGCATAGCAAAGAATCACTCAAGCAATGCATAATTTAAACAAGTCAAACACCAAAATCTATAGCTCCAAATCCAACAGTTCTACAAGTTTCCAAGTCCAATAATTCTAACCAGCAACAAGTCTCTGGAGTTGCAATTCCAACCCTCCAGCTAGGCTTCTCAGAGCCCTGGAAAACTTCATCCGGGATGGCAAGCTCTCCTTAGCAGCCATCTCATGGTCTTGGCATCTCCACTGGGTCTACACTGCAATCCACGGTTCATCCTCATGGCCCCATGGGGTCTCCATGCAGGCATCCAGCAAACTTACTTCACACTGCTCATGGCCATTTCCAAAACACAAGACTGTGTTGCAAACTCAATGACCATCTTTTTCCTGAATTTCTTATACTCCACAATACCAAGTAGGATGCCAGTTTGTTAATCCAGGGGACAATAAAGCAGACTTTGAAGAACAGGACACTCCTTGAGCACTCAGGTCCCTTCAAAAGAGTCGACATTCTTCCCATTGTCCTAGGGCAGGTCAGCTGGGCCAATCTCAAAGGTTGGAATTTCTCAAACAATTTGCAGGTAAAAGAGCAACAGTTTAGGCCCAAAGATTTCATTTTTTTCTGTGCCATATCCCTTGGCTCACTCCAATCCATTTCTACATACTACAACCCTGCACAACTTGTCAGGACACAGGCATAATGGCAAGATTTTCATACAAACTGTCAGCAAAGTCCAAGCAAAACTCTTTCTCATCCTCCTAAGCCGAACCTCACAGTCCATAGTTCTTACTGCATTTCAGGTCTTTCAACTCTGACCAGATTTCAAATCCTTCCATGTTCCTCTTGAAAAGCAGCTCAGAAAGGCCAAATCCACACAGTCAGGTGTCTAGCAGCAATACCCCTCCTCAGTACCACTTTACTGTTGCAGTCAGGTTTGCATTGCTGAGAGAAATCACCCAACTAAGAGCAGCTTGTGGGAAAAAAGAGGTTTATTTTGGCTTACATTCTTGAGAGGAAGCTCCATGATGGCAGGGGAAACAATGGCATGAGCAGAGGGTGGACATCATCCCCTGACCCACATAAGGTAGACAACAGGAACAGGAGAGTGTGCCAGATACTAGCAAGGGGAAACTGGCTATAACACTCATAAGCCAGCTTCCAACAAAGAACTGCCTCCAGGAGGCATTAATTCCCAAATCTCCATCAGCTGGGAACCTAGTATTCAGGACACCTAAGTTTATAGGGGACACCTGAATCAAACCACCACAGTTGGTTTCTGACATAATAAGGCTTCAGACCGTTAAAACCAGTGAGTTGACACCTTCTTGGTTTTTACCTCTAAAGCTTAAATGTCCTGCACTTATCTGTTTTTGGCTGACATCATTCTCTTTTTCTCACATACAAGACACTATCTGTAGTAGTCATGATGTGATGGGCTACTAGTAACATAAAACATATCATCAGTGGCTTAAACAATAAAGCTACTCACTTTTAAATGTAAAGAAAAAAGGCAGTCGGCTGCCCAGAGAGCTACGGGAGAGCCAGGCTCCTTCAGCTATTCTTAGCATGTGGCTTTTGCTCTTTGTATTACTGCTGCCATCTGGTTACTACCCCACTGCTAAACTGTGTTGAAAACAGCATTTCTCCTCCGTACCAGAAGAAAGGGCACATTACAACAGGCTTTTCCGCCACCCCTCCCCGTCCTTGTGGAATATCTGTTATGTGAAGGGCTTTTTCAAAGGAAGAAATATGTTTTCCAAATATTTTTATTTATTTATTTAGGAGAGAAAGAAAAGAGAGAGAGAGAGAGAGAGAGAGAGACCCACTAGGAGCTCCTGCCTCTGCAAACAAATACCAAATGCAGGTTCCACTTTGTGCATCTGGCTTTACATGGGTACTTTTGAATTAAACCCAGACCATCAGGCTTTATAAGCAAGCAACTGTAACAACTGATCCATCTTTCCAGCCCAAAATGTTTGTTTTGAGCATGTTGTATTGCATT
This sequence comes from Jaculus jaculus, assembly GCF_020740685.1. NCBI lineage: Eukaryota > Metazoa > Chordata > Mammalia > Rodentia > Dipodidae > Jaculus > Jaculus jaculus. Next base: position 16,329,911 of record NC_059108.1, read on the forward strand.
GTTGAAAACATTTTAGATGGGCATGTCATCCCTTGAAAAAGTGGCAAAGAAAAGGGAAGTAGATATTAATATCAACACACACCCAGCACTGTTTCATTGAGTTGGACTGTGCTTGTGATTATCTTAAAAGATAAGCACCTAGACCAGAGAGTCTGCTCTATGATGGTGAGTGCAGTGGAGCGGGGAATGACCACAGCCTTCCTCTGTTTGTATCTGTATAAATTTATTGAGGTAGGTACAGATTGGTGTCATTGTTGAGGTGCCACATTGACTCTATCGATGTCTCTTATTCTCACAATAATACCACGAACTAAAAACTAGTAGATTGTCTCTTGCACTCAGCTATGTCTCCACTAAAACTTCACCATTGCAGTTCTGAAATCCAGTGGAAAAATGTTGCATTGACTTGAGCGAATTTCATCATATGTGTCCATATCCACCGTTTCAACATAGTTTTCTTTCTGGAAATCAATTTCATCATTCACTGCATTCACTCACCCCTACAATGTTAGCATATCTACAAATTTGACAAGTGTTCCTTATAACTTTATAATGGAGACTGTCTTAGTTGACTTTCTTGTCTCTTGAATGAAATATCTGACAGAGGTTTGTTTTGCCTCCTGGTTTCACAGGGTCTCTCACAGCAGGATAGGCATGGGACGTGTTCAGAGCAGAAGTGCATGGCAGAGGTGCTTCACATTGTAGTGGAATAGGAAGCAACGAGAGACCTGCACTCAGTGTTGAGTTATGATCTTCACAAGCCTACCTAGTGATCCGCTTTAACCAGCCAGGCCCTGCCCTCCCAGAGTAGTACCTTGAGCTGAGGAAAAAGCATTCAAAACCTGAACCTGTGTGGGGGTGGCAGGCACATTGGCACTTTAGATTCAAACCAAAACGCAAATGCACATATAACCTTGTAGTTAGATTGAAATGGGATAATCATATTGTTTTTTAAATTTTTTGTTCATTTTTATTTATTTATTGCAGAGCAACAGACAGAGAGAGAAAGAGGCACGAGAGAGAGAGAGAGAGAGAGAGAGAATGGGAGCACCAGGGCCTCTAGTCACTGCAAAGGAACTCCAGACGCATGCGTCCCCTTGTGTATCTGGCTAACGTGGGTTCTGGGGAATCGAGCCTTGAACCGGGGTCCTTAGGCTTCACAGGCAAGTGCTTAACTGCTAAGCCATCTCTCCAGCCCAATAATCACATTGTTGAAGATAGGTACAGATTATCGGAAACTTTGGACAGCTTGCCCTTGCCTCAGCCTCAGCTTATCTAGGTTCTAGAAGGTTTTACACATTGTAGAGAAGATACTGACATGTAGTCTTAAAGGGGAAGTAAACTTTGGCTGGGAGATCACACTGAGACAAACATTCCTACAATGAAAAATAGAATGACCAAAGGCCTAGATGTATACCACGTTGAAAATTATAATTTCTCTAAACTTTAGGGCTCATGAAGGAAACCCTAGGAGGCAAGTCAAGAAGTAACTAACATAAGCTTGCCTGGGATGCTTGCTCCCCACTTTTCACTGATAATCTTTAGAGACAGACACTAGCATCAGAGATACATTTGTAAAAGTTAAAACACGGGTGGCAATGGCTATATGAGAATCACTAATCCAGGGAGTGTTCTGCCTCCACTTCTTTCTTTACCGTCTCACCCTAGCCACAAGAGATGGTCCACTTTGCTCCACTTGGGACAGAAAGCAAGCTTTCAATAAGCCCACTTAAGAGAGAGTTGGAGCTTAGAGGTCATTGAATGCCATTGGTACCCACAGCTTGGGCCACATGAGTTTACAACCCATCACCTTGAACACACAGTGTTTGAAGACCTTGGGCTCTGGAGTCAGAGTTATTTTTGTTAAAAACCCATGTGATTCTCTTTTCTCTTCAGATGTGATGACCGTATATCTCATCTTTCCCAAAAATGTTTGAATTTCAAATAATCTTTTATGGATCTCCAGAGTATTCAGAGAACAGGTCAGTCCATGTGGACTGGATTTGGCTCTAAACACATCCCTCCATGGTGGAGATGGGCTGGTGTGGTTCTTTTCACATGTTAATATATCAAGGGAGACATCCAATTTGCAATGTGGATTAGGAAACCAAGGAACACCATGCTTGCCATTTTATTTAATGACAACGAGAAATTCCAGTAATGAAAAGGGTAAACCACTGCACGGTCTGTAAGCTTGTATTTTTAGCCTGTGTACAAGAGGCACACAACCTTAATTTTCACAGCAACATAAATATTATGACTATAATTAACCATGAATATTTGATGAAGTTTGAAAGCATTATCTACACTTGCTTAATATCACTGGCTGTCATTCTAAATTCTGGACGCTTTTTAAGTATGGAAATGTTCTCTGTCGGCTGCCAGCTTTCTAAACAAATGCCTGGTGGAAAATTACACCTTAGCCAGAACACTAACCCAAGTAAATATGTAATAATGGGTATGTATTTTGCATATTAGCTTGACACACAGCATTAAAATGTCCCAAGACATTAAAGACTGAGTTTTCATAAAGAGAATTAAAATGGGCATAATGACCATCATTTATCCAAGAGACTGATGCATTACAGAGAAGGGCTTTTATTTTTTTATTTCACATGTGAAAAAGAAAATTGTGCCTTGTTAAAATGCCAAGGATTTTTCAGTTGGCAGAGATGATGCGTCTTTAGCAGGTTCCAGTTTGCAGGTGGCAATCGAATACTTAAAGATAATCTGGGGATGAAAACCCTCATGATCCTCTAGGTTTCTGGGGCAATTTAAAGACAAAAATGTATGCATACAGGAAGGCTTCCCTATCTTTGTTTCTTTTTTTTTTTTTTTTTTTTAGTTTTGGTTTTGGTTTTTCGAGGTAGGGTCTCACTCTGGTCCAGGCTGACCTGGAATTAACTCTGTCATCTCAGGGTGGCCTTGAACTCATGGCAATCCTCCTACCTCTGCCTCCCGAGTGCTGGGATTAAAGGCGTGCGCCACCACGCCCGGCTTTTGTTTCTTTTAAGTAAGAAAACATTCTTCAAAATGTATGTGTGTGGTCACACAAGGCAGTTCACGCCTATAATCCCAGCACATAGTAGGCTGAGGTAAGAGAATCACCATGAATTCAAGGCCAGCCTTGGCTTGTTTGAGGCCCTGACTACAAAACAAAAACATATATATGTGTGTTTTATAGTAAAATTATATAAACAAAAAAGATGACCTCTGAATCAATTTTCCGTTGCTAAGAACACCATACCAAGACTAAGTAAGTTTTAGAACAAAAGTTGAGGTGAGCTTTGGTTCTTGATTCTGGAGGTAAAAGTTTTGGGGGCTCTGCCTCACTATGGCCTTCTTACTGACAATTTTCTATGGTGGTGTGGAGTGTCACAGGGTAAAAAGCAGGAATAGGTTGAATAGGTCTATCTCTTAGAATCTTTCTTCCTCTTTTTACCTGGGCACCAAGATTAAAGCATGAGAGCTGTGACATCTTAAATCTAGCATCAACTTTATCAGATTAGGAATTACAAGAGATAAGCCTCTTTGTCAGGTCTGTGAGGGTATTTCCAGGCTGGATTAATGAAGGGAAGAAGATCTTCTCCCAGAGTAGGCAGCCCATCCAGTGCTCAACTATATCTCGAGAAATTCTGAGAAAATACAGGGCCATTTGCTCTTTCTGTTTGCTTGTGGGCTTACCCACCCAGAAAATCCTGGAGGAACTGACTGCATAGTAGCTGTAAAGGTAGCAGTTAGGATGATCAGCACATTCCGCCTTGTATTCCTGAAACTGAACCCAATGTGAAAGGAGACATTGCATGCTGAAGCTACCTTTCTCTGAGGAAGCAAGCCACATGGAAAGACCACATGTTGGTGGTCTTATGTCAGGTAAAAATTACACCAGTGGTCAGCAGTGACTGCTAACTAAGTGAGGGAATTTGGTGAGCTTGGCATATAACCCATTCATGTATTCAGATAACTCCACCCCAGACACTACTGCAAGGAAGAGACAAGGAGGACACTGAGTAAAATCTGTCCTTCGGCGCTCAGTATGCCTATAGAACCAAAGGGGATAATAAATTATTGCTACACACTTCCTTAAGGATGATTTATAATGCAGCTGTAGATAGTTAAAACAGGAGTGGCAATGGCTATATGGGAGTCACTAATTCAGGAGCATTCTGCTCCTCTTTTGCCTTTCCCATCTCCTCCTAGCCACAAGAGATAGTCCATCTTGCTCTAGTTGGGTCAAAAAACAAGCTTCCAATAAGCACATTTGAGAGAGAGTAGGAGGTTAGAGGTTACGGGATGCCATTGGTACCCACAGCTTGGTCTGCACAAAGTTTATAAGCAATCACCTTGAACCATTGGGGCATGATTCTCCCTAGCCTACTGCAGTGTTTGAAGACCTTGGGCTCTGGAGTCAGAGTTACTTTCATTAAAAACCTACTGAGACCCTACAAGTTATGGGTCTTTGGGCAATTGCAATCATTTTCCTATCTTGTTTCAGTCTCCTAAACAATAAAGAAGAAATGTATGTTAATCTCTTTAAGACTTATCATGGATTGGAATCTCTAAAATCATGAGGTAAAAAGAAACATCAACTATAATCAACTTGTTCACTAGTGAAGGAAAAGAAAAAATCCTAAAAGATATATATGTATATATTTGTAAATATTATACAAGGTCATAAAAAGTATAAAGGAAAAATCCTAAAATATAAAAGAAATAAACCATAGAAAAAAATTTAGATTCGTAGGCAGAGAATTGTTTAACCTAAAGACTAAAACCGTTTTTAATCTATATCTTTTTCATAACAAAATACAGTCAGCTATCTAATAAATTATGTTGACAAAACCTTTATTCTTTTATTTTCCCTAAACTTTGTCTGAGGATGCATATGTGTCTTCTAAATACCAGCTCTTACTGAGGTAAGCTATTACCTTGAATAATTCACTCATATTGTTGATGCTAATATTTGACTCATTATTGCTTGAAATAACCATGTATAACCCTATGATATTTGGGGATTTTATTTATTATTTTAGTTATAGCTATGATGACTGTACTCATCACATAAAAATCTCTATTTTTTTATTTTAGAGAGAGTATATCAGAAAGAGAATGGATGAACCAGGTCCTCTAGCCTCTGTAAATGAACTTCAGATGCATGTACCACCTTGTGTATCTAGCTTACCTGGGTACTGGAGAATTCAACTTGGGTCCTTTGGCATTGCAGATAAATGCCTTAACAACTGAGCAATCTCCCCAGGTGTCTATGTTTTTTGATATTCAGCACTCTTACATACTTTCAGGAATTAATTGTGCACAAAAGTAAAGAATTGATCAGGAAGCTGGTAACAGTAGCACATGCCTTTAATCCCAGAACTTGGGAAGCAGAGGCAGGAGGATCACCATGAGTGCAAGGGTACCCTGAGACTAAACATAGTGAATTCCAGGTCAGCCTGGGCTAGAGTGAAGCCCTAACTTGACCCCCCCCCCCCAAAAAAAATGATCAGGGGATGGAGAGATGGCTTAGCTGTTAAGGCACTTGCCTACAAAAGCATAAGGACCCATGTTTGCCTCTCTAGATCTCACATTAGCCATACGCACAAGGATGAGGCAAGTGCAAAATCACACATGGCCACAAGGTGGTGCAAGCATCTGGAATTCTATTGCAGTCACTGAGGCCCTAGCACAATTTTCTCTCCCTCTATCTGTCTCTCTCTCTCTCTCTCTCTCTTTCTCTTGCTCTGTCTAAAATCTCTTTAAAAAAGAATTAATCAAAGGTCCCTTGTCTTTGCAGGACATTTATTCACTTCTTACTTAATGGAGCAATGTTCTAATTTAACAGAGTACAACGATGAAGAAAAGGCGAACAATTTCCATAGGAAATAACTCTGCAGAGTCACGCAGCTCCTACTTGGAGGATGCCCACTGGCTTACCAGCCCTGGACTTCCACTCAGCCTATAGTAAGAGCAGGCAGTGTGCTAGCGTCACAGGAGGTTTCACACTAGCAGAGTCTAGCCATGTCAGTTTAAAAGAGCGTTCATGTGAAAAATCCTCAAAGCCACTGGGAGTCAGAGGTGGCACTATCCATGACAAACTTCTAAAGAACAGGGCTTCTTTTTGGCAGAGACCCAGTGAGTGAAGTGGCCAGGGGAAGCAGAGTACTCAATGAAGTCCGGACTGAAGGGCTAATGTTCCCAGCTCCACCTTCGCCAGACAGAAGCTGAGTCGATGCTCCGCACTGGTTTTTGCTTATCTAGCTAGGCTTGTGCAAACATGAGAAAGCCCGAGGAAAGGGTGAATACAGAGAACTTGACACTCAAGGAGATTTCCTTCTCTAGCATGCAGAGCGTCTGTGGTAGAGTTGAGGAACTGTGTCCATGGGTCTGCAGAACCAGAAGGAACGTTAGGGTTCACTTGCTTTGCTTTATAGGTGGTGAACTCTAAGGAGGTGGAGACACTGTCTCTTTCACAAGCACCATGCTCCCTAGCAAGTCCCTTAATACTCAGTCTGATGTTTTATTCAGTCTTTTACTTATGTGCACTACTGGTCCTCATTTTCTTTTCTCTCTTTAATCTTTTCCTAGGATAAGGAATATTCTACCCTAAGATGCAACTATATATAAACGGTACAAGTTCATTCTGATAGTCATAGCAGAATTGAGATATCTACCCAGACTTTAATGATTTCAAAGCCTTCCAACTCTGTTTATCATCTTCTAAGAATAACAGTTGCTCTGGTGATGGGCCTGTGAGTGTTTTAGTGTGAGTTGAAGTCATGATGACCTGCTTACAATGTTAGTTGACTGAGAACATTCCCAACATGTTCCAACAAGGCATACAGGTCTTGGTTCATTTTCAGACCACCCTTCCGTATGCCTCGCCTCACTAAAGCAAGAAATATGCTTCTATTTCCATCTGAGTGTGTTTTAAATGGATTTGCCCCAAAGCGTAAAGTTTGAAATACATGCTTCAGTCACTCTGTCACAACTCAGGAAGGAGGTGAATAAATGTTTTTAAAACAAAGATCCAAGGTTTATATCACCTGCATATTCCTTGAATGTCATTCTCTGAACATTGCTGTTGGCCACACCCTGGGACATTTCACATCACTCCATGTATACACATGAAATAATTTATATACAGAAAATAGAGCTCAAGCTAGGAAATTTATATGTAAGCATAAACAAATATTTTTTGGAATTTTATGAACTATTTCCCAAGTTTATGAAAATCACCTCAATTTTCTTTTAAACTTTACTTCACATCTTCAGAAACAGAGGAAAAGAAACTATATAGTGTTTTGTGGAAAAGGAAAGCAAGGCAAATCAAATGGCATAGTGTGACTTCTACTATAATGGAGCCAAGGGCAGAAACCTAGTCCTTTCACTAACTGTGTCCTGTGGAACTTACATTTCTTGCCAAACCCAAAAGCTCTCGAGTGGAACAGTAAAAACGGGGAAGTATTCAAGGTGCTCCCAACTTGGGAAAGGGCAAACATATAGCCCTCTGTGTTTGTGGAAAGGAGATACACAGAGAGAGCAGTGCATAAAACCTAAGAGAAAACAGTCGTGACAGTTTGAATGTCTGTCCCCGATAGACTCAGGTGTTTTACTAAAAACTTGGTTTTCCAAGCCACCTGGCTGGAAAAGGTGTCACTGTGGGTGGATCCTGGGGGTCCATCCCTAAGGTGTGTTTGGAGGTGGGTCTGATTTGTATCTGGAAAGTATACAGAGGCCCGAGTCTGCCTGGCTTTCTGCTGCTCGGCTGCCTGGTTTGTACGTCAGTGTGTTGCTGGCTGACTGGTGGTGTCTCCGTCTGCTTTGAAATATGAAAGGGGGCCGGTATCCGCTGCCATTATGGAAACTCCCCTGGTTCTGCAAGCTGAAATAAATCCCGTTCCTCCCATAAACTGAATCTGTTTGGAAGTTCATCCCAGCAACTGATAACAACAGTCTTCCTAAATTTTGGAGAAATAACGGCTGCTGACTGATGAACAATCCTACACACTTAGCCTCAAAAAAAAAAAAAAAAAAATGCAAGTCATTGACTCTGGTTTCTCCTTTCCTTCAGCCTCTGTCAGCAAAATTGAGTTGAGGCATGTTTGAGAAATTCATCGTTTGCCTACGGCGAGTCCTCCCAGGATCTGCTGGCTGCCAGGATGCATTTCTTTTCTTTCCCTGGAGGCCAGTGATTTGTACAACCTGTCCTTCCCCAGACCCCCAAGCCAAACAGTGACATATTCCAGCAGCCATCTCATATGGCCTTCATCCAGGAAGCTTTCTTCGTGCACTTAAGGTTGAAGGATCGTTGGGAGTGCCCTCCAATGCTGTGAGCCCCTCATCTCCCTCCACTGGTATCTGTGCTTGGGAAGAAGGTGTGTTAGCTTGAATCACAGGCTGTTTCTGTGTTTTCCCATCAACTGAGTACAGCTCAGCAACTCCATGCCATGGAGAAAGGTGGTCACGTGGCCCAGGTGGAGCAGACACTCATTCTACCAAATGCTGTTCCCTGTCCTTCCTACTACAACCACACACACCTCCCCGTCTGGCAGGGAATGACAGATATAAAGCAACTTTAATCAGCTGAAAGTCTTCAATGGAACACTGTTTGATAACCCCTTGACACTAAAAAGAAAAATGACAATCCTAGTTATTTATCTGGAGAAAAATTTAGTTTTTCCGGAAATTCTGTGCAATCTCAGAAAAAGTAAGCACGTTGTATTAGCCAATTTTATATAATACAGAAATGATTTTTAACATCCTGACAGATTAAGATGTAATTTTATTACCTGTCAGTCTTCCTTTCTTGAATGTCCCAGCGGTGACATTATGCTTCTGCACAACCTAAATTACCGGCCTGCTTATATTTTTTTATTTTAATCATAAATATAATTTATTATCAACAGAGCAGTAGTGAATTCCAGATTCTCATACTATCAGACACACAGAGTGAAGAAATATTTTCTTATGCTTTCTTGTATCTTTTGAAACCTCTTACTCCATCTTCCCTCTTTTGTTCCCTCTGTTTTTCCTCCTATGATATTCTTCTTCTGCAATTTGAGTTCAAATATAATAAAATGTTTCAAACTATTTTATTTTGCGTATTCTTGTAAGAACACATCCATACATCTCTCACACCTGTATCTTTGATAGTTTCTTCTGGTGAAATATATTTAATGATATTTTTGCATATGCATATGATGTACATGAATTTATGTGTGTTCACATACATGTATGCACATGTGTGTCAGTGTGGCAGACAGAGGTAGACATCTAGTGTCTTTCTCAGTTACTCTCCACCTAACGCATTGAGACAGTAGCTCTCACTTATTCCAGACCTCATGGATTCAGGTAGTCTAGGAAGCCAACATACCCAGAGGATCCTCCTCTCTCTGCCTCCCCAACAGTGAAGCTACAGGTGCGTGCCACCAAGCTCAGCACTTACCTAGGTGCTCAGAATCTGAACTCCGGATCCTGTGCATTTGCACAGCAAGTGTTTAATTGACTTAAGTCATATTCCCTGACCCCATTTTAATAATTGTTAAGGGTTTGCCTTTTATATTTAGATTAGATCCCAATTTTGTCAAGTTAATATGGTTATAATAACATTGTTAAAGTTCCACAGTACTCATGAGACTTTTTTTTAGGCAACAGAGACAAATAACGAAAATAACTTTTACCTAGTGTCTTCAGCTTTAGAGCCATTCCCTAAGCTAGGTCCTAGGAGTCAACATTTTGACCAAGGATAATGATGGATTCCATAGAGTAAAAATAAATAAGAGGGCTGGAGAGATGGCTTAGCGGTTAAGTGCTTGCCTGTGAAGCCTAAGGACCCCGGTTCGAGGCTTGGTTCCCCAGGTCCCAAGTTAGCCAGATGCACAAGGGGGCGCACGCATCTGGAATTCGTTTGCAGAGGCTGGAAGCCTTGGCGTGCCCATTCTCTCTCTCTTCCTCTATCTGTCTTTCTCTCTATGTCTGTCGCTCTCAAATAAATAAATAAAAAATTTAAAAAAATAAATAAATAAGATAGAAATGGGATCCAACATAACTATTTTTGTGTGTGGGAAGAAGTAGGTATTAATCGCAATGTCTGCCTTAGAAGATAAATGAAATATAGATGCTGATCTTACTTTACAGGTTCAAAAATTATTGTTGGATGCTTCGGCATTAACAAAATGATTGCAGTGTGCTGTCTCAGGTATTACCTGTCTGTGCCGGGTTATTTGCTGTTATTCACCCAACCTGTATTTTTAACTAAGAACATTACCTTCTACGATTTCCTATCTGTCTTATACCTAATATGATCAATTAAATGCTGATCACATTTATTGTGTATGTGTGTGTGTGTTGTTATAAGAGTACATTTTTGGAGCTTAAGCTTTAATAATCATTTCAACCCATTATGCATTCAATTTTATCTATCCATTTATTTTGTCATTTCCCCAAACTATTTCTATTTCTTTGTCTATTTTCTACATTCACATTTTGTTTTTGTGCACATATATTTCATTTATATATTTATTTACATTCTCAATTTTCCGGGTGCTAACTTACTCTCCATTGGAGAATCTGCTTCTCTTTTCCAGATAGATGCAGATCCTAAGAAGAGAGCTGCCCCAACATACCTCAAAAGGGGCCCAACTGAAACTAAGGACAATTCTATTGTTTTGAAATTATGCTATCAAAGTCAACTTATGTAATTCTCTCTCTCTGTCTTTAAGTCAGAGGAATCCTAAATGTTTAAACTTAACCCCATCACTACTTTTCTCTCATCTTCTCTAGCTTTGCTATATCCTTTTGGAGTGTGGCTAAACAGAATCCTTGCGTTGAGCATCTCAAAAGTAAAGTGATCACATAAGGAAAATGTGGAAGAACCATTATGTTAAGCAGGGTACTTTTAGTATGGGTTAGGAGTCAGGTAGCCATTTCCTGATAGGTACTTAGCTAGGAACTGGCCCATATAAGCTTGGATGATCCTTGCAACTGATCCAGCCTCATCCAAGACAACAGCCTCCTAATCCCGCCTCAATAACAACAATGGCTTCCAGTTTTCTTCCCCCATTTCAAGACCTTAATCCTTGAGTGTGGACCCTGCCTGAGTCAGGGCTCATCATGGGCCCACCAACCAATCATGTTTCTCCTTACTCACCACATGATGCTGAAGGAACCCCAAGATGGGGACCCCACGCTCTGCTCGGATATGGCGACACCCCAAATCACTCAGGAGAAGTGGTCTTGATGCAAACTGCAAGAGGATTTTATTCCAAGCACACTGGGGCCCACAGTCGTACACCTCACAGGGGTAGAGGACTGCAGAGCCCTGAATGCAGGAATGGGACAGTTTTTATAGGGTTTCTAACAAAGCCTGTGCATTAGACCAATCATTTTTTTAACATCAGGAGCCCACGGGATGCGAGCCAGTCAGTTTGTGCCACTCCATAGTTTCTAAGCCAATTAGTTTAATTTGTTCAAGCCCCTCGTGGACCAATCAGTCTCCTATGACCTCGGTGGTCAGCATTTGCGCAGGTCCTTGGGTGGGAGTAGCAGAGTGTGGTATCAGTCTCCTATGACCTTGGTGGTCTGAGGCAGGCTGCTACAGCTTATGGTGCGAGCTACTAAGGCTTACGGTGTGGGCTATTAAGGCTTATGGTACAGGCTATTTACAGAAACCAAATAAGTGGTTCACTTCATTACTGATTTCCCATCCTTGAGGGCTATCTCATGCCCTTTTTACCTAGTTTTATATTAGGAGCAGGCTCTGATATAATGAGAAGAGGGATTTTTTACTTGCTTCCAACAGAGAGTAAAGCCTGGAGTTTGAGGTATGCAGGGGCCTGCTTAAGCTCCCTTTGGAGTGTGATAGTATTTCTGGGCTTCTGAATTCTTGGGCTTTTCAATGCTGATGCTGCTACTCATTTTAATTATATATCTGGTTCACGTAAATGGGCCTGAGGCATGCAGGTAACCCTATTCTGTTCTTCCTCCCTCCTCCTCTTCTACCTCTCTCTCTCCTCTCCTCTTCCCCAAGAAGCATAGAAGAAGATTCTCCCAGCCTCCTGTGCTCCTTCCCAGCTTTAAAGGGAAGGGGGAGAACTTTAGAGTGCTTTTCTACTTTATAGTTCTTTGCCCTCCCTATAATAAATCGCATAATTCATCCTTCTCTGAGTTAGCGGTTTCAACTCTGATAATTTAGAGAATGACCCACAGTTGTATTTCAGAGGCCTGGAAGGTGTCCTGCATCTTTGTGAAGGTCTAATCCCTCCCTCGCATCCAACCTTACTTTACTTCGACATGCTTAACTCCGTGTAATTCTCACAGAATCCTGCGGTTGGAGGCCCAATGCACTAATGCCATTTACAAGAGGGGAGAGGTGATTGCAACTGGAACCTAAATCCAATTCTAACTCTCCCCAAACACCATGTGTTTTCTCCTAATTTCCTGCTTTCACTGCCTGTAACCTGCTATGGGTATTAGAAGATGATGATGAGCCACTTTGTTCAAGACACGATGTGTGGAACATATGACCCTGCGCCCAAGTTCATAAAGTAGGTGCAGAGTCATATTGATTTCAAGCATGATGGATTTGAGAGGCAGTAAGCTTGGCCTTTAATTTATCTTGTTTTCCCTTTGATATCCTCTGATGTGTGCCTTGCTTTCATGGTCACAAACACCGGCTGAACATCGTACTCATAGCAAGAACTGTGCAGTAGTAGATAACTGAACATTTAGTAGATGTCTACAAATTTGGTTTGAACATGGAGGAAATACTAAGGAAAAGACAGCACTAGGCCAGGTCTTTAAAAAATAGATATATTGGATTGGAGAGATGGCTTAACTGTCAAGGTGCTTGCCTGCAAAGCCTAAGGACCCAGTTCATTAGCAATGACCAAGGGCCCTGGCACAACCCTTCAAACTTTCCTGTCCTCCCTCTCTCTCTTTCTCTTGCTCTCTCTCTCTCTCTCAATAAATAAATAAAATATTTAACAAATAGTAGATATGAAAATAGTCACCAAATAAAGCACCGTTTTCGGCCCCTGTTTATGTTCTTAATTTGTCATTCTAATTGGATATTTTGTGGTATTTGCAGTTCCTTTTTATTTCTCATTTATGTGAACCAGTCTTTACTTGGGAAGAAAGCACGACACTTAAATGGTGAATAGTTAATTTGGTTGCTTTTGTACTGCCCATAAGAAGAGTCACACCATTTTTCCTCTGTTCCATCCAAATAGGATTATAAAATTGTAGAATTAGTAAACAGATGTAATTGGATTAAGGCACATAAACAGTGAAGTGTTCTGTTTTTTTTTTATTCCTTAGCATCTCTTTTAAAGGGATTTAAATGAAATCCTCAAGCCAAATGTCCCTTGAAACCCACATGGTTGCCTAGCTGCTCAATTTTCTTTACTGAATAAAAAAGGAATTTCTGTGATAAGAACAATAAATTACAGATAATGTGCAAATTTCCTTCTTTCAGCAGATGTGAATGGATGATAATAGGTTTGTAATTTCCTAAACAAATGCTTTTCTTCTCTAAGATTTTTAGTGATTACCACCCCTGCAACTTTGCTTAGAGAAGATATTCAGGGCTAAGGATTTCTATAAGATTCATGGAAGGACAAAAAAAAAAAAAAAAAAAAAAAAAGGATGAATCATCCAAATTGGAATGTAGAAATGGGCAGTTTATTTTTCTTTCTTTCTCCTAGATGAACTTGCGCCATAGAAAGAACTTTACACCTCCCTGAAGCAGGGTATATTTTATCTTGTGTTTAAGAGAATAAAGAGATGCTGCTTATTTTTTTTTTTTCCTCCTCAGAATGGTACTTTTGTGTGCACATTGCCCTCCTTAAGGGAATTATAGTCAGCCTGAAATGAAGGTCTCATCAAGTGCCAACGATATTTCAGGTCTAAGATGGATAATCACACCAGCTTCTCTGGTTATGAGAAAGAGTTTTGCATGAAGCCATGTACTCATTGTAAGGTTCATGAATGACCAGGATCATGCAGACCACTCTGAGGCAAAAATAAAAGCATGTATTTGGGAAAAACATGAGTTGCCAGGACTGACTCTCAAGAGCTGAGCACAGCCAACCTCAGATTCCAGATAGTGTGCTTTATAAGGCCTTCTTCATTTGGGGGAAGGTAAGGAAGGGAAAAGAACTCCTTTGCTCTTTACATTAGCCATTTGAAATAGCTAGTGTGTGAGACCAGAACAGTGAGCAGGCAGCTTATAAGATAAGGGGTCAGGAAATGATGACCTGGGGACATTGTTCGGCAAGAAAGGGATAATGGCTGGGCAGTTTCTTGAGGAATGTGGCTAAGTCTCTGTAGCCATTCTGCTCTCCTTGGTGACTCCATGTTTGGGTGCCTGTCTTGACCTAACATTCAAGCTTTTTGTAAATGATAAGAGACCATAGGGGTGATGAGTTCTTATGGGAGAGGCTGGCTAATGCAGTCGATGTATCTCCCTTCAGGGCAGGTGATGAGGAGGCAGTTTCATGGTGGCTAGAGGTGGCAGTGTGGAGAGATCTATAGTACCAGTGTAGCATGTTGTTGCAACTTGGAGGTAGAAGAACATCAATGTATTGAAGAGGAGCATTTTGGGATCAGGGGAAGAGTAGGAACATGAGAAAGTTTAAGTTTGAAAGTGCCCGTTGGGGTAGCAGTGTACTTGTCCCTGGATGAGGTAGGATAAGGGCTAAGGAAGGGGGGTGGGGAGGAACAGCTCTGATTCTGGCTAAGGCAAGTGAAAGGAGCTAGAGTCAGGGTAGGTGAAGTTCATCAGGGACAGGCAGAGGCAGAAGGCATGAGTTAATGTTGGAGTCTAGTATTGTAAGTCAGCATCAGACAGGGGAGCACATTAGTCTGAATCATTGTTAATATTGAAGTTATATTTTTCTTCCTGGGTCTTACTTAAGACCATGTAGGCTGCCAGAATTAAATGTATATTTTGGAGGTCAATAATGGCATTATATGGCTTTTAGAGCCCTGTGAGTTTTGTGGCTCTCAGCATTGTCATCTGCTAGGATAAGTCAAGGCCATGCCAACCAAGTGGCCCTTCCTCTTTTTGGAAAGCCCGGAGGACTGATTTTTCTCTGATGTGACTGTCCTGTTGCAGATACACATCTGTGGGTCTCCATATCCTCTCTTATCAAGAAGACAGGTAATTTACCAGAAGCTGGAAGTAAGTACTGTCCCATCATCTCCTGTGGCCTTCTGACCTGGGAACCAAAATATTGGTTGTCCTTTTAACACCAATGTTTCCAATTGATTTTGGCTTCTACATATGGTTATTACTCACTTAGAGAGACTGACTTACCTGATTAGCAGAACAGATTAGTTAAAAAGGGTGCAGAACATATCTGGTTAGCAAAGCAGATCTGGTTAGAGAATGACACAGTAGTTTAAATTCATTCTGATTAATATTTAAGTTTAGTTGTCAGGTGACAGTGTAAGCTATATCTGGGACATAGAAAGCATACACATTCTATCTTTTAAGTATTTGTCAGTTACAAGTATATGCAGAACATTTTAATAGTCCTGAAAATAATATTTTATCAATAACTTTAAGCCAGTTGATTTAATCTAGAAATTTTATGTCAAGAAAAGACAAGAGAGTATAAAAACTTAGCATCTATGTTTGAAAACAACTTTGTCTAGTCTTCATACCAATGCAAGACCCAATTAACCCTGAATCTGGAAGCAGAACAGCAATTTAAGGTTTAATTCTAGAGCAGGAAACATGTCTAAGCATCAATATCTCTATAAACAATGAATTTAAGACACCAGAAATGAGACAATTAATTAAGTGAAACCTTAACTGAGACTGATCATACATAGCTCAAGAATAAAATAAAACCTGGTCATTGTTGAGTTAAGCAAACCTGATTTTAACATACATTACAAACAATATGACAGGCACAAAGTAATTTCTTAAGTATCTTATCTTTACCATTGAACAATTTTTAAGGCTTAACTAAAGAAATACTTATGACTGTTATATGAAGCTTAGACAAACTATATTAACATTATTTGTATACGGTGGATTTTCCTAAGACATGAGGAGCTTCCTCAGTTTTTCTAAGAACAAAAATCACAAGTCACTTTTTATAAGACTTAGATTATAACATCAGTGATAATCATCCAGCAAAACCAGTATAAACAAGACAAGAGCCATCTTAAAATTACAGAGTTTTAGCCAGCCATGGTGATGTATGCTAACTGATAGCCAAATATCATGCACTTTATATAAAACAAATTACAATATTCCAATATCTAAAAAAATCTGATATTAGCAAAAAGAACAGTTCACATATTTAGGGCACATGAGGCTACAGAGAGTGAACTATGAAAAAAAGAACTGCTAAAAGAAATGAAAATAAACAAGAAATCTATATTATGTAACAACATTTTTGGCTTAAATATGAAGACATGAAAGAACTTACAATTTTTAAAGCTTATCAGAATTGGGATTTTTATTATATATATTATGATATATATATATATATATATATATATAATGTAATAATATTATATACATATATGTATGTATGTATGTATATATAAATATAATTTAGCTATATCCAACATACCCAAGGAATAGAGGAACTGGACTAAACTGTCATGATCTAATGAAAAAAAGAGACAGGTCTCATGGAGAAGAGAGGGAATGGGCATGCCAGGGCCACCTGCTGTTGCAAACAATTTCCAAATGTATGCTCTACTATGTGCACATGGCTTTGTATATAAGCACCTTTGACTGATGAGCCAAAAAGAAATATTTTTAACCTACTCCAATTGATTTTATAAATGTATAGTGAATTTCAAACATACACAAATTTTATGACACAATCTACAACTACTCAAACTTTAACCAACAATTTTGCCTATGGTACTTGGTTAAATTTGTTCAGTAATGACATAAGTTAAATTTAAAATATTAAGACTGATTATTGGAGGAATTGAGGAATTACATCTTAAATCACAACATAACTTTAGAATTTTTTTACTGCTCACCATGAAGTAAATAGTTTCCAATTGTATGACAGATAAATATCATTCAGAGTCTCCAAATGTAGTCTATATACCTTATAAAATAGGAAAAAAGAGAGTAAAAAATTTCTGAGATTTTTTTTGAGGCAGGGTTTTAGATATAATAACCTTAGGAGAGAATTAATTTTATTTATTTATTTATTTATTTGAGATCGACAGACACAGAGAGAAAGACAGATAGAGGGAAAGAGAGAATGGGCGCGCCAGGGCTTCCAGCCTCTGCAAACAAACTCCAGACGCGTGCGCCCCCTTGTGCATCTGGCTAACGTGGGACCTGGGGAACCGAGCCTCGAACCGGGGTCCTTAGGCTTCATAGGCAAGCGCTTAACCGCTAAGCCATCTCTCCAGCCCGAGAATTAAATATTAATGAATCAATTTTAATCTTAAGATTTAGTTAAAAGGTTGGCAAATGGAGGAATCTAGCTAACTTGGTTAGTTTCTCCAAATTCAGTCTTTCATGCCCATATCATGACCAGATTAACATCAATAAGTTCAAGTTTTAGGTTTACAACCTGAATACCATAGCAACTTGCTACCTGCCCGAGCCTTACCTTGTTAGTCTGATGCAAGCCCTAGGCTAATAGTCATTTTATATCTCAAGAAGTCTGTAATCTGATCAAGTGCTTTGTTTTTAACCTTCAGTTTAAGCTTACTCATATCTTCATCTTTATAATACATGTAACCACTCTGTAACAATCTTTTACATTAAACATTTAAATCCAACATTTCAAGCTTTCTCTCCAGTTCATAACTACAAACAAAAACTTTCATTGTCCTTACCATAATGCTTTTAATAAAAGGCCTTTGGAAATAAATTTTTTCATGAAAGAGTAGACTAGATTTGATCTATATTATTTATCCAGAACAAACATGTACATTTTTATCATTTATTGATTTTGGAACTCTTTTTCTTCTAACTTTCCTGAAACACAATTTTTAAAAAATATGAAAGCAGATTTGATCATTATTGGAAATTTTAGAAAATTTTTTTACAAACTTTGTATTGAGTAC
The DNA here is from genome assembly GCF_020740685.1 of Jaculus jaculus. Lineage (NCBI taxonomy): Eukaryota > Metazoa > Chordata > Mammalia > Rodentia > Dipodidae > Jaculus > Jaculus jaculus. The sequence continues at coordinate 16,347,968 of NC_059108.1, forward strand.
TTCTAAATGTAACCATAAATTTTGAGGCTGTTGTTTTGGAGTAGTTTCATAGACACATAGAAAGATAAAGAAAACATAAAACAGTTACAAATTTCTTATAAGAAGTCCCCATCTGTTCACAGCAACTTTGCATTCACCCACCATTAAGCTGGGGCCCGTATCCGGAGATTCCCCAAGCTTGCAGCCCCTGGCTCTGCAAGGCAGGCATGCTAAGAAAGAGCTAGATTTTCTTTCTTCCTAAATTCCAGGGAAAGTTTTTTTTGGACTTCCCACAGGGCTACAAGGCAGCTTTCTGATCCTGCCATTTTACAACTCTTTAAGAGTAGGAGATCTTGCTTTTTTTTTTTTTTTTGCCTATGATCTTAATTACTTTTAGTGTTCCTTCTGGAGGACACTCCACAGTAAAAATTGGCTACGCTGTCTAGTACAGTGGGCTTGGTGGAAAACATCCCCACCATGAAATGGCGCTGCTCAGAACAGAAGTCATTCTGCTGCCTTAGGGCTGCGAGCCAGTACGTATTCATACACACACATTCATTTTAAGTGCCCTTTTCATAGACACTCCAGCCAACCATTTTCCTTTCACACATTCATTCATTCATTCAGAAGCTACCCATTATCAATTAAAATTTTTATTCTATTTACAACTCCAGAGATCAAAATCAAACCTTGTGACCAGGCAGGGGGTCAGGAGAGGCTGAGGGAGCTGGAGGAGCCGGAGGAGCTCTTGGGGCGAGGTCCTCTATGGAGCCTGGATCAAAAGCAGAGGGTGAGGATGAGTATGGGGGGGGGGGTTGAAGGAGAGCGCATTCCTGAGACCTTGGCTGGAGGGACCAGTTTTGAGAAGAGCAGGCAGAACAGAGACAAGCTGCGCACGCAGAGTAAAACCTGTTTGAATATAGGGTATTTCAGACCATCTGCCTGTAGGTTGGGAGAAGTTTTATAAATTAGTGAAAATTTGGAAATCAAAAGTACCTTTCTCAGGCCATTTCGACCCACCGTCCAGCATATACTGTGGTCAGGGGCAGAGTTGCAGAGAAAGAGAAGATGTCATGCAAGAGTCATAGAGGCTTTAAGTTCTTATGGGCCAGTCAGGGTGAATGGGGCCTGTCATGTGGGCAGAGGCTGCACAGGTCACAAATGTTGGCTTTTTAACCTGTTAGTGGACAAGGCGGATGACTGTGCTCCCAATGGCGAAAGTGGCTGGCAGTGGAAGATGAGAGATCAGGAGGGAGAGGGAGGAGGAGGAGAGTGTCTCAAGATGGTGCAACAGAAACAAAAGGTGCCCCTTAAGGTGTGGTAGACCAGAGAGCCGGAGACCTGAGGTGTGGAGAGTGTGTCCTTCTTTAGACCTAGAGTTTGGGGTCCAAAAGTGGCCATGGGGTGTAGCCTGGCATGCTGGCATGGCTTCTTCGAGGGAGGATTAAACCCTAAAGCAGGCCAGCCAGAAAGGCACACTTCCCGAGAAGGAGGGGAAGATGGAGAATGGAAGAGTGAGGCCGAACTGTGGTGGGTGTGAAAGCCAGTACCAGGCAGAGATGGTCTGAAGCCGTCATAGGGTCATTGGCAGCTGGATGGTCTGGCCAGGGAAATGGAGGTCTGGCCACCCAAGAGGGCAACTGGAAGCCTCCTATCCAAATCACGAGCAACAGATGTAAGGTTCAGAAGTGACCAAGACCACGGAAACCACTCTGAGGCAAAGATGGAAGCTTTTATTCAGGAGAAACAGGAGCTGCCAGGACTGACTCTCAAGAGTGGAGCACAGCCAACCTGAGATTCCAGATAGTGGGCTTTGTAGGGCTCTTCAGTTGGGGGAAGGTGAGGAAAGGGAAAGAATTCCTTTGTTCTTTACATTAGCCATTTCACATAGCTAGGGTGTGAGACCAGAACAGTGATCTCAGGCAGCTTCTGAGACAAGGGGGCAGGAAATCATGACCTGGGGGCATTGTTGGAAGGGATAACGGCTGCAAGGGTTTTTGAAGAATGTGGATAAGTCTCTGTCACCATCCTGCTGTCCTTGGTGACTCTGTTTTTTCAAGCCTGTCCAGACCTAACACTTGTGTCTTGTACTAGAGAAGAAACCCAATGGTTACCATTAGGTATTTAGGACACACTTTGTTACTATCAAGAGGATTAAAATCTTAATATGTTGCTACCTGAAAATCATTCCACTAATTAATGAAAATGTGAGGCTTGAAACTTCTTATCATCAACTGAAAATAAGGCTCTTTATAAAAGATAATGAAGAACCATTTGATCCATATTTTTGCGACTGGGTAAAATTCTCGTCATTAACTAGAACAAAGGCAACACAGTGATCATTATTAGCCATGATCAGTTTGTTTGCATACAGACTCACTCACCCAAGTTTCCAATATAATCAAATCCTGAGGCAAGCCTCCCTGAATGTAGACATTTAGTAAAGTCCACCTGAGAGAATCACCTCACTACTATTGTGCTGAAGCTGCCCAGAATGCCGCTGTCTGGTGTCTGTTCAGTTTTACCTCTGTTGTGTACACTTGCTTTGCTCTGGCCATGTCACTTCTGTCCTTAAATAAACCACATTTTTCCAACCTCGGGATGTTCAGACTCATCCTTTCTTTGCCCAAAACATTCTTCCCCATCTTTATTTATCTTGTTAGACAGCACTCATTTCATCTCTTCAGAGAATTCTTTCAGGTCCAGTGATTCTTGACTCCTTAGTTCCATGAAGTCATTTTTTATGCCTTTCTTTTATTTTTTTTTTCTCACGAGGAGTCACTACTTAAAAAATTATCTACTTTGGGAGTTGGGATTAGAGTTCAGTGGTAGAACAATTGCCTAGCATGTACATTGCCCTAGGTTTGATCTCCGGCAACACACACACACACACACACACACACACACACACACACACACACGGGGGTGGGGGGGAGAGAGAGACTATTTCATTTGGTTACTTGTGTACTGTTTATTTTTAAACTAGAGCAAAAGTTCCAGAAAGGAAAGCCCTTTTCTTGTCTGATCCTCACTGGAATCTAGGTCTGTGCTTTAGTCAAAATGTGATCTCAACACTGAAGCAGACCTAAAATGAAACCAACGTGGCTCAAGGAAATTTGTGGAAGAGGGGGCGGCAAGAATGTCAGAGCCACACGTTGGGTCCTGATACACAGACATTGCCTCTTACCCACAGCTGGTATGCAGGACCCATATTCCCCAACAAGGAGGGTCCAGGTGGATGGGGGAAGAGGCTAACAGTGGTACCAACTTGACTTATTCACTGAGTACAGAACTAATAAAAAAACATGTGATCTCAAAATCATGTGAGAAGAGCAGGGAGCTTACATATTCAGAACAAAGAGAGTGAATAGAGTAGAAGCAGAAAGTCCTTCAGGGTACTGGAATGCTAATGAAGATTTCCACTAGGGAAGAGATATTCTCAACTATTGGCATCAACAAGCATCATTTCAACTCTGTCATTAAAAGGGTATGTATCCAGGGCTGGTGAGATGGCTTAGAGGTTAAGCACTTGCCTGTGACTCCTAAGGACCCCAGCTCGAGGCTTGATTCCCCAGGATCCATGTTAGCCAGATGCACAAGGGGGTGCACATGTCTGGAGTTCTTTTGCAGTGGCTGGAAGCCCTGGTGCACCCATTCTTATTCTCTTTCTCTCTTAAATAAATAAATAAACATATTTTTTTTCAAAAAGTCTTTTTTTTAACAAAAGGGTATATATCCAGATTAAGCTAAATGAATTCAGACAGAATTAGACATGGCGCCAAGCCTTGTTTTCTGGCTTACTACCATAGGCTTTTCCATATTCCATCAAACCCATGTATTGAAATCTCAAGTACTTAAACTGTGCTGATGTTTAGAGATAAGAACTGTAAAGGCATGATTACCTTAAAATAGTGTCATTAGTGAGGGTTCTCATCCAATCTGACTGGCATTTATATAGTAACAAATTAGGGTGAGTAAAAAGAAATGCCAGGATGCTCAGGCACCAAGAGGAGGATATAGGAGGCGCTCAGAGAGAAGGCCAGTGTCTCTAGGACAAGCAGCAGGCCTCGGGAGAAACCTGACTGGCCTTCATCTTGGACTTCTCATCACAAGAATTGAGACAAAAATAACCTTATGCTTTTAAACTATTTTGTTTATTTATGAGAGAGAGAAAGAGGCAGAGAGAGAAAGAATAAGTGCCCCTGCAAATGATCTCCAGGTGCATGCCACCCCGTGTATATCAGGCTTTAAGTGGGTACTGAGGAATCAACCTTGGGTTTGTAGGCTTTGCAGGCAAGCACCTTCACTGCTACGCTATCTCTCCAGCCTGAACATTATACCTTTAAAGTCATCCTGTGTGGTGTTTTAATATGGGTTCCTTGGAAAACTCATACAGCTATCTCGATAATTGTATCCTGCATATTTTCTTTTCAGCAATATAATGATAGCTATAGCGATAGTAACACAAGCAAATGAAATAAAACTCATTAAAGTGACCTTAAAAGTAGAAGCAAATTTTTGGTGGGAGATATCTTGGAGTAGTCACAGTGGCTCATTTTACTTCCTTTTGCCTTTCTCCAGATTGCCATATCAGCAAGAGCTATGGTGTTGGTCCCACTTGGTATGTTTGGCATGCACATGACAATTCTAAGACTTTCTCTAAAAGGAGCCTTCATGTTGGTGTCAGAGAAGGGGCTATTGGAAGTAGCCAGGATGTGCTTTGGTCGGTCTGTTGCTTTCGGCTTCCTCTCCAAGGTCTTCCATGTGCCCAGTCATTCACAGCAGACAGCGTCCTGTGCTGCACACCTGTCTGCCTCTAAGCTTGACTGTCTCAAGGACTGACTCTGCTCCCATCCCAGCGTTCATACCTGGTTCAAGGACAGCACTCCATCATGGCGGAGTGGCAATGACATTCTCTAGAGGAAGATCACTTTAAGCAAAAAAAACATAGAGTCGGCAAAGCCTAAATGTGAGTCCAGGACACAAACGTTTTTAACTTTGTGACCTTGTCTATTTAGAAATAACGCTGAAGATCTAGTTCCATCCCCCTGCCCCTGGCAATTCAAGACAGCAATACAACCCTATTTCTTGGACTCGAAGATTAAGCTGCATAATTTATGTAAAGTACAGCACAGACCTAGCATCTAAGTAGTGTCAAATACGGCATTTTCTTTTTTGCTCTTTGGGTATTAAATCTGTGTGCTCTTTTGTTATACCAATGTGATCTGCTAACATGTTTGCTACTCAGGAGCAAGGCCTGCACTGTTTTATTTCATCTGTACACAGCACTATTCATTGATTAACAGCATTATTATTGATTAGTTCATCTTTTTATTTAGCAAGATAGAAATGAGGACTATTGCGGACTCACTTTCCTTATAAATAAATCCATAGGTAATCAGGCACTCAGAGCTTGGCTAAGGAAGAAAGCTTTCCTTGATCAAGGACACTGATCAGATTTATAATGGCAACTCATGCTTCTGCTTTGCTTTATGGTTCTTTGATTACTTATGCATAATTTGAGTGAATGAAACCAGACAGCCAGATCACAGTGAATTTTGTTTAATTGCATGCAAACTTGTCCCTTATATATTTTTTGTCTGTTGAGTCAATCCAGATGCTACCAAAGACTACCTATTTTCCTATTCCCGTAACTAGCAAAGCTGTCTGTAGCCTAGAATGCTGGCTTCAAGCTGTATTTTGTTTCTGCAGCAGTGACCTCTATCCAACCCCGTAGCCCGGCTCTGCATTTGCATTGTGCCTTCGAAGCTGCCGCCTTGCGCACGCTCCAGGCTGAGAGCGTGTGGACACCAACATCGCTGGGGAAGACAAACTCATTTATCATCCTTGCCAGGTGCTTGAAAGGGATGCCTGAAGAGCAAACTCTCCGAAAGAAAGCGGTGATCACAACATGGGCCGGCCTCAGCTGGGAGCGGAGGTGTGGGGAGGGAAGTGAAAAGCAAGTATGCGTAACAGAATGGCTGGAGGGATGGGCTCCTGACTCTTGTCTTAGGGGCTGATGAGAGATCTTTACAGTGACATGCCTATGCCTCCAGACTCCTCATATACCTTGGACCTCACTTTCCAGCCTATGTAGCTGCCTTAACAAACCCTACTGTGTCCATGACCCCAAAATCCATAGCCCGGGATAGTGCGTGCTGACTCTGAACGGGGCCATGGGGTGGTTTGATATAAGAAAAGACTCGAAAAATGTTTTTGCTTTGGGGATTGCTTGACTGCTGCTGCTCCTTAAATACCCAGCTCTCTCTGTAAATAAACTTGGAATTGACTACACTAAGATAGACCCACACCGAGAGCAGATCCCATCGTTGTAGCTGGAGCATCAATCAGAGGAAAAGGAAAAGGTAAGCCAGACAGCTCTGGCTGACCAGTCTGACCAGTGAACTCAGATGAAGCCAGGCCTGAGCTATCCAGCTAAGCCTACCGTAAACTACTGTACTGTTCTAGACAGCTTCATGTTGCTAAGATGAATATCTAAAACCTGGCACAGTTTAGAGGAGGAAAGGATTTATTTCAAACTTTAAGATCCAGGGGAAGTTCTCTCAGTGGTGGAACAAGCTGCTTCCATGCATCTAAGAAGAGAGAACCATCACCAGCCAGCAATCACCAAAAGCAACAAGCACACACCTGGACAGCAAGCAGCAAGAGGGAACCAGGCGGAGGTTAAACCTCTCTGCACATCTTTGGGATGGAAATCACATCTGCCCCCAAACACACCTTAGAGCTGAACTCCAGGATCTGCTCCTAGGGTCGCCTCCTCCAGCCAGGAGGCCAGAGATCCAAATTATAAGCTTCACTAGAACATCTGAGTCTATAGGGGGCATACATTCAAGCTACCAAATGACACTGAGGCTCTAAAGAAAAATGGCCACAAGCTTTTGGGATTATTATTATGTCGTAAAAGATAATTGATAAATGCTCTGACGTTTGATTTACCTCTTTGTTTGAGGAGTAATTCCAATTCAGTCTTTCATGAATGTTTTCAAGATCCATTTGAAAGAAAAATCTACTTTAAATATACAAATGTGGATAACCTCATATATTTTTTTTTGCCATTAGATAAGGGCATTTTCTCAAACAGGCAGATAGATCTCCTTGTGACTTTCACAGGTATTTCTGAGGTGAGATGGGGGCGGGAAACAATCTTAAAATAACAGCTCTGAGAGGAAGTGGCATGTCTGCCAAACAAGGGCATTTCAGAAGTACAGGATCTTTGAGTACCATGGCTTAGCCATTCTCGACTGTGAGGTGATGGACATTTTCACTGTTGCAGGAAAATCAACCTGTCTTATCTCTCTTGATGAATATAGTGCTTTAAAGGCCTAATTTTCAAACTCCCAGATCCTTTCTCAGGCCCCAAAGGCCATAAATTCGAAGATGTGGTTGTGGAAGAGAGTAAAGAGAGATGAAATATTTCCTATTTGTACTTTTGCAGCTTCTAAAATTGAACTCGTTCATTTGTTCAGCAAGCGCCGAGTGAGCAGCTGCTCTCTACAAGGTCATAGGCTGCTCAGAAAAGAATTTGTTCCAAATGCACAGTGAATGCAGAGCAAATGACTTTGCTCCCATGACATTCCCAAGGAAACTATCTACTACTCTTGGCAGACAGCTCCACAAGGTGGACCTCTATCTTCTCAGCCACCCTGACCACACAACTAATTAACAGAAGGATGTGTTTCTGACAGGGCTTCCTTCTTAAGGAACCATAGACTCTGTGTAAAGAACCCTGGCCAGCGCCCTTTTCCCTCATCTAATATTTGTGTTCAAGTAATAAATGGTGGTCAACAGAAAATAGCAATATTAAAAGAAACTTGTACTGGGTTATAGAGACTCCCAACATTTCCAAAAGTTACCCACAGAGAACAGAGATTAGTCCCTGGTCGGCCTTGAGCAACCCACGGGGAGAGACCTGTGAACAGAGGGAGAAGCTCCCTCTTGCCCACAAGCTTTCACAGGGTGAGATCAAAGAACAGCTTGACAAGTTCCCTGCCCACAGTGCCAGTTACTGATCTTTTTGGTCTGACTGGAACAGGAATTACAAGAAATTTAAACTATGTAGCTACCTGCTCACACCACATATGCTTCTGTAACCTTGCTTGCTTATAAGAAGAAATAGATAAAAGGTCCCTTTGCCCAAGCCTGGGGTTGACACCATTACAGAGAGATCTGGGTATCAGTCCACTAGCGTGAATAATTAATTCTTCCTCTCCTCTGTCCCAACGGCTCTGAGCCTCATTCCGGAAATTCCCACCACAATGGAAACAGTAAACACTTAGTGAGTGGTTACTATGTTACCTGGTAATGCTGCAGCACTTTTCATTCATTCAAGGGTCGTGAGGTCTAGCTACATCCAACGAAAACATGTGGGGAGGACATTCAGTAGGCAGTGTGAAGGAAGAGGTCATTGTGGTACCTCACCACCACCAGATTAATGGTAGCTTAGAGAAAGCTGGCTGTAGGCACTATGGACTGTTAGTCGCCACGAAACTACCTCAAATCCTTCTCTGATTTTGTCCAAAGAAACATATCATTATCTTCTGGGAAGCCTGACTGTGAAGCAAATCTTCCTGTGAGAATTACCCAGTAATTTTCTTTCTGCATACCATGATGTACATTGCCCATATCCAGCAAGGTCACATTTGTACTTGCTTTTTTTTTTTTTTTTTTCAGACAGGTAAGGGTTTCATCTTATAATTCTGCTTTGTGGTTTACATGTGTTAAATAGGGTCATGCGTTGCCTAACCACAAGAATACACTCTGAGCCATCTGTTCTTAGATGACTTGATCATTGTGTATTTACACCAAACACCATGATATAAGTCAGCCACTTAACATAGCCCCTTGATCAGGAGAAGAAACAGTCAACACGAGACTCAGCGGTTTACAGCACACTTTCAGAGCAAGTAGGAGTTGACATCCAACCAATGGCAAATGTATAGTCCATGCATTCATCAGTAACATAGTCATTATCAACAAGCATTATGTACAGCACAAAATTGTATATGCTATCTTTTTATTTTATATATATATTATATATTTATATTGTCATATAATAAATATTGCACGCTTTTCTTTTGGAGAAACAAACATCTATTCAGCCCTGAGGGGACATGGATGACAGGCTGAAGGAATGCTTACATCCAAGCCTAGCTTGGTGAATCAGTGAGCACATTGGGTTTAGTTAACCGGGATCTGAGTAAAGAGGGGTTACTTGGAAGATCATAGGTTGTTCAAGCAACTACATCCCCTCAAAGCCCAGCCCAGCCTAGGTCATGACTCACAAAAACTGCTTCACTGGAGTTTCCTGCAGGCTATTTTTGACAGCTCCACCAGAGAGTCTCCTCCCCCAGCAATTTTTTATTACTTATGTAACTAGGGGCAGCTTCCTCAGTAGTCTTGCAACTTTTTTGAGCCTCAGTTGTGTGATTCAGACCCCTTCCTTCCAGGAGGAGTATTTCCATGTTTGAGAAAGAGCTTGCATAACAGTGTTTGCTTCCACTGGCGTCGCTACAAAAACACAGCTGATGCATCACACGCAGTGTTAGAATGATTGCAGCATCACTAAGTAGCAGAATATTTTCAGCTTCATTATTACCTTATGGAACCACTGGTGTGTATGCATAGTCTTCACTGACTGAAACAACATTAAGTAGGGCATGCCCATCTTCCTTTGTGCCATTAAAGAGTTACAAGTTAGTCAAAGCTCTAAGAGAACTATGCTATGACTTCACAGCTCCCTCCCCTCCTTGTTAGAGATCAAGAACCCAAGAGACGCACACACATTTCCCTCCCTTTGATGATTAAATGTATGTGTCGGTTTTTCCGGGTCACAGGTTGCTCGGGCATATAAACAATACTCGGTATGTCTGCAAGGGTGATATTGGATGATATGAAGATTTGAGTCTCTCGACTGAGTGGAGCTGATTGCTATCCCAATCAGTTGGAGGCCTGAATAGGACAAAGGTAAGTTCCTTCTTACTTCTCAGTAAAAAGAACTCTCTTGACTTAATATTTTTTCTGCTTTCAGATGTAACCTAAGTCAGCAGCAATTCTCTAGTCCTCAGCTGTAAGCTTTTAGATTGACTTATATGATTTGATCCTCCTGGGTTATCTTGTAGCTTTTGATTCTCTTTAATTAGATAACCCTACGAATAACTAGTCTCTCTTCATCCTACCCGTCCAAGAAGCCTGGCTTCTGAACTCCCTCACGTTCTCCCTGCGTTTGTGGTATTTGTCTCTCATGCTTCTCTCTGCTTTCTCAGCAGGATAACACACTTGGGACTGCCTCTTGCAGCTCACATGCGATTAATCTGTATAAGGTGCTCACAGCCATATACCAAAGCCTGGTTCTACCATCCCTCTAAACCTGGCTAGAGCCCAGCATCACTAAGAATTGTTGAGCACAGGAGGGGAGGTGTACAGCACGCTGTGACTTGAAGTCTATACAAGGTTTAAGCCAGATCCCCAGAGGACAGTGGCCGAGCATAGAGTGAGTAGTGTGCGGAAAATGTAATTATGTCTCTATGATATAACAAACGGGCATCTGAAATATATTCTATTTTTTATTTTGGCAACCTCTTTCAATTATTGTTAAGGGTATATGGTGCTATTTCTTAGCCCGCATTGGATTCTGAACAGTCAGTTTGAGACAAATGAATATTTAATATCAGCATATGAAAATATGTTAGGAGCCAGTGCTGCTGGGTTGGCTGTAATGAGTTACTGTGAATCTCTTCGATTATATTTTGCACTGTAAATTATATATACTTAATACCTCATAGTTTTACATGGATTATCAAGACAAACCTTTTCTCTTGGGTAATAACCACCATTCCCAGTCTTTTCCATGTCATAGAACATCAAGCATCACAGGGGTGGATGGCTTAGCAGTAAGTACATTCATGGGACACTTAATGTGGGGATCTATTTCAGAAGTGGGTTATGTCATTGTAAGAGCATAGTAAAGTGAACTTCCACAAAGCCAGAGAGTATAACCTTCTAAACATCTAGGATACAGTACATAAGGTGATATATATGGTTTCATATATACTATATATACAAGGTACATATATCCAAATATATATACACCATGTACATATGGCATACATGAAATCATGTAAGGTATATTTATTGTACTTGCAACATCATCACAAATGTGTGATTAGCATGTTGGACTAAAACCTTATGATGGTTCTAACTCCAGCCAATGATGGGCATTCAGCAGTTCATTGTATCTATGGGATCATCATTGGGTACGTAATAAATGATGGGCCATCTAAGCATAGCTATATTCATTTCATCATTATCATCATCAACATCATCACCATAATCACCTGATTATATACATCATGTTCAGCATAATAATAGAATAACCACAGGAATTAATCTTGAGTTTGAATCTTGGCCATGTATTTGAAGTCGCATAACAGAGGAGAACTGACTTTAGTCAATATAAACTTCCTTATGTTAAAAAATGTGGATGTGCCAGGCATGGTGGCACATGTCTTTAATCCCAGCACTTGGGAGGCAGAGGTAGGAGGATTGCCATGAGTTCAAGGCCAGCCTGAGACTCCATAGTGAATTCCAGGTCAGCCTGGGCCAGAGCGAAATCCTACCTCGAAAACAAAAAACCAAAAAACAACAACAAAGTGGGTGTGGGGCTGGAGAGATGGCTTAACAGGTAAGGCATTTACCTGCAAAGCTTAAGGACCTAGGCTCAATTTCTCAGTACCCACGTAAGCCAGATGTACAATGTGGAGCATATATCTGGAGTTTTCAGTGGTTGAGGCCCTAGCACACCCATTCTCTCTCTCTCTCTCTCTATTTCCTTTGCTTGCAAATAAATAAACAACAATTTAAAAAACATGGACATGAAAAATACTTAGACATGAGACACTTGTAAGGATAAAGTAAAATAAAGTACTTGGATTAGTAGAATGACTCATGTTTAGCATTCAGAAAATATTTATTTCATTATTATTCAAGTTTATATTTTCATAATTTAATCCATTAATATAATAATCCAATTATTGCTTGAACTAATATTTTTCCCCTATTATCTATCTATCTATCTATCTATCTATCTATCTATCTATCTATTGTGTTTTTAATTTCCTCATTTCTTTTATTTTGTTTTGAGGTAAATATTTTGAGTATTTTGCCTTATATTTTCTATGCAGTTTCTTACACTTGTATAAATTTATTAATCTGTTGATTGCTCAAGAGAGAATAACATTACATGACTTTATCTTTTCACAGTCTATCTTCAAACAGTATGCTATTTCACAAGCAACCTAGAATCTTAAAATATTTTACTTTCATCTAGGCATGGTGGCACACACCTTTAATCCCAGCACTTGGGAGGCAGAGGTAGGAGGATTGCCCTGAGTTCGAGGCCGCCCTGAGACTCCACAGTGAATTCCAGGTCAGCCTGGGCTAGAGCGAGACCCTACCTCATATAACCAAAACAAACAAACAAAAAACCAGTTTACTTTCATTTTCTTTCCCTGGCTTTGTTTTATAATTTATTTCTACATATACTATAAATTTCAAAATACATGTTTAATTTTTATATAAATTGTTAACAAACTCTTGAAATATATGTCTGTGAATATATATGTGCATGTGTATAATGTTTCAATATTTAAAATAGCTATGTTTTTTAATAGCTTCAGGCTATTCCTCTATTTTCCTTTTTTGGTAATCTTCCTTTCTTTCTAGACCCATCTTCTTTTTGGTATCATTTTCAAAACTCTGAAAAACTTCCTTGAATGTATTTTATTCTGGTTTTCCTCTTAAGGTATTCTCTGTCTATCTGAATGAAAAACCTATTTTGCCTTAACTTTTCAATGTGATTTCATTGGATATAAATTTTAGGTTGACCTTTTCTTTTCTGTCTTTCTTTTTCTTTTTTTATTTTTCTTTTATTTTGAAGCAAGCTCAACATACTGGCCTTTTTTAAAAAAAATTTTGTTCATTTTTATTTATTTATATGAGAGTGACAGAGAGAGAAAGAGGCAGATAGAAAGAGTGAGATTGAGAATGGGCACGCCAGGGCTTCCAGCCACTGCAGACGAACTCCAGACACGTGCGCCCCCTTGTGCATCTGGCTAACGTGGGTCATGGGGAATCGAGCCTCGAACCGGGGTCCTCAGGCTTCACAGGCAAGCGCTTAACCACTAAGCCATCTCTCCAGCCCTATACTGGCCCTTTTTAATGTGACAGAGTGAGGTCAAGAATGAGAGAGAATTGGTAAACCAGGGCCTCCAGCCACTGAAATCAGACTCTAGATGTGTGTGCCACCTTGTGTGCATGTGTGGTCTTCTATGCTTGCTTCACTCTGTGTTTGGCTTGTGTGGGACCTGGACAGCTGAACATGGACACTTTAGGCTTTGCACGCAAGCACCTTTAACACTAAGCCATCTCTCCAGCCCTTCTTCCATTCTCATTGACTCATAACTGACCAGAATGTATATATTCATGATGTGCAAAGAGATGTTTCATTATATGATATATTATGAAATGATTTACCATCATCAAGCTATTTGTTACCTTAACGACCTCACAATCTCCTTTATGTGATAATGACATTCAGGACCTACCGTTAACCAATTCCAACTATATGATCCAGAATTAGTTATCCCAGTCACTATGCTGTACATTAGCTCCCCAGGGCTATGCACCTGCACATCGGAAACTGTCTGTCCCTTGACCAGCACTGCGGCACATCCCTCAGGCCTATTCCCTGACAAGCACCGTTCTGTGCTCTGCCTTTATGAGCCTGGCTTTGTAGATGTTACACCGAAATGAGGTTATGCACTATTTGCCTTTCTGTATTGGAGTTATCTCATAAGAATGACCAATCTCATTATTCTGTAAGGCTGAAGAACATTCATCTGTTGATGGGCACATGCTGAGTTTGTGTCTAACTCACAGTGAGCAGGAGTGTCCAGATAAATCTTCAACATTATTATTCTACTTCTTTTAAATATATAACCATGGTAGGGATTCCTGGATAATATCTGGTTCTAGGATTTTTTTTTTTTTTTTTTTTTTTTTTTTTTGGTTTTTCGAGATAGAGTCTCACTCTAGCCCAGGCTAACCTGGAATTCACTATGTAGTCTCACGGTGGCCTCGAACTCATGGCAATCCTCCTAGCTCTGCCTCCTAAGTACTGGGATGAAAGGCATGTGCCATCACGCCCAGCCTAGGTTCAGTTGCTTTTTTTTTTTTTTTTGGCATTCCAATAGAACAATTTAATTAAATGTTTTATAAGGCAAAATTCACAGGAGGTTATATAAGGTTAATATAAGATCACATTTTTATGTCCTGAGGGAAAGGGAAAGAAGTTCTAGAACTAAAATAGCTTAAACACTGTTTTTAGAACATTTGCTAGATTAATGTAATATGTAAATTGGATATAATAAACTGGATGTTTTCCAGAAAACAAATTTAGTTATTGAATCATATTTCAGTATTACATTTTTAATAATGTGTATATCTATACAGATATTCCTAATTCCAAGACTGAAAATATAGAATTTTAAGAAATTAGATCATAAAAATTTGACCAAAGTAAAAGTAATATTGGTGCATATTTGCTAACAAATAAAAATTTAAAGATGCACTAACAAATGTTACCAGTATTCACAAGGTAATCATCATTTGGGTACTGCTAAACTTTTACCTAGTAATAGTCAGACTCAACAATTAGTATAAGAGAAAGCATTCAGCCTAGTACATATTAAAACCTAGAAATATAAATAATACAATCTAGTAGTTCAATGAAGATTGTTTACACAACAGCTATGCCAGAAAGCCATGGGAGACAACCCATCTGCATTCACAGGAACATACGTTGTTCTTTTGGGTGTAAATAGTTTGGATAAAACTGTCTTATTCACAATTCTAGGGGAAGGAACTAGTATTGAAAGGCATAATGGTCAATTCTGTCTTTAACTGATGTTTAGGAAAAAGCACTTTTCACTCTTTTAAACGGTCAACACTGATTTGTTGAGAGGCAATATTAACCTAAACAGTCACTTTACAAATCATGTTGAGACTTGGGTTGAGGTGTTCTATTCTGAGCACATGTTGTATTCATGCAAAACAAAAATATGGGTTCTAGTTTTAAATATTGAAAACATACCTTTACACTTTTTCCATTATGGACACACCAATTTGCATTCCCACCAATAGCTTACAGCCTTGTCTATTTCTCTTCATTTTTGCTAGCACTTACTATCTTGTCTTTAAATAGTTTTGTTTATTCATTTGGAAGGTGAGAGGGAGAAGAAAGAGATGGAGACCAGAGATACATAGAAAGAATGGATGCCTTTAGTCACTGTAAACAAACTCTGGATGCATATACCACTGGGCGCCTGGCTTTATATGGGTGCTGAGGACTTGAACCTGGGTCAGCAGGCTTTGCAGACAAGTGCCTTGACTGCTAAACTATTTCTCTAGCCTACTTACTATCTCTATGTCTTGATGTGTCTTTTTTTGATGGTTAGTCATGTGGGCCATTTTAAATATCTGTTAGCCCTCTGTGTGTCTTATTTTGGGAAACATCTATTCTAATTCTTTGCCCTCTTTTTTAGTTATTTGTTTTAATTTAATTTAATTTATATATGTTAGAGATATAGAGAGATAGTAAAAGAGAGGAGTAAATGGTGCACCAGGGCCTCAGCTACTGCAGTTGAACTCCAGATGCCTGTGCCACCTAGCGCCTATACGTGCCACCTAGCACTATGTGCCACCTAGCACCTATGTGCCACCTAGCACCTATGTGCCACCTAGCACCTATGTACCACCTGCGCTTGTGTCAACTTTGTGCGTCTGGTCTATGTGGGACCTGGAGAGAGGCTGAGATCAAACATGGGTCCTTAGGCATCACAGGCAAATACCTTACCTGCTAAACCATCTTTCCATCCCTCTTTTGTATGTATTTTTTTTTCTTTTTTGCTATTGAGCTGTGAGTTCTTTTAAAAGTTTTAAACATTTTTTTTTTAAATTTATTATTTGCAAGCAGAGGGAGTGAGGGACGGAGGGAGAAAGAGACAGAGAGAGAGAGAATGAGCACTCCAGGGCTTCTGGCCACTGCAAAGGAACTCCAGATGGATGCCCCACTTTGTGCATCTGTCCTTACCTTGGTGCTGGGGAATGGGAGCTGGGTCCTTAGGCTTTGTAGACAAGCCTTAACTTCTAAATCATCTACCCAGCCCTCTTTTCAATTTTGATGATAACCCTTTTACCAGCTAGCATCTCAAAATATTTGACTGCATTCTGTCAGTTGTTATTACACTCTGCAGTCACTTCCTTTTCAGGACAGAGCCCTTTCTACTCGACGCAGCCATTTTTCTGTTTTTGCTTTTGTTGCCTGTGGATAGTGGTGTATATACTGCAGCACTTGGAGCCCTTGCAGATATTGTTACATAATCTTTCAGCCTTCATTATGTCCAAATTAGCTTAAAATAATATTTTTATTTTTTGAAGATACTATGCCTTCTTTTCTAGCTCTGTGAAGACTTTTCTTCCTTCCTTCCTTCCTTCCTTCCTTCCTTCCTTCCTTCCTTCCTTCCTTCCTTCCTTCCTTCCTTCCTTCTCCCTCCCTCCCTCCCTCCCTCCCTCCCTCCCTCCCTCCCTCTCTCTCTCTCTCTCTTTCTTTCTTTCTTTCAGAGGGAGAGAGAGAGAATGGGTGTGCCAGGGCCTCCAGGCACTGCAAACTAACTCCAGACACAATGTCCTTGTGCATCTGGCTAACATGGGTCCTGGGGAAGCAAACCTGGGTTCTTTGGCTTTGCAGGCAAATACCTTAATGGCTAAGCCATCCGTCTAGCCCTGTTTCTTTTTTCTTAAGCATATACCTTTTTATTTAGGATACACCAAGATGTGGTTTTCTTTTTTATTTTCCTTATTTCACTGAACTGCTTAGATTTGTGGTTTATGCTATTTGTCAATTTGGGGGTAATTCCTGACCACTTTTTTAAAAAATTTGTTTATTTTTTATTTTTATTTATTTATTTGAGAGCGACAGATGGAGAGAGAAAGGCAGAGAGAGAGAGAGAGAGAGAGAGAGAATGGGCACGCCTGGGCATCCACCCACTGCAAACGAACTCCAGATGTGTGCGCCCCCTTGTGCATCTGGCTAACGTGGGTCCTGGGGAATGCAGCCTCGAACCGGGGTCCTTAGGCTTCACAGGCAAGCGGTTAACTGCTAAGCCATCTCTCCAGCCCGTGACCACTTTTTATCATAGTGATTCCCACCTCATTTATCTCATCTACTTTTGTGACTCAAATCATATATGTGACAGACTATTTTATATCATCATGCATGCCTCTGGCATTTAGCTTTACTTTTTTATTTTTAGAAATCTATATATTTCAGTTTAAATATTGTAAACTTAATTAAATTCATTAATTTCAATTTTCTAGTCTTTGAGTTGTGATAATTTACCTTCACTTCGACAACAGCTTGCTAAAACCATAAAGTAAATTCTACACTTATGATATCTCCTTTCTCCTTTTTTTTTTTTTTTTTTTTTTTTGCAATTTCACTTAGCTTTCATTTTACATTGAAATGTCCTCAGTTAAATAATTCTCCTTGTGAGTACTGGAGAGATGGTTCAATGTTTAAGGTGCTTGCCTGCAAAACACAAGTACCCTAGTTCAATTCCCCAGTGCCCACTTAAAGCCAGATGCATAAAGTAGCACTTGCATCTGGAATTTATTTACAGTGGCTGGATGCCCTGGAATGCCCATACTCTCTTTCTCTGCCTCTTTTCTCTATCTCTCTCCCTTGGTCTTTATAAAAAAAAAATAATAATTCACTTTGCCACTATACCTTTATTTTTTTTATTTTTATTTTTTTTGGTTTTTTGAGGTAGGGTCTTACTCTGGCCCAGCCTGACCTGGAATTCACTCTGTAGTCTCAGGGTAGCCTCGAATTCATGGTGATCCTCCTACCTCTGCCTCCCAAGTGCTGGGATTGAAGGCGTGCACCACCACGCCCAGCACCAGTATACCTTTCAGCATTTTCATTATTGTTGATATTCTTTTTTAAAAGTTTTTTGTTTTATTTATTTATTTATTTATTTGAGAGTGACAGACAGAGAGAGAAAGAGGCAGATAGATAGATAGAGAATGGGCACACCAGGGCCTCTAGTCACTGCAAAGGACCTCCAGATGTGTGCGCCCCTTGTACATCTGGCTAACGTGGGTCCTAGGGAATCGAGCCTTGAACCGGGGTCCTTAGGCTTGATAGGCAAGCGCTTAACCACTAAGCCATCTCTGCAGCCCTATTGTTGATATTCTTGTCTGGGGGTTGCAGTAGAATGGCAGTCTCTGATCTAGTTCTATTGGTCACTTCCTCTTGTGACCATGTTTCATATTTTCTTACTCCATCACTTCCTATAATTTTCATTTCATCCCTGATTTTGTGTATTAGAAAAAAAAAAAAAAAAAAACACAGATAAAATTTGCTCCAGAAAAGAGCAGGCTATTAGAATGCGTTGAGAGGGGGTTATGTTAATCCAATTTCCTCTTCAGTTTGTCTAAAGCTTTAATTGAATTTAGAGTTTCCTACATTTTCAAGAATTTTTGTTGGGAGAACAGAAATTTACTTTCATAAAGGCTTGGGATTCAAGTGTCAGCAGGTCTCTAGTGGAGTCATCTTTTGGGGTTCTAGTAACTCAACCTTTCTGAATCTAGCAGGAGCCCTTTACCCCGCTCCCATATTTCCCTTGGAAGGACACTAGAGTGCACTTGGTGAGGATCTAGAATGTCTAGGAGTCTGTCCCAGTTTTCCTGCCTGCCAAACACTCCACGAGAGCCCGTGAGACAAAAGCTTGGGTCTGTGCAGGAGCTACAGCCAGAGCTTCTTGGAAATGGAATCTTCACAGTGGTCCACAGGCAGCCACGAAAAGTGGAGACACTTTCCTGCTGGAGTGTCAGTCACACTCTTCCTTCTTCCTCCCTCCATTCTGTCAGCAAGGAACATGCAGCTCTTCTCCAAGAGTTTGTCACCTTAGGGAACAGAGTACATTTGAATAATATTGTTTTGCATCCCCATCCATCTGGTGATATTTTTTTTTCAAAAGCTCTGATTTTGTCAATTAACTTGCTTGTCCTAGTCAACAGCCGAAACATTTTTATGTTCTCAACCTCCCAGTGGATGTAAAGAGAATATGTCTCTCATAAAAGACAAAAGTTACAGTAATTTTTTAGATGAGTAATGAATGAATGAGTAAATGAATTTCATGAAGGAATAAGACACTTCAAGAAACATCCAAATATTTTCCCAAACCAAAGGTTTTAAAATAAAAAAGTATGTTTCCATTGTAAACATTCTTCTAGAAGACAAGCCAAAAGTCACAGAGTGTAAGAACTACCCTTTTCCCGCTTGCTCCACATGGCCGTCTTCTTTAGATGAACTTGTCTTCCAGTCTTCACCTGAGAATTTGTTTTTCCCCTAGGTAAGATCTAAGCAGAGATTAGGCATTACAAGCAATATGCCAGGCACAATGGAGAAATTATAACAGAAATGTATTTATGTAATTACATGCACACTTTTGGATTTAGTGAGCAAAAGCCTGTGAGCTACTCTTACTCAACCTGTACTGGGCACCAACAGCTCTGGAACACAGCAATTATGACCCTCATTCTATAAATGTGGATCGCGAGAGTCAAAGACTTGGCCTGGAAAGATGGCTTAGCAGTTAAGGCACTTGCCTGCAAAGTCAAAATGATCTGATTTTGATTCCCCAGTACCCACAGAAAGCCAGATGCACAAAGTTACACATACACCTTTTTTTTTTTTTTTTGGTAGAGGCTAGAGGCCCTGGTGCACCCATTCTGTTGTCGATCTCTCTCTCTCTTTCTATCTCTCTGTCTCTCTTTTCTGTGTGTCTGCTCGCCAATAAATAAATAGATAAATGAATAAATAATTCAAAGACTTCACAAGGCTAAGATGCAGAACTGTGAATTACAATTACGTGTGTGCTCATTTCAAACCACTTGAACAAGTACTGTCTAGCTGGCGTCACACAGGCAACCATGTGAAATTTCTTGAATAGATACTGTACTAGTTTCTTTTGTGTCATTGTCACTAAAATACCTGGCAGGATCAGCTTAAGGGAGGAATTATTTTGGCTTACAGCCTCAAAGGGTTCAGACCGACGTCAGTTGGCCCTTCACCGTTGAGCAGAACGTGAGAGCAGCAGCGTGTAGTGGAGGGGAACAGCGTCTTTCAGGACTCACAAAGCAACAGAGGTGAAGTCAGGTCACTGCCCTGGGAAATACACCTCTAAAAATCCCCCCCCACACACACACACACATACCCTGCATGGCCTACTTTCCCCTCCACCTAGGCCTCACCTCTTAAAGTCTCCATCACCCTCCATAATAACTCTGCCCGGCTGGGTACCAAACACTGAAAACAAGAGCCATTGGGGGAAAGTTCATGTTCATTCCACAGCACACATCATCATTTTATTTTAGAGACTCAGACACACTAAGACCAGACTGGTGCTAAGCAGGGTCTGAGTGTTTCTAATACTTCTTGCCATCCCATCCCCAAATCTTTTCAAGTCTTTCATCAGTGACACAAAACTGGAAATTTTCCAAATCTCATAACTCTGGTCTTGAATGAAACAATCACATCAAACATCTTTTTAATAATTCACTCTCCCAATCTAGTGCCCTTCACTAATTAGAAATCCACATCGGGGAGGAAGTCAGGCAGTGCAAGTCTATTTTGTATTTTTCTTTTTTTACTGTTATATTACTCTGCTAGAGGGAATCCAGTTTTGTTGAGGGGAAGCTTATTAACCTCAGTAGTTTTTTTTTTTTTTTATAAAAATGTGTCATTTTAGCATGTGCAAGGTTAAAAAATGCCAAATGTCATATTAAGATAGCTTCAAGCAATTAGAATTCAAAGGTCACCATTATACGCAGATTTAGAGCATGGTTCTAGCATTTTCCTCTTCTGTCTCACTGGGATTTTTATTCAGCACTGAAAAAGCCATTCGTTTTGTAAAGGTTAATTCATAGCTCTGATGTGATGAAGTAGTTTTCCTGCATCATCTGCATTTTAACAATACATCCCTGCCTATCAAACCGTCTCCACTGACTGTTCCAGCTCCCAGTGTCTGAGTGAAAGTTCACCTCCCCCTTCTTGCTTCTCTCCTCCCCCAGGGTCTGACTCAGTGACACTGCGGAGAATATGTGAGAAACCCCCCCCCCCACTCCAAGACAACCCGTGGACAGAACGGTGGTCTTCCACTTCCTTCATTGACTTCTTCTTGTGGCACTTACCTTTCCAACCCCCAGAATTTAATGATTCATAACACTATATTCTATTTATAGATTCTTTTTGAAAATTTATTTATTTGAGAGTGACAGAGACAGAGAGAGAGAGAGAGAGAGAGAGAGAGAGAATGGGCGCACCAGGGCCTCCAGCCACTGCAAACAAACTCCAGACATGTGCGCCCCCTTGTGCATCTGGCTAACGTGGGTCCTGGGGAATGGAATTGAACTGGGGCCCTTAGGCTTCACAGGCAAGCACTTAACCCCAAAGCCATCTGTCCAGCTCTATTTATAAATTCTTAAGAACACACTATCTTCTCTTACTGAATTGATTTTTTTTATTATTATTCTATGAGGGAACAGAGACATGTTATTTCAGATGTCTTTGTTCCTTAGCAAACCTTCTACGTATCTGAAGTAGGAATGACAAGGGACCCAACTGCTGGGAAAAGAGAGATCACTGGTCACCGTTGCCCCGTAGCATTTCTGGTACATGATACAATAGTCCTTACTAATTCCTTGGCTGCTTGTCAATGTATGACACTAGAGTTCCAGTACGTTCTTCAAAGTCATCTCATAAGTGTTGGTTCAAGTACTTCTGCACTCATGTTTATCACATAGGAACCAGAGCTTAAATTTCAACAGCATCCCTGGGGAGAACCACTTCCTGCTCTAAATTACCCCATTGTCAGCATGGTTATATCATGGACATTTAATGTATTTTGCCTCTTCTAGCATCTCAAACTCCTGATTTTGTGGAACTCTCCCATTCATTTGGAGAGTATATTCTACCCTTCTTTTTATGGATGGTGAGAGATCTCACTTGTTTCCCAGTGAGGAAGGAAGAGAACTCCATGTTGTGTTCTACATATAACTATGATCTAACTTTAGCCAATACGATACTTCCACAGTAATCCTGAATTGCTGAGGTATCCACTGCAACTGGTTTTGGCCAGATTTCTTGCATGTAATTTTCTAGCTTGAATGCACGAATTGTGTGTACCACCTGCTACATTTCTCTCTTTCCTCCTTTTCTCTCTCTTTCTCCATATATGTATAAAGAGAAAGAGAAAGATTTTATATATATATATATATATATATATATATATATATATATATTAGATCATATGTATGTATGTATGTGTGTGTGTGTATATATATATATATGTTACCTTTCTCTTTCTGTGCTGAGGATTGAACCCAGAGCTTCATGCATGCTAGGCACACCTTCTATTACTGAGCTCTACTCAAAATTTCTTTTGGTATTTAAATAGCAATGATCAGTTTCTATAACTTAATGTGTAAGCAAACAGAACAAGGTGAAAGAAGATGGCTGTCACCACATCGTGCCCAATCAGATGAATCCTGCTCAGAGATTCCTAACATAAATATACGGGGGCGGGGGTGGAAGAAGTATATATAGACATAGAAATTACTGGCATCTCTGAAGGCCTTCTGGGACAAGGGCCTGCATAGATCAGTGTCTACATGCTGGACAGAGGGTGCTGGTGTGATGATAGCTGATAAGGAAAGTCCTTCTTCATGTCTCAGTTCTATTATAGGCACCCCATCATCTAGAAACGACTCTGAGGGAAAAGAGGGCAGTAAGCATTGTGTTTATTTATTTCTATTTTTTGAGATAGGATCTTACACCCATTCAGGCTGACCTGGAATTCACTCTGTAGTCCCAGGCTGGTCTGGAACTCAGTGATCCTCCTACCTCTGCTGGCATTAAACATGTTGCACCCAGTACTCCTGGCTGCAACATTGTATTTAGAACGTTGTATTTGTGTTAGGTGATTTTGTCCAACTGCAGGCTAAAATAAGTTTTCAGAACATGTTTAAAGTAGGCTGGGCTAAGATACGATGTTTGGCAGGTTAAGTTTATAACATGAGGTTTTGACTTATGATATTTTTTCGATTTGCAGAAGGGTTACTGGGATGCAGTCTCATCATAATTTGAGGAGCATCTGTCTACTTAAACCGGGTATTAAATGATATACTACAGAGAGTAAACCCAATTGCATACAAGAAAAGGGAAATTTGGTTTATATACAGTGACCTTTTGCTATTGTATTTATTTATATTTTCAACCTGTCTGCTCCCACAAGGGATTTGAGGCAGCTGAGCCTTGGTTGACATTCTAATGAGGCAGAAGCCCAATGAATCACGGTGCCTGCCTGCAGCGCTGTTCATTAGAGGCTGGAGGGCGGCCTGGGGCTGCTCCAGGCATGCCCAGCCTGCGTGGCCATTAGGCGTCTCGGCAGCTGCTCTCCCACTTATTAGAGCCTCCACACGGCCTCACAGACACAAACCACTCACAGCCTGTCTAGGTTCCAGAGATTTTGATCTCCCAGGACCTTCTCCTCCCGGCTATATGTCAACGGTATGAAGTTCATTACCTTTCAAAAACCACCAGCTTGGTCTTTCCTGATAGTTGGGGCTTTCACATCATGCAAAGTGGATCAGAAAGTGCAGGAAACAGGCTTCACATAAACCCGCAGACGCTACACGTGCCTCTTTGCTGTTACTATGGCTGCAGAGCTCCCTGGGAAAGGAAGTCTATTCGATGCGAAGCTGAGAAGTGGGCTGGAAGCATGGGTGGTGACAGACTCGGGCTTGGGGATGGGGACAGAGAACAGAACAGTAGTAATAATCCTTGGCTGTTGCTGTCTAAAGAGCTCCAGGCACTTCCTCACCTGCACCCCGTGCTGGACTTGTTTCTTGGGTTCCACTTCATGTTTCTTTGATATCCTGACCGTGTTACAGTCCCATGGCTTAAGCACAGACAGCAATTTTGGAATCTCCCGTGGGTTTGCAGTCTCAGGAGCCCTTTCTCTCATCCCCTCGCAGGGGTATGCACTGTCTGTTTTGCCAAGCCCTTCACGTTTACCAAGACACAGGAATCATTTTGTTTACTGATTTTCACTATATCAAGCATCTTAGAATTCTATAAATGTTCCAGGAGAATTTTTTTTTTAACCCAGTAACCTAGAATCCTATCTCTCTATGTTCTTGTACTTCTAGACTTCCTGCCCCCCTCTTTCCCTTCCTTGTTTAAGACTTACAAAAGCCCAGTTTTTGAGTTTATTTTTGAGATTATTTTGCTATCAATCAAGAGATGACCTCACTTAATATACATCAGACCTATATAAACTGTCATATTAATTATGTTTAAAATAATAGCAACCTGGAGTTCTGAAAGTTTAAAATACCTTGCCTCCACTCACAGAAATTATATGTGGGGAGCAGCAGAGATGAATATCAACAAGACAATATCCCCTTAATTCTCTCATGATAAAATACTGCTTGCGTTTACTGGATGACAAGTCCGTGTTTGCTGCTGTTTTATATTCTAGTGCTGCCGCAACAGATGGCCACACGCTCAGTGTTCTTGGCAGCATCCATTTAATACCTCGGTATTCTAGTGATGACAAGCTTCTCTCAAGGCCTCCTATTAAACTTTCCCCTCAGAGTTGCATCTAAATGATGGGGTGCCTATGATAGTACCGAGACGTGAGGAAGTATTCCCCTTATCAGCTGTCATCACTGCCCCACACCAGCGCCCTGGGTCCGATGTCTAGGCATCCATCTCTGCAGGTCTTTACCCCAGATTGGAAATGGATGTCACTGGACTGAAATCGGGAGGGTGGACCTATCGTCCTTTCTGGAGGTTTAGGGTAAATAGACTTCCTTGGCTTTTCGAACTTCTACAGGCCCCCTGGACGTTCAGCTGTGGTCTCTTCCTCTACCTTCGAAGCCAATGATGTTGCATCTCACTGATCATATAGACTCACACATCACCCTCTTCCTCTTTCCTTCTGTTTTCCTTCCCCACCTTTCAAGAGCCGTGTGATTTCACAGGGTCCCGCTGAATTATCCAAGGTACTGTCTCTTCCTCTCTGTTACAGTCAGCTGAACAGTAACAACCATTCATCTTTGCCATGTAACCTCACATCATGTAACTTAAAATGCTAATACATTCCATGGACATCTTTGAGGGAGCATCCTTTTACTGACCACTTTCATTGAAAGTTCTTAGCATTCTTTAGATTAAAAATCTAAACAAACAGCATTTTGAACACCGTATCATAGACATAAAGTTTAACAACTTCAGAACAATTTACTGGAAAGCCCTGATAAGTGTCAGAAGTCGAAGGATTCATGCGTTCTAACTAAAATTTTGCTCTTGATATTTTTTCAATGACAGTTCTTTGTGTATACTATGTTGTATGTCACTTTTTGTGTGTGATGGGATAAGACAGGAGGAGTAGGGTTCTAAGAACAAACACGTTTTGGAAGTGTCAAATTTCTACTTTTCTGAGATTTACCAAGCAAGCTGGAAGCTCAAGGCTCCACAAAGCCCCCCTTGAGAAACATGAAAGTTACACGCCACCAGATCTATTCTCCAAGCATCCTTGGGTAATGTTTTCTATATATTTAAAACAGTTAATGCCATGGTTTGTATATGTTTGTTCCCCAGAAGTGTCTGAAATGGAAATTTAGTCGCGAGTGTGGTGTGCTGGGAATAATAGAATATTGAAGAGGTAGGGCCCAGTAGGAAGAAATTAGTTCAATGTTCTTGCAATAGATTAATACTAATTTTACAAACTGAGTTAATTCCTATGATGGCCAAATGTGATAAGAAAAAAAAAAGAGCAAAACTATAGTTCTTTGCTTCTCTGGCTCTTCCTTCTCATATGTGTGTACAGTTTTTATCTACCTTGAGTCCCTCATCAGAGGCCAAAGAGACAGGGGCACCTGATCTTGAACTAGCAACATCTAAAACTGTGAACTAAGGGAATATCTTTTCTTTTTTTTTTTTTTTGTACTAATTTATTTATTTATTTTTCTCAATTTTTTATTAACACTTCCCATGATTGTAAAAAATATCCCATGGTACTACCCTCCCCCCACACTTTCCCCTTTGAAGTTCCATTCTCCATCATATCTCCTCCCCATCTCAATCAGTCTCTCTTTTATTTTGATGTCATGATCTTTTCCTCCTCTTATGATGGTCTTGTGTGGGTAGTGTCAGGCACTGTGAGGTCATGGATATCCAGGGCATTTTTTGTCTGGGGGGAGCGTGTTTCTTTATACATCACACATCATCAAGGATTTTGTTACAGCAAGAGGAAGCAGACTCTGACACCTACCAGAGCTCCAGTTATAAAAACCCCAACCCCACTGAAGAAGACGCGAGGCCACGGGATGGGCACAACAAAAGCATCACTGGAAAAACAGAACCGTATCCCTGGAGAAGGGCAAGGGTGCCTGAAATAAACTGTCACTAAAGACCAGGGAGTATGCAGAAAGAAATAAAGAAATACCTTAAGGAACTGATGAACTGCAAAAAAAAAATGTATTGAAACATTGCTGAAGCAATCATTGGTAGTAACCTGGCTAATGCATCAAGGCTACTTGTGATGCTTAGTGCTGAAGAGACAAATCCAGGGAAAAGAGAATGAATAGGGGTTAATGTATGATATTCTTTTTACTAAGGACAATTTGGGGTATATTTCTGCTATAAAAATTGTCTTTCAAAGGAAATCAGTTAAGAGATGAGTGAATCATTACAGGACACATAGGCACCAGATTACTGCATGATTTGTAAGCTAGTTGAGTCACCAGGGCCATCTGCATGCCCCCCAAGAGCCAGAAGTTTCTCATCAACAAAGCGAGGGCCCACAGGCCAATGGCTGGTCTGCTATACTGTGGCAGAGACGAGGCAGCTTCATGTGTGAACAATCAGGACCCCACAGAAGTGCAAAGGGCCATCAGGAGCCCTTTTCTAGGGTGTCCTCTGAAAGGTCTTTAAATTTGCTCTTTTCAAGTTTAAATTTTTTTTTTAAATTTGTGTATTTTCAAGCAGAGAGTGATAGAGAGGAGAGAGCAAGCGAGCGAGCGCCAGGCCCTCCCGCTGCTGCAAATGAACTCCAGGTGCTTGCTCCACCTTGTACATCTAGATATACATGGGTACTGGGGAACTGAACCTGGGTCATTAGGCGTTTCAGGCAAGTGCCTTAACCACAGAGCCATCTTGCCAGCCCTGCTCTTTGTAAGTTTTGAGAACACATGGTTTAGAAATAAAATGATATGAGCTGGGCATGGTGGAGCACACCTTTAATCCCAGCATAGATAGGAGGATCGCTGTGAGTTTGAGGCCACCCTGAGATTATATAGTGAATTCCAAGTCAGCCTGGGTTAGAGTGAAACCCTACCTCAGGGGAAAAAAAATGATATAAACAGATATACATCAGCAGAGAGACGTGTTGGGGCTCCAGGGATTTGGGCTGAGTCTCTCATATGTGTGAAATACCATTGTCATGAATGACATTGAAATAAAGAAAGCACAAGGTAAAATTTTCAACCTTGCATTTGACCCTGAAACTTTCAGGATGTTATGATGATTTCCAGGTAACATACAACAAAATCTCTGGAGACCTGAGGTGGGCAAAAGAGAAAATTCCAACGAAGACAATCATAGTATACTTTCTAAATGCTCGGTGAATGTCTCCTGTGTGGGAAGTGTCACACTACTGATTTGGAGTCGTTTAAAAATGACCTTCAGGGCTGGAGAGATGGCTTAGCCATTTAGGTCCTTGCCCACAAAGTCAAAGGACCCAGGTTCTATTCCCCAGGACCCACATAAGCCAGATGCACAAGGGGCACATGTGTCTGTAGTTCATTTGCAGTGGCTACAGGCCTGGCATGCCTATTCTCTCTCTTTCTGTCTCTCCTCTCTCTATCTCACCCACTCTCCGCTTGCAAATAAATAACTAAAAATAAAAATATATATATTTTTAAAAAAAGATGACTTTCAAAGAGATCCCTGGCCTCAGAGACAGTTAGGTCTGGTGATGGGGACAAAGCGCTGATAGGAGGTCCTGGAAGTGCATCGGAGGCTGAGTGACCCTCCTGAGGGGTTGGATTGGTTTGAGTGTGGGCTGCATACAGAAAGAGCCAAGCTCAAGGTTCTGAAACAGGTGTGAACGCTGTGCCCAGAGATGCTGATTTCACTTCCTCACCCACATGGCTAACTTTAAAAGCCCCTCTAATCATCAGGAACCATAGGAAGTTTAAAAAGTTCTGACAATACACAATTTTGACCCTATGAGATGGACCTGGGTCTTGACAGACAATGAGGGATAGACAACAAGACCTATGCCAGAGATTGTATTGGTCTCAGACAGGGCCTCGGGCTGAGTGTGGTGTTAGAAGCTCTTCAGGTTCTAACCTAGTTCTGAAGTACAGCTGCTTATACAAAAGCAGTGTCAGAAAGAGCAGCATAAGCTCGATATTTAACCTACCTTTGCAGTAGATAAGAACAATATCTTTAAGAGATTTTGGCCAATATAATGGTCACTAGGATGCACCTTGGCATGCACTCGTTCACTGCACATTAATTGCACAATCATAGAGTTCATTTGAAAGATCAAGCCTGCAAAGTGAAGGCACTGAGCCCCAGGCCAGCCAAAGGTAACCGTCCTGCTTCTGGGAAGTTGCCCCATGCTGCCTCTGTATCCTTATCTGTGAAGTGATAACTCTACTTATTAGGAGAATTACATACAATGAGAATTAAAAATACCTACCTCTGAAGTATACAGTTCAAATCCAATGATTAAAAAATGAAACCGTCATTCAAACCATATACAACCCTGAGACATATTCCTCATAGATGTCGATGTCACGATATGATATGAAAAATAAATATTTGGGCTATAAAGATGATGACTCAGAAGTCTAAGGCACTTGGTTGCAAAATCTGATGACCCCCAGAGTTTGATTCCCCAGGACCCCTGAGAAGCCAGATGCGCAGAATGGCACATGCATGTGGAGCTCATTTGCTGTGGCAAGGGGTCCTGGTGTGCCCGTACTTTCTTTCATTCATTCTTCTCCCCTCCCTCCTTTATCTCTTTCTCAAATAAGTAAATAAAAATATTTTTTAAAAAGATTTGAGAAATGACTTAAAGGTAATCAAAAAGACAGGATTGATTTTTCTTTGGTATTAAAGACATCATTGTGATAATTAGTAATATATAAATCATGTTTTTATTTAAAATAATAATATTTAAATTAAGTTAATTTTACGATTAAAAAAATGTTTGAAAGCCTCCTGCTGTGGCAAACAAACTCCAGACCCATATGCCACTTCAGGCATCTGGCTTTATGGGCTAACTGGGGAATTGAATCTAGGGCATAAGGCTTTGAAAACAAGTACCTTTAACAGCTATTCCAACTATCCAGGCCCCAAATTTCATGATTTTGATCATTGTCCTGTGGTTTTGTAAATTAATACCTCATTTTAGTAAGTATTCATGAACATACATAGGAGTAAAAGAACATTGAATCTGAAACATTCTGAGAGGGAGGGAAAGATAACATAAACATAGTAAAACATTAATATTTAAAGAGGAGGTTAGTAATAAGAAAATCTTTTCTCACAGTTTTCCTGTATATTTGAAATTGTGTTATTTAAAGCAAAATCGAGTTCCTGGTTCTGTCATTTACTGTGCATCCCATGAAAAGAATGAAACAAATGCATCATGGTGAGAGCAGCTCCAGTGAGTAGTGAACTAGGTAGTGTGCATCCCTGGGGTAAAGGGTCCGGCTACCAAGGCTAGCTCATTCTCACAATGGGCTCTGAGGCAAAAGCAGGGGACACTGGATCTGGTGGTACACGGAGCAAACCAGAGCTCAGAGTGGAGGGTGGTGAGCAAGTCTCTGGCACCAAGAGACTAGCCATTGGCTTACTGACCACTCCCTGGTTTGCTGTCCTTTGGTTTTTTCATGGTTAGTGTGACATGATTCTAGAAAACAGGGCTGTTAAAAGCACAGAGCTTGTGTTTCAAAATGTTCAGCTAGAACAAAAAGATGAAGTGAGTCAAAATCCTACCAATCAAGAAGAAAATTTTCTTTATCGGTAGACACTTCCCACTGTGACTTCTGATATAGATTTTTATGTGTCCAAACTTACATACACTGACTCACATCACAATACGCACTAGCACCTCTCACTCTAATTGATAAATGATATGGTTCTGCTGTGTGCATACCCCAGTATGACTCAGCCCATCTCAAACCCATGGATATTTAGGATGGTTGAGCTCCATTGCAATTTCTAAGACACCACCTGTCCTGTTGTCAATGAGTGTAGGCATATGTATTTTGACCCTCTTACAACAATATGATTTGGAATGTTTCTGCAATAAAGTGCAAAGATTAAGCATTTTTATAGGTTCTATATGGATATTCCTGCCTATGATAGGAGAAGTTGTATCCTTAAGGCTAAGGCAAATCATTTTCTACAGCCTTTTATTTTTTTCATTCATTCATTTGCATGTGTGTGTGTGTGTGTGTGTGTGTGTGTGTGTGTGTGCGCGCGCGTGCACGCGCGCGCGCACACTCATAATGGTTATGTCATTGTCTCTTTCCACTGCAAATGGATTCCAGATGAATGACCCGACCCTTTTTGCCTTGGGCTTTACTTGAGTACTGTGACACTGAGCCCAGGCTCTCCCCCCTCTTATATTTTCCAGAAAAGTATGGAGAAGAAATTGAAGTCTCATCACTTTAGTTTGTATTTATTTAATTATATTGAAGATAAAAACATATCTTGCCTAATTGAGTAGGCCCATCATTTGAGCATTCAATATTCTTGAAGGTAAAAGTCTTTTTAAAAACTATTTTATCTGCAAGCAGAGAGATAAAGATAGAGAGAGACATAGAGATAGAGTGAGTGAGAAAAAGAATGGGTATGCTAGGGCCTTCAGCCACTGCAAATGAACTCCAGATATATGTGCCACCTTGTGCATCTGGCTTTACCTGGTTACTGGTGGGTCAAACCCTGGTCACTAGGCTTTGCAGGCAAGCACCGCAACTGCTGAGCCATCTCTCCAGGCCAAGGCAGGAGTCTCTAGCCCAATGTAGTATGTTTCTTAAAGTTTTAAAAAAGCTTATGAACTTAATTTCTTTTTAGTTTTCAAAATACCTTGGGCTGGAGAGATGGCTTAGCCAGATGCACAAGGGGGTGCACACGTCTGGAGTTCGATTGCAGTGGCTGGAGGCCCTGGCACGCCCATTCTCTCTCCCTCTCTCTCTCTCTCTCA
Organism: Jaculus jaculus; assembly: GCF_020740685.1. NCBI lineage: Eukaryota > Metazoa > Chordata > Mammalia > Rodentia > Dipodidae > Jaculus > Jaculus jaculus. The sequence continues at coordinate 16,379,380 of NC_059108.1, forward strand.
ATTAAATAAATAAAAATGAACAAAAATATTTTTCAAAATTCCTCTACCCTTTGTAGTGTGTGTGTGTGTGTGTGTGTGTGTGTGCGCGCGCGCACGCGCACACATGCACACATGCATGCACGTGTATTATGATTTTCCCCTCAGAAGCTCATGTTGATGTTCATTTGGCATTGAGGTGGTGGTGGAGAGAGGTGAAGCCTATAAGATCGGATTGGATTATGAATGCCTCTCTCCCGGGGTGGTGGTAGTTGTTGGCGAACGTGTTGTCAAAGCAAGGCTGTCCCTTGAGCTCTGTTATCTCCTTTTCATTCACTGCCTTGTCCTGCTGCTGTCTGCCACTGAGTCAGACAGAGCACCCTCACCAGATGCTGCTGTGTGGTCTTGGACTTCCCAACCTCCAGAGACCTAAGACAAAATAAACCTCCTTTCTTTATGAATTACACACTCTCTGGTATTTTGTTTTAGCAGCAAAATGAACAGAAATGTCAGAATGTGTGTTAGGGAAAATTTAGGAAGCACTATCTGGAGGCGTACCACTGAGTTTGAAGGCTAGTTTTGTAACTCAGTGGTGGTATAATTTTTTCCTCTGTTTGCCCATGTATAAAGTAGGCACAGAAGTAGTTACCTCAAGGATTCTTGTGAAGACCAGAGTTAAGTTATGGGCAGTACTTGGAACATTGACTCAGCACCCTCCATTGTAGAGGCAAGACTTTGCTCTTGAAGCTCAAGATAGCACGGAATGTGCCAATACATTGTTAAGTTTTTTTTATTGAATTTCTTCATCTCAAAATAAAATAACATACTGACCCTCTCCCTACCAAGAAATCTGAGAAAGCAAAGATGTTAGAATCCCAGGTAAGCCTCGTCAAACACTGCACCAGCAAGAAGCTTAAAAATTATATATATAGAGTACAAACTGGGTGTGGTGGTGCTCATTTTTAATCCCAGAACCATGAAGCCAGAGGTAGGAGGCCTCCCTGAGACTACATAGTGAATTCCAGGTCAGCCAGGGCTAGAGAAAGACCTTGCCTCAAAAAAGAAAGAAAGGAAGAAAGAAAGAAAGAAAGAAAGAAAGAAAGAAAGAAAGAAAGAAAGAAAGAAAGAAAGAAAGATTGTTTGATTATAGAATACCAAAAAAAAAAAAAAAAAAAAACCCTATAAAAATTCTGAAATATTGGACTGGAGAGATGGCTTGGTGGTTAAGTTTCTTGCCTTTGAAGCCTAAGGAACTAGGTTTAATTCCCAGTACCCACTTAAGCCAGATGCACAAGGTGGCCCATGCATGTGGAGTTCTTTTGCAGTGGCTAGAGGTCCTGGTGTTTCTATTCTCCCTGTCTACATCTGCCTCTTTCTCTGTCTCACATAAATAAATAAAATAGTTTTTTAAACTTCTAGAATATAAACCTTTATTGTGTCCAAAACACACGAAGACACTTTTATCAGTAAGCATATAGTCTTCACTTGGTTATTGCAAACAAGTTCTCTTGTTTTCAGTTCTTTCAGTAGAAGGAAGAATTAACAGGCCACTGACTGTCAGGGTTACTTTGCACTTGCCTCTTTCTTTGCTGTGTTTAAAATTACATTTTTTGACTTTTCATTTCAAAGCAATGCGATGGCTTCCAACCATGTTTGCACTGATCAAAGTGCTCACCTGAGGAATTACATGAAAGTGGGACATTGTGGCCCAGAAAATAGTAATAATAATAATAAGAGTCTTGGCTGAGCGGTTTTGGTGGTTAGTGAAGGGAGTGGACTTGTCCTGGAGAGGCCTTGGTATAGACACATAGCAGGTGTTCATTCTGACCAGCTGGGATCCCTAATATATCCCAGAGAGCACTAGGGGTTACAGGAGGGTGTGCAATTGAAACAGTAAGAAAAGAAAATCCAAGGGAGAGAAGGTAAATTAGAAATGAAAAAAAAAAGTATCCATTTCCCATGGACAACAGAAAACATCAAAGGAGCAAAGACAAGAAGGCAGCAATACGTTTCATGAGCACATGGGAGAAAGGATAGGTACAAGAGATCTGCCATCAGGCTGAGGCAAGAGGGTTGCTGTGTGTTTGAGGCTAGCCTGTGCTACATAGCAAGAGCCCTAGCTAAGGTCTATCATACCTAAATAGAAAGGTTCTGTCTCAAAAACCAAACACCATGGCTAGAAAGATGGCTTAGTGATTATACGGGCACCTACCAGATGCACAGAGTGGCTCACACACCTGGAGTTTGTCACAGTAGGAGGCCCTGGTGTTCACACTCTGCTTGTCACTCCCTTCATCTCTCTCTCTCTCTTTTCCTTAAATAAAATAAATAAATCAACAAACTAAAAATCAAAACAAATTAATCTACCAGCAACAGGCAAGCCTTCGGAGGTCAACTTGAGGCACCTTGAGATGGACATCTATCTTTGCTCTCTTGAGTAACATTGTCTGTCTCCCGAACAGAGTGTCAGACCCACCCTGGTACATAGACATGACTTTTAAGTTAATGCGTCAAACTTTAGGAAAATATTTGAGGTGTCAGCTCTTTGTTTTCCTTCCTAACATAAAAACACATGATATCAAATTAAAGTGAACTTTTCTTATGACGAAACCCTTTGACAGAATATTTTCATTAAGGGGCTGAAGAAATTGCCTGCTCACATGTATCAGTAGGCAATGTGAGTCTGAATGTGTTTTCTGGGAAATGATTTTAGTGAGCATATTAAATATTAAATTTCTTGGAAAAAATCAATAATTTTTCTTATATAGGTTTACTTTTATCTTATGCACCTTAGTGCAATTTAGACATCATAAATTTAAACAATGAGCAATATATACAGATTAGGTGTTAAAGAACACCTGCAGTATTTACTTAGATAAATCATTACTTTGAAATGTGATGCAATCTCTAATTTTTAATATCGCTACCGTATTGTCCTTTTCACTTGGTCTTGTGTACAATGAGTTAGAAGGCAACACTTTTTATCTTCATTTAGCCAGCACTGAACTAAGTGCCATCATCTCTTAGTTTCCACAGGGAACTGTTGGATACCAAACACGGCAGACGCTCCAGTCCTTGGTAGTGAATGGCGGGGGATTTACATGCAAGCTGTGAAGCATCTTCCTGTGTCCATTGAGTCTCTGCTGGATGACAGAATTCCAGTTACAGCATTAGTGCTTTGCAACCAGTACCATACTGTATCCTATAGTAATAGTGACAGGAAGACAGTCTGAAATGCTCAACATAGGTTGAGTTTTGAATAAAATGTTTTCTATCTACAGTTGGTTGAGTACTTGTGGTTGTAGAAGGCCAAGTCTCCTACACACTGAAGTGTGCCTCCTTCTCATGTGTAAATCAGGTCTCTAGCCCATTCATGTGATTGTACTTGGGGCTGGAGCAATTGCGGTGTGGCAAGAAGTGACTGAGGTTCAATGAGGTCGTAAGGGTGGGGGACCCGTAAGAGCCGCAGCTTTGTCTCCTCCATCTCCCTCTGTCCCCTCCTTCCACCAGGCCGTACTTTAACTATGTCGGAGGTTCTGGCACTATCTCCTTGTGTGGTGATTGAGATTTCAGACTGGGTCTGGGATCTTAGAATCCTTATCTGCTATCCTGGCAATTGACTAAGCCTTTCTGCCCCAGAGCTGAGATGAAAAGCAAGTTCCTCCCAGCCATCTCCTGTTGATGCAACATCTCACTTCCCCCAAATAATTCAACAGGGCATCCAACCAGCCTGGCTACTCCAGGACCCAGACAACCCTCCCTTTCACTATAGCCCAGGAAATGCACAATGGGATCTTCTCTTTTTCCTTCCTTTTCCCCAAAGGGCTTAAAAACCTCTCTTCTATTTTAATGTGATTCTGAATTTTTTTATTATGAACTTTCCTGCATGAACATATCACATATTAGTCACATTACCATCAGGTTATGTTGTATTATATTCACTTTTCTCTGTCCCCATTCCACTGAGGGCCTTCCTCAATGGGGTTACTGGTATTCACTGGGAGGCCATGAATGCACTAGTCAGTGGTGGGGGAAGCAGTGCCTCAGGATACTCCTTCCCACCTTGTAGCTTTTAACAATTCTTATGCTTATTCTTCCATAATGATCCCTGTGCCTTGATGGGTGTGTTTCAAGTATCCTTTAGTGGTGAGCTCTTTACATCCTCTGGATTTCTGCTGTGATTGGTTTTGAGTCTCCTTGCTGACTGCCACCATCTTCTTGAAGGAGGTTGTCAAGCTAACACTGAGAGCAGCACTTGGGTTTAAATTGTCACTTCCTTCTCTGATGTGTCCTGGGCCCAGGCAGATATGATAGAGATGGTGTTGGCTCTCTTTTCTTGTGGTATTGATGGATCTTGGGTCTCTCCAGTATTCACTGCCATTTGTAAAATAAGCAGATTCTCCAACCAAGACTGAGGGCAGCACAGATCAAAGGAGATAAGCATAGTAATTTGAGAAAGTTTTTGATGTGCATACTCTTTCTTCTTATCCAAAGTACAGTGGCAGCTTATGGCCTGTCCACTCATAGACTTCTGACTTGGTTCTCAGCACCAGGTACTGTGATTTCCTTCCCTCTGAGTGGGCCTCATATTCAATCAGAGAGAAGTTGATCACCCACATAGGCTGTGTGCCACTGCTGCACTGGGTGCCCCTCTTGTCTGCCCGGCTGATTTTGTAGCTTACAGGATCCCCTGCTTGTTCCCGCTGATGAGGACCATTGACTTCAGCACTTTGCACAGCACTTTCCAGCACGATGAGGGCTAGCTTCCTTTTCCATTCCAGCGCGGTTTCTCAATGTTCTGTTGATGGAGGAACATGAGTAAGGTGGCTTTTTTATAAGCAGTTAGTCCGGGACAAAAACACAAAGAAGGAGCAAGGAGATGACGATGAATAATTCCTCAGCCAAGTGTCTCTACTCCTTCCCCAGTCTAGCATTCCTGGGTGGGCCGGCCCCTCTAGGTCAGTCTCTGAATCCAATAACAATCAGGTCTCCCTCTTACATAGCTGGTTCATACAGGAGGGAGGACTGCCACATAGATAAGCTCCCTCTCCATTTTGGCCCCGTGATCTGTGGCTTGCTGTCAGTCTCCCAGCCTGACCGGAGGAGAGGAGGGCTTTTTCACTTGCCTTCCGCTTATATTTTTCTGTTTGTTTCTTACATGTGTTTGGTTTTCAGGTGCTTTCTTTCTCTATTACACGTATGATTTTTTTCCTCTAAACTCTGGGACTGTCACGCGTGTAACAATAACTCTCCTGGCTTTGGGCTACTCATTCTTCTGGTACTTGAATCTCCAAGTCCCAGCTTTGGTGCCTCCCTGCTCTCTTACATGTCTGATCTCTGATCTGTGAGACCCTCACTATTTCTTAATCCTCTCTGGTCTCTTAGGTGAAGGGGATCTTTTGGTTTTTATGCTTTGCCCTCCACATGCAGATGGGTGCACCTCCTCCAGAGTCCTTTTGCCCCTGCAGAGCTCTCTGTGATGTCGGTTCTCTCTGCTTCCCCTCTGTCCTTCCAGCCAGGCAAGGTGGGGAATTTACTTCTCTCCTCAGTCTTGTTAAACCTCATAATTCATAATTAATCCCTAAATAAATTCCATAATTCATAATGTGCCCTTCTCAAAGTCTGTGTTCTCATTTCTTTGTTAAATAGACAAGAACCCAAAGGTTGGGGTTCACAGCTCTGGGAGCACCCCTGAACCTCTACATCCTACCTCTCTATTACTGTGACTGCAGCTTGTGATGTCTGCAACACTGTTATTTAGCTCTGATAGCTAGCCAAGTGCTTTGGCTATGGCACTCAAAATGGGACTCACACCTGCATTGTTTTGGGACCTCATGGGTCACCCCAATCAACAGCTCACCTTGGAGCCGGGGGTGGGGGGTGGGGGGTGGGGGGTGGGGGGGTGGTAATCCACTTCTGACAATGGTGTTTACCAGCTAGAGCCTATCATTCCAGGAAGAAGCTTTCTCTACCCATTACAGGTTACTTCTGCTGGGGTCATTTTCTCCCTGCCTTTTAAAGAGTCACATCTTTTAGTCGGTTAACCAAGAGAAATGCTTCCATGGTACTGATCCATGCTGTCATTAGTTTTGCATCAACCCCCACCCACACCTTCCCTTGCCCCATGTCCCTCAAGACCCTTCCACCCCCTGGAGTCTGTCTCCCCACTTGTCTAAGGATCCCTTCCTCTCATCCCTCCCTGTTTCTACTCCCCCAGTCAAATCAAGATGAGACCCCTTCCACTCTGCTCTGTGTTCCTGCTTTGGAGTCCCCTTCCCTCTGACTCAAAACCCACCAAACTGGCATTAAATAAAACTGGAATTAGATGAAACCTTGGGACCAAGAAACTTTCTGTCTCAGAGTCCTATGTGGTGAACCCTGAACCTGAAAGGACCCTCATCCAATAGAACTGTGTCCTCATAAGAAGAGGGAAGGTGCTCCAGGGTTTCACGGATACACAGAGGACAGGCACCCTGAAATAGTAGCCACCTGCACGACAAAGAGAGAGGCCTCCGCACAAACTCAGAGTACTGGCATATGGATCTTGGACTTCCAGCCCTCAAAACAAAGAGAAAATAAATTGCTGTTGTCCAGGCCCTGCATTCTATATCATTTTATTACTGTAGTTCTAACTGATGAATACCATTTGGATTAATGAAAACATTCTGCCAGGTGTGGTGGCACACACCTTTAATCCCAGCACTCAGGAGGCAGAGATAGGAGGAGGATCGTCGAGAGTTCAAGGCCACCCTGAGATTACATAGTTAATTCCAGGTCAGCCTGGACCAGAATGAGACCCTATCTTGAGAAACAGTCATCATCAACAACAATAATAATAATAAAAAAACATCCAGCCACTCTGCCAAACATAGTAGTGGTTCACCTCAAAAATGCTAGGGAAAGCCATTCATTGCTTTGCTGTACTGAAGCATCCCAGAAAGACCTCTGCATGAACAGGGACACTTCTTTAATGGTGGTATAGATGAGAGAAGAGAATCAAAGGAGGTATCCTCCAAGAAGATAGTCCATAGAGTGACAGATGACAAGGAAAGTGCTCTTCCTTCACAGAAAGTTGGTTGGGACACACTCCGCCAAGAGTGGAAATTTTGACCCACCTCAGTGAGACTAAAAGGCAACTGCAGTCTGACTGGAGATAGCCACCAGGAACAGCTTCCCAGATCTTCCCTCCATCCTGTTTACAGAGGCTTTTCTCTTGCTCCTTTCTGGCCCACCAGCCAATCAGAGTCCTCCATGTATATTCAGACTTAACCAATGAAACTAACCCCACTTACATCTCCAAGTGTCACAACCACCTCGACCAGCAAGAATGACGACCTGAGAGCTCTTCTTTAAGCAGTTGATTCAGGAACCTTGAACAATCTTCTGACCCCGGGAGAGCCGACCCACAAGCTAAGTAGTCCTGCGCTAGCCAACCCTAGTGAGCCACGTGGCCCATGCAGATAGGTCCACGATTAAGGAAGCAGAATTAGTTAAGCAGCCTCAGCCAAATAAGGACTTGTTTATCCCAGAGAGCGCTCGCTATCGGGCTAGCAGAAGGCGGAAGCCAAGGCCATCTTTAGGGCGTGGCACATCGCAGCTCTCCACATCCAAGGATATAAGAAGACCTGCTCCAAGCCAACAACTTAGCAGGTATATGCTTTACTTTCTGCTATGCTTAAAATACCTACATAAGGCCATCATAATAGGAGGAAAAGATGACGACATCAAAATAAAAGAGAGACTGATTGAGAGGGGGAGGGGATATAATGGAGAGTGGAGTTTCAGTGGGGGGGGGGGGAAGGAGGGAATTACCATGGGTTATTATCTACAATTAGGGAAGCTGTCAATAAAAAAATATATTAAAAAAATATTAAAGCTTTAACTTACCCTTCTTCAGTGTGTCTATGCGTTCCAACTGTTTTCTAGTTGTAAGACAAGAGCTCAGAGAGACACTGGCTTTGGGAATTAGGGTTCAGCTGTCTACCCCTAAGCTGTTCATCCAGAGCTCGGAGGGTGTTTGTTGCTCTCAAAACCAGTAACTGGAGGCTAGCAGAAAAGGAGAAGCACAGATGAGCACACAGAACAAGATCAAGAGGCGGAAGAAGATGAGAAGAAAGAGAACTTGTTTGCCTGGGACCTTTGGGGCTGTCTTATTCTAGACATGGTTAGGCGGTTTTGATGCAGCTCCTATGGGAGTACAGAAAGAGATCCAGCTACTGATAGAGGAAACACATCTTAAAGACTTTCTAGTCTAACACCTCAATTCATTGCTAGAACCGGATCACATGAGCTTGACACTTGGGTGGACCTGGAATGGAACCGATGTTCTGCCTCTTGTTGATGGGACAGTGGTCCAACCTCTCTGAGCCTCTGTTTACTCATCTATGACACTTATTATAAGTTTATTTTTATTTATTTACAAAGGAAATGAGAGTGAGAGAGAGGAATTGGTGTGTCAGGCTCTCATGCCACTGCAAATAAACTCCAGACACAGGTGCCAGTTTGCGTGTCTGGCTTTATGTGGGTATAGTGGAATCTAACCCAGGCTGTCAGGTTGTTTTCTTCTTTAAACGTTTTTGTAAATGATTTATGTTTATGCATTTATTAGAGACAGGGAGAGAAAGAGAGAGAGAATGGGCACACCAGGGCCTCTGGCCACTGCAAACAAACTCCAGATACATGCGCCCCCTTGTGTAACTGGCTTGATGTGGGACCTGGAGAATCAAACCCAGGTCCTTGGGCTCCACAGGCAAGCGTTTTAATCGCTAAGCCATGTCTCCAGCCCCAGCTGTCAGGTTTTGCAAGCAAGTGCCTTCAACTGCTGAGCCATCTCCTCAGCCCACCTATGGCTTATTCAAAAGCTACTTTTAGAAAACACCCAAAACTCGAACTCTTGCTAAGCCACATTCTTGGTGCCCGTCTTCGTCTGGGGCCCCACCCTCTCGTGTGTCTGGTGGGGCTCTGCAAGCTGTCACGTTCTGTCCTGAGTTTATTCTAAGGCTGTTAAGAAACAACTGAAGCTTTTCAGATAAGGAAAATTACATAAATGCAAATGAGACCGGATTCTTGTCAAAGTTAAGCAGAGAGAAACTGGAGCCAGGAGTCCAGCCAGGGTGCATGCAGTGGTTTAAGTGTTGTCTCAGGGAAGGAGCTTCCTGGCTGCAGGAAAGGACAGATGCAGAAGAGGTCGGTGCCCACTCTGCGCAGCTGTTTTCTGCAGGAGACCTGGGCTTCAAGCCTGGGCCACGGGGATGATTACCACAGGGTCAGGTACATTACTAGCAATATGGGTTGGCGTATTCATTACATTTCAATACTTTGTCATTCTCTTAAAAATAACAGTACTGGGCTGGAGAGATGGCTTAGCAGTTAAGCGCTTGCCTGTGAAGCCTAAGGACCCCAGTTCGAGGCTCGGTTCCCCAGGTCCCACGTTAGCCAGATGCACAAGGGGGCGCACGCGTCTGGAGTTCGTTTGCAGAGGCCGGAAGCCCTAGCGTGCCCATTCTCTCTCTCCCTCTATCTGTCTTTCTCTCTGTGTCTGTCGCTCTCAAATAAATAAATAAATAAATAATTGTTTAAAAAAAATAACAGTACTATCAACGGATACTGGCAACACTTGCTATTGGCCTAATATTGGCTCTGATGGATCCTAAGGTCTCATATTACATACCACAGTGTCTATCTTAACAACAGCATGAGGTGGGTCTCTGTGATTTGAAAGACCAAATATACACAAGACAGGTTTTTGTTTTGTTTTGCTTGCTTTGTTTTTGCGGCAAGGCTAGCTTCAAATTCTCCAACCTCCCCTCTCAGCCTCCTACAAGCCAGGATTATAGATTTGTTCTACCGTGCCCAACACAAGTTGGCTTTGTAATAAATTCCCTTTACAAAATTCTTTCTCTCCAGCTGCACGGACACTGATAACGTAAGATAAGATGAAATAAAAATTCTTCATCATCTCTCACAGAAAGTGTGATCTCTTAGGCTCTCAGTAGCAATTAGTAGAAATCAGGCTTGGCATATACTGTGTCCCTCTATTTTTATCAATGGATTTTAATTGAGAACATGTGCTCATTTCAGCTGGGATTATTGTCTGGTGCATCACAATGGAGAAGCTGAAAGACAGCATCTGGCAGAGTTCTTTCTCATATCACCTCTGGGTGTCATCTTCCTTCCTAACTGCTCTCATCTGTGTGTGATCCACAAGGATAGAAGGAGGCCGGCACCGCAGAAGGTACCTGCTCTGATGTGTCCCTGGCCTTTAAAAAAAAAAAAAGTTCCTTCAATTATTGTTCTCTCCTTATACTCATGAATGTGTAAAAATTCAGCCCCATTCTAATGTCTTCAGTCATGAACCTTCAATGTGGGGAGAGCTCAGAAGGTAGGGCATGTATGCTTCTATCCATGCAGTCAGTGTTACATGGGAATGGCTTGGCTGAGACCAGAAGAAACAAGAGGACTCTCTGTCCTGTGGCTGGCAAGTTGATTTTGCTGCAGTGGTTAGCAAAGAATCTCACTGTGCCCTCCATGCACCAGCAGTTTGCTTGGTCTCATAGCAGGAGCCCTCAGTTCCAAGAGACAGTAAATGGAAGCTACCCGGCACAGGCCTGTGTGCTGTGACAGTGTCTCTTTCTGTCGTACTTGATGAACCAAAATAGTCACAGCTAGTGTCCAAATCCATTGAGATGGGATATCAATGACACTTTTAGAGGAGGAATGTCAAAGATGGTGTGGTGGTTTGATTCAGGTGTCCCCTATAAACTTAGGTGTTCTGAATGCCAGGTTCCCCACTGATGGAGATATTGGAATTAATGCCTTTTGGAGGCTGTGTGTTCTTGGGGGCGGGCTTATGGGTGTTATAACCAGCTCCCCCTTGCTAGTGTTTGGCACACTCTCCTGTTGCTATTTTCCACCTTATGTTGGCCAGGGGGGGTGATGTCCACCCTCTGCTCATGTCATCATTTTCCCCTGCCATTATGGAGCTTCCCTTCATGGCTGTAAGCCAAAATAAACCCCTTTTTCTGCAAAAGCTGCTTTTGGTCAGGTGATTTCTGCCAGCAATGCAAACCTGACTACAACAGATGGTGTGGCCAAATTTGTTCTGCATTGTGGTACATTGATTTATATTTTTTTAATTAATAGTGTGTGTTTCATTGCATTTCATTCCTTTTTTAATTTTTATTACTTATGAATTTTACTGTATGAACAAAGAACGTGTTGGTCATATACCTATTGGGTTATACTCTTATATCCCCTCTCCCCCATCCCCATTCCACTGAGGGCCCACCTTAGTGAGGTTACTGGTGTCCACATTGCTATCATGAATGCATCAGTCAGTCTCTGTGGAGGGGGTCAGACTCAATGCCTCAGGAGACTCCTTCCTACCCCGTGTCTCTTACAATCTTTCCACCCCATGTTCTTCAATGTTCCCTGAGCCTTGGCAGGTGTGTTATTAGACAACTTCAGTGGTAAGCTCTCTGCAGTCTCTGGATTTCTGCTTTGATGAATTTTGAGTGTTGTCAGTGTCCACCTCCATCTCCCTGGAGCTGGTCATCAGGCTCCTCTGTAATGTTTCCTGGGCCCTTGCAAATGTGATAGAGGTGTTTCATCTCATGCCAGGTAGTTGGTTATCATTTCTTGTGGTATTGATGGATTTTGGTTTTCCCTGGGTTTTGCTGTGATCTTTAAGAAAAGAAGAAAAAGAAAAAAGAACAACAACATATTCTCCAACTAAGAATAAGACCAGCATAGATTTAGAAGGATAAGCATAATTACTTAAGAAATTTTCTGATGGGTACAGCCATGCTTTATTTATTTATTTATTTATTTATTTACTTATTTATTTTAATGTATAATTTTATTCCTGACCACTTTTATCCTTACAGACAATAAACCATTATAATTCCCTTCCCTCCCTACTTTCCCCTTCACAACTCCATTCTCCATCATATCCCCTCCTTCTCTCTGTTATTCTCTCTTTTATTTTGATGCCATCATCTTTTTCTCCTTTTATGAGGGTCTTATGTAAGTATTGCTAGGCACTGTGAGGTCATGGATATAGAGGCCAATTTCTGTCTGGACAGTTGCATTGTAAGGAGTTGCACCCTTCCTTTTGTTCTTAATACTTTCCACCACCTCTTTGTAATGGACCCTGAGCCTTGGAGGGTATGATAGACATGTTTCCATGGTGGACACTCCTCTGTCATTTCTTCTCAGCACTATGTTGCTTTCGGGTCATCCCAGTGGTCACCACCGACTGAAAAGAGAAGCTTCTCTAACCAAAAGTGACAGTGGCATTAACATATGAGTATGAACATTAAAAGTAGTGCTGACTGGGCTGTTTGGTGAGCACAATATATGCATTTATCCAGACAAGAGCAGGCTTTATACTCCTAAGGCTCATGACCTCCCCTACCATAGGCTTTTGATTAGGTTTTAGTACCAGGCTTGTATTCCCTCCCATAGAGCAGGCCTCCAGTCCAATTAGAGAGCAGTTGGTTTCCCCAAGAGCAGACATGCCGCTATTGCACTCATCCAGTCATTTGGCCTGTCTGGCCAAACTTGAGGCTTCCAGTGTCCACTGTTTTCCCTGCTGATGACTTCTGTCTCCCATAGGGCTGCATGCAGCACAACTTTTTCCAGCTTTCAGTTGTCTGGTCTATAGGGAGGAGGTTTTCGGCTCAGCCCCAGCTTAATTTCTCAGTGATGTTGGTGCCCAGGCATGTGAAGTCTTCAGCAATAGGGTCTTACCATCTGATTCTCATGGGAAGCCAAGAGCCTTGGCAATAGCTTATAATGTTTTAGAGACAACAGGGACCTCTCTGGCCAACAACTCACTGGAAGGTATCCCATTCCTGGCACTGAAAAATTTCTAGTAACAATCTATGGCCTCTGGATGTGCCATTATCCCCAAAGTAGGTTTTTTAAATGTCTTATTCAGAATATCTTGAATTTTGATTGACCCTACCCTTCTTTTACTCAATATCCTCCCCTGGCATCGCTTAGGTCATTCCCTTCCCTGTAATCTTTTCTTCTACTTACATCTATACAATACCATCCCATTGATTCCTTCCCTCTCCTCCCTCTCTTCTAGCCTTTTTCTAGCTACCGATTTTTTGATCTTTACTGTTACTGACTTTTGGTTCCAGCTCACACCCAAGTCTATACATTTGTAGCTAGGATCCACATATGAGAGATAACATGCAATGTTTTAGCCACACTTCTTAGCCAAAGAACAGTGGAAGCTTCTCTCTGAAGTCTATGACTATCCTATCCCTATCCACAAGATTCTGACCTGGTTCTCACCACCAGGTATGAATTCTTTCCCACTGAGTTGGCCTCATATCCAATCAAAGAGGCACTGATTGCCCACATGGGCAGTGTGCCACTTCTGCATAGGTGTGTACACCTTGTTGTCTTGCAGGATTCTCCTGCTGGTTTAAACTGTTGCTGGTCATCATCCCCCGCAGCTTTCATAGGACCGTCCAGAACCGTGAGGGTTAACTAGCAGGAAACTGGCTTCCTTCTAAGTTCCAGCAAGATACCTCAATGTTCTGTGCCTCAGCCTGTGCTATCTTCAGCAATAAGGTCTTACCTTTTTGTTTTGGCAGATAACTAAGTACTTTGACAATGCATTTTCTTTTTTATTTTTATTATTTTATTTATTTTTGCTTTTTTGAGGTAGGGTCTCACTCTAGCTCAGCCTGACTTGTAATTCAGTATGGAGTCTCAGGGTGGCCTCAAACTCATGGCCATCCTCCTACTTCTGCCTCCGTGTGCCACCACGCCAGGCTTCATTTTCTTTTGTTCTTAATTATGTATCTGTGTGTGTGTGTGTGTGTGTGTGTGTGTGTGTCTGTGTGTATGTGCATGTGCTTGCATGTATGTGCACACGCACGCAAGCTCACGCGTATGTACATATGCATGCCAAGATCTTTTACCATTGCCAATGAACACCATATATATTTACACCACATTTTTTTGCTTCTGGCTTTTTGTGGATGGCTTGGGAACCGAATCCTGGATCAGCAGGCTTTGCAAGCAAGCACCTTTAACCACCGAGCAATCTTCCCAGCCCCCAGTTTTTCTTTTGAGACATGGCCTCACTGTTCATCCCATGCTAGACTGTACCTCTTGCTCCTCTGGCTTATACCACCACATCCAGTTTAAATTATAAACTTTAAATGACAACTTTCTTTGGCGTCTCAGAGTTTACCCTTGGCTTCTTCCTCTCTTCACTGAAAAGATGGATTTCTGTGATGTCAAAGTAAAGTGGATGGAGGGAATTGCTGCTAACGTCCTATGAAAAGTGACAATGAAAGAACTGCATTAAAGAATGCTTCTGTCCATGAAGGTCATTTTAGGCCTGTATTAAGCAAGGCATTTCTCCATGATTTTTTTTTTTATGTACAAAGTGGCAGTGACATTAGCCATGCCTCATTCATCTCCATTGCTCCCTTAGACATTTAGAAGTAGAATATGCAAGCCATGCTCAAACTGATAACAGGTGTCTGCTCGCAAACAAATATCACCAAACTCACCTTTAATGCATTGTAGCAGAACCCGATAGCATTTAAGAGTGCAGCAGTGCACTTTTGAAAGGGAAATGGATGTGGAATTTAATGATACCATCTTTTCAACTGGATTTAAAATGGACATTAATCTTGCTTCTTAGGCATAAAATTAGATGAGTCAATGGAGCCTCACATTAGAAGTTGTGGGTGGAAAAATGTCCTTTATCTTAAAGAGTGAAGAGATAGGGTTTGCTTGAGGAAAGACCCTTGCTTGTCTCAAATTCTGACCAGCAGTTGAGGCCTCTAGGCCAGAGTACTTGGTTATCTGCCAGAAGTAAATGGTAAAACCTTCCTGCTAAAGATAACACAGGCTGAGACATAGGACATGGAGATATCTTGTGCTTGTCGTCTATTCATTTATGCAAAATATAGATTGAGTCATTAAGCCGTGAGTCCGTGTGCTGGGGCACAGGAGCTGTGAGGAAGGCTGTGATAATGTCTCAGGCCTTGGAGAGCTGAGGTCTGTGAGATAATATGAAGGGGAAGGCTGAAGAAACAAGGTGAAACAGGCAAGTAAATAATGCAAATCTTGGGGGCTGGAGACATGGCTCAGCGGTTAAAGGCGCTTGCTTGCAAAGTCTGATGGCCTGAGTTTGATTTGCCAGTACCCACATCAAGCCAAATGCACAAAGTGGCCCACGTATATGGAGTTTGTTTGCAGTGGTAAGAGGCCTTGGCTCACTTTCTTTCTCTCTCTCTCTCTCTCTCTCTCTCTGTCTCAAATAAATAAACTAAATTAAAATTAAAATAATAATTTAAATCCATAACAAAAACCTCTAAAACTAGAAACACTCTTATACCTTAAATTCTCTCAGCCTCAGTTTCCCCCTCTAAACAACAATGTTAACTGCAGCAATACCTATCTCCAGATGATCAAAGCAAGAACTAAAGTTGGTAAGGGCTGTCTATTCCATTGCCTCTTTGATGCTTGCTGCAGCACGGAACATAATTTAGGCAGGTGGTGATTGTGTGTGGAAGGGAGTGTTTGAGCATTATACTTAACATATATTAAGGATTCAATAAATGTTTGATGCTAAGATGCAGTTGCCAGAGTTGATGGTTGTCATAGTAACATCAGAGGTTAGTAATGGTAGCAGTCATTGCTAGTGGTAAAAGAAACAATAATAGAAACATTAGATCATGCTTAGTTACAGACATGAGCCAGCCAAGCCGATAGAAGCGTACAGAACGAAACAGAACGACGTTCATGCCTTGTTCAAGAGTTAAGGCTGCTGCGGTAAGTAAGGAGGTGCGCAAGGTCAGCCATGGGTAAGATGGACTGAGAGGGAACAACTTCTTAAAAAGTCTTGGTTTGAGCCTGTGACAAAGGTCCAGGGAGATGTGGTGCTGAGCTAAGAAGAGAGCAGGAAGAAGTGAATGGAGGGATTCGGAGGTGGAATGAACAACACGGTTGAAGAAAGAGATAAATGACTGCGAAACAGAGACAGAGGCAGTGAGGCATTATCAGAAATGGAAATGGCAGATGTCACAGGGAGGGTGATTATTTTGCTCTAGCACACACGTTTGTTTGTACTGCAGACAGTGCAGCCAGAAAAAGGGGGTCACGAGCATGTGAAGCTTCAAGTCTGGAATGGATGGGAAGTTGGGAGTCAACTTAGATATAAAGGGGCGATTCTTCAAGACAAGGGTGTTAAAGCTGGAGGGACATGCCTTCCGGCTCAGGGAAAGGGGATGGAGAGGAGAGCAGCCAAGGTAAGACCTTGGGGAAGATAACTCTGGGAGCGGGGAAGGAGCAACAGTACTTGTGATCAAAGAAAGAGGAGAGATAGGAGAACGAGTCATTCCATTAGGACGCAAAGCAGAGCCAAGTTGGAAAACTGAGAACTGAGTGTTGCAGCCTATGATGCAAAGGTTGGTGAAGACAGTGCTGACCTGCAGGAAGAAAGATTGTGTAACTATCCTGCTGTCATTGCATTTGGGCTCATGAATCCCCATCTGAGTCCAGTTTGCTCCCACTCCTCAGGAGAGATATCCACGTATTTAACAGGAAACACAACCAGCAGTGGGCATGAGTATACATGCTGCCCACCGAGCAGGAGGCTGAGTGGCAAGTCTTCATGATGCCAGCGGCACACCCTTCTGCTCCTCTGTCCATAAGGTGCTTTCTCCCAAGATAAGAAAAGGTTTCTGTACCTACAAGAATCACATCTCCCACAGCAGAGGGCATCAGAGCCAAGGTAGTTTTCCATATACAACTGCCATCATTTGTCACAGATGAAGATCTTTCTTAGTGACTTCAAGACATGTCCCTTCCTATGTCACTGGCAACCTCCCTTTTATATGCCAACTTCTAAACCAATCTCTGGAAAGAGGAAAATGGCAATCACAGTTAGCTAACAGAATAATTACAGTTGATTGTTGGTCTAGGTACTTTTGACGTTCAAGTTCTGTCGTCAGCCTGATGTGGTTAGACCTCCACAGACATTCCTCTCGGGTGGGTCTCCGACGTTGCTTCTAGGATGGATTGACTGAGGAGGAACTTCTTCCGCCAGAGTGAGCCCTTCCCCCAGAGTGGGTGGCCCTCCCCAAAAGGTGATTTATCTAAGGGTAAAAGAGCCCCTGCTTCCCACCTGACTGCCAGTGCTGCTCTTCCATGGGGGCCTTTACTTGCAAGTGCACCTGTCATGTTCTGCTATCCTTCGTTGGCTCTGCAACTAAGTTTCCTCCATCTTCCAACATGGACTGGAGACTGGTTGTTCTCCAGGAAGCCTTCAGTGCTGGGTTGGCACTGCTGAGGCATCCAGCCACGGGACTGAGCAGCTCTCTGGGTCCTTTACTCTCAGTCCTGCAGACTGCTATTGTGGGACTGCTGTAAACTAAGGCAGTGCATTGCCTTTTTAATACAATTCATTCTGTTTTTTTCTGGAGGTCCCAGACTAATACAGCACCCCCTTGTCCAAACAATACCAGGCTCCTCTTACTGAGGAAAAGGTGGGACAAGTTTTGAAGAGAGAAACATCAGTATCTACTACAATATGAGGTTAGAATTTTCCGAGTGTTGCTGACCAAAGAAAAAAAAGTCAAGCCTAGGCTGGAACTTGAACAAATGCCTCATTCAGCTAGAAGTTATTGCAATCATGAAGAAATACAAAGACCTTACCAAAGGAAACAATGCTTCCTTTGTGGTTGCCAGGCAATCTTGATACACAGAAGAGGATAAACGTTATTTTACTTTATTTTTCGTTAGCATTTCCCCACTATGTTTATTTAACAGACTACACCAGGTCCTGACACCAGGTCTTAGCCCTCTCTGTGATCCTTACTGCTGTATTCCCATCATTCTGGCTCCAGCTCAGTCCATGGTAGAGCAAGGGAAGCCCAATAGACCACTGTGGCATGGTCAGTCTCACCCTGTCACCCACACCTGAGTTCCTTCTGCACAAAGAACAATACTGCTAACGTCCTCGCTCTATTCTACACTAGCTGGCTCTTTTCTCACAGAATCATAGGTGTGTCACCTCACTTGTATATGTCACCATTGTCCTATCTTCCTCTCTACTGTCCCATTTCCCATTTAAAAATATATATACATTTATTTATTTATGAGAGAGAGAGACAGAATGAGAGAATGGGCATACTAGGGTCTCTAGCCACTGCAAACAACCTCCAAACATATGTGCCACCTTGTGCATATGGCTTACATTGGTTCTGAGGAATGGAACCTGGGTCCTTGGCTTCATAAGTAAGTGCCAAAACCACTGAGCCATCTCTCCAGCCTGCATTCCCAAATTTAACTTCTTCCAACACAGTAGAACTATCCACCATTGATGCTGGACCCTGGGTTTAAGATAAGTATAGGCAACCTACTCAAATCACCTTCATTGTTCTCTCCCCCACCTTCGTGAGTGCCAGCTCCTGAGTCATTATTGCAGTTGGTCTCTGACTACAGCATTGAATCCTGATCTGGAGTCGGCTTACCACAAGAAGCAAGACTGGTAAGCATGAGGCTCTAAAAAATGGCTTGCCCCAAGTTGAAGGTGAGAAGGGATTTAGAAGGCAAAATAGACAGTGACAAATGCATTTGCACATGTTGTATACGTTGTGTCCCTGATAATATCTGAATCATCATTTATCCCATGAATAGCTGTTTTGCAGTGAAAGAATTCATGCCTGTAATAACATAAGTTGCTGACCAAAGAAAATTTTCTTCCTCTTATCCAGTAATGCATTAACATGAGTTAGTGTGTTAATCAATGCAGACCTTCAGTTAGTGTGCAGAAATAGAAAATGAGGAAGAACACAATATTTCTTCTACCTGTTTCACTGTTGTGCTTGAGGTTGGTGGCAAACTACAGGAAGATCCAATGAACATCACCCCTCATAGTCTGCTGGGCAATGGACATGCATCCCTATGGTCTGGATTACAGGCTGTTCTGTGATCACTTTCCAGTGACCAATAGACATTCTGTCTCTGGGAATCCTAGGAAGTGTTATTTATACCTCACTGACATCATTTATCATCATCATCTACTTTGCATGATGACTGTTTATATGATTATCATCTGCATATATACAATGCTTTTAGACATTATCTGTCCTATGAGAATAAGCGCTTTAAAACAGAATTCTTATGTGGTTCCTCTTTTCCATCTTTGTAATGTTTTACATTATATGTTCTTATATATGTTTATTGATTAACTAAATCAGTCATAGTTAAGAGCTCTGTTCACTGGTCAAAATTTGTTTCTTTCACTTCATGATTTATTTAGCAGTCAACTTTAGAGCCACAATCTACAGCCAGTGTAGATTAAGAGGTCCTAGAAAATGGAAAGATTATACATTTTCTTTCCTGTGCTTTTCAAATTATGACGTATGAACTCATACACACATCCTAGGAAATCTAAAAACATTTCTTGTCCTTATTCTTGACCACCACTGTTAACCCACTTATGAACATTGCATAGCGGATGAAAATTCATGAAGAATATCCCCAGGCATATACCTTGAGTTCACAGTGGGATGCCTTGGGTGCCCTAAATCCCAGGTCAGCCCTTCTTTCAAGAAAGGCATAAGCAGCTCACCCAAGTTGTCCGAGGAGCTGGTGTTTCCTGATCACCATCACAGCCTGCCACAGAGTGGGAAATGATAATATCAAGGAGGAAGAACCTGTTGAGTGATGGGAGTATGTGCTCAGATTCATCCAGTGACAACACTTTTTCTCAAACCCTTTCTGAAGTCAAGATATTAATTTCAATTGTTACTTAGCAGTTCTGAAGCACGATTCAGCCTGGAAAACATCCTCTTTGTGATTCTGGTTCATAGATGGGGTTTTATTTTTTAATGAAGTCTATGTGTATAAGCCCTGTACTTTGAGACAAAAACAAATCTCATTGTCAAGGTGTAAATGTTCCTCCAGGTCCTAATCCCTCTTGTGTAATGGGGCATTTATTTCTCTTCAGTGAACAGTAAATGTGGAATTCCCTGTAATCCTAAGTGATGTTTAAGGAGCAGAGATTTCAGTTACTCATTATCTCACCTACTTTCCACAGGCTTGCAATGAACACACAAGACCCTCCAGAATGCTTGCAGATCCTAGGATGTCTGTAGATCCAGTTTCTAAGAAGATATGGAAAATGGAGTTCAGATCTGGGTCAACTCTGTTATTCAGGAACTCCTGTGAGGGGGTTGGAATTGGCTGGAAGTTATGACTGTGAACTTGTGATTGATGCCAAATCTCAATCAACTCAATACTAAATTTTAATTGTATGCCATAAAATGCTTAAAATTTATGTCCACATTGAAAGGTGTAAATATAGATGCATCTGTAAAACAAAAAAAGCATGCAGACATAGCACTTAATGGCAAAGATATATCCTGATAAGGGTATTTTAGCTGATTTCATCCCATTGTGAGCATCATTGCATGTATTTGCACAAATGGTGCGGGTCTGTCATTGAGCATGGCCTCTCTTTTAAAGATTTTACTTTTATTTATTTATTGTAGTCAGAGAGAGAGAGAAGGAGAGAGAGAGAGAGAGAGAGAGAGAGAGAGAGAATGGGCACACCAGGTCTTCTAACCACTGCAAACGAACTCCAGATGTATGTGCCGCTATGTGCATCTGGCTTATGTGGGACCTGGAGAATGGAACCTGGGTCCTTAGGCTTCAGAGGCATGTACCTTAACCTCTAAGCCATATCTCCAGCCCTCAGTATGGCCTCCTGATGCAACAGGCATGAGTTGATAGGTGGCTATTGAGAGCATATTGCAGGGAACATTTAAATAGTGAATATTTTCAAATGTAAGACCTTTAACAAATAGAAAGCATAATAGGGCTGGGGAAATGGCTTAGTGGTTAAGGTGTCTGCCTGTGAAGCCAAAGGACCCAGGTTCAATTCCCCAGGACCCATGTAAGTCAGAGGCACAAGGTGACACATGTATCTGGAGTTCATTTATAGTGGCTGAAGGTCCTGGTATGCCTGTTCTCTTCCTCTCCCTCTCCCCCTCCCTCTTTCTACCTCTCTCTGAAATAAATAAAGTAAGACAGCTCAAGAAAAAGTGCATAGCATAGTAAATACATGAAGTATTCACTGCCATTCACTACCCGTGTTTTATGCTCTGCTCAGTGGTATTTCCTGTGTTTGTATATGCATGATAGCATAGTAGGTTTTATGCTCTGCTCAGTGGTATTTCCTGTGTTTGTATATGCATGATAGCATAGTAGGTTTGCTCTGACCAGTGTCACCACAAACATTAACAATGTGATGGAGGCTATGACATCTCTAGATCATAAGGAAGTCTCACTTTGTTTGAATCTTACGGGAGCACTATGGTCTATACGGTCTGTCAGTGACTAAATGCTCCCACACTGTGTGCGGGGCTGAATGTATGCAGGATATGATGGCAAAGCTTCGTTTTTCTGGTAAAAAAAACAATGCCTCCCATTTTAAGCTCACACGAAAGTCTCAATATAATGACGCGTGGAAATCTACTGGATGAGGATTTATTATTATTATTATTAAGTACAGCAACAATGGAGAAAAGAAGTGGGGGGAGGATAAAAGAAAACAAGTACTTTAAAAGGTCCTTTACCCTTAGCAAGCTTTATAATCAAAATGTCACTCTGTTTTGAAGTAGCATTTATAGAGCAAATGCATTTCTTGCGAGTCTGTTCCAGGCGTGTTTTCGTACAGTGTCAGGGAGCTTTAAATCCAAGCTTTGCATTCCTCTGGGAAGTGCATGGCTTCTTTATCTACTCAATCAAATAGAGGACTTTGTGTGACTTTTGATCTGCGCTCTGCACACATTTACCCTTCTGATTATGATGCTTAAGGAGTTGAATATTGTGTGAAAACTTCTCCCCGATGATGTTAGGCTGCAGCCCTCAGGTAACTCGTCACTGAGCTCTCGGGGGTGGTGAATGCTCTGTGATACTTTAAAGGTGATTTTACTCACCTTCTTTTCTTTCTTTACTGCTACTATTGTTATTTTAAATATTTTATTTTTATTTATTTATTTGAGAGAGGGAAGGAGGGATAGAGAGAAAGAGAGAGAGAGAATGGGCTCACCAGGGCCTCCAGCCACTACAAAGGAACTCCAGACACATGTGCCCCCTTGTGCATCTGGCTTATATGGGTCCTGAGGAATCTAACCCAGGTCCTTTAGCTTTTTAGGCAAGCACCTTAACCTCTAAGCCATCTCTCCAGTCCAATTTTTTAATTTAAATTTTATTTCAGTTTAATTCATGACAATGCCAGTGAATGACTAAAAAGAAAATATATTTTACCAATTATAAATTGCCCTCTGTCTTTTGTAGATCTGAATTAAGCACTTATCACTTGAGGCTACATAATTTAATTTTAGCGAAGCACAGTTCGCTGAGAGTCAGGAGTTCCTGTAAGTGGAGAAGGCAGTTTAGATTTTGACCGATTCTGGTAATCTTGGCTCTAACCACCAGTTGATTTCTCTCGGTACAGAACTAGACATGCTAAGAAGTCTCAACTTAGATGTTATTTAGGGTCTTTACCTTAGGTGTGTCCATATAACATGTACTCAACAAAAATGGAAATCTTTAAGCATCTTTACTTATACATGACTGGGGAAAGGGAAGGGGAAATGAGGATGCATAAAGAAATGCAAGGTCAGGAGATGGCAGGGAGGATGGTGTGGACACCTGAGATGAGTCACGGAGTGAAAGAAAATAGGACATAGGAATCTGGACATAAGATTTAATTATTATGCTCTTAAAAATCCCAGTTGAGGGCTGGAGAGATGGCTTAGCACTTAAGGTGTGCAAAATGTAAGGGCTCAGGTTCAATTCCCAAGTACTTGTATAAGGCCAAATGTACAAGATGGCACATGCACCTGGAGTTCATTTGCAGTGGTTCAAGGCCCTGGCACACCCATTCTTTCTTTTTCTGTCTGCCTCTTTATCTCTCTCTCTCTCATAAATCAATAAATGAAATATTTTTCAAACCACAATTGAAGTGATCAAAATTATATGACAGGGGAAAATGCAAATAGACTCTGGAAAAAACTGAAGAAAGTCAATTATGCTCAGAGACAATGAGAAATCATGCAAAATGTGATGAAAGAATGAGAGAAGTAGGAGAAATTAATAATTCAGTGACTTACTACTTGCTAGGGAAATGCTTGGGCATAGTGAGGCATTGTTAGTCTAATCACCCCAGCAACTCAGTCTGGCATAAAATAAACTGAAAAAAAAGGAATAATATAAAGTGTCATATATGAGCTGGCACATGCCTTTTTAAACCCAGCACTTGGGAGGCAGAGGTAGAAGGATCACTGTGAGTTCGAGGCCACCCTGAGACTACATAATAGATTCCAGGTCAGCCTTGGCTAGAGTGAGACCCTACCTGGATAAAAACAAACAAAGAAAAGTATGAGTTGTTCAAAAAGATCACGTGTGATACTAAAACTGAGTGATATGCTGGAAGTAGAATCCCTTCAGGAAATACCGTTAGCAATGAAAGGGAGATAAAGAAGAAGGCAGTGATGAGGGAGGCACAGGAGAGGAGGGGAAGGAGGACGTACAGTAACAACAGGAAGCATCCGAACGTGTACTACTTACAATGGCCTGAGCACTGGTCTTAGTGCCATAAGCAGGAAATCTTCATCACAGAAGCCTCTCATGCTGTGCTTTGGTTGTCTGGTATTTGTGGACAGACAGATGTGCCCAACTCTCAGAGAGATTATCATGATAGGCTATCAGTGATGATATGTCTCTCTGGGTAAATAGATTCAATCAAAAATAATTAAGCATAAAAATCTCCAATTATGTACCAGTTATTTAATAGAGTTCCCACGATAAACAACCTGGTAGAGAATACCATGGTGATAAAACAAAACCTTTACAATAATAGTCAGCATATAAAATATACAATGAACTTAATGAGAAAATGCAAGATAAGTAATGAAAGTGTAAAGTTGTCCTGAAGGACATAAACTCATAAGTAAATGAAGAGAAATAATACATTTCCTGATTCAATTACTTGATGTCGTAACAATGTCTGATGTTCCTGCCTAATATACCTATAAATTGAATCTATTTTATATGATTATGCTTTTGAAGAGATGGGCACGATTCAGTGCCATTATTTATCTTAACTTAGTTGAATTTATTTATTCTCTGTGTATTACTATATGAATGCATGTTTGTGTGTGTGTGCAGGTGTGTTTACACATATATGTGCATGCATCTAGAGGCCAGAAGACAACTGACGGTGTCATTTCCTCAGGCAATGTCCACTTTTCTTGAGACGGGATCTTTTAATGGCATATAATTCTGAGGTTGGAAAGGTTAGTGAAGGACACAGATACTCTCTGTCCCACTGTCTCACCACTGAGGCCACTGCATGTGAAGGGATGTGCAAACTGGTGGAGGGCATGGATCCTTACTGTGCCACTTTTCCTCCTATGCACGCCCTCACCACCACCATTGCTAAAATGAGGTCAGACAGGTTTGTGGTTACGCTTTGTGCATGAACACCAACCACCATTGTGACAAGGGGCCACCTTGTCCTCTGCACCTGAACCACATGCACTATGACATGATCAGGTTCTGCAGAAATCCTCTTCCGCTCACACTGTAAGTGTGCATGCAGTATGTCATTGGCTCTGGGTCCAGCATTCAGCATTCAGTTACGGCACCTCGAACCTCCTCAGGAATCCTTCTAATTCCAGTGTATGCTGCCAGCCATTGGGGCTAAAGTCTCTGCTGAGATTCAACATCAAGATTCCCTTGAACATCTTTCCCCCTACAAAGCAGGATCACCCACAATCTCCCATTTTGGGGGTGGCGAGTTTGATCACGACAGAAACCAAATTGAGACCATTTCCCCTGCCCATCTATGAAGCAGTATCAAGCACCTTCAAAACAGAACCTCAAGCACCACAAAGCAGAACAAAGAACAGTGAACATGAGGAGGCATCAAGTATCATACACTGAACGCGGATGTGCCAGGGAGGCCTGAGTGATGCACTACCTCCAGATGTGTTGCAACCAATACACCTCCCCCAAGAAATACCAAACAGAAGACACCCATGAGAGCTACCCCAGAGGAAACTCCAGACAAGGAGCTCGAAGGACTTGTTACAAATATGGACAAACAGCTAAAAGAAGACATAGAGAAACATATGAATGAGATCCTGAATAAGTCCAAAGAGGAAACAAACAACTACCTGCAACAAAGGTGCCTAACCAGGATATGAAAATGGAAGGAGGGAGAAATCCTGAAGAAAAGTAAACTGAAATAAAGGTGGAAAATTAAAAATAATACAGCAGGTTGAGCAAAATTCTCCATGGGAAGCTCCAACAATAGAATGGATCAACTGGGAGGCAGAGAGCATCCCTTGATGACGAAGAAGAGAAATTGGATCAACTCATCTAAACTAATGAGAAAATAAAATATGTGACCAGAACATGAGAGCAATGTGTGACACCTTGAATAGACCAAATGCTAGGACTATAGGCATACAAGGTTGAGAACTTCAGGCCAAAGAAGTAGAAAACATTATTAATAATTTTATGAAAGAGAACTTTCCAAATCTAAGGAAAGAGATGCCTAGTCAGGTACAAGATGAACACAGAATACCAAACAGACCAGACCAAAAAAGAAATTCTGCACATACTAATGTAGTCAAAACGCTAAATACACAGAACGAAGAAAGGGTACCAAAAGCTGCAAGAGAGAAACAGTTCATCACATACAAAGACAGGCCCATCCAAATAATGACTGTTTTTTCAATGAAAACTAATTCAAGTATTGGAAGACCACACCTACCAACCTTAAGTACTATAGCCAAAAAAAAAAAAAAAATCCTAATCTCTTAAAATAGGAGAAAGAAAAGGGTTCTATAAAAAACAGGCTATGATCACTAAGACAACTCTCCAGAGGCTACTGAATGGAATACTATCCATTAAGTAAAGAATAAACTCAATGAAGAAGTTACAGGAGGAAATTCATTAAGGTTAGAACATCCATTAAGCAAATGAAGACCAAGACAACACCAAACATGGTAAACCCATCAACATAACAGGGAATAATGCACACCTCCCAATAAAGTCTGAATGTTAGTGGTCTCAACTCCCCAATCAAAAGACATAGCCTAACAACCTGAATCAGGAAACAGGATCCAACATTTTTCTGTCTCAGGAAATATACCTCACTGACAAAATTAGACACTACCTAAGGGTAAAAGGATGGAAATGTATTCGAGCAAAGGAACCTAGAGAACAAGCAGGTATGGCTATTCTAATATCAGATGAAACAGACTTCAAACAAAAATAATAAATGATAAAGAAGGATACTTTATACTGATCAAGGAAACAATTCTCCAAGAGGACATTATAATTCTTAACTTTTCGCACCGAATAAAGGTTCACCTAATTTTATTTTTAAAATAATCTGCTATGTTTAAAGTCAGAGATAAATCCAAGAATAATAGTAGTGGGCAATTTCAATATCTTATTGTCACCAATATGTCATCTAGGTGGAAAATAAACATAGAAATAACAGAGTGGAAGGATCAAATGGACTTAGACATTTATAGAACATTTTATCCATATACTACAGAATACACATTCTTCTCAGCAGCACACAGAACTTTAAGAATAAAAGGATTGTGCTGGAGAGATGGCTTAGTGGTCGAGGCACTTGTCTATGAAACCTAAGGGCCCAGGTTCAATTCTCCAGTACCCACATAAGCCAGATGTACAAAGTGGCGCATGCATCTGGAGTTTGTTTGCAGTGACTAGAGACCCTGGCATGCCCATTCTCTCTTTCTCTCCAATAAAAAAATTAATTAATTAAATAAAAAATATTTTTTAAATGTGTTACATGTTAGCATGTTAGCACACAAAGCAACTATCAACAAATTTAGGAAAATTGAAATAAATGTTTGTATTTCATTTAATTTTTATTATTTTCATTATACAACTAAGCAAAAAGTTAGAAATCCAAGATAAGCTAAAATTGGCACATTCAAGGTAGTATGGATATAGACAGAAATCAAGAGATGAACCAAAGAAAATACACAAATTCTGAGAGACTGAACAGTTCAGTATTGAACAACAAATGGGGTTATTAAAGAAATCAAGAATGAGTCCAAAAATACCAAAACTGAATGAGCATAGAAATACCACATGAAAAACCTATGAGACACAAGGAAAGCAGTTGTAAGAGTAACGTTTATAGCTCTAAATGTCTATATTGCAAAAATAAAGAAATCCCAAATAAATACCTTCATAATCTACCTAAAGTCTTTTCAAAAATTGGTTTAAACCAACTCCAAATACACCAAGAAGAAAGAAATAATCAAAATCTGAGCAGAAATCAAAGAAATAGAAATTAAGAAAATAGTAAAAAAGAGTTCATGAAATATAAATTGTTTCTTAGAAAATATAAAGAAGACTGAAAAATGTTGGCCAAAGTAACCAAAAGAAAGAGAAAGTGAACCCTAACAAATAAGATTAGAGATGACTAAGGACTTATTACAATAGACAGCAATGAAATTGAAAGAATCATAAGGACATGTTTCTAAAAAACATATTCTACCAAAGAAAATTTAGAAAATAAAATAGATAAATTCCTTGACACATATGATCTACCACTAATTAAGCAGAGCTGTAACAAGTAATGAGACTGAAGTGGTAATCAAAATACCTGCTAACTCATGTCCAGGTCCATATGGCTTCACCGCAGGATTCTATCAGACCTTTACAGAACATCTGAACCACTGCTTCTCATGTTATTTCATAAAATTGAAGAGTAGGGAATGTTTCCTAACTTCTTCTATGAAATCACCATTATACTAATAGAAAAACCAGGGAGCATTGTGGAAGAGGATGAAGGAAGAACGTAAGAGCCACAGGGTGGGAAGGAATGCTCTGGGTCACTGTCCTCCAGACAAGATGTAACCAGTGTCATTCATGACCTAACAGTGGTTGTCATTACCCCCATAAGACCGTAAGAATTCTGAGCCCATCAAACTTTTGATACACTAATACAATAATGCCCCTGATGAGGGGCCTCCGTGGAATTGGGGTAGGGGAGAGGAGGTGTAACAGGATAACAAGAGGGGCATGTGACCAACGTGCCATTTGTTCATGCAGTCAAGTTCAATTTAGAATGAGATTCTGTTCACTGACCATGGTGACAGTGGATAAATTGCACACATGGAAGCAAAATATATTTCGATAAAGAGGATGGAGGGGGAAAAAAATAATGAAACCCCAAAGCAGAAGGACTGACTGGAAAGAGGAGGGTGCTCAGCAGGAGAGCAGTGGGAGAGGGGAGACAAAAGAGGGAAATAGGCAGGGTATGTCAAGTTACACTGTGTTTTTGTATTTTAAAAAAAAGGATATGTTTTTACCTTAGATTATAGCAAACAGCATAGATTGCTTTACTTTAGTAAACATCATTTACTTTTTTACCTACTGAACGTACTTTATGGCCTCTATTTGGCTTATCTGTGTTTCCAGTACCAGTGCTATCAGATTTTGATGGCACTATTAAGAAAAGTGAAGGTTTCTTGAACACACTGTGATCTCATGACAGCCAACCTGATGACGGAGCTACCAAGTGACTCCAAGGTGGTAACGTACATGGTATGCTGAACAAAGAGATGGCTGACATTAGCCTCAAAACAACTTGCAATTTTAACCATTAAAAATGGTTCACTTATGAAATTTTACATGTATTTTTTTCAAATATTTATTTATTTATTTGAGAGAGAGAAAGAAGCAGATAGATAGATAGATAGATAGATAGATAGATAGATAGATAGAGAGAGAGAGAATGGGCATGCTAGGGCATCCAGCCAAGGCAAATGAACTCCAGACACATGCACCACCTTGTGCATTTGGCTTATGTGGGTCCCGGGGAATCAAAACTGTGTCCTTTGGCTTTGCAGACAAGTGCTTTAAGTGCTAAGCCATCACTCCATCCCATCCATGTAATGTTTTAAACCATGGTTGGCCAATGGTAACTAATACTACCAGAAAACTGAACTGTGGGTAAAGATGGACTATTCTCAGTTGAATTATTATGAGAACATGAACTCTTAGGAAATTTCTGGCAATTGTAGGAAAGGATTTGGGACATCAGAGGCCCTGGGCAATTATCTGGTTCTCTAAAGCCATAATGTATGCTTTTCATTTAATGTGCATTTTTTCTTTCTATAAGGAATATTCTTTACCTTAAAATGTACAATCCAGCAAGGGAAACAAACTGTGTAGGAACTATTTCCTGTAGGGCATTCTACAAGCCAATTATATTACTAATCTTGTTTTTTAGTTTTCTATATGCAGATTTCACTCAGCAAGCTAGGCCTCTTCTGTTTCTTAACACACTCATCTGTTTAACACTTGGCCTTCTTTGTTCATCCTATGGTGCTGGCTTGTCCTAACAGTGAAGATGCTGTAAGTGGTCCCCTGCTGTGAGATGGAGAGGAAGCTCTTTGCCTTTCTGTTAAGAGCTTTAGTTAGTCATGCCCCATTTGCACCCCAGTGGAAGACTTACATGTGTAAACTCTGATGCTTGATGCTATTCACTTAGGAATAATTAACAATATCAGTGTGGGTGATCAATTTGGTCTAACCTTTACTTGGCTACTTGGCAATTTTTTTTTTTTTTTTGAAAGTACTGTTTGTTTTCCCTTGGGTTGCCTCAGGCCCTTAACTTTTAAATCCTTCATTGCTTCTTTGAAAGTTAATCAAACTTCAAATTAGTTTTTAACATGTATTTGCCAATTTAATAAGATTCTCACGTGAAAATATTCAAATTCCCCCAAAACTGTAAATACAAAGTGACTTGAATGAAATGTTGATGACAGTTAATACAGAATCCTTATGGAAAAATCAATAGTCACAGATTTTTGATAAGAAAAACATTCTTCTTATAATTAAAGTACCTTAAAGGCATCAGCCAAATGTGAGTTGGCAAGTTAGTCTATTAAATATACAGCGTTAATTTATAAGTTCATGAATGAAAGCCTCCAGAAACACTGTTAGCATTCAAGGCCATATGCATTGCCTCTAAGACAAGGATCATTAATTCCTATAGAGTCACAGGCAACTAGAGATCTTGGCCTGTCTGTTTCTTTTCTGAGGTCAAAGTGTTTGTGAAAATAGGGTTCATTGAATAGGTTCATTGAAGCCTCAGGAGGTAGGCTTTTACTTTTTTGTTTCACCTTAACTTATGGTAGCTGTGGAATCATGGCTGCTAATTCCACAGTAAGGCCCAAATTCATTGGTTTATAGCAAACATATTTGCTCATTTTCTAGTGCATCTCATCCTGATTCCTTAAGATTTCATGATAATTATACTCCAGCCTTTATAGATAACCTGAACAAAGTGTGTTAGTTTGACTTTTGTTAAAGTTCCAAGTTCCAGGTGACAGGTGGGTTTTTGACAGATCTTTCAGAAAGCAGACCCGGAAGCTGGTGTTGGAAAAGAAGGAAAACTGAACAAAAACTCAGTACCTTGACTTCATTTGCTCTTTCTACCGGTCCATCCCAAGATGCTTCCTGTGAACAAGTAGGCCTTTAAATAGTTTAAAAAAAAAATTCCATTTCCTGTGGCTCTAGAGTTGACTGAGCATTTAAGGTGCTTACCTACAAAGCCTAACAACTTGGGTTTGATGCCCCAGCATCCACGTAAAGCCAGAAGCACAAGGTGGCACATGCACCTGAAGTTTGTTTGCAGCTGCTAGAACCCTGACCCATTGCCCCCTCCCTTTCAAATAAATCAACAAATATTTTTTCTCAAAATTGTGATTTCTGGTCAGGTATGCCCGAATCCTAGAGCTCTAACCACGTTTAGCCACTAGTTTAGTTTTCATTTAATTCTTCATGGCACCTTGAGTGGACAGTTCTGTTGTGCCAGCCACAGTGGGAGATATAGCCAGACAGCTCAAAAGTATATGAACAGGCAGCCAAGGATAATTAAGCTTGCTATTTAAAATAAGAAAGAAATAGAGTTCTAAGATCAAGAATATCTCGGTGGTGGAGAGGGGCAGAATGTCAGCACAAAAAAGCTGTCTAAAGAGGTCAGGACTAAAATAAGAACAAAAAGAGACAGTCATGCTTTGGTAATGCATTTTAATTGCAGAATATCAAATCATTTGGAGGACTATCTATCACTCAATAGTAAGTAAGATAGACTTGCTCTAGCGAGGACCACATCTCCTTCTTTCTCCTCATCCTCTGATAACCATCTTCAGCCTTAGGAAGACTGTGAATATTCTTAGAGACCTGTACCAGTTCATCTCAATGAATAATCACTTCCCCCGCCACACACCAAATGTTTTAAAATCCTAGGTTTCAGCATAGGGGATCCAAAAAACAATGGCATCACATCCTATCCTATCCATGAGACTTGGAGATATGTGCCTTGATTCAAATTATTGAGCATTGACCCAGATTTAAATCTTTCCCCCTTTGTTTCCTAAAATTTCAGATAACACAAAACACCACAACATGTGATTGCTTTGTTCTTTGAACACTGCTGTGAACGCTTGAATTAACAGTGGCTCATTAATGACAACAAGGAATGCCTCTTAATTGTATCTAATTATAGTTAGCCTTAATTAAATATGGAGAGGCTAAGCGTTCTCCTTGGACACCTCTCCTTTAATGGAGGAGGCTTCCGTTCCCTGTTCCTTTTGTTTGCTAGTTCCAGGTCTATGCTGCTGTAGCAATCAATCATCAGCAGTTGAAATGTTTGAGTTTCCAGCACACATTTTAGCGTCTCATTTTAATTCCATTGAAATATTTTAAAGAATAAAAACCTTCAAGTCGTAAAGTACTTATCTTAGGCTGGCTGTTGTCACCAGTAGGAGCATTCCAGCACAGAGGACAGAATAATCAAATCACCCCCACTATTTGTATACAGAGTAGGATTTGCATATGGGGAATGCCTAGCCATTTAGTATACAGACTTGGAGGACAAGCTTCCAGCTTTTTCTTGTAGAATCCAGTCATATTGTGTTCCGTTTGTTCTGAAAATCTTTTAGAGTTATGTGTGATTCAAGTCCATCAACTACACAATACCTAAGAATGCACCATTTTTTTTTTTCCTTTAGGATCCCTAGAATTTAAATAAGATAGAGTGCTTTGGTAAACTTGCTATAAAAAGATCATAAAAGCATTGTCCCTTATGTCAGAAAAAGCTAATGTTCCCCTGGCAAAATCCAAATAAATGTAAGCTATTTTCAGCTTTGATCTCTGGTTTAATTTTACTACAACTCCATTTAACAGCCTGTGCCTAGCATTTTAAGAACCAAGTTGTAAGTCACTGTGTATCAAACATGCAACATAAAGAGAGTGTGATGAATTAAATGACTCTTCCGCTTGGTAAGTGTTCAAGGTCAGGGAGACTTAGGAGGCAAAGTAGAACATAGTGGAGTCAGAGAAGGCAATGGGAGGAGAAGCATAGACCTTTGATAAACTAGAGATTCGGGAATGCAGAGTTACTCCAGTTGAGGGTCAGGGAGACCGGTCGGTTGATAAAATGATTGCCATGCAAGCAAGAAGCTGTGAGTTTCAGATCCCCAGGACCCAAGTGTTGCAGTCCGGTTCGCATTGCTGGTAGAAATCACCCAACCAAGAGCAGCTTCTGGGAAAAAGAAATTTATTTTGGCTTACAGGCTCGAGGAGAAGCTCCATGATGGCAGGGGAAAACGATGGTATGAGCAGAGGGTGGACATCACCCCCTGGCCAACATAAGGTGGACAATAGCAACAAGAGAGTGTGCCAAACACTGGCATGGGGAAACTGGCTATAACACCCATAAGCCCGCCCCCAACAATACACTCCCTCCAGGAGGTGTTAATTCCCAAATCTCCATCAGCTGGGGAGCTAGCATTCAGAACACCTAAGTTTATGGGGGACACCTGGATCAAACCACCACACCAAGTAAAAGCCGGGCATGGTGCACAGGGCACCTGCAATCCTAGTGCTGGGAAGCAGGGATGGGAAGGCCTGGGCTTGCTGGCTATCTTACTGAGCTGAACAGTGAGCTCTGGATTCAGTAAGAGAATTTCTCTCAAAAAGATAGGGTGGAGAGTGATAGAGGAAGACAGCTCAGCTAAACCTGTCACCTTCCCATGCAGCCATCTGAACACACACACACATGTGTACTTGTATATGCACATTCAGCTGTCTGCACATGAACATGTGTGCACAATATATACACAGCACGCACACACACACACACACAAAGACATACACATGCGTGCATGCACGCCAAAAAAATAAAAAATACCCAAGATAATCTCTTGTTTTTATACACTTTTTTTTCCTAGACAGTTGAACTCAGTAATTAGAACAAGTACCTTGGTTCAAACTGTGACTTTGCTACATTAAAGTTCTCTGATTTAGGACAAATTTCCTCAATTTAATCTTTTTTGTTGGGGGGGGGGCGGGGATAAGGTCTCACTCTAGCTCAGGCTGACCTGGAATTCACTCTGTATTCTCAGGTGGCCTTGAACTCACCGTGATATCGCCCACCTCTGCCTCCCGACTGCTGGGATTAAAGGCGTGTGCCACCAAGCCTGGCTAATCTTCAATTTTTTTTCTTTTGTTTTGTTGTATTTTGTTTCCTTTTCTTTTTCTCTCTTTCCTTTCTCTCTCCCTTCTTTCTTTCAAAGGGGTAAACAATTTTGAACATCTGAACTACTATAAAGAATAATGTTAACCCCTTTCCATCATCCTGGAGTCCAAGAAGCCAGAATTCCGGGGGTTTCTAGGACCATGGATGTGTCCTTCACCTGGGCCAGCATTCTCCTTGTCATGAAGGTTGCTGCATCTCTCGCCTGGAATTTTCTCAGGACATTTATAAATTTTCGTGGTGGTGTGACCTCACAGTGAAGGGCACTGTTTACTTTGGGCATCTGAGAGACAAATCACCCCTAGAGATATGAAAGTAGCTTTCCTCATCTCTCTTCTTCCATTTGGTCCTTCCCACATCATTTTTGTCTACAAAAGGAATTTTGTAGATATGTTGAAATCAAAACCGTGGCCTCCTTTGATCGTTCTGTTCTTATCAGGTGGTTGTCAGCAGCTTGGGCCTTGGAGCTTGGTACTTGCTTCACAGTGGAGGGTTTCAGGCCATCCTTCCTCAAGGGAGGCTTTGTTTCAAGTTCATTAAGAGACTACACACCAGGTTTTCACCACCCTACGGACACTGTCAGAAGTGTTGAGCTCTCAGTAAGTAATCCTCTAAGTGATTTTAATAGGATTGATTAAGCAAATGGGAAGGGAGAGACTGATTGTGGCCAACACTCTGTTCTAATCACTCTGTTTTACATGATGGTACCCTAGATGGTCAGGGGCAAAGTGAACTGAAGGGGTCCTGTTCTCCTGGTCACTGCTGGCTGTGCCCTCCTCCCTGATTGGGCTGTTGAAGCTTTTTACTTGTCACTTCTTGCAATTTTTCTCTTTGTTTCCTTATGCAATGCGGGTGTAGAAATCAGCCCTTTCCATGTCTCCCAATCACATACAAGTGATTAGTAGATTTTACTAAAGATTTGAAATACAAATGTGGCTTGCAAATACTAAAAGTATTAGTCAGTGTTAGTCCCCTTTTCCAAAACCATTTCTTGACCCTATGCAGTATATCAACTCTAGGCTGTCACCACGTAAGTCAACTCCCTCTCCTCTCCTTACTCTCTCTTCCCTTCTCTTCTCTCTCCTCTTCTCCCTCTTTCTTTCTTTCCTTCCTCTCCCCTCCCCTAGCCTCTTTTTCCTCAGCCTAAAAATATGATGGCTCACAACACACATACAGTCAGAAAGATGTAAGTTTGCCAAGTCATGCCAGACAGGCAACATTTGGCCTTCTGCAATTGAAACTGGACTATTGTGCTTTGCTAAACTATAGAACAGATCAATATAACGATTGCCTTCTCATTTTAAAGGGGATTGTGGCACCTGCTTCTTTGAAACTAGAACTGTCAGATTGATTTTTAATATTTGCCCCTCCTTTACACATAGAATTGATTTGCTATCATTTTTACTTAGTATTGCACCTCAAGAATATTAATTCGTTTGGAAATTTTAAGAGTTCATTATCTACCATGTGGTATAGTTGGAAAAAGGTTTCCTTGGTTCCCTCCAAATACGACCTCAGAACAATGCTCTTCTATTTTAGTAGAGAGGCCTAGAGACCAGTCGTTGGTCCCCTGCACACTGGGTGTCTAGTTTAGGATGTGCTATCTACCTTCCAGGACCTCCAGTTTCCTTATCACCAATCACCAGACTAGTAGACACAGGATTGTTGTGAGGATTAAATGAAGTGCCATAGCCAGGTGATGCAGCCATTTAGCACAGGAATGTGTAATCAATGCTTCAGAGGTGTGGACTAAAGTAGGCAGGCAGGTGTGGTAGCTTGGCACATCTCTCAGCCTCTAAATACTGACAGCTAGTTGTGCCACCAGCCTACATACATATCACCAGAAGGAATCTTCTGGAAAATGACTTACCTTCTTTCACATAGCCTACAGTGCCCTTCTTATATAAATAGGGTGTGAAATGGGTTCTTTCTGTAGTCATGAGGAAGGAAGAAATGCGACTGGGTTCATTACTCAGTACTTAGGAAACAATAAGGGATGACAGACCAGGCAAACAAGGATATGAAATAGCATGTCTACTGAATACTCTCCCCTTTAATCTCCAGCAGTTTCCATTGATTCAAATATGTTTGAGGTGAATGTCCACACTGTCTTCACCTGCCTCACCAAATAGTAACATCAGCAACAGAAGCTAAGGATAAGAGCAGCATGTCTCAGCATGGCTCTAATACAAGAACAACAAAGGCCCCCTTTTGAAGGGACAAGTGCCAGCATATCATGAGGCCCACCGTAGTGACCATTTACGTTTTCAGATTATAGCTATGTCTTGAATGATGATGGGCAGTGGCTACCATTCTCTGGGATAGCTGGATGGGTAGCATCAGAGGACGCTCTTTCCCCCTTAATGAATGGTAGTTCCCAGTGAGAGCTGTCATGTGTTCTTTGCAACCTGAAAGATCCCAGTGAGAATGGGGTCATGGTACAGCTCTTAAAAGGATCTGTTGCAGTTTACATTCACCTCAATTCTCCTAATAGGGGATTGACGCAATGTTCACATATTGCAGGCAATCCTTTAGTTAAACCTGTAATACCTTCAGGGACCAGCATGGATTGAAGTCCAACATGGAGTGAAGACCAGTGTCAACTGAAGACCTGTGTGGATTGAAGACCAGCGGCTCCTCAGGAACCTCCAGGCCTTCAGTGCCAGTTTGGGACAATCTGAGACATCTGGCCACATGGACTGAGCAGCTACCGGGTTCCTTGATTCTTGGGCCTGTAACTACTATTGGAATCTCATAAGCTAATACTAGAAGTATTAGTCAGTGTTAGTCCCCCTTTCCAAAACCATTTCTTGACCCTATGCAGTATATCATAAGCTAATCCAATAAATCCTCCTTTTTAATGTAATTCATTCTAGTGGTTCTGTTTCTCTAGAGAACCCTGACTAATGAAGATTGTCCTTTAATACAGGAAATGAACAGGTACACATATTGAGTTGCCTGTGAACTTTGTCCATTGAGTAAAACTTTCACTGGGTGCTAACCTGGCTTTGTTGAGGTGACGTCATGTGGAGTTGTATGTCCGTCCTCACGAAATCAAACTCTCATGGGCCTATGAGCATCTTGGAGCTCTAATCTTTCTGCTCCTCTCCTTTGGTTGTACTGGCAGACTTTTAAGACTCTTTTGCTAGCCTGTCCATGAATATTAATGACTTAGCTCATACGACCCATGCTAAAAGTCAGAGAGGGGCTCTTCCAGACTCCTCTAGTCACAATGAGAGTTGGCTCGTAACTACTCAAGTTCTTTCTAAGGAGAGACCCACCAAGCAGCATTGCTGGTCTCCATAGACCTTGCCTGCTCTCAGCTCATGATGATGCTAACAGAATCATGGCATCCTGTTTTACCAGGGACACAAAGGTCTGGGCTTCCCTTCTTGCCATGCATGTATGAAAAGTCACCACTGTGGCTGTGTTTTTCTAGGTCACTGTTAATAAATGCTGATGTAAGATGCCTATGAGCATTTTATTCGTGTCATACTAAGATATGCGTATTGGATTTCAGTTTCTCTTTAATGTTTGAGAGTGCCTGCATCCATCATAGGAGGAACAGAAGAGACTGCTGTAGAGGCACAGGGCCTGTAACAGCTTACTCCGTGGATTTAACGATATGTTCTTTCCCAAGCATTATTTGCCTTCTGTGTCTATGCCAGACACCCACAGAGTGACGTTCTGATTTGCAATGCTTCTAATGAGGGCGAATGGCAATGAGCAGCAGGCAGACAAGTCTAGATTTCAGCACCACAAGTAAGGCTTCACTGATATTTGTCATCGCTTCTGACAATCCATCACTCTCAAGAAAAAGTGAAATGCCCAGGCCATTGCCATGACCACCAGCAACAATGAATTTTCTGTGAGCCTGTTTCATTTCTGTCTGTATTTAAGCTCTCCTGGCTTAAAAAGATCCTTATTTCTCTCCTCTCAAAAGCCCTGTCTTCCTCCTCAGGATAGAGAGTATGACTGGTACGCTAATGCAGTGACTTACAGCTCGTGGGCTGGAACCACAGATGTTCAAGCTGCAGCTAATAGGCCTTAGGGTCAACAAGGTAAGTGAAAAAGGGACTAAACTTTAGCTGGGATTCTCTCAGAAGTTCATTTATTTGTCAGAGCTCGCAGGAGCCACTACATGAGGATTTATAGCAGGTAGAAGAATTCACTGCCACAGAAAGTAAACTCTTCAGAACTTTCTGTATTTCTCTAAAAAGGCCACACAAGATACAAAATAGTCATACTATCCCATGGTGACAAGTTCACAACTATTGTGTGGGGAACTCTTACTCACAAATTATAAGCCCATGTCTAGAAGTCCTGGTAGGTCATTATACTTGCAGATTTACAACTGTTGAAGAAATGTACTGAACTAAATTGCATCCTTGACTAGACAATAGCATGTTGGTAAGGGACCTAGAAGCCTGAAACAACATGATGTATGTAAGCCTGCAGGAGTTTTCCTTACTGGATGAAGCCTGGTCACCTAAACTAAATTTTGCTTTTCTTCAAGAAGTGTAAATGCAGTGCCATAGACAAAACAACACAGAGAGCCAAATCCTGCACACATTCGTATATGCTTCTAAAACAAAACTGTGCCTGTGCCTCCTAGACTGAAAGAATTTGTTACAAAAATACTGTAGCTTTCAGGATTGATTGGAGGTTAGAGAGATGGGCATGGAAAACAGGCAGGAAGCAGGGATCTTTAAAAGACTACACAGCAGGAGACAGATTGGGTCATGCAGCAAGAGCAGAATGTCTCTATTACACTGCTCCCTAGCAGCTATGAAATGACTCCAGGTTATTCCTTACACTCTCATGTAGTTTGATTCAAGGCTCAAGGTCCCCAGGCTCATGGACTGACTATA
This sequence comes from Jaculus jaculus, assembly GCF_020740685.1. Classification (NCBI taxonomy): domain Eukaryota; kingdom Metazoa; phylum Chordata; class Mammalia; order Rodentia; family Dipodidae; genus Jaculus; species Jaculus jaculus. The sequence goes on from NC_059108.1 coordinate 16,417,888, forward strand.
TCTAATGTTTACTCCTTGACTGCATGGGTAGGGGATTGGACAGGATGGCTCCAATAGTCTCTGCATGGGAGGTGGCCGATGCCTCCTTCAGTAGTCACACCAATGGGGCATTACTCCAGAAGGAGCCTAATGTGCTATTGAGAAGGGGTACTGGTACATCAGTGAACTATAATGATAACAAATGATATCTTAAATATATTTTATTTTTATTTATTTGTTGGACAGAGAAAAAGAGAGAGAGAAAGCAAGAGAATGAGTGCTTCAGGGCCTCCAGACACTGCAAATGAATGAACTCCAGGCACATGCACCACCTTGTACATCTGGCTTATGTGGATCCTGGGGAGTCAAACCTGGGTTCTTTGGCTTTGCAGACAAACACCTTAACTGCTAAGCCATCCTCCCAGCCCACAAATGCTATTTTCATTATATAACAATATCACTTACACTCTTCTTTGTAATTTAACGTGTAAAACAAAAATAACAAAAACATCCTACTGCTCATGCAATGCAATTGTGCCTCACATTTCACTAAATTACTTATAATGACTCTTATCAATTACGTGATTTGGTTCTGAATTGACAATTTCTGGACATTTACTGATTCCCTAGACCCATCACAACTAACCCCAACATAATAATCACTTTCATTCATTTTCTATGACTAATATAAAATGAAAATAACTAAATAAATGTGTGGGAAATTATATTAAAATATATATTCACTGATCATTAATTAATGTTTTCAAAATCTAAATAAAACAACCTAGAGTTCATTGACATAGAGAAGTTGATCTTCAGTTTTGTTTTTTTTTTTCTTTAGGATATATCTTAAATTTTCTTAGGCTATTGGAATGCCACAAATTTCACTGGAAAAGCTATCTCTTACTTACTGCCAAGAATCCACAGTATTGAAAACAATTGTTTTACAAGTTCCATTACTATAGTGTCATCAAAACATATTGAGAAAGCAATTTGCTATAAATTTGACTGAAATGCAAAATTATAAGGTGACAGATCCCTGAGGTTAACCTCTGTAAAATAAAACACATTTCTGTTGTTCTATAATTAATGGGTCAAAGTAAAATCCAAAAACAGTAAAAAGATCAAGAATTGTATATCAGGGGTCTGGAGAGATGGCTTAGTGATTAAGGCACTTGCCTGCAAAGCCTATGGACCCAGGTTTGATTCTCCAGTACCCATATAAACTAGATGTACCAGGTGGTATGTGCATCTGGAGTTCATTTGTAATGGCTTGAGGCCCTGGCACTCTCTCTAAAATAAATAAATGAAATATTTTATAAAATTATGTATCAGGTCTTCAACAATATGAGGAGATCCTTGGATCTTTTGTTTTCAATATTTAATCTTATGCTTATAGCATATATTTATTTTAAACACCTTGATTTTAATCTCTAGAAGTTTTATTTGGTAGTTTGGAAGATCTTCAGTTTTTCTCAATATTTTATTTATGTTTTACTTTACACAATGAGTGTATTTATAATGAGGCACTTTAAAAAGAAAAAAAACATTCACTGTACAAAGTGATTGGTTTCATGATATCAAGCATATTATGTACTATGACTAGATTCACCTTTCATTACACTCTCCTGACCCCTGTAATAGTCCTTTTTCTTTTCCCGTATAGGAGCCATTCTACTTTCATGTAAGATAGGCATGCACACACGAACACACACTCATACATGAAATATATCTATATTTATATATACATATTTATAAATATATCTGTATGTATATATATGCAGACAATATTTATCCTAAGTTTGGCTTATTTTATTTATTTATCTAAAAGATAAAGAGAAAGAGAGATAAAAAGAGAGAAAATAAGTGTGCCAGGGCCTCTAGCCACTGCAAATAAACTCCAGATGCATGCACATACTTGTGCATCTGGCTTATATAGGTAGAGGGGTATTGAGCCTGGGTCCTTAGGCTCTGTAGGCAACTGCCTCAAACACTGAGCAATCTCTCCAGCCCCCAGCCTTACATTTTGAGGTCTCTATCAGATAATTCTACCATGTACCTTGTTTGTGCTAACTTTGTCCTGAGTATAGGACATATTTTTCTATGTTCTTTCATACCTGCTAACTATTTTTCAGTGGTAGACATTCGGATATGTATGGCACATTGTTGTGATTTTTGTTTCTTGTGTAAGTTCAAATTATTTGCAAGTCAATTTCATCCTATCTAGGTTTGCTTTTATTTATTTATTTTATTTCCTAGGTTTGCCTTTAAACTTTGTTATGATGAGCCCAGAGCCACTTTTTTGGGGTGTCATTTCATCACAAATAAGAATTTGTTCAGTTTCAGGAACACCCCCTTTAAAACTCTGTCGATTTTCCTGTATATAGCTTTTCCATTTTCAATATGGTTCTCAGCAGATATTAAGAATGGTGTTGCCCTGAGACTAGGTGAGGTCCAGTCTCAGTCTCAGCTTGATCAGACCACTGGGTTCTGCTTAGTGCTTCTTTCTGTATTGTTGGATAGAAACAGGATTGCAAGCAATATAAATTGACATTCCATTTTAAAATTTATTCGCTTAATAAACATTTTCTGATTTATCTCTCTGTGCCGGATACTGCTTAATACACTAAATAATCACAGTGAATAAAGTAGAAAGAGCTCCTAATCCCCTAATATGCACATGTTAATGCTTTATAAGAAAAGGGTATCTAATTATCAGGTATTCACATGAGGATGTTGTTGAGATGAATAACTGTTTTTATGCTTTTACATAATTTTCTCAAGCTTTGAAGTTTTAGGAGAGCAATTTTTTTGGCAAAATATTGAGTCAGTGCTCACTCCTTAAGATTTTGTAGACAGGGAGAAGGAAAAGCAAGACCCCTTGGGCCAGAGAGATTACTCAGTGGTTAAAGGTACTTGCTTGTAAAGCCTGATGGCTCAAGTTTTGTGCCCCAATACCTACATAAAGCCAGATGCACAAAGTGGCAAATGCATCTCAAGATTGTTGGCAGTGGCATGAGGCCCTGAATTCTCTCTCTCTCTCACACACACACCTTTTCTTTCTTTCTCTCTCAGATACATAAATGAATATGTTTTGAAGACTCAGCCCTTATTTCAGATAATTATACTCTCTTGATCTTTGACAAAGGAGCCAACAATGTACACTGGAGAAAACACAGCATCTTCAATAAATGGTGCTGAACAAATTAGATAACCACGTGTAAAAAAATTAAACTCCTCTTACCATGCACAAAAGTCAACTCAAAATGGATTAAAGACCTCAATATAAGATCAAAACCTCTTGTTTATTTATTTATTGGACAGAGAGAAAGAGGCAGAGAGAGAAAAAAAATGGGCTCTCCATGGCCTCCAGCCACTGCAGACAAACTCCAGATGTACCGCTTGTGTATCTTGCTCAGGTGGGTCCTGGGGAATTGAACCATAGTCCCTTGGCTTTGCAGGCTTATGCCTTAACCTCTAAGCCATCTCTCAAGCCTCAAGATCAGAAACTCTTAAATGACTAGAAGAAAAAATAGGAGGAACTCATCACAATATAGGAGCGAGGAAAGATTTCCTGAAAAATATCTCAGTAGCCCATGAAATTAAATAATCACTCAGCCAGAGGGATCTCACAAAGTTCAAAATCTTTTGTACAGATAAACATACCATAAACAGAGCCACAAGACAACTTACAGAATGGGAGACAGTCTCTACCAGGTATACCACTGACAGAGGCATGATATCTAGAATCTAAAAAGAACTCAAAAAACTGGGTAATAAAAATATCAAACAATTCACTCAAAAAAATGGGGCAAACAACTGAATAGGGAATTCTTAAAGGAAGAAATACAAATGGCTAATACCTACTTAAAAGAATGTTTAACATCCTTAACCATCAGGGAAATGGAAATTAAAACAACTATGAGATTCCACCTTACTCCAGAAAGGATGGAAATCATTAAAAAAGAATGAAACAGCAATAAATGTTGGTGAGGATGTAGGGCAACGGGAACACTCATTCACTGCAGGTGGGAGTGCACACTTGAACAACCAATATGGAAATTAATATGAAGTCTCCTGAAAAAGATAAAACTATGGGCTGGAGAGATGGCTTAGCAGTTAAGCGCTTGCCTGTGAAGCCTAAGGACCCTGGTTCGAGGCTCGGTTCCCCAGGTCCCACGTTAGCCAGATGCACAAGGGGGCGCGCGCGTCTGGAGTTCGTTTGCGGTGGCTGGAAGCCCTGGCACGCCCATTCTCTCTCTCTTCCTCTATCTGTCTTTCTCTCTGTGTCTGTCGCTCTCAAATAAATAAATAAATAAAAATAAAAATAAAAAAAAAAGATAAAACTAGAGCTTTCAACTGACCCAGCTTTTCTTCTACTGGGCACCTACCCAAAAGGCTCCACTCTTTAGTGCAGAGATATTTGCTTAACCATGTCTAGAGCTGCTCTTTTCACAATAGCTAAGAATTTGAGTCAAACCAGATGCTAGTTTTTTAATGAATGGATAATGAAGATGTGGTACGTATGCACAATGGAATGATACTCAGCAATAAAGAAAACTGAAATAATGAAATCTGTAGGAAAATGGAGAGACTCGGGACACATCACACTAAGCAAACTCACACAAGCACAGAAAGCCAAATGCTGCATGTTCTCCCTCAGCTGTGGCCCCTAACCTGGAGCCCCTTGACCTGTAGGCATATATGGCAGGAAACTCAGGGGTCAGATAATAGGGATGGGAAGGTTTAGAGGGAGGGGAGTGGTAGGGTGAAGGGGGTGAGGTAGATAAAAATCAAAGTCAAAATGAATTGGTACCATAGAAACCTTCCTCCTGGATAGTAAACTAAATGATATGACCTTCAACAGGAGTATGGGGTCAGGGGATTGTCTGGTAAGAAGATTCCTGGGACAAAGCCTAACCCTGTAACAATTGGCTCTGGCTTATAACTCCCAGTACCAGAAATTGGTTACAGTTCACATTGAGCTATTGATCTATAAGAGATACCCACAAGGTCCACAAAACAAGGCAGGCTTCTTCTATCAAAGCACATATTACCTGCCTGAAGGAAGACATAAGATGCTATTGCTAAAGACACTAAGTAAATCCTCATGGCAGCAGCCCTGGCATACCAATTCTATCTCTTTCTATAAAATTTAAAAAAGAAATTAAAGACCCCTTTGGTACCTATAGTAGAACATAAGCAATATCTCTGTGCAGGTGGACAGTGACAAAAACTGGTTACAGTTGCATAGGAGAATTGAGGCACATAGTAGGAAAACAGTGCACGAAAGGCTTATATTCAAGAAGGTGACAGAGAATGAAAGCCAGGTAGGTATTCATCAGAAGTCCCTCAGCAGCAGAGGAGGAGGGAAGCTGTCACTAACAAGGCTGCAGTGACTCATGTTTTACGTCCCCAGGACTGGATTTATGCAGCGTATGACATTTTTTTCTTCCTTTGCATTCTCATATGCATTTGCAATGACGTCATCCTCAAACCGAGAAACCAGAGTGTGTCTGTGACCTGACATCGGAAAGGGATGAAGAAAGCCTGCTCTGCAAAGTCACAAGGAGGTCACTTAGGAGCCTGGAAACGTTGGAAACCTTCCAGCCTGTGAGGACACGTAGGTCCCAGGTCCTGGGAAGTTCTTCTACTCTTACTGGGAACCTCTACACTTAAGCTTAGTTTGCTCTACTGAAACCTGTAAATGTTGAAAGAGACAGGGTCAACAATTTGGCTATTGGTTTCATATTGACTTCCCATCAAGCATGACTCACTCAGAATAAGTCGCTAGGCATGAAAAGTCCCTCTAATATTTAGGGAAATAAACTGTTCTCCTTTGATGTTTTTCAAAAATTAGACAGTGATTTCCCAATTCACAGGTATGGATACAGTATAACTTATTGTTGTTGCTGTTGTTTTTAAAGAAAAACTGTCCCCTTAAGCATAGTGTGAGTTTGGAGTTGTGAAGTAGAGTGTACAATTAAAATCAATGACAATATTTAATCTTCTGCCAAGAGAAACTTGCCCAGCTAGCAGGCTGCACTCAGATGCCCCTGAGGCACTGAGAGCATCGGGGGCTAACTGGCTGCTCTGTGTGGGATGCGTGAATTGCTTTTATCAATGAGGTGGGCTCCCTTGCCTCTACTGATGTTCCTAGCTCTCCTCTCTGAGGCTTGGTTGGCCAAGCACTACATCTACAAGTTTCTGGTGACTCAGATCCCAGACATTTTAGAGAAGAAAGGCAAATTTTGATCAAATGAATATGAAATGATCACCACTGTCCCCTTCATGTTTTAGATGTTGGAATAGAAACAAATGCTTATATGTGATGGATTTGGCCAGCCAGGGCAGCACACACCTGTCATTTCAGCACATTGGGATGGTGAGACAGGAGGAATGTAAAATAAAAGTCAGATTGGGCTACTTATTGAGAAGAGATGGAGGAGAGGGAACAGACATTAGATTTGATGAAAACAAGGTGGATTTATGTGGGTAGGAAGGTGATTTGAATTAGTTGTCCCCCATACACTCAAGTGCTTTCAATTCTTGATCCCCAGATGATTGCAGGTTTGGAGGTGGAAACTTGTTGGAGGATGTGTGACACCAGAGATGGACTCCAGCTTGTCAGTGCTAGCTGAGCTCACTTTTGCTGCTCTCTTCTACATGCTGTGGCAAAATGTGATGTGTAGCCTCTGCTCTACCATGATTTCCTTGCTATCATGAAGTTTCCTACAGAGATTATAATCCAAAATGAACTATTTTTTCCCTCCCATTCAGCTGCTCTGGGCTCGATATTTTGTCCCAGCAAAGTGAAGGCAACTACAACAAGTGTAGAGTTTGAGTTTGAAGATCAGTGCTCCTGTATAAGCTGTTCAGGGTCCCCCGTCTTATCACTGGTTGCTAACGGGCTCTTTCTTTGTGTATTTATAAGGTTAGATCATCTCACGGCCCAGTGACGGGGATTGAATGAGATACTGTATATGAGTAAGATATTAAACAATTACAAAAGACTGTAATCTGAAAGAGTGGGCATTTGCATACATGCGCTATGTCTAATGTATCGGAAGGAGTTCACTTACCACCAGTGGGTACTGATCTTCTATCATTTGCTGACGTGGCCGTAGTCCAAAGTCAGGAGTGCTTGTGTGTGTGCAGTGGCAGAGGTTCATTGTTCAGAAGGTCCAGCAGCCTTGTTCATAGAGCCATGGAAAAGCAGGAAAACACTCGATCCTGTTTCGAGAACCCAACCATAGCAAGTGGTTCTGTCTAAGCAGCATTGTCAAGTTCCTCATACTATATCCCTTCAATTAAAACCACCGTTCCTGCTACTGGAGTGGTAAAAAGGAAAAAGAAAGCAGCGTATCTCTGAAGGGATCGTAGGTACAAGATCAAGAGGACAAGGAGGATGTAGAATGAAGAAGAAAAGTTGACACAGGTAGATAAAGGCTGAGAAAATTGCTGCACGGTGAAGAAGGAACAGGGAGCAACAAAGAAAATGACATTCCAGGGGATAGATCCTAATTTAACAAGGATGTGGCACATAGCAGACTTTCAAGACCCACTTACAAATAGATAATTCGGACAGAAAGGCTGACCAATCTGTGGGCCCATGTTGGCTTCTATATGCATAAAGAGGAACATTCTGGTTTAAATGCCTTTTTATATAGCCAGTGCATATAGTACCAACACTTCTGTGACCATGCATATAGGTGACATTTTAATATTATCTTGCTTATCCTCTCAAGGTCATATTTCTCATAGACTGTCTCAGTTATTTATATCCCAGACACTTGTCCTTACTCCAGAGTAAAGGCTCACCAGCCTGAGGCAAGTCTTTATTCTTAGGACCTTGGAAGACTCAACAAACTTTTAGAGTGAGCTGAATTCTTTCAGGACTTTAGTATTTTCTTAGTGTCAATTTTTTTTTTCTTAACAAGTTTTGCATAATGATTACATTTCTTTGGTTAGAAAATATGACAATGATGCCCTAAAATTCCAGGAGAACAATTCTAATCATCTGTTTGCAACAATGCCCAGGAAGTAATTACCTGTCTATTCTTGATGGGGTCATGGCTCTCAAATCCAGGGAGGAAGGCAAGTATGAGGTACAGAATTGAGATGCGTAATTGTGCTTGCGAGTGAGGGCAGCGGGTGGAAGAGGTGGCATAAGATGTAAGCTCTAATCCCTGTTCTTTGCAAAATTTAAAGCCTATTTGCAGAAGAAGAAAAAGACACTGAAACAATTAAGCAACCACAGGCAAGTCACACATTGCCTAGCAGAATGGGGATGCTTTGACAATGACTGATAGAAGGCATTACAACTGTTCTTCTCGACCAAACTAGCTCAGCCTCATTATGCCCTGTTCTTGTTTGGTTACCCCAAGAGAAGAATTTTTAGTTGAAATCTCCCTGGCCGGTTTCTACGAGGATTACAGATTAGTTAATTTGAGCATGTAGTGGGAACGGCATCATCACAGGGTAGAGATAGAGAAGCAGGCAGAGTGATTAGCCTAGCTCAGGAGACCTTCTCCGCTGACACACATTTCAATCACATTTGCAGAACCTTCTTCGGAGGAGGTCGTGGTCCTTTGGAAACCAAGAGTAACTTATAGCTTTCTGATACAAATGATAAAGCTGTTTTTCTTCTCTTTACCATATGTGACATTTATACGCAGACTCTAAATGTGTGTGAAGACCAGTGAGTGACTGTGAAAATGGTGACTTCAGACAGATGCGCTGAGGATGGAGAGATTGAGCACGTGTGGTGAACATGGCATTTTGGCTCTTGCCTCTTTGCTCTGTTTCTTCAGAGTAGAGGAGCTGCCCCTCCTGCCCATTACCTTCAATTCTCATCCTGAATGGTGAGATTTGTTTTTTTTTTTTTTGTTTGTTTGTTTTGTTTTTTTAGATATAGAAGAAATCAGCAATCATTTCCCATTAGCTGACAATAGCAAGGAATTTAAAAAATGGTTATTATCTGAAGAGAGGAAGTTGTTGACAAGAGGTATTGAAACCCCAGAGGCTCCACTCACTCACTAAATCTAATGAGGACAGGACAACACCTCAGGAGGAGGGCACAGAATTGTCTTATTAAATAGAATTTAGCTGCTTCATGATTGCATAAGTCATCTGGATCTGTTCCCATCTGAAGATGTTAATGGATTATGCTTGTTCAAATGACTACTATGTCGAGTTTAATATCAAAAGCCTGTGGGGCTTATTCTCATAGGATGAATACAAGAGAGAAGGGGATGGAGGGAGGAAGGAAGAGAGGCAGAAAGGGAGGGAGAAGAGGAAGAATATAGCAGATTTTAAAACAACAAAATATAAATCCTTTGGAATCGACATGCCTTTATTTCCAATGTATTTAAATCTCCAAACATGAATTAAAGAAAAAAAATAGCTATACTTACACTGCCAATCACTTCATATTTATAAGAAAAGGGGGCTTTCAGCAACTGGCTTCATGTTTCTCTCCCAAATCTTGTCATCATAAAAACATACATGGCACATGAGGTCTACATAGGTAGAAGATAACTTGTTACCTTGGTACCAGTTCATGACCATAGACTTCTTACTTCTTGTGTGACTCAGGAAACTACCTCACCTACTCTAGTCATTTACTTTGTTACTTTAATCCCGAACTGTATGTATCCCCGAGAAGTTCTCAATATGTAGATAGTGCTATGCTCTCTACCTCAGGAGAACATGAATCTCCTGGTACATACATTCCTTCCTGCCAACTCTACAATACTTATGTGCTCCTACATCCAGCTACTGCAAAGAAATCACAGTGGGCCTTGTCTATCCTTAGAATGGGCCTTATCCACCATCAGTCTGCCACTATATGTTTTATTTATTTAGAGAGGGAGAATAGATAGAGAAAGAGAGAGAATGGGCATTCCAGGGCCTCTACCATTGCAAATAAACTCCAGATGTTTGTGCCACCTTGTGCATCTGTCTTATTTGGGCACTGGGGAACCAAACTTTGGTACTTAGGCTTCACAGGCAAGTGCCTTAGCCACTAAGCAATCTTTCCAGTTATCTAGTTATTTATTTTTAAGATAACAAATTACAAAACTTACTAGTGTTGTGATCATTTCCTGTGCTGCACAGTTGAGTGGGTCAGAGGTTTGCTGCACTGACCAATTCCATTCAGTGGTACCTAGTAGTTTACAGGTGGACAAGCTATTCTGCCAGGTTCAAGATGCCTTGTATGTGTATGAGGAGTCTTTATAAATTTTAGATTCGTAGATGTCAAACTTACAGGCCAAAAGATTAAAATTCTGCTATATAATACCAAATTGCTCTCCCAAAAATAAAAAAATTTTAAAAAACTTTGTCTATTTAAGTTGTTACTAGCATTTTATAACAATATCCATCTCTGCAAACATTTGCCATGAACGGATACTTTCCATCATTTAAAATTTGGCACTCTGAATGGAGAAAACATTGTTTGAAATGAAATTCTCTAATTACTTGCGAAGTTTGTGGAGCATTTTATGTTTATTACTACTTAGATTTCTTCTTCAGTGTGTTTACTGTTTCAACCTTTTTCTGGTTGAGGATCACTTTATACTTATTGATTTGATTTGCAGTAGGTCTCTACATTTCTGAATATTAATTTGTATTCTCTTGTATATATATTTTCAATACACTTCTTCTAATCTGTGATTGGTTTCGTATTCATCATTTATTCAAGGGATATACACAGACAGATGTTCTAGATACTTAGAATACAACTATAAAAGCAAGTTATATTTTCTTAGAAGTTGAGGGTAGAGGATCTACAGTAAAGACACGGCACACAGCTTTACCACTATAAAAGTGTGACAAAATATAGTGAGTCAGGTGAGGAAGATCAAGCAAGAAAGTAGGCTACTTTAGATAGGCAGTCATGGAAGTCATCTGATCACTGAAATATGCTAATACCTACAAGGAAGATGTTCCAATATGGGAGTAACCAGCATAATCCAAAGGCAATGAGTTGGGAGTCTGATTGTCATATCCAGAAGCTGCAAGAAGGCCAATGTAGTTGAAAGACTGAAACTAAAAGGGAAGGACAGTAAGACATTAGTCCAGGGAGAAAGCCAGTACTGAGAAATTTTAAGGTCTTTAAACCTAAAGTCTATGAGTTTTATATTACTGGAGAATAGAAGAAAAGACATTTCATAGGGAAATGACTCAGTGTAACTGCTTTTGGTGTGGCGATTTCAATCATGTGTCCCCCATAAACTCGTGTGTCCTGAATTCTTGGTCACCAGATGATGGCACTTTGGGAGGTAGAGCCTTGCTGGGAGAGGTGTGTTGCCTGTGATGGACCTTGAGGCTTGTTAGCCCCTAGCTTGCCAGTGTTAGCTGTCTCACTCTCGGGCTGCTCTTTCTACTTTTTGTTGGGGGAGGTTATGTCCAACCTCCGCTCATGCCACGCTTTTCCCTGCCAGCATGGGGTTTCCCTGTTTTCACATGCTGCTTCTGCTGGGGTGCTGCAACAGAATATACCATAGGTACCTGTTTGTGCAAAAGGTGTTAGGAAGAATGGGATCGAAACTACCACATGGGAGGACATTACAACTTATAACAGGACACAGGCAAGAAATGACTGCACTCGTGTGGGTCCCGGGGTCCTCCAGGGTGGCATAGGTTCCCCTGAAGGCATCCAGGCAACCGTGGGGAGCACGCAAAAGAACCACTTTCAGGAGACAGTCTCTGTGAACAGCTCGGTATAATCAGTAGGGAAACTGGTTTATAAGCAGTAGAGGCTCTTAAGGGGATTGGATATACAAGGTTTCTTGCTGATGCCTAATTAACATATGGAGGCATATATTCCAGCACATAAGCAATGGCAAAGGGAAGATGAAGCAGTTCAGGGGGATGGGCTGTGCAAAGGTTGCTGGCTAATATATGAGGAGATTCCTAGGCAACTGGCCAAAGGTCACAGGGAAAAGCCCAAGTTCAGGTGTGCAAGGTTTGGAGAGGGGGTGGCCTCCTGTAGCCAGGGGGTCCTTAGCTGTGCCTAGCATCTCAGGCCTGTCTACTGAAGTCTCCAGCCTGTGTCCACCAGTGCCCAAACACTAGGTTTGGCAATGGAGAAAGCTGAGAATAGCTAGTAAAATATGAAGTGGTAAGGAAGGGATAAGATAATTCTAAGATGTTTGGTGAGTGATGGCTGGTTGAGATAGAGGAAAAACCAAGGAATCTCCCAGTGTCAGTGTGAAGAGAAGGTGGCTGGAGAGTATGGCAGAAGTCTGTGAGTCACCAATGTGTGGATGGTATTTAAAGCCGTGAAGTGGGTGGAAGTCAGTGTAGGTAGAAAAGACCAAGTCCTCACAGGGGCTCCAGTCTCCACGGGAGAAAAGTACAGGAGGAAATCCATGCTGGGGACTTGAGAACAAGTGAACAATGAGATGGGAGTAAAATAGAGAAAATACGGGGTCCCTAAAGCTGAGCAAAGGGCTTAGAACAAGGTTCATGAACATCAAATGCTTCATAGAGACAAATGCAATTTTATTAGCTTCCTCAGAATCCCTATACCTTCCAAGTCTTTTCTGGCTTCAAATACTCTGGGTTCCAAGACAGCTTTAACCAGTAGAATATGGCAGGAGATTTTAGAATGACAGATTTCGACCTCAGATCTTAAGTGATAGGAGGAGATCTATCTAGATAGAGTTGAGAACTTAAAAGAGGACATTATGTTTAGAAATGTGGAAGTCATTGGTTACTTTGAGAAAAATAGGTTTTAGTGTAGATAAGCAAAAATTCCATATTAGAGAGAATATCAGAGAAGTTGAACATACTAAATCTATTTGGGAAGAATTTTACTCTAAAGAAGAGTAAAGGCATAGAGCAGCAGCAGAAGGAAGGCATATGACTAGGGGGCTATTTTTATTTATTTATATGGGAGGTGTTCTTCAGAGGTGTTGGCATTATGATGGCAATAGGCCCATGGAGGCATTAAATTAATGATCTCAAAGGTAAGGAGGAAGTTGTACAGACAAAGCTGTGTACATAAGGCAACATGATCTAATTCACAAGTGTGAATACTGATGAGAGTGAAGATCTCTCAACCAGTCAAAATCAGAGACCAAGGAGCAGAATCCACATGGTAGAGCGGGTGGACCGTGTGTCGGGGGACAAGGACGCTCACTCTGATTCACTGATTCTGTTTTTTCAGTCAAATGAAAAGTTACCAATTGACAATGAAGGGGGAGAAAAGGAGATTATTGGAGCTTTGCAAAGAGAGTTGAGTGAACTGTGTGTGATTTCATTGTGGGAATTTCCAGGGTACCCCAGGGCCCCGCCCCCAGTTGCTCGTGATATCACTATTGTGGTTCTCCGGAAGGAACTGCTCTTTCAAGCTGCATGGTTGCTGTTGCTCTCAGCAGCTTTATCAAGTGTACATTTAAAATATATATTTATTTATTTATATGCAAGAAGAGATAGAGAAAGAGAGAGGGAGAGAGAGAGAGAGAGAGAGAGAGAGAGAGAGAGAGAGAGAGAGAGAGAGAGAATGGGTGAATCAGGGCTTCTAGCCACTCAAACAAACTAGATGCATGCACCACTTTGTGCATCCAGCTTTACCTGGGTACTGGGGGATCAAACTGGTGTCTTTATGCTTTGTAGGCAAGTACCTTAACCACTGAACCATATCTGCAGACCACTGTGAACATTTTCCCACTCTGTGCAGTCAAATTGGCTAATATTTTTCTTCATGATTTCTGAAATTGGAATGTTATTTAAAGGATCCACCTTTAAATTTTATTTAAAATACTGACCACTCACAATATCTTAACAATGAATGCTAATTAAGTTCATGTTAGTTTTTTTGTGTATAACTGTTCAACCTTATTTTGTTCAAAATAGAAAATATAGCGTTACAAGATTATTTTTCAAAAATCTATGTACTTTCTCCTGAAATACCACTGTATGGAAGTACATGGATTTACTTTTGGGCTCCTGTAGTTGCCTCATTGCTGCTTAATCTGCTTTTGTATTATTACCACGTAGCTTTAATTAGGATAGTGGTGTGTAGTATGTCATATAAAAGTGTCCATGGGAATCTTTTCTACAAAAATTGTCTGGCAAACCTTGGGAATTTTATCTTCCAGATGAGTCCAATTTGATACAATAATCACCTAACAAGGCAGCATTTAAAATCCTGAAGAAATTTTGATCTGGATTTAATTGAATTTATAAGCTAATTTGGGGAAAAAGAACATTTACAAAGAAGCTTTGTTCACAGAGGAATCTGTTATTCTCAATATTCATTTTTGACTTTTTAATGTAATTTAAAAGAGTTCTATAGATTTGTCCAATGGGGAAGAATATTCTCTGGTATCTTAAAGCTATTTTCTGGTCTAACACTATAAAACAAATCATATTTCTGATTTTATATGTGATATCTGAGGTGTATTAGTCTCTCTGAGCCCATGTTTCCTGATATGTTAAAAGGAGATTTTTATGAGAAATAATGAGTTAATAAATATGCCACATTCAAAGCTAGTTACATGTATATGGCTAGTTATATGTAATTTTTTCATTGTATTTTGGGGCTTTCTACCCAACTTGAAAATTGAGTAAGTTAGGAACATTGTAATCAACCAATTCCCTGATCAGTATATGTACATAGAAAACCAATGCATCTTTTGAAGTTGCTGCGTTAACACATGGCACTCATTTTATAGGTAATGGCTGAAATCTATATATTATTACACTACCTTTTATGTGCATATAATACTACAAAGATAACAGTTAGTTGCCAATAAGAGGAGACCATGCTAAACCTATTCTAGATTGCTATATTTTTACCTGATGGCTTGATAATCAGAACCAAAAAGCATATTAGAACCTTCATCTGTTAAAATGTATTTTTCCATAAAATGCTAAATATTCTTGTCTCCAAAGACCTCACAGAAAACTTTATTAGACAGAAAACATGTAAGTTACAAAAGAGGGGGGGGGGCTGGAGGGATGGCTTAGCAGTTAAGGCACTTTCCTGCAAAACAAAAGGACACAGGTTCAGTTCCCTAGGACCCATGTTACCCAGATGCACAAGGGAGTGCACACATCTGGAGTTCATTTGCAGTGGCTAGAGGCCCTGATGCACCCATTGTCTGTTTGTCTCTCTCTCTCTCTCCCTCTCTCTCTCTTTCTCTTTCTCTGTCAAATAAATATATAAATAAAAATGAAATGTTAAAAATGTTTTCCTATATTATTCTTTCTCTATTCAGATGAGCCTAACAATGGTACCAACTTGACTGCATTCACTGAGTACAAAACTAATTAATAACAAAATAAAAGTAAAGATTTAAACAAAGAGCCACAGGGTGGGAGGAAATATCTAGAGGTGCCCTCCCCATGCAACGGCCGACTGTCTGCTGTCCTCATAATTCAGATCTCACAGCCCTGTGGTAAATACCAGCAATCCCGCTGAGGAGGGTCCTCAGAGGAATGGGGGCTGGAAGGAGGGAAATGATGGTACCAACCCATGATGTGTCCGTGTGAAGTTTCTACTTAATAAAATATAAAAATTTAAAGAACAACCACTGAATTTTTAAAGGAGAAAAATACTCCTGAAGCTTCCAGCCTCGGCTTTGAACTTCTACAGTGGCCACTGATTGGGTAGATTGCAGAAACATATGAAAAAAAGAAGAAGCTGATCTCTACCTGCCTTTCTCTCTCGTTCTCTACTGTATTTTCTTTGTTTCTCCTTCTCTGTAACACACATAAAAATAAAGGCACATACTTAGTTATAAAAAGTGACTAACTCTTTGCATACCACAAGTAGCAACATAATAAGCAAGGCATCCCAGACCATTTTAAACTACTGAATCATAGGGCCCAGGATTCAGTTTTAACTTCTTCAAAAGTTTACCTTGTAAAGTTTAATGGGATACAGGCCTGGGTCAAGGACTGAGGAAAAAACAAAACAAAACAAAACTCCATCTCTAGAAAAGTGTTACAGAAAAACATGGAAACTGGGATAGTAGGTCATGACAGAGTCACATCTGAAGGCAAGTGAAACAGACAGAGAAGAAAATGGCGCATGTAATATTAATGCAGATTGCACACAAGAGAGAAAGATGCTCCAGTTGCAGTGTCTCTGTGACCTAATTATACCAGCCCATGCGCTCCTCATACTCTCAAATCCCCAGCCTCTGGTTTCTGTCCCTCTCTGATCTATTCCTTCCTTAAAATTCTTCATCTTATTTGAGAGCAGTGCTCTCAAGAAGCAAGTGTAGTAGAGTGAGAAACAAAACAGTCCATTTGAAGGACTCAACTCTACTACAGCTTCCCAGAGGGCTGCCCAAGCTGCAGTCTCAGCACTGGGGAGGGTAGCAGGGACCTCGTGACCGAGACACAACTACATCCTGACGCCTGGCTGAGCAGCTTGCTCTGTGTCCTACGTGGCTGCACAGAGGATTTTCCAAAAGCAGAGCCGGTGAGCAACAAGGCCTCCAAGAGTTGAACGTGTCCAGCCCAACATAGACCTAGAGCCCAGACCCAGGAGCAAATCCCTGGTACGTGTGCCTGTGTGCAACATTAAGCATGTTGGCCAAATTCTGATGTCCTTATTGACTTAACCATTGTAAACAGTGATGCACAGAACTATGAACAATGACACAGAGTCAAATAAGGCAGAGGAGGCTCCAAAACACCTCAGAATACATCATCCAGAACCCCCCAAAAGTAGGAATGTTCTGCTACAATAAACTGGTAGCAGTCTGAAAAACAACATCTACCAAGAATGCTGTTCCACTATAAATTTTATCAGGATGGTAGGGTTGCTTAGTGGTTAAAGTCACTTGCTTACCAAGCTTGATCGTCTAGATTCAATTTCCCAGTACCCAAATAAAAACAGGTGCAAAAAGTGGTGCATGTATCCAGAGTTAATTTGCAGCAGCAAGAGACATTGGTACCCTCCCCCCCGAAAGACACAGAGAGAGAGAGTAAATAAAAATTTAAAAATAGTTCCTCTGTTTTAATTTGTTTTATTATTTTCTGACAGTTAGATAAAAGTGATTGCTATAGCTTATAGACATGAACTCCTCCAAGATTGTCCCCAAGGGGTCATGTGCTGAAAAGACTTGGTCTCTAGCACCTTGTAAAACAACTGGGAGGTGTAAAGCCGTTAGGAGGTGGGGCTCAGTGGAAGAAAGTTAGGTTACTGGGTTGTACTCTTAGAAGGCATATTGGTACCTCAGTCTCATATCGGTACACCAGATTCTCCCTCTCTCTCCCTGTCTCTCTGTCTCTCTCTCCTAACTGTGAGCTACATGGTTTTGCTCCCCCATGTGCTGCTATCAGAATGTTCTGCTTCATTGCAGACCCCCAAACAACAAAGCCAACCAACCACGGACTGAAACCATAGTCGGAACAGAAGACTATTTTTCATTGGAAGTTGGCGATCTCAAGTGTTTTATCACTGGTAAAACTGCCTAACAAGGCAAAGACCAAGATCGTGTCTTCATTGCTGACTTTTCACTGCAATGAAGGATCTAAAGAAATTCCTTCCCATGGGAGGCTGAACTAATGGCACAGGTGATTCATGTTCTTTGAGAGAGAGAGAGAGAGAGAGAGAGAGAGAGAGAGAGAGAGAGAGAGAGACAAAGGGAACTCTCAGAGAGAATTCATTCATAAAATTTACCTGCTTTTTTATTTTTGTTTCCATGTAAATCCATAAAATCCATACTATTTTAGAATAACTTCACCTTCTATGTAATGAAGCAAAAAAAAAAAAAAAAAAAAAAAAGCAACGTAATTTGCCTGCACCCTTTTTTTAGATGTCAACTCTTATTATTCCTTTCTTTCTGGTTGAACTAATCAAGATGAACTTAATATAAAGAATGCATGCAAGTGTAAGCACCCAGCAGAAGCTGATGGATTGAAAGAAATAGAGGATCCACAAAGAAAGTATGCACACAATGAGAAACAATGATGAAAACAGCATTTTAAAACTATGTGGTATTTTTGGTTTATTTAGCTGCATGCACTAATAAAAATCAAGGAAAAATCATTTTGAGAATACAGATCTATATGGTTACAGGTAGAAAAACGGACAGGTCAGCAAGCAAAATGCTAAACAAGAGAGAAGTGGGCAAAGTATGTTATAGGAAGCCACTATACAAAGCGTGAGCTGTGACAGTGGACACGCAAGGAATGAGGAGGGCTGAAGCATATAGCAGTTTTCCAGTTTGTCACTGGCTCCCTGAAGGGGCCATTTTCATTCTAGAAAGGTTGCTTGAATGAGGTGAGCTTTTCAATGAGCAAGCTGGAGAAAAATGGCAAGGCTGGTTGTCAGAGCATAATATCGCTGTTGATCAGCTGGGCCGGATGCCTGCGTGCTAAAAAGAAGGGAGAGACGGATGGAGAACGGGGCCTTGTGCTCCAGGATGCAGGGAGAGGAGTGGGGAGCGGAGGAGATGTGGGAGGCGGCCCTGTGGCAGCTCATATGCGGAGCCCTCGGGGATGGCAGGCTAACAGTAACCACATCAAAACATGATTCCATATTGAGAGGGAAAGACGTTGGGAGGAATTTAAATCAAATAAACATAAAACCCATCAAAGTCAAAAGAGAGTCAAATATTAAAACAATCATGGTGCCCCATCTCTGCTTCCTGTACTATATTATCTTTGAAATTCCCTATTCTACATTTGGAAACGCTTGTGGCTTGGAGAACGACACAGCAACTTTTATGTTTCCAGAAATAACAGCAGGAGACACAACATTTCCCAAAAGGAACTAGAAAAGGAACTAGAACTTGTTATCATTCTGCTGCCATCTTTGAGGAAATAATAAAAAACAATACATATCTTGCTTTACAGTGAGGTCTGTGTGACAGGCATGCTCAGAAGACTGTCTTCATGAACTTATCTTAACCTCATGAAAGTTATCTTAACTCTATGCTATTATCATTCATATTTTTTAATATTTATATTTATTTATTTGTTGAGAAAGTGGGGGAGAGAGAGAATGGGCATGCCAGGGCTTCCAGCCATTGCAAACAAACTCCAGATGCTTGTGACCCCTTGTGCATCTGGCTAATGTGGGTCCTGGAAAATCAAACCTGGGTCCTTTGGTTTAGCAGGCAAACACCTTAACTGCTAAGCCATCCCTCTGGCTGATCATTCCTTTTTTTGGCGGGGGGGGGCGGTTTTCAAGGTAGGGTCTTACTCTAGCCCAGGCTGACCTAGAATTCACTCTGTATTCTCAGGGTAGCCTCAAACTCATGGCAATTCTCCTACCTCTGCCTCCTAAGTGCTGGAATTAAAGGCATGCGGTACCACACCTGGCTTATCATTCCTATTTTTTAAACAACTATTTATTTATTTATTTGAGAGAGCAAGAGACACACACACACACACACACACACACACACACACACACACAGAGAGAGAGAGAGAGAGAGAGAGAGAGAGACAGAAAGAGAAAGAGAATTGGTACACCAGGGCCTCCAGCCACTGTAAACAAACTCCAGATGCATGCATCACCTTGTGCATCTGGCTTAAGTGGGTCCTGGGGAATTGAACCAAGGTCCTTTGGCTTTGCAGGCAAAGCCTTAACTGCTAAGACATCTCTCCAGCCCAATCATCCCTACTTTTAAAAATTATTTATTTATTTTCAAGCAGAGTGAAATAGAAGAAAGACAGAGAGAGTTCTGGGAGTGCCAAGGCCTCTAGCCACCATATTTAGACTCCAGATGCATGTAACACTTTGTGCCATGTGGCTTTTCATGGGTATTGGGGAATCAAACTCTGGTCATTAGACTCTGCAGGCAAGTGTCTTAACCAGTGAGCCATCTCTTCAGCTCATCATTCTAGTGTTTATTAATTTATTTAATTTTATTTTTTAGGTTTTGGTCATTTTTTTTTTTCAAAGTAGGGTCTCGCTGTAGCCCAGGCTGACCTCGAATTCACTATGTAGTCTCAGGCTAGCCTCGACCTCATGACAGTCTACCTGCCTCTGTCTTCCAAGTGTTGGGATAAAGATGTGTGCCACCATGCCCAGCTCATTCCTGTTTTTAAAATTTTTTTTTGTTTATTTTTATTTATTTATTTGAGAGTGACACACAGAGAAAGAGGCAGAGAGAGAATGGTCATGCCAGGGCCTTCAGCCACTGCAAACGAACTCCAGATGCGTGTGCCCCCTTGTGCATCTGGCTAACATGGGTCCTGGGGAATGGAGCCTCGAACTGGGTTTCTTAGGCTTCACAGGCAAGCGCTTAACTGCTAAGCCATCTGTCCAGCCCCTCATTCCTATTTTTAATTGAGGAAAACAAAGTTCAGAAAAGTTAAATGACTATCCTAGGTGCTAGGGTATAAGTTTAGGCAACTGGGCTCTGGGGCCTATGTTTTTGACCAGCACAACATTGTAGCCCAACACTGATATCCCAGAATCATAATTTAATAAACAGGGTGCTTATCCAATCAAGCTGGCTATTTTTCTAGGTGCATAAACATGGATATAAGTGCACATATACAGAGAAATGCCTGCGCAGATGGTTGTAAGCATGCAAATGGAGATGTGATCATGTACACATGGACACAGACATATACACACAGGGATAGGCATGTGTACATAGAGACAGATGGACACATATGTGAACAGGTGTGCACACATGGAGATTGGTGCATATGTGTGGAGATGGGCATATATGTAGAGACAGATGCATACATGCTTATGGCTAGAGTATAGGGAGCTTCGAGCATGTATTCTTATACTCCATTCATGAGAATGCTAACCTCATTTCCTTTAGTTTTCTTTATCAATTTTCTTGTTTTTTATTATGAATATACTCTATATGGACACACCCTGTGTTGGTACCATCATTTCCCTGCTCCCTGCCCCCATTCCATTGAGGGCTCTCCTAAGTAGGGTTGCTATTCTTCATGGGGTTGTATGTTATGAGAGCAACAGTCAGTCACTGTGGCGGGGGGCAATGCCTCTGAGTAGGCTGTCCCAACCCGTGGCTTTTACAACCTTTCTCCCTCCCTCTTGTGCAAAATTCCCTGAGCTATGGCGGGTGTGCTTTTTAAGTCTGCTTCAGTGGAAACTCTCAGGAGCTTCTGACTTTCTGGTTTCATATGTGTTGAGTATCCTCAGCATCTGCTAACCTCGTTTCTAGATCTTAGAGAAATTATTTTTTGCTGTCTTTCTCTGCAAAGTTGAGGCTTTTTAAGAATTTTACATCCCAGTTGACTGGCAGCCAAAGTCCTGAAAAGTGCTATGCAGGCTGCTGGGGGAGAAAAGCCATCAACAGTCTTAACAAGCAGTGGATTATGCAAAATTCACACTCCACCAGCCAGGCTAGATGTGCTCACTGGTGCCATCATGACACAAAAGTTACAGGGGTAACCAGCCTCTTTCTGATTGGCTTTGAGGCCTGCTCTGTGAGAAGCCTTTCATGCCTGGTGTTACAGCTAGGGACGTAAGTCTATGGCTGGAAAGGTCATAGGCCCTAGTGGGAAACTACTCCTCTTCTTTGTCTAAATGGATAAATTGAGCCCATCTAATTTCCTTCTAAATGTGTGTGGATATGTCCATCGATTACTGCCATTGATCACTTTTGATTCGAGAAACTAGTTTTTACAGATGGTGGTAAATTATGGAGAGATTCGTCAAGATGACAGGAACAGAATGCACAGTGCTCAGCCCCGGCCGAGTCATTTCTATCACACCTGTCAGGGCTCAGGGAGCATTGCAGAGGAGGTGGTGTCAGTAATATTAGCACTGCTCTCACAGCCATCCGCAGAGGTTTTTCTGCAGAGATGGCATTAGACAGTAAGAATACTCAAAACTCGGGCTGGAGAGATGGCTTAGCGGTTAAGCTCTTGCCTGTGAAGCCTAAGGACCCCGGTTCGAGGCTCGGTTCCCCAGGTCCCATGTTAGCCAGATGCACAAGGGGGCGCACGCGCCTGGAGTTCGTTTGCAGACGCTGGAAGCCCTGGCGCGCCCATTCTCTCTCTCTCCCCTCTATCTGTCTTTCTCTCTGTGTCTGTCGCTCTCAAGTAAATAAATAAAAATGAAAAAAAAAGAATACTCAAAACTCATCAAAGCTAAAATATGAGGCTCTTTAAGAGCGCAACGCTAAACAAGACATCTCTGTGATGCCTTCCAAGGCTAGTGGCACATTGTAGAAGGGACTGAAAGAATGTAAGAGCCACAAGGTGGGAAGGAGTGCTTTGGGGCACTGTCTTCTGGACATGAAATGACCCACACATTTATGGCCACACAGTGGTTGTTACAACCTCCACAAAATCTGCATGATTCTGAGCCCACCAACTTTTTGACACCCACCAACTTTTTGACACAGAGGATGGAGAACAAAAAAAGAATGAGAGATCACACTCAGACTACTTGGGGAAAGGAGGGTTCTCAATGGAATAGTGATGGAGTAGTGATGGGGATGTGATCAAACTACAATATGTTAATTTATTAAACGTCTTGATTAAAATGGATTTAAAAAAAGTCTTGATTTGCCATCAGTTTCAAAGTGGAAAGGCTATAACTTGCAGATGCCCAAGACAGCTAGCTGAGTGCCCCGGGCCTGCATAATATGCCTGTGCACTTTAGACCTTACTCACGTTTGGATCTGCTGACTATTATCATTAATTTTCCTAAAGCATGCAATTAGGTTTCTGTATTTTTAAGTTTGGAGGACGTGTGTCTTTGTTTCTGTTTTTGGCGAGCAGTGCATTCAAATCTTGATGTGGAAGAGCAAGCTCACATCAAGGAAGGACCAGACAGTGAAGGAGGGTTGATGTAGTGGAAGAGTGAGTTTTGCATTAGCCGGATATTTGCATAAAGAAGTATGATTGGAGCTGGGCGTGGTGGCACACGCCTTTAATCCCAGCACTCTGGAGGCAAAGGTAGGAGGATCACCATGAGTTTCAGGCCAGCCTGAGACTACATAGTGAATTCCAGGTCAGCCTGGACTAGAGTGAAACACTACCTCAAAAAACCAAATATATATACACACACATATAAAAAGACCCTAAATTTCATTGGAGAAAACCAGAGCCCTCCTCATTGAAGGCAGCATTCATAGTAAACAACATGAGCTGCTCCTCAGCCCTCTGGCCATCCTTACTATAGTAAAATTGGAGCACAAAGTGACATCTTCTCTTTGACTTCAGCCACTTGCAATGCTTGTTCCTCATCTTCTTTAACAAGACTTATCCTTTGTAACAACGGGCATCAGAGTGTCACAGACACTGTAAACCCCAGAAGATATCTTGGGCTAAAGAAAGAGAGGCAATAAAAATGAAATTATACAACATTAAAATCACTAAGTAAGCAAGATAATAGAGTTTGGAAAAGCGAAGGTGCTGAGTGAGCAAGCTTCCAGCCCATTCAGAGCTGAGCTTGATGTGACCTGCATGCTAAGTGCACCATGCATAAGATGCTTTATTGCGATGACATTAGTTACTGGCATTAGTTATTGAGTTTGTCTGACATTGTTCATGATTAACCTTATCTTTTCCAAAGCCTATAACTCAGTGTTTAAAAAAAATCATATCATCTGTTATTTTTTAAAAGAGCCAAATTTAGCATACAAATTCTATTGCTTAAGATGGAATTTATTCCAGAGAAAAATTGAGATTCATTTGAATGAAACTCTATTAATTATTCCAAAGAGTTACTAGTTTAACTGTACATTGAGGAACTTATACCAGATGATACTATGGAAAATAATGTTCTTTTTTTTCTACAATATAATCAGACTCACAATCTTATAAGAATACTGGGTTGGAAAGTTTAGAGCCTCTGGATGAGGTTGTCCAGTGAAGGCATCTAGGATAAAACCTTTCAGTATAGCCTTTAAGCTTCAAGGCAAGCTAGGGTATTTATAAATATGAAGAGGCCACATATGAAGATATAGGGATGGATAAAAATTTGGGGCCAAGTGCTTGTCTGTTTGTGGTCTTCCAGCTAAGGCAAAGATGGATGTGGGGTGGTCTCTTCAAGAGAGCTGAAGCCACAGTTTAATAGAGTCATCCTTCCAAGGCAGCAGTTCTTAATATTTTGGATCTTACAACTTCTTTTCTCACATGTGGTAACCTTGTTCTTTCCATATGATTTAAATTTCCATACGCTTGAGTCATATTAATATGGATTTATTGGCCTCTCTAATTGGACTTCTCATCTTTCTTTTCTTTTTCATCCTTAACTTTCTTCTGTCTGCATCCAAAATCAAGTTTTAAGTGAGAGGGATAGTTGAAAAGAAAATGCCTGTTACAGTTGCCTTTCGTCATGAGGCAAACATCTGACCAGAAGCAGCTTATGGGACTAAAGAATTTGTTTCAGGCTTATAGAATCCAGAGAAAACACCATCAATGGTAAAAGAAGCCAGCTCACTGCCCCAGATGCCTAGCAGAGAGACACCATCAAACAGCCAGCAAATATAAACAGCCAGAGCTCAAAGTGGCTCTGAACATTCCTTAGGGCTAGGCTACAAGACCATCCCTTAGTGATACCTCCTCCAGCAGGATGCGGGAGACTTAAGGAGGAAGCTTAACTTTAATAATAAAAAAAAAAAGTCCCTGAGGCTATGGTGGCCGGACATTCACATTCAAACCACCACAGTGCCTTTTGAGGTATCTGCTAAGTAGTGAACTCTGAAAGATGCCTGTCCTCTAGCTGGCCGTAAAGATGGATGAAAGGAAGCTCTTGTTGCTAATGCAACTGCGCTTTCTGTTCCTTGACCATGTCACTCAGGTAGGGCCTGATTGTAGATGGAGACAACCCCACTGGGATGATAGTCCAACGAAGCCAAGGCTGTTACTAATGAAAAGAAGGCATGCTGTAAGGGACAAGGAGATAGTACATTTGCTGGTTCTAATAGTTTTCATGGGGTTATTTTCTCAGTGCGTTATTATCTTGAATCTTCATATATCTTAGCACTTACCTCACACATGTGTTAATCTTATGGTCCATTGTTATACAGCCTCTTGACTTATTTAGACTTCAGGCACTTAAGGGCAAATCTATTACTGAGTAATCTTAAAAGTGTACTATATCTAAAAGTTCAAGGCTATAGATGTGTCTGTTCCCCATCAACATAGCTCCTGGGTACATTCAACTCGTAATTCATTTATATATGTTTCAAAATGAGAAATTCATATTTTAAAAAGTCATGATCCTTTTTTTGTAGAGCTACTTAGAGTGAACAACAGCAACAATAAAAAAAACCCCAGGTGTCTCTAAATGACAACCATTCAACACACATGGATTCAATGTGCATGGTCGCGTCTGTTCTCCATGTTGCTCTGGACTTATTCCAGCCCAAACAGTACTCTGCTTGATTGCGGACAATCATCACCTTGGGAAAATAAGCACCCCTGTATGCAGAAAGACAAGCTGTGGCCCCAATACACTGTCATTCTTTGGACCTGCCCCAGGGTGTCCAGAGAAGATGACACATGTGTTCATCCTCCCAGGTGACACTACTCCGGACCTATGACCAAGTCACATCAGTTTTCATCAAGATTAGCTGTAGTGTAAAACAAAGAAAGGCTGCAAAGAGCGTTCTGGAATACCAGCATCCCTTTCCTTCATCTGCAATTGAATGTAGGAAAGGTTGAGTCTGCAAAAGCCCGTGCGGGCCTGCTTCTCACTGTGCTTCCTCTCTTCTCTCTTGGCCTCACTTTTCATCTCAGGTCTCACTGTACCAAGATCCTGCACACATTTATTCAACCAACATTCATTGAACAGCTCAACGTTAGCTCCTTACTGCAAGGAGCTCTTTATTTCACAGGGAAAACCGACTAATCAAACCACGCAGCATGTGTGCTCAGATTTAAAAATTTAAAAATTCTGCTCATATAGAAAAGAGTGAAAAAATATGCCCGGAAAAGAGAGAGAGGACCAGAAATGAACAAGGAAAGAGCTATTTTGATCGGGCATGCAAGGGAACGTAGTTTGCTCCTCTGTTACTGTATACTCAGAGGGACAAAACGCAGTTATTGATGTTGCCCAGGAGTTTCGAGTTGAGCTAGTCAAACCATAAACCAACTCACTCACCATGCTCTCCCTCCTAATTACTCTGTATAGTTTTTTTGAGTCCCAGAAACTGAGGTTTGGCTTTGTGTCTTGTTTTCCCTTTATACTACACTATCCGCTCAATCCATTCTCTTATCACCACATGCCAAGTTCTTACTGGCTTTCTATTGGATTGGTCCCAGCAGACTCTTGCAAGTCACAGGTAACATACCCTTCCCCCTCCAACTGCATGAATGTCCCTTTAATGAAGGTCACGATTAAGTCAAGCTGCTCATGGTTCTCCACTGCTCTGCCCTGACCATACATCATTACACCTGTGGCATGTTTAGTGTTGTTATGTCTTTTGATGAATGGTTCCCTTCAATAATATGTGGCTGCTTTCTTTATCTTTTAAGGTTAATGTTGACTTGAAGTTGGCTTTACCAAATGTCAAAATAGTGATGCCACCTTGTTTTTGGTGTCCATTCTTTGGATAGATTCACTGTAGCCCTTTGATTCTCAGTCTATGGGTATGTGTGCCAGTGAGGCATGCTTGTTGGTGATATCAGATAGTGGGGTCTTGAATTTTAGTCCAGTCTACATATCATTATTGGTGATGGCTGGGGATATGGTTCAGCAGTCTAAGGCACTTGCTTGCAAAACATGCAGGCCTGATTTTGATTCCCCAGTACCCCATAAAGCCAGATGCACAAAGTGGAGATGTCCTCTAATTGTTGTCTAATGATTGCCTAAGCATACATGGCCTTGAAGGAACCAGTATGTTGAGAATTACAATACACGCTTTATACTCTCTGAGTCTCTTCTGTGTGGGTGGTCTGTCACCATTCTTCTCTGAATTTGTGGTCTTTCCCATGGAACTTGTAGGGGTAGTCATACTTAATCTCCTACTATACTTTGATAGTTCAGGGGTTCTCAAAGTGTGTCCCTGAAATGCAATTATCAGGAACATCTGCTTACCTAGGAATACAAACCCTCAAGCCTCAACCCAGACCTGCTGAATCAGAAACTCTGGGTTGGGACTCAGGAATCTGTGTTTTAACAAATCTTGAACCTGATTCTGATGCCAGGCAATGTTTGTGGACTGCTGAGTGATTAAAAGCCTTTCTATCCTCCCCTCATAATTTCACTCCAAACCTTTTCAGAGCCATCAGTCACTCTTAACATGACTTGACATAGGGCAGCAGCTCTGAAATTAACTGATATTCTGTTCTGTATAATTTGCTGCTACTGAAATTGAGTACTGTCATTTTCCAGGGGCAGCATTAGCGTCTTGCTCATGTTAGGTCCGGGATGCTTCCATGTTCCTTATGTGTACCTTGG
This sequence comes from Jaculus jaculus, assembly GCF_020740685.1. NCBI lineage: Eukaryota > Metazoa > Chordata > Mammalia > Rodentia > Dipodidae > Jaculus > Jaculus jaculus. The sequence goes on from NC_059108.1 coordinate 16,445,192, forward strand.
ATTCTGCCCATACCTTGCATCCAACTCTCTCTTGTGAAAACTTTTTGATTGTGCTATCTCTCCTTGTCAGAACCCTGATGGATGCAATATCTCAAGACTATGCTTATTTCCACAGATGGATACAAAAATGAATGCTTATTCCAAAGGAGAAAATTGCCAATAGTGAACTTTTAGGCTTTGATTATTTGTCAGTAAATAGCTTCCCTATGCTGTTGTAAAGAAATGTCTTGGCAAACTGTTGACATGCTTTGCCAGAACTATGCTAATAAGTTCCTTCTGCACTTCCAATTTAATTCTTACAATATTAACCATGTTGCTTTGATTATTTCAATAGAAATTACTCTGACCAGCATCAGGTTATCAAGACAGAATATGAAAGGACTAGAACTGAAGCACCCACATGATGATAAAACCAGTGTCTATATATGCAAGTAGATGAACAGATTACTGGGGGTGGAATGCCAAAGTGAGGTGAAGGGAAGACACTGAGTAAAAGAAGGGTGGGAAAGTGTTAATCAAAATTCAGGATATTGTAAATAAGCCATATGAAAACCTACTTTTTTGGATAATGGCACACCCAGAAGCTATAGACAGTTATTAGAAAAATGTCAGTGCTAGGGATGGAATACCTTCCAGTGAGTTGTTGGCCAGGAAGTTCCCTGATGTCTCCAAGACATTACAAGCTATTACAAGCCAATGCTCTTTGTTTACCACCAGAAATAGATTGCAGGACCCTGTTGCTGAAGACTTTACATGCCTGAGCTGCAAGAGCACTGAGAAATTAAGCTGGAGCTGAGCTGAAAACCTCCTTCCTATAGAGGAGCTGACAGAAAGTTGGAAAAAAACTGTGCAGCATGCAACCCTGTGGTATATAGAAGTCATCAGTGTGAAAACAGTGGCCACTGCAAGCCTCCAGTTTGGCCAAGTGACTGGACAGGTACAAAAGTGGCATGCCTGTTATGACAGAAACCAACTGCTCTCTAATTGGACCAGAGGCCTTCTATATGGGAGGGAATACATGCCTGGTATGGATAACCTAATCAAAAGCATATGGTAGAGGAAGACATGTGCCTTAGGAGTATAATGCCTGCAGTTGTCTGGATACATGCATATATTATGCTCACCAAACTGCCCTGTAAGCACTTTATTCAATGTTCATACTCATATATCATTTTTGGTGAGAGAAGCTTCTCTTTTCAGATGGCAATGACCACTGGGATGACCCAGAAGGCACCATAGTGCTGAGAAGACACGATGGAGGGGTTTTCAGCACTGAAACATCTCTATCACACCTTCCAAGGCTCAGGGTCCATTGTGGAAGAGTTGGCAGAAAGAATGTAGGAGCCAAAAGAAAGGGAGGACTGCTCGCAGTGCAATCATCTGGATAGCAATAGGCCTTGATATCCTTGACCTCACAGTGCCTAGAACTTCATACACAAGACCATCGTAATAGGAAGAAAAGGTGACAACATCAAAATAAAAGAGAGGCTAACAGAGAGAGGGGGAGGGGTATTACAGAGTATGGATTTACAAAGGGGAGAGGGGGGATTATCATGATTTGTTGTCTGTAAGCATGAAAGCTTTCAATAAAAAGAAATGGGAGGAAAAAAACAGTGTCCTTCACCTTGGCCCTAATATTGTCCCTTTGCAGAGGTAGCGCCCCAAGCTATAATATAGGCATGCGGTTGCTCATTGGAGCCATGAAGAGGCAGAGGAAGAAACACTTAAAGACACTTGGAAGGTGGCATGTCCGTGACATATGAATCACATCTCTGTGGATAAATGCAGAAAACTTCAGTGGTAGCCTCAGAGATGGTCAGAAGGAAAAACAAGGTAAGGGAAGAGAGATAATGCAAAAGCCAAAGTTACTAGTGTGACAGGGAAAGTGTGCATTTGTTTGTCAAAGTGAGGCAGAAAGGGCTAGGGTGATAGCACAGTGACAGAGTACTTGCCCAGCATGTGCAAGGCTCTGTGTTCCACACCTAGCACCCTAACAAATAAAAGTATTTTTTTTTTTTTACAAAAGGAACAAATAGACAGTATTTTCAGCAATTTTCAACCAAATAGGCAATTTGAACAGAAAACTCTAAGAGATAGTCAGTTTATCAACTGGAGAGGGGAAAAAAAAAATGAAACTAACTTGTCAGTATTTCTTGTTAGGGTCTTTCCTGGCTTGATCACTCCTAGACAGAGGTTAGCCATCACTAGACTATGACCTGACATCTCATCCAAGAAAGTAATGACAGACAGGGCCTTAATCATTGTTGTGCTTACCCAGAACTACTATCCACTTCCTGAGTACAAGTGTCAGTCTTTGAAATGGTCAAAGAGGATCTCGTGTGAGCACCACAGACCATACCTATCACAGCTTCCAGAGTCAGTGCCAATCAGAATCTGCCTGGAGAAAGGCCTTTCAGTGGGTAAGCTCCACAGAACAAACTGAAGAGCCCTTGTCTGAAACTCTAGGGACAGCAATCACTTTGCAGGACATCGAGGGACCACGCTGGAACTGAAGGGGAGACCAAGTCACTCCTGGCTAGTCCTCAGAGCACTGGGAAGTGCTATGGGACCTGCTGGGGGATAATGGTCACCCACAGTGTGAATAAGCAGGGAATCCTTCAAGCTACCTAGTCAACCGGCTGAGAAAGAAGTACATACCTTGCAATAGTGGCACACAGCCTATGCCGGTAACCAGCTGCTCTTGGCTTGGGCATGAGGCCTGCTCAGTGGGAAAGGACTCATAGCTGGTACTGGAAATCAAGTCAGAATCTCATGGACAGAAAACTCACAGACTCCAGAGAGAATCTCCACTGTTCTTTGGCTAAGAAGAGTGGGTATACACATCAAGAAGTCTCTCAGATAGCAATGCTTATCCCTTTTAGTCCAGGTGTTCTCACTTTTGGATGAGGAATCTGTTTTATCTTACAGCTGGCAAGGAATTCTGGGGAGATCCAGGATGCATCAATACAACAAGAAAACAGAGTCTACTGTGTACCACAAGACAGGTCAACTCTACCATATCCACATCTGCCCAGGCCCAGGAGACATTTTAGAGGAATCAGAGACACAAGCACTGCTCTCACTGCTAGCCTGACAACCAGTTCCAGGGATATGGTGACAGACACTGTGGTCACTCAAACCTCATCAAGACAGAAACCCAGACACTACAGAGAATTCAACACTAAATCAGATTTCTAACATGCCCTTTAAGGCCAAGAAAGCATTGTTTAATAAGGGGCGGAAAGATTTTAACAGCCACCAGGTGTGTAGAAGTAGCCTGAGGCACGAACCCTTCCCACGGAGACTGATTGAGATCTTCGGGACCCCACAGTGAATACCAACAACACCATGGAGGAGGGTCCTCCGTGGAGCGGCAATGAGGAAGAGCGGATATGAGTATAATCTGTTAAAACAATAAAGTTTAATTAAAACAGAAAAAATGGTGTTTATTCAACTTGGAGATAGTTATGTAGATTTTACATGTTGAGCACCCTTCATGCAAAACTGAAAGATTGCAAAAGGCTCCAAAACCTATAACTTTCTCAGTATCATGTTAGGGCACTAGAACATTGCTGAAGATCCTTAACCTGTATCAAATAAGCGAATAACCATTGACTGAGTGGGAGTGTGGATTTTAACTAGCTTGTCATGTCTCCTTCTTGAACACACAGGACTGAAGTGGCGTCACCGTCTTCCCACCACTGTGCTTAGTGCTGGCCTTGCCATGATCCTGTGGAGAAGGAGGCTCAGATAACGCAGAGAATACCCCATCAAGGAAATAAACAGATATGGCTGGAGAATAGTATGGCAGACAAAGGCATCCCAGAAAAGGACCATATGGACACAGACCTGAAAGACTGAAAGGGAGAGAGAGAGAGAAAAGTCAAGCTGACTGTTCAAAATACAAAAATAAAGCTTTTCAGATAGAGAGAGAAGTCGGGGCAAAGTACCTGAGGTAGCAAGCCCTCTTGGACCCTGAATGTGTGTCCAGTGTGGAGTGAAGCAGCAGAGGAGACAGAAGACTATGGCAGGCATTACAGTCTGTTTGAGACCATGCAGAGCAAAGTCTGGTCTCCCAGGTCTGTAATTCTATGATTTCATCCCAGCCTTGGGTCTCTATAATATATATATATATATATATATATATATATATATATATATATATATATATATATATATATATATTTATGAGAGAGAGAGAGAGGCAGTGGGAGGGAGAAACAGAGAGAAACGGATAAACCCCGTGCCTTTCTGTCTGCTGGGAATCAGGTCTTGTCTTTGGCAAGCTGTCCAGGGACCCCATGCATGCCAAATTCAGGCTCCCTTGACTTTATCAATAGGCAGCCTGTGGTCAAGAATCTCCAAATGTGATTAAAATGGAACTGCCATGGAAATCAGGTTTGGCTGCCGATCCTGGTCCTCTGGAAGAAGAGGCCCTTTGGACTTGGGACAGAGCCAGAAATACTGCTTGGATTAGATTTAGGAAGGGCTGCCAGGTAGAAAGGAGATTTCAATAACTGCAGCCAGCTTGGTAATTAGAGTGCCTTGGTACCAGTGATGCACCATAAAAAAACCTGTGACCCTCTCAATAGCTGAAGTCATTGAGATTAATGAGCTCTGAGACCAGCCATCATTTCACATGCAAGATGGTTTACTCTAGATGACCAGTGTCCCGAGACTGATCAAACACTGCTCATTGAAACCAGAAAAAAAAAGAACTGTTTAATAACTTCTTTTGGCCAATTCGACCCTTGAACAGTTCAGAAAAAGAAAGATTGCTCCCCAGTGTCTTAGATCATCAGAGAGTAGAGATGAAATACATTTTCCTGGATGGCTTTAATTTGAATCCAAGGCCAGCAGACCCGTGGTTTGTCTCTGGATGGTTAGTCAGGCCCTGGAAGAGATGGCTGCAGAAGAGTACACAGGGTTAGCGCTTTGCATAAACAGCGTGTGCTGTGAGGAGCCCAGTCCTGATGCCCAGCAGACTCGTCAGGGGCGACTTCCTCCGTGGCCTGCTTTAATTGAAACTGATGGAGCCGTGGAGCTGACTGAGCTTTGCATAAACCATCTTCGATAATACTCTTTCAAGGGTAATCACAGCATTAATATACCAAGCAGGAAGTGAAATAATTAAAATTTAGCACATTGCAGCATGGAAGTTTCCAAAATTAGTCTAAGGCACCTTTCTTTGGTTCAAATGAACAATTGCAGCAATCCAAAGAAACAGACGAACATATTTTGCTACACTAACCACCAGCAATGAAAAATTCCCATGTTTCTTTCTATGAGTACATACTTAAATCCTTGCATTTCTCCTCTGGTGGTAAGGGTTTCTTTCTTTTTTTTTCTCCAATTTGTTTTACCTGCCTCTGAACTAACCATGGGGCATGCAAGCTTAGAAAACAAAAATCCCATAAATCTTGGGATGTCAGAGAGGAAATTGCCATTCTCTTATGACCCTTAGGAAGACAATCCAGCCTAGAGAGCCATCACAGTTATGGACATTGGGGAGAATTCTACAGTGATGATCATCTCATTTCAATATATCTGGGTAGAAAGGTAATAAAATATCCCTGGCTGGGTCCACACCACACCACAGAGGTAAGATCTCAGCAGCACCAAACAACTCACTTGCCCTAAGGGCATATCTGTAACACTCAGTACCTTACAAAAGAAAATAAGCAAAAAAATGGCTCCCCAAGTAAAACGTAATGTCCCTTGCAGACAGCTTGGAAGCAGACATATTTTGCAGAGAGCTATATGCCAGTGCCATGAGACGGGACAACTCTGAGCTATGAGCACAAAATAAGACCTGGGATGTTTCCTCTAAAGCAGAACCTTAAGCAGGGATTCCCTCCAATGGTCAAGACCTTCAACAAAGACAAAGCTAACCTGTGATGTGGTTTTAGTCTCTCCAAACTCACATTTCTTTATCTTTTGTCTCATGACTTGTAGACAGTTAGGAGTATCCCTGTGTGAGAAAAAGTGAAAATGAGTTTCGACCACTTTTGTAAGGATGACTTGAATGGGTCATTTCATCTGGATTTAACTGGATGAGAAAGAAGAAAAACAAGCAAGCAGAGGCATTTCAGATCCTTGGGAAGGGAATTAAGAGTGAGAGGAAGGATAGTGCCTGCCTTGTTTCATGTCAAAAGTCTCATTCCAAATTCATCATAATTCCCAGACTTTCACATTCAAAGCTGATTTGGGTAAAAACCACTCAAGTGTATGCAGGCATTTCCTGCACTGAGAAATCCTCTGGTGTGTTTTCAACCTCGAGTGATAGGCTACAAGAGAACAAATACCAGAATGGAGATGCTCCAACTGAAATCCAGTTTCAGAAGATCCTTTAATCAATGAGAAATCCAGTAAATCATGACCTGGCAAAGTGCTTCATGTGGGAATGACTAAGAGTTCTCTCTCTCTCTTTCCATGTTAACCCATCTTTTTGAAAGAAATTTTACCCTTGTGCATTCTAAGTAATCTTCATGTTAACCTATGAGACCCAGAGGCAAGTCTCAGTGAAATTTCACAGACACATTCTTTTGTTTAAAAAAAAAACTTATTTATTTATTTACAAGCAGAGAGAAAGAGAGAGAGAGATGAGAGACAGACAGAGAGAATGGGTATGCCAGGGCCTCCAGCCACTGCAAACAAACTCCAGACACATACGCCACTTTGTGCGTCTGGCTTAATTATGGGTATTGGGGAATCTAACTTGGATCCTTAGGCCTTGCAGGCAAGTACTTTGACCTCTAAGTCATCCCTCCAGCCCCATGGACACATTCTTATGCACATGTTGATGTTAGTGTCTTAGACCAAAACATCAGTAAGTGTAAATGTATCTCTAAATTTTACTTGATATATTCCTAAGATCTTTAGTTACATCAAGTGAAGATAGGCCAATTGAATGCCTATGAACAAGGTAAAATGGAAGGTGGGAAGCGAGAGGAGGTAAAAGAGTAAAACAGGAAGACAGAAAAGGAAGGGAAATTGGAGGTGGAAGAAGACTAAGAAGTTAAAGAGGTGACACTGGCTCGGCTCTATCCAGCAGTGCTGTCATGGATATCGTCCCCTTCACCCTAACACTGCTTGTCACTCATTGTCCACTCACAACAACAACCCTTGTAACACTCACTAACAGATAGAAGAACCCACAGGATTTCTCCAGTCCTCACCACTTAGTTCCAAAAGTAGCTACTCACTAGAGTATTCAATCAAAGATCCAGTAATTTTGCACCCACCCCCCATAAATGTACAAAGTGTCCTATTTCTGAATTACTGTACTGATACAGCAAGATACATTCTGCTTATGGGTTTTATCTTGGTTTAGATCATCTTGAATATTTATAACTTTGTCATCAAGCACAATTAAGAAAAGAATGTGATTATGGAGCACATACCACAGGTGAAATTTAATTATTTGAACTCCTAGGATATGAACTCTTAGAAGCAAAGTAGTAACTTGAAGGAGGGTTAGAAAACCATATGTCACCATGCTTTCATTTAGAGGTGCTGCTAACTGTTCTGGTTTGAATCCAAGAAAGCATCCAGACAGCCAGGAAGGAAAATGCAAGAACCAGCGGTACTGGTTAACAAATGTAGCTTCACAAGTTGGAGGGTTCTGATTCACAAGGAAATATAAGACATGGCATGAAATCAAATAGTAACGGAGGAGGTAAAGTTCCACATTCGACAACGTGTACTGCAAGAGCAGGGGTGGATATCTCGTGCACCTCCAAGTAAGCCCTGATTCAGTCACTTGAGCTGAATTGTGCACTTTAGACCAACCTGAGGCTGGGCTGGAAGCTGATTCCAATCTTGATCCAGAAATCACAAATAACTCTGGATTTTCTTTTCTCCTCTAACACCAAGAAGTGGTAAAGGTCACTTTTCCAACATAAAGGGCCTAGCCTGATTGAGAGTGAATAGGCAATTGTGATGGGTGTGATTGCAGTGAATTCTTTTTGTCAAACTGGATCAGAATTGTGCTCATTTTTTTTTTTTTTCTATTGGAACTTGCTTCCATTTACATAAACACAGAAATGCACGGGGATACAGGAGAAGAGCGTACAGTGGTGGAAATTTCTGGAGCACTGTATTATGGGTTTCTCGTGTCTTATGAAAACGTGTGTTCCTTTGGGTGTTGGTCCAGGTTTCATTTAGAAAGGAAAATGTCTTTTCATTTGTCTTGTTTACAACTTTTAAACTCATTTTGTAAATATTTTATAGTATTTGAAACAGTATATAATGAAGCCTCTTACAGCAAAAAAAAAATGATTAATAATACTTGGCACCTGATGGCACTTTTCCTCATTAAATATCTTTGTAGACATTAATTAAAGGAAAGATTCTTCATCCTTTCAAGGGTGCTAGGATGCTGGTGCCATTGCATTCAGCGATGTCAACAGGGATGGGGAGGGAAAGACGTGCAATACAAAACACAAATCTGCCCATGGTTTGAGTGACAGGTCAAAACGAACCTGTGTGTTCTCCGTTGTACATTGGTCCTTGGATTGCATTTTGCAAATATTTGCTATTCGTGACTCTATCTTAAGGTTTAGTTTCTTTTATTTTATTACGGATACAGTGACATTGCATTTAAACACCAAAATATTTCATAAAGTATTTTGGAGCCATTCAAATGTAAAACCTTCATAAACAAAGACACTTGAAGCACCGGTGTATATGGAGAGCTCAGACAAGCACTGTTCTATTCCCATTAGATAGTCGAAGTTCATTCATAAAAAGGGGATCATTTGACCTCATTCAAAAGGGACAAATTCTGATTTACCTCCAAGGTCAAACATAATCTTTCCTAATCTTATCTCAGTAAGTCTGCTCTTCCATAATTTTCTCCCACTTGTTTCAGATATGAGACGTTCTTTTCTTTCTGCATGTGCATAGCAGGTGTGGTGTGATGTGGTGTGTATGTGCTGGGCAGTGCATTGTGCGCTCACTGGTGGGGAACATCAGTATCCCCCCGCCATCACTCACTTGCTTGGTGATATCATACTGATTTCAGTGGGATATCATACTGATTTCAGAGCTTGCCATTTGCAATCCCCAGTGATTCTCCAGTGTCAACTCCCACAGGGCTGGGGTTACAGCCACCCCCTGTGTGTTCTGTAGAGTCAAACATGGGCCACCTCGGACCCTCTTAGGCCACTTAATCACTGAGTCAAGTCTCCAGCCGAGATAATGTGGAATTCTTAGGTAGACCTTACGTTGTTTCCTATTTTCCCACAAAATAATGTCTATCAAGCCAGGTCATCAGCCTCTTCTATAGTTTCACTTGTTCTGCATTGACCTTCTAGCCTATCTTTTTTTAAAAAAAATATTTTTTAATTAATTAATTTATTTGACAGAGAAAGAGGGGGAGAGAGAGAATTGGTGCACCAGGGCCTCCAGCCATTGCAAATGAACTCCAGATGCGTGCACCCCCATGTGCACCTGGTTTACATGGGTCCTGGAGAATCGAACCAGGGTCCTTTAGCTTTCCTGTCATTGTTCCAGCAGCCAAGTTCTATTTCCACATTTATCATTAACTTGCCTCTCCTTTGGCTGGCATCTCACACTCACATGGGGCTTCCTACAATAGCAGCCTCCAGCATGAGTCTTACTCTCCTTCACCCACTGTTAAGAGATATCAGCTATTTCCTGCTCTCACACCTTCATGGACTTTCGCCATCCCGCAAAGGAAAGCAGTGGCCGGTCATCTCAGTTGCACCTCCAGTTGGTGCATCCGGTCAACATTCTTTCCCGGGATTCGTTAACCGTTTCCTTCTGCTCTTCCACCTGCCTCCTGAGAGCTCCTTGCACGTCATTTTTAGAGATCTCTCCCATCCAGAATTTCAGTGTTTCCAGTGGCTCTTTCCTCAGTTCTGATCACCTCCATCTTTCTCCATGAAGGATGCCACTTATCTGGATCTTCAATATTACCTGTAACCACAAGGTGGATTTTCTGTACTTCACACCACTCCATCTTTCAGCACACTCTTTCCTCTGCCCAGATGGTCATTCATTCCTGGCCATTCTGAACACCGCCTGCACTTCTTCAAACCCAGTTTAAAGAAAAGTCCATTTGGTTCTGCTCTCCTGTGTCTGGTATGCCTTGCTCTCCCTAATTTAAAAAAGGGAGTCACTCTTTCCTTTGCACTCACATGCATTTGTGCACATGTATAGTGTGTGTGTGTGTATGTATGTGTGTGTATGTGTGTGTTCACGCCCTAATATATTTCAAGGAAAAGTACTACAGAATGTGACCTTTTATAATCCCTGAACATAGGAAAAGCTGCAATAAGTCAGAACTAGCGATGCCCATTCCAGAGTAGAGGATGGGAGCAAATGACAATGTGTATCTGGTTCAAAGCTAGTACACAGTTTCTTTGTTTTACTCCAAAAGCCGTGGACGAGTAAAGCAACCCGGCAAAGATGGCATGAGTGAATGCCGCTCTCCATTGCTTCTCTTTCTATCTCACAGACGTAGGGTTAAGTCTTGGTAGACTTGGCAGGCAGCATAAGTGAAATGTCTGCCAGGCCAAAAAAGCTGACAATGGTGAACTTACTGCCTTTTGCATCCACAGCCGGGTTGGCACCAGAGAAATTCCTCCACCATTGTGCAAGAAAATAAAACTGCAACTGAACCTGGTGACTGCATCCAGCTAAATGTTCAACTTCCTGATTGCAGAAAAGCCTGCAGCAGCAGCAAGATGAAGACTCTCTTTCTTGGGCTGTACTTGTGTGCTAGAGCCCAGGAAGACTTTGGTGTGCCCAGGAAAGGCCTCTATGAAATGGATTAGCTAGCAAATTAATAAAGGACCATCTGATTGAAGTAATCAGTCAACTGGAAAGCAGACTCAAAAGTTCTTCTGCATGCATCATTTGAGAGGAACAGTTTTTCTGAGGCAACCCAGGCATGTGGATCTGGGAAGGCTGATTGAGTTGGAAGAATAGAGTCTGCTTTCTTTTCTATCTCCCACTGTCATGTCAATATCACATCTATTTCCAACTGCATCCCTTCCTGCTGGATAGGAACAATCCAACTGTGCCGACACAAATAATGATTTCTTGTGATTCCATTGAGAAACTCCATTATGAAAGATCTAAAATGTAAGATAAAGGTTTGCAGAAATTCATTCAGAGAAACACTATTCTTTTTAAAGTGAAATTTGTGTCCTAAGAACTCTATTTTATGTATCATTAATTCGAATGCAAACCAGTAGCATAGCTACTGGTCCTTCAGCAAAGATTTAAAAACAACTTGAGGCTGGAGGGATGGCTTAGCAGTTAAGGCATTTGCCTGCAAAGCCAAAGGATCCAGGTTCGATTCCCTAGGACCCACATTAGTCAGATGCACAAGGAGGCACAAGCGTCTGGAGTTTGTTTGCAATGGCTGGAGGCCCTGGCGCGCCCATTCTCTCTCTCTCCCTCCCTCTCTCTTTCTCCCTTCCTCTTTCTCTGTCAAATAAATAAAATTTAAAAATATAATATAAAAACAACTTTGTCAAATGTCTCCAGAGATATAAGAAGTACATAGCTCCCCAAAAGACTAAGATTCATAGATGGACTTCTATGTTCCAAGGACTATGATTATTGATCTTTGGACTCCAGGAACTTATATGTGAGTTGACACTTTGGAAAAAAAATATATTGAATCACATGACTCAGAGCAAATGCTGTAGGAGAAGAAAGGCAAGAGAGCCCAGGGGCAGCACATCCCTAGAGAAGCAACATCCATTGTGGGCGACTGCTGCCTCTGCCAGTTTCCTTTAACCTCAGGCAGGGCTTAGCTCACCTCTCTACACTGCAGTCCCTTTGTCTGTAGGTACCACTCATATAGTGCATAGACTTGCCAGTTCTGGGCCCTCCAGGGTTTTCTCCCATTTGGTTTTGGCATCAGATGGAGACCATAGGGATATACAGGTATTTAACTTGTTTGCCATAATTATGACCAATTACCAAAGCAAGGTGTGCGTTGCCTCTTCCATAGAAGTTGTAGATTCAGGCTCAGCACAGTTCCTGTGTGCAAAGTTCAAGTCACCTGTCATTCAATCTAATATGGCGGGGAGGGCGATTCGCTTCCTATTTCTTCCCTGCGTAGGTGAATGTTCCCAATGGGCCAGGCAGCAACTTCATCTTTATTGAAGCTGATCAATCATGGACTCTGGACTAGCTATCTTCCTGCTCTCAATTAAAAAAAAAGAAAAAGAAAAAAAGCCTGGCTCCCACTGGGGAGGCAGATCTTCCAACTCTGTAGTTCCCTTCTCCATGAGAAATCTGTGTTCTCTCTGATTTCTTTACTTTTTAATTTAAAAAAAAAAAACACAACACTTCCCTGCTCTTCATTTCTTTAATCTACAGAGAAAATGAACACAACCCCTAGAGGATATCAAAATCATAGTCGAAGGCTTAGTCTTATTTCTAGATCTTATGACAGAACAATAATGAACACATGCGAACCAGTTTCTACATCCTAAGTGAGGACAACAGTGCTTAGCCAGGCTTACAGAACTGGCCTTGAAATAGAATGGAAAGGCTCAAGATATACAGACAAATTGAATATCAGTTTTGGATAAGAAGGGCACATTTAAAGAATAGAAAGGGTCAGAATGATGGGAAAGTGTATAGAAGGCCAAGTTAGGACATTTTATATTAATTTTTACTTGCCAGATGGAATATTGTGGAGGAGGAGAATGATGGACCAGTGATGACTTATTTACTAGGTTGACAGAAAAATAGAAGCTGGTGGACTCACAGAGATGAGAGGAAACAGAGGAATAGCTGCTGGGAGGTAAAAATCTAAACTTTTGGATTTAGACATCATCAGCTAATAATAGTTGCTATCATGTTGAGGAAAATTGTTGATTAACTGTACATAAAAATACTTTCCCAACTAGTTTTGGACACAGGGAGAAAAAATGTCTTTACTTTCATTATCACCATCACTACATATTGGACTATCTTCATTAACACAAAAGCCAGCCAGAAAGTCACTCCATTGCCCCACAACCTCCTGCCCGTCACTGATGGACATCAACAGTATTCAGTGCACTTTTCAGAAAATGTCAATTTGACTTTCCTCTCTCTCATGCACAGGGCATCAATTATTTTGTGAATACAAAGGAAGTGAAGCAGAGGTTATCAAAATGTACAAAGCCCTGTTGCCTCTGATTTTTTTTTTTATTCTGTGAAGATTAAAATTTTCTCACCAACAGATTACATTATTTACAACATTAGTTAAGCCCATCTTAGCGAAAATTCTGTGGATGAAAATACTTGAGAAAGGCAGGTCAATTAGCCGTGCAGCGAGCTTTTTATCATACACAATCTGAGTATCTGTTTGAAGGGAACTGGACGTGGCAGAAGCAATTGAAGGATTTCCCACCTCCCTCCACATCTGCCCCCCACCATCATCTCCTGATGATAAACAGTGACCCTCCTGACACATCCACAGCTGAAAAAAAAAATGAGCAGCAGCAGAGAAAATAATTGCCACACACAACACATAACTTTCACTCGCCCTCGGGATACAAAATGCATCAGGACACCTTCTGTGAGCCGGCTGAGGAGAAGCAATTATTTAGATCCACATTCTCTATCAACAACCCTGAAGCAGAAAGCAAAATGAATAACCAGTAAGTGGGTGTCACTTCCAGACATTGTGTCTCTAAAAATAAAAGGAGAAAAGAAGAAACATCCATCTTGAGTTTGATCCTGGCTTTTTTCGTTCTGGACAGTGAGTAGAGAGAGTTCAATGTAGCTGGCTGTGTCTATGAAAAGCCAGGAAGAAAGTAGATGCTGGGGGAATGTGGGTTCCCCCTCTCTAAAAGCGATGGCTCATCCCAATGAAGGGGATCATGCCAGACCTCTCAGATACTCTCCAGGATGATGACCACGCCACAAGGCTGTCGCATGAATTTTCCAGGATTATTCCAATGTATCTGAAATCTCAGGTATTCACGTGGTCCATCCAGGCTAATCATTCATCTTTCCTGCAAGAAGCTAAATTTATCACTTATAATTGACAAGAAGCCTCTGAATTTTGTCAAGCCATTATGAAGACAGGCAGTCATTGAAAACGCTGTTAGAAGGTCTGTTGTTAAAAGGGCAGTTTTGTTCTAAAGGAACCCCAGACAAGGAAGGCACACTTCAGAATGTTCATTTCCTTATGCAGGTATGCCGTGTTACTCACATCACCTGGGCATCACGTAAAGTAACATTTCTGCTGGCAATGACATATTTTCTCCCAGAGGAAGGGGAAAGTGACCCTGCAAGAGGCTCACCACTGTCAGCCCATGAAATAGTGCTTTGCGCAAAACTGTATCCAAAATCTCTGTAACCCAAACACTGCTTCCTGGGGCCCTGAGTTTTCCCATTTCAGATGACAATGCATAGACAGTCTAAGCAGAGGATTCCACGGGAGAACTAACAGCTGTGGAATCTTACAAGTTCCAAAGCAGAACTAGCGTTAACACTGAACACAGGGGTATCAGAGTAACTATCCACCGAAGAAACTAACGCTGAGACCTGCCCCAGGCTGCTTGCCACCCAGAGCGCTGTGCACCATACTCTACCTCTGCACATCATGGCAGCAGAAGGACGGTGAGGAGGCAGGGGTAACTCACATGTGTCATAGACATGGTTAAGTAGATACGTGAGAACAGACGCAAAGCTATAGGATTGAGGGCAGCAAGACCAGTGGGAAAGAAGCAAAGAAATGACATTATGAATTCATTGCTGTCTCTCTTTATTTAATTTGCGAAAAATCTGTTGATATTAATGTCTTAACCTGGACCAAGCTTTTTTTTTTTTTTTCCCAGAGAGTTAGCCATGCCAATCTATCCAATTATAATCACAAAACATTGAAAATAAAACCCCCAGAATGGCTTCCTCTGTGTTATTGGGTTGAAGTATGTATATTCTATACAATTTACTGAACGGGAAGTTTGCTTAGATCTATAGCGAGTTTCATGCTCACGTTAACACTTTTAAGAAAGACAAGAGATGGGCTGGAGAGATGGCTTAGTGGTTAAGTGCTTGCCTGTGAAGCCTAAGGACCCCGGTTCAAGGCTCAACTTCCCAGGACCCACATGAGCCAGATGCACAAAGGTACACGTGTCTGGATTTCGTTTGCAGTGGCTAGAGGCCCTGGCATGCCCATTCTCTCTCTCTGTCTCTCACTCTCAAATAAATAACAATAAACAAAAAAGTTAATTAGTGCCAGGCATGGTGGTGCATGCCTTTATTCCCAGCACTCGGGAGGCAGAGGTAGGAGGATCACTGTGAGCTCGAGGCCACCCTGAGACTATATAGTGAATTCCAAGTCAGCCTGGGCTAGAGTGAGACTCTACCTCAACAAACCAAAAAATAATAATAATAATTAATTAATTTTTTTTAAAAAAGACAGACTCCAATAGCCTCTTGCCTCCAACCTCCAGTGAGGATAACTCTGCTTTTCAGTTTTAAAACTTTATCCGCAAAACTTCCTTTGTAGCAGGAACCTAATGAAATAGAGAGGCAAAAAATAGCCTGGACACTCTTCGGGGAGCTTTCTCTCAGTGATCACCATTCCGTTCAGTCAGAACCCTTTTGAAAAGCACACAGTGCCAGAATTTCACAGGTTTTAATTAATTTTATTTAATTTTTTGTGGCAGGGTCTCACTCTTAGCTCAGGCTGACCTGGAATGAAGCCTGTAGTCACAGGCTGGCCTCCAACTCATAGCCATCCCACTGCCTCTGTCCCCCAAGTGCTTTTTAAAAGACATTCTAATCCACAGATCAGTCCCAGGGTAGACAGAGGCAGAAATGTGTACTCTTTATGAGTATTCATATCCTGTTGGGTTCCATGCATCGTGAAATATGACCCAAGAGAACCACTCAGAAAACTAGGATGGAGGATACTCTTGCCTCTAGGCTGTAGTTACCTTCTTATTGCTGCCACAAAGCACTCAACCAAAAGAAACCCATTGGAGAAAAGGATTTATCTGGGGGGAAACATGGCATGAACAGAAGCTTGATATCCCTTCCGTCACAGCAGGAGGAAACAAGAGAGTGGTCCAAACTCTTGCAGAGGGGAACTGGCTATAGCATCCCTAAGCCCTCCCCACCCCCACGACAACACACCTCCTCCAGCAAGGCTCCACCTCCCAAATTGCCATAAGTTGGGAACCAAGCATTCAAAACACATGAATTTGGCGGGGGGGAACACCTAATTCATACCACACCCTGTCAACCTACATGAGCTTCAAAGAGAGGGAATGAGAAACTGCTCTGTTGTCTGATAACCCAAGTCATGTGTCTCTCTGCTATATGTTGGCTCTGAATTTTTTTTTTTTCCCACTAACAGCAATGATGTTGTCAGATGCACTCAGTAGAAGGAGGATTAGCACATTAGAGCTGTCATATTCAGCTCTGGACCTGATGGGACTCTAACAGAATCCTGGAG